>NC_133121.1:55219569-56545569 GCF_033568475.1 Henckelia pumila
TGAACATATTCTTAGTCCTTCGTAAGTACTTAAGAATGTCCTTCACGGCTTTCCAATGCATTTGACCAGGATTAGCCTGATATCTGCTCGTGACACTCAGAGCAAATGCTACATCCGGTCTGGTAGATATCATCCCATACATGATACTACCTATAGCTGACGCATATGGTACATGTGTCATATTCTCTATCTCTGCATCAGTCTTGGGACACATAGACTTGGATAAAGAAACTCCATGACACATGGGTAGATGTCCTCTCTTGGACCCATCCATTGAAAACCGTTTCAATATGGTGTCGATGTAGGTTGATTGAGTGAGTCCTATCATTCTCTTAGATCTATCTCTATAGATCTGTATCCCAAGAATGTAGGATGCCTCACCCAAATCCTTCATCGAGAATCTACCTGATAACCATATCTTTGTTGACTGCAACATCCCTACATCATTCCCAATGAGTAGGATGTCATCAACATAAAGTACTAAGAATGTCACAGCATCCTTAACTACTTTCTTGTACACGCACGGTTCCTCCGGGTTCTTGATGAAACCAAAATCTTTTATTGTTTCATCAAATTTCTGGTTCCAACTTCTTGATGCTTGTTTTAGACCATAAATTGATCTCTGAAGCTTGCATACCTTATGCTCGCTTTCCATAGATGTGAACCCCTCAGGCTGCTTCATATAGATTTCTTCCTTAATGTCTCCATTAAGAAAGGCAGTCTTCACATCCATTTGCCATATCTCATAGTCATACCATGCAGCTATGGCAATAAGGATTCTTATGGACTTGAACATTGCAACTGGTGAAAAGGTTTCATCATAGTCAACTCCTTGTCTTTGAGTGTAACCTTTCGCCACCAATCGCGCCTTGTAGGTCAATACCTTACCATCAGGCCCAAGCTTTCTCTTGTAGATCCATTTACACCCTATTGGAACAATTCCATCAGGAGGATCTACTAAAGACCAAACTTGGTTTGTATGCATTGAATCCAATTCAGACTGCATAGCTTCAAGCCATAAATTTGAATCCGCATCAGAAATTGCTTCCTTGAAGTTTCTTGGATCACATCCAATGTCGGGTTCATCTTGATCCCCTTCAAGAAGAAGACCATATCGAACAGGAGGTCTAGAAGTCCTCTCGGATCTTCTAGGTTCAGGCGTGTCCAGTAATTGTTCCTGAGGCGTAGGATCGTTATTTTGTATTTCGGGTTCTTCTCGAACTTCTTCGAGTTCCATCATCTCGCCTTTCTTATTCAATAAGAACTCCTTCTCCAAGAAGGTGGCATTCCTAGAAACAAACACCTTTGTTTCAGCAGGATAATAGAAATAATATCCGATTGAATTCTTCGGATACCCTACAAAATAACATAAGCTGGATCGACTATCCAACTTATCTCCCACTGTCTGCTTCACGTAAGCAGGACATCCCCAAATCCTTAAGTACGAATACTTAGGAGCTTTGCCATTCCATAATTCGTATGGTGTTTTGTCCACTGCTTTAGTGTGGACGTTGTTCAACAACAATACCGCCGTTTCAAGCGCATAGCCCCAAAACGAAGGTGGAAGCTCAGTGAAGCTCATCATGGATCGAACCATGTCCAACAAAGTTCGATTACGACGCTTCGATACACCATTAAGCTGTGGTGTCATAGGAGGAGTCCACTGAGAGAGAATCCCATTCTCTTTTAGATAGTCCAAAAAATTGGTACTTAAGTATTCTCCACCTCGATCCGATCGAAGTGCTTTAATACTTTTACCTAGCTTATTTTCTACTTCAGCCTTGAATTCTTTGAACTTTTCAAATGCTTCATACTTATATTTCATTAAATATAAATACACATACCTTGAATAATCATCAGTAAAGGTAATGAAGTAGGTGTGGCCATGTTGAGTCCCAACTCTAAATGGACCACAAACATCTGTATGGATCAAATCCAACAGATTTTGACTACGCTCAGGTTTCCCCTTAAAAGGAGATTTAGTCATTTTCCCTTTTAGGCAGGATTCACAAGTAGTTAGAGAGTTAATATCAGACATATCAAACATGCCCTCTCCCACTAGCTTGTTCATCCTCCTTGAGGAAATATGACCTAGTCTAGCGTGCCAAAGGTTTGCCGGGTTTTGACTATCGATTTTCCTTTTGTTTGTTGTCGCCGGTTTATCAACATAATTTATTGGAACGTCTTTTAGTTTTAAGTTGTATAGATCGTTTTCAAGTTGTCCATTTCCAATCAAACATTCATTCTTGTAAATATTGCAAATCCCATTCACAAAATTGCAAGAATAACCATCTCTATCTAGCATAGAAACAGAAATAATGTTTTTAATTAAATCCGGAACAAATAAAACATCTCTTAAAAGTAACTTAAAACCGTTCTGCAAAATTAAATAAATATCTCCCATAGCTTTGGATTTATCTCTGGAACCATTCCCGAGCCTTGACTGGGTCTCACCCATCCTTAGCCTATTACTTCTTGTCATCATTTGCAACTCATTGCAAATATGAGATCTATATCTGGTATCCAATACCCAAGAAGTAGTATTAAGAAAAACATTTATTTTAATGTAAAACATACCCTTTGCAGTTCGTAACTACTTGAGTTTTTCCTTGCAGTTACGTTTCCAATGACCGGGTTTCTTGCAGTGATGGCAAACTTGTTTAGACTTGTCCAATTTTGCATGTAACATTTGGCCTTGAGATCATGGTCCAACCATTTCTCTAGTTCGGCCAACCTTTCGGTAGTTACATCAGCCGGGGCTGTTTTCGGAGAAGCCTTTTCTAACACTTAGAAAATCTTTACCGAACTTAGGACAATCTTAACTTATGGAATCATTCTGTATTGTTTGCGCCAGTAAGTTTGTTTTGTTGGAGAATAGAAACATGTGGATTACTGAGATGAAACAGACAATTATCGGTGATTGTTTAAGAAATTTACTAAGACATAAAATAGGCGAAATTTATTTTATGAATCTCACTCCCACTATTTTAACGATTTCACTACCCTCTAGTGAAAACGGGAAACTTTTTCCTTAGTGAGAACATGGAGTCCAATTGACAAACTTATGGTCCCGAATAATATCAGCCAACCATAATTCTCAAAAGGTAGAGCCCAATTGCTTCCAAAGCAACCCCCATGTATTTACCTCATGTCCAATAAGGGCCCAATAATATGACGCCGTTTATAGTGACATGTCAAGATAACCCATCAATATTAAGTTGTGATGGACGGTCGCCATGTGGATCCCCCAATAATATGAGCCGATCCCATGGGAGTTCCACCCAACTTACAACATGTGTCGATCCAATGTACATCTTTCCGACGGACGGGCCCCCCCAATAATATGAGCCGGACCGTATCTGCGGGTAGCATCACATACATTGACCGTTGATGGAAGGTAGGAATATTTAAACAAATTTAAATTTCCTTTATTTATCTTGATATCAATTTTAAATCATATTTAAAATGAGGGATTTTTAATTATGAAAATTTGTCTCATCATTTTTGAATTTATTGTATGCTTGCCGGATTCATACAATTATGTCTAAAACATGCATACAATCATAATATCATATATTATATATAGGATGATCGATTCCATTTCTAATTGACTCGTGGTTGCCAATCACGAGTCTTAGTCCAATCCTAGGTAATATGCAGTATGCAATGCAATCCTATTACATTAGCTTCCAATTTACATTTCTTCGTCTTTATTGTCTGCTGGGCCCACCATCTTCAAATCTTGATCTCCCACTAAATCTAATGTATTTACAATAAATAACAATGACAAGTAGGGGATACATTTTAGGGGTGGGAACGGGCCATAAACCAAGCCCACTTTTATTACATATGACATTCATATTGGGCCATAAACCAGGCCCATTAATAAAACCAACAACAATAAAAACAAATGTAAATTCCTAACATACACCTACAAAATTGGTCATGGCAATCGATCATCCTTATCCAATAACATTTAATTCAAAATTAATTTATTGGATAACATGCAGTGGCAATTCAAATTTAAACAGGATAAAATCATATTTTATATATAAAATCTCATTTTACATATAAAATCATATTTTATCTCTTTATCAAATAAAATCATATTTTATCTACAAAATCCAATTTTATGGATAAAATCATATTTTACTCAATATATTCATAAGATCAAATCTTATCATCAATTGTACCAAAAATAATTGATTTCAAAAATCAATTTAAGGATAAAATATTAAAATTTTCCAAAAATTCAAATTTATCCAAAAATCAATTTTAAAGTTTACGGACTCGAACAATTCGATCCGAAATCTCGTGAACCAATCAAAAACAATTTTTTTGACCGGACCAAAAATAAAATTTTAACACATTAAAATTAATTTTAAATAAAAATTTAATTTTTCCCGCGGGCCGCCCGGGACACTCCCGGGCCGGCCCGCACCCATGGGCGCGGGCCGGGGCAGCCCGGCTGCCCCTTTAGGGCAGCAACAGTTGCTGCCCTGGCGGCGCCTGGCGCCGCCCTGGGCGGTGCCGAGCGTCGCCCATGGGCGGCGCCGTGCGCCGCCCTGGGCAGCGCCCAGCGCGGCCCTGGCGACGCTGAGCGCCGCCCCTGGGCGACGCCGTGCGTCGCCGTGGGCGGCGCCGTGCGCCGCCCGGGGCAGCAACAATTGCTGCCCCACCGGGCAGCGATCCAATCGCTGCCCGGGTTTTGCCCCAAAATTTTTTTTTTTTTTTATAAATATTTATTTTGTTTCAAAAACCGAGACTCAAAAATTTTTGTACAATCGATTAATTTAATCGTTTGATCTGAGCAACCTGGCTCTGATACCACTTTTGGAAAACTGGCGTTCAGATCAATCACGATTGATACCCGGTGCAGCGGAAGTTTAAAATTTTTATTATGGAACAATTCCATAGTGTGGGTATCAACCGTTCAACGATTAAATTATAAGTGTGTGTAAAATTAAATAACTATTATTAAATTTTACCTTCAATCTCGAATCGAGATTATTGGACTCCAACAGATTTCTCTGCTCTTGTTGTCTCTCCCTGGAACCGATGAACTCCTTCAATCAGGTCCACGAATAGAGGTTTAATCCCTCTGATAGATTGCACTAGAAAATCTATCAGAAGTTTTCTACGAAGAGAATAAACGAATTTGATTCGCTATTCCAGACTGCAATTCAAAATCACAGACCGGAATTTCTCACGCAGAGAAGGGAGGGGGCGGCCGAATTTGAGAGAGAGGAGGCTAGGGTTTTCGAAATTTTGCTCTCAAAATTATGACCAGTTGTATCTAATTTCTGTACTGCAATAACTTATTTATAATGCAGGCCACTAACACCTTAGAGCCCATTAGTCATAAGTTGAGGCCCGACAAGCAAAGCCCGCATGTTCAGAAATTAATATAAAATTCATCGTGACTCCGATTGATAAACCGATTTTACCAATGTGCACAGAAACCATTTCTGCACATTTTAAAGTCAAGATAAATTTTCCTGAATCCGAATTCAGTGGTTTCCAAAAATGTACATCCCTATGTCATTTTAGGAAATCCTACTCCCTTACTCTTATTTAAGAAGTCCAACTTCTTTATTCATTAAATTTAACTCTTTAAATTTAACTATCTCAACGGGGATTAAAACTCCATTACACTGTGTGACCCTCAATGGTTCAGGGATACAGCTAGCCGTGGGCTCACAACTCCTTGTGACTCGGAACAACGATTTCCGACTTGCCCAACGAATCATGGTAAAGCGCCTAGCAACATCGCCCCATGATTCCCTAGGTATCACTGATAGTGCCTACAAGAACCAGTAGATTTTGGTTAGCGTACAGTACGGTCCCTTCATCCATATATCCCGATCGAATCAACAACCATTGGTATATCGAGAGTCGCTCAAGATTCGATAACTATGCAATACATCTTGAAGATCAAATTAGTGACATCGCATGTGCTACTAAGAAACCATTTCTTAAATCACATCAAGTACTCTGGCCAGAGATTCGTCACACTAATATCTCCTCAGATCGCATAGGATATCCACACTCGCAAGTATGTGGTGAATCCTTGACAACAATGCATCGACTCCTATATGTGTTGTAACTGTACCCAATCCCGACACCTGATGACCCCCATAGAGTTGGTAAACGAGTCAAAGCACAGTACTAGCATATAGAGTCTCCATGATGTTTCAAGTAGTAAGGACTAATGGTGTACAACCAAAACCGCGGACTTTATCCACTCGATAAGTGATAACCACTTGGAAAGTCCGGATAGAGTAGTTCGATTATTCATCCTATGAATATCCATTTGCATGCTTCGAACATCTCCATGTTCCCTACCAATGAAACGTGGTACTCCGCATCGCAAATGCTAGTCTCAAACTCGAGCGATCCTTATCCTTATTATCGGACGGCTCAATCGACTAGGAACAGTTTAGAATATACAGTGACTATAAGATGTATTTCATGATAGACATCCCCATGTTCTACCACATCTTACATACACTATAGTATATTCAAGGTCTTTATCAAAACAACAATAGTATATCATAATATAACAATATGAAGAAAGATAAAGTCATTGCCATTAATAAAAGTGTAAATTACATTAAACAAAAGATCGTTTGTACAAAGAGTCATCAAAGCCCATAGCCACAAGTTGGCTCACTGGGCACCCACTCTTTCAAGATATCGTAGGTGGGAGTTCTCTGCAGGCTTCTCCTTGCTCACCGTTGTTTTGATTTGTTTTTTCAGGGCTCTTGTAGTTTGTTTGTTTTATGATTTGATATGTATTTTGGACTCCTGTAGTCTTTTTTGTTTTATGTTTTGATGTACTTTTGCAGCCTTTGGAAAGGTCTTGGTCTAGTCCCCCTCTCTCTCTGGTGTTCTGCTAGTTTGTGTTTATAAAATAAGTGGCTATGCCACCTTTCTTTAAAAAAAAAATAGTTATCAATGGCCATCTGAACGTATGGGACTCAAGAAGGGAGTGTACAGTGTTGATCCTCGCACTTCCATCACTGCACAATTATCTGTGTTGACTACACATGTTGCTGCGATGAATAAGGTGAGTATAGCAGATCCATCAGGTGTGTCAGTTGCCATAGAAGAATCTCATCCACCTGAGGAAGCTCAGTACATAAATCCCAGAGGCTATTGAAATTATCGAGGTAATCTTCCGCCCAATACTTATCATCCTGGCTTACGTAACCATGAAAATTTTTCTTATGCCAACAACAAAAATGTGTTGAATCCCTCTGCGGGATTCAATACAAACAAGGGTGAAGGAAAGGCGTCTTTGGAGGATGTTGTCGCTACATATGTCAATGAATCTAACAAGAGGATGTCGAGGACTGAGAATGGAATGGACAGCATGGAGACACATATGTGCAGTTTGGGGGCTATGAGGAAATCCATGAAAACACAGATTGGGCAACTTGCAACTGCTTTGAAGGATCAGAATCGAGGACAATTTCCAGCAATACTGAAGTGAATCCAAAAGAGCAATGCAAAGCGGTGGAGTTAAGAAGTGGTCAAAAGTTAGGGGTTGAGGATCAAAGAAAAGCAAAGGAGGTTGAAGAACCAGTGGTTGAAGAAATCATTGTTGAAGAACCCAAGAAAGAATCTAAATCAAAACCAATGTACAAGTCATAGCTTCCTTACCCATAGCGGTTCAAGAAGAAGGCACTTGATGAGCAGTTTTTCAAGTTCCTAGACATCTTCAAGAAGATACACATCAATATTCCATTTCCAGATGCCTTGGAACAAATGCCCAACTATCCCAAGTTCATCAAGGATGTGATGCCTAAGAAAAGGAGATTGCAAGACAATGAAGTGGTGAATCTGACAGAAGAGTGCAGTGCAATCTTGTAGAAAAAGTTGCCACAAAAGCTTAAGGATCCAGGGAGTTTTACTATCCCTTGTTTTATTGGTGGTTCTAAAGTAAATCGAGTTTTATGTGATTTAGGCACAAGTATAAATTTGATGCCTTTTTCTGTCTACAGAACTTTGGAGCTTGGAGAAGTCAGAGTGACCACCATCATATTACAGTTGGCTAATCGAAGTATCACATACCCACGGGGTATTGTGGAGGATGTTTTGGTGAAGGTCGACAAGTTCATATTTCCAGCAGACTTCGTGATTTTGGACATGGATGAGGATGAAGAAACTCCCTTGATTTTTGGGGGACCTTTTCTAGCTACTGCACGCGCGCTAATCGACATCCACAAGGGAGAGCTCACACTTCGAGTTGGTGGTGAAGCTGTGATTTTCAATATTGATCACACCATGAGGGGACCAAACGAGGTAAGTACATGTAAAAGTATTGAAATTATTGATTCTCATAATTCTTTCTCATGTGCAGGAATTACTGATCCACTAGAAAGATGTTTGGTGGCAGATGAGGTATTTGATAAGGAAGAGTATTGGGAGCTACATGAACAAGAAGCACTCCTTGAGGGACCTCCGAAAGAAAAAATGGTGAGTACTAAGGAAGCTGAAGCATTGGAAAATAGTGCACCTGTGGTATCTGCTGAAACTCATGATCTTATTGAATTGTCCGCACATTTATGTTATGCATACCTTGGTGAGAATTATACTTGTCCTGTCATTATTTTTGCTCATCTGTCTGAAGTCGAAAAAGATAAGCTGTTGAGAGTCTTGAAAAATTTTAAAACTGCTTTAGGATGGTCAATTTCTGATATTAATGGTATTAGTCCAACAATTTGCATGCATAAAATTTTGATGGAAGAGTCATATACCCCTTATGTTGATCATCAGAGGCGGTTGAATCCCGCCATGAAAGAAGTAGTTAAGAAAGAGGTTTTAAAATTGTTGAATGCGGGTGTGATTTTTCAAAAATCACTAAACCCCTATGTAATTTGCTTAAAAAAGATTCGACATTTATATTTGATGATGAGTGTTTGTATGCCTTCGAGAAGATCAATACGACGTTGATCACAACACCCATCATAGTTGTACCGGATTGGAAGGAGCCTTTTGAGCTGATGTGCGATGCTAGTGACTATGTCGTGGGGGATGTTTTGGGCCAAATGAGAGAGAAGATGTTTCGAGCCATTTATTGTGCCAGTCGCACCATGGATGGCGCACAGCAAAACTACACTACTACAGAAAAAGAGATGCTTGCAATAGTTTTTTCTTTTGATAAATTTCGTCCGTATTTAATTGGGACTAAAGTAGTTGTTTACACTGACCATGTAGCGATTCGCTACTTATTTTCCAAGAAGGATGCCAAGCCACGCTTCATAAGGTGGATTCTGCTCCTACATTGATTTGAAATCAAAGATAAGAAGGGTAGCGAAAATTAGGTTGCTGATCACTTGTCGAGATTGGAACTAGGAGATGTTAAGGAGGAAGAAAGCATAAAAGAATTGTTCCCGGATGAACAGATTTTTCAGGTAAGTTCCTTTATTCCATGGTTTTCTCATATTGCTAATTTTTTGTCCTGTGAAACTTTGCCTCCAGATTTGAACCGACATCAGGAGAAGATATTTTTCCATGACGTTAAGTTCTACTTGTGGGATGATCCCTATGTTTTCAAATGTTGTGCCGATCAGGTGATTAGGCGATGTGTGGCAGGTCAAGAAGCACAAGAAATCCAAGAGCAATGCCATTCATCACCATATGGAGGACATTTTGGAGCAACACAAACTGCTGTTAAGAGACTACAATCTGGTTTTTATTGGCCTACTTTGTTTAGAGATAGTTAGACCTTAGTGAAATCATGTGATAAGTGTCAAAGAACGGAAAATATATCTAGAAGGCATGAATTACCCCTCACAAATATTTTAGATGTGGAATTATTTGATGTGTGGGGTATTGATTTTATGGGTCCCTTTCCCCCTTCTTTTGGTTACACCTATATTTTACTAGCAGTCGATTATGTGTCGAAATGGGTGGAAGCAATTGCCATCTCTACTAATGATGCTCGTGTTGTAGTAAAATTTCTACAAAAGAATATTTTTACAAGGTTTGAAAATCTACGAGCGATAATCAGTGACGAAGGTACGCACTTCTGCAATAAAATTTTTAATACCTTGCTCACTAAGTATGGTATCAGGCATAAGTTGGCGTGTGCGTACTATCCTCAAACCAATGGCCAGGCGGATATCTCTAACCGGGAAATCAAGCAAATCTTGGAGAAAACGGTTAAGACAAATCGCAAAGATTGGGCAATCAAGTTAGATGACGCTATTTGGGCCTACCGCACTGCATTCAAATCACCTATTAGGATGTCTCCTATATGTTGGTGTTTGGTAAGGCGTGTCATTTGCCATTGAAGTTGGAGCACAAGGCATTTTGGCCTGTCAAGAAACTGAACATGGATCTTGAATTATCTGGGGAGTTGCGGAAACTACAGTTGAATGAATTGGATGAATTCCGAAATGAAGCTTATGAGAATGCCAAGATATACAAGGAGCAAACTAAGAAGTGGCATGACAAAAACATTGTGCGCAGGGAATTCGAAACGGGTCAAAAAGTTTTGCTATTTAACTCTCGTTTGAAATTATTTATAGGGAAGTTGAAATCGCGATGGTCCGGACCTTTTCTCGTAGAGACTGTTTATCCACATGGTGCCATTGAACTGAGATGTACAGATGGACGAACTTTCAAGGTGAATGGGCAGAGAGTCAAGCATTACTTTGGCAACGAAGTACAACATGCAGCTAGCACATTGCTTGAAGACCCCAACTAAATACTGGTGCAAGTCGGGCTGATAACTCTAAACAAAGCTCTTTTTGGGAGGCAACCCAAATTTTTTAATTTTTGTCTTTATTTTTGTTTAATTTTCGTTATTTTTGGTTTTCTGTTTACTAATTATATTTTTGTTTGTTCTTTGGAAGTAATTTTGATTTTTTTATGCATTTTCTCAGGAATTTCGGAGCCTAGTTCGAACAGAAGGCGTTCCTGCTCCATCTTCTTGCATGCCCACCCCCTGAAGTCCCAATAAAATTTTGCAAGTGCACAGAGTCAGCGCGCCCGCCCCGCACTTGAAGCTGTACAGTCATATATTTTGAACTAACGGCACGCACACCCCACACATCTGAGCGCCCGCCTCGATTGTTTTCCTTGTTTTTGCGAACAAAAGGCGCGGCCGGTCCATCCAACTGAGCACCCGCGCAGCTCTTGGACTCACTCTTTCCCCAATGTGCAAACTAACGGCGCGCGCGCCCCTCACAACTGAGCGCCCGCCCTGCTCTTATGTTTTGCCATATACCGATTCTTCCCTTCCTTCTTTTCTTCACTTTGGCCCAATTCCTCTCTACCCTAATTCTCTCACGTCGCCGATTTCTCTGCGTCTCCTACTTCACACCTCAGCTAGCCCATATCATCCTCATCTACATCTAACTTCCATATTCTCTCCCATACTCGTTTAACGGCGGGTCGTTGTAACCACGTTCCACAGGGCGCACAAAGAAGTCGATTTCTGTCGGCTTAAAAAAAGGGAAGCTTTTGCCTTGTTTATAATTCTCACAATCCGGAGTAAGTTCTTTTTTAGTTAGATTTCACAATTTTAGTTGTGTCATGACATCCGGGGTTTCCGTCTAGTGCCGTGAATGGGTATTGAAGTGTTGTGTTGATTAACAAGTTGTGGCATGTGGATTGTCTTGGGAGTTGTTGAATTGTTGATTGTAGGTTCTAATCAAGTTTGGGGAAGAACAATTGTTAAATTTTTTTTTCAATTGGTTTTTTTTATTGGAGTGCATATCAAGTGTTTGAAGAATGGCGCCAAAGAAAAAATTGAAATTCTTTGCTTCTTCTTCTACTTCCACTCCGGCTCCAGAACCCCAGCGTTTTTGGAACGCTAGTGCTGAAGAGCATTATCAACGCTTGTTAGGGAAAAATATTCTACCTGAGCGTGGTTTTGATATGTCAATGGGATTTGAGAACGATAATTTCATGAGTACTATTGGCCGAGCTGTGGTCGCTCATCAGTGGCAAAAATTTTCTAAACCACCACAGGATGCAGTTGTTCCATTGGTCCGTGAATTCTATGCGAACTTGAAGGTCAAACATATGCAGTTCAAAGTGCTAGTTCGCGGGAAGTTGGTCCCTTTTGACGCTCATACTATCAATACCATGTATAACCTTTCGCCGGTTTTCCATGACGAGTATGTGGAGTACAAAGCCAATGAAGTGGATTATTCGGTGATTCTGAGCCGAATATGTATTCCAGGAGTGGAGTGGGATTGGGCCATGATCACTTGCCATCTAAATTGAAGAAGACATAATTGATTGATGATTCTAACCTCTGGTACAATTTTGTTTGTGCTCGACTCAAAACGACAGATCACGAGCATGAGGTTACCAATGAACGAGCTATTCTGGTGTATTGTATCTTGGAGTAAAAAGCTATTGACTTGGGGCAAATTTGCCAAGAAACCATTCAAGGTGTAGTGGCTGGTAAAACAACTGGTGGGTTTGTCTTGCCGGCTCTTATCACTGATCTATGTGAAGAGGCAGGGGTGGAGTGGAGCCCAAATGAAGAACTGCAGAAACCTATCGCTCCTATTTTTTGTCATGCACCATTCCAGATGGTGTCTACTTTTGAGCAGAGGGAGCGTGCTGAGCGAAGAGAGTTTAATGAGAGAGCCGCCGCAAGGAGAGGCCCAGCACCCCGGCCTGCGGCTCCTACCCCTGTCGCGCCTGACCGTGTTGCTGTTTTGGAGGAGTTGCGCCAGCATGGACAAGAGTTCCAAACTTTTCAGCAGCAATCTGGTGTATTTATGGATTATGTGATGGGCTTCACCGATGCTTTGAGCCATCAATTTCCGCATGCTGCTAGTTCTGCTCACCAGTTCCCTCCGTATCCATAGTGGCCACCCACCTTTGGCCCTTCTGACCCTACCCATGATGATGATGCTGGTGATAGCGACGACCACTAACGATCGTCATTTGAGGTACATGTCCCTTATGTTTTCTTGTTTTATTCCTTGAGGACAATGAATGTACCAAGTTTGGGGGGGTTGTAAAATCTGAAAATTTGCTGCTTTTGTTTTGTTTTGTTGATTTTCTTTTAGTTGTTTTGGTTTTTAGGATTTATTTTGTTGTTTTGGTGGTTAGATAGCATTATGTTGCGTTGTGAGTTGGTTTTTGGTGAATGCTTTCAAGAAATCAAGAATGACATGGAAAGATTGTCAATGATATTAGAATCTTTGTTCTGTAACTGAAATCCATGATTTTCTACGTATCTGACCAAATTTTTGAACTTATGGAACCAAGTGAACGATTGAACTCTTATATACTCTGTGATTTGTTCTTGCATTTGAATCTTGAAACATACAAACATAGAGATGATTGAGGCATTGTTTGGATTTTGGGCTTGATTTTGTTGAAAAATGTTTTATCCTTAGTTGTCCATTTGAGCCTACACTTATATGAGTACATGACGTACAAAAATCTGAATTTGTTGGAAAATCATCGTTTAGTGCTGATGATTATTTATTCTGCACTGATTGAAATTCGTATGATTTAATTGTGGATTGAAAATTTTCTAGAACTAGTTCGGGCACCCCTGAGGCGCAATACGGGCAAGACTGTGATTAGGAATGATTTAGGCAATTTTTCTGAAATTCGTTTGTGCCTTTCAAGCTACCTTTTGATGCATGTTGTCCCTAGTACCTTGTTTGAGTCTTATTGAAAATCAAATGGTATGCGTATAAACGTGTGATAAACCCCCATTCGTCATCATTTCAAGGTCCTACATTAACTACCAATGAATAGCCTAAACACTATTTCCTACCTTTAAGGGAGTAATTTGAATGTTAGAATTTTATGTGCTCCTATTTGATATCTGTGAATGTGGAATGGTGTGGTGAAAAAGAATTGAAAAGGAAGGTAGTAGTGAAAAGAAAAACAAAGTGATGAAAAAGAGTTGAAAAAGTTGAAAAAATATAGAAAAAATTGAAAAAAATGAAAAAAAAAAATCAATGGTGTGAAGAAAAAGTGCGAAATTTGAATGCAAAGGAGTGGAAATTAGAGATTGAACATCATTTACTCCCTCTTTTGAATTCTTATTCCTTCGTTTGTAGCCATGAGCCAGGCCTTACATTATAAGTCGATTAAGTCATATTGATCGAGTCACAGTTGCCCAATGTACTAGTGGAGAGGGGTTGCGAGAGTCTAGCTTATGGACACTTTTAATGAGTATAAATTTTTTATCGAAACACGAACACACTACTTTTATTAGAATTAACCCGATTGTGAGTGTTTTTGATTTAATTTCCTTACTTTGATCCTGTGTTACATTTAAAAGTTCTCATGATCTGTGAATGTTTGAATTGAGTTCAGAGAAGAGTATTTTGAAACGTGAGTTGCGGAGTTTATGAGTTTATAAGGTTGAGCTGTTTTTCTTGATAAATAATTTATCAAGTGTTAGTAGGTTGGATATGATTGGATTTGAATTATTTTTGAAATCCATACGGAGGCCATTAATCCATAATAATTCTCGATGGTTCTAGTTGATTCATATGTGTTGGGAGTTTTGAGTTTTGTGTTAGTTTTGTTTGGGACGAACAAAAGTTCAAGTTTGGGGGAATTTGATAAGTGCATTTTGTGCACTTAATTTGTATATGATTTTTACCTGACTTTTGTGATTTATTGAGAGATATTGCGTGAATTGTTGTTGTTTTTGTATTTGTAGGAAGTAATGGACTTTGACGCATTTAAGTGGAATTAATCCTAAAAGATGGGAGTTTAAAGGAAGAATCAAGAATTGAAAAAGAGAATAAAAAGGCCAAAATCAAGCCTAAGGCACGCCCACGCAGACTAAGGAGCGCCCGCGCCGTCTGAGAGGAATTATGGAGAAAAGTTCGAGGTGAAGGCGCGCCCGCGCCGTTTGGTGATTTTTTAAGAATGAATGTGCGAGAAAGAGGCGCGCCCGTGCGTGTCCACTGAGCGCCCGCGCCGTCGGATTTTCAGATTTGAGGAGTCCGAGTTTTTATGGAAACTTTTGGGTTTTTCTTGGGATATTTTGGACGTTTTCTAGGGCATATAAAAGGAGTTTTTCTGGGTCATATGAGGATCTATCTAGCCGCCATATACACAACACTTTTGAGAGCATTATTTTGTGAGATTTTGGATCGTGATTTGAAGAATACTTGGAACGAAGACGGAGCTTTTCACCCGGAAACGGAAGAAAAACTACGGATTTGTTATTTCATCTTTATTTATTTCTTTTGATTGTGGAATTATGTTTGAATTATTAAACATGATTTGGTTGGTTATGAATTTGAGTATGAACTAAACTTTTCTAGTCTAGATTTTGATGTAACCTGGTTGAGACATATTCATGAATATTTTATTTTAATGAATTGAATTTCTGCAGATTAATTGTGTTTCTAGAATTGAATGTCTTTTCAATTTACTGGCCATAAATTGATTTGTTATATTTATTTGGAATCAGGCACTCGGGAGAGGGAATTTTAAATAGGATCAATAGAAACTACACTACTAATTGTTTATATAACTCGGGAGACTGTATAACACCTTTAAGGAACATCGTGCTACACATATCATGATAGCTAGATTTTTAATAGGGATATTGAAATTGAACTGTAGTCGATATAATCTATTTGTTGCTCGGGAGAGGAAAATAGAATAATTTAAGTATTCTTGGTTATTAATTGAAAAAAATTCATGAAATTGATTATTTAGGAATGAATATTGTCGAGACCAGGTGAAATCAAAACCTCTAGACCATTTCTCTTTGATTGACAATCTTTTAAGAATTGTGTGTGCGTGAGCTTGATAATTTCTTCTACTTATTTAATTATTCAGCAAATCTCTAAAGTTTAATTTTCTAAATAAAATTATGACTATTATAATTACAATTACTGAATATTTTCAATTTACTCCTTGTGGGAACGATACTTGATTCATCACTTTATTAAAACTTGACACTCGTACGCTTGCGAGTATTTTTCACAGCAGGTCACCGCCTAATCCCAACTCCTGGCAGAACACCTGCAACTGCCCCGTCAAATGGGGTGTCCAGACACATAGAAAAATATTGGACGTGAGCACTAGAGCTCAGTACGATAGTACAAATATACACATGCTATGAATGCAAATACAAATGCATATGAATGGGTACCGGGAACCTATCAGAGATAGAACACTGCTCAGTCAAAGGCTCCATGGTATGTAGCAAGCTGGGTCGTCGCATCAGGAGGTGGCTCCCATACCATATAACTATGGATATAACCGGCTCCAAATCCATGAAAATCCATCCACTACCCCTACTATGGTTATGCGATCAAGACATAAAGCTCAACGTGTCTATGCATGCAATATAATATCCGTGACATAACAAATGCACATATAGCAATGTCACATAAAACATGCAAACATAGAATATGTATATTCTACCAGGTTATCTCGGATAATATGTCCGTACCTTATTTAAGGCAGTACTAGAAGCATCTTTCTAGATTCCAAGCCTATCAATAGCTCTACAATGAAAAATACCCATGCATCATTATACATGCTCTAAAATTCTTAACTAAGCTATTGCATACTCCTAAATATTTTTAGGAAGCCAAAGCTATAACTGCGTCTGTCGTCAGCCCGCTGATGGCGACTGCCTCAAAACTTAGGCACAACTCCGCTATGACGCCGGGATCGTCCCGCTACTTTCGGATTTCCAATAGGACGCCTAGAATTCCCTAGATCTGTCTAGAAATACCAAGAAACGAGAGAGAGGAGAGAGGAATGAGAGATTGGAAATGAGCCTCGACACCTCTATTTATAGACGCAGATCGGAACGTACGTTCCCGCCATCGGAGCGTCCATTCAGATCGGAACGTCTGATATCTCATCGGAGCGTCCGATGTCCCATCACATTTGTAAGAAATGATGTCACTTTGCTGACGTCACGTATGATGTCAGCCCTACCAGAATGGAACTTCCGATCATCCAACGGACCGTCCGATCCTGGCTGTCCCTTCGGGCCATTTTCGATCATTTTGAGTCCATTCTGAAGTCAAACTTATTTAAAGTTTCCTTAATCATGTTTTAATTAATCTAAACTTGATCACTTTATTAATTACTCATTGATCATTAATTCAGGATACGGGTTACAACAATCTCCTCCTTAAATTTACTTTGAGATGGTGAAGTCACTCTAAAAACACTTCCAGCCTCTGCTTGTTCCTCATCAATGGTTACACTATAGAGCTGTAAGGACATATATGTATCATTTCATGCCACATCAATGCAAGATAAATGTATTTACAATCCATCAAATCCAACCAAATATTGCTGAAACAGAGAAATCAGCTAAACTATAAGTCATCTACTAAATATTAAGAACTAAACCAAATAACTCTAATTATTCATAAAACTAGAATCCCTTGTCAAACACACACGAAAGCATGAAGTGTGAGTCTGAAATCACAAGGGATTCGCAGAGAAAAAGAGGGATCCCACCCAAAAATCAAAAAAATAAACCGAAAACAAAAAATTGAAGCACAAATAAAGAATGCGGAGAAGAATCAGAAGGCAAAAAGGTCACAGCTTGAGGCTTGAGCAGTCAGCCTCGAAGTAATCTGCCCCATTTTTAAGGCTCAATTAGAAAATCTATACAAAGCAAAAGCAACATGAAACGAAAGGAAAACTTGCAGGGATCAGGAGAGGGAGAGGACCATGACATAAACAAAATCAAACACAGACAACTAACTTATTTGCCGCATGAAACAGGAAGCCTAAACCAAACCTACAAACATATCATAGTAAAAGCATATCAAGGACGAACAAAATCAAGAAGCTATATATTTTTTGTTTCATCTTCTTTGATCCATAAACGGTTTAGCAAATTGCTCCGTCAAACAAGTAAATTAGAGCTTAAGCGCTCGTACGGCCTCAATATAATCTGATACAAAACAAAAATAATAAACAAACAATACAATTGTAATAATACAGAGAGAGGATGTGATTATATATATATATACCTGGATTTCTTGTAACTAAACTCTGTAGCGTTCCTCGCTCACCTTTCCATGGTTATCATTAGTTTTGGCTCCAATGAGATGGGACCAAGAAATGATATACTGGAGTTTGGACAAGTGATATCATCTCCAAACCATTTTTCTCAATATCTTTCAACTTTTTACCCTCTGTCACATTTAAAATTGACCTGGAAGCATCAGGTACTAGAGGAGAGCCTATCGGAAAGACCTAAAAAAACAGAAAAAATCATGTCAAAATTTAATGCAGGCCCATTTTATTTACAACATATCAAAGATAGTATAGGAGTTTCACGCACAAATCGGAAGCAATCAGCCTTATATGTTGGCCAAACATGGTGTATCTGGAACAATATTTGATGAGAAACAACTTAATGTAAGGGTTCTCGTCAAAGGCTGCAACTATACCTTCGCGTCCACTCCTTTTGGTATTAGAAGTTGCTTTGTCTTCGTATTAGAACCACCAAAAACCATATGATCAGCACAAACCTAGAAAAGTTGCTTATCACCCTCTCCTCTGCAGGGAAAACAAGGGTAAAATTTAGTAGTGATATGTTTATTTAACTTCAGTGTATAAATTGGATATCTGTATTGATTCCACTGTAGTTAACTTACTATGAGAAAAGACCATGGTTGAAAAAGCAACCCAGAATATCATGCCTACTTGATGGCAAGGAGGGCCCCTAAAATTGTCATTGATTCGATGTTCAAGAATCCAAATCAATGTGCCAATGAAGACAAATGAACAAAAACCTGTAAAACAAAGTTCGCAAGTAAGTGGCCTCAAATCTGTATATTTTCTTCAATTGGTACAACCATTGAAAGGCTAGATTTTGTATGAGGTAAAGTGAAGTCGATGTACTGTGACCTATTAGCTACAATAGCTACAACAAGTAAGGAATGAAGGATGCAAATAAATCATCTTTGGAATTAAATTGTTTTAGCCAGCATGAAGCTCAAAAATGAACTACTCTTCCGATTATCGATATGTATGACAAGTAATATTGTTTGGAATATTATATGAGAGGAAATTCATGAGGAAGCTCTATAGTAACCTTCCCACGAACACTGGTAACTTAAAACATCATCTCATGTAGGGGTTATCATTATACCACCAATGTTAAAACAATTGCCCTCTATAGAATAACAACTGACTAAAGCAGAAAATAAGTTGAGGCCGGCCCTCATCATTGAGCCCAGCCTGTACAGCACATCAAAACCTATTCCTCGGACCCTCTCCAACACCCTTTCATCAGGGATCCATTTTGTTAGCTCGTTTTGCTGTGTTCGACTCACAAGCTGATAAAAAATAAGGAAAACAGAAAATTTTCAAATGTAAGTCGAAAAAGGTCAAGTAAAGAGAAGAAGGAAAAAAGTTAGAAATATACATATATAATACCTTTATTTTCACCTTACATCTCCCAAATGCCAGAGGATATGAGATTTGAAGTAAAACCAAGAAACACCTTACATCTCACAGACTCTCTAAAAGCCTTGGATCGAACATAAGCAAAGATGTAACGGAGCATAAAAGAGAGGACAATCACTGGTGCAGATCCAGCCGTGAATAGATTTTATCTTTCTTCTTTGACATGTATGTATGTGTATAAATAAATTTACAATGTATGTATGTGTATAAATAAATTGACAATATTTTAACAAAACTGTTGTCTTTGACCTTAAAAAATACGCTCAAAGACAACAGCATTTAAAAATCGTTGTCTTTGAGCGTTTTTTTTTAACAAAGACAATGGTAATACGAACAAAGACAACGGTTTTCCATAAACCGTTGTCGTTGTCCAAAAACCGTTGTCATTGACACAAATTTTTTTTTTTAATGACAACATTTTCTACTAAATTCGTTGTTATATGCTGAAGACAACGGTTTTATGTAAAAATACCATAAAACTTTGGATATATACGGATCCAAATCCATGGAATTCATCCACTAAAAATACGGGGTTGAGCAACCCCTCTACTGGTAATATCAATAAGATAACATGCTCAACATGACATGCATGCAGCATAATATTCGTGTCATAACAATGTACACATAACCAATGCCTCATAATACGTGTCCCTTGCCATGACGTCACTGCTTACTAAATAAGTTTGCATCGTCCGATCCAAGACTTCATATCGTCCGATCTCCTTAGGTTGTCAAATCAAATCCATATCCCTTATCCCACAATCGGATCGTCCGATCTCTACGGAGCCTCCGATCTCAAACCTTGCATCCGAACTCTCTTACGTTCGGATCATCCGATCCTTGGGTCCGGATCTTTTGATCCAACCGAGAGCTTGGAATCCTCTGGGCCATTTTTTAGTGTTCTGAATCCATTTTTCAACTCCTTAGACTAATGAGGAATTCCCTTAATCATGTTTTACCCAATCTAAACATTATTACACCACTAAACAACAATTAGTTATTAATTTAGGATTCTAGTTACTACAAAACTACTCTTGTGTATCTAATCAGGAATTGGATGATTAGACTGTTACTTGAATTCTTCCTTGTGACTAGGAAATTTTATTATTGATTTTTGTTGGCTCGACCAGCGATGATTATAACTCGGACCTTGGAAGGTGCTAGAATTTTGAATCAGTTAGGAGGCAACAACTTTAATTCCAGAGAGACTGTATTCAACTACTCGGTAATAGACTTGGGTAGATTCTGCGATAGAAAGAGTGATTTTGTATCTATTGTCGGACATGGGATTTTGGGATAACTTGTCCGCTAGTTTGGACTAGATATTTTCCAGAGTATCGTGAAATTTCATTCAGTAGATGCTTGACTGGAGAAGGATTCCAACACCAGTTTCGATACTTTGGCAGAGGTGTGTAGGGATGGAACTGGATTAAATTCTAAGTTCTACTATTGAGTACTGATGTAATCCAGCAAAGACGGATAGTGTTGTTTCCGACGAGACATTTTGGATTGATGAAAGCTAGATTTTCTTGTTATCAAGGATTTATCAGCGGTTTCAGGAATCTTGTTGAGAGTACATTCTTCGGGTTGACCAAGACCTGATTTCAAGAACAAAATCTCTTAAGGTGGGGAGAATGTAGTAACCCGATTTACATTATAGTAATAATAAAAACTAATCATGTTTAAAATGGTTAAAACATGATTATGAGGTTCTCTAATGGGTTAAAAGAGCGGAAAATCGGATTCAGAACGTTTGAAATGGTCCAGGAGGAGTTCCAAGTGCTTGGGAGTTCGAACAATCCAAACCAAGCAAGCCCAGGGATCAAACCGTTCGAATACTTCGGAATCTAAGTTGTAAGATTGGAAGCTCTGAAGAAATCGGACGATCCGAAGGTAAGTATCGGATGATTTGATCTCGTTCAGATAAGAGATAATAGATTTGATTTGACATCATCAGAAGATCAGACGATCAAAATATAGGATCAGATGATCTGAACTCTGTCGGCAGCCAGTTGTCGGATAAGAAGACACGTGTCCGGAGGGGGTTGATTGGAGGAGATTGGACGATCCGATCTATGTCTATAAATAGGAGGTCCGAGAGCCTCATTTGTGCACCTTCCAAACTTTTTTCCTCTCTTTCTAGTTAGCTTTTAGGCGTTCTTCTCGAGGTCCAATAGGCGACGGAGCGCTGCTGGAGTTGTAGCGGATTTGTGCCCGAGTTTTGGGGCTATCGTCATCAGTGGACTAACGACGGACGCAGGTATTATACTAGACTCAGATTAGCTTAAGTGAGTATCTGTTAGTCTAGTTAAGGCTTTTAGTAAGCTATAAGTGATATAGTGATTATATACTTATAGGATTGGACTTGAGTATCCTGATGACTAGGATGCTTGAGTTTCATGATTTGAGGTACGGACGTACTATCCAAGATATCCTAGTTGAGTATGCTTATTCTATGATTGCATGTTTTATGTGGCATTGATTATATGTGCATTTATTATGTCAAGGATATTATGCTGCATGCATTGGCACATTGAGGCTGTACTTTTCATTGAGATAACTAGTAGAGGGGTCGTTCAGCCCCATGATATGTTGTGGATGGATACCATAGTTTTGGATCCGAATAGTCCACGGTTTTATGGTAAGAGAGTTACCTCCTGATGCGACGGCCCAGCGTACTATATACTATGGCACCTTTGACTGATCAGTGTTCTATCTATACACATGCTATGAATGCAAATACAAATGCATATGGTAAGAGAGTTACCTCCTGATGCGACGGCCCAACGTACTATATTCTATGGCACCTTTGACTGATCAGTGTTATATCTATGATAGATTCTCGGTATCCATTCATATGCATTTGTATTTGCATTCATAGCATGTGTATACTCATACCTCCGTGCTGAGCATTATTCGCTCACATCCGTGTGTTTTATTTGACATCCCATTCGAGGGGGCAGTTGCAGGTTCCTTAGGTTCGGGGACCAATGAGTAGTTGGCAACCGGAGAGTTGGGAACTTAGTTGGTGCAAGTGGTATTAGTTAGGCTTGACCCTTTTGTATTGGATTTTCAATTGAGTGGTATTATTATTTTGGGTTTCTGTTATTTACCGGTTGTATTCTGCCGGGTTAGTATTTAATTTAAGTTTCCACAGTTTTTCTTTGATTTTGTTAATTAAGTTCTAATTACATGCTTAAGAATTGGTTACTTAGTGATTTAATTTCGAGACGGGTCACTACATGGTGTTTGAAAAAACTTAGCACTTGAATAGTTTTTGTCTTTTAGTCAAAGTGTCTTAACTGAACTGTTTCCCCCCTTTTTGACAAACACAAAATAAATAAGTTGCAGAGCATTGTTCTTGACAAAAAATTCATTAATCTTTTCAAAGATAGAAATTCTGGTTGATCCAACAGACAAGTAGACAAAATAAGAAGTGATGATCTCCTATCGGTGGCTGGACTGATGATGATATGTTCCACATCCACGACTGGTAGGAGTTGGTCTGCTAAACTGGCCCTGATGGCCTCCTCAAGATTGGGTAGTTTGAGAAGTAGTGGATTTATGGATCAAAATTTTCTATGTGAGAGAAGACAGCGACTTGATCTGAGTAGCCATAACATAAAAGTTATCAGTAATTGTCCCTTGAAGAATCTGAACATGAGAAGATTAGTTATACACTTTGTGTTCAAGCTTCTCTTGAGACTGGTTCACTTGAGATAGAGACATAGTTGCCTGATTGAATTTGTCTAATGATTTGAACAGCAATGTGAAATGACGTTGAAGCAAAACAACTTCTCTTTTCATAGTATCAAGAATGGCAGAAATGTGGTTACCCACATGAGATTGATCACTTCTGATGGCTTGGATATTTTCAGAAAGTGTAGACAAAGTTGTCTCAATACCATTCGGATGCTTGTCAAATCATCAAGTGCATCTTGTTCAATAGTCTCAACAGGTTCTAAATCATTCTCACAAGCACTTTAGGTACCTTCTTGATCCAGAATGAAGTTGATCGACTGCCTGGCTTTGGTAAAAAAATCCTCATCTTTCTCATCTTCAATTGAAAAAATCTCAATATGAGTTTCTTTTGCTTCTATGCTATCTGCTTCAATGATCTGCTTCTTCCCTTTGTCATCAGAGTTAGAATGTTGTCCAATCTCAGTCTTGGTTTCAGTCTGGACTTCTGGCTCAATGATCCTGACTTAATAATCTCTTGATTTTCAATAGACTACATGGACTGGTTATCTTCAAGAGAACTTACATACTCATGAACTGGGGCTAAAAACTCCGAGATTGTGTCTCTTGAAATGGATTCAAAGAAAAATCTAGGAATGGTAAAAGCAGTCTCAGACTAGGTAAATTGTTCCTATGTAGATCACCAATTCCAAATTTGTTTGAAGAATTGATTCAATCATTTCAACATCCTTCACTGGGCTCTCCAAATCCAAAACTTGTTCCTTGTGATGAGCAAAAACTTCATCCATTTTGCTCTCAGACATATGGTTTTCCTAAAAATTTGACGAATCATGTTCAAACTGAATGTTTCTAGTAACAATATGCAATACTTCATCAACATTGACTCTAGTCACATCAAGTAAGAAAAGTTACCCAACTGTTGTTTTGGAACTGAACTGAGAATAGGTTCAGTTGGGTATAATTCAATCTGCTCAACTACCTGGTCTAATTTCTTCTCAACTTCTCGACATATTTGGTCAATGGTGTGCTCATATGATTCAGCTTCCTTTTGAGTAGGTTTTGGAGTTGTCTTTGGCTTGGGCCTTAGATTTGAGTTCCTGTAGGGTTCAGGAATGACAAGTACTTGATCTTGTTCCCAAAAATTGGCTCTACGCTGCAAGGAAGAAAGATCGGAATCTAGTTGAGTAAACACTGCTCGATCTTCATAAGCTATTCTTGTAGTTGGATCATAGTTCTCCTTGAATTGAGCATGAAAAGTGTCAATCTTTTGATTCGCATCAAATCAAAAAATTATTGTCTCCGATCCAAATCCACTGAGATATCAATAGTTTTGACTGTCTTAAGAACATTTTCCTCCAATATTATGTGTGTCCTCAGTTCACCTTTTTCTTCAATCTTCTGGCAAGAGTGGTGTCCCTATATTTTTACCATTCATAAAAGACTGTATCAATTGTGTTCTCAGCAAATTCCAACACTTCATCCTTGGTAAGATCAATCTATGTTTGAATGGAGTTGGTAGGTCTGTAAATATCTGATGATGAAGCTACAGTGGATCTTTCTTCTCCATCTTTTATAAAATCAAGGCTGGAGTGAGTGGCTTCTACTATTTGATGAGTAGAAAGACCTCCAATAGTCTAGATGGAGGCAAAATAGTTGGATCAAAAACATTATGCATAGGAGCCGGAGTGCTTTTAACAACTTCTTCTTCTTCAAAGTCCTCCTCACGAGCAACTGCAGTCTCCTGGACTGGAACTACTACTTATAGTGCTAGTGCTAGTGCTACTGCTACTTCTACTGCTACTGCTATAGCTTTGCCTTTTGCATCATATTTGATCTTGGTACATTGTTCATGAAATGATTCATTGGATGAAATTGTACCAGTTTGAGTCGTGATGATTGTACTGGTGAAGAAATAGGCTTTGGCCTTGATGTACTGGCCCTCTTAATCAATGGTTTTACAGTGACATCCTCCAATTCACTGTCTTATTCCTTATTGTGATTGATGATAAGCTTCCTCTTGGATCTTGAATTTGATGATAAGCTTCCTCTTGGATCTTGAAATCCTCTTAACAGTAGTCTTGGTCACTTTGGATTGCTTAGTAGTTGCAGTGAACTCAGCTGTTGTTTGGGCAGACTCAGCAATAGATTGCTTCTCAGAAACATTCTTGGTTCGAAGATCATTGATGTACTGTGCATTCAAGACTCTGTATTTATAAATTGGAGTGGCCTTCTGTAAACTGATCCCAAACTGTTCCAACAGATGGCATATCTAAATGGCAAATCCACGATATTGTTTGGTTTTTGATGGGTTGTGAAATACAAGCAATCTTGGTTTTGGTGATAACAAAACCTGTTATTGTGTTTCTAACATATTTATATAAGTGTGCAGTTGTAAAATCATGTTTTGGAAGATTAGGGTTTGATGAACTCGGATTCACTTCTTGCGCAGCTTCTTGTTTCGAGCATATCTCATGGCGCAATGATCAAATGACCAGTCGCCAAAAACCATTTAACAGCTAACTCAAATATCTACAAGTCATACTTCAGACCAGTTGGAATAATTCGGATGTTAGCTAGGTCAAACTGCTTCCTAAACATTGAAATGGACGAGTAAGATGAGAGCAAGCAGTTTGACAGACCAGTTCTGGTATTTTGGTCATATATTTCAGCTCGGTTATCCAAATAGAATGATCTACTTGGGCTGCGCCCGAGCTGCATATTATTGCAGCTCGAGCGCTGTCCTGGATAATGCTCGGCTCTATTTTCTGCAGCCCTCTTTAGCTCTTTCTAATATCTTCTATAATATGTTCTATTCAATCTCAAACATACACATACATTGATATCAATTTCTACACATGTTCACAAGTTGATATTACATCCGTCTAGTGATCCGAATACGAGAAAAGCTAGATTAAAAGCAAGTATACAACAAGTAGAACATATATACAGAGTTCTTGTTTATTTTCCATCTTGATTCACAACTCATATAATACATCATCTGCTATAACCAAAGTCACCACATGTTAAGACTCTCTCTCAAGCTACCCTTGACATCTCTGGCTAGCTCCTGCCCCTTCTGTTGCCATGCACACATACAAAACAAGACAAAAGTCGGATAAATCCGATGATAATATAATTCTCAGTATAAGAAACAAAACATGCGTTTAAAAAATAGCATTTCCATTCAAGCTATAACGAGAATAAAACGCATAAAGAAAACCGATCCTTAATCTTTAGATTTCGTATCCGATCTCGGTCTCAAGATTCGTTTATTCATTTCCGATTTTGGTATCAAGATTCGTAACCGATCTTGATCTGGATATATCCGGCCTTTGTGGATCGTAACTAACTCAACATCAAAGGTAAACAACATAATTCAAAGATCCATTTACCTGAGATGGATTGACAATTCAATTCTAAATCAAAACACATATAGAATCAAGTATGTGATTTTAGGGAAACTCAAGACTCCACGGCCTCGAGTTCAAATTCCTTATGATTGATATCAAATTGTACCTTCCGTTTTCTTTTGAACTGTAGACACTTCAGATCTGAGAAATCGACAACAAAGAATTCATATCATACTCTATTCAAGTTCGAACAAATCTTCATTCAATCTTCATAGCAAAACAACTTCAAACCTTGATCCGATTCTATCCTGGTTTGAAGGCTGGATTCTCGAGCTCGAAGCACTATATTACCAAGCTGAAAATATTGTTTATAAGAAATAGATATCAGTTGTCAAAGCCTATATTCTTTAGTTCAATCACAAGATATCAAAATGGCTTAAAATCATAAACCGGCGGTGTAACGACTGGAAATCGATAACCGAACTGAAATATAACAACACTATCATTAATATCTTCTTCAAATACAACTCATACCAGCAAGAATACATCAATATATCAGCTTGATCAGTAGGCATAAGCTTCGAATACAGCTGGAAAAATAATATCAATTCCAAACAACATTCGTTCTTCGATCCGGTTTCAATATAACAATACATACCATCTCTAGAACACATATATATGATCAAATTCTGATTCCTCCCACATCATAATTTCGAAACATGTTGTAACCTTAAAATACTTACATCAAATCGAAGCTCTTGAATAAAGGATCTCAGAACTATTCCCGGAATTAAGATCGGTTGGCCGGATCTTGAGATATCTAAATTTGAAGATCAAATTTGCAAGGAAGAAGATGAAGTCTCGTTTCTTGGGGCTGAAATCTGATGAATTTTGATGCTTACACATGTATATACACGTACATACACCTATGACCGGCTAAATCGGTGTGAATAAATTCTACTGGCAAGCATATCAGGTCAAGTAATAGTAAAGTGAATAAAATCAGATATCGTACCCACAGGGACTGTATTATTATGAATATCAGAATATGATTATTTCTACTTAATTTAGACTAATCAAAAAGAGTGATTTTAGAATTTAACTAAAAAAACTATATTGCAATTAAATTTTAACTCAACAAAAATGCAGAAGAAATTTTTAGATTAAACTTCAAATTGAAAAGAGCTCGATCAAGAACATACGTAGGTACCTGACAAATTATGTAACAAGTCGTCGATTCAAGACTCGGATTTAATTTTAATTCACGGGAATTCTCCTATCTTGTTCAAAGGACTATTTCTAGAACAATCAAACCTATTCAAATATTGACGGATTAATCTTTCGTAATTCTAATCAAATTTTAATGCATGAATAAAGGTGAAAATTCAGTTTACACCCAAACCGCATAATGAAACCAAATTCTATTTCTAGTTGGTTTTACAATATGTTGATTATCGAAGTGATCAAAATCGAAACCTCCTCTATCGAATTAGAATCAATTAACATGCAAGCAAATAACTGGCCAAGAAATTCACAAGAAAAATATAAATTCGATAATCAATAAAATAAAATCAGTCTGAAAATTCTTGAATAAACCATCAAGTTTTCTACATAAATTGTCTGGCCCAATCATGTAGTCTTGATCGATAAAAGAAACTACTCAAGATCTAACATAATTCACAATCAAAGTTTTTAATCATGAATTGAAAATAACAATAAAAGAAAAGAAAGAAATCTTCTCCCAAGCAGTAGCTACCTCCCACGTTCTCTGTCTTCTGAAAATTCTCGAACCCCCTCAATATCATAAAAAAATCCTATTTAAGTGCAATCAGAATCCCATGAAATCGTCTTTCCTTCCGCTATAATGAGTTTCCAATTTTTCAATTTCCCAAACTCGCGCGCACGCCTGACAAAATCGCGCTTGTGCGCAAGCCTTCAAAACAGCGTCCTGGAACTCCTCTCGCACGCACGCGAGAATGAAACTCGCCCGCACGCGTCCTTCATTCAAATCTACTAGAATTCCCTTATGCGCTCGCGCGAAGTATAACACTCGCTCGCGCGAGCCTTGAATACAACGGTATTGGAAAATCTTTCAAGCGCACGCGAGAAGGAAACTCGCCCAAGCGCGAGATTTTGACTCAGTTTTCTTCTAAAAGCTCCCTTAACCTACAAAACTCAATTAGGAGAGTAAAATGCATACACAATAAATAAAATATTAACAAAACACATGATATAAAATAAATGCATGCATAATAACCATAAAAGTGACACAAAATAATGCATACACAATGCACATATAAACCTATAATCAACAAGTGTCCTCCACTAAATTCAAAAATTTGCATTTTGGCCCCTCCACTCTTCCTTAATTGCAAAACATACCTTGACCCTCTTTTAATTCAATTTTCAATCCTAAATAATTTAAGAATAATAGAATTTAAATCTAAACTCTAAAAATTCTCAAATTAAATATCCTCGAATTAAAATTAAATAATCTCGAATTAAATCAAATAATCACGTGCCTTACAACATTGGTGCATCACACTCATTCATCTTAGCACGTTTTGCTAATTGGTATAGATTACCGTTATTCCTTTAGACGTATTGCAAACAGTATCGACTCCAATGGGTCAATGTAAGAGTGGGTGCCCAGTGAGCCAACTGTGTGGCTATGGGCTTTGATGACTCTTTGTATAAACAATCTTTTGTTTAATATTATTTACACTTTTATTAATGGCAATGACTTTATATTACTTCATATTGTTATATTGTGATATACTATTGTTGTTTTAATAAAGACCTTGAATATACCATAGTGTATGTAAGATGTGGTAGAACATGGAGATGTCTATCATGAAATACATCTTATAGTCACTGTATATTCTAAAATGTTCCTAGTCGATTGAGCCGTCCGATAATAAGGATAAGGATCGCTCGAGTTTGAGACTAGCATTTGCGATGCGGAGTACCACGTTTCGTTGGTAGGGAACATAGAGATGTTCGAAGCATGCAAATGGATATTCATAGGATGAATAATCGAACTACCCTATCCGGACTTTCCAAGTGGTTATCACTTATCGAGTGGAAAAGTCCGCGGTTTTGGTTGTACACCATTAGTCCTTACGACTTGAAACATCATGGAGACTCTATATGCTAGTGCTGTGCTTTGACTCGTTTACCGACTCTATGGGGGTCATCAGGTGTCGAGATTGGGTACAGTTACGACACATATAGGAGTCAATGCATTGTTGTCAAGGATTCACCACATACTTGCGAGTGTGGATATCCTATGCGATCTGAGGAGATATTAGTGTGACAAATCTCTGGCCAGAGTACTTGATGTGATTTAAGAAATGGTTTCTTAGTAGCACATGCGATGTCACTAATTTGATCTTCAAGATGTATTGCATAGTTATCGAATCTTGAGCGACTCTCGATATACCAATGGTTGTTGATTCGATCGGGATATATGGATGAAGGGACCGTACTGTACGCTAACCAAAATCTACTGGTTCTTGTAGGCACTATCAGTGATACCTAGGGAATCATGGGGCGATGTTGCTAGGCGCTTTACCATGATTCGTTGGGCAAGTCGGAAAGTGTTGTTCCGAGTCACAAGGAGTTGTGAGCCCACGGCTAGCTGTATCCCTGAACCATTGAGGGTCACACAGTGTAATGGAGTTTTAATCCCCGTTGAGATAGTTAAATTTAAAGAGTTAAATTTAATGAACTAAGGAGTTGGACTTCTTAAATAAGAGTAAGGGAGTAGGATTTCCTAAAATGACATAGGGATGGACATTTTTGGAAACCACTGAATTCGGATTCAGGAAAATTTATTTTGACTTTAAAATGTGCAGAAATGGTTTCTGTGCACATTGGTGAAATCAGTTCATCAATCGGAGTCACGATGAATTTTATATTAATTTCTGAACGAGCGGGCTTTGCTTGTCGGGCCCCAGCTTATGACTAATGGGCCCTAAGGTGTTAGTGGCCTGCATTATAAATAAGTTATTTCAGTACAGAAATTACACACAACAGTTCATTAATTTTGAGAAGCAAAAATCGAAAACCCTAGCCTCTCAAAGTAATAATCGGCCGTCCCCTTCCTTGCTCTGCCCGAGAAATTTCGGTCTGTGATTTTGAATCGCAGTCAGGAATAACGAATCAGATTCGTTTAATCTCTTCGCAGAAAAACTTCTGATAGATTTTCTAGTGCAATCTATCAGAGGGATTTAAACCTCATTCGTGGACCTGATTGAAGGAGTTCATCGGTTCCAGGGAGAGACAACAAGAGCAGATAAAATATGTTGGTGTCCAGTAATCTCGTTGCGAGATTGAAGGTAAAATTTAATAACTGTTATTTGAATTTTACACACACAATAATTTAATCGTTGAATGGTTGATACCCACACCATGGAATTGTTCCATGATAAAATTTTAAACTTCCGCTGCACCGGGTATCAATCGTGATTGATCTGAGAGCCGCGTTTTCCAACAGTGGTATCAAAGCCAGGTTGCTCAGATCAAACGATTAAATTAATCAATTGTACAAAATTTTTGAGTCTCGGTTTTTGAAACAAAATAAATATTTTTAAATAAAAAAAAAAAATTTTTTCGGGGCAAAACCCGGGCAGCGATTGGATCGCTGCCCGGTGGGGCAGCAATTGTTGCTGCCCCGGGCGGCGCACGGCGCCGCCCAGGGCAGCGCTCGGCACTGCCCAGGGGCGGCACTCGGCGCCGCCCAGCGCAGCGCTGGGCGCTGCGCAGGGCAGCGCTCGGCGCTGCCCAGGGGCGGCGCTCGGCGCCGCCCAGGGGCGGCGCCAGGCGCTGCCCTAAGGGGGCAGCTGGGCTGCCCCCGGCCCGCGCCCCGGGTGCGGGCCGGCCCGGGAGTGTCCCAGGCGGCCCGCGGGAAAAATTTTATTTTTATTTAAAAATTAATTTTAATGTGTTGAAATTTTATTTTTGGTCCGGTCAAAAATTGTTTTTGATTGGTTCACGAGATTTCGGATCGAATTGTTCGAGTCCGTAAATTTTAAAATTGATTTTTGATAAATTTGAATTTTTGGAAAATTTTAATATTTTATCCTTAAATTGAATTTTGAAATCAATTATTTTTGGTACAATTGATGATAAGATATGATCTTATGATATATTAAGTAAAATATGATTTTATCTGTAAAATTGGATTTTATAGATGAAATATGATTTTATTTGATATAGAGATAAAATATGATTTTATATGTAAAATGAGATTTTATATATAAAATATGATTTTATCTTGTTTAAATTTGAATTGCCACTGCATGTTATCCAATAAATTAATTTTGAATTAAATGTTATTGGATAAGGATGATCGATTGCCATGACCAATTTTGTAGGTGTATGTTAGGAATTTACATTTTGTTTTTATTGTTGTTGGTTTTATTAATGGGCCTGGTTTATGGCCCGATATGAATGTCATATGTAATAAAAGTGGGCTTGGTTTATAGCCCGTTCCCACCCCTAAAAATGTATCCCCTACTTGTCATTGTTATTTATTGTAAATACATTAGATTTAGTGGGAGATCAAGATTTGAAGACGGTGGGCCCAGCAGACAATAAAGACTGAAGAAATGTAAATTGGAAGCACATGTAATAGGATTGCATTGCATACTGCATATTACCTAGGATTGGACTAAGACCCGTGATTGGCAACCACGGGTCAATTAGAAATGGAATCGATCATCCTATATAATATTTGATATTATGATTGTATGCATGTTTAGACATAATTGCGTGAATCCGGCAAGCATGCAATAAATTAAAATATGATGAGACAAATATTTTATAATTAAAAATCCCTCATTTTAAATATGATTTAAAATTGATATCAAGATAAATAAAGGAAATTTAAATTTGTTTAAATGTTCCTACCTTCCATCAACGGTCAATGTATGTGATGCTACCCGCGGATACGGTCCGGCTCATATTATTGGGGGGGCCCGTCCGTCGAAAAGCTGTACATTGGATCGACACATGTTGTAAGTTGGGTGGAACTCCCATGGGATCGGCTCATATTATTGGGGGATCCACATGGCGACCGTCCATCACAACTTAATATTGATGGGTCATCTTGACATGTCACTTTAAAACGGCGTCATATTATTGGGCCCTTATTGGACATGAGGTAAATACATGGGGGTTGCTTTGGAAGCAATTGGGCTCTACCTTTTGAGAATTATGGTTGGCTGATATTATTCGGGACCATAAGTTTGTCAATTGGACTCCATGTTCTCACTAAGGGAAAAGTTTCCCGTTTTCACTAGAGGGTGGTGAAATCGTTAAAATAGTGGGAGTGAGATTCATAAAATTAAATTCGCCTATTTTATGTCTTAGTAAATTGTTAAACAATCATTGATATATGTCTGTTTTCCTTTTCAGTATTTCATACAATGAATTCGCGAAATCCTTTATTCTCGATCCTCGAACAAAACAAGCTGACTGGCGCCAACTATACGGAATGGTTCCGGAAGTTGAAGATTGTCTTAACTTCGGAGAAAATGCTCTATGTGTTAGAGAAAGCACCTCCGAAGGAAGCACCAGCTGATGTTAGTCCGGAGGAATTGGCCAAGCTTGATGCATGGTGGGACCATGACATCAAGACCAAATGCTATATGCAAGCCTCGATGTCTGATGAACTCCAGAGGCGATTTGAGGACACGGTGAATGCTGCTGACATTCACGCGCAACTCAAGGAACTTTTTGGGGCTCAGTCGAGGGCTGAAAGGTTCTCTACTGTTAAGGAGTTGATGACGTGCCGCATGCGTGAAGGGACTTCGGTCCGTGATCATGGGGTACGAGTGATTTGGCTCATACAGAAGTTAGCGACCCTTGATTTGGTGTTGGAGCATGAACTCAATGTGGACTTGCTGCTTCTATCTCTTCCTTCTTCATTTGATGGATTCGTGATAAATTTTAATATGAACAAGATAGAGGCCACCCTTGAAGAGATGGTCAATATGCTCGTTACATATGAATCCACACTTAAGAAGGATAAGCCAGCTTTCTTGGTGGGCTCCTCATCTTCTGCTAAGAAGGGGCCAAGTATGAAGGGCAAGAAACGTTCTGCCCCACCCAAGAAAGTGGAACCCGAGAAGAAGCAAAAGACAAAGGCTTCAAACAATGGAAAATCCAAGGATGTTTGCCATTACTGCAAGAAGCCGGGTCATTGGAAGCGCAACTGCAAGGAGTATCTTGAGCAGTTAGGAACTGCAAAGGGTATGTTCTATATCGAAATAAACATGTCACTTAATACAACTTCTTGGGTATTGGATACCGGATGTGGATCTCACATTTGCAATGATTTGCAGGTGATGACAAGAAGTCGCAGGCTTAGAATGGGTGAGACCCAGCTGAGGCTCGGGAATGGTTCCAGAGTTGAAGCTACGGCCATTGGAGATGTTTGTTTGATTTTGCAGAATGGTTTTAAATTATTGTTGAGAGATGTTTTATTTGTGCCAGATTTAATTAAAAACATTATTTCTATTTCTATGCTTGATAGAGATGGTTATTCTTGTAATTTTGTGAATGGGATTTGCAATATTTACAAGAATGAATGTTTAATTGGAAATGGACAACTTGAAAACGATCTATACAATTTAAAACTAAAAGACGTTCCAGTGAATTGTATTGACAAACCGGCGACAACAAACAAAAGGAAAATCGATAGTCAAAACCCGGCAAACCTTTGGCACGCTAGACTAGGTCATATTTCCTCAAGGAGGATGAACAAGCTAGTGGGAGAGGGCATGTTTGATATGTCTGATATTAACTCTCTACCTACTTGTGAATCCTGCCTAAAAGGAAAAATGACTAAATCTCATTTTAAGGGAAAGCCTGAGCGTAGTCAAAATCTGTTGGATTTGATCCATACAGATGTTTGTGGTCCATTTAGAGTAGGGACTCAACATGGCCACACCTACTTCATTACCTTTACTGATGATTATTCAAGGTATGGGTATTTATATTTAATGAAATATAAGTCTGAAGCATTTGAAAAGTTCAAAGAATTCAAGGCTGAAGTAGAAAACAAGCTAGGTAAAAGTATTAAAGCACTTCGATCGGATCGAGGTGGAGAATACTTGAGTACCGAGTTTTTGGACTATCTAAAAGAGAATGGGATTCTCTCTCAGTGGACTCCTCCTATGACACCACAGCTTAATGGTGTGTCGGAGCGTCGTAATCGAACTTTGTTGGACATGGTTCGATCCATGATGAGCTTCACTGAGCTTCCACCTTCGTTTTGGGGCTATGCGCTTGAAACGGCGGTATTGTTGTTGAACAACGTCCACACTAAAGCAGTGGACAAAACACCATACGAGTTATGGAATGGCAAAGCTCCTAAGTATTCGTACTTGAGGATTTGGGGATGTCCTGCTTACGTGAAGCGGACAGTGGGAGATAAGTTGGATAGTCGATCCAGCTTATGTTATTTTGTAGGGTATCCGAAGAATTCAATCGGATATTATTTCTATTATCCTGCTGAAACAAAGGTGTTTGTTTCTAGGAATGCCACCTTCTTGGAGAAGGAGTTCTTATTGGATAAGAAAGGCGAGATGATGGAACTCGAAGAAGTTCGAGAAGAACCCGAAATACAAAATAACAATCCTACACCTCAGGAACCATTGCTGGACACGCCTGAACCTAGAAGATCCGAGAGGACTTCTAGACCTCCTATTCGATATGGTCTTCTTCTTGAAGGGGATCAAGATGAACCCGACATTGGATGTGATCCAAGAAACTTCAAGGAAGCAATTTCTGATGCGGATTCGAATTTATGGCTTGAAGCTATGCAGTCAGAATTGGATTCGATGCATACAAACCCAGTTTGGTCTTTGGTAGATCCTCCCGATGGAATTGTTCCAATAGGGTGTAAATGGATCTACAAAAGAAAGCTTGGGCCTGATGGTAAGGTATTGACCTACAAGGCGCGATTGGTGGCGAAAGGTTATACTCAAAGGCAAGGAGTTGACTATGATGAAACCTTTTCACCAGTTGCTATGTTCAAGTCCATAAGAATCCTTATTGCCATAGCTGCATGGTATGACTATGAGATATGGCAAATGGATGTGAAGACTGCTTTTCTTAATGGAGACATTAAGGAAGAAATCTATATGAAGCAGCCAGAGGGGTTCACATCCATGGGAAGCGAGCATAAGGTATGCAAACTTCTGAGATCAATTTATGGTCTAAAACAAGCATCAAGAAGTTGGAACCAGAAATTTGATGAAACAATAAAAGATTTTGGTTTCATCAAGAACCCGGAGGAACCATGCGTGTACAAGAAAGTAGTTAAGGATGCTGTGACATTCTTAGTACTTTATGTTGATGACATCCTACTCATTGGGAATGATGTAGGGATGTTGCAGTCAACAAAGATATGGTTATCAGGTAGATTCTCGATGAAGGATTTGGGTGAGGCATCCTACATTCTTGGGATACAGATCTATAGAGATAGATCTAAGAGAATGATAGGACTCACACAATCAACCTACATCGACACCATATTGAAACGGTTTTCAATGGATGGGTCCAAGAGAGGACATCTACCCATGTGTCATGGAGTTTCTCTATCCAAGTCTATGTGTCCCAAGACTGATGCAGAGATAGAGAATATGACACATGTACCATATGCGTCAGCTATAGGTAGTATCATGTATGGGATGATATCTACTAGACCGGATGTAGCATTTGCTCTGAGTGTCACGAGCAGATATCAGTCTAATCCTGGTCAAATGCATTGGAAAGTCGTGAAGGACATTCTTAAGTACTTGCGAAGGACTAAGAATATGTTCATGGTTTATGGAGGACGAGAACTCAAATTGGAAGGCTATACCGACTCTAGCTTCCAAAGTGACGTGGATGACTCGAAGTCAACCTCTGGATTTGTGTTCATGCTCAATGGCGGTGCTGTCTCTTGGAAGAGTTCCAAGCAGGACACCACAGCGGATTCCACCACTGAGGCTGAATACATTGCAGCATCAGCTGCTGCTAAAGAGGCCGTTTGGATGAGGAATTTCGTCCAAGAGTTGGGCGTCATTCCTGAATTTGTTGGTCCAGTCCCGGTGTACTGCGACAACACGGGTGCCGTTGCTCAAGCAAAGGAACCAAGGTCTCATCAAAGATCCAAACACGTACTGAGGAAATACCACATCATCCGGGAGATTGTGGAAAGAGGAGACATCACTGTCGAACGAGTGGCCTCTGCAGACAATATCGCTGATCCACTTACTAAGCCCTTGCCAGGACCATTGTTTGACAAACATCGCGAAGCAATGGGTCTACGTAGTATGACTAGTTGGCTATAGGGCAAGTGGGAGATTGTAAGAGTGGGTGCCCAGTGAGCCAACTGTGTGGCTATGGGCTTTGATGACTCTTTGTATAAACAATCTTTTGTTTAATATTATTTACACTTTTATTAATGGCAATGACTTTATATTACTTCATATTGTTATATTGTGATATACTATTGTTGTTTTAATAAAGACCTTGAATATACCATAGTGTATGTAAGATGTGGTAGAACATGGAGATGTCTATCATGAAATACATCTTATAGTCACTGTATATTCTAAACTGTTCCTAGTCGATTGAGCCGTCCGATAATAAGGATAAGGATCGCTCGAGTTTGAGACTAGCATTTGCGATGCGAAGTACCACGTTTCATTGGTAGGGAACATAGAGATGTTCGAAGCATGCAAATGGATATTCATAGGATGAATAATCGAACTACCCTATCCGGACTTTCCAAGTGGTTATCACTTATCGAGTGGAAAAGTCCGCGGTTTTGGTTGTACACCATTAGTCCTTACGACTTGAAACATCATGGAGACTCTATATGCTAGTGCTGTGCTTTGACTCGTTTACCGACTCTATGGGGGTCATCAGGTGTCGAGATTGGGTACAGTTACGACACATATAGGAGTCAATGCATTGTTGTCAAGGATTCACCACATACTTGCGAGTGTGGATATCCTATGCGATCTGAGGAGATATTAGTGTGACAAATCTCTGGCCAGAGTACTTGATGTGATTTAAGAAATGGTTTCTTAGTAGCACATGCGATGTCACTAATTTGATCTTCAAGATGTATTGCATAGTTATCGAATCTTGAGCGACTCTCGATATACCAATGGTTGTTGATTCGATCGGGATATATGGATGAAGGGACCGTACTGTACGCTAACCAAAATCTACTGGTTCTTGTAGGCACTATCAGTGATACCTAGGGAATCATGGGGCGATGTTGCTAGGCGCTTTACCATGATTCGTTGGGCAAGTCGGAAAGTGTTGTTCCGAGTCACAAGGAGTTGTGAGCCCACGGCTAGCTGTATCCCTGAACCATTGAGGGTCACACAGTGTAATGGAGTTTTAATCCCCGTTGAGATAGTTAAATTTAAAGAGTTAAATTTAATGAACTAAGGAGTTGGACTTCTTAAATAAGAGTAAGGGAGTAGGATTTCCTAAAATGACATAGGGATGGACATTTTTGGAAACCACTGAATTCGGATTCAGGAAAATTTATTTTGACTTTAAAATGTGCAGAAATGGTTTCTGTGCACATTGGTGAAATCAGTTCATCAATCGGAGTCACGATGAATTTTATATTAATTTCTGAACGAGCGGGCTTTGCTTGTCGGGCCCCAGCTTATGACTAATGGGCCCTAAGGTGTTAGTGGCCTGCATTATAAATAAGTTATTTCAGTACAGAAATTACACACAACAGTTCATTAATTTTGAGAAGCAAAAATCGAAAACCCTAGCCTCTCAAAGTAATAATCGGCCGTCCCCTTCCTTGCTCTGCCCGAGAAATTTCGGTCTGTGATTTTGAATCGCAGTCAGGAATAACGAATCAGATTCGTTTAATCTCTTCGCAGAAAAACTTCTGATAGATTTTCTAGTGCAATCTATCAGAGGGATTTAAACCTCATTCGTGGACCTGATTGAAGGAGTTCATCGGTTCCAGGGAGAGACAACAAGAGCAGATAAAATCTGTTGGTGTCCAGTAATCTCGTTGCGAGATTGAAGGTAAAATTTAATAACTGTTATTTGAATTTTACACACACAATAATTTAATCGTTGAATGGTTGATACCCACACCATGGAATTGTTCCATGATAAAATTTTAAACTTCCGCTGCACCGGGTATCAATCGTGATTGATCTGAGAGCCGCGTTTTCCAACAGTCAAGAGGTCTTGGTCAAGCGTCTAGTTGTGGGTTGCATTTTTGACTTCGAGGGGCATCATCTTAGTGCTAACCTGATGGTTTTAGCCATGGAGGATTTTGACTGTATTATTGAGATTGATCTCCTGACTACTTACGTAGCCATAGTTGGGTGTTATCAGCGGTTTGTTCAGTTTTGTCTTGAGGATGGCGAGGCATGGTATTTCTATTGTGAGGGAGCGCAACCCCCGATGCCAGTGGTTTCTTCTCTGAAAGCCCGGCGTGCGTTAGAGTCTTGCGGGGAAGGCTACCTTATCTACGCCATCGATGCATCCTTGGAGGGACCAGACATACAGGAGATACCTGTAGTCCGTGAGTTTCCCGATGTGTTTCCGGAGGAGATTCTATGTTTACCACCAGTGAGGGAGATCGAGTTTGGCATTGAGTTACTACCAGGGACAGTGCAGATTTCCAGAGCTCCATACCAATTGGCACCCTCTGAGATGAGAGAGTTACAGAAGCAACTTCAAGATCTTCTTGATAAGGGCTACATTCGGCCGAGTGTTTCGCCATGGGGAGCCCCGGTCCTTTTTGTTAAGAAGAAAGATGGTCCGATGCATTTTTGCATAGAATATCGACAGCTTAACCAAGCGACGGTGAAGAATAAGTATCCTTTTCCGCGGATTGATAATCTGTTTGATCAGCTACAGGGTACGTCTGTTTACTCAAAGATTGATCTGCCATCGGGATATCACCAATTGCGTGTTAGGGAGGAGGATATCCCCAAGACAGCATTTCTTACCCGGTATGGTCACTACGAGTTCTTAGTGATGCCGTTTGGTTTGATGAATGCTCCGGCTGTCTTCACGGATTTGATGAACAGAGTATTTTGCGACTTTTTAGATAATTTTGTGGTAGTGTTCATCGACGATATCCTGGTATATTCTCGTAGTTTTAACGAGCATGCTTTCCATCTCTATAATGCTCTTCAGGTTTTGAGGGAGCGGCAGTTGTACGTTAAGTTGAGCAAGTGTGATTTCTGGATTGACCGAGTTGTTTTTCTTGGTCATGTGATTTCACGAGATGGAGTTTCAGTTGATCCTAGAAAGATGGAAGCCATTTTGAATTGGTCGCGACCGACGACAGTCTCGAAGATCCGCAGCTTCCTAGGGATGGCAGGGTATTATCGGAGATTCGTTGAGAACTTTTCTCAAGTTGCTAAGCCTTTGACGCAGCTGAAGAGGAAGGATGTGCCTTACATTTGGACATCAGAGTGCGAGGAGAATTTTCATGAGTTGCGACGCCGTCTGACTACAGCTCCAGTATTGGCTCTACCGTCTGAATCAGGTGGTTTTGTGGTTTATAGCGATGCTTCTATCCAAGGATTGGGATGCGTATTGTCACAGAGAGGTCATGTGATTTCCTATGCCTCTAGGAAATTGAATACTCATGAGTAGAACTATCCTGTAGACGATTTAGAGCTTGCAGCCATTGTCTTTGCTCTTAAGATATGGCATCATTATTTGTACGGTGAGAGGTTCGAGATCTTCACTGATCATAAGAGTTTGAAATATTTGTTCACTTAGGCCGAGTTGAACATGAGGCAGCGGCGCTGGATGGACTTATTTAAGTACTATGATTGCGAGATCAAGTACCATCCAGGCTCTTCCAATCCAGTTGCAGATGCCCTTAGCCGCAAAGTGTATGTGAGTTGCCTTCGCACCAGCTCGGTTGCACGAGTGATAGAAGAGTGTTGTTTCTTGGGGTATACATTTTGACATAAGAAAGAACAACAAGTGGTGCGCATTTCTTCAGTGCTTTCTGAACCAGCATTGTAGACGCATATACGTGAGTGCAGGCCGTTGATCTGAAAACGCAGAAGTTAGCTCGATTGGATCGGGATGGAAATACTTATGGTTTTCATTTTCAGAATGATGGCCTGTTGTGTCTTTCCGGATGTGTGGTGGTTCCTAATGATTCCACACTACGAGAGGAGATTCTGTCTCAGGCTCACCGAAGTAGATTTTTTGTACATCCAGGCAGTATGAAGATGTACAAGGATCTACATACGAGGTTCAGGTGGAAAGGAATGAAGCGCAGTGTTTATCAGTTTGTGTCTAGATGCCTTGTGTGTCAGCAGGTCAAGGCAGAATTTCGGCGATCCGGTGGATTGCTTAAGAGTTTAGATATTCCTGAGTGGAAGTGGGAGCATGTGACGATGGATTTTTTCACCTACTTGCCCATGTATTCTAGGATTTGCGATGTTATCTGGGTTGTTGTTGATTGATTGTCGAAGTCCGTGCATTTCTTGCCTTAAAATAGGGACTTTACTTTCTACAAGATGGCACATCTATACGTGCATGAGGTTGTTCGTCTGCATGGGATTCCGTTGAGCATTGTCAGCGACAGAGATCTGAGTTTTACCTCTAGGTTTTGGGGTAGCTTTCAGCGAGCTCTTGGCACTACTCTGAGTCTGAGTACATCTTATCACCCGGAGACCGATGGGTAGAGTGAGAGGACTATTCGTACTCTCGAGGACATGCTTCGAGCGACAGTGATGGATTTTGGACCAGCATGGCATGACCATTTGGCGTTGGTGGAGTTTTCATATAATAACAGTTACCATCGCAGCATTGGCATAGCACCATTCGAGGCTTTATATGGACGCCGCTGTCGTACGTGTAACGCCCTAATTTTATCTTAATTGAGTTTATTTGAGATAATCGGATATTTCAGAGTTCAAGAGCAGACTTAATTTTTATCAGGGTCTATTTTGCAAATTTTGGATTTTTCAGAGACTAAAATGAAAATATTGATTTTATTAGATATTTAAGAGGCCCTGACTTGTCTTATCCATTCTATCTTCCTCCCCTTGACCGACTCCTCCATTGAAGATGCCTCCAAGCTTCTCCAAGCTTTGTGATTTCAGTTTTTGCTCGATCCGTCCGTTAGAATTTTTTTCTGAAGGCAGATTAGCGATCACGGCTGCGAGAGCTTCGTTCTATCGTAAGTATTTCTTTGATCGGACGTATTTTATTTTCCGAATGTTGTTAGAATCGATTGAGTTTCGGTTATGTTGCTCTTGAGATAGTTCTTAACGATTATTCTCAGTCGGTTTTGAAATAGAGCGTCGTTTGGAATTGTTATGATTTTTGGAAGCATATTTCAAAATTGGGGGTTTTGTGATTTGTTGGAATCGAATTATTATTGTTGTTTTTGCATTGCTTTGAGTTGTTTTCAATACTGTACTGCTGTCTGCATTTTCGGTTTGATCGGTTTATAGCCGTTATGCCGCCGGTTTAAGTTTTGGGATTTTTGAACCGTTTGAATTGTAGAACTTTGGCATTGGGTTTGTTCGTCGTTGTTGATCATATTTTTCCTCCGTACAGATTCATTTGAAGTTTGTCAAGCCCAGAGTTAGCAGATGTTGATCGTCGAAGAGTTGGACGAAGAGCGGTAAAGAGTTTACCTTGAGTGTGTTTTGTTGTTAGGTTGTATAGTTTTTGATATAACCTATTTTGTAGCTTATCCAGAGTTGGAGATACTCGAATCGAAAGGTACAAGCAGTCATAGTTTTAGCGAAATAGCACACTCGAGACAGTTGGTTCTTGAGTTTCCCTTAAAATCACATACTTGCATCAATACTTGTTCTAGAATGTGGGACTTGTATTTTGTTGTTTGAGCTTTTGTTATATGGCTTAATGCTTTATGTTTTTCTTATGCATTCATCTTGAGCCAAACCTTTAATTGCAGTGGGCAGAACGGCCCTTTGTGTTTAGACGTTTTGGGGGCTATACTGCGAGTGGCCTGGGTTGTAGAAGTTCACCTAGCGTTAGCATAATCCTTATAGTTGCACCAAAGTCTAGGGGTATGAGATACGTGGCACCACCTTGATTGGGAGAGTCGTAGAGTTTTTACGTGGCCTCTTCCTCGGGATCTCAAAAGCATAGCAGCAATCCCTTGTTTATCAGAGTTGATATCCCGATTTTAAAGACATGCATTTCATTCGTATAAGCATTGAATATGTTGTCGATATTTCATGTTTTTGAGATATTACTTGTTATTGCATGTTATGTTGTTTTTACAAGGAATATCATTCTCACCGGAGTTATCCGGATGTTGCTTTGTTTTGTATGTGTACTTGGAAACAGGTGGGGAAGGATCGAGTCAGCGAAGACTTGGTTAGCATCAGGAGTGAGAGATAGAAGTGGGACTCGGTTTAGAATTCATTTCAGCATGTCTATCTAGTTTATGTTGGAACATGTTTAGAACTCGAACTTTGTTGTTTATGTTGTATCGAATATGTGAGTATTGAGGTTTGTATGCTGTTGTTGCATGTTTATTGTTCCTCATTATGTATTGAAAGAATTTTTGGAGTTGATTTAGTATGCTTAAATTCTGGAAATTCTTGTTCAAAGCTGGCCGCTCGATCTGTAACACCTAGAATTTCTAAAACGTAAATCCGCATGCATAATTAGGAGAAATTAATTTTAAAATAAGGGTTAAATGAATTTATGTGTTATTATGTTATTTATATGCATGATTTAAGTTATTTTAGCATTTAACCCAAAAATTAGTGATTTTCATGATTTATGGAAATTAATTGTTTTGATCGCGTAGACGGGATTGTGGACGGACGAGATACCAAATTTTGAGCCAAAAATATTTTATGAGTTTTATGAGCCTTAAAATAATATTTTTAGATATGTTGTCAAGAAAATTTTAGTATTTAATTATATATTTATTTAAGAATTGATTTTTGGCCAAAATAAGTCATTTTAATGACTTTTATTAATATTTAAAAATTTCCTAATTTTATATTTCGGGATTTTTGGTTGTGTTATCAGATTATTATTATTTAGTAAGGATTTTAAATATTTAGTTAGATATGATTTTATTTCTAAATTATTAATATCCTATTTTAATTCTAATTATCAAAATTTTAAAAAGAAAACCTAAACCTACCCTACCACAAATTCTTTTAGCCGACAACTCCCTCTTCTTCCACCCTCCTTCACGCCTCCATCTTCATTCTGGGAAAAAAAAAAAAAACCCCATAGCCGATTATTCAAGCTTCATTCTTTAAAGGTTTTTGGTCTGTTCGTCGTCCCGGAGCCACGTAAACGCATCAACCTTCGTCTATAAATTGAAAAGGCATGTTTAACTCCTTTCTTTAACACCATATAAGCTATTATGCATGAATGAGATTTTTTGTTTCAGAATTTAATAGCCATGGTTCGAATTTATTGCAAGTATGAATGAATTGTTGCATGTTTTGGTGAATTCATGATCATAACTCGTTTTTGTGCCTTGCATGGTTCGGTCCAGAGGCTAGGGCTCGAGTCAGTGGTGGGATAGGGTCCTAGGAAGCCAGCCATGGTTGGGTTATGGGGCTGTAATGGGATATAACCGTGGCATTCAAGATCTGGTGCACAGATTGCGCAGATTTAGAGTTCCAGGAAAAAGAGTTCGTTCTCTTCACTCGGGCCACGGTTTGATGTGAGGTTTGATGTGTTAGAAACCCCTACGTGTTTACTAAGTCTAGGAATTTATTTCACAGTGATTGATGGTCGGAGCAAGCGGCACGATCGAAAGTCCCGGCGCTGCTCAGGTCTGCGCATGAGCCCAGGATAGGCGAACTTGCAGCGGTTCGTTCTCCTTCGTTAGGATTCCGTTTTGGCTGGTTTTTGGCTTTATGGAAACGTCTTGAAGTTTTCTAAGTTTTTGCAAGAGGTTTCATGGTCTTTCGTGGTCGGAGCTTTGAGAACGAACTGTTTTTCCGCAGCTGCTCGCGTCTGCACGCTAGTGCAGAAGGGCTGGGTTGCAGAGCTTCGTTCTCACTCCATAGTCGATGGATTGGGCTGATTCTTAGCTTTTTGGAAAGGTCTCGAAGTGTTCTAGCCAGTGATGGTGGATCTCCGGCCATTGGGTGGCCGGAGATGTCCAGAAACAGGCTGCAAAGCCTGCTGCTCGCGCAGCGGAGAGAGTAAGGGAAGGGGAATCGGGATGTGAGTCGGGGCTGGGTCTGGGCCGGGTCTTGGGGGTCCGGGTCGGGTCTGGTAGGTCTAGGGTCGGGTCAGGTGGTCCGGGTCTGGGTTAGGTGGACCGGTCTCGGGTATTTTAAATTTATAATTAATTAAGAGATTAATTGATTTTGGGCTTTTAAAATTAATTAGAAAATTATTTGGGCCTCCAAATAATTTTATTTGGGTTTTTAAATTATTTTTAAGTTAACTCAATAATTTTATGGGCTCGTGGGCCCATAAGAATTTTTGGGCCAGTCAGGGAATTTTTGGGCCAGGCTAGAGTTTTATTGGGCTTGTTTAAGTTAATGGGCTTAGATATTTTCTTTAGGACCATTTAAGTTGAATGAAATATTTGGGCTTAAATGTAAGATTAATGGGCCTAGATGAGTGATCAGCAGTCTGGACCAACCCATGAAAAATAAATAAGTCCGGAATATATATTTAATTATTTTATGCATGAAATTCATATTTTTAGTATGAGTATATTTATTATGAAAAATAAATTAAATATATATTACGGACAAATTTTCAGTGCATGCATCCATGAAATTTATTATGAATATTATTATGTAAATGATGAGCAATAAAATATTTTGTGGAAATTGAAGTATGTGTGACATAGGGGTGGTTTTCCACCATATGATTCGGTAGTTTTACTACCATAGGGGTGGTTATCCACCATATGATTCGATAGTTTACTACCATAGGAGGTGATTTATCACCGCCATCGTACGTTGGTTTATGAGACTGATCAGTCGACACATGAGCGTCACACTTATGGATAGGACCATCTACAGGTTTTTAAATGTATTGCTCAATTATGTTATATATGATGAAGGAAGTTATGATATATGTAAGATTTATGATTCAGCATTTATGTTATGAAAATATTTCCATGCATGCTCATGTACAGGTATATGTATTAGTATTTATGTGATGCATTATTTTTAACCTTGTTATAAAGGATTAGACATGTTGAGCCCCTAGGCTCACTACGCTTATATGGTACAGGTGAGCATGATGAATTTGATGTAGCTCCTACCGGTGGTGAGGACGTATGAGATCACGGAGCAGTGGACCCCGTGACCATCGCAGTTTTAGTTTATGATGATTGAATATTGAAAACATGTTTTATTTTAGTATTATTCGGCATATTATATTTTTCAGTACCATTATTTATGATTTTAAATGATGCATGAAATATTTTTTAAGAATTTATTTATTTAATATTTTCTTTAGATTATTTAATATTTAGCATTTTATTTTATATACATATATGTATGGGCATGTATGTATAATAGTATTATATAAAATAAAAAATAAAAAAAAATTCCGCATTTAGAAGTAGAGGGCGTTTCACGATCGGTGGAGTTTAACCGATCGAGCGAAGAAGCTGCAGCCTTGTTCTTTGTTTTGTAAAAAGCTTGCCCGCTTCATCGGTTGAACTTTACTGATCGAGCGGTGCTGGTGTTTTCAGCCGGGTGGAAAGTTTTGGAAACTTGCTTGCTCGATCGGTTGTGTTCTCCGATCGATCGAGGCACTGTTCATTTAAAAAAAAATTCTTTTATCGCTTTTAATCTTGGATCTTGTATTCTTAATTATTGTTTAATCCGAAATTAGATGTTTAGAACTGAGGTCAAACATTAAGTGGTATCAATGAGATAAGTTCTTGGTTGAACTAGAAATGGGCGGGGTAGATCGAGTCCGCGTGTTTTGGCTCCTCGCATGTGTTTGAGTTATTCATTTGATTATTTAATTCCATGCGAGCATGATTTATTATTTGAGAATTATGATTATGTGATTTACATTATAAAGCATGGACTACATGAGATATAATTGTTTTTGTTGTCGACAGGTATCCGATAATTCTGAGAGGTTGAAATGGCACCAAATTGTAGCGATTGAGATATCTTGTTTCCTAACCTTTGATTATCAGATGGGTCCTCGTCGAGTTATTAACAAAAACCCGCCTCCAGTTACTCCTCCAAACGAGCAGGCTAGTACTGAAACAGATCAGATGAATGCCATAGCGATGCCTATGGAAACCTTGCTGAAGAGGTTTCAGTCATTTAACCCGCATTTGTTGCAGGGTACAGAAAATGTAGTATCCCGTACCCAGAATAGGTGATTATGGGATTAAGCAACGCAAAATAATAATCTGGGTCATGATCATAACGGAAGCTCCGTTGTAGGGAACGGAAGCTCCGATGGTGATTGGAAGCTCCGTTGTGCAACGGAAGCTCCGATGAGATTAAGTCAGCCATGACGTGCGAGACAACGGAAGCTCCGATCTGGAACAGAGGTTCCGATATCCCTATCCGCAGCCAGCCAACGAGATTTTTCCATATGGCGGATAAGCAAGAACGGAAGCTTCGATGCTGCATCGAAGGTTCCGATTGTGTCCTATAAATATAGGGGCGAGGCTTCACTTTTCTTTGCCAATTCCTCAAGATCTTTTCACTTCTTACTCTATTTTAGTGGTTCTAGCCTTCCTAGGCTCGGTCCGGGGGTCGGTGAGGCGTTCATGAGTCGCAGCGGAGTTGTGCCCAAGTTCTGGGGGCATCGACATCAAAGGACTGATGACAGACGCAGGTATAGTTTTTTCTTCCTAAAAATAATTAGGAGTATGCAATAGCTTAGTTAAGGATTTTAGAGTAATATAATGATAGTATTATCATTTCGCAGTGTAGTGCGGACTATAGGCGTGGACGTAGAGCTGGTAGAGCTTGCCTAGTAGTTGAGGTACGAAAGTACTGTTCGAGATATCTTGACTGAGTATGCATGTATTTTGTGCTTGCATGATTTTATGTGCATATTTTATGACATGACTGTATGCTGCATGCATATTACATTTCGAGCTATATCTTGGGATATTATAGGGTTTTACCCTTTCCTATTAGTGGATGGACTTCCATCGATTTGGGTCCGGAATGTCCATTGGTATTCGGTATGGGATCCACCTCCTGAAGCAACGGCACAGCGTGCTACATACAGGGCCCGGTCTGTCTTTGTTATCTAATCTTTGGCCTCTAGTTTCAGTAGGCGGTACACTTGCATTCATGCATTTATATGATACAGCATGCTCATACTCTCGTGCTGAGCATTTTATGCTCACGTCTCGTACTTTGTATATCTGGACACCCTATTCCATGGGGAAAGTTTGCGATTGGATGAGGCGGGTGGATCCAGGAGGGATTGGGCACTAGATGGCCAGTTGGGATTTTGCCTAGGGATTTTATTCTGATGTAGTTGGGATTATACACTGTTCGATATGGTTGTATAACTATTTGGTATATTTACAGATTACTTTACTTGGGATTGTATAATATTTATTGCTTCCGCAGTTTATTCTGGCTTACTGTTTTAATTAAGTTAATTGCATGCTTAAGTTTCTGATTAGTAGGTGGTCTCGGTAAGGGTCACTACATTTATGGTATCAGAGCATGCATAGTAATCTTGGGATTTAGATTCTGCGTAACATAACCGTGGGGTAATTTTGTAGATGGAAAATTACGATGACCAGAGTAGCCATGGTAGTGGAGGTGGATGCTGGGGAGATGATGATCATGATCATTGTCAGGAGCGTCATCATCGTCATCATGATGATCATCATCGTTTGAGTATTCATCGATTCATGCAGATGGGTCCTAAACCTCTGGTTGGAGGCAAAACTCCTGAGGATGCTGAGAACTGGCTAGAGCGCATGGAGAGATGTTTTCAGACATACCATTGTACTTAGGAGCAGAATATGGAGACTCTTGGTTATCTCTTGGAAGGGAGAGCCCGTAAGGGGTGGAGGTCCATTTCTGCACCGTTCATTGCTGCGAGAGGAGTTGCTACTTGGGCCAAGTTCCGCACAGCTTTTCAGAAGATGTATTTTCCTCCTGCACTTCGTCAGACAAAGGCGAGTGAGTTGTTGAGTCTACGTCAGGGAGCTATGTCAATTGACGAGTACCAGCAGAAGTTCTTCGACTTGTTGTCCTATTGCCCTGAGATTGCTGACAGCTCAGAGATGAAGTATAATCTATTTCTTCAAGGCCTTAACCCAGAGATTCATGATCGGGTGGCGGTTGGTGATGATATGACTTATGAGGGGCTGGTGAGTCGATGTCACCAGGCGCAGGATACCATTCGGCGTAACAGGTCTTTCTCTCAGTCTAGGTCTGCGAGTTCATTAGGTCCCTGTGCACAGTCTTTTAAGAAGTCTGGATCCTCTTCTCCTCTGGTTCTAGTGGCGTCACCCGTTTTGGGAAGAAAGAGAAGTGCAAACATTGCGGGAAGAATTATCCAACGGACAAATGCCGTAAAGCTTCTGGAGCGTGCTTTCGATGTGGAGAGGTTGGTCATCTCCGGAGGGATTGTCCACTTGCTGGAGGAGGTTGTTCTGGCTCTGGTTCAAGATCGGGTTCTCATACTACCGTTCAGCAGAGATCGCAGGGACAGTCAGCTGGGAGTTCTCATCTGAAGCCGCGGACATCTAGTCAGGTGTTTGCCTTGAAGCATGATCAGGCAGTGGAGGAGAATGAGAGGGTCATCGCAGGTACATTTCTGTTATATGGCATGCCTGCTTTTGTACTCATTGACACTGGTACATCTCATTCCTTCATTTCTGCACGTTTTGTTAAGAAGCATAAGTTGCCATTCATTGCACTAGACGTAGTGATTTCTGTTTCTACTCTGACGGGCCAATCTGCGTTGGCTAAACGTCTAGTGATGGGTTGCCCTTTAGAGTTTGAAGGGAACATTCTGATATCGAATCTCATGGTTCTTTCGATGGAGTATTTTGATTGTATTTTGGGGATATATGTATTGACAACCTACCGAGCTTCAGTGGACTGCTATCAGAGGTTGGTTTGCTTTCATCCGGTTGAGGGTGATAGCTGGTTTTTCTATGGTGAGGGAGCGCGACCTCCGATGTCATTGGTGTCAGCTTTGAGAGCCTGTCGATCTCTAGAGTCTGGCGGGGAAGGCTACCTCATCTATGCAGTTGATTTTTCCGCTTAGAATGTGGGTATATAAAGTATTCCAGTTGTGAATGAATTCCCAGATGTATTTCCTGATGAGATTACGGGTTTTTCGCCTGCTAGGGAAGTCGAGTTTGGCATAGAGTTGATGCCGGGTACTTCGCCTATTTCTCGAGTACCGTATCGTCTGGCTCCGTCAGAGATGCGTGAATTGAAGAATCAGTTACATGATCTTTTGGATAAGGGGTACATTTGTCCTAGTGTATATCATTGGGGAGCTTCTGTTCTCTTTGTGAAGAAGAAGGATGGGTCTATGCGGTTGTGCATTGACTATCGGCAGCTTAATCGAGTTACTATGAAGAACAAGTATCCTTTGTCTCGTATTGATGATATGTTTGATCAGTTGCAGGGTAATTCGGTTTACTACAAGATCGACTTGAGATCTGGTTATCACCAGATGAGGGTCCGAGATCAAGATGTAGCCAAGACTGCATTCTGTACTCGCTATGGGCATTACGAGTTTTTAGTGATGCCATTCGGATTGACTAATGCACCGGCTATATTTATGGATCTGATGAATCGTGTCTTCAGGGTGTTTTTGGATAAGTTCGTCGTGGTTTTCATTGAGAACATTCTGGTGTATTCGCGTGATGTGGATGAACATAGTTCTCATCTACGGTGGTGCTGCAGACTCTTTGGGATGAGCAGTTGTACGCCAAATTGAGTAAGTGCGAGTTTTGGATGGATCGAGTGGTCTTTCTTGGCCATATCATATCCAGAGATGGGATTTCTGTTGATCCGAGCAAGATTGAGGCTGTGTTGAACTGGTCGCGTCCAACGACGGTTGCTGAGATCCGTAGTTTTTTGAGTCTAGCAGGATATTATCGTCGCTTCATTGCAAATTTCTTTCAGCTAGCTCGACCTATGACTCAGCTTACTCGCAAGGGTGTTGATTTCGAGTGGTCCTCAGAGTGCGAGGAGAGCTTTTGTGAGCTTCGACGACGGTTGACCTCTGCGCCTGTGTTGACATTATCGTCGGGATTTGGAGGGTATGTGATTTACACAGATGCTTCTCTTCAGGGGTTAGGTTGTGTCCTGACTCAAAATGAGCATGTTATCGCATACGCCTCTAGACAGTTGAAGTTACACGAAGACAATTATCCTGTTCATGATTTGGAGTTGGCAGCTATTGTGTTCGCTTTGAAGATCTGGCGTCATTATCTGTATGGCGAGAGATTTGAGATCTTCACCGACCACAAGAGTCTCAAGTATTTGTTCACTCAGACGGAGTTGAACATGAGGCAGAGGTGTTGGATGAACTTTCTAAAGTACTATGATTGCGAAATTAAGTACCATCCGATAGCTGCTAATCTCACTGTTGATGCCTTGAGTCGCAAGGTGCAATTATCCGCACTTCAGACTTGTTCGATTAAACGCCCCTAACTCTACTTTAAATTAAACTAAATAAAATACGGATTTTTATTTCAAAATTTTCGGCATGACCTATCTATTTATATAACAAACCACCTGTCACAGATAGCAAATTTAAAATAAAATAAAAAGGAATCCAACTTGACAACACAAGTAAACTAAACCGAGAAAGGAACGAGGACCGGAGAAAAGATTCGACATTTCTGTCATCAAAAGATTAAGCAATTACATATTTACATGCCCACAAATAATTCAATAAATCCTTACAATAACATTTATCCAATCAACAAAATAAAAGACTTTAAAGTGTTAAAATAAAACTTCTGCGGAGGACTAGCATAGGTCGGAGGGATGTGTCGTGCCCGCATCGCAGTCCACTCGATAGTCTTGCCCCTCGATCTCAATGAAATACTCATCACCTGAAAACAATAAGTGTAGTGAGTCTAAAAGACTCAGCAAGAATATGGGTGAATAACGAGTACTGCATAAATACAAGCACTGGCAGATTAAAAATATCTTGTAGTAAAATACTTTGTGCCCTTAACTTAAACAATTGATTTCTAAAAAGAATAAAGTGAGCATGAATGAAACATATGCATGGCTAAGTCGAACATAATCCATATATCTGCATAAACTGTACTGAAACATAGTCATAAATATTTGAACTTAGATCCTTGGATTGTGACTCTGTGATTTCGATCATGATCATGACTGCAGTGCACTATGTCGCAAGGAAGTTAGGATTTCTCCCAACCCGTCTTGCCCATACTTGGTAAGGGAAGCCAAGATTTCTCTCAACCCGTCCAAACCCATACTTGGTAAAGGAAGCTAGGATTTCTCCCTGCCCGTCCAAACCCATAAATTTGGTAAGGTAAGCCAGAACGTCTCCCAGCCCGTCCAAACCCATACTTTCTATAGTCAGAATCATCTCACTTTGTTCCTAAAAATATTTTCTTTCATTCTTGAATATGGGACTTAGCATACATATGTAAATATGAAATAAATGTAAATGTTTGATCGATAATCATGCAAATGACTCACACATGAATAACCGGGATGGTGATTTAGGTGACAAACTAAAGGATGGGAAACTAAACCATAATTTAGCGCTTAAGACACATTCGAGCGGTTCGCCCGTAAAATTTGTAACTTGCTCGATTCTTAATCAAAAAGGATTTCTCTTGAAACCACGACTCCATGACACTTAGAAATAAGCCAGGAAATCATCCTCGGATTTTATTTTCTAAGCGATCATTTTATGAAAAATCAAATTCCGGGCAGTAGCCCCTTTGGCTTCAAGAATTCTGCACCTAATCAATTAAAAATCTAGAACTCAACCAAGACTTAACCGAATTAATTACCACTTGAACCGACATATTCCCAACATCTAAGACAAGTTCCAGACCCGAGCCCTTATCAAAATTCTGATTTTAACCCCGCCTTATGTATACATTTCCGGACAGCTCCAATTCTCTTAATATTCTGCTCAAGATTCAATTTCAAACTCAACCAAAACTTAGCTATAAATCTTTCAATCTTCAAAGCCTATAATCCTATGACCAAGACCAACATTCCACCTCATTTCCAGCACCTACAACTCAACTTGAATCACCTTAAATCCAGCTCGAAGGCAGCCCCTCAAACACTATCATAACCGAGCCCAACAATCCCCATTACTCAATGCACCTCAACTTCATCCCACAAACTAACTTCAAGTAATCCTAGTCGCTACCATGTGAACTACATATAATCCATGGTAGCTCTAAATCACCATCCAAATCAACACCAACGAAACACAAGATTTCGAACCAACAAGGCATGGAAATAAATCTGGAATTTCGAACAAAGCCATGTACATAAATCTGAAATTTTCAAACAAGCCATGCCGTGAATAAAACTGGACAATAATCGAACCAAAATGCTAGGAAAACTTCTGGAAATATTCGAATCACGAGCATTGAAAGAAAACTATGCTCGAACACAAGCATGAAGAGAAGCTGGAAAAGTGCTCGAACCATATGCAATAAAATCCTGGAAACTTTCGAACATCACAAGACCCTCATGCAAACAACAATAAAATGCAACACATCGGACTCTAAATCATACCAGTTAATCGATCCAAGCTAATGCAAAAACTTCTGAAATTATTTCGAAGGGCAGGGATACATGAACTTCCGAATAGGGCAGTAATATACTTAAAAATTCGAATTCTTCAAGAAATGCAATACACAACATATAATAATTTACAAGGTGAAGCAAAGAAACCATAATCTTGCCTTAAACTAAAAAAAATCAGAAATGGGGGAAAGAGCTCGGTTGAGCTGGAGCCGATTCCATTTCCTTCGAAAACAGGGCACGAACTTTCTGAAAAAGAATGAAATGCGATTACCCAATCTACACACGACACAATACTCTGAAATGGTGAGAAAAGAACTCATATTCTTTCCTTGCTAAGAAATCGAAAGAAAGTAAAAATCTGGAGTGAGCTATGGCCGAAATGAACTAGGCTGGAACGAGCTGGAATCCGAGCTCAAGGGAGGAAGCAAAAGCTTTGACCAGCTTGCCTAGGAGACGCCTCACCGAAGAAGAAGGGAAACATGCAGGCGGCGTGAGCTCCAAGAGAAGAAGCCGATGGATGCTATGGAGGAAAAACAGGGGAATGTCGTGTGTGTGTGTATGTGTGTGTGTGTGTTAGGCATGAGATTGAGTGAGGTTTGAGAGTATGATTTGGGGCTAGGGTTATGTATTTAAGTTTAAGTGTGTAAGTATAGATGTATGTATATAATTGTGAGTGTGTGAGTGATTGGAAAAAAAGTGCTACACACTTTTAAAAAGTGCTACTCCAATTGGCAACTAAGACTATAAATTAAATTGCACTAAATAAAAAAACAAGCTTGAAAATCCAAGAATTTAAACACTTTAAATATTTCGATGTCACGGAAACGAGTAAAATATTTAACTATCAAGTAGAGCGATTTAAAATAATTTAAACAAACTATACTAACGTTTAAAAGCAATTTAAATAAATACACAAGCGAAAATAAAAATCTTTAAAATGATTTGGACAATTAAAAAGGATTTAAATAAATAAGCTAAACATTTAAAATAATTTAAAATAATTAACCACTAAACTAAAGCTATTTAAAATAAATAAGTTGGACACTCGAAAATATTTAAACAAATAAGCTACGCAGTTAAAATCATTTAAAAGAATAAACTAAACAATTAAAATCATTTAAAAGAATAAACTAAACAATTAATTAAAATCATTTAAATATTCAAGCTTAAACCTTTAAAATATTAAAACAATTAAATTGCATAATAAAATTATTTTGACAAATAAACTTAAACAATTAAAAACATTAATTAAATAGTTAGTACAATAAAATCATTGAATAAATAATTAAAATATTTTATTAGAACATAATTCAAATAAAAAATTTAAATCAATTAAACCTAAAAATAATAATCCTAATATTTATTAAATTTAATGCATGCGATTTAGTAGATTAGATTTTAGGTGCTACAATTCCTTCCCCCCTTAAATGAAATTTCGTTCTCGAAATTCAAGACTTGCTAACTAGGTTCGAATATCTTAGACCAGATGAACACTAAATTTTCTAACTTTGCACCTACATGAGTTGGCCCAAATCAGCTTCCGCTGCGCACTCTGATGCTTACTGATATCTATATCATCATGGATCTGACTTGTCACGACCCGGGCCCAGGCCCGCGTCTGCGTGACTGCACAATGGGCCCCTATAGCAACTACTTTGTATTCGTCCTCGCTTTACGAAAATGATTAACCCAAGTTGCTATAGTCCATTGTAGCCAATTTTAAACTCATTTTAAAGCTTTCATTTTTTCCATGTGGGACAAGGGTCTCACAATCACCCCTCCTTCAGAACGCGACGTCCTCGTCGCGACCTGAACTATCGATCCACCAGCACCGGGAACCTATAGGTGGCTCCTATGGGTTCAAGAGGTGGCTCCCGTCGTGTAGCACTTTGCCTCGCAGGTTCAAGAGGTGGCTCCCATGCACGTAACACTTTGCCCCGCATAGCACTTATTTCCCGGGGTCTGCCGGCTGGTGACCGGTCTCTGATACCATTCTGTCACGCCCCGGGCCCAGGCCCGCGTCTGCGCGACTGCACAATGGGCCCCTATAGCAACTACTTCGTATTTGTCCTCGCTTTACGAAAATGATTAACCCAAGTTGCTATAGAAGTCCATTGTAGCCAATTTTAAACTCATTTTAAAGCTTTCATTTTTCCCATGTGGGACAAGGGTCTCACATGACTAACTCTTATTGCAATATAAAATTTACAATTCTTACATCTTCCTAAGTGGTCTTATCCTCAATGAAATTTTATCACTCCTGAAATTTACTTTCGATCTAAATTTATCAACTTAAGAACGTCATCCCACCGCATTGATAAGTTCTACAACTTACAAATTCTTAGATCTTTATGCTATTGCACAACCTACATTTTGCTAACCTTATATCCTACGTCGGGATTCCAAACAATATAGCACATGTAACCAATAAATAGTTTATGTCGACCTCGACCATAACTTAAAAACTTTCTAACAACGAAGCTATGCTTAACGTCTATTTACCAATTAAACTTAACTTATATAATATACAACTCGAGCTCTTAAGAAATTCACAAGTTCTCAAATTAATTAGCGACTAAACTCTAAGTTCTTCTAAGTAGGACAGCTAAGGGACTATACAATTCTACCTCGTTAGGCCTCAAAATATGATATGAATCTGACTCATTTCTATAAATAAATCTAATCTAATCCTTGATAAGAAAATATACCCATAACATGTTGTTCGGTTCCAAGATATTATTCGATAACATATAGAATCCAAATAGGTGACTAGACATATCCCAAATATCCATTCACCAATTTATGTGTTCATCTCTAGCGTCTTTGATTCTACCGCAAGTTCAACTCTTAATTAAAATTTTCCGATAAATTTATCCACCTCTTCTATCCCAGACGCAACGACTAAGAAATCCATAATTAAACTTCAAGTCAAAATATACTACGATTTATTCTCCACTTATTGGATTAGATGGTCTCTAAGTACCAAAAAATTCCTACTTATCTCCTGAAGACATATCTCAAATCCCAAGTTCAACTTGAAAGCATGTCTGAAAATCCAAAAAAAAATTCCCAAATTATTATATGTACAACCTCAATTCATATTTCAAGAAATTAGTGTACAATTGGACACCTCGAAGAGTTTGTAACCTGGTTGAAAAGGCTTTCTAATTGATCCTCCAGTACCTTAGTATTTTTTTCCAATAAATAAATCTATAGCTTATCCAAAAAAACTACCTGAATGTTCTATTCATCATTCTATTCCCATAGTTGGTGCATTAGTCTTACCGATCGACAATCACAAAGTCTTAGAATACAAATGTAAAGTACTCAAAAGTATTCTATGTACAGCTCTATTTCCCTATCTCACGACTCACCAGTCATTCAGCTTACCAAAATCATTTGTTTACTCTTAACGATCATATTTTAAATTGAAACAACACATTCAATTAATTTAATACGTAGCAGTCTACTCGCTAGAACCAGATATAATTGATAGTCGTCATTCCTCAGAACACAACAATAGCTTATGATTTTATCTAGTACTAATACTAAATTCCAACAGTCTAAATACTTACTATGCGGTTACGAGTCAATTCTCTAATCAAGAAATCGATATGACAATTGAGACTATAATCCATCCAAATTCTCATCGTGATGGATCATGAAAAGAAACAAACATACACGTAATGCTTCTTAATACAAAATGAAATGATGCAAGCATTACAAACAAACGAGCTGAAAATAAAAATCCAGGTAAGTGAAAACAACTCACTCCTAATTCAATTCTATGGGTGAATGAATAATAATAGAGGCTCCATGAATAATGAATATGAGCCAACAAGATACAAATCTCGTGATCATTCAACCATAGGTAATGAAATCATGTTCAAACAATCAAAGCACAATTAAGGCAATTAGTGTGACTTCAGTCGAGAGAAGTTCACAAAAGTCAATAATCGGGGAAAACAATGGTCTCAAAATAAAATCAGATGTCAGCCACACAACATGAGTAGATTACCAAAAAGGAAAAGTGAATCTTACTCACATCAACATGTGGCTCTAGAACTGAAGAAAATTCCAAGAAGTGCGAAACATAAACAAGGTTTTATTAAGAAGTTTAACCGATGTAAAAATAGCAGAATAAAACATTGATTGATGTCATACGAATCCATAAATATACTAAGGATGCGCAAAGAGATTTCGGATATTCGGAAGTATATGTTGTAATGGATATGAGCACAAGAGAGGAAACATGAAATAATGATCAGGGTAATAGTTCACAAAATTGAAAGGCTCATCGTAACTGACTCACTATTCCCAAACATCATACTTGCCCAAATAAACAAAGAAAAACTTAAACTATCGATGATAATGTAAAACCAAGTTCGTAACTCAAGTCTTCACACGAGTTCGATTCACTAACTTAACTGACAAAACATACACCTATCAACTTCTAAGAAAGATATGCACTTAGTTGCATCCGATTAAAATCCCATATAAGAAAACAACTTACCATAATAGCACACAATTAATATTTCCTAATACGCAAGTTTAATGTTTCCCAACAACTCCTACAATCTCATCAAAATTGATAACACTACCTAATAACTCAAACAACAACCACGTACTGTCCAAAACTGGAAGGAATATTAGTACACCAACTCCATTTAACTTGAAACTGCTTGCTATAAAAATAAACATTTGAATGGTACACTTTAAACTATTAAACAAATTTTTAAACGAAAATAAACACTAAACTACGCACTTAAACAAATTAAACATCTAGTTTTGAAAATATTTTTAAGAAGAAGATGACATCAAAACATTTAACGTATAAACTCAAGTATAACTAACATATAAAATTCATTAAAAACATACAGACTTTGAGGCGAGATTTCTCGAATTTCTCGCAACCGGCAGTAGGCACAACCCAAACCAGAACCATGTTATGACACCAACTGAAACGCCCCTAACTCTACTTTAAATTAAACTAAATAAAATACGAATTTTTTTTTCAAAATTTTCGGCATGACCTATCTATTTATATAACAAACCACCTGTCACATAGAGCAAATTTAAAATAAAATAAAAAGGAATGCAACTTGACAACACAAGTAAACTAAACCGAGAGAGGAACGAGAACCGGAGAAAAGATTCGATATTTCGATCATCAAAAGATTAAGAAATTACATATTTACATGCCCACAAATAATTCTATAAATCCTTACAATAACATTTATCCAATCAACAAAATAAAATACTTTAAAGTGTTAAAATAAAACTTCTGCAGAGGACTAGCATTGGTCAGAGGGATGTGTCGTGCCCGTATCGCAGTCCACTCGATAGTCTTGCCCCTCGATCTCAATGAAATACTCCTCACCTGAAAACAATAAGTGTAGTAAGTCTAAAAGACTCAGCAAGAATATGGGGGGATAACGAGTACTACATAAATAGATTAAAAATATATTGTAGTAAAATAATTTGTGCCCTTAACTTAAACAATTGATTTCTAAAAAGAATGAAGTGAACATGAATGAAACATATGCATGGCTAAGTCGAACATAATCCATATATCTGCATAAACTGTACTGAAACATAGTCATAAATATTTGAACTTAGATCCTTGGATTGTGACTCTGTGATTGCGATCATGATCATTGTTGCAGTGCACTATGCCGCAAGGAAGTTAGGATTTCTCCCAACCCGTCTTTCCCATACTTGGTAAGGGAAGCCAAGATTTCTCTCAGTCCGTCCAAACCCATACTTGGTAAGGGAAGCTAGGATTTCTCCTGGCCCATCCAAACCCATAAATTTGGTAAGGGAAGCCAGAACGTTTCCCAGCCCATCCAAACCCATACTTTCTATAGTCACAATCATCTCACTTTGTTCCTAAAAATATTTTTTTTCATTCTTGAATATGGGACTTAGCATACATATGTAAATATGACGTACATGCAAATGTTTGATCGTGTGGGGACCTCGAGTTGCTAATCTCATCTTAGGGCGATTAATGATTAATGAACAATTAATCAAACAATAAAGGAATATCAAAACCAAGAGCTAAAAAAAATTAAAATCAACACCTCGCTCGATCGGACAAACTCACCCGATCGAGCGAGCTTAAAAATCAAATTCTCGGGTCTGCATCAATTTTGGTCTCGCTCGATCGGATGAACTCACCCGATCGAGCGAGCCCAAAATCTCGATTCTCTGTTTCCAAAATTTAAAGGCCTCGCTCGATCGGTGGAGTTCACCCGATCGAGCGGTCTCCTCTGCTTCAGAATTCTGCAGATTGCATTTTGCTGTCAAAGCTTGACCTTCAATCCAAATCATCAAAAAAAAAACAACTCCAAAACATAGTTTATCAATTCTAGAACTTGCATATAAACATATATGAAGTCTCAAGCATATAATCATGCATTTAGTACATCAAACGGATCGTTCAAAAAGCAATAAAAGTCATAACTACATTGAGTCTCATACATGAACTTCAAACCATAATAGTTCTAACATGTTTGATGTTATCTATCTACCATTCTTCAGCTTAAACCCGAGTCCACACTTGCTACATCTCTCTTCCGAGCTATCAATGTCGTCTTTGATTAGCTCCTGCCCCATCTATTGTCATGCACACATACAAAACAAAGCAACAGCCGGATAAACTTCGGTGAAAAATCATTCTCAGTATAATCGACGTATAAAACGTTAAATAAATCATATCAACTCTAATCATAATCGACTCGACAATAGAGTAAATAAAGCATATATCGATCAAGAATTGATTCATATATCATCGTTGCCATCAAGATTCGTAACCGATCTTGATATGGATATCCATCTATCGTAGTCGTCTCTGACTAGAAAATACGATTGCCTCAGATCTTGGCATAGAATCAATTCAATATAATATCATATCGTAATCATATCGACTCAAACTCAAATATCCACTACCTGAGATAGATCGACAACATCAAAATCAAATCGAAAAGATAAACAAGTATGTGATTTTGACGGGACAACTCAAGAAGCTTCATTCTTGAGTTTCAAATACCTGACTCGCGATGTCGTCTTACACCTTCATATTTTCTCTGTTTTGAATGCTTCAAATCTGAAACATAACATCAAAACATTCATATCAAACTTCATTCAATCTTATCATTTCAGAATTGATTCAAAATCATCATTCATCTTCAATCAAATTCACTTCAAACCTCAACTTCTTCTTCGTCGGTTTGAATTCAAAGTTCTTGATTCGTTAGCCTTCAAAACTAATCTGAAATTGAAGAATAAAATTTCTACAACATCAATAACATTTCAAAGAAGATCTCAGCTCAGTCATAGGCTATCAAAACGGTCTCAAAACATGAATCGACGGCATAGCGATTGAAAATTGGTAACCGACGAAATATCGAAACCATTTCCAACTTCAATACAATTCATACGCATATTCAAATCAGCAAAACATCATCATACTCCTCATATCAGCAGCTATAATCATCGAATATAATCTGGAATTCATAACAAACACAAACAATAGCCGCTCGTCGATTCAATTTTGAATATACGAAGTATAAACGTTCAAGAACACAAATATACCATCAAATTCTGATCTCTACCATATTTCAATCTTCAAAACATGCCGAAATAAATCAAGACTTACATCAAATCTAATTCCTCGTTGCAAGGATTTCATAACAATTTTCGGAATCAAAATCGGACGAGCGGATCAAAAGTTACAATGATTTGAAAATCAGAAATCAAAAGAAAACAAAGGTCTCGGCTTCCTCTGTTCTTCAAGTTTTCTGAATGCAAAATGAAATAACACGTATACATGCTGAAAATCTAATAAAATCGGATATGTATTGCATAAATTTCAATTTAGTCCCTGAAACTTCGTAAATTGCAATTCAGTCCTCGGCCCTATTTTTAATTCAATTTCAATCCTAAATAATTTAAGAATATTAGAATTTAAATCAAAACTCTAAATATTCCCAAATTAAATATACTCGGATTAAAATTAAATAAGTTTGGATTAAATTAACTAATCCCGGCCTTTTGCACTTTAGCCCTTGCAACTTCGATATTTTCAAATCAACCCTTGATCGGGTTTCACTTTTGAATTAAACCATATTAATTCCCAAAACATGGAATTTAATCTTAAATTCCATAAATATTCAAATCGAATATTTATTCTTTTAATTTCAGAATTCCCGGAATTTAATTCTCAAAATCCGTAAATTCTCAAATTATATATTTTCGGCTCGGAAATTAAATCTCTAATTTTCATAACTTCTCAAATCAATATTTGCCCAAAATAAGGAATTTAAATCTCAAATTCCATAATTAATAACTTATTATTTTCGGGCCTTACAATTCCTCCCCTCTGAGGAATGATTTCTCCTCGAAATCACATTCAATCGAAATATTAATTCTGATAGACTAAATGATTATCTGAAGTGATTCTCACTTCAATCATATAACTCTGATCTTCGTATCTCATCTCTTCATCTCTTATCAGATTATCTCTTCTAATCTGCGTCTATTCTCTTGTATTATGTATCTATTCATTCGTACTTTAATTAACTGAAAAGACTTCTTTCTGAGCTGTTTCTCTCCTTAATCAAGGATCTGTCGAATATTCGACTTAACTCAAAATCTCTTCAATATCTATTTCATCTAATTAAAGCACATAGAAAGAATCTATTGATACTTCCTTCACTTAGATACGTGGAACAAATCTGATCCATCATATCAAGTTGGAAAGAATAATTCTTTCAATAAAATCATCAATTTTGTCTGACATCGCATTCAGTGAAATTCAGTTTCAGTGACGACTTGTTTCTTTCTCTATATCATTTTATGCTCTGCATAGAAGATATATCAAGTCTACACTGTCATTCTGTTCATCGCTTCAAGATCAGTATCCAACATTATATTCTGAATCTGTAATTCATATACTGCTCTTTCCCTATTCTGTATCGAAAGATGTTTCACGAATAACTTTTTGCTGACCAATCAGTTCCAGCTTTTAAAAGTTATATCTATCATTCACTTACTAACTCTGTTTCTTCTTCTCTGTTCTTATTTCGTACAGATTTATATTTATATTCTCTGTGTATTTCCAATCACATCTGATCCGATGTCAGATACTTCTGAAATATCATTTCAACACAAAGAAATCTGGTTTCCTTCTTATCGTATCATCAAAGCACTATCTCAATATCTACTCGATAGCTATTACAGGAATCATATAATCAAGTGGTAATGCATCAAGTCAATTCATACTGTGGGGACCTCGGGCGCTAATCTCATCTTAAGGGGCAATTAATGAATAAGCATCATTAACAAAAATAATCCAAGACATTTGTCGATGCAAAAACATACATTTGGCGACGCAAAATCACGTCGCAGAAAAAAAAAACCAAATTTTTTTTTTCAGGACCCCATGCGCGCCCACGCCCCTCTTCAGGCGTGCCCGCGCATGGGTTTTGGACAGAATCTAGAAAAATAATAAACATAACAGTTGTAAATCTTTGTCTTAGATTTTCAATGCCACCAACCGCACCCTAATATGAATTTTCAATAAAAAGTTATACTCATTTTACCAAGAAGGGTTGGTGCAAAAATTTACAAAAATTACCAAAGGCTACAACAAATATCAAAGTTGCTAGGCTATTTCAAATCTGAAAAATTGCATACATAATCTCAACATGTCCCAAGCATAAGCACATGCATATCTAGACATAACAATAATCGCATACATGTTTCTAAGGTGCAATACAATAAACTCAATTCTATATTTTCAAAGCTCAAACTAAACCAACACCTTCTAACATGCATTTGACAGCAATCTATTCTTAGCCCGAAGTCACCACATGCTAATCTTTCTCAATCTTGAGCTATCCAAGCCACATCTGACTCGCCCATGCCCCAAACCTGATGCAATGCACACATACAAACAAAGCAACAGCCGGATAACTCCGGTAAGAAATACATCTCAGTATGAACGACATGCATATACATCATTTAAGCATAATAATTCTATATGCTATAATAATCTTAAATCTCAAACATGTAAGAACATGTAAAACATAGAAGCATAATCGATTCCTAAATTCTTATAACATATCAGTTCATCAAGCATACAAACACATTCACATCTTGAATGGCATCTAATAACATGCTAGCATTTATAAACGCATATTCTAAACCATAGAAATCTCTAGGTTAATGCATAAATGCAATGCATGTTTCAAGGAATAGGCTATCAAGTCTGATAACAATCAAATATTGGTTCTTGGGATCCCGGGGAATAAAATCTTTAACTAACCACCAACTCACCCAATCGAGGTGGCGTTAAATATCTCAATTCCCCTGACTTTGGTGCAACTATAGTGAGTCTTCTAGCTCTGGAAATAAATCTACATTCCGTGCCACTCAACTACAGTCCTCCAAACGTCATATGTACTCTAGGTCAATCAGTCCTCTATGCTTTTCAAGGTAGGGTTCAAGATTAATGCAACATAATCTTGATGCATTAAATCATAAACATACTGATAAACATCTTGAACACAAAGTTTAATGATCATTCAATCAACAATAGCAAATAAATCACATAAGAGCACTTAAGCATATAAGTATGTGATTTTAGGAAACTCGATAATCATAAACGATCTCGAGTTGTTCTTCCCATATTCCTTAATGTCTATTCATACCTTTCGATCTCGAGTTTAGATGATCCTTAAGGCTAACTTCTCGAGCTCACCGACTCGAACTCGATCTCTTGCAATTCAAATCTGAAATGCATTGATATCTAATTCAATATGAGCTTTCAATATCATTTTATTCTTATTTAGGATCAAACAATCTAACTTGATCCCGTGACCGGAATTAAAACTGACGGCGTAACGGATCAAAACCGGAAATTCTAAACACATGAACATCATCAATACTATGATCTCAACATGATATCATCACCAAATTAGCAACACAATCTCGAAATCATCAGCCCTAAAATTCATATTTTCTGAAAAATCTTTCAAAAATCGAAAACATATTCAAACGACGATCTTTTCTCGATCCGTCTTAGATATGCTATCATCGTATATACTAGAACATGTTTATATAATCAAATCTTAATTCTAACAAAAACTTAAAATTCAAACATGGTATAACTTCATAAAACTTACGTCAAAACGTAGCACTCGGAGCCGTGATCGCAAATATATGATCAATCGAAAATTCTACTGGGCGGATCAAAAGATATCAAATCTTTAAAGGGACAAAAATGGCTTGGAACCCTTTCTCTCCCTTTCTCTCGTTTTTCTTCTGCCCAATTCTGATTCCCACGTGAATTTCTTGGATATATATTAGCTTATTTGCATTTTAGCCCCTAAACTCTTGCATATTTGCAATTCAGTCCCCGGACAAGCGATTTAATTCAATTTCAATCCTAAATAATTTAAGAATATTAGAATTTAATTTTAAAATCTAAATATTCTCAAATTAAATATTCTCGGATTAAAATTAAATACTTTCGAACCTTATCGCACTTTAGTCCTTGAACTTCTCCATATTTTCAAATTCTTCTTAATATCAAACTCATAAATTAAATCCTAATTCCCATAAATACTTAATTCAAATATTATCTTCATTTAATTTAAGAATTTCGGATATTAAAATCTTAAAATCCAAAAATCCTCAAATTAAATATTTTCGACCCAAAATTGTAATCTATAATTTCTATAAATTCTCTAATTCATATTTTCTCATATTCGGAATTTAAATCTTAAATCCCATAATTAATAACTTAATATTTTTTGGCCTTACAAATACCGAATCAGGTATTAAAGTTCTGAATATATCCTCAAAATTCTGGATAATCACTTCAGATAATCCATCAATTGGAGAATGGTATAATGCAATCACATATAACCAAATACTCAGAACATCAATCAATCGATGCCACAATCTATCAAAAAAAATCTAAAGTCTCTATCTTGACAATAGATTTCAATAATTCATGTAATCTCATCATATCATTAACTTCTTAACAACTATCTATTCATATATGTATCACATTTCTTACAGCATACTCTGAAAATATGATTATTCTGTTCGGACTATTCATTAATCAGAGAATAATATGCTGTATTTACAAATTCCAAAGTACTCAGAGCTTTTGATAATCTATATCATGTCCGATATAGTTTATTCTTGAAATTCGATTCATCTGCCCTGACTATCCTTCAATTCAAGGATAATATGTTGTACTTTCACATCAAAGAGTACTCAGAGTTTTAGATACTCTGAATCACAATTCGCTAGTAAACCTACTGTCTCAATATGAAACAATAATCCTTGGCTTACTGTGTACTCTCACAACAATTCTGATCACAAATCAGTGATCTGATCATGATTATAGATCATCTTATTCAGTAATTTCAATCAATCAAATCAGAATTCATATCATATTATTCAGTAATTCAAATCAATTCAATCATCACTACCACAGTTTACGTCATGCATACTGCTTCATCTTGGTAGTTTAGTATATTAATCTATCAAATCATGACTTCATTCCAATTCTGGAGTCTCTAAACTGTCACTGAACCCATCTGATCAATGCTTTTCAACTTCAATTGAAACTCTCTCTATACGTTTAGCTTCTAAAACGTACAAATGATGTTACATCTGTTTGCTTTATCCTCTGATAAAACAATTATTAGATGAATATTGAATTCATTGTTGTGCATTTCTTTCAGAATCTGATATCTCTTTTTGGAAATATCAAGCAAAATCATATAATCAATCACAATATTATTCATCCATTCTAATATGTGATATCTCAATATGGCATTCTTTACTGGATTCTAATCAATTTGATTTACTTTCTGTGTTTCTTTCATCTTCTGAACAAATCTGGCTCATTTCCAATCAAAAATCATTCTTATTGGTAATGCATTTGTCTGAATATATTCAAACCAGAATACACAAAAATCTGAAATCAATCGATCGAATGTCTATTTCATTTCTCACTTCAATTTCTAAAGTACTGACAAATCATACAATCAATCCAAAATCTGGATAGTAATCTAATTTTTCTATCAGTTACGAGCCAAAAATCTCAAAATATGCTGAAATATCCATCAAAGGATCAATAATTCTCAAAATCAAAAGAATAAATCAAGATTGAGAAAATCTCTCAATCAAGGTCATCCAAAAATAAATTCTTTTGGATAAAAAACTCTGCTAAGTGAAAGCAACTCACTTGCATCTCATAACTCAAAATGAGTGAATTAACTCAGGCTCTATGAACAAACAAAAAGAGCCACTCAAATCAAACATTTCAAGAATCATATTTCCAATTGATGTAATCGATTCAGCATAATATATCAAAGAAAAGATGCAACTGTAACTGATTTTCATTTTAGCATCTATTCTATCAACCTCAAAAGTAATTTTCAATTTATAAACTCATTAATTCGCTATTGAATTTCAGTTCACAACTTAAACTAAAGTTGAAATCTTACTGGAACATATCTGCAATCTCTACTCATTGACATATCTACCAATGCTGGTTTAGATCTTGAACATATCTAGTGCATAGAATATACTTATTTCGGAACATTTCTGTAATCAACATAATATACACGGAACTGAAATCAAAGAATCTTAATTCTAGATCTCATATCATATCATCATATTCATATGTACATTATGTTCTTACTGATCTAATTTAATCGCTTCTTATCATCAATCTTCTGCTAATCTGTATTTGGTTATTGCATTATCATCTATCATGCAACATACACAGATATCTCAAATACGAACAAAATCATGTTCAGTTTCATTTCATCGAAGCAGTAGTTGAATTCACAAATTCTCTTTTCTGATACAGAGGTGGAAATATAATTATCTTTCAGCTATCATATATATCTTGCACCAATAACATAAACAGGTTAAAACAAAATAAATCTGTTACCTGCAATCTCATTTCCAGGTGCACTTTCATTCTGATCCTCTGTCTATTTCTGGAACTGTTCTTGATTCAAATTTTCTCAAAATCTGATTTGCTTCGAACATATTCTAGCACATCTGCTTGAAATGTCTTTGTACAGATTGCTAGGATATCTCCCTCCACAATAAGTGCAATAATCTCTAACATACTCTGCATTCAGACCCAGACCAATCTGTCTCGGTTCATTAGAGTTAAAGAACTACTTTCATAAAATGTTTTAGTCATAAACATTGACTCAGACATAATGTCCGAATTCAAGCCATAAATAAACAACTCAATCTTGAGCTTCTTCATCATCTACAATTCAAAGAATCGTAGCAGACTTGAAAATATAATAAAATAATATTCTTCAGTATTCGAATTGCTCTGCTTCTGATTAGTATATTCTATTTTCTGGCTATTCTTCTTTCTTAGAACAATCTTCTTTTTCTCATCATTTCTATCTGTTATAGCAAAGAACCGCTAATAAATCTCTGTTCTAAGCATTTTCCAAGAAAGCAATCAACCTATTCTTTTTCAGAATTTCTTCGTCACAATCTACTAGCTAGTTGCTAGGTCTTGAAGTTGGTATACAATCAATCTGATACGACATTCATCTGTATCTTTCAAGTATTTGAACACCTGATAAAGTTCTTCACGCCAACTTCTACCTGCAATAACGTCTATTCATTCGCTGATATACTGTTCTGTTCAATCGAAAATACTTCTTTCAGTTGAGCCATACAGTTCTGTTCAGTCTGGGGTGCTTACGTCACCCAATTAACACTGTTCTATTCAATTCTGAGTGCTTACATTACCTGGGGAATCTTATAACAAAATCAAGAAAGTTACAAATCAGTAAATCAGGCAGATTAGTTTCAAGAGTAGATCATGCTCACAAGCAATTCATCAAATCATCAAATCAAGTAATGCATAATCATGCAATACTATAAATGCATGCGACTCAATCTACCCCGCTCAGCTTCTATCTCAGTCCAAGAAACTTAAGCTCTGATACCACCTGTTGTGGGGACCTCGGGTTGCTAATCTCATCTTAGGGCAATTAATGATTAATGAACAATTAATCAAACAATAAAAGAATATTAAACCCAAGAGCTAATTTTTTAAAAAAAAAAATCAGCACCTCGCTCGATCGGACAAACTCACTCGATCAAGCGAGCTTGAAAATCAAATTCTCGGGTCTGCATCAATTTTGGCCTCGCTCGATCGGATGAACTCACCCGATCGAGCGAGCCCAAAAGCTTGATTCTTTGTTTCCAAAATTTAAAGGCCTCGCTCGATCGGTGGAGTTTACCCGATCGAGCGGTCTCCTCTGCTTCAGAATTCTGCAGATTGCATTTTGCTGTCAAAGCTTGACCTTCAATCCAAATCATCAAAAAAAACAACTCCAAAACATAGTTTATCAATTCTAGAACTTGCATATAAACATATATGAAGTCTCAAGCATATAATCATGCATTTAGTACATCAAATGGATCGTTCAAAAAGCAATAAAAGTCATAACTACATTGAGTCTCATACATGAACTTCAAACCATAAAAGTTCTAACATGTTTGATGCTATCTATCTACCATTCTTCTGCTTAAACCCGAGTCCACACTTGCTACATCTCTTTCCCGAGCTATCAATGTCGTCTTTGATTAGCTCCTGCCCCATCTGTTGCCATGCGCACATACAAAACAAAGCAACAGCCGGATAAACTCTGGTGAGAAATCATTCTCAGTATAATCGACATATAAAATGTTAAATGAATCATATCAACTCTAATCATAATCGACTCGACAATAGAGTAAATAACGCATATATCGGTCAAGAATTGATTCATATATCATCGTTTCCATCAATATTCGTAACCGGTCTTGATATGGATATCCATCTATCGTAGTCGTCTCAGACTAGAAAATAAGATCGCCTCAGATCTTGGCATAGAATCAATTCAATATAATATCATATCGTAATCATATCGACTCAAACTCAAAGATCCACTACCTGAGATAGATCAACAACATCAAAATCAAATCGAAAAGATAAACAAGTATGTGATTTTGATGGGACAACTCAAGAAGCTTCATTATTGAGTTTCAAATCCCTGACTCACAATGTCGTCTTATACCTTCGTATTTTCTCTGTTTTGAACGCTTTAAATCTGAAACATAACATCAAAACATTCATATCAAACTGCATTCAATCTTATCATTTCAGAATTGATTCAAAATCATCATTCATCTGTTGGTGATCGGTTAAATCGTGCCCGGAAACGCAGCAGAAATTTTAAAATTTTTAACATGAGAGATCCAAGATCTTGTGTAGCATTCAAAATCAAATAACCATAGGGTGTTTAGAAGTTTTACCTATCAATCTCAAAGATTGATTTATGGCTCTAACCAAGTTGATAAACAACTAGGCTCTTGAAGTGGTAGACACTATCTACAAGCTTCCAAGAGCACACCTTGCTCAAAATGGATTCAACATTTCAAGCCTTCGAATTAGGTCCACGACTAGACGATCAAGATCGGCTCTAAATATGCACTAGAATATTTAGAGTATTTTGCATTGAGATTTTCTTTTCTTTCTTCCTCAAAATGAAAAAAAAAAACTTGGAGAATAATGGAGTAAAGTGTTCGGCCAAGCCTATGCAAAAATGGAATGAATATATGTGTATAATATTGATAATAATATAATAATGGTGAAGGATTAAATGATGCAATTAAAAACATGCATGGAAAAGCTAAAGACTTGCATGGAAAATTGTATCAATCCTTCAACCCTTAAATTACCTCACACACATATATTTTATGTATATATATATATATATATATATATATATATATATATAGAAAATATACATATATTATATATATACATTATTTTGAACTTATTTAATTAAACATTAAACTTAATCTCAATTAAGTTTAAATAATTAATTAAATCTAACTTGAACTCATTCAAGTCCACTAGTATATAATTATTCAACACTATATCAATTTGAGCTCTACTAGACTCAATAGTGTTTAATTAATTCAACATTTTAATTAATTTAATTATTTGTACATTACAAAGTCTACTAGTGTTAAATTAATTCAACTATTGAATTAATTAATTAAGTTCAAAATGATAGTTTAGAAAATCAATATTTTCACAAACTAATTATTTTAAGTCAACTTTTAATCTTGGAACACATTCACAAATTAAAAGTTACTTTTCCATTTATTCTCCAATTTAGAAGTCAAACTTCTAATTTATTTTACTTATAAACTCCATTATAAGTTGTTCAACACATTGAACTAATTTTAATCTCAACGGGATCTAGAAAGCTAGTACTTGTGTGACCCTCAATGATTCATTGATCCAACTAGCAGTGGGTTCACATCTCAATGTGATTTGGGATCAACAAGTTCCTTATGTGAGCATACCCTATCTAGCTCCATTCTTATTGATCAACTCCTTGATAATAAGAACGTCAGAAAACTCAAGTCTGACAGTACCCAACCAGTCATGTGAAACATCTAGCAGCATCGCTTATATGACTCCCTAGGTATCAAATGATAGTTCCTGCAAGAACCAATCAATTGTGGTTAACGTACAGTACGATCCCTTCAACTCATATATCCCGATCGATTCGACAACCATTGGTTTATCGAGAATTGTCATTGAATCGATAACTATGTGTCATGTCGTAGTTGCGTTGAAGGTGTAATTTAAGAAACCCCTTTCTTAATTACCGTCTACTCTGATCAGAGATTTAAAGCTACATATACATGAGAACGCATAGGATATTGCATACCCGTAGGTAAGCGGTGAATCCCCGACTACAATGCATCGACTCCTATATGTTTCGTCACAACACCCAACATTGCCACCTGATGACCCCAAATGAGTCGGTAAACAAGTAAAAGTGAAGCACTAGCATATAAAGTCTCCATGTTGTCCCGGGTCATAAGGACTAATGGTGTACAATCATAAACTAGGACTTCTCCACTCGATAAGTGAGAACCACTTGGAAAATCCTTTAGGAAGGGTTGTTCAGTGCACTCTATAAGGAGCACTTATTTGCATGCTTGGACATCTCCATGTCCCCTATCAATGAAACATGGTACTCACATCGCAAATACTAGTCTCAATCTCGAGCGGCATTTATCCTTCTTTATGGCGGCTGAATCGACTAGGAACAGTTTAGAATATACAGTATTCCAAATATGAGTTTCATGATATTAATCACATTACCATCTCATATTCTTTCTACTATTTGTATAATCAAGGGCTTTATCTATGCAGCTAGCATGGGTATAAATATAAAGATGTGGCAAATTAAATAATGTCAAATATTATTAAAATAAAGATTGTCATACAAGAGTTCTCTTAAGTACCATCAACCAACACATTGGCTCGACGGGCACCTACTCTAACAATCTCCTACTTGCACTAGAGCCAACTACCCATATTCTTCAAACCCATTGATTCGCGATGCTTTTCAAACAATGGTCCTGGTAATGACTTAGTTAGTGGATCAGCAACATTATCTACGGAGGCGACTCTGTCTAATGACACCTCCCCTCTTTCCACAATCTCCCGGATGATGTGGTATTTTCTCAGTACATGTTTAGATTTTTTATGAGACCTTGGTTCTTTTGCTTGAGCAACGGCACCGGTGTTGTCGCAATACACCGGGACTGGATCAACTCCATTAGGAATAATGCCGAACTCTTGGACGAAATTCCTAATCCAAACAGCTTCCTTTGCAGCATCGGATGCAACAATATATTCTGCCTTAGTGGTTGAATCCGCAATGTTGTTTTGCTTGGAACTCTTCCAACAAACAGCAGCACCATTGAGCATGAATACAAAACCAGAAGTTGACTTCGAATCATCAACATCACTTTGGAAGCTAGAGTCGGTATAGCCTTTCAATTTTAGTTCTCCACCCCCATAAACCAAAAACATATTCTTAGTCCTTCTCAAATACTTGAGAATGTCTTTCACAGCTTTCCAGTGTGGAAGACCAGGGTTCGATTGATATCTACTTGTAACACTTAGTGCAAAGGTCACGTCAGGACGTGTAGATATCATCGCATACATGATACTACCAATTGCAGATGCATATGGAATGTGTGTCATTGCCTCTATCTCTGCATCATTCTTGGGAGACATGGACTTGGATAGAGACACGCCATGACACATTGGTAGATATCTTCTCTTAGACTCATCCATCGAGAACCTCTTCACGATGGTATCAATGTATGTGGACTGGGTGAGACCAAGCAATCTTTTCGATCTATCCCGATAGATTTGTATTCCCAATACAAAAGATGCTTAACCCAAGTCCTTCATCGAGAACTTACTCGATAACCATACTTTAGTTGATTGCAACATTCCTACATCATTCCCAATGAGTAGAATGTCATCAACATAAAGTACCAGGAATGTCACAGCACTCCCACTGACCTTCTTATACACACAGGGTTCCTCAAGATTCTTAGTAAACCCAAACTCTTTGATTGTACCATAAAATCTGAGGTTCCAGCTCCTAGATGCTTGTTTGAGACCATAAATAGATCTCTGAAGTTTGCATACTTTATGCTCACTTCCAATAGATGTGATCCCTTCAGGTTGAGACATGTAAATTTCTTCCTTAATATCCCAATTAAGAAAAGCTGTCTTCACATCCATCTGTCATATTTCATAGTCATACCATGCGGCAATGGCTAGCATTATCCTAATAGACTTGAACATTGCGACTGGAGAAAAAGTTTCTTCAAAGTCAACTCCTTGCCTTTGAGTATAACCTTTTGCTACCAATCGCGCCTTGAAGGTCACCACCTTCCCATCCGTCCCAAGTTTCCTCTTGTAAATCCATTTACACCCTATAGGAACAATTCCTTCAGGTGGATGCATAAGATTCCACACTTGGTTCGAATACATGGAATTCATCTCAGATTCCATAGCTTCAAGCCACTTGGATGAATTGGCATCAGATAACGCTTCCTTGAAGGTCCTTGGATCACATCCATGGTTAGCCTCATCTTGGCCCTCTTCAAGAAGCAGAACATAACTCATAGGTGGTCTCGAGATCCTCTCGGATCTTCTAGGAGCTTGTATCTCCTCTCTTGGCTGTTCGGGTATGGGTTCTACAACCGTGGGTGTTTTTCGAACTTCTTCTAGTTCTATCATCTCCCATTTTCTATCCAATAGAAATTCCTTTTCCAAGAAGGTTGCATTCCTAGAAACAAACACCTTTGTTTCTTTTGGATGATAGAAATAATATCCAACCGAATTCCTTGGATATCCCACGAAGTAGCATAAAATGGATCGAGCATCCAATTTATCTCCCACTGTCTGTTTCACATAAGCAGGGCACCCCCATATTCTAAGATAAGAATACTTTGGAGGTTTTCCCATCCATATCTCATATGGTGTCTTATCAACTTCCTTTGAATGGACATTGTTCAACAACAGTGCCGCTATTTCAAGCGCATATCCCCAAAAGGATGGCGGCAACTCCGTGAACCCCATCATAGACCGAACCATGTCCATCAAAGTTCGGTTATGACGTTTTGAAACACCATTCAATTATGGTGTACCAGGAGGAGTCCCCTATGAGAGAATCCCATTCTCCCTTAGATACTCTTGGAATTCAGCACTCAAGTACTCACCACCTCGATCCGATCAAAGTGCCTTGATTCTTTGTCCCAACTGTTTTTCTACTTCATTTCTGAATTCTTTGAACCTTTCAAAAGCTTCAGATTTGTATTTCATCAAATACACATATACATACCTAGAGAAGTCATCGGTAAAGGTGATGAAATAGGAATTTCCGTGCTTAGTGGTGATGCTAAGTGGACCACACACATCTGTATGGATCAAATCCAACAGTCCCATGGCCCGCTCCACATGGCCCTTAAATTGAATTTTGGTCATATTTTCTTATAGACAGGGTTCACAAGTAGTAAGAGAATTAATATCAGACATATCAAACATGTCTTCTCCCACTAGCTTGTTCATCCTTCTTAAAGATATATGACCTAATCGAGCATGTCATAAGTGTGCCGGATTTAGAGTATCTTGTTTTTTTTTTGATGTTGTTGATATCTCTTGGACATTATAAATAGGAATATCTTTCAATTTTAAATTATAGAGATCGTTTTCCAATTGCCCTGTACCAATTAAACATTCATTCTTGTAAATATTGCAAACACATTTGCCAAATAAACAAGAATATCCATCTTTATCAAGCATAGAAATGGAAACAGTGTTTTTCACCAAATCTGGTACAAACAAAACATTTCTCAAAATTAACTTAAAATCATTGTCCAACAATAAGTAAACATCTCCAATAGCTTTGGCAGCAACTCTTGCCCTATTTCCCATCCTCAAGAAGGTCTCACCATCCCTGATTCTCCTACTTCTTGTCATCACCTGCAAATCATTACATAGATGTGAGTCACAGCCGATATCCAATACCCAAGAAGAAGAGTTAAGTGAAATGTTTACTTCAATGTAAAACATACCCTTTCCAGAACCATTCTGGTCAAGATATTCCTTGCAATTATGCTTCCAATGTCCAGGCTTCTTGCAGTGATGACAGACGTCAATAGTCTTGTTAGCCTTAACTGGTGTGGCTACCACAACTGGACTCGGAGCTTGCCTCTTCAGGGGCACATTCTTTTAGGGAGCATGGAAAGAACGCTTCTTTCCCTTCCCACGTGGTCTATTCTTTTCACCAAATGAAGATCTCACATAAAGAACTAACTTCTCTTTCTTGATTGTGGATTCAAACGTAACAAGCATGTTAATCAACTACTCAAGGGTTGGATCTAACTTGTTCATGTCGAAATTCACCACAAAAGGGTCAAATGAGCTAAGCAGTGACAAGAGCAACACGTTTGTGGTCAACTCAGCTGGTAGCACAAGATCCATGCTAACGAGTTTCTCGACTAGCCCAATCAACTTTAGGCCATGCTCATGGACCGAAGCCCCATCTCGCATGCGCAAAGTGATTAGCTCCTTGACAATCGCATGTTGAAGTGGGCGTGTTTCTTCACCAAAGAGTTCTTTGAGATGCAAATGAATGACAGCAGCATGCTTGGCATTCTCAAAACGACGCTGTAACTCATCATTCATAAAAGCCTGCATATAACACTTGGATTTTAAGTCATGGTCACACCAATCCTTGTAAGTTTGTAGCTCCTCAGGGCTACAATCAGTCAGAGCCTTATCAGGGGGTGACTCATTAAGTGTATATGCAATCCTCTTCGAGTTCAAAACGATTTTTAGATTTCTTAGCCAATCGAGGTAATTTGGACCGGTCAGTAAATGTTTGTCGAGCATTGTAGATAACGGATTGCGAATTGATGACATTGTCAAAAACATTGTACTGAAAAATAATAACAGATAAATGTTAATGACTATTTTAAAATATTTAATAAGATATAAAGTAAGGACTTTAACTTTATAAATTTTTACTCCCATTGTTTTGACATTTTCACTACCCTCTAGTGAAAAACGGGAAACTCCTTTCCTCAGTAGGTACATAAGGTCCAATTAGCCAATCATGATCCCATATAATATCAGCCAATCACAATTCCTAAAAGGTAGTTTCCAATTGCATCTCCATGCAACCCTTACGTAAAATTTGTCTCACGCTTGATTAGGACCCAATAATATGACGTCGTTCATCTTTACGTGTCAAGCCTTACCCATCGATATCGAACCTTAATGGACGGTCGCCATGAGTTCCCCAATAATATGAGCCGAAGTCATGGGAGTTCTATGTAGTTCACATCACCATGTCAATGGATGTCACAGCTTTCCGGCAACCAACCCCCCCCCCCCCCCCCCCCAAATAATTTTCCTTTTCGGGCTTGATTTAGATTTTGAATCTAATTCAAAATGAAGGTTTTTAATTTTGAAAAGGTCTCGTCATTAATTTTAAAAGTTTTTCCATGTTTGTTTGTATGTTTGTCGGATTCATGCAACATTGTTATTATAAAATAATAACATACATACTTATTATTTATAATATATCATGCATATATTATAAACATTAAATTAACAAGGATGATCAATCCCCCCCCATACTATTTGGCCCGTGTGAGCCAAACACGGGCCTAGGTCCAATCCTAGGGAATGCATGGGATGCAAATGCAACAATTACACAAGCTTCCAATATTTACATGTCTTGGATCTTGATAATTCATCATGGTCCACCATCTTCCAATCTTGATCTTCCACTATCAATCATTTTACATTAAAATATCAATGGCAAATAGGGATACATCTCATGGGGTGGGAACGGGCCATAAACCAAGCCCGCTATATAATTTGATAATTATTACAACCATTCAACACAAAGTATCCTAGCATACACCTAGCAAATTTGTATTGGGCTTTTGATCATCCTTCATGCATAATATCACATATCATACACCATCAATTAATTATCACAATAATTAATTGATTAAATATTATATTTCTTGGTTCAATCACTAACCACCACAATTATAAATTAAATTAACAAAATAAACAAAACACCTTTGTTTACTTTCAAATTAATTTAGTTATAACCGAATTTCTTGTAAATCACATTTTACAATAAATAATCGAAGTCACACTTTAACTATTTATTTTATGAGAAAAATCATATATTATAAAGTTTTATTTTTCATAAAAATCAACTATAATGTTTTTAACAATCTAGGGCCTATGACACATGATATTCCAAAACACCTTTTGGAAAAACTCAAGTCGTCATAGTCGTCACCGAAACTCCGTCGCCGGATTCCGGCCAAAAATTTTTTTTTATTTAAAAGTATGAGGCAGCCCACGGCTGCCCCTAGATACCCTTCGGGCAGCCTAAGGGCTGCCCGAAACAATAAAAAAATTTTTTTTTTATTATAACAGCCCTAAAAGTTAAAATATTGATTTTCTCACGCGGTTAGAAATTGAGCTCAATATAATATGCAACAAATGCAACACAAAAGAGTAACCTAGCTCTGATACCACTGTTGGTGATCGGTTAACTCGTGCTCGGAAACAAATCAGAAATTTTAAAATTTTTAACATAAGAGATCCGAGCACTTGTGTAACATTCAAAATCAAACAACCATAGGGCGTTGAGAAGTTTTACCTATCAATCTCAAAGATTGATTTATGGCTCCAACCAAGTTGATAAACAACTAGGTTCTTGAAGTGGTAGACACTATCTACAAGCTTTCAAGAGCACACCTTGCTCAAAATGGATTCAACACCTCAAGCCTTCGAATTAGGTCCACAACTAGACGATCCAGATCCGCTCTAAATATGCACTAGAATATTTAGAGTATTTTGCATTGAGATTTCCTTTTCTTTCTTTCTCAAAATGAAAAGAAAAACATGGGGAATAATGGAGTAAAGTGTTCAGCCAAGCCTATGCAAAAATGAGATGAATATATGTGTATAATATTGATAATAATATAATAATGGTGAAGGATTAAATGATGCAATTAAAAACATACATGGAAAAGCTAAAGGCTTGCATGGAAAATTGTATCAATCCTTCAACCCTTCAATTACCTCACACACATATATTTATTGTATATATATATATATATATAGAGTTCTTTTATGGTGCCCAACTCCATGCCCACCATGTACAATATGTGAGTTGACCAACACAATTGATGAGTTGACTTATCACATATTGTACATGGTGGGCATGGAGTTGGGCATATAGAGTTGGGCACCATAAAAGAACTATATATATATATATATATAAATATATATATATTTCAAAAATATACATATATTATATATATACATTATTTTGAACTTATTTAATTAAACATTAAACTTAATCTCAATTAAGTTTAAATAATTAATTAAATCTAATTTGAACTCATTCAAGTCCACTAGTATATAATTATTCAACACTATATCAATTTGCGCTCTACTAGACTCAATAGTGTTTAATTAATTTAACACTTGAATTAATTTAATTATTTGTACATTAAAAAGTCTACTAGTGTTAAATTAATTCAACTCTTGAATTAATTAATTAAGTTCAAAATGATAGTTTAGAAAATCAACATTTTCACAAACTAATTATTTTAAGTCAACTTTTAATCTTGGAACACATTCACAAATTAAAAGTTACTTTTCCATTTATTCTCCAATTTAGAAGTCAAACTTCTAATTTATTTTACTTATAAACTCCTTTATAAGTTGTTCAACACATTGAACTAATTTAAATCTCAACGGGAACTAGAAAGCTAGTACTTGTGTTACCCTCAATGGTTCATTGATACAACTAGCAGTGGGTTCACATCTCAATATGATTTGGGATCAACAAGTCTCTTATGTGAGCATACCCTATCTAGCTCCATTCTTATTGATCAACTCCTTGATAATAAGAACGTTTGAAAACTCAAGTCTGATAGTACCCAACCAGTCAGTGAAACGTCTAGTAGCATCGCTTACATGACTCCCTAGGTATCAAATGATAGTGCCTACAAGAACAATCAATTATGGTTAACGTACAGTACGGTCCCTTCAACTCATATATCCCGATCGATTCGAAAACCATTGGTTTATTGAGAATTGTCATTGAATCGATAAATATGTGTCATGTCGTAGTTGCATCGAAGGTATAATTTAAGAAACTCATTTCTTAATTACCACCTAATCTGATCAGAGATTTCAAGTTACATATACATGAGAACACATAGGATATCCATACTCGTAGTTAAGCGGTGAATCCCCGACTACAATGCACCGACTCCTATATGTTTCGTCACAACATCCAACATTGCCACCTGATGACCCCAAATGAGTCGATAAACAAGTCAAAGTGAAGCACTAGCATATAGAGTCTCCATGTTGTCCCGGGTCATAAGGACTAATGGTGTACAACCATAAACTAGGACTTCTCCACTCGATAAGTGAGAACCACTTGAAAAATCCTTTAGGGAGGGTTGTTCAGTGCACTCTCAAGGAGCACCTATTTGCATTCTTGGACATCTCCATGTCCCCTACCAATGAAACATGGTACTCACATCGCAAATACTAGTCTCAATCTCGAGCGGCCTTTATCTTTCTTTATGGCGGCTGAATCGACTAGGAACAGTTTAGAATATACAGTATTCCAAATATGAGTTTCATGATAGTCATCACATGACCATCTCATATTTTTTCTACTATTTGTATAATCAAGGGCTTTATCTATGCAGCTAGCATGGGTATAAAGATAAAGATGTGCAAAATTAAATAATGTCAAATATAATTAAAATAAAGATTGTCATAAAAGAGTTCTCTCAAGTACCATCAACAAACACATTGGCTCGAGGGGCATCTACTCTAACATCATCTTCAATCAAATTCACTTCAAACCTCAACTTCTTCTTCGTCGGTTCGAATTCAAAGTTCTTGATTCGATAGTCTTCAAAACTAATCTGAAATTGAAGAATAAAATTTCTACAACATCAATAACATTTCAAAGAAGATCTCAGCTCAGTCATAGGCTATCAAAACGGTCTCAAAACATGAATCGACGGCGTAGCGATTGAAAATTGGTAACCGACGAAATATCAAAACCATTTCCAACTTCAATACAATTCATACGCATATTCAAATCAGAAAAACATCATCATACTCCTCATATCAGTATCTATAATCATTGAATATAATCTGGAATTCATAACAAACACAAACAATAGCCTCTCGTTGATTCAATTTTGAATATACGAAGTATAAACGTTCAAGAACACAAATATACCATCAAATTCTGATCTCTACCAGATTTCAATCTTCAAAAAATGCCTAAATAAATCAAGACTTACATCAAATCGAATTCCTCGTCGCAAGGATTTCAGAAAAATTTTCGGAATCAAAATCGGACGAGCGGATCAAAAGTTACGATGATTTGAAATCGGAAATTAAAAGAAAACAAAGGTCTCGGCTTCCTCTGTTCTTCAAGTTTTCTGAATGCAAAATGAAAAAACACGTATACATGCTGATAATCTAATAAAATCGGATATGTATTGCATAAATTGCAATTTAGTCCCTGAAACTTTGTAAATTGCATTTCAGTCCTCGGCCCTCTTTTTAATTCAATTTCAATCCTAAATAATTTAAGAATATTAGAATTTAAATCAAAACTCTAAATATTTCTAAATTAAATATACTCGGATTAAAATTAAATAATTTCGGATTAAATTAACTAATCCCGGCCTTTTGCACTTTAGCCCTTGCAACTTCGATATTTTCAAATCAACCCCTGATCGGGTTTTACTTTCGAATTAAATCATAATAATTCCCAAAACTTGGAATTTAATCTTAAATTCCATAAATATTCAAATCGAATATTTATTCTTTTAATTTCAGAATTCCCGGAATTTAATTCTCAAAATCCGTAAATTCTCAAATTAAATATTTTCGACTCGAAAATTAAATCTCTAATTTCCATTTTTTTCTCAAATCAATATTTGCCCACAATACGGAATTTAAATCTCAAATTTCATAATTAATAACTTAATATTTTCGGGTCTTACAGATCGATAATCATGCAAATGACTCACACATGGATGACCGGGATGGTGATTTAGGAGACAAACCAAAGGATGGGAAACTAAACTATAATTTAGCGCTTAAGACAAATTCGAGCGGTTCGCCCGTAAAATTTGTAACTTTCTCGATTCTTAATAAAAAAGGATTCCGCTTGAAATCACGACTCCATGACACTTAGAACTAAGCCAGTAAATCATCCTCGGATTTTATTTCCTAAGCAATCATTTTATGAAAAATCAAATTCCGGGCAGCAGCCCCTTTGGCTTAAAGAATTCTGCACCTAATCAACTAAAAATCTAGAACTCGACCAAGACTTAACCGAATTAATTCCCGCTTGAACCGACATATTCCCAACATCTAAGACAAGTTCCAGACCCGAGCCCTTATCAAAATTCTGAATTTAACCCCGCCTTAGGTATACATTTTTGGACACCCCCAGTACTCTTAAAATTCTTCTCAAGATTCAATTTCAAACTCAACCAAAACTTAGCTATAAATCTTCCAATCTTCCAAGCCTCTAATCCTAGGACCAAGACCAACATTCCACCTCATTTCCAGCACCTACAACTCACCTTGAATCACCTTAAATCCATCTCGAAGACAGCCCCTCAAACACTATCATAACCGAGCCCAACAATACCCATTACTCGAATGCACCTCAACTTCATCCCACAAACTAACTTCAAGTCATCCTAGTCTCTACCATGTGAACTACATATCATCCATGGTAGCTCTAAATCACCATCCAAATCAACACCAAAAAACACAAGATTTCGAACCAACAAGGCATGGAAATAAATCTGGAATTTCGAACAAAGCCATGTACATAAATCTGGAATTTTCGAACAAGCCATGTCGTGAAGAAAACTGGACAATAATCGAACCAACATGCTAGGAAAACTTCTGGAAATATTCGAATCACGAGCATTGAAAGAAAACTATGCTCGAACACAAGCATGAAGAGAAGCTGGAAAAGTGCTCGAACCATATGCAATAAAATCCTGGAAACTTTCGAACATCACAAGACCCTCATGCCAACAAAAATCGAATGCAACACATCGAACTATAAATCATAGCAGTTAATCAATCCAAGCTAATGCAAAAACTTCTGAAATTGTTTCAAAGGGCAGGGATACATGAACTTCCGAACAAGGCAGTAATATACTTAAAAATTCGAATGCTTCAAGAAATGTAATACACAACATATTATAATTTACAAGGTGAAGCAAATAAACCATAAACTTTCCTGAAACTAAAAAAAATCAGAAACGGGGAAAGAGCTCGGTTGAGCTGGAGCCGATTCCATTTCCTTCGAAAACAGGGCACGAACTTTCTGAAAAATAATGAAATGCGATTACCCAATCTACACACGACACAATACTCTTAAATGGTGAGAAAAGAACTCATATTCTTGTCTTGCTAAGAAATCGAAAGAAAGCAAAAATCTGGAGTGAGCTATGGCCGAAATGAACTAGGCTGGAACGAGCTGGAATCCGAGCTCAAGGGAGGAAGCAACAGCTTTGACCAGCTCGCCTAGGAGACGCCTCGCCGGAGAAGAAGGGAAAAATGCAGGCGGCGTGAGATCCAAGAGAAGAAGCCGATGGATGCTATGGAGGAAAAACAGGGGAATGTCGTTTATATGTATGTGTGTGTGTGTGTGTGTGTGTGTGTGTTAGGCGTGAGATTGAGTGAGGTTTGAGAGTATGATTTGGGGCTAGGGTTATGTATTTAAGTTTAAGTGTGTAATTATAGATGTATGTATATAATTGTGAGTGTGTGAGTGATTGGAGAAAAAGTGCTACATACTTTTAAAAAGTGCTACTCCAATTGGCAACTAGGACTATAAATTAAATTGCACTAAATAAAACACAAGCTTGAAAATCCAAGAATTTAAACACATTAAATATTTCGATGTCACGACAACGAGTAAAATATTTAACTATCAAGCAGAGCGGTTTAAAATAATTTAAACAAATTATACTAATGTTTAAAAGCAATTTAAATAAATACACAAGCGAAAATACAAATCTTTAAAATGATTTGGACAATTAAAAAAGATTTAAATAAATAATCTAAATTTTTAAAATAATTAACCGCTAAACTAAAGCTACTTAAAATAAATAAGTTGGACACTCGAAAATATTTAAACAAATAAGCTACACAGTTAAAATCATTTAAAAGAATAAACTAAACAATTAAAATCATTTAAAAGAATAAATTAAACTATTAATAAAAATCATTTAAATATGCAAGCTTAAACCTCCAAAATATTTAAACAATTAAATTGCATAATAAAAATTATTTTGACAAATAAACTTAAACAATTAAAAATATTAATTAAATAGTTAGTATAATAAAATCATTGAATAAATAATAAAAATATTTTATTAGCACATAATTCAAATAAAACATTTAAATCAATTAAACCTAAAAATAATAATCCTAATATTTATTAAATTTAATCCATGCGATTTAGTAGATTACATTTTAGGTGCTACATTCGATGTCTCGTGAGATCGAGGCTTGTTGTTCTTCAGGATATACCTTCAAGCACAAGAAGGGTATGCAGGGTATCCAGATGTTTGCGATTTTATCTAAGCCAGCTTTGTATTCGCGGATTCGTGATGCTCAGATGACTGATTCGAAGACCCAGCGTTTGGCTCGTGTAGCCAACGAGGGTAGTACGTCTGGATTTCACTATCAGTTAGATGGTTTTATGTGTTTATCGTGTCGTCTTGTGATTCCGGAGGATGAGGATCTGCGGGGGGAGATTTTGACTCAGGCGCAACGCACTAAGTTGAGTATCCATCTGGGGAGCAACAAGATGTATAAGGATCTGCGTACTCGGTTTTGGTGGAAAGGGATGAAACGCAGCGTGTATCAGTATGTTTCGAGATGCTTGGTTTTTCAGCAGGTCAAGGCAGAGCACCGACAACCTGGAGGTTTGCTTCACAGTTTGCCTATTCCAGAGTGGAAATGGGAGCTTATCACGATGGACTTTGTGACCCATTTGCCAGTATCTTCGAGGAATTGTGACGCTATCTGGGTTGTGGTGGACCGACTCACCAAGTCAGCTCATTTCATTCCCTATAGTCGAGAGTACACCGTTGATCGTATGGCACGGTTGTACATTCAGGAGATCGTTCGAATTCATGGAGTGCCGATGAGCATTGTCAGCGATCGAGACCCCAGGTTTACTTCCAGATTTTGGGGAAGTGTTCAGCGTGCGATGGGCACTACTCTTAGTTTGAGTGTTGCCTATCACCCAGAGACTGATGGACAGTCAGAGCGCACTATCCGTACCTTAGAGGATAAGCTTCGGGCATGTGCTATGGATTTTGGTTCGGTCTGGCAAGATCATTTACCATTGATTGAATTCGCGGACAACAACAGTTACCATCGTAGCATTGAGATGGCACCTTTTGACGAGTTGTACGGACGACGTTGTCGTACTCCACTCTTCTGGATCTTAGAGACCATTGGTGAATTTGCTTATCGGTTAGCCTTGCCACCGTATTTATCCAGTATCCATGACGTGTTCCACGTAACCCTGTTGCGACGGTATGTGGCAGACCAGTCTCATATTTTGCATCCGTCTGAAGTTCAGGTGGATACTGATTTGACTTATTTAGAGAGACCGATTCGTATCCTGGATCATAAGGATAAGTTATTGCGAAACAAAGTTATCCCTTTGGTTCTAGTTCAGTGGCACCGCCGAGGAATTGAAGAAGCCACTTGGGAGCTCGAGAGTAGGATGCGTTCAGAACATCCTGAGTTATTTTGATTTTGTTCCAGTGTTGTAAAATGTTTAATCTGAATAAAGGATGTTTCTTCATATGTTATTTTGTTTTGGTACTTAAGATCTGATTTCGAGGATAAATTATCTTAAGTGGGGGAGAATGTAGTAGCCCGTACCCAGAATAGGTGATTAAGGGATTAATCAACGCAAAATAAGAATCTGGGTCATGATCGTAACGAAAGCTCCGTTGTAGGGAACGGAAGCTCCAATGGTGATCAGAAGCTCTGGTGTGCAATGAAAGCTCCGATGAGATTACGTCAGCCATGACATTGTTGGTACAAGCGTTCTCTGATCACACAGATGTGATACCCGGAGCAGCGGAAGTTTAAAATTTTATTTTTTTTCGATATGGAACGATTCCATATCGTGGGTATCAAATCCTAACGATTAAAATTTTTGCAAGTAAAATAATAAACACAGTTAAATATTTTACCTATTCAAGCAAAGGCTTGATTATGGACTCCAACAGAATTTAATCTGCTCTTCTTGTAAATCCCGGGAACCGATGACTATCACGATCAACCTCCGGAATTAAGTCCACGAATAGAAAACTAAAACCCTCTGATTGATTGCACTAGAAATCAATCAGATATTTATCGAAGAGAATAAACAGATTTGATCTGTCAATTCAGAATGTAATTTTTCACAAAAATTACAGACTGAATTATCTCAAAAGGGAGAGAGGATTTTCAAAAATTCCTCTTGAAAATATATGTGTAATTCGAAATTGCAACACTTAAAGCTTATGATTTTCGAACACTACACATGTATTTATAGATAATTTCTAGACTAGATTAAGTTATAATTGTATTAGGACTCTAACTCCTTAGGGCCCACAATCCATAACTTAAGCCCAACAAGCCAAGCCTGTTATTATAGAAATTAATATAAAATTTATCGTGACTCCGATTGATAAACTGATTTTACCAATGTGCACAGAAACCATTTCTGCATCTTTTGAAGTCAAGATAATTTTTCTGAATCCGAATTCAGTGATTTCCAAAAATGCCCATCCCTATGTCATTTTAGGAAATTCCACTCCTTTTATTTAAGAAGTCCAACTTCTCTTTCATTAAATTTAACTCTTTAAATTTAACTATCTCAACGGGGTTTAGTAATCCATTACTTGTGTGACCCTCAATGGTTCAGGGATACAGCTAGCCGTGGGCTCACAACTCTTTGTGACTCGGAACAACAATTTCCGACTTGCCCAACGAATCATGGTAAGAGCGTCTAGCAACATCGCCCCATGATTCCCTAGGTATCACTGATAGTGCCTGCAAGAACCAGTAGATTTTGGTTAGTGTACGTACGGTCCCTTCATCCATATATCCCGATCGAATCAACAACCATTGATGCATCGAAAGTCGTTCGAGATTCGATAACTATGCATTACATCTTGGAGATCAAATAGTGACATCGCATGTGTTACTAGGAAAACCGAGTAACCTAAAACACATCATGTACTCTGGCCAGAGATTTGTCACACTAATATCTCCTCAGATCGCATAGGATATCCACACTCGCAAGTATGTGGTGAATCCTTGACAACAAAGCATCGACTCCTATATGTGTCATAACTGTACCCAATCCCGACACCTAATGACCCAAATAGAGTCGGTAAACGAGTCAAAGTACAGTACTAGCATATAGAGTCTCAATGATGTTTCAAGTATTAAGGACTAATGGTGTACAACCAAAAACGCGGACTTATCCACTCAAATAATAATAACCACTTGGAAAGTCCAAATAGGGTAGTTCGATCATTCATCATATGAATATCCATTTGCATGCTTTGAACATCTCCATGTCCATTACCAATGAAACATGGTACTTGGCATCAAAAATGCTAGTCTCAATCTTGAGCGATCCTTATCCTTATTAGCGAACGGCTCAATTGACTAGGAACTGTTTAGAATATACAGTGACTATAAGATGTGTTTCATAATAGTGATCTCTCTTTATTCACTATCTCATCTTACTTACACTATAGTATATTCAAGGTCTTTATCAAAACAACAATAGTATATCACAATATAACAATATGAAGAAAGATAAAGAAAATGCCATTAATGAATGTAAATTATATTAAACAAAGATTGTTTATACATAGAGTCATAAAAGCCCTTAGCCACAAGTTGGCTAACCGGGCACCCACTCTTTCAGACATGCGAGACAACGGAAGCTCCGATGTGGAACGGAGGTTCCGATCTCCCCTATCCGCAGCCAGCCAACGAGATTTTTCCATGTGGCGGATAAGAAAGAACGAAAGCTCTGATGCTGCATTGGAGGTTCCGATTGTGTCCTATAAATATAGGGCCGAGGCTTCACTTTTCGTTGCCAATTCCTCAAGATATTTTCCATTTTCAGCTTATTTTAGTGGTTCTATCCTTCCTAGGCTCGGTCCGGGGGTCGGTGAGGCGTTCAGGAGTCGCAGCGGAGCTATGTCCAAGTTCTGGGGGCACCGACATCAAAGGACTGACGACGGACGCATGTATAGCTTTTTCTTCCTAAAAATACTTAGGAGTATGCAATAGCTTAGTGAAGGCTTTTAGAGTAATATAATGATAGTATTATCATTTCGCAGTGTAGTGCGAACTATAGGCGTGGACCTAGTGCTGGTAGAGCTTGCCTAGTAGTTGAGGTACGAAAGTACTGTTCGAGATATCCTGACTGAGTATGCATGTATTATGTGCTTGCATGATTTTATGTGCATATTTTATGGCATGACTGTATGTTGCATGCATATTACATTTCGAGCTATATCTTGGGATATTATAGGGTTTTACGCTATCCTGTTATTGGATGGACTTCCATCGATTTTGGTCCGGAGTGTCCACTGGTATTCGGTATGGGAGCCACCTCCTGAAGCGACGGCACAGCGTGCTACATACCAGGGCCCGGTTTGTCTTTGTTATTTGATATTTGTCCTCTAGTTTCAGTAGGTGGTACACTTGAATTCATGCATTTATATGATACATCATGCTCATACCCTCGTGCTGAGCGTTTTATGCTCACGTCTCGTACTTTGTATATCTGGACACCATATTCCATGGGGCAGGTTTACGATTGGATGAGGCGGGTGGATCTAGGAGGGATTAGGCAGTGGACGGCCAGCTGGGATTTCGCCTAGGGATTTTATTCTGATGTAGTTGGGATTATACATTGTTTGATTTGGTTGTATAACTATTTGGGGTATTTACAGATTCCTTTACTTGGGATTGTATAATGTTTATTGCTTCCGCAATTTATTCTGGCTTACTGTTTTAATTAAGTTAATTGCATGCTTACGTTTCTGATTAGTAGGTGATCTCGGTAAGGGTCACTACAGAGAATACTTTTGACTGTGAGAGCTGGTTGGACGACATTGATCAGTTGTTCGATTCCCTTGATTATTCAGATGACCGCCGAACCAGGTTAGTCATTCATCAGCTTCGTGGTGTTGCTAAGAACTGGTGGATCGCGATGAAGAGAGCCATGGAGAATCGAGGTACAGTCATTACTTGGACTCTTTCAAATTGAGTTTTATAAGCGGTTTTTCCCAATTTCATACCATAAGGATAAGGGATCCGATTTTGCCACTCTTAGGCAAGGGAATTTGAATATTGAGGAGTATGTAGCCAACTTTGATAGCTTGCTGAGATTCGCACCGCACATTGCAGACAATGAAGAAGCAAAAGCCGACCAGTTAATTAATGGTTTGAACCCCGACATCTTCACATTGGTAAACACTGCTAGGCCTGATAACTTTGCAGATGTCATGAACCATGCAAAGGGAGCTGAAGCAGGTTTGTGGAGACAGAGAGGAACTTCGTTTGTACCTCCGCAGCCGAGACAGTCTCAGAACCAACCGTCTCAGTATCAGAATCCGCCACCGCAGTATCAGAACCAACCACAGAGGTATGAAGGAGGAAGCAGTGGGGGTAACAGAAAGGATCATTTTAGAGCCAAAGGGAAATAGTTCAAGAAATCAGGGAACAGTTCTTCTAGCTCCAGTGGTTCCAAACAGTTCGGTTCAGGACAGAGTTCTGGATCTTCACCTTTGTTTTTTCAACTAGTGTGGAGATAGACACTCCCTGGAGCAGTGTGTAGGAGTCTTCGGGAACTGCAATATCTGTCAGCAGCTAGGACACTTTGCTAAGGTGTGCCCTCAGCGAGGTAAAGATCGAGCTCAGAGTGGGAGTTCTTCTAGAACTTCAGCTCAGCCTGAGAGACAGACTTCTGCAGTTCACTCTTTCCAGCCTCAGCAGCAAAATAGACAGGGAGGTAACCCGAATTCGAACCAGCCTCCGAGACAGCAGGCACGAGTCTTTGCTTTGACTGAGGATCAGGCTCAGGCAGCACCTGACAATGTTATAGCAGGTAACTATTCGATTTTTGGTTATTTTGCTCATGTATTGATAGATACAGGTGCTTCTCATTCCTTTATCTCTGAAAAATTTGTGTTTATGCATGCTTTGTCTACTGAGCTTTTGCCTACTGCAGTAGCTGTTACTTTACCTTTGGGTGGAGGAATTGTTTTTGTCAGATTAGTCAAGAACTGTGAACTTCATTTTGAGGAAACTTTGTTAGAATTAGACTATATTGTACTTGGGCTGTCAGATTTTGACTGTATTGTTGGTATAAATGCTTTAACCAAGTACAGGAAAACTGTCGATTGCTTTCAGAAGGTTGTCAGAATCAGACCTGAAATGGCAGACGAGTAGAAATTCTTCGGTAAGGTTCTCGATCTAGAATTCCTTTGATTTCTGTGTTATCGATGACTCGTTTGTTACAGATTGATGCAGAGGGATTTTTGGTTTATGTAGTTGATGTACTGAAATCTAGCGCTGAATTGGTTGATATACCAGTGTTTAGAGAATTTGCTGACGTTTTTCCAGATGAGATTCCTGGATTGCTGCCTATTCGTGAGATCGTATTCAGCATTGATTTATTGTCAGGTACTCAAACTATTTCCAAAGCTCCTTATCGTATGGCACCGATCGAATTGAGAGAATTGAAAGAACAGCTTGAGGATTTGATTGCCTAGGGATACATAAGACCTAGTGTGTCACCTTGGGGTGCTCCTGTTCTCTTTGTTCAAAAGAAGGATGGTTCTATGTGGCTCTGTATTGATTGCCGTCAATTGAATCAAGCGATGGTAAAGAACAGGTATCCTTTACCCCAAATAGATGACCTTTTTGATCAACTGCAGGGTTCTTCTATCTATTCGAAGATTGATCTGAGGTCGGGATATCATCAGCTGAGAGTGCGTGAGGAAGACATTCCTAAGACCGCATTCAGAACGAGGTATGGTCATTTTGAGTTTATAGTCATGCCGTTCGGTTTGACTAACGCTCTAGCGGTTTTTATGGGTTTGATGAACCGTATCCTTCAGCGTTATTTGGATGAGTTTGTTATTATCTTCATCGATGATATTCATATCTATTCAAAAAACCGTACTGACCATGCAGAGCATTTGAGGGTCGTCTTGCAGATTTTGCGAGTTGAACAGTTGTTTGCCAAGCTGTCTAAATGTGAGTTCTGGTTGGATCGAGTTGTTTTTCTCGGTCATATTATTTCAGGAGATGGGATTTCTGTCGATCCCAACAAGATCGAAGCGATCATGAATTGGCCTAGACCGACATCACTGCCTGAGATCAAAAGCTTTATGGGTTTAGCTGGTTATTATCACCGATTCATCGAGGGATTCTCAGCTATTGTCAAGCTGATTACCCAGCTGACTCAAAAGAATGCGCCTTTTATCTGGACTGCAGATTTTGAGGCTAGTTTTGTTGACCTGAAGAGGAGACTGACCAGTGCTCCGATTCTATCTATTCCATCAGGTACTTGAGGTTTTACAATTTATTGCGATGCTTCTAACTGAGGCTTGGGATGTGTTGTTGTGCAGCATAAGCATGTGATAGAGTATGCATTGAGGCAGCTGAAGCCGCATGAGACTCGTTATCCGGTTCATGATCTTGAACTCGCTGCAATCATATTTGCTTTGAAGATCTGGCATCACTATCTGTATGGTGAGTCTTTCGAGATATTTTTTGATCATAAGAGCCTAAAGTATTTGTTTTCACAGGAAGAGCTGAATATGAGACAAAGAAGATGGTTAGATCTGTTGAAGGATTTTGACTGTGAAATCAAATACTACCCGGGAAAGTCGAATGCAGTTGCAGATGCCTTGAGCATAAAGTTTTGTTCTTTATCTCTTTCTACTATCGGTATTTCTCAGTTGATTGATGATTGTTGCACTTCTGGTTTGGAGTTCGAAACAGATAGGAAGACTATCAGAGTGTTTGCTATTCAAGCCAAGCCGGAGTTGTTTATTATGATCAAGGAAGCACAGAAATCTGATCCGAGCACTCAGATTTCATTATAGAAAGTAAGATCTGGGCATCAGTCTGAATTCCAGGTTAGAGATGATTTTTTGTTTGTGAATAACCGTATTGTCGTGCCTGATATTGCGGAGTTGAGGCAGCGTATTCTCCGAGAGGCACATTGCAGTCGGTTCAGTATTCATCCTGGAGGTCAGAAGATGTACAACGATCTGAAGAATCAGTTCTGGTGGAAGAAGATGAAGAGCGATGGTGCGAGTTTTGTATCCCAATGATTGAAATGTCAGCAAGTGAAAGCAGAGCGACCGGGTGGTATATTGCATAGTCCATCTGTTCCTGAATGGAAGTGGGATCACATTTCGATGGATTTCGTCACGAAGCTACCGCGATCTATTCGAGGATGCGATGCTATTTGGGTAGTGATCGACAAATTGACGAAGTCTGCTAGTTTTATTCCGTATAGGATGACGTATCGTCATGATCAGATGGCTGAGTTATATGTTAGCAACGTTGTGAGATATCATTGTGTGCCGAAGTCGATCGTTTCAAATCGAGACCCTAGATTCACTTTGCACTTTTGGCACAGTCTTCAAGAGGCACTTGGTACTCGATTACATCTGAGTACAGCTTATCATCCTCAGACCGACGGACAGTCAGAGCGGACTATTCAGACGTTAGCGGATATGCTTCGAGCAGTAGTGCTAGACTTTGGCACTAGTTGGCAGGACTCTTTGCCTCTTGTCGAGTTTTCTTACAACAACAGTTATAAGCGAGTATCGGTATGGCGCCTTTTGAGGCTTTGTACGGTAAGAAGTGCCGATCTCCTTTGTTTTGGGACGATGTGTCCAAGTCACATAATTTGGGACTGGATATGCTTCGAGATATGGCAGAGCAAGTAAATATCATTCAGTCGAGAATGAAGTCAGCTCATGTTAGACAGGCGAAGTATGCGAATATCAGACGCAGAACTCTGAGTTTCAATCTGGGAGACCGAGTATTCTTGAAGATTTCTCCTTTCAGAGGCACTGTCGGATTTGAAAAGAGAGGGAAGTTATCTCTAAGATTCATCGGACCGTACGAGATTCTCGAAAAGTTAGGCGATCTTGCCTACAAACTTGCACTTCCTCCATCCTTATCTCGTATTCATGACGTTTTTCACGTCTCTATGTTACAGAAGTATCTTCCAGATCCTTCTCATATTCTTCAGCCTGACGAAGCCAAGCTTGACGAGACTCTGGGCTACTTTGAGCGACCGATTCAGATCCTTGGCCGAAAGGAGAAGCAGCTCAGAACCAAGTCGATTCCTTTGGTAAAAGTTCAGTGGAGCCATCATGGAGTCGAGGAAGCGACTTGGGAGACACAATCTGACATGAGACAGCGATTTCCAGAGTTATTCGGATGACGTGAGTTCTTCTTACTATCTTTAGTTCTTTATTCTATCTTATGTGATTGACTCTTATTGATTTCGAGGACGAAATATCTTCTTAAAGGGGGAGAATTGTAAAGTCCTAATTTTATCTTAATTGAGTTTATTTGAGATAATCGAATATTTCAGAGTTCAAGAGCCGACTTTATTTTGACCAGGGTCTATTTTGCAAATTTTGGATTTTTCAGGGACTAATATGCTAATATCGATTTTATTAGATATTTAAGAGGCCTTGACTTGTCTTCTCCATTCTATCTTCCTCCCCTTGGCCGACTCCTCCATTGAAGACGCCTCCAAGCTTTGTGATTTCAGTTTCTGCTCGATCCGTCCGTTAGAATTTATTTCTAAAGGCAAATTAGCGATCACGGCCGCGAGAGATTCGTTCTATTGTAAGTATTTTTTCGATCGGACGTATTTTATTTCCTGATGTTGTTATAATCGATTGAGTTTCGGTTATGTTTATCTTGAGATAGTTCTTATCGATTATTCTCAGTCGGTTTTGAAATAGAGCGTCGTTCAGAATTGTTATGATTTTTGGAAGCATATTTCAAAATTGGGGGTTTTGTGATTTGTTGGAATCGGATTATTATTCTTGTTTTAGCATTGCTTTGAGTTGTTTTCAATGTTGTACTGCTGTCTGCGTTTTTGGTTTGATCAGTTTATAGCCGTTATGCCGCCGGTTTGAGTTTTGGGATTTTTGAACCATTTGAATTGTAGAAATTTGGCATTAGGTTTGTTCGTCGTTTTTGATCATATTTTTCCTCCGTACAGATTCTTTTAAATTTTGTCAAGCCCAGAGTTAGCAGAATTCGATCGTCGAAGAGTTGGACGAAAAGCGGTAAAGAGTTTACCTTGAGCGTTTGTTGTTTTTAGGTTGTATAGTTTTTGATATAACCTCTTTTGTAGATTATTCAGAGTTGGAGCTACTCGAATCGAAAGGTACAAGCAGTCATCGTTTTAGCAGGTTAGTACACTCGAGACAGTTGGTTCTTGAGTTTCCCTTAAAATCACATACTTTCATCAATACTTGTTCTAGAATGTGGGACTTGTATTTTTTTGTTTGAGCTTTTGTTATATGTCTTAATGCTTTATGTTTTTATTATGCATTCATCTTGAGCCAAACCTTTGATTTCAGTGGGCAGAACGGCCCTTTTTGTTTAGATGTTTTAAGGGCTATACTGCGAGTGGCCTAGGTTGTAGAAGTTCACCTAGCGTCAGCATACTCCTTATAGTCGCACCAAAGTCTAGGAGTATGAGATACGTGGCACCACTTTGATTGGGAGAGTCGGTGAGTTGTTACGTGATCTCATCCTCGAGATCCCAAAAGCATAGCAGCAATCCCTTGTTTATCTGAGTTGATATCCCGATTTTAAAGACATGCATTTCATTCGTATTAGCATTGAATATGTTGTCGATATTTCATGTTTTTGAGATATTACTTGTTATTGCATGTTATGTTGCTTTTACTCGGAATATCATTCTCACTGGAGTTATCCGGTTGTTGCTTTGTTTTGTATGTGTACTTGGCAACAGGTGGGGCAGGATTGGTAACGCTTAGTCATGTCGCACCCAAATTAACCCAACTCAGATTAACTAAATAAACATGTAGTAGCGAGAGTAGGGATCGTTCCCACGAGGAAAGTGAAATTTATTTGTGTTCTTAAAAATACTGAAAATAAATAAAAGGGGATTTGGGAATTTAAAAACTACTAAGCAAGAATTAAAATAAGAAAGATCAAATAAATAACGAGACTTGGTATCGGTCGACTACACCCTTGAAATCATTCACTCGATCATCGATTCCCTAAAAATAATTAATTCACATCGAATATTCATCATTGGAAATTTGATTCCTATTTCACCTTAATTTTAGTTAACTAGACACCAGCGTTCTAAGTTAACCCTTACCAATAAATTAACCCGATAACATCAATCTAGATTTAAACCCACGGTAGCATTCAAATGAGTAAAACTAATGAAGCTAGACAACACAAACACCAGCGGTTGTATTTAGTCTAGTCAATTATTGTTCCTACGATTTAACAAATTCAACAGCAGAAAATATTAATCATAGTTGCTTCACAAATTAGATGATTCAAACAATTACAGATTTGAATTCTAATTTAGCGGTAGATTGTACAAAAGAATTATCAGGTGATCAATCTAATAATCATACACACAAGCATGAAATAAACCAGAACAACTCTTGATACTCGATAAAAATCAAACAATGAAAATCTGAATCTCACAAGATAAATAAATTCAAGGGTTCGTCTTCCTCAACCAAGAATAAAAACAAGAAGAATTAAAATCTAAGAACAAGAAAGATAAAACCTGGCCGCCAGATGAATTCTCTGTATGTAGCCGTCTAAAGATCTTCAGAAGTCATCAAAAGATAGTAATTTTCGAGTTATATGATGTATTTAAAGACTAGAGTCCTTTCCAAGAAAGTTTCCTAATTAAAACAGATTTCTCAGAAAAGTCGGTGCGCTCGAGCGCACGAATTTGTAGGATCGAGCGTGCCTATTTATGCCAACTTTCTGCCTTGCACTTTCTTGTAGGCGCGCTAGGGCGCGTGAGTTCATCGGATCGAGCGCGCAGCTTTTTTCCCAACGAGCAGCGATTTTGAAAAATTCATATACGGAGATCTAGCCGTCGGATTGAGCTGAAATTTGGAAAGCTGCTTCAAAACATCTTGATCGTTATTCTGGATGGTGAGATCGGATTTGGACTTATACAAAATTAAATATGATTTTCTGATCATTGCTACTCCGTAATTCATATCCGCAATAGTTTTTCCATCTTTTCCTCGACAAAACGCTACGTTCTATACAATAAACACGGGAGCGTGTAATGTAGACACGATGTATGAAATACCAACAAAAACTTAATTAAAACAAATGAATGCACGCACAAATGACAATAAAATGATAATAAAATATGCAACACAAACATGCCCATCAAATACCCCCACACTTAATCCTTGCTCGTCCTCGAGCAAGTTATGCAAAAACAAAATGAAACAGAACAAACACATAAGCAAGGACGAATCACGCATATCATAGCCTTAGAGAAAACCACTTTCATCTAAAACAAGTTTATAGTTACCCTCAATCATCAATGATACACCTGCAGTCGAATGCGAACATGTGTGTGTGTCATGTTACCCCAGTTACATGCAACTTCAAAAGAACAAAGCTTCAAGACTGTTCGCCGACCTATAACAATTTAGTGCAAGCCTCGCCATCAGGAACTCTCCTCCCAACAATCCTTCAACACAACACAACTTCCTTGAGAATAATTACGCACCATCGGATTTTGCACCCAACATTTTTTTTAACACACCCGCATACTTAGCTATAACTAGATAGGATTCGAATTTCAATCCCCTCATCTATATCCCGGATGGAACTACAATCCCATTAGGTCTGCAAACTTAGCTATGAAATAGTGAATAGAATTTCATTCACATTCCAAGCCCGGATGGAATCGTGATTTCAAAACGTTTTCAAAAATTATTTAATCCCATTTTACCCGCAGACTTAACCATAAGCAAGGGCATTAGGATTTCAATTCCTTACTTATAGTCCGGATGGAATTAAAGTCTTCTTTTTTTTTCAAAAGATTAACCCCATGTAATCCGCATACTTAGCCACCAACAAGCTGAATAGGATTTCAAACATCTCGCTCGCAACCCGGATGGAGTTAATTGGTTTTCAAAAATTTGTTTCTCTTTTTCATAAAACAAAAAATTTTAAGGTGCGCCCAAGAAAGTGTATGCCATATCAAAAAAAATATCAAGATTCAAGGACTATCAAGTTTCACAAACACCTATTGTCGTGCAATGGTCCAACAGACATCCACGATATCTAATACATCGCTATACTTCACCGGTTAAACATGCATGCTTAAAATATTCAACAAACAACCTTCGGTTTCTCATATCCAATCAAGAGTAAAAAATTTTCAAAAATTCATAATTTTTCAACTATCTCATCATAGGCTAGAAAGGCTAGAAATCATCCTTTACTTATGCACACAAAACACACATGAAATAATTTACGAACTATATGCAAATACGAAACAAAAACAAATTCAAGACAAAATACCAAATACTGAATGCACCCCCCCCCCCCCCACACACACACACACTTTTCTAAAGCATTGCCCTCAATGATCTAGCACTAAAAACACAACACACAACACAAATAACAAAATGATAACGAGATGCAAAATTAAAACAAAACTCCCCTGGTTCAAGTGTTGCCGTTGTCGTCCTCTTTGACGTCAGGCTGAATAATGGGAAACTCATATTGACAATTGGTCTGCAGATGGGGCGGCTAGGTTCCTGAAAACAACGAAAATAAAACACAAGAACTAAATTAAAGAGAAAAACTAAATAAAATAAAGAATACTGGGTTGCCTCCCAGCCAGCGCTTGATTTTTAGTCGTCGGCTTGACCCTCAGAAGCACTCCTCAAATAGCGGCTGACGCCCAAAATAAGTGTCATATGACACCACAAATGGGTTTTTGTTCCATGTGCCCTCAAGCTTGGATATATATAAACAGTTTAAGCTCGTCACCTCAACAACACTCCATAGCTGGTAAACATAGGAAGAGAACATATCTGCGGGCTTGCAGAAACCAAAATCTTTTGAAACTGGTACTAATGGAAAGGAAGACTCAAACGCCTCTAAATCTTCAGCATGATTTGATTCGCACTCCCAATCCTGGTTCTCTGAGTCATCATCAAAACAAATCGGGTTGGTCACTGCTTGAGTATCTTGCTTCACTTCATGTTCTCGGTATTCATGGACGAGTGATCTCTTGATATTCTATATGTGCTCCACAAGGTGACATCTAGAATTTTTTAGATCTTCTACAGTTTCCACAGTCGATGCCACAAGCTTGCTCATGATATCCTCTAGCGGATGTAAGATCAACTTCGAACAACTTCCCTCCTCCTTTTGAAGCTCGAATGGTTGGTCTGTAAAATCTGGGTATTGAGATTGCGAATACCAGTAATAGTCAAACTAGACCATATCATCCAATAGGCGGCTCATGGTATCATCATCTCGGCAAAATATTGAAATACCGATTGTGAAAGCTCCATCAATTACCCATCTTCTTGTCACTGCATCCAAACCATCAAGAAAATATGTAAGGAGAGAATAGTTAGAAAACTCATGATACTGGAAGATGGTTTCCAAATCTTTGAATCTCTTCCATGCTGCGTAGAATGCCTCTCCATGTTGCTGGATAAAACTTGCTAATACTTGTCGATTTGACATCTCAAAGTATTACACCGCAAGAATCCCCCTTCGCCTAAGCAAAATTATTTCTATCTCTGGGTCGTATGAAGATTCTTCTTCTTCCGAAGATTCACCTGCATGCACGAACAAACCAGAGTAGCACTAGGAGGAATAATAAAAAAAACAAAGAAACAAAAACAAAAACACAAATAAATTAAACGTCTTTCCCCGGCAACGGCGCCAAAATTTGGTAACGCTTAGTCGTGTTGTGCCCAAATTAACCCAACTCAGATTAACTAAATAAACATGTAGTAGCGAGAGTAGGGATCGTTTCCACGAGGAAAGTGAAATTTATTTGTGTTCTTAAAAATATTGAAAATAAATAAAAGGGGATTTGGGAATTTAAAAACTACTAAGCAAGAGAATTAAAAATAGGAAGATCAAATAAATAACGAGACTTGGTATCGGTCGACTACACCCTTGAAATCATTCACTCGATCATTGATTCCCTAAAAATAATTAATTCACATCGAATATTCATCATTGGAAATTTAATTCCTGTTTCACCTTAATTTTAGTTAACTAGACATCAGTGTTCTAAGTTAACCCTTACCAATAAATTAACCCAATAACAGCAATCTAGATTTAAACCCACGGTAGCATTCAAATGAGTAAAACTAATGAAGCTAGACAACACAAACACCAGCGGCTGTATTTAGTCTAGTCAATTGTTGTTCCTACGATTTAACAAATTCAACAGCAGAAAATATTAATCATAGTTGCTTCACAAATTAGATGATTCAAACAATTACAGATTTGAATTCAAATTTAGTAGTAGATTCTACAAAAGAATTATCATGTGATCAATCTAATAATCAAACACACAAGCATGAAATAAACCAGAACAACTCTTGATACTCGATAAAAATCAAACAATGAAAATCTGAATCTCACAAGATAAATAAATTCAAGGGTTCATCTTCCTCAACCAAGAATAAAAACAAGAAGAATTAAAATCTAAGAACAAGAAAGATAAAACCTGGTCGCCATATGAATTCTCTGTATGTAGCCGTCTAAAGATCTTCAGAAGTCATCAAAAGATAGTAATTTTCGAGTTATATGATGTATTTAAAGACTAGAGTCCTTCCCAAGAAAGTTTCCTAATTAAAACAGATTTCTCGAAAAAGTCGGTGCACTCGAGCGCACGAATTTGTAGGATCAAGCGCGCCTATTTATGCCAACTTTCTGCCTTGCACTTTCTTGTAGGCGCGCTAGGGCGCGTGAGTTCATCGGATCGAGCGCGCAGCTTTTTTCCCAGCGAGCAATTTTAAAAAATTTATATACGGAGATCAAGCCGTCGGATTGAGCTGAAATTTGGGCTGCTGCTTCAAAACATCTTGATAGTTATTCTGGACAGTGGAGATCGGATTTGGACGTCTATAAAAAAAATATGATTTTCTGATCATTGCTGCTCCGTAATTCATATCCGCAATAGCTTTTCCATCTTTCCTCGACAAAACGCTATGTCCTATACAATAAACACGGGAGCGTGTAATGTAGACACGATGTATGAAATACCAACAAAAACTTAATTAAAACAAATGAATGCACGCACAAATGACAATAAAATGATAATAAAATATGCAACACAAACATGCCCATCAAGGATCGAGTCAGCGAAGACTTGGTTAGCTTCAAGAGTGAGAGATAGAAGTGGGACTCGGTTTAGAAGTCATTTCAGCATGTCTATCTAGTTTATGTTGGAACATGTTTAGAACTCGAACTTCATTGTTTATGTTGTATCGAATATGCGAGTATTGAGGTTTGTATGATTTTGTTGCATGTTTAGTGTTCCTCATTATGTATTGAATGAATTTTTGGAGTTGATTTAGTATGCTTAAATTATGGAAATTCTTGTTCAGAGCTGGCTGCTCGATCGGTAGAGTTTAACCGATCGAGCGAAGAAGCTGCAGTCTTGTTCTTTGTTTTGTAAAAAGCTTGCTCGCTTGATCGGTTGAACTCTACCGATCGAGCGGTGCTGGTGTTTTCAGCCGGGCAGAAAGTTTTGAAAACTTACTTGCTCGCTCGCTCGATCGGTTGCGTTCTATCGATCGAGCGAGGCACTGTTCATTTAAAAAAAATAAATAAATTTTCTTTTATCGCTTTTAATCTTGGATCTTGTATGCTTAATTATTGTTTAATCCGAGATTAGATGTTTAGAACCGAGGTCTCACAGTAGGCCTTTGTTTTGGGACGAAGTTGGCAAGCGTCAATTTGAAGGTCCACAGATGATCCAGCAGATGACCGATGCAGTGGAGTTGATCCGTAAGAGGATTAAGAAAGCCCAGGATCGACAGGCTAGCTACGCTAACACTCACCGCAAACCTTTACACTTTGAGGTAAGAGAGCACGTGTTTCTTCGAGTGTCACCTTTCCGAAAGGGGATGAGATTTGTACTCAAGGGTAAGTTATCGCCAAGGTTTATTGGTTCGTTCGAGATTATCGAGAAGGTTGGAGACGTGGCTTACGGTTTAGATTTGCCACCGTATCTTTCCAGTATCCATGATGTGTTTCACGTGTCCTTTCTGAGGCAGTACGTGGCAGTTGAGTCGCACATCTTGCATCCGAATGAGGTGCAACTGGATCGGGATCTGTCCTACGTGGAGAGACCTCTCAGAATTCTTGATAAGAAGGAGAAGGTGCTTCGCAACAAACGCATACCTTTAGTGATGGTGCAGTGGCAGTGTAGAGGAACTGAAGAAGCAACTTGGGAGCTGGAGAGCCAGATGCAAGTTGAGCATCCAGAGTTGTTTTGATGTTTTGTACTTTTCTTTGTAAGAAATATTTGTATGTTGTATTGTTCAGATGTAATAAAGAACATTTGTTTGAATTTCCATGTTTTTCCTTAAGACTTAAAATTTCGAGGATGAAATTTCTTAAGTGGGGGAGCATGTAGTAACCTGTACCCCAGTAAGGTAATTAATGAATAATTAACAAAAAGTAAGCAATTGGGCCAGAGCAAATCGGACGCTCCGAATTGGAAATCGGAGGCTTTGATCGAGATCGGACGCTCCGTCGGCAGCATCGGACGGTCCGATCAGGGCTAGGGCTTACGTCATCATCTACGCCAGCAAGGTGACGTCATGGCTTACGTATGGATGGGACATCGGATGCTCCGATCGTGTTCGGATGCTCCGATCATGTTCGGATGCTCCGATCGGGAACGAACGGTCCGATCTCCGTCTATAAATAGAGGTGCCGATGCCTCATTTCACTTGCACCTTCACTCTTCTCTCTCTTGTTTCCTAAGCCTTCTAGCTTAGATCTAGGAAAATATAGGCGTCCTTTTGGGATTTTGGAAGTAGCGGAGCGATCTAGGCGTCGTAGCAGAGCTGTGGCCTATTTTTGAGGCAAGCGACAGCAAAAGGCTGCCGACGGATGCAGGTATAGCTTTGGCATACTAAAAATATTTAGGAGTGTGAAATAGCTTAGTTAAGACTTTTAGAGCTTAATTAATGATGCATGGGTATTTTCATTGTAGTCGTAGTAGAGCAGACTCGTAGACGTGGGATCTAGACGGTGTGCTAGGTTTAACCCACAGTATTAGAGGTACGTAAGTACTGACCGAGATAGCCGGCATGATATATATGCTTATATGTTGCATTCGTATGTGCTATATGTTTTCCATGATTTACTGCTTTAGCACATGCATGTTTTATTCTGGACTGCATCTTATGAGATGTAAGTCATTGACAATTTCCATAGGGAGCTTGTGACTCATCATGGACTCGAGTCAGGTATTATCAGTTTCCATGTGAGCCTTGTGTCCTGTTTTGGATTCGGGTCAGGTTTTGGGGAGGCTCAGCCCCAGGTTTTGCTATTACTAGGTTTTGCTATTACTAGGAGCGACCATGATGGTGGAGTAGACGCTATAGTTGATAGGGTAAATATACGAGTACCCCTGCGGAGTCTCTCTCTGGCAAGGTGATGTATATTCGATGGCTTCCTGAGCAGACTGTTTTGCCCAGGATTTTAAAGTCATTTATGTGCTGCATATTTTCTTATATATCATTTCTTTCGTATTGAGCGTTGTCGCTCACGCCCCTGTGTTTGGTGTTCTTAGGATACCTTGTGGCAGGGCAGGGTTGAGGCTCGACGGTCTGGGAGGTTTGCACTAGGAGTGAGACCGGTGCCGGTGGCAGCAGGAATTTTAGTGATAGGTTGTGACCCTAAGAACTTTCGATTTGGTTGTATAAGTATTATACACTTTTTTTTTGTCGGTTGTATTATGCCGATTAGATTTGTTGTATTTTGAGTTATCTGCTATTCACGCTTTTAATATTATTGCATGCACTTAATTACTCTGATTAGGTAGTTGATCAAGGTAGGGTCGCTACAGTTTGGCAGGTATATAAACAGAATTATTGTCATAAATTTCTTTTTGTATTTGATAAAGAAAATAGAATAGCAGAATTTACCAAATTGAAGCATGACAACTCGAATGATTTAGTTGAATCCATTTACAGAACAAAGAAAACAAGAACCGGTTGTGCGAGACAGAGTGGAATTTCATCTATGCCTCCGTAGTTGGAAAAAAAAACTACGATCATTACCTCAACGACAGATTCCATAACAGTACAGTTATGAAGCAAGAGGTAGTGACAACAGTAGCAAAGATTGATTAAGTCGAAGGGCCAGTATTTTAAGAAATATGAGAATAGTTTCCCTAGCTTAAGCAGATCAAGAGGAAATCCGAAGATAGAACAATCTCATAGGAAACAAGTATTTCTGAGAATGAATTCACGTTGCACTAGATTACGAGATTGTAAGTATGAATTACTAATTGGAAGAAATAAGATTGAACTTGATAATATAGGACTTGGGGTACTTAGCTGGGATGCATTATAGTTATTAATGCAATAACTGAGTGCCAGTTAATAGTTGATTGTTTCTGTGCAGTGATTAAGTTAGATCAGCAATAGAAGTGACTAGAGATTTATGATATGAGTTTTAGAATGAGAATAAGAAAAATCAGTTACAGTCGAGCCTTTTATTCGATTTTGTTGAAGCTATTACATCATAGAATCATGATTCTTGAATCTATTGATATCGATTATGAGGTTTTGTTATTTGACTTCGATCGATCTTGATTGTCTCTTATTCTTTGTTAGAGTCTGATTTGATTCACTCGCCTTGAGTTTTGAGATGCAAGTGAATTGTTTTCACTTAGAAGATTTTGTTATTCAGAATATTTGATTTTGGATGACCTTGACTTGAGCGAGTTCCTTTGATTGCTAAGTTCGAGAGTCGTTGATTATTTGATGTGTACATTCAATATATCTTGATATTTTTGGCTCGTAACTGATATAAATTTTGATTCAGAGTACCATCAATATTTATGGGTTGTTTGCATGACTTGACAGTAATTGAGAAATAGAAAGAAGAAATTAAATGAATGCTTGATCGATTTATTAAAGATCGTTGCTTTTTGTGCTTAAGTTTCTAGAAAGATACTTAAAAAATCAGAATGGTTGCAATCCAAGCTAAGCTAGGTTGGTTTGGAAAGATGAAATCAACATCGATATTAGATCAAGCAATTAGAATTCGATTGAGAACTCTAAGATATGAGGCAAGACAACAGATCAGAGTGGATGGATTATGAGGTGAACAATTGTTTGATTATGCCAAATGTTCTAGAAATGGAATATCAGATTCTGAAATATGCACACGACGACAGATTTAATATCCATCCAGTTGTTTGAAAAATGTATGAAATACTTGGAAATCAGTATTGGTGAAAGAAAATGAAAGCAGATACGACAGAATTGAATTTCTGATACCTAAATTTCCAGTAAAAGAAGCAGAAAAGAAGAGACCAAGTGGTCTATGTAACAGCTTAGCAACTGTAAAGTTGAAATAAGATCAACTGATCGAAAGATTTTGAGTTCAAAACTACTCAGATCGTCATGAGTTTGTGATTTGAATTGAGATAGATTTCGACAGATTCGAGAATACGCTGTATTAGATGTGATACAGATATGAGTAGATAGTTGTTAAGAAAATTATTGATGTTATGTGATTACAGGAATTATTGAAATCTATTGTCGAGATAGAGACTTTAGATTTATTTGATATATTGTGGCACCGTTTGTCAGATGTTCTAAGTGTTTGGTTGTATGTGATTTCATTATACCATCCTCTGATTGATGGACTGTCTGAGGTGACTATCCAGATTTCCGAGGATATGCTCAGAACTATAATACTAGATTAGGTACTAGCTGATGGACTTTTGCTACTTGATTATTGTGATTCCTGTTACAGCTATCTGATAGATATAGAGATAGTGTTTTTGATTATTAGATGATAAGAAAATCAGAAATTCTTTGTGTTGAGACAATATTTCAAAAGTATCAGCTATCAGATCAGATGTGATTCGAGAAAAGAGAGAGAACGTGAAGATTGATCCGTTTAGAATAAGAACCGAGCAAAATAGATAGAGTTAGAAAATGAATGACAGATACAGATTATGAAGCTTGAACAGAGTGATCAGCAAGAAAGTTCTTCTAGGAGCATCATTCGATTCAGAAATAAGAATAAGATAAGATATAAGAAAAAATATCTAGAGCTCACAGAATTGAAGTAAGTATTACTTCAGTCAGCTTTACAGTTTACGAGATTCAGTAGTAAGATTGAATACGATTTCGAGGACAAAATCATTCCTTAGAGGGGAGGAATTGTAAGACCCGAAATTATTAAGTTATTAATTATGGAATTTGAGATTTAAATTCCGAATTTGCGAAAATATTAATTGGAGAATTTATGGAATTAGAGATTTAAATTTTGAGTTGACTTTAATTTGAGAATTTACGGATATTAAGATTTAAATTTCGGAATTCTTAAATTAAAAGAATAAAATATTTGAATTGAATATTTGTGGGATTTAAGATTTAAATTTTGAGTTTGGATATAAAAAGGATAAAATTAGAAGTAAATAATTGAAGAAGGACCGAATCGCAAATAGGGAACAATTCAGGGACCAAAGTGTAATTTGGTTATGGCAAGTGGAATTACACATGTTATAAGCTGAATTATGCATATCTTCATTCCCATTCAGCAGCAGAAGAGCTGAGAGAGAGAAGAAATCAGATTTCAAGGTGTTGTTAGAATTCAAAATTGATCGTACATTTGCGATCCTGGCGTCGACGGCTACATTTTGACGTAAGTTTGATTAAGTTCTACCATGTTTGAATTTTAAGGTGTTGTTAGAACTAAGATTTGATTGTTTAAACGTATTCTAGTATATATGACGATGGCATATCTAAGTTGGATCGAGAAAAGATCGTCGTTTGAACATGTTTATGATTTTGTGAAATTTTGAAAATATTGGGCTGCTGGTTTCGTGGAGTAGAGATTGAAATGAGATTTGTTTTAGTTGAATTGGATGGTTATAATGATGTTTATGTCTTTGGAATTACCGATTTCGAGTCGTTACGCCGTCGAATTAAGTTTGATGAATTTCTGGAAATGTATATTTTTGATTCAGAAATTCATGTAATGAAATGATATTGATATGAGTTATATATCAATGTTTAGATGATGTGTGAGTTGATAGAATTGCCGGTTCAAAATCGTTACGCCGTCAGTTTGAATTTCGATCGAATTATCAAGCCTTGAGTTGTTGAGCATTGGTTTGAGATGATTAGTGTTCTTGGTAAGTTAGAATGCTATATTTAATGATTTGTTATGAATTTCATATTGATCAAGAGCACATCGAGTTCGAATTCGCACCGATTCGATGTTGGAGAACCGTCGATCAGATCAATCAGAATTGATACCCGGTGCAGCGGAAGTTTAAAAATTTTATATGAAACGATTCCATAGTGGGTATCAAAACTTTACGATTAAATTGTGTGTGTAAAAATTAAATAACAATTATAAATTTTTACCTCCAATCTCGAATCCAGATTATGGACACCAACAGATTACTCTGCTCTTGTTGTATATCCCTGGAACTGATGGAAGAACTGTTCTTCAATCAGGTCCACGAACAGAGATTTAATCCCTCTGATAGATTGCACTAGAAAATCTATCAGAAGTTTCTACGAAGAGAATTAACGAATTTGATCCGTTAAACCCGACTGTAATTCAAAATTCACAGGCTGGATTTTTTCCGAGCAGAGGGGAGGGGGCGGCGGCCACAGTAGGAAAAACAACTAGGGTTTTCAAAAATATTTTGTGACCTCTGTTGTTTAATTTCTGTACTGCAATAACTTATTTATAATGTGGGCTGCTAACAGCTTAGGGCCCATTAGTCATAAGTTCAAGCCTGACAAGCAAAGCCCGCATGTTCAGAAATTAATATAAAATTCATCGTGACTCAGATTGATAAACCAATTTCACCAATGTTCACAGAAACCATTTCTGCATTTTTTAGAGTCAAGATAAATTTTCTGAATCTGAATTCAGTGATTTCCAAAAATGCCCATCCCTATGTCATTTTAGGAAATCTTACTCCTCTACTCTTAAATAAGAAGTCCCACTTCTTTGTTCATTAAATTTAACTCTTTAAATTTAACTATCTCAACGGGGATTAAAAATCCATTACTCTGTGTGACCCTCAATGGTTCAGGGATACAGCTAGCCGTGGGCTCACAACTCCTTGTGACTCGGAACAACAATTTCCGACTTGCCCATCGAATCATGGTAAGAGCGCCTAGCAACATCGCCCCATGATTCCCTAGGTATCACTGATAGTGCCTGCAAGAACCAATAGATTTTGGTTAGCGTACAGTACGGTCCCTTCATCCATATATCCCGATCGAATTAACAACCATTGGTAAATCGAGAGTCGTTCGAGATTCGATAACTATGCAATACATCTTGAAGATCAAATAGTGACATCGTATGTGCTACTAAAAAACCATTTCTTAAAACACATCATGTACTCTGGCCAGAGATTCGTCACACTAATATCTCCTCAGATCGCATAGGATATCCACACTCGCAAGTATGTGGTGAATCCTTGACAACAAAGCATCGACTCCTATATGTGTTGTAACTGTACCCAATCCCGACACCTGATGACCCAATAGAGTCGGTAAACGAGTCAAAGCACAGTACTAGCATATAGAGTCTCAATGATGTTTCAAGTAGAAAGGACTAATGGTGTACAACCAAAACCGCGGACTTTATCCACTCGATAAGTGATAACCACTTGGAAAGTCCGGATAGGGTAGTTCGATCATTCATCGTATGAATATCCATTTGCATGCTTTGAACATCTCTATGTTCCTTACCAATGAAATGTGGTACTCTGCATCGCAAATGCTAGTCTCAATCTCGAGTGATCCTTATCCTTATTAACGGACGGCTCAATCGACTAGGAATCGTTTAGAATATACAGTGACTATAAGATGTGTTTCATGATAGACATCCCCATGTACTACCACATCTTACATACACTATAGTATATTCAAGGTCTTTATCAAAACAACAATAGTATATCACAATATAACAATATGAAGAAAGATAAAGTCATTGCCATTAATAAAAGTGTAAATTATATTAAACAAAAGATTGTTTATACAAAGAATCATCAAAGCCCTTAGCCACAAGTTGGCTCACCGGGCACCCACTCTTTCAATCTCCCACTTACCCTAAAGCCAACTAGTCATACTACGTAGACCCATTGCTTCGCGATGTTTGTCAAATAATGGTCCTGACAAGGGCTTAGTAAGTGGATCAGCGATATTGTCTGCAGAGGCCACTCTTTCGACAGTGATGTCTCCTCTTTCCACGATCTCCCGGATGATGTGGTATTTCCTCAGTATGTGTTTGGATCTTTGATGAGACCTTGGTTCCTTTGCCTGAGCAACGGCACCCGTGTTGTCACAGTACACCGGGACTGGACCAACAACTTCAGGAATGACGCCCAACTCTTGGACGAAATTCCTCATCCAAACGGCCTCTTTAGCAGCAGCTGATGCTGCAATGTATTCTGCCTCAGTGGTGGAATCCGCTGTGGTGTCCTGCTTGGAACTCTTCCAAGAGACAGCACCGCCATTGAGCATGAACACAAATCTAGAGGTTGACTTCGAGTCATCCACGTCACTTTGGAAGCTATAGTCGGTATAGCCTTCCAATTTTAGTTCTCTTCCTCCATATACCATGAACATATTCTTAGTCCTTCGTAAGTACTTAAGAATGTCCTTCACGGCTTTCCAATGCATTTGACCGGGATTAGCTTGATATCTGCTCGTGACACTCAGAGCAAATGCTACATCCGGTCTGGTAGATATCATCCCATACATGATACTACCAATGGCTGACGCATATGGTACATGTGTCATTTTCTCTATCTCTTCATCAGTCTTGGGACACATAGACTTGGATAGAGAAACTCCATGACACATAGGTAGATGTCCTCTCTTGGACCCATCCATTGAAAACCGTTTCAATATGGTGTCGATGTAGGTTGCTTGAGTGAGTCCTATCATTCTCTTAGATCTATCTCTATAGATCTGTATCCCTTGAATATAGGATGCCTCACCCAAATCCTTCATCGAGAATCTACCTGATAACCATATCTTTGTTGACTGCAACATCCCTACGTCATTCCTAATGAGTAGGATGTCATCAACATAAAGTACTAAGAATGTCACAACATCCTAAACTACTTTCTTGTACACGCATGGTTCCTCCGGGTTCTTGATGAAACCAAAATCCTTTATTGTTTCATCAAATTTCTGGTTCCAACTTCTTGATGCTTGTTTTAGACCATAGATTGATCTCTGAAGCTTGCATACCTTATGCTCGCTTCCCATGGATGTGTATCCCTCAGGCTGCGTCATATAGATCTCTTCCTTAATGTTTCCATTAAGAAATGCAGTCTTCACATCCATTTGTCATATCTCATAGTCATACCAAGCAGCTATGGCAATAAGGATTCTTATGGACTTGAACATTGCAACTGGTGAAAAGGTTTCATCATAGTCAACTCCTTGCCTTTGAGTATAACCTTTCGCCACCAATCGCGCCTTGTAGGTCAAAAACTTACCATCAGGCCCAAGCTTTCTCTTGTAGATCCATTTACATCCTATTGGAACAATTCCATCGGGAGGATCTACTAAAGACCAAACTTGGTTTGTATGCATCGAATCTATTTCCGACTGCATAGCTTCAAGCCATAAATTTGAATCCGCATCAGAAATTGCTTCCTTGAAGTTTCTTGGATCACATCCAACATCGGGTTCATCTTGATCCCCTTCAAGAAGAAGACCATATCGAATAGGAGGTCTAGAAGTCCTCTCGGATCTTCTAGGTATAGGCGTGTCTATCAATGGTTCCTGAGGTGTAGGATCATTATTTTGTATTTTGGGTTCTTCTCGAATTTCTTCGAGTTCCATCATCTCGCCTTTCTTATCCAATAAGAACTCCTTCTCTAAGAAGGTGGCATTCCTTGAAACAAACACCTTTGTTTCAGCAGGATGATAGAAATAATATCCGATTGAATTCTTCGGATACCCTACAAAATAACATAAGGTGGATCGACTATCCAACTTATCTCCCACTGTCTGCTTCACGTAAGCAGGACATCCCCAAATCCTCAAGTACGAATACTTAGGAGCTTTGCCATTCCATAACTCGTATGGTGTTTTGTCCACTGCTTTGGTGTGGACGTTGTTCAACAACAACACCGCCGTTTCAAGCGCGTAGCCCCAAAACGAAGGTGGAAGCTCAGTGAAGCTCATCATGGATCGAACCATGTCCAACAAAGTTCGATTACGACGCTCCGATACACCATTCAGCTGAGGTGTCATAGGAGGATTCCACTGAGAGAGAATCTCATTCTCTTTCAGATAGTCCAAAAACTCGGTACTTAAGTATTCTCCACCTCGATCCGATCGAAGTGCTTTAATACTTTTACCTAGCTTGTTTTCTACTTCAGCCTTGAATTCTTTGAACTTTTCAAATGCTTCAGACTTATATTTCATTAAATATAAATACCCATACCTTGAATAATCATCAGTAAAGGTAATGAAGTAGGTGTGGCCATATTGAGTACCAATTCTAAATGGACCACAAACGTCTGTATGGATCAAATCCAACAGATTTTGACTACGCTCAGGTTTCCCCTTAAAAGGAGATTTAGTCATTTTTCCTTTCAGGCAGGATTCACAAGTAGGTAGAGAGTTAATATCAGACATATCAAGCATTCCCTCTCCCACTAGCTTGTTCATCCTCCTTGAGGAAATATGACCTAGCCTAGCATGCCAAAGGTTTGCCGGGTTTTGACTATCGATTTTCCTTTTGTTTGTTGTTGCCGGTTTATCAACATAATTTATTGGAACGTCTTTCAATTTTAAGTTATATAGATCGTTTTCAAGTTGTTCATTTCCAATCAAACATTCATTCTTGTAAATATTGCAAATCCCATTCACAAAATTGCAAGAAAAACCATCTCTATCAAGCATAGAAACAGAAATAATGTTTTTAATCAAATCTGGAACAAATAAAACATCTCTCAAAAGTAACTTAAAATCGTTCTGCAAAATTAAATAAACATCTCCCACAGCTTTAGCTTCAACTCTGGAACCATTTCCGAGCCTCAGCTGGGTCTCACCCATTCTAAGCTTGCAACTTCTTATCATCACCTGCAAATCATTGCAAATATAAGATCCACATCCGGTATCCAATACCCAAGAAGTAGTATTAAGTGAAACATTTATTTCAATATAGAACATACCCTTCGCAGTTCGCAACTGCTCTAGATATTCCTTGCAGTTACGTTTCCAATGATCGGGCTTCTTGCAGTAATGGCAAACATCCTTGGACTTTTCCATGTTTGAAGCCTTTGTCTTGTACTTATTCTCGGGTTCGGTTTTCTTGGGTGGGACAGAACGTTTCTTACCCTTTGTACTTGGCCCCTTATTAGCAGAAGAAGAGGAGCCCACCAAGAAAGCCGGTTTATCCTTCTTTAAAGTGGATTCATATGTTACAAGCATATTGACCATCTCTTCAAGGGAGGCCTCTATCTTGTTCATATTGAAATTCACCACAAATCCGTCAAACGAAGAAGGAAGAGATAGAAGTAATAAGTCCACGTTGAGTTCATGCTCCAACACCAAATCAAGCGTCACCAACTTCTGTATGAGCCAAATCACTCGTACCCCATGATCACGGACCGAAGTCCCTTCATGCATGCGACACGTCATTAGCTCTTTTATAGTAGCGAACCTTTCAGCTCTCGATTGAGCCCCAAAAAGTTCCTTGAGTTGTACGTGAATGTCAGCAGCATTCACGGTGTCCTCAAATCGCCTCTGGAGTTCATCAGACATCGAGGCTTGCATATAGCATTTGGTCTTGATATCATGGTCCCACCATGTATCAAGTTTGGCCAACTCTTCTGGACTTACATCAGCTGGTGCTTCCTTCGGAGGAGATTTTTCTAACACGTAGAGCATCTTCTCCGAGGTCAAGACAATCTTCAACTTACGGAACCATTCCGTATAGTTTGCGCCAGTCAGTTTATTTTGTTCGAGGATAGAGAATAGTGGATTACGCGAATTCATCTTTATGAAATACTGAAAAGAAACAGACAATTATCAGTGATTGTTTAATTAATTTACTAAGACATAAAATAGGCTAAATTTATTTTATAAATCTCACTCCCACTATTTTAACGATTTCACTACCCTCTAGTGAAAACGGGAAACTGTTTTCCTTAGTGGGAACATGGAGTCCAATTGACAAACTATGGTCCGAATAATATCAGCCAACCATAATTTTCAAAAGGTAGAGCCCAATTGCTTCCAAAGCAACCTCCACGTTTTTACCTCATGTCCAATAAGGGCCCAATAATATGACGCCGTTTATTGTGACATGTCAAGATGACCCATCAATATTAAGTTGTGATGGACGGTCGCCATGTGGATCCCCCAATAATATGAGCCGATCCCATGGGAGTTCCACCCAACTTACAACATGTGTCGATCCAATGTACAGCTTTTCGACGAACGGGCCCCCCCCAATAATATGAGCCGGACCATATCCGCGGGTAGCATCTCATACATTGATCGTTGATGGAAGGTAGGAACATTTAAACAATTTTAAATTTCCTTTATTTATCTTGATATCAATTTTAAATCATATTTAAAATGAGGGATTTTAATTTTGAAAATTTGTCTCATCATTTATAATTTGTATGCTTGCCGGATTCATACAATTTAGTCTAAAACATGCATACAACTATAATATCATATATTATATAGGATGATCGATTCCATTTCTAAGCGACCCGTGGTTGCCAATCACGAGTCTTAGTCCAATCCTAGGTAATATGCAGGTATGCAATGCAATCATATTACATTGAGCTTCCAATTTACATTTCTTCAGTCTTTATTGTCTGCTGGGCCCACCTCCGTCTTCAAATCTTCATCTCCCACTAAGTCTAATGTATTTACAATAAATAACCATGACAAGTAGGGGATACATTTTAAGGGGTGGGAACGGGCCATAAACCATGCCCACTTTTATTACATATGACAATTCATATTGGGCCATAAACCAGGCCCATTAATAAATCCAACAACAATAAAAACAAATGTAAATTCCTAACATACACCTACAAAATTGGTCATGGCAATCGATCATCCTTATCCAATAATATTTTATTCAAAATTAATTTATTGGATAACATGCAATGGAAATTTAAATTAAAAGGATAAAATCATATTCCATATATAAAATCTTATTTTACATACAAAATCATATTTTATCTTTTTATCAAATAAAATCATATTTTACATATAAAATCCAATTTTATACATAAAATCATATTTTACTCAATATTTTCATAAGATCATATCTTATCATCAATTGTACCAAAAATAATTAATTTCATAAAATCTGATTTAACAGATAAAATCTATAAATTTTTCAAAAATTCAAATTTATCCAAAAATCAATTTTAAAATTTTCGGACTCGAACAATTCGATCCGACGCCTCGTGGACCAATCAAAACAATTTTCGATCGGACCAAAAATAGAATTTTAACATATTAAAATTTTAATTTTAAAATTAAAAATTAATTTTTCGCGGGCCGCCCGGGACGCTCCCGGGCTGCCCGCGCCCCAAAAGGGCTCGGGCCGGGCAGCGCCGTGCGCTGCCCGTGTTTTTGCCCGAAAAATTTTTAATTTAAAAAAAAAAAAATTATTTTGTTTCAAAAACCGAGGCTAAAAAATTTTTGTACAATCGATTAATTTAATCACTTGATCTGAGCAACCTGGCTTTGATACCACTGTTATAGAACCATCGATCAGATCAATCAGAATTGATACCCGGTGCAGCGGAAGTTTAAAAATTTTATATGGAACGATTCCATAGTGGGTATCAAAACTTTACGATTAAATTGTGTGTGTAAAAATTAAATAACAATTATAAATTTTTACCTCCAATCTCGAATCGAGATTATGGACACCAACAGATTACTCTGCTCTTGTTGTATATCCCTGGAACTGATGGACGAACTGTTCTTCAATCAGGTCCACGAACAGAGATTTAATCCCTCTGATAGATTGCACTAGAAAATCTATCAGAAGTTTCTACGAAGAGAATTAACGAATTTGATCCGTTAAACCAGACTGTAATTCAAAATTCACAGGCTGGATTTTTCCCGAGCAGAGGGGAGGGGGCGGCGGCCACAGTAGGAAAAACAGCTAGGGTTTTCAAAAATATTTTGTGACCTCTGTTGTTTAATTTCTGTACTGCAATAACTTATTTATAATGTGGGCTGCTAACAGCTTAGGGCCCATTAGTCATAAGTTCAAGCCTGACAAGCAAAGCCCGCATGTTCAGAAATTAATATAAAATTCATCGTGACTCAGATTGATAAACCAATTTCACCAATGTTCACAGAAACCATTTCTGCATCTTTTAGAGTCAAGATAAATTTTCTGAATCCGAATTCAGTGATTTCCAAAAATGCCCATCCCTATGTCATTTTAGGAAATCTTACTTCTCTACTCTTAAATAAGAAGTCCCACTTCTTTGTTCATTAAATTTAACTATTTAAATTTAACTATCTCAACGGGGATTAAAAATCCATTACTCTGTGTGACCCTCAATGGTTCAGGGATACAGCTAGTCGTGGGCTCACAACTCCTTGTGACTCGGAACAACAATTTCCGACTTGCCCATCGAATCATGGTAAGAGCGCCTAGCAACATCGCCCCATGATTCCCTAGGTATCACTGATAGTGCCTGCAAGAACCAATAGATTTTGGTTAGCGTACAGTACGGTCCCTTCATCCATATATCCCGATCGAATCAACAACCATTGGTAAATCGAGAGTCGTTCGAGATTCGATAACTATGCAATACATCTTGAAGATCAAATAGTGACATCGCATGTGCTACTAAGAAACCATTTCTTAAAACACATCATGTACTCTGGCCAGAGATTCGTCACACTAATATCTCCTCAGATCGCATAGGATATCCACACTCGCAAGTATGTGGTTAATCCTTGACAACAAAGCATCGACTCCTATATGTGTTGCAACTGTACCCAATCCCGACACCTGATGACCCCAATAGAGTCGGTAAACGAGTCAAAGCACAGTACTAGCATATAGAGTCTCAATGATGTTTCAAGTAGTAAGGACTAATGGTGTACAACCAAAACCGCGGACTTTATCCACTCGATAAGTGATAACCACTTGGAAAGTTCGGATAGGGTAGTTCGATCATTCATCGTATGAATATCCATTTGCATGCTTTGAACATATCTATGTTCCTTACCAATGAAACGTGGTACTCTGCATCGCAAATGCTAGTCTCAATCTCGAGCGATCCTTATCCTTATTAACGGACGGCTCAATCGACTAGGAACCGTTTAGAATATACAGTGACTATAAGATGTGTTTCATGATAGACATCCCCATGTACTACCACATCTTACATACACTATAGTATATTCAAGGTCTTTATCAAAACAACAATAGTATATCACAATATAACAATATGAAGAAAGATAAAGTCATTGCCATTAATAAAAGTGTAAATTATATTAAACAAAAGATTGTTTATACAAAGAGTCATCAAAGCCCTTAGCCACAAGTTGGCTCACCGGGCACCCACTCTTTCATTCGAATCAATTGAAGATTGATCAAGGTTTGAGTTTTTTGCCTTGAGATTGCTACCATTCTAGCTAGTGAGTTGATCAAGTTTGTGTGTTGTAGTTTGAGGATTGGAGCTACTTAGCTATCAAGTTTGACAGGTATGATTCGATGATGATCGACTTGGGGATTAACGTCGAGAAGATTTTGATTTCTCGATCCCTTAAAATCACACAATGAAATTCTTTACGTGTTTATGTGTTTTGTATGAATTATTTGATTCATGAGATTTATGGCATTAATTGTGTTGCTACATGCTCGATTATATTTGATGCTTCTATTCATGCTATGCTAGGAATAAAATAATGTTGTTAGATTATGGTATGGGGTGATTGTGTATTGTATCATCTCATTGTGCATTTTGAGCCTACTTTCTTTCATATTTTCCTTGGTATCGTTGATGAGTTATAAGCTTCGATACGTGTATCAATGATGAGTTTATAGCATTGATACTTTGACTTCAGTGAAGCATCAATGATGATTTTTAGCCTAATGATGAGTTGGTGTGTTTTAGCACATAAACCGTTGTCAAATGTTGAGCCTTGATTTTTGATAGCCTTTGTCCGTTGTCCATTGCATTTTATAGTTGTTGCTTATTTGTGAAATGCATGGATATTTGATTCTTATATGTTCCGCTGTTTCATACTAAGTTTTATACTTACCGGTTTGCCCGGCTGTTGCTTTGTTTTTGTGTGTGCATTGCAACAGGTGATTCATGGTCAAGTTATAGGAGGCCATGAGCGTTTGAGAAGAGTTTAGAAGTAGATACTCGGGTTAAGAAGTAGAGTTGTTTTCAATTGCATGCTAGAAGGTGTTAGTTTAGTTTGAGATTCATAAACTTAGAATTGAGTTTATTGTATTGCACTTTTGAAAGCATCTATGAAATTCTATACTTTGAGCTTCATGTTTTACCTTTGAATCATGTGTTAGATCAATCTAGAATAGATATGAGATGTAGGGATGTTGCAAACACATCAAAAATTACTTTTTTGACAGCAAAAGAGCATATTTGAACCTTTTTCCCGAGCACCTCTTGCTTGAGCGCAGCTTTCTTCCGCTCGAGCGAGGCCCTTTACTTTTCGGGCAGAACTTGGCTCGCTCGAGTGACAAGAAATTGCGGCTCGAGCGAGGTAATGTTCACGGGTATAAAAAAAATTCGTTTGGCGACGTGTTTTTGCGTCGCCAAATGTCCTGGATTATTTTTGTTTTAAATTATTCAGATTTAATATTTCTATTAATTATGTTTAATTGTTCAGATTTAATGAATATTGTAAATATGAGATTAGCACCCGAGGTCCCCACACACTGGGTACGTCCAATCATTCCTAACTGGAAGTGGATCAAATGTCACTTAGATCACTAGTGTCCGCTCGACTCGTCGGTCACTGTGACTCTCAGTGTCAAACGTTTTAACAAGGGCTGAGCTCCCTACAACTCTAGCATATCTCGAAGGAGATACATGCTCAATATGAAATGCACATGCAACATAATATTTCAAAGTAATAACATGCATCATGTTAGATAATATGCAACACATAAGCATGCAAACCCGCTGGTTATCTCAGTCAGTACTTACGTACATCTATTAAGATAGTCCTATGATCACCACTCTAGGATCCAAGTCTATACCAACTCAACGAAGATCCAACGCTAAACTTTAATTTCCAAGGTTTCGGCCTACAACACAAATAATATTCCAAAATTCATAATATCTCATTGCTAACAATTCTTAACTCGAAATCCTTAGATTAATCCCAACAACATTCCAACAACAAGAATATCTTCCAATTATTGCAATAAACAATTCGACATAATTACGGGTCGACGAAATTATACCTCAAACTCCTTTAAGTGTAGAACCTAAAACATTAAATCCATAATATATCAATCACAATGCGATATAATCGATGAAATGGAATTTAAATCGAATGATTGAAATCTCACTTCTGGGCAGTCTGCTCAACCCAAGAATTAAGCTGGAAAACAAGTTTAAAAGCTTCAGTACTCAAAGCTAAGATGATCTGGAACCAAACATCAACTCTATCGTGGCAGTGACACGGCGGCAGCACACCGGAGAAGCTCAAAACGCAGCTAAAATATACGATAATTCATGAACAGGTTCAGCTATAGTTCCCTAACTAGAAGTACAACAAATTGAAACAGGGACAACAACATCTTGCCGGAAAACTCACCGGAAAGTGGTTGGAAATGACAGGAAATAATTCGAACGAACAGGGGCTGATTCAACTATTCTTAAGCTTCGAAATACAACCTTTAGATGATGAGAAAACACCAAAACCGAAGTGTAGTGACCCTTACCGATATCACCTACTAATCAGAACTTAAGCATGCAATTAACTTAATAAAACAATAAGCCAAAATTAAACTGCGAAAGCCATAAATATTATACAATCCCAAGGAAAGGAATCTGCGAATACCCAAATAAATATACAACCAAATCGAATACTGTATCAACCCAATACAATAAAATAAAACCCTAGGCGAAGCTTCAGCTGGCCAATCCACTGCCTAGCCCCTTTTGGATCCACCCGCCTCATCCAATCGCAAACCAGCCCCATGGAATAGGGTGTCCAGATACACAAAGTACGAGATGTGAGCATAAAACGCTCAACACAAGAGTATGAGTATACATGCATGCAAGAGTATGTAGCACGTTGTGCCGTCGCTTCAGGAGGTGGCTCACATACCGATAACCAGTGGATACTCTGGACCCAAATTGATGAAAGTCCATCCACTAACAGGATAGAGTAGAACCCTACTAACAGACATCTCAAAAGAGATAGCTCAAGATACAAATTTATGCAGCATATAATCATGTCATATAAATCATGCAGTCACATAATACATGCATACTCAGTCAGGATATCTCGAACAGTACTTTCGTACCTTAAATACTAGGCAAGCTCTACCAGCTCTAGGTCCACGCCTATAATCTGCACTACACTGCCAAATGATACTAATATCATTATAGTGCTCTAAAAACCTTAACTAAGCTATTGCATACTCCCAAATATTTTTAGGAAGCAAAAGCTATACCTGCGTCCGTCGTCAGCCCGTTGTTGTCGCTTGCCTCAAAACTAGGCCACAGCTCCGCTACGACGCCTGGATCGCTATGCCACTTCCGGATTCCCAATGGGATGCCTAGAATTCCCTAGATCTAAGCTGGAAAACCAAGGAATCGAGAGAAGAGAGGTGATTGGTGCGTCTGAAAATGAATCTCGGCACCCCTATTTATAGATGGAGTTCGGGCCGTCCAAACTGGCTTCGGAGCCTTCGAACTCGAATTCGGGGCGTTCAAAGTCCCATCAATGCGTCAGCAATGACGTCATCTTGCTGACGTAAGCAATGACGTAATACTGGACTCCGATCGGGCCGTCCGAACCTGCCGACGGAGCGTTCGAACACGTTCGGAGCCTTCGATCATGGCTTCGGATCGTCCGATCACGTTCGAAGCCTCCAATATTCCTTTCGGAGCGTCCGAACTCGAGGTTCTTAATTGCGATTATTTCCCTTAATTACCTGATTTGGTTTCGGGCTACTACATTCTCCCCCACTTAAGATATTTCGTCCTCGAAATCAGATCTTAAGTACTGAATGTAAAACACTTGCAGAAACATTCTTTATTCAAATCAAACGTTGACAACTGAATACAACTCGAAAACAAAATCAAAATAACTCAGGATGTTCTGAACGCATCCTGCTTTCCAGCTCCCAAGTGGCTTCTTCCGTGCCTTGGCGCTGCCACTGGACTAAAACCAGAGGAATAACTTTATTACGCAAGACCTTATCCTTACGATCTAGGATACGAATAGGTCTCTCTACATAAGTCAAATCCGTATCCACCTGAACTTCAAACGGCTGCAGAATATGAGAATGATCCGCCACATATCGTCGCAACAGAGACACGTGGAACACGTTGTGAATACTGGACAGATACGGTGGTAAGGCCAGACGATAAGCCAGATTTCCAATGCTTTCCAAGATCTCAAACGGACCGATAAACCTGGGAGACAACTTGCCCTTGAGGCCAAATCCGAGAATCCTGCGGAAAGGTGAAACTCTCAGAAACACTTTCTCCCCAACATCAAACTGCAGAGGTCTACGCTTAGTATTAGCATAGCTCACCTGACGATCCTGTGCAGTCTTAATTCATTTCTTGATCTGATCAACAACATCTGATGTCTGCTGAACTAACTCCAGTCCCTCAGCCTGTCTCTACCCCACTTCTTCAAAGAAGAGTGGAGTACGACAACGTCGCCCGTACAATGCCTCAAAAGGTACCATCTCAATGCTACTATGATAGATGTTGTTGTACGCGAACTCAATCAATGGCAAATGATCTTGTCAGGCTGAACCAAAATCCATAGTGCAAGCTCAAAACATATCCTCCAAAGTACGGATAGTACGCTCTGACTGTCCATCTATCTCCAAATGAGAGGCAGTACTCAAACTGAGAGTAGTGCCCATCGCACGCTGAACACTCCCCTAGAATCTGGAAGTAAACCTGGGGTCTCAATCGCTGACAATGCTCACAGACACTCCATGAAGTCGAACGATCTCCTGAATGTACAATCGCGCCATACAATCCACAGAGTACTCTCGACTATAGGCAATGAAATGCGCTGACTTGGTGAGTCGGTCCATTACAACCCAGATAGCATCACAATTCCTCGAGGATACCGGCAAATGGGTCACAAAATCCATCGTGATAAGCTCTCATTTCCACTCAAGAATAGGTAGACTGCGAAGCAAACCTCTAGGTCGTCGGTGTTCTGCCTTGACCTGCTGACAAACCAAACATTTCGAAACATACTGATACACGCTGCGTTTTATTCCCTTCCACCAAAACCGAGTACGTAGATCCTTGTACATCTTGTTGCTCCCCAGATGAATACTCAACTTAGTGCGATGTGCCTGAGACAAGATCTCCTCTCGCAACTCTTCATCCTCTGGAATTACAAGTCTACCAGACAAACACAGAAAACCATCTGACTGATAATGAAATCCAGACGTGCTACCCTCGTTGGCTAGATGAGCCAAACGGTCTTTGAATCAGACATCTGAGCATCCCGAATCCGCGAATACAAAGCTGACTCAGATAGTATTGCAAACATCTGGATACTCTGCATACCCTTCTTGTGCTTAAAGGTATACCCTGAAGAACAACAATCCTCGATCGCACTAGACATCGAACAAGTCTGCAGTGCGGATAGTCGCACCTTGCGACTCAAGGCATCAGCAGTGAGATTAGCAGCTCCCGGATGGTACTTAATCTCGCAATAATAGTCCTTAAGCAAGTCCATCCAACGTCTCTGCCTCATGTTCAACTCCGCCTGAGTGAAAAAATACTTGAGACTCTTGTGGTCGATGAAGATCTCAAATTTCTTGCCATACAGATAATGACGTCAGATCTTCAAAGCGAACACAATAGCTGCCAACTCCAAATCATGAACTGGATAATTGTCTTCGTGCAACTTCAACTGTCTAGAAGCGTATACGATCACATGCCCATTCTGAGTCAGCACACAACCTAACCCCTGAAGAGAAGCATCTGTATACACCACATATACTCCAGATCCTGACGGTAATGCCAACACAGGCGCAGAAGTCAACCGTCGTCGAAGTTCACAAAAATTCTCCTCACACTCTGAGGACCACTCAAAATCAACACCCTTGCGGGTAAGCTGCGTCAATGGTTGAGCTAGCTGTGAGAAGTTCAGAATGAAGCAACGATAATATCCTGCTAGACCTAGAAAACTACGGATCTCAGCAACCATCTTCGGATGCGACCAATTAAGCACAGCTGACCGACTAAATCGGTATGATTAAAAATCAACTGGCAAGCGTACCAGGTCAAGTTATAATATAGTGGACAAAGGTCCAGATGTCGAACCCACAAGAACTGTATAAATATGAATACCAAAATATATTTATTCCTACTTAATATAGACTAATAAAAAAAATTGATTTTAGATTTTAAACTAAAAATTAAAAATTGCAATTAAAATAAAATTAATTAAAGAGTAGCTGGAAAATTTGGATTAATTCAAATATGGGAAAGGTTCGATCAAGGACTCACGTAGGTACCAGACAATTCATGTAACAAGCAGTCGATCTAAGACATCAGATTTAATCTTAATTCACGGGAATTTTCCTAATTTGTTCAAAGGACTATTTCTAGAACAATCAAACCTATTCAAATTTGACGGATTAATCTTTCGTAATTCTAATCAAATTTGAATGCATGAATAACTGTGAAAATTCAATTTACACCCAAACCGCATAATAAAATCGAATTCTATTTCTAGTCAGTTTTACACTATGTTGAATATCGCAGTGATCAAAATCGAAACCTCCTCTGTCGACTTGGAATCAATTAACATGCAAGCAAATAACTGGCCAGAAAATTCACAAGACAAATATAAATTCGATAATCAATAAAATAAAATCAAGTCTGAAAATCACAAATAAACAAATCAAATTTTCTACATAAATTGTCTGGCCCAATCACGTGGCCTTGATCGAAGAAAAACTACTACTCACTAATAAACATGATTAAACAAACCAAGTCTAAAATCATAAAATAGAAATACTATAGTAGAAGAAAAACTGAAGAATTGTTCACACAGCCGCCGTCAGCCTTCGTGCGTAATTAAAAAGACAAAAAGTCCTCAAAAATATCATCCAACTTATATTTATAGTGTTCGCGCCAATTGAAATCCTTGTTGACCTATAATTTTTTAACATCGCACAATCCCAAACACATGCGTGCGCGCCTAGGCCTCCTCGCGCGCACGCAACTCAATCAAGCAGTGGCTCACGAACCTCTCGCGCGCGCGCGAGATAGAAGCTCGCGTGCGCGCTCGCGGCTTCCCTCGAACTCTCTGTCTATTCCTTTTGCGCGCGTGCGGGGTAGGAACTCACCCGCGCGCGCCTTGGCTTTGAAGACTCTGGAATTTAACACTGCGCACACGTGAGGAGGAGACCTCGCGCGCGCACTTCTTGTCTGCACAGTTGCTTCTTCAAAACTCCAATTTCCTACAAAATTCAACCAGGAGAGTAAAATACATGCTCATAAAATAAAATACTAACAAAACTCACGAAAATAAAATAAATGCATGCAAAATAAACATAAATAAACACAAAATAATGCATACTCAACACACTTATCAACACCCCCATACTTAAACCTTGCTCGCCCTCGAGCAAGACATGCAACAACACAATGCAAAGACACAAGTATGACTGAATCATGTTCAAGATAGCCTCAGACGAGTTCAAATTCAATTTCCCAAAAACTAAAACAACTTTCGATTGTCCACAATACACTGTCAGTTGAACGCAAATGTGTGTATGTGCCATGTTATTCCAGTTTAGTGCGACTTCAAAAGAATCCATCCTAAGAATGTTTAGCGACCTATGACAATTCAATGCAAGTATCACAATCTAGTACTATGTCATCTCAACAATCCCAAACACAAAAAAATGCACTTTCTTGAGATTTACACATACCTCTTGATTTTGCAATTAATTTTCTAATACCCCAATAATTACCCGCAAACTTAGCTATAACTAAGATAGGATTCGAATTTCAATCCTCTCGTTTATAGCCCGGATGGAGCTACAATCCCATTAACCCCGCAGACTTAGCTATGGAAAATTGGTTAGGATTTCAACCATTCTCCACGCCCGGATGAAATTGTAATTTTCAAAAATTTGTTGTTAACCCCATGGAATCCGCATACTTAGTCAAAAACAAAAAATTAGGATTTCAATTCCTCGCTCATAACCCGGATGGAGTCAAATTTAGCAACCAAAAGATTTTTTCAAAAAATTATAGGTATGCCCAAGATTATACATGTAATGTCTAAAATCATCAAGAATCCAAAGACACTATCATGATCAACAAACATCTATTGTCGTGCAATGGTCAAACAAACACGGACTTCATCACTTACATCGCTACACTACACCGGTCTAACATGCGTGCTTAATATGATTCACGAGGCAACCGACAGCTTTACATGTGCAATAAAATGCAAAAATTTAGCAAAAATTTTCTAACACAATTTTTTTTTTCCACTCAATCATCATTGGCTAACATATTTAATTCAACTCGCACCGACAATACAAACAACAACAAAATGATATGCATGATTACGAACAAAACACAAACCGAATGATATCCAACAGAATGAAAACAAAACACGATATCTAAACACACCCCCCCCCCCATACTTATCTAAAGCATTGCCCTCAATGCTTCATAATACAAAAAAAAAACGACAACACAAACACATGCAAATGCAACAACAAAAAGTGAAACAAAAAGACTCCCCTGGTGACTATTCTTCATCTTCTTCTGGAATGGAGGGATCATGCGGTGCAACCGGAGTAAACTGGGCCGGCATGTCAGACTGGAATGGGAATGGAGGTGGATAATATGGTGCTGCTCGAAAGCCAGATGTATCAAGTCCCAATTGCATTGACATGCTGCGCATCATGTCTTCCACATTCTGGAGATGAGTGGAAGTGGCCTGAAAATAGTCCATGGCATAGTGGTTGAAAGCGGAGCTCTCAATGGCCATGTCCTGGGCGGTGCGGCGAGGAGGTGCTGGAGGCGGTGGACGGATGCCAGAGGAGCTCCCAACATGAGGTTGACCGCTATAAAACTCTAAATTGCGCTTCGCTTGCTTGGAAGTGGCAAGCTTATCATCCACGTTCTTGAAAGGCGGGAGCCATTTCTCATTTGGACTGATTGGCACACCCTTCTGACGACAAAGGGCGGTGATGGTGTGAGGAAAGTAGAGGCCCACCGTCGGAGTCCGCATCGAATAAATAATGAAATCGTGGACAAGAGTTCCCACATCAATCGGCCACCGCTTCGTGATGGCATACACAAGAATTGCCCTATCTGCCTGCACATCAACTGTGTGGAGCACTGGTAAAAGTTGCCGGGCTATGAAAGCATACCACAAAGCCGGCTCAAGCTTCAGAAACCACTCCGAAAAATGAGTGAACCGGAGAGGATCGTGCCACTGTGCACCCGCATAACACATCTCTCTCAAAATTAAATTATAGTCCGGATTCGCCTTAAAATTCCTAAACTGGCTATCATCAACATCAGGAGTGTCAAACAACCTATTCAAGGTCTCAGCATCAAACGACACAAGTTGTCCTCGGACAAAAGCCTTAGAATCATCTCGGGCAGGGAATTAGCATAAAATTCCTGAACCACCGGAACAATGGCGGGTTCGGGCACTTTGCAAATTCATTCCATTTTCGCTTATTAACCCCCAAAGCGACAAAATCATTACATTCCAAAGATAAACCACGCTCAGCAATATGATTGCGATTGATTCTAGCATGTTCGTACCTCTCTTGGGCTTTCCGAGAGACGAACCGATTGGAGAGTGCAGCGGAGGAAGATGAGCTAGCGATGGCAGGGCCGGATGAACGGAATCATTTGGCGGGCATGGTGGAGGGTGGCCGGAATCAGAGGCGATCGGCGACGGTGAGCGGCGACGGGAGTCAGAGGCGCAAAACAGGAGGATTCTGACAGAAATTGGCGGACCCAACTTGAATTGCGATGATAAACTCCACGAATCTGTAAAATATGGGCAATTGGACAAGAATGTAGTGAGAAATTGGAGAATAGGAAATTGGGGATTTAGGGATTTGTGGGAGAGAATAATGAAGATGAAGAAGAGCATGGGAGAAAAGAAAGAGTCCCGTTTTTTATTTTTCAGTCTGCGTCTCTCGCGCGCGCGCGAGTCTGGATTAAGTGACCTCTGGATTTCTATGCTGCGCGCGCGCGAGGAGGAGATCTCGCGCGCGCGCATTGTAATGTAACAGCAGCTGGCTCCGGCTTTGCATAAGAAAAATAACTAAAATTAAACGAAACCAAAATAAAATAAAACAAAATAAACTTTAAAAAAAATACTGGGTTACCTCCCAGCCAGCGCTAAATTTATAGTCTATAGCCCGAATGTTCTCCCTTTAGTGGCAACATTCATGGTGGCTTACCCCCCGACTTGGAAAAAGTCGGATTAGTCTTGCACTTGCATGCTACATCACTATAGAACATTTGCAATGGACTAATTCCTGCGGAGATCTGAACCATCTGACCTTCATCACCTATAGCATGAACCATATCAATGAATTTGACAGCAGAACAAGATTTTAAATTTGGACTATCATTAGCCAACTTAAGCATATTAAACACCACTTGCTCATTATTCAGTCTCAGTATTAGTTCTCCCTTCTCAACATCAACTAACGCCCTACTCATGGATTAAAATGGATGCCCTAAAATCAGAGGCACCTCACAATCTGCATTCATGCCAAGAATAACAAAATCAATAGGATCAATAAACTTATCAATCTTGACTAGAACATTCTCAACTATCCCCCTTGGGTATTTACTAGATCCATCAGCAAATTTAAGAGAAATATTTGCCGATTCAATGTTGCATATACCCAATTTCTTAGCAAGTGCATGAGACATCAAATTTATACTCGATCCTAAGTCCCACAAAACATTATCGACTGAGAATTTTCCAATATGACAAGGTATGGAGAAACTCACTGGATCGTGAAATTTTTGTGAGAGTTCCTTCTGAAGCACAGTCGAACACTTCTCATTCATTGTGACCCTCGTCACATCATTCAACTTCTTTTTATTTTTCAGCAAGTCCTTTAGAAATTTGGCATAGTTCGGCATCTGAGCTAGTGCATCTGCAAAATGTATGTTAAAACTTTTGTATCAAACTAATCAAAAAAGTTTTGTGGTGTATAAGAGCATCTCCAAAATGATTCTTCATTTTGGTGAAATTTTGGAGAATGATATTTTTGTAATTAATGTCATTCTCCAAAAATTGCAAAATAACACTTTTGTATTATTTTAATTTTTTCTTGGTTCAATCATATATATAGTTGTTCACTTCAATTCTTTTATTTAATTTTAATGTTTTTTTGGTATTTTTAAAATGTATTTCATGTTTTTTTCTTATTTATTTATTTATTTATTTATTGTAATTAAATTATTTCGAAGAAAAAAATAAATAGAAATAATAATTAAATAAGATCGTGACAGAAAAATACATTACATATTTTATTACGAACATGAATTGAATTAGTTAACTTGAGATGAATTAAACATGCAATCACATCAAAACATAAAAAAATAGAAAATCATTAAAAAGACATAATACCAATAATTTAAAACAAACAAACATACACACAAACTATATATATATATATATATATATATATATATATATGATCTTATTGATCATTTGTGAGAGGAATACTCTAATTCGAAATATTAGTCTTTAGACCATATGTGTAGTTTATAATTATCTCGATTTATGCATGTATTTTACTGTTGTATGAGGCTTGCAATTTGATGTCAAAATAAATATATTGTTTTTTAAAATAATCAAGTCATTTTTAATTTAGTTTTTTACATAATTAATATTTTTGTTATGTTAACTAATTTGGAATTAAAAATAAAAAATAGAAAATTTTACAAATAAATATGAGTTGGAGAAGATTTTTGAAATAAGTAATTCAATTATCCGAGTTGGAAATGTTCTAATGCTTCGGTTTGAAATCAAATTTTTTTTATGATATTATATATATTAAAAAAAAACAGAAATCTTTTGATGTACATCAGATCCTAATTTCAACTTTTTGATGTACATCAGATTCAAATTTCGTTGAAAATAATGAAGAAACAGCTAATAAATAGATTTTTGTTGAGGAAAAAAAATCCTGACACTACAAGCCAAGCCAAAACATGAACTGCTAAAAGGAAATAGGAATGGACAGCATCGAAACCTAGATTCGGTCCGTCAACAACGGCATAATAGCGAAAACAATCTGGCCACAAAAGAGGTTATCTTGAGTGGAAAGCCAAAATTCGGTAGAAATTTGTTTAGCGACGAATCTGGATGGACGTCGAAGTGGGCTGGCTGTCAACGATGAAAATTTCGCACAAAACCGGACATTTCACTCGTATATTATCATTGCAAATACTGATTTTGTCTTTACCGAATTGTTGTACTTGCTGCTGAGTTTCTTAGCCAGAGGGTTGGGTTGTGGCATGGGCTTGTTGGGGTGTTGGTAGAATTCATCTACTTTTGTTGTCTTTGAACTTTCTGGACTAGGAATAAAGTTATGGGTTCTTCTACATATAATGACGCATCGCAGAAACAGCTTGAAGATGAGCTCATCGATGCTGGCAGTAGGCTTCTCATGCTTTCTTCTTCCATTGATGAGCTTCTTAGCCTTCTTGAGGTATAAATACGCTATTTTGGGCCTGCTTTTGTCGCACTGTGGCTTTGGTTGTGCGGTTTTTTTTTGGTTATGGGTGTAGTTTGGCAGATACTCCGTTTTGATGCAGATATTGGGGCCTATTTGTGCCGTATGCCTTTGAATAAATGTTTATGCACATGCAGTGAAACGTTTTGTGGACATGTCAGTTGAATCTGCGGATTTTTTGAATGTTATTCACCCTTTCATGGTTTGGTCTCTTATGTTTGTCTAGTTAGCCTAACTCATGTCGATTGAGTTCTTTCTTTCTTATGCCTCGTACCTATGATTATCCATTTCATTTCTTCATTTTGTTTGATGCCTGTTTGGCGCCTGTATAGGCATCGACAGTTTGTTACTTAAGCTTTAGTTTTAAATTGGGACCGGAAGCTTTGGTCATTATCTGAAATTCTCTGGGGTCCTGACTTCATTTTTCTCGATGAGTAATCAGTGCACTATTTTTCTGTTTTTTGGTATTTGTAATAATTCTGTTTTAGAACGCTAGACTGTTTAATCATATAACGCTTGACAGTTTTATTTTGAAATGGTAGATTGTTTATTTATTGGTAGACAAGATATGGTGATGAACTGGATGCGTCTGAATGAGTTTGTGTGATTCAAGATGCCAAGATGTATGTGCTAGAAAAATTATGTAGATTTTACATTTTCTGTAAGCTGTATGATAACAGGGTACACAGCCCAATACCCATGGAGATACCTTCTTTAACGTGTTTTATCACTAGGTCGCACCCCATTTTTCAACCTTTATCCGTCTAAGATCCTGAATATCAATGCAAAGACAATCTCTTTTATGTTTTCTAAATCTTTTCATGCAAAACCTTGTTTGACAGATAGCTTGAGTGGTTGCCCTATAACATCAGCTCAAAATCCATATAGGAAACATCTTCTTGTTGACTGTAATCTTGCAATAATTTCTTGCTACCCTAAGCATTGCCTTAATTGTTTTTCCCAGCCGTCGCCGTTTTTACCCTTATCTTGTCCTGTTGTAATGAATGTGTTTCTATTTCTTTCAGAAAGCAGAGAAACTTTTAACTAAGGTACGCCAACAACCACCTAGGTCTACAGGGGATGCGCTTCTTCCGGTGATGAAGGCATTGGTTTCGGACGACCTCTTGAGGCACGTAGATGTAAATGTTCAAGTAGCTGTTGCATCTTGTATTAATGAGCTTACGAGAATAACTGCTCCGAATCCTCCATACAGTGATGATGAAATGAAGGTATGCAGATACATGTCAATTTTATCTCTCATGTTAGTGTGTTGCCCGTATTATCCTTTTCTAATTCATTTTTTGCTGGAGATGTATATATGGAGCAAGTAGCAACTGGCTTTTGGTTGTTTATACAGGAAGTTTTCCAATTGTTCATCGTTGCATTCAAGCAGCTGCCCTGTGAGTCTGGTCCTAATTATTCTAGAGCCACACAAATTCTTGAAACCATAGCTAAAGTGAGATCGTGCCTGATACTGCTGGATATAGATTGTGATGCCCTGGTTGTTGAGATGTTCCAACTGTTTTTTTCTACCATCAGGTGAGTCCTCAAATAAGGTTCAATTATGTTTACTTGAAAAGGTTGGGATTTACATGCCCTGCTTGGCTGCTTATGAGTGGCTAAGTTTTTAAAAAATCCTCCTGTGGCAAAAGGTGTTACTGTATGTTAATTGGTTGACATGGTTTTAGTCCTTCCTTTTGGTAATGCCTGTTAGATGATTTTTTCATTCCATTGAAGGTGTGGTCGACCCTCAAATATCTTAAAACACGTGGAAATGATATTGACTTTAATGATAGAAGAAAGTGATGAAATTTCGTTCGAACTTTTGGGGCCCCTCTTAACTAGTGTTAGGAAGGACAATGAGGTAATTGTTCTCTTCTTGGTCTTTATTTCAAACTGTACTTTGTTACCGTGTTATTGTTAGTCCATTTGTCAATGGTTTTTACATTGTTTCTTTGTTTCAGAATATTTCACCTGTTTCGTTCGAGTTGGGGAAAACCGTCTTCCGAAAATGCAGAACAAAACTCCAGCCACGTCTTGAAGAAGCTGTGAAGACATTGAACCTTGATGTTGATGATTATGCGGAGATTCTTTCTTCTCTTTCAGAGGATTCGTCTAATGGAAATGACATGGTTTGCTTTTTTCTGCATGTATTTTTTGAATTAAAAATGGTTCTTACGACTTACACTGCCTAGGCGCTGATTGAGAAATGTTAGTCACTCATATAGGGGTGTCAAAAATCAACTCAACCGGCCAACCCGACACGAATCGACCTGAAAATATCGGGTTAGGGTCGGGGGGTTTTGTGTTCGGCTCGAATTGGGTTGACCCGAAAGCCAACTCGAAAAAATTAATCGGATTTGGGTTGGGTTCGGATCAACCCGGGTGGACCCGAGATGACCCAAAATTTTTTATTTTATTATTTTTATATAAAATTAAGAAAGATTTGTTACGTTTTTATATGTTGTATGTTTGAAAAAATTTTATTGTGTATTGATACGATAGATTTTCTTCATTTAATGTTTATTTGTACAATTTTGATTTTTGAAAATAGTTTTTTATTTTTTGGAGTAAGTATACTTTAAGTTTTATTATAAATTTAAAATTTAAATTATGTATAATTTTATTACTTTCAAATTTAAATTATGCATAAGTTTAAATTTTGTTATTATGTGATTAAATTAAATATTACTATTATTATTGTGTGTTTTGAATTATTATTTAATTATTTTTTTAAAAAATAAAAAAATAAAATCTGGTTGGTTCGGATTGATCGGGTTAGTCGGGTTAACCGGGTTCGGGTTGGTGATTTTCGGGTTGATTCAGGTTCGGGTCGGGAAATTTTTAAATAATATTTTCGCCAACCCGACCCGAACCCACCCGAATTGACAACCCCAATCATATATATGATTGACAGGAGTTCAGGGAACTTGTGAGCAGAAAGGGGCAAAACAAATATCCTCTTGTATTTATCGAATTTTTAAAGTATCTCGATTTAGCTTGTCCTAGGTCATCTTAAAAGCTATGGCCTCAGTTGTTGGAAAATTCAAGGATAAAGATTGAGGAGCAAGAAGATTTTATTTCATTAGTTAATAAAATAATTATTTCCTTGTTTTTGGATTTCAGCGTCTCTCTTAAAATTGGTTGGAAGTTTCTTTCAGTTTGTTTCACAAGATCGGGTGGTTCTCTTGCTTCCACGAGCCCCAAATCTTGTGATTCCTCTGATGCACCTTGTTCTTCATCGGTTACTTCTAACCAATGGCCGGAGACATACATCTCATCACAACTAAAACAGAGCCCACGTGATCGGAGCTCTTCCATCTTTGCTCGATTTAATTTTTTAACAAACGGCCGCGTACTAGGATTAACCCCTGGTTTGCGCGGTGCTTGGGTTCCTTCTTTGCGCTCAAATAGTCGAGCAAGACTCGTTGCACTCATTAAATCCTTTGGATGCTGGATTTCCACCTCAATTGCAATCTGCTTCCTTAACCCACTTATAAATATTTCCACTTCTTGTTCGCTGGTGAGGGCACAAGCATGAGCAGCCAATTGCTCGAATCGGCGCTGATATTCTCCTACGGTTCCCGTTTGGCGTAACTTGGATAATTTACCCAGTTTATTACTGCGGATTGTTGGACCAAATCTGAGATTACATTGTGTTTTGAATTGTTCCCACGATAAGTTCGGCCTATCTCTCCCTAATTTTAGGAACCAAACTTGCTCATCTTCTTCTAGGTGGAATGATGCTAAATCCACCTTTTCTTCTTCCAATGTGTGTTGATGTTGAAAAGAATGTTCACACCTATTAATTAATCCCAACGGGTCTCCTTGACCATTGTATTTAGGAAATTCCAGTTTTGAGTATTTTGGAATATACCTGCGGCTTTCTCCATCTTCGGTGCGTTTCGAGTCCTCGCGTCGTAGATTTCGTGGGTCCTTGTAGTTACTCTCCCCGTTGTGCCCAATTGTATTTTCAGAACGCATGTTTGTCATACTCAGTGAAAGTTCCTGCAACTGTGCGGCCATCTCAGGCTGCCTTTGTTCAGTTGCACGTTTATGCTCCTGGTACATGTTCATGAATGCCTCGAATTTCTGCCGGTTTGATTTATGACCTTGAAAATTTGGGGGGCTATTAATGGTGTTCCTGTTTTGGTGCTCATTGATTCGCAGCACACACTGCTTCTTGGACACCTAATTGGCTAATAAATTGAAGATGCCCATAGAGAAACCAGCAGCCCTTTGGGTGACGGTGGCCAATGGAAAACAATTGCCGTGCACCGGAGTTTGCCATAATATAAATTTTCAACTTGAGCGACATCCTTTCTGTGTGGAATTTTTCATCTTCTCATTGGGTGAATTCGGCGCAGTTTTGGGCGTCAATTGGCTCAAAATACTGGGTCCTATCACATGGAACTTCAAGGATATGTCGATGAGATTCTGGCGAGGGGGCACGACGATTGCATTATTTGGACTACAAAAAGGAGGCACTACAAATAGCCTCCATTTATATATGTTGCTTAACAATGAAGAGCCACAAGGACAGTTAGCACATCTTTTGGAAGAATTTTCTGATTTATTTGCGGAACCTGAAGGACTTCCGCCCTCTCGTAGCGCCAATCACAAAATCATACTGGAGCGCAGTGCCAATCTCGTGGTGGTGCGCCCATACCGTTATCCTCATGCCCAAAAGGATGAGATTGAGTGACAATGCGCGGATATGCTGGAGAAGGGTCTCATTCCACCCAACAACTCTCCATTCTCATCCACAGTGCTTCTAGAAAAAAGAGCGATGACACTTGGAGGTTTTGTGTCAACTATCGGGCTCTTAATGCAAAAGCTATTAAGGATAAATCCCGATTCCTGTAATAGGTGAGCTTTTGGAGGTACTTCATGGTGCAAAATATTTTTCAAAGCTGGATTTGAGAGCCGGATACCACTAGATTCTTATGGATCCTAGTTGTGTGCACATGACAGCCTTCCGCACTCAACACGGTCACTTTGAGTTTGTGGTGATGCCCTTTGGCGTTACCAACACCCCTTCTACCTTCCAATCAATTATGAATTCGGTGTTTGGGCAATATTTACGACAATTTCTTTTGATTTTCTTTGATGATATTTAATCTACAGCCTGACGTGGGAAGAGCATTTGTGTCACGTTCGCATATTTTTTTCGATATTACGACAACAACGATTTGTCTTGAAGCAATACAAGTGTATTTTTGCAAGGAGGTGGCCTATCTAGATCATGTGTTCAATCAAACAAGGGTAAAAGTTGACGAGGACAAAATTACGGCGATCAGACAATGGCCAGCCCCGAACACGGTTAAAGGGTTGCGAGGATTTTTGGGGCACACCGGTTATTATCATAAATTTGTCAAGGATGATGGCACCATTCTAGCACCACTTACACAGCTATTAAAGAAGAACTCCTTCAAGTGGAGCGACGAAGCTTCTCGAGCTTTTGACCAATTAAAAACTATGATGACATCAACCCCTGTTCTTGCCTTGCCGGATTTTTCAGCAAACTTTGTGGTGGACTGTGATACGTCTGACTTTGGGATTGGCGTAGTTTTGCATCAGAATGGGCGTCCAATTTCTTTCTTTTGCCAGCCCTTAGCACAGCGACATAGAAAGCTTCCTGCATAGGAAAAAGAGCTAATTGGGTTAGCTAAAGCAGTGCGCCATTGGCGGTTTTATTTTTGGGGAAATACTTTTGTGGTTCGCACCGATCATTATAGCCTTAAATATTTACTGGAGCAGCGTATTACGACATCACCATGGCAGCATTGGATTAGCAAAGTTCTGGGTTTTGATTTTCACATGGAATACAAAACAGGCAGCTCCAACGTGGTGGCAGAAGAGCTTTCCAGGTGTGATGAAGAAGCAAGCAGTTTACAGGCTATTTCCATGCCTCAATTAGCTATTTTCAGCACCATTCAAGAGGAACATAGTGAAAATGCCGATCTTCAACCATTGATCCAGAAAATCCAGCACGGAGAGGCTATAGGACCTTGGGAATTCCAGGATGGTCTTATATGGTATCACCAGCGTATTTATTTACCCAAGACCTCTCCCTCCATTGCCACTATCATTTCAGGTACCCACAACGCTTACCATGAGGACTTCCAGAAAACTTTGCATCGAATTTCCCACAATTTCTTTTTGACAGGAATGAAACGTCAAGTCCAAGAATTTGTGGCTACGTGTCTCATATGGCAACTCAATAAGGTGGAACTTTTAAAACCTGCAGGGTTGCTCCAACCCCTTCCAATACCACAGCATGTATGGGCCGATATATCCATGGATTTTGTTGAAGGGCTCCCGATGTCGCAAGGTAAAAATGTGTTATTGGTTGTCGTTGATCGACTCTATAATATGCTCATATTTTAGCACTCTCGCATCCTTATACCGCGTTGCAAGTGGTTCGTGTTTTCTTTGATCATGTGTTTAAATTGCGTGGGCTGCCGGAGACCATTGTTACTGATCGAGATGTCACTTTAAAAATCTCTTTTTGGAAGGAACTTTTTCGACTGAGTGGTTCACGATTATGCTTTACTTCGGCGTATCACCCGTAATCCGATGGTCAAACAGAGGCTGCCAATCGCATTGTGGAGATGTATTTGCGTTGTTTCACATGGGACTATCTAAAGAAATGGGTAAGTTGGCTGTCGTGGTCTGAGTATTGCTACAACACCAGTTTTCATTCTTCTCTTCGCACTACGCCATTTGAAGCAGTCTAAGGGCGCCCCCCACCACGATTGTTGTCATACTGCCCCGGTCTCTCACGCATTGATTCTGTGGATAGAGAGTTGCAAAATCGAGATCAGGTTCTCCTGGCATTGAGAAACTGGATCTTGTAAGCACAAAACTCCATGAAGAGACAATATGATGCTGCTCATCGTGAACTCCAGTTCGACGTAGGGGACAAAGTGTTGCTCAAACTGCAGCCATATTGCCAGAAATCCTTAGCTTCTCACAAAAATCAGAAACTCGGCACTCGTTATTATGGTCCATTTCTGGTACTCAGTCGCATACAAAATTTAACACCCAGAGTCATCCAAAATCCATCCATATTTCCATGTTTCAGCTATCAAGAAATTCAAAGGCAATCACGATGCAGACCCTGTGCTTTCACAGTTTCCAACAGAGGAGGAGAGCCGACAACCGCAGGCCATCCTGGATACGCGCATACGCAATGGCAACCACGAGTTTTTAGTTCATTGACAAGGACTGGCAACATCTGAGGCTGCTTGGGAAGATGTTTCCGCTTTCGCAGCATAATTTCCATCTTTCAAGTTTGAGGACAAACTTGCATCTCAAGGGGACAGCAATGTCATGAGCCGAGAAGAAGAAGTGGGCCACAATTTAGAGGATGAAACATACAAGCCCAAAGTTTATCGGCGTTTTACTCATGGAAAATTCAAGGCTAAAGATTGAGGAACAAGAAGATTTTATTTCCTTAGTTAATAAAATAATTATTTCCTTGTTTTTGGATTTCAGCGTCTCTCTTAAAATTGGTAGGATTTTTCTTTCAGTTTATTTTGGATTGCGTCTTCTTTAATGTAAGAACTTGGTGGGAAGAATTATTCATTCAGAAAAGTATCAATATAAAAGTTATTTCACAAGATTGGGTGATTCTCTTGCTTCCACGAGACCCAAACATTCAACTAATCATAGGTCGTCAAGTCGTAAATCAAACTGGCAGGAATCCTATTCCGAAGTAAGAGATTTCATGGTCCATCGACCCATAACACGATCCCATACCCAGGCACGTAACATCTTGATTTTCCATCCGTGCTAATATGAAATACCCTGACGTTCCAATTGTAGCTATGGATGAGTTCATTCATTGGTAATCTTTAAAAATGAAATTCTGTTAAAATTATGTTGTCTGCTTGATATAAACAAAGAACTCTTCACATCTACTGTTTAGGCAACTTATTTAGATGAACACATTGTCTCTTTTACTGTTTGTACAAAATCTGGGAATTATACTGACCTGTCATGTAAAATACCTAGCCTGTAACAACCTGTATATTTACTCATATATTTCTTCCGTGAATCAGGTGGCAAAGGAAGCTGCATCAGCTAGTAAAATTACTGAAATTGGTCTGTCCGGTGCCGGTATATCCAAGTTAGATGAACTTTCGAAGACTGAGCTGGAAGATGGCACTCCATTAAACAAGGAAGACTGTGGAAATGAGAAACCTACTGATAATAATGCAAGATCGGATAATAAAGAAGTGGATGCTGCAGAAATCTTTCGACCAGAAATGGATAATCGAGCTGTTCGAAAAAGGGGCAGAAAACCTAAATCCTTTGTGAAACCAAAGGAGGGGCATGAAGGCAAGGGTTCTTGTGAAGTATCATGTAATGGCGACAGTGACAATGGGTTAGCTTTGCCATCCGAACCTGGGACAGGGAGCGAGTTTAATTATTCTTCACATAAAGAATATGATTCTGCTAATGAAGAAAGTCTTCGCAGAAGGGGTCGGTCAAAGAAGAAAGAGACTATAAATACTCAGAGCAGTAATCTAGAATTGACTTCAACACCAAAAAGCAGAATGTTGCGAACTGCGACGGAGGAGAGGGGTTCCAATGCTCCAAAGGGGACTGACAAGAAGAAAATTTCTGGATCGAGAATCATTAAAGCAAAGAGGGAAGAGGGCCTTGACACTGAGGTAGCAGGAAAGCTTACAATTAATTCCCAAAAACATGATTCCGTAGATATTTCAGACAAGGTAATTAAACTCCGTTCTTTATTGTGATGGGCCTTTGCCTTCTGGGCCATAAAGTTCTTCAAATGCTAATTATTCTTTGACTAGTGATTCAGATGGTAGAGTCTCCTGTTTCTGGAGCTTCAAAAGCCAAGCATCCAAGGAATTCTCCTTTCAAAACAGAGAAGGTACCGTCATATTTTATGATAGGATGTAAATTTCAAATATCATTTGTAATTTGTACTCATAATTATTTTAAACATCTGATGACAATCTAGATGTCCAAAGGATCCCATGTTGATTGTGGCGAGGAATTAGTTAATTTGAGGATACAAGTTTGGTGGCCGATGGACAAAGCGTACGTACTAAATGATGAGTCAGTTTTTTGTTTTAATTTGGTTGTCATTATTACGGTTTGTTGTTATGCTTTCAAATGTTTTCAGTGTGTCCTTGAATAAAGCGTATTTGGTGTTTGACTAACATAAATCTCCCAAAAAAGTCCATGCACAAAATAAAAGAGAACATTTTTCCCTGAATTCTTTGTCCTTGGAATCAATGTCTTTTGGTATATTTGTTAGGCATAATTGTATTTTTGGTCTTGTATGTATTGGGGTCTGGCGACTAAATTAAATTCTATATTTACGTTATATTGAACAAATTCGGTCATGTATTCATGTTTCCATTTATTTATGTATCTATCATGGTTAACAAAATTGTTTCTATGTAATTGAAATATGAATTTGGGTCTAGTATGGATATATATATATAGAGAGAAATTTTCAGCTGCCCAACCATGTTTCCCCACTTGGTCCGCGACCACTAAAAGGTTTTAGTGGTTTTTGTTTTTTTTTTTCGCATCACTAAAACCCACTACCGGGTTTTAGTGGTCGCGAACCAAGTGGGAAAACATGGTTGGGCAGCTGAAAATTCCTCTCTCTCTATATATATATATATAATTTTTTTTTTTGAAAAAAAAAAGTGTACTCAGATACCATCTCAAAATGAGGACATGTACCATTCTAAATATAGACGCTGGAGTGTATATCTGGGAAAGATGAAAATCAAATATAATCTTTATATTTGATACGGATGAAAAATAATGTAATCTTTATATTTGGGACGGGGAGGGAGTATTTGCATATTCCAAATTATTATTTTTAATTAAAATGAAAGTTAATTATATATAATTCTAGGGTTGTTAAGCAAATTTATAAAAATAACATATTTTGTGTATGCTCTGATAAGAAATTATATAAAAACGTACATGGAAATTTAATGTAAACATTTTCTAGTTCATAACAAATTATTTGGTGGACAACCACTCGTTGAAGCACAATTTTGATATTGCTCATTCGATTGAAAATATGATTCTTTTTTCATTATACTGCAAATAGGAATATTGCTAATTTTGGTTTAAATTTTGATTCTTGTTTATTATACTGTAACTCGGATATTCTTTCTCCAGAGTTGCTGGACCTTGAATGTGTCTTATCCTGTTTGGCATACTGATATGTCCCCATTTTTTACTCATAGTTCATGTGTAAAACATGAGTTTCTCTTAATCGAGGTTATGTACATATAGGTTTTACGCAGGCACTGTTAAAGTTTTCGATCCTGTCTCAAAAAAGCACAAGGTGATAAGATGCTTTCTTCTCATAGCTGATTCTTCTCCTTTTTATATGTCCCATCTCCTGGGAACTTTATCTAAATTCATTTCTACAGTTTCTTTGTTATATATTTGACAGTTATAGTTTCTGTTGTCTTGTAGATTGACTATGATGATGGAGAAGAAGAAATATTGAACCTGAGAAAAGAAAGATGGGAAATTCTCAATGATAAGAAGCTAGGACAAGTTAGATTCCTTTTTAAATTTTTATGATCCAATTATGCAATACGACCTGTTCCATTTATGATATTACTGTGCTTTCTCTATCATCCCTCCCTTATGTTTCTTGCGTATTTAATTATATAGGCACACCTTCCTCCCCAACAAGAAGTTGATCATGCATCTCATGCCAAAGGGCCCATGATGTAAGTAGAATCATTTAGAGTTCCATTCCTTGCATCCGATGTTTAGATTCTTTCAGTGTTCTAAATGGCGGTCGAGGCGGCCGCCTAGGCGGTAGGCGGCCCTCGACCGCCCCGCCTTAGTCTAAGGCGGTTTCTGTAGGCGGTCCGAGGCCATCCGGCGGCGGAGGCGGGCAAAAGGCGGTCGAGGCGGTCAGTGATTTTAAAATTCCTGTCAACTATCAAAGTCAAATAATTATAAAAACCAGTTAAAGTCAATCAATTTTAAAAACATTAGTTATAACAAAAACACCTGTATTTACTTTTGGTTTCAAATGTCCACCATCAGCCACCACCTGCCTCAAACCGCCTCCATCCGCCCTCCGCCGCTGTCGCCATCTGCCACCACCTTAATTATCTTGTTAGTTTGCATTTATATATTTATTTGCACTTTGTTTAGATTGTATATATTGTATGAAGTTTTTTTAGGCATAAACATTATTTAATTTCATATATTACACAAAAAATTTTGACTATTTGTAATTACATTGCATGGTTATACATAATTGCCTATTAAAAATTGCTAAAAAAATTCAACCGCCTAGGTGGCCGAGGCGGTAGGCGGTCACCACCGCCTCCCGCCATTTACAACATTGGATTCTTTTCTATGTGAACTCTGGAGTATGAAAGTTGTTTGCAGGCCTAACATGTTTGTCCTGCTTTGTTTATCAACCTTAGATATTTTTCAAGGGTTTGGTCTTCACTTACTAGCCCAAAGCCTGTCTATAATTCAGCAGAAATATAAAAAATATTTGTTCATTTTATCATTGGTGAGATAGGAATTCACATTCTTAGTTTCAATGCCGGTGCAACTTCTACTGAGAAATGTCATTCATCTTTTTCCCCTTGCCACATTTTAAGGAACTTGAGTAGGTATTCTGATGAATTTGAGCAGGAGTCAGAAAAATACGGCAAAAAGGAAGGTATTTTCCCCCAAAAAACAAAATGCTACGCCCTCATCTAAAAGGTCAGTTCTCCTTTCTTTGCTTTACTGTTGTCTAAAGATTTTCAACAATTGGCGCAACTAAGTGACTAACTGCATTCAAATGCTGCTGTCAGATCAAAACCTGAAGGCCATGGAAGCTCTAAACTTGTGGATAATTCTGCATTGGATGTCGTCTGCCAGAAAGATGAAACTACTAACGAAGATAGAGAAACAGAAGCCTCGCCAAAACATGATGAAGAGATTGCCAGCAAGGAAGAATCGGAAACAGCTATTGATAAGATAGAACCTGACCTTGACGCCTCCAAGATGTAGCAAAATTGGAAATTCATGGAAAATGTTGGTTGACTATTTTGATCCGAGCACCGCAAGGTTCCCAGAATCAGCCCAATATGAGCTAAAAACCTGGTGGATGCATTTCCCTTACATTGATCCTATGTATGTGTTAAGTGCAAAACTTGAAACAAGAAACTGCTACCTGTAGTTATATGTATGTTACTCTTAGTTGTTTTGTAGGAATGTTGTGTGACTTCTCTACGTGTTTGTTTTAGGCTTTTGCGAAGTGAAAACTGTAGTTCAATTGTTGGACATAAGGCCTCCTCTGAGTTATTCATAAAATCTTCCGTCTGTTATAATCTGTATATAGTCTTTTTAACCACGTACGGAATGTTGTAATGTGTAGTATGGTTGAACCAATATAAAGAACCTGTCCGATATGGTAAAAAGTAAAAACCGATTTGATTCAATCTGATCCGGTTAAGTTTGGTTTAATTGATGGTTAATCCGATGGGAACCCGGCCTAGTTTATAATTCGGTAGGTGTTTTTTTTTCCTTTTGTCATATGCATGTAACTATGGGCGTTAATGAATTGAATTGAATGGAGTCGAATAGTAGCAAAAATTTGACGGTCGAGTTTGGTTGAATCAAACATATTTGAGTCCGAGCTCGATTCGAAGTTAGAAATTTTAGTCTTTCGGCTTGAGTTTGGCTTGAAATATTCGAATTTATTCGCGAACTATTTGAACTATTTTTGAATATTATGGTCCGATAATCAAGGTTTGGAAACTCGAAATGTTCGAAAAGGCTCGAAATATATATATATTAATATATAATTATATTATATTAATAAAAAACTAAAGTTCACGATCAATTTACAAATTATCAAATAAAATAATTTTGGTTCAAGTTTTGCTCGAAAAAAGTTCCAACCTGATTGTTTTCGGCTCAAGTTCAATAACTTCAAATATTTATCGAGCCAATTCGAAAAACTCGCTAACTTAGTTGATTCATTTACATTCCTGAGTGTAACTCTAAATTGGCCAGGTATGTGACATTATTATTTATTTATGTTTAAATTTTTTTTTTTGTTCATTTTAGGTACTGTAATTATAATATGAGTTCAGTTGTTTAACTTTTAGAAGGATTTATTTAAATTTTTTCTTATTTTTTTAGAGTAATTTTTTTTTATTTAATTATTGATCGGATATTAAATTTTAATATCACTAAATTATTACATAAAAGAACATACAATGGAATGACTTTTTTCGAGGCAATTATGCTAAAACTAAGATTTGCAAGTGTAGTGACTCGAGTTCTGTTTTATGAGATTAACTAGCAAAACATGTTTAAGTGGTAAAACATGATTTAAGGGGTCTTTAATTGGGAAAAATAAGTGAAAAATCAACTTCAGGACGTTCAAAAATGACCTGGGAAGGATGGGAACCCGTGTAGTTCGGATCCATCCGAAATGGTTTGGAAGTAGGGGGTCTGTGACGCCTAGAATTTCTTAATTTAAGTTTCATGCCTAAATTAGTCTTTAATATTTATAATTTTAATTATTTTAATTTTCTGTATTAATTGGCTAAATGTTACATTTTTTCCGCGCATTAGAATTTATTATTGTTAATTTTTGCGAAAATTAGTATTTTTATTTTCGGTTTAGTAAAATCAAATTTAATATTTTAAATTAGGATTTTTAAAGCTTGTATTTTTAATTAGTACGACTAAATTGTAGTCCTAATTGCTAGCTTTGATATAACACTTCTAAATTTTTAGTAGCACTTTTACGCTTGGACTCAAAACAAACCCTAGCTTCTAATATATACTCACACACACACACTAGCGCCTAAACACACACACACACACCGCACGACACCCACCATTTCCCCTGTTCTTCTTATCCCCAAAGAAATCATTCGCTCCTTTTTCTTCTTATTCGTAGCACCCGTTCTTCTTCATTTTCGGGCAAAGCATCTTCAAGGCTGTAGGGGGCGAGCTGTAGCACTGTCGATTGAGCTCGATTCCATCCCATTCCAGCTCCTTTTCGATCGGCTTAGTTCATTGAGCCCACTTCTTCAATTTTTTTTTCTTTTCTTCACTTAACTAGGCAAGATTATGGTTTCATTGCTTACCTTGTAGATTATTTATGCATGTTTTGATTGATATTAAGTTTTGTGCATTCTATTTTCGAAAAATAGCATGAATGCGTGCCCTGTATTTTTTTTTCTTCCAGTCACGACAATGAGTTTTCTTTTGTTTGTTTATTGTTTGGCTACTGGTTTAATCATGTTATAGGTCTAGGAATGATTGATTTTGAAGCATTTGAGAAGTAATACAATGGAAGGTTGCTTATGTTCAAATTTTTTTTCAGTTTTCTTGACAAGTTATTTCCAAAATCTGATGTTATTGTTGGTGATGATGGGTTGGTGATTTAGGAGCTACCATGAATGATATGTAGTTCACATGGTAGCGTTAAGATGTGTCAAATTGCAATGTGGCCACGGATGGAAGAATTTCAAACTGCCCAGCTACTTAGGAATTGGTTTTTGGTTGCTTGGTGTAGCTGCTCTTGGGCTGGGTTATGGTGAATTTTAGGGAGCTTTGGGGGAGCTTAGAAGTTGGTTTGTGATGCTAAGATAGTGGCTTTGGGTTGAGGGACAAATAGGCAGGTTTTGGATTGGATATGAGGGAGTGAGCTTGAGCAGATTTTGTGAATTTATGGGCTATCCAGAAATTGATTTTTAAGCGGGGGTTAAACTCGGGTTTTGGCCAAGGTCTCGGGTCTGGGATTAGTCTAGGATGTTGGAAATATGTTGGTTCAAGCGGGAATCGATTCGGTTAAGTTTGGGTCGAGTTTTAGATTTTTAGTTGATAAGACGCAGAAATGTATTTGAGGCTAAGGGGCTGCTGCCCGGAAACCGCTCTTTTGAAAAATGAACGCTTAGGAAATAAATCCCGAGGATGATCTCCCTACTTAGTTCTAAGTGTCGTGGTGTAGTAGTTGCAAGCGGAATCCTTTTTGGATAAGAAACGAGCAAGTTATTAATTTTACGGGCAAACCGCTCGAATTTGTCGTAAGTGCAATTTATGGGTTAAATTCTCCATCCTTTGGTTTAGTTCCTAAATCACCATCCCGATAATCCTTGTGTGAGTCATATGCATGATTATTGAGTAATATTTACATTCATGTACTATCTACACATGCATGCTAAGTCCATATTCAAGTATGAAAGGAAAATACTTTTTACGAACGAAGTGAGATGATTATGACTACATTTATTCACGTGTATGTGTGGAGCTGAGATACGTTTTGGCCTTCCTTACCAAATCATTATGGGTTTCCTTACCTTAGCACATGTTCGTGTGGGGCTGAGAGATATCTTGGCCTCCCTTACCAAATTCAGGGCAAGATTGGGTTGAGTGTTATCCTGACCTCCTTGCGGCATAGTACACTACAACCATGATCATGATCGAAATCACAGAGTCACAATTCAAGGATCTAAGTTCAAATATTTATGTCTATATTTCCGTACAGTTTACTCAGTTATATTGTTTATGTTTGACTTAGCCATGCATATGTTTCATTCATATTCACGTCACTTATTCAGAAATCATTTATTTAAGTTTCAGGGCACAAAAGTATTTTATTACAATTTATTTTCAATCTGCCTGTGCTTGTATCTATGTAGTACTCGTTATCCCCCCCATATTCTTGTTGAGTTTTTTTTTTGGCTCACTACACTTATTTGTTTTCAGGTGAGTACGATTTCCTAGGTACTGAGGAGCAGGATCCCCAAGGTGAGGCCACTGGTGGTGCAGGCCCTTGACCGTCGCTGTATTTCTTTTAGTTCCGCAAACTCTGATGATATGTAATAACGAATTGTAGTAATTTAAACATTACAGTTATTTGGAGGATGAGTCTTCCCTGATTTTGATCATTTGGCATGTGGACTTATCCACCTGTCGTACCGCATCAAGCGGGGTTAACTTACTTTTATTTCGTGGTATTCTGATTCGGATTTTATTCGGTAGTTATTTTATTTGTTTGAACTGCTGCTTGTGACAGGTTGGATTTTTAATAGTTTCAAACGAGTCATAGCAAATTTTTTTCGAAAATCCTGTATTTTCTTTATTAAATAAAATAACTATATTAGAGGTATCTAGTCTTCTCAGTTGGTATCAGAGCGCGGTCTTGGTTTGGGCTGTGCCTAGTACTGGTTGCCAAAAATCAAAGGGATCTCGCCTCAAAGTCTATAAGATTTAAGTTTCATTAACTGTCATTTGTTAAGTTTAGTAGCATTAGTTTCCTAAGTTATTTGAGCCTATATAAGTTTAAAGAAAATATTTTTCTTAAGGCATGAAATTTTAATGTGGGAATTTAAACTTGCGTACAGATGACCACTCGTCGTGGACGTGCTCTGCAGCCACCACCTCCTCCACCTCCTCCTCCGCCACCTCCACCAGCTGCGGATGTTGGGACACAGGTGCTAGCTGGTTTAGCCCATATCCTAGAGCGACATGTGGATGCTCCGAGGGCTAGACTTGGGACTGTTTATGAGCAGTTTAGGAAGATGAATCCAACGGACTTTGCTGGCACCACTGACCCATTAGTAGCGGAGGGATGGATCCGTTCGCTTGAGTTGATCTTTCGCTATATGCAGTTGGGAGATCCGGATCGAGTCCGCTGTGCTGTCTTTCACCTCCAGGATGATGCTTCCCTTTGGTGGGAGGGAGTAGAGAAGACAGTGGACACGACTACCCTGTCTTGGACTGAGTTTAGGAGGCTTTTCTTTGAAAAGTATTTTACTGCGGATGTGAGGCTCGTTTGAAGACGGAGTTTTGAGCCTGCGACAGGGAGACCTATCAGTGGCTGAGTTTGTGGTGAAATTTGAGCGAGGTTGCCACTTTGTGACTTTGATTGGGGATGATGAGGCGGAGAAGCTCCAACACTTTATTGTTGGGCTACGACCCACTATCCGACGAGATGTGCTCATGGCGAAGCCAGCTGATTATGCTTCGGCGCTCAGATGAGCTTTGTGGTCCGAGCAGACTTTGAGGGACATCAGCGCTGAGGCGCAGAGTAAGAGGCCGCTACCATCTCATGGTCCGCGGCAGCAGCATGGGAAGAGGCCATTCACTGGGCCGCAGCGTCAGCAGGGACCCTTTAGACCTCAGGGGCATCTAGCCCATAGACCCCAGGGGCATCATGCTGTAAGGTCCGAAAAGTCCAGTAACTTAATCATGATTAATTGATTGAATTATATGAATTAATGCATGTTATTTAGATAAATTAATTGTTATGTGAATTATGTGATTTAATTAAATGCCTGAAATGTTATGTCATATGTATGATTTTAAAGTTTTTAGGTTGGTATTAATTTTGGGTCGTAGGGACGAGCCTAGCCTTGGCTTGAGTAAAGAAAATTTGTTGATTTTAAATTAAGTTTAAAGGAATGCAGTGTATTTTTATTTATTTTATTAAATGAGAGGGTAAAATTTTAAAGGATTTTAAGTGTAACTAATGGGCCGTGTTGAAGCCCATTAGTCACAAAATAAATAAGCGTTCAGAATTTTATTCTGAACTCTCATTTTGAACGCTCTCTTTTTCTTTCAAATCTCTCTCACTCAAACGCTGCATCAAGGGTAGGGTTCTTCGACTTCTCAAGGCTAGATCGTTCCGCCGTCCAGGTTAATCCCAATCAGACGATTCAGGAAAGTTTTTAATGTTTTGAAACCCATTCAAGAGTATAAATATGTTTGATATGAACCCTAGGTTGATTTATGGTGTTGATTGATGCATGATTTTAGAAAGTTACATGAGTATATTGTAAAATCGCGAAGCTTGATGCGTTCCTGATGTTTTCGGTATAAATTTATTGAGATTCTAGGGCATTTATGTTGTAAAAATCAGAATTTTGGAAGAAGAGATTTTGAATGAGAAGTTTTGATTCAAAACTTTGAAAATTTGGATCGTGATGTGCGTATATTTTGAAGTTTTTCATGTGTTTGATTATAAGTTTTGATGGGTGAGTGAATAGATTTGATTTGGAATCGAAAAGAACCGAAAAAGAGCAAAAAAAAAAAAAAATGAAGTTCGCACCCTGCGCGCCTGCTGCCTGCATGCGCAGGCAGCACCACCGGTGCAGGGGCGCAGTTTTTGAGCGCCCCTGCACTAGGGGGAAGCGTTGGTGGCGCAGGGGGGCAAGTTTTCTGCGCCCTTGCACCATAGGCGCTGTCCAAATTTTTTTTAAGATTGTGTTTTGAAATCCTAATTTCATATTTGTGGTCTTTAAAGCTATTTTAAGTATTTTTAAGAATGTTTATGCAAAAGTTTCAAGTTTTCAATGTCCGGGACGGATGGAACAACTCACGTGGATCGAATATACTATGTAATGCATGTTTATGTTTTCAACCTTCATGAAAATTATTTTTCCATGAAAATCATGAAATGTAGGATGTATTTAATGCATGAATGGTTCTCGCATTGGTTTATGCATGCACGACATTGTTTATGAAAGTTCATGATGATGGAAGAATAATGATGACGTGCATGAAGAATGATATGATACGAAGAATATTATTATGTATGAAAACTATTTTGATGACTTATGTATCTTGTGGTGGTTATACGGGGTATGCACTTCGGGATGAGCTCCGGAGCGGCTATCCAAACATGGCTCACGGGATGGTTATACGGGGTATGCACTTCGGGATGAGCTCCGAAGCGGCTATCCAAAGAATAAAAGTTTACGGGCGTAATGCCATATGCTTGTTGATCAACATAAATCTATGAATGACTCACTATGACGGTTGCCACACTACTCATACTTCATCACCCCAAATATTTTTTATGATATGGCTTTATCAAAGTTATGTTTAGTGCATGAAAGTTTAAGTTAATGTTTTCTCTTTTAAAGTTAGAAAATCCTTTTTCTGCATGTTCTTGCTGAGTCTTTCGACTTACTATACTTGAATGGTGCAGGTAACGATGATGTGGATGCTTTTATTGATGATTATGTGGGCGGACATAAAGAAGAAGCAGGGGTCGATCCAACGGGCATTGCATGAGTGTGAATGCTTTAGAATGGAAGATGTTTTAAACATTTTTTTATTTGATGAGAGGCAAACAAGTTTTAATTTTTAAGTTGATGGCCATGTTTGACAAATATTTTTGGATGCTATTCTATTTTTGTGCGCTTATTATACGCTCTTTTAATAAAGAAGATGATGCTTCCGCAAAGTTTTTATTTTTCCCAAAATTTTAAGTATGTATGTTTGAGTAACGTTTCGATTGAAAAATTGGGACGTTACAGCTTAGTTTCAAAGCAGTTTGCTCTGGGATTGTTTGCACGCATGCATTCTCGCCACGACACTATGCTTCGTCTTCATGTCTGTAAGTTTTATGTTATGGATTGTTTAAGATGCATGATAGTAATTACGATTAATAAATTATGCATGTTGTTTATGCTGTTATTTTTAAATAACATAATTAAGTATGTGGACTGTATGGACATCAGGATCATGGCTAACCGTAGGAATCCGAACAATGAGGACAATCAGAATAACCAGTTTTTGGCTGGGTTGGCGACTCTGTTGCAAGAGCAAAGTAGAGCCCAAGGGGAACAGATCCAACAGTTAATCCAAGCACAAGCGGGAGGATGGAACAACAATCAGCCGCTTTTGACCAATCCTATCTTTAAGCAGTTTAAGGATCTAGGGCCATAGGAGTTTAAAGGAGGGGCTGATCCCTTTGTAGCCGAGGAATGGGTGCAGTCAGTAGAGACCATTTTTGACTACATGCAGCTCACGGATGCAGACCGTGTGAGGTGTGCCATCTTTATGTTTCGTTATGATGCACGGGTTTGGTGGCAGGGAGCCCGTTCTGCTGTGGATATGACTACGTTGACTTGGAAAGGATTCAAAGATGTGTTCTATGGGAAATATTTCACTATCAGCACCAGGACTAGACTTTTTCTAGAGAATTTCTGGAGCTCTGCCAAGGGAGCATGTCCAATGCCGAGTATGTGAAGAAGTTTGAGAGGGGGAGGTACTTTGTGCCCATGATTTTGGGTAATGCTTCAGAGGAGTTGAAGCCTTTCACAGAGGGACTGAATGCCACTATTCGACGTGATGTCAGATTGAGTGGGGCACAAACGTACCGAGCAGCAGTCGATGAGGCTATGTTGTCAGAAAAAATGGGAATGATATTATCAAGGAATCGCAAGCGAAAAGAGTCAGTTACTAGGGGAGAGAGCAGCAAGGGCCTAGTCAAAAGAGGCCGTACCAAGCTCCAGCTCAGAGGAGACCGCAGCAGCAGCGCCAAAACCCCAATCAGGCAGGACCTCAGGGACAGAATCAACCGAACGCCAATGCTCCAAGGCCGGCGAATGCACCTATCTGTCAGAAGTGTGGGAAATCACACTCCGGTCAATGTATGCTGGGGACCAATACTTGCTTTCTTTGCAAGAGGCCAGGACATTTTGCCAAAGACTGCCCGCAATCAAAGGAGCCTATCAAGGGAAGAGTTTTTTCTATGACTCACGATCAGGTTGACCCAGATTCTGCAATTGTCACAGGTATGATCCGTATTGCTGATTTACCTGCTTTCGTGTTGATAGATACAGGAGCTACGCACTCTTTTATGTCTGTTAGTTTTATGATGAAATTGAGGGTCTTGCCGGATGAATCTATTTCGGAATTTTGTGTGACGTTACCCTCGGGAGAAGAACTGAAAAGTAGTAGTGTGGTAAGAAATTGCAAGGTTCAGATGTAGAGTCTAGTGTTGTGTGCAGATTTTATTGTTTTGAAGATGGTGGATTTCGATGCGATTTTTGGGATGGACTGGTTGGCTCAGCATAAGGCTATTATTGACTGCAAACGGAGAACTTTCTCTTTGAAAGATCAGAACGGAAAACCATTTGTGTACCGCACTACATCTAAGAGGAGCTCACCAGGTATGATCTCTGCAGGAACAGCTTGGCAGTTATTGAGTAATGGGTGTACAGGATTTCTTGCAAGTCTAACTGGCGAGCTGGAAGTGCAGCGACCGAAACTTGTGGAAGTGGAGGTAGTGAAGGACTTTCCAGAAGTTTTTCCCGATGATGTTGCGGGATTGCCTCCAGTCAGGGAAGTCGAATTTGGGATAGAATTGATGCCTGGAACTAAGCCAGCTTCTAAGGCACCATACAGATTAGCACCGACTGAGATGAAAGAACTGAAAGATCAATTGCAAGAGTTGCTGGATAAGGGGTTCATCAGACCGAGTGTATCACCATGGGGTGCACCGGTGTTGTTTGTTAAGAAGAAAGATGGGTCAATGAGGTTGTGCATTGACTATAGAGAGCTGAATCGAGTTACATGAAGAACAAATATCCCTTGCCCAGAATAGACGACTTGTTCGACCAATTGCAAGGGGCAGAGGTGTTCTAAAAATCGATCTACGATCAGGCTACCATCAGCTGAAGGTGAAGGATGTAGATGTGCAGAAGACAGCATCCAGGACTCGCTATGGCCATTACGAGTTCTTAGTAATGCCGTTTGGATTGACCAATGCACCAGCTGCGTTCATGGATTTGATGAACATAGTGTTTCAACCCTACTTGGATCAGTTTGTCATAGTCTTCATAGATGACATATTGATCTACTATCGCAGTCTAGAGGAGCATCGTCAGCACTTGACTACAGTGTTGTAGATTATGAAAGAAAAGCAACTGTATGCTAAGTTCAGTAAGTGTGAATTTTGGCTGGAGCAGATTTCATTTTTGGGTCATATAGTTTCAGCTAAGGGAATTGAGGTGGATCCGTCTAAGGTGGAAGCGGTCCAAAATTGGGTTGCTCCAAAGAATGCTACAGAAATACGGAGTTTCTTGGGTTTAGCAGGCTACTACAGGAGATTTAATCAAGACTTCTCCAAGATAGCTCTACCACTGACTTCCTTAACTCGAAAAGGTGTGAAGTTTGTGTGGTCAGAACAATGTGAGAAGAGCTTTGCAGAATTGAAGAAAAGATTGATGTCAGCGCCAGTGCTAGCAATTCCCGAAGGCACGGGTCGTTTTGTGGTTTATACGGATGCTTCTAAGAGTAGATTAGGAGCTGTTTTGATGCAGGATGATAAAGTAATAGCATATGCATCTCGACAGCTGAAGATCCATGAGAGGAACTACCCGACTCATGATCTTGAGTTGGCGGCAGTTGTTTTTGCTTTGAAGCTATGGAGACACTACTTGTACGACGAAAGGTGTCAGATTTTCACTGATCACAAAAGCCTAAAATATTTCTTCACTCAGAAGGAGTTAAACATGAGGCAAAGAAGATGGCTGGAATTGGTGAAGGACTACGACTGTGACATTAGCTATCATCTTGGTAAGGCTAATGTTGTAGCAGATTCCTTGAGTCGCAAGTCTGCGACATTGAACCAATTGACAGTCCAGCAGGAGTTGATTGCTGAATTTGAACGGATGAGTTTGGAGGTATTCGAACCAATGGAGGTATGCACTCTAGCAGCCTTAACAGTAGTACCTAGTTTGCTTGAGAGAATTTGAGCAGGCCAAGCTTCTGATGAACAGTTGACGTTGTGGAGGAACAGAGATGAAGCCAAGGGTGGTACATTGTACAATGTCAAAGATGGAATTGTTCATCACTGAGGTAGAATGTGGGTGCCAGCAGTAGACTCACTGAGAGTTGAAGTAATGACTGAAGCCCATACTGTTCTGTATTCCATTCATTCAAGAAGTACGAAAATGTATAAGGATCTGCAATCCTTATATTGGTGGCCATGTATGAAGAGGGATGTTGTAAAATTTGTGAATGAATGTTTGACTTGTCAACAAGTGAAGATCGAGCATCAAAGACTGGCAGGACTCCTGAAACCATTGCCAATACCCACATGGAAGTGGGAAGATGTCACTATGGATTTCGTGGTAGGATTGCCAGTTTCACCGCAAAGGATGAACTCGATTTGGGTGGTAGTTGACAGGTTAACTAAGTCAGCTCATTTTATTCCAGTCAGGAATAACTTCTCCATGAATCAGTATGCAGAGCTGTACATTCGAGAAATTGTTAGATTGCATGGAGTACCGGCGAGGATAGTATCTGACAGAGATCCTAAGTTCACTTCAAACTTTTGGGGAAGTTTACATAGAGGATTGGGAACGAAGCTAGCTTTCAGTACAACTTTCCACCCTCAGACAGATGGTCTATCAGAACGAGTGATCCAAATACTCGAAGACATGTTGATAGCTTGTATGATCGACTTTGGAGGTAATTGGGAATTGAAATTTCCTTTAGTGGAGTTTACTTACTACAATAGTTATCAAGCAACTATTGGCATGGCTCCTTATGAGGCGTTGTATGGGAGAAGATGTAGAACTCCCCTACACTGGGATGAAGTTGGAGAGAGAGCTGTTTTGGGGCTGAAAATAGTGACCCAAACAGTAGATGTGATAGCCAAGATCAGAGACAAAATGTTGACAGCGCAAAGTCGACAGAAAAGTTACGCCGACCAGCGACGTAGAGATTTGGAGTTTGAAGTAGGTGACCATGTATTTTTAAATGTGCCACCATGGAAAGGTGTTATGAGATTTGGAAAAAAGGGTAAATTGAGTCCAAGATATATAGGACCTTTTGAGATCCTAGAAAAAGTTGGGGCTCGAGCTTACCGAGTGGCACTACCACCAAACTTGGAGGGTGTTCACAATGTCTTCCATATCTCCATGTTAAGAAAGTATGTGGCAAATTCTTTTTATTCGCCATGAGCCAGTGGAATGGACGCCAGACTTGTACTACGAGAAGATGCCTGTTCAAATCTTGGACAGACAAGTTCGTAGGTTGAGAAACAGAGAGATTCCAATGGTGAAAGTCTTATGGCGCAACCAGTTGGTTGAAGAAGCTACCTGGGAAACCGAGCAGGATATGCGAGCACTCTATCCTAAACTGTTTGGTAAGTCGAATTTCGAGGACGAAATTCTTTTAAGGAGGGTAGAGTTGTAAGGTCCGAAAAGTCCACTAGCTTAATCACGATTAATTGATTGAATTATATGAATTAATGCATGTTATTTAGATAAATTAATTGTTATGTGAATTATGTGATTTAATTAAATGCCTGAAATGTTATGTGATATGTATGATTTTAAAGTTTTCAGGTTGGTATTAATTTTGGGTCGTAGGGACGAGCCTAGGCTTGGCTTGAGTAAAAAAAATTTGTTTATTTTAAATTAAGTTTAAAGGGATGCAATGTATTTTTTTTATTTATTTTATTAAATAGGAGGGTAAAATTTTAAAGGATTTAAAGTGTAACTAATGGGCCGTGTTGAAGCCCATTAGTCACAAAAGAAATAAGCGTTCAGAATTTTATTCTGAACTCTCATTTTGAACGCTCTCTTTTTCTTTCAAATCTCTCTCACTCAAACGCTGCATCAAGGGTAGGGTTCTTCGAATTCTCAAGGATAGATCGTTTCGCCGTCCAGGTTAATCCCAATCAGACGATTCAGGCAAGTTTTTAATGTTTTGAAACCCATTCAAGAGTATAAATATGTTTGATATGAACCCTAGGTTGATTTATGGTGTTGATTGATGCATTATTTTAGAATGTTACATGAGTATGTTGTAAAATCACGAAGCGTGATGCGTTCCTGATGTTTTCGGTATAAGTCTATTGAGATTCTAGGGCATTTATATTGTAAAAATCAGAATTTTGGAAGAAGAGATTTTGAATGAGAAGTTTTGATTCAAAACTTTGAAAAGTTGGATCGTGATGTGCGTATATTTTGAAGTTTTTCATGTGTTTGATTATAAGTTTTGATGGGTGAGTGAATAGATTTGATTTGGAATCGAAAAGAACCGAAAAAGAGGAAAAAAAAAAAAAAGAAGTTCGCACTGAAAGAGTGGGTGCCCAGTGAGCCAACTTGTGGCTATGGGCTTTGATGACTCTTTGTACAAACGATCTTTTGTTTAATGTAATTTACACTTTTATTAATGGCAATGACTTTATCTTTCTTCATATTGTTATATTATGATATACTATTGTTGTTTTGATAAAGACCTTGAATATACTATAGTGTATGTAAGATGTGGTAGAACATGGGGATGTCTATCATGAAATACATCTTATAGTCACTGTATATTCTAAACTGTTCCTAGTCGATTGAGCCTTCTGGTAGGGAACATGGAGATGTTCGAAGCATACAAATGGATATTCATAGGATGAATAATCGAACTACCCTATCCGGACTTTCCAAGTGGTTATCACTTATCGAGTGGATTAAGTCCGCGGTTTTGGTTGTACACCATTAGTCCTTATTACTTGAAACATCATGGAGACTCTATATGCTAGTACTGTGTTTTGACTCGTTTACCGACTCTATGGGGGTCATCAGGTGTCGGGATTGGGTACAGTTACAACACATATAGGAGTCGATGCATTGTTGTCAAGGATTCACCACATACTTGCGAGTGTGGATATCCTATGCGATCTGAGGAGATATTAGTGTGACGAATCTCTGGCCAGAGTACTTGATGTGATTTAAGAAATGGTTTCTTAGTAGCACATGCGATGTCACTAATTTGATCTTCAAGATGTATTGCATAGTTATCGAATCTTGAGCGACTCTCGATATACCAATGGTTGTTGATTCGATCGGGATATATGGATGAAGGGACCGTACTGTACGCTAACCAAAATCTACTGGTTCTTGTAGGCACTATCAGTGATACCTAGGGAATCATGGGGCGATGTTGCTAGGCGCTTTACCATGATTCGTTGGGCAAGTCGGAAATCGTTGTTCCGAGTCACAAGGAGTTGTGAGCCCACGGCTAGCTGTATCCCTGAACCATTGAGGGTCACACAGTGTAATGGAGTTTTAATCCCCGTTGAGATAGTTAAATTTAAAGAGTTAAATTTAATGAATAAAGAAGTTGGACTTCTTAAATAAGAGAAAGGGAGTAGGATTTCCTAAAATGACATGGGGATGTACATTTTTGGAAACCACTGAATTCGGATTCAGGAAAATTTATCTTGACTTTAAAATGTGCAGAAATGGTTTCTGTGCACATTGGTAAAATCGGTTTATCAATCGGAGTCACGATGAATTTTATATTAATTTCTGAACATGCGGGCTTTGCTTGTCGGGCCTCAACTTATGACTAATGGGCCCTAAGGTGTTAGTGGCCTGCATTATAAATAAGTTATTGCAGTACAGAAATTAGACATAACAGGTCATAATTTGAGACAGTTTTTCGAAAACCCTAGCCTCCTCTCTCTCAAAGTGGCCGTACACCCTCCCTCACTCTACCTGAGATTTTCCGGTCTGTGATTTTGAATTGCAGTCTGGAATAGCGAATCAAATTCGTTTATTCTCTTCGTAGAAAACTTCTGATAGATTTTCTAGTGCAATCTATCAGAGGGATTAAACCTCTATTCGTGGACCTGATTGAAGGAGTTCATCAGTTCCTGGGAGAGACAACAAGAGCAGAGAAATCTGTTGGAGTCCAATAATCTCGCTTCGAGATTGAAGGTAAAATTTAATAATTGTTATTTAATTTTACACACACTTATAATTTATCGTTAAACGGTTGATACCCACACTATGGAATTGTTCCATAATAAAATTTTTAAACTTCCGCTGCACCGGGTATCAATCGTGATTGATCTGAACGCCAGTTTTCCAACAGTGGTATCAGAGCCAGGTTGCTCAGATCAAACGATTAAATTAATCGATTGTACAAAAATTTTTGAGTCTTGGTTTTTTAAAACAAAATATAAAAAAAAAATTTTTTTTTTTCGGGCAAAACCCGGGCAGCGATTGGATCGCTGCCCGGTGGGGCAGCGACGGTCGCTGCCCCGGGCGGCGCTAGGGGGCGCACAGCGCCGCCCAGGGGCAGCGCTCAGCGCCACCAGGGCAGCGCTCGGCGCTGCCCAGCGCAGCGCAGCGCTCTGCGCTCGGCGCTGCCCAGGGCGGCGCACGGCGCCGCCCAGGGGCGACGCACGGCGCCGCCCAGGGCAGCGCACGGCGCCGCCAGGGCAGCGATTGTCGCTGCCCTAAAGGGGCAGCCGGGCTGCCCCGGCCCGCGCCCACGGGTGCGGGCCGGCCCGGGAGTGTCCGGTCAAAAATTTATTTAAATTAATTTTAATGTGTTAAAATTTTATTTTTGGTCCGGTCAAAAATTGTTTTTGATTGGTTCACGAGGCATCGGATCGAATTGTTCGAGTCCGAAAATTTTAAAATTGATTTTTGGATAAATTTGAATTTTTGGAAAATTTTAATATTTTATCCTTAAATTGAATTTTGAAATCAATTATTTTTGGTACAATTGATGATAAGATTTGATCTTATGTATATATTAAGTAAAATATGATTTTATCTATAAAATTAGATTCTGTAGATAAAATATGATTTTATTTAATAAAAGGTAAAATATGATTTTATATGTAAAATATGATTTTATATATAAAATATGATTTTATCCTGTTTAAATTTAAATTGCCATATGCATGATATCCAATGAATTAATTTTGAATTAAATGTTATTGGATAAGGATGATCGATTGCCATGACCAATTTTGTAGGTGTATGTTAGGAATTTACATTTGTTTTATTGTTGTTGGTTTTATTAATGGGCCTGGTTTATGGCCCAATATGAATGTCATATGTAATAAAAGTGGGCTTGGTTTATGGCCCGTTCCCACCCCTAAAATGTATCCCCTACTTGTCATTGCTATTTATTGTAAATACATTAGATTTAGTGGGAGATCAAGATTTGAAGATGGTGGGCCCAGCAGACAATAAAGACGAAGAAATATAAATTGGAAGCTAATGTAATAGGATTGCATTGCATACTGCATATTACCTAGGATTGGACTAAGACTCGTGATTGGCAACCACGAGTCAATTAGAAATGGAATCGATCATCCTATATATAATATATGATATTATGATTGTATGCATGTTTTAGACATAATTGCGTGAATCCGGCAAGCATGCAATAATTTGAAATTGATGAGACAAATTTTTTATAATTAAAAATCCCTCATTTTAAATATGATTTAAAATTGATATCAAGATAAATAAAGGAAATTTAAATTTGTTTAAATATTCCTACCTTCCATCAACGGTCAATGTATGAGATGCTACCCGCGGATACGGTCCGGCTCATATTATTGGGGGGGCCCGTTCGTCGGAAAGTTGTACATTGGATCGACAAATGTTGTAAGTTGGGTGGAACTCCCATGGGATCGGCTCATATTATTGGGGGATCCACATGGCGACCGTCCATCACAACTTAATATTGATGGGTCATCTTGACATGTCACTATAAACGGCGTCATATTATTGAGCCCTTATTGGACATGAGGTAAAAACATGGGGGTTGCTTTGGAAGCAATTGGGCTCTACCTTTTGAGAATTATGGTTGGCTGATATTATTCGGGACCATAAGTTTGTCAATTGGACTCCATGTTCTCACTAAGGAAAAAGTTTCCCGTTTTCACTAGAGGGTAGTGAAATCGTTAAAATAGTGGGAGTGAGATTCATAAAATTAAATTCGCCTATTTTATGTCTTAGTAAATTGCTTAAACAATCATTGATATATGTCTGTTTTTCTTTTCAGTATTTCATACAATGATTTCGCGTAATCCATTATTCTCGATCCTCGAACAAAACAAGTTGACTGGCGCAAACTATACGGAATGGTTCCGGAAGTTGAAGATTGTCTTGACTTCGGAGAAGATGCTCTACGTGTTAGAGAAATCACCTCCGAAGGAAGCACCAGCTGACGTAAGTCCGGAGGAATTGGCCAAACTTGATGCATGGTGGGACCATGACATCAAGACCAAATGCTATATGCAAGCCTCGATGTCTGATGAACTCCAGAGGCGATTTGAGGAACACCGTGAATGCTGCTGACATTCACGCTCAACTCAAGGAACTTTTTGGGGCTCAATCGAGGGCTGAAAGGTTCGCTACTGTTAAGGAGCTAATGACGTGTCGCATGCGTGAAGGGACTTCGGTCCGTGATCATGGGGTACGAGTGATTTGGCTCATACAGAAGTTAGCAACTCTTGATTTGGTGTTGGAGCATGAACTCAACGTGGATTTACTGCTTCTGTCTCTTCCTTCTTCGTTTGACGGATTTGTGGTAAATTTTAATATGAACAAGATAGAGGCCACCCTTGAAGAGATGGTCAATATGCTTGTGACATATGAATCCACACTAAAGAAGGATAAACCAGCTTTCTTGGTGGGCTCCTCATCTTCTGCTAAGAAGGGGCCAAGTACGAAGGGTAAGAAACGTTCTGCCCCACCCAAGAAAGTCGAACCCGAGAAGAAGCACAAGACAAAGGCTTCAAACAATGCAAAATCCAAGGATGTTTGCCATTACTGCAAGAAGCCCGGTCATTGGAAGCGCAACTGCAAGGAATATCTAGAGCAGTTGGGAACTGCAAAGGGTATGTTCTATATTGAAATAAACATTTCACTTAATACTACTTCTTGAGTATTGGATACCGGATGTGGATCTCACATTTGCAATGATTTGCAGGTGATGACAAGAAGTCGCAGGCTTAGAATGGGTGAGACCCAGCTGAGGCTCGGGAATGGTTCCAGAGTTGAAGCTACAGCCATTGGAGATGTTTGTTTAATTTTGCAGAACGGTTTTAAGTTATTTTTAAGAGATGTTTTATTTGTTCCGGATTTAATTAAAAACATTATTTCTGTTTCTATGCTAGATAGAGATGGTTATTCTTGCAATTTTGTGAATGGGATTTGCAATATTTACAAGAATGAATGTTTGATTGGAAATGGACAACTTGAAAACGATCTATACAACTTAAAACTAAAAGACGTTCCAATAAATTATGTTGATAAACCGGCGACAACAAACAAAAGGAAAATCGATAGTCAAAACCCGGCAAACCTTTGGCACGCTAGACTAGGTCATATTTCCTCAAGGAGGATGAACAAGCTAGTGGGAGAGGGCATGTTTGATATGTCTGATATTAACTCTCTACCTACTTGTGAATCCTGCCTAAAAGGGAAAATGACTAAATCTCCTTTTAAGGGGAAACCTGAGCGTAGTCAAAATCTGTTGGATTTGATCCATACAGATGTTTGTGGTCCATTTAGAGTTGGGACTCAACATGGCCACACCTACTTCATTACCTTTACTGATGATTATTCAAGGTATGGGTATTTATATTTAATGAAATATAAGTCTGAAGCATTTGAAAAGTTCAAAGAATTCAAGGCTGAAGTAGAAAACAAGCTAGGTAAAAGTATTAAAGCACTTCGATCGGATCGAGGTGGAGAATACTTGAGTACCGAGTTTTTGGACTATCTGAAAGAGAATGGGATTCTCTCACAGTGGACTCCTCCTATGACACCACAGCTGAATGGTGTATCGGAGCGTCGTAATCGAACTTTGTTGGACATGGTTCGATCCATGATGAGCTTCACTGAGCTTCCACCTTCGTTTTGGGGCTATGCGCTTGAAACGGCGGTATTGTTGTTGAACAACGTCCACACTAAAGCAGTGGACAAAACACCATACGAGTTATGGAATGGCAAAGCTCCTAAGTATTCGTACTTGAGGATTTGGGGATGTCCTGCTTACGTGAAGCGGACAGTGGGAGATAAGTTGGATAGTCGATCCAGCTTATGTTATTTTGTAGGGTATCCGAAGAATTCAATCGGATATTATTTCTATTATCCTGCTGAAACAAAGGTGTTTGTTTCTAGGAATGCCACCTTCTTGGAGAAGGAGTTCTTATTGGATAAGAAAGGCGAGATGATGGAACTCGAAGAAGTTCGAGAAGAACCCGAAATACAAAATAACGATCCTACGCCTCAGGAACCATTACTGGACATGCCTGAACCTAGAAGATCCGAGAGGACTTCTAGACCTCCTGTTCGATATGGTCTTCTTCTTGAAGGGGATCAAGATGAACCCGACATTGGATGTGATCCAAGAAACTTCAAGGAAGCAATTTCTGATGCGGATTCAAATTTATGGCTTGAAGCTATGCAGTCTGAATTGGATTCAATGCATACAAACTAAGTTTGGTCTTTAGTAGATCCTCCTGATGGAATTGTTCCAATAGGGTGTAAATGGATCTACAAGAGAAAGCTTGGGCCTGATGGTAAGGTATTGACCTACAAGGCGCGATTGGTGGCGAAAGGTTACACTCAAAGACAAGGAGTTGACTATGATGAAACCTTTTCACCAGTTGCAATGTTCAAGTCCATAAGAATCCTTATTGCCATAGCTGCATGGTATGACTATGAGATATGGCAAATGGATGTGAAGACTGCTTTTCTTAATGGAGACATTAAGGAAGAAATCTATATGAAGCAGCCTGAGGGGTTCACATCCATGGGAAGCGAGCATAAGGTATGCAAGCTTCAGAGATCAATTTATGGTCTAAAACAAGCATCAAGAAGTTGGAACCAGAAATTTGATGAAACAATAAAAGATTTTGGTTTCATCAAGAACCCGGAGGAACCGTGCGTGTACAAGAAAGTAGTTAAGGATGCTGTGACATTCTTAGTACTTTATGTTGATGACATCCTACTCATTGGGAATGATGTAGGGATGTTGCAGTCAACAAAGATATGGTTATCAGGTAGATTCTCGATGAAGGATTTGGGTGAGGCATCCTACATTCTTGGGATACAGATCTATAGAGATAGATCTAAGAGAATGATAGGACTCACTCAATCAACCTACATCGACACCATATTGAAACGGTTTTCAATGGATGGATCCAAGAGAGGACATCTACCCATGTGTCATGGAGTTTCTTTATCCAAGTCTATGTGTCCCAAGACTGATGCAGAGATAGAGAATATGACACATGTACCATATGCGTCAGCTATAGGTAGTATCATGTATGGGATGATATCTACCAGACCGGATGTAGCATTTGCTCTGAGTGTCACGAGCAGATATCAGGCTAATCCTGGTCAAATGCATTGGAAAGCCGTGAAGGACATTCTTAAGTACTTACGAAGGACTAAGAATATGTTCATGGTATATGGAGGACGAGATCTGAAATTGGAAGGCTATACCGACTCTAGCTTCCAAAGTGACGTGGATGACTCGAAGTCAACCTCTGGATTTGTGTTCATGCTCAATGGCGGTGCTGTCTCTTGGAAGAGTTCCAAGCAGGACACCACAGCGGATTCCACCACTGAGGCTGAATACATTGCAGCATCAGCTGCTGCTAAAGAGGCCGTTTGGATGAGGAAGTTCGTCCAAGAGTTGGGCGTCATTCCTGAATTTGTTGTTCCAGTCCCGGTGTACTGTGACAACACGGGTGCCGTTGCTCAAGCAAAGGAACCAAGGTCTCATCAAAGATCCAAACACGTACTGAGGAAATACCACATCATCCGGGAGATTGTGGAAAGAGGAGACATCACTGTCGAACGAGTGGCCTCTGCAGACAATATCGCTGATCCGCTTACTAAGCCCTTGCCAGGACCATTGTTTGACAAACATCGCGAAGCAATGGGTCTACGTAGTATGACTAGTTGGCTATAGGGCAAGTGGGAGATTGAAAGAGTGGGTGCCCAGTGAGCCAACTTGTGGCTATGGGCTTTGATGACTCTTTGTACAAACGATCTTTTGTTTAATGTAATTTACACTTTTATTAATGGCAATGACTTTATCTTTCTTCATATTGTTATATTATGATATACTATTGTTGTTTTGATAAAGACCTTGAATATACTATAGTGTATGTAAGATGTGGTAGAACATGGGGATGTCTATCATGAAATACATCTTATAGTCACTGTATATTCTAAACTGTTCCTAGTCGATTGAGCCGTCCGATAATAAGGATAAGGATCGCTCGAGTTTGAGACTAGCATTTGCGATGCGGAGTACCACGTTTCATTGGTAGGGAACATGGAGATGTTCGAAGCATGCAAATGGATATTCATAGGATGAATAATCGAACTACCCTATCCGGACTTTCCAAGTGGTTATCACTTATCGAGTGGATTAAGTCCGCGGTTTTGGTTGTACACCATTAGTCCTTATTACTTGAAACATCATGGAGATTCTATATGCTAGTACTGTGCTTTGACTCGTTTACCGACTCTATGGGGGTCATCAGGTGTCGGGATTGGGTACAGTTACAACACATATAGGAGTTGATGCATTGTTGTCAAGGATTCACCACATACTTGCGAGTGTGGATATCCTATGCGATCTGAGGAGATATTAGTGTGACGAATCTCTGGCCAGAGTACTTGATGTGATTTAAGAAATGGTTTCTTAGTAGCACATGCGATGTCACTATTTTGATCTTCAAGATGTATTGCATAGTTATCGAATCTTGAGCGACTCTCGATATACCAATGGTTGTTGATTCGATCGGGATATATGGATGAAGGGACCGTACTGTACGCTAACCAAAATCTACTGGTTCTTGTAGGCACTATCAGTGATACCTAGGGAATCATGGGGAGATGTTGCTAGGCGCTTTACCATGATTCGTTGGGCAAGTCGGAAATCGTTGTTCCGAGTCACAAGGAGTTGTGAGCCCACGGCTAGCTGTATCCCTGAACCATTGAGGGTCACAAAGTGTAATGAAGTTTTAATCCCCGTTGAGATAGTTAAATTTAAAGAGTTAAATTTAATGAATAAAGAAGTTGGACTTCTTAAATAAGAGAAAGGGAGTAGGATTTCCTAAAATGACATGGGGATGTACATTTTTGGAAACCACTGAATTCGGATTCAGGAAAATTTATCTTGACTTTAAAATGTGCAGAAATGGTTTCTGTGCACATTGGTAAAATCGGTTTATCAATCGGAGTCACGATGAATTTTATATTAATTTCTGAACATGCGGGCTTTGCTTGTCGGGCCTCAACTTATGACTAATGGGCCCTAAGGTGTTAGTGGCCTGCATTATAAATAAGTTATTGCAGTACAGAAATTAGACACAACAGGTCATAATTTGAGACAGTTTTTCGAAAACCCTAGCCTCCTCTCTCTCAAAGTGGCCGTACACCCTCCCTCACTCTACCTGAGATTTTCCGGTCTGTGATTTTGAATTGCAGTCTGGAATAGCGAATCAAATTCGTTTATTCTCTTCGTAGAAAACTTCTGATAGATTTTCTAGTGCAATCTATCAGAGGGATTAAACCTCTATTCGTGGACCTGATTGAAGGAGTTCATCAGTTCCTGGGAGAGACAACAAGAGCAGAGAAATCTGTTGGAGTCCAATAATCTCGCTTCGAGATTGAAGGTAAAATTTAATAATTGTTATTTAATTTTACACACACTTATAATTTAATCGTTAAACGGTTGATACCCACACTATGGAATTGTTCCATAATAAAATTTTTAAACTTCCGCTGCACCGGGTATCAATCGTGATTGATCTGAACGCCAGTTTTCCAACACGCACCCTGCGCGCCTGCTGCCTGCGTGCGGAGGCAGCACCACCGGTGCAGGGGCGCAGTTTTTGAGCGCCCATGCACTAGGGGGCAGCGTTGGTGGCGCAGGGGCACAAGTTTTCTGCGCCCTTGCACCATAGGTGCTGTCCAAATTTTTTTTAAGGTTGTGTTTTGAAATTCTAATTTCATATTTGTGGTCTTTAAAGCTATTTTAAGTATTTTTAAGAATGTTTATGCAAAAGTTTCAAGTTTTCAATGTCCGGGACGGATGGAATGACTCACGTGGATCGAGTATACTATGTAATGCATGTTTATGTTTTCAACCTTCATGAAAATTATTTTTCCATGGAAATCATGAAATGTAGGAAGTATTTAAGCATGAATGGTTCTCGCATTGGTTTATGCATGCACGACATTGTTTATGAAAGTTCATGATGATGGAAGAATAATGATGACGTGCATGAAGAATGATATGATACGAAGAATGTTATTATGTATGAAAACTATTTTGATGACTTATGTGTCTTGTGGTGATTATACGGGGTATGCACTTCGGGATGAGCTCTGGAGCGGCTATCCAAACATGGCTCACGGGATGGTTATACGGGGTATGCACTTCGGGATGAGCTCCGAAGCGGCTATCCAAAGAATGAAAGTTTACGGGCGTAATGCCATATGCATGTTGATCAACAGGAATCTATGAATGACTCACTATGACGGTTGCCACACTACTCATACTTCATCACCCCAAATATTTTTTATGATATGGCTTTATCAAAGTTATGTTTATTGCATGAAAGTTTAAGTTAATGTTTTCTCTTTTAAAGTTAGAAAATCCTTTTTCTGCATGTTCTTGCTGAGTCTTTCGACTAACTATACTTGAATGGTGCAGATAACGATGATATGGATGCTTTTATTGATGATTATGTGGGCGGACATGAAGAAGAAGCAGGGGTCTGTCCAACGGGCAATGCATGAGTGTGAATGATTTAGAATGGAAGATGTTTTAAACATTTTTTATTTGATGAGAGGCAAACAAGTTTTAATTTTTAAGTTGATGTCCATGTTTGGCAAATATTTTTGGATGCTATTCTATTTTTGTGCACTTATTATATGCTCTTTTAATAAAGAAGATGATGCTTCCGCAAAATTTTTATTTTTCCAAAAATTTTAAGTATGTATGTTTGAGTAACGTTTCGATTGAGAAATTGGGACGTTACAAATGCCCAGAGACCTCAGGGACACCAGGCGCAGGGACCCACTGTTCCCAAGACTGGGGAGAGGCCCATATGCCCGAGTTGCCACCGTGCTCATCATGGACAGTGTCTGGCAGGTGCTGGAGTCTGTTATCGGTGCAAGAAGTCAGGACACGTGTTTTCGAATTGTCCGTTGCGCAAGGAGCCGACACAAGGGAGAGTCTATGTGATGCAGGCCAAGGAGGCCGACCCTGATACCACGCTCATCACAGGTAATATTTAGAGCCTTTAATTAAGGATGATTTAATTGATTCATAGATGCAATTTTTGATTATGAGCTTTTCTTTTGGGGAATGAGAACTTGTTTTAGGTTTCATGCTTCGTGTTAATTGATTGTGTTGACATTAATAATTCTGAAATTTGGAATTCGATGAATTATAATGAACCTAAGTAGGACTTGTCTTATTTTCTTTCAATCTTTCCGTTGTTGTAATCACCTTTAATGCAGGTAGAATATTAGTAGCCTGAGTAACCACTAGATCTTTGCTAGATTCGGGGGCTACTCATTCTTTCATTTCGGAGACCTTTGTCCGTAAGCTGGGTATTGAGTGCGAAGAGCTGTTTGGTGGTTTCACAGTGACTGTCCCATCAGGGGAAGAGCTGTCCAAGAGGAATATAGTGAAGAATCTTGAGCTTCTATTGCGAGGGCAATCAGTGAGTGCAGATCTGATAGTGTTGCCCATGCCTAAGTTCGACTTGATCCTTAGGATGGATTGGATGACGAAGAACTCTATGGTGATTGACTTCCAGCAGCGATCAGTGATGGTCAGACCGGAAGGAGAAGAACCATTTTGGTTTGAGGCTACTAGGGGTTCGAGGAGGGCTCAGATTATATCTTTTATGCAAGTTAAGCAGTTGATGCATGAAGGATATGAGGCGTTCTTAGCCAGCTTATCATTGTCGGAGTTTCCAGTATGTCCAGGCGTTTCAGATGTGGACGTTGTCAGGGATTTTGAGGATGTATTTCCAGGCGATGTCGCAGGCATCCCGCCTGATAGAGAAGTTGAGTTCTCTATCGACTTGGTACCCGACACTGTGCCAATTTCTAAGGCACCGTATAGATTAGCTCCTACGGAAATGAAGGAGTTGAAAGAGCAGATTCAAGAGTTGCTTGATAAGGGTTTTATACGCCCTAGTTTCTCTCTATTGGGTGCACCGGTCCTCTTTGTGAAAAAGAAGGACGGGAGTCTAAGGTTGTGCATAGACTATCGAGAATTGAATGGAGTGACAGTAAATAACAAGTACCCACTTACCAGAATTGAGGATCTCTTTGATCAGTTGCAAGAAGCCTCTGTATTTTCGAAGTTTGATCTCCGCTCCGATTATCATCAGTTGAAAGTTAAGGAGTCAGTTGTGTTCAAGACATCTTTTAGGACCCGTTATGGCCACTACGAATTCCTTGTGATTCCATTCGGGTTGACGAACGCGCCCGCGGTCTTCATGGATCTTATGAACCACGTGTTTCAGCCGTACTTGGACCAGTTTGTCAATGTCTTCATTGATGATATCCTCATTTACTCAAAAGATAGAGTAGAGAATTCGCAGCATTTGAGGACGGTTCTAGAGGTGCTCCGAGAGCGGAAGTTATTTGCTAAGTTCGACAAATGCGAGTTTTGGTTGGAGAAAGTAGCATTCTTGGGTCATATCATTTCCGAGAGCGGTGTTGAGGTAGACCCCTCCAAAGTTCAAGAAGTTAAGGAGTGGTATGTACCTAGAAATGCATCGTAGATTCGCAGTTTTCTCGGATTGGCCGGTTACTATAGGAAGTTTATCAAGGGCTTTTCATCTATTGCAGTGCCTTTAACAACATTGACCAAGAAGAATGCTAGGTTTGTTTGGAGCCTGTAGTGCCAAGAGAGCTTTGATGTATTGAAGAAAGCTCTTACGTCGGCACCAGTGTTAGCCATGCCATGAGGGCAAGGTGATTTTGTGGTTTACTGTAGTGACCCTACATGGAATCACCTACTAACTGGCAACTAATAATATGCATTAAACTTAATACAGAAAAATACTTAACAGAGTAAAACGTGCGGAAACATAATCCATAATTTACATATTAGCTTAGTAAAATATATCCAGGCTTAATACTGTAGTGATACAACCATATCAAAAAATTAAAATTAAAAATTATACAGCTATATCGAATCCTGCTGTATAATTAATTCCTCAAGGATCTTGCTCCCTAGTCTTGCCTTGAACTACCAGCTCCGTCCATCCTGCGACCTGCCCCGTGGAATAGAGTGTCCAAGATAACAACTAGGACATGAGCGCTACCGCCCAGTACATAAACATGAGTAAACATATGTATATAATGCATGCAACATGATGACTGGTAAATGGTCATCTGAAATGTCATGCTCAATACTGGTGCCACATGAGTGCTGCCACCGCACGGATCAACCTCTGGGTGCAACCACACTCGTCTAGTACACCAGAGTAGTCAGACATACATGTCCCCGCCATCGCGGTACTCTCAATGATAGACTATCGAGTATAGAGCTTAACGGCTCTATAATCAGGTATAACAAGGTATAGGCTCAACGTGTATATGCACATGACATATGAATATGGAAAACGGTAAATCATATATCATGCCATATAATAATGCCAAATAAATGCAACATATAAACATGTATACTCGGTGGCAATCTCAGTCAATGTGTACGTACCTCTAGGCTAGTTCAAGTATAGTAGATCCTAGGTTCCAAGCCTATATTCAAAAGTTCACCGTATCACTACATAATTCTATAAGCCTTAACTAAGCTAATAAGTACTCCCAAAACTTAAATAGATTCCCGGACCATAACTTTGTCCGTAGATAGCCCTTTGAAGTCGCTGACTCTGGATGACTATAACAACTTTTTTGTTATTCCAGAATCTCACTATTACCGATAGGGCCCTCAAGTGTATAACTCATACTATATAACTGGAGAAGGAAACTCGGAAATTTGTAATCAAAAATGAATCTGAAGGCCCCTATTTATAGGAAAATTTTCGGACGAGTTCGGGCCCTTCGAACTGGGGTTCGGATCGTCCGATCCAACTCAATGCATGCATGCAAGCCACGTCGGGTTCGGAGCCTCCGAACTCAGGTTCGGATCGTCCGAACTTCTCTACGTCCGACACTTGTCCAAATTCATGGCTGAGTAATCCTGCTTGCATGGCATGAGGCATTTCGGGCTGTCCGATCCTAGTTCGGATCGTCCGAACGTGCCTTAACTCCGAAGTCAACAAGCTCACCTTCAAAGCCCCCGGTGTGCTGAGTTCGGGCCGTCCGAAGTCCTCTTCGGACCGTCCGAACTTGCTCAGAAAATGAAAATCCAATTCTTGATTCTGAAATCCGATTAAGCCTCGGAATTGGTTAATTACCAACCCTTAATCATGTTTAACATATTATTATCTTAAAATAGAATCTAGGTTACTATATTTACACTGATGCTTCCAAGCTGGGATTGGGAGCAGTTCTTATGCAACGGGATAGAGTCATTGCTTATTCTTCTAGGCAGTTGAAGGATCATGAGAAGAACTACCCTACTCACGACTTGGAGTTAGCAGCAGTAGTGTTCGCTCTTAAGATCTAGAGGCACTATCTCTATGGAGAGAAGGGTAAGATATTCACAGACCACAAAAGCCTCAAGTACTTCTTCACCCAGAAGGAGTTGAATATGAGGCAGAGGAGATGGTTAGAGTTGGTAAAAGAATACGACTGCGACATTAGTTACCATCCGGGTAAGGCTAATGTCATCGCAGATGCTTTGAGCAAAAAAAAGCAGTGATTGCCTCTATGACGGTGTCTAGGCCGTTGCAGGATTAGATTCAGAGATTTGAGCTAGAGTTCTATGCCGTGGGTAGAGCTCCTAGATTGTCAGCCTTTTCAGTGCAGAATTTGTTGTTTGACCGTATCAGAGTGGCTCAAGCAGTTGATGAGCAGTTGAGTAAGTGGAGACATAGAGCTAACGAGAGTGACACTGGGTTGTATTTAGTGGTAGATGGGATTGTGAGGTTTAGAGGTCGACTTTGGGTGCCCGCAGGTGATTCTCTGTGAGTTACTATCATGGAAGAGGCACATACGTCGCTGTACTCTATTCACCCAGGCAGTACGAAGATATATCGGGACCTTCAACAATTATACTGGTGGCCAGCATGAAGCGTGATATAGCCCGCTTTGTATCAGAATGCTTGAAATGCCAGCAGGTCAAAGAAGAACATCAGGGACCTGCAGGATTGCTTAAGCCACTCCCTATTCCCGAGTGGAAATGGGAGAATATTACCATGGATTTTGTTGTTGGTTTGCCGAGGATAGTGAGGGGTTCGAATGCTATTTGGGTTATTGTTGTCCGTCTCACTAAGTCGGCACATTTCGTGCCAGTGAGGACGAATTTCTCTATGACTCAGTATGCGAAGTTGTATGTCCAGGAGATAGTCAGGCTTCATGGCATTCCTGTTTCCATAGTGTCTGATAGAGATCCGCGGTTTACTTTGTCTTTTTGGAAGAGTCTTCATGTAGCCTTGGGTACAAAGCTTTTGTTTAGCACTTCCTTTCACCCGCAGACGGATGGTCAGTCCGAGATGGTGATTCAGATTCTAGAGGAGCTTTTGAGAGCTTGTGTTATTGACTTCCATGATAGTTGGGAGTCGAGGTTACCATTGGTGGAATTTGCGTATACAACAGCTATCAGGCCACCATTGGTATGGCGCCTTACGAGGCACTCTATGGGAGTCCATGCAAATCACAGGTAATATGGACCGAGATTGGTGAGAAGTCAGAGTTGGGACCAGAGATTGTTCAGCAGACTGCCGAAATTTTAGCCAAAATCCGTGATAGGATGAGGACTGCACAGAGCAGACAGAAGAGTTACGCTGATCATAGGAGGAGAGACTTGGAGTTCTTGGTTGGAGATCATGTGTTTGTTTGAGTAGCTCCTATGAAGGGTGTAATGAGATTCGGGAAGAAAGGAAAACTGTCACCAAGGTTTATAGGACCCTTTGAGATATTGGACAGAGTGGGGGCATTGGCTTATAGGGTGGCCTTGCCACCTAACTTGGATGGAGTCCATAATGTCTTCCACGTATCGATGCTGAGGAAGTACATCTCAAATCCGTCCCATGTACTCAGTTTGGAACCTCTTCAGTTAACTCCTCACATGACATATGAGGAAAGGACCATTCGGATTTTGGATAGACAGGAGAGGAGACTCCGGAACAAGTAGATTCCGATGATCAAAGTGAGATGGCAGAACCATTCGGATGAAGAGGCCACTTGGGAAGCAGAGGCAGCTATCAGGACTCGCTATCCAGAGCTATTTGGTAAGTCTTGAATTTCGAGGACGAAATTCCATATTAGGGAGGGAGGAATTGTGACGCCTAGAATTTCTTAATTTAAGTTTCATGCCTAAATTAGTCTTTAATATTTATATTTTTAATTATTTTAATTTTTTGTGTTAATTGGCTAAATGTTACATTTTTCCCGTGCATTAGAATTTATTATTGTTAACTTTTGCAAAAATTAGTATTTTTATTTTCGGTTTAGTAAAATCAAATTTAATATTTTAAATTAATATTTTTAAAGCTTGTATTTTTTACTTAGTACGACTAAATTGTAGTCCTAATTGCTAGCTTTGATATAACACTTCTAAATTTTTAGTAACACTTTTACACTTGGACTCAAAGCAAACCCTAGCTTCTAATATATACTCACACACACACACACACTCTAGCGCCTAAACACATACACACACACCGCACGTCACCCACCATTTCCCCTGTTCTTCTTCCCCCCAAAGAAATCATTCGCTCCTTTTTCTTCTTCTTCGTAGCACCCATTCTTCTTCATTTTCGGGCAAAGCATCTTCAAGGCTGTAGGGAGCGAGCTGTAGCATTGTCTATTGATCTCGATTCCATCCCATTCCAGCTCCTTTTCGATCGGCTTAGTTCATTGAGCCCACTTCTTCGATTTTTTTTCTTTTCTTCACTTAACTAGGCAAGATTATGGTTTCATTTTCTTACCTTGTAGATTATTTATGTATGTTTTGATTGGTATTAAGTTTTGTGCATTCCATTTTTGAAAAATAGCATGAATGCGTGCCCTGTATTTTTTTTTCTTCCAGTCACGACAATGAGTTTTCTTTTGTTTGTTTATTGTTTGGACACTGGTTTAATCATGTTACAGGTCTAGGAATGATTGATTTTAAAGCATTTGAGAAGTAATACAATGGAAGGTTGCTTATGTTCGAAATGCTTTTCAATTTTCTTGACAAGCTATTTTCGAAATCTGATGTTATTGTTGGTGATGATGGGTTGGTGATTTAGGAGCTACCATGGGTGATATGTAGTTCTCATGGTAGCGTTAGGATGTGTCAAATTGCAATGTGGCCATGGATGGAAGGTTTTCGAACTGCCCAGCTACATAGGAATTGGTTTTTAATTGCTTGGTGGAGCTGCTCTTGGGCTGGGTTATGGTGAATTTTAGGGATCTTTGGGGGAGCTTAGAAGTTGGTTTGTGATGCTAAGATAGTGGCTTTGGGTTGAGGGACAAATAGGCAGGTTTTTGATTGGATATGAAGGAGTGAACTTGGGCAGATTTTGTGAATTTAGGGGCTGTCCAGAAATTGATTTTTAAGCAGGGGTTAAACTCTGGTTTTGGCCAAGGTATCGGGTTTGGGATTAGTGTAGGATGTTGGGAATATGTTGGTTCAAGCGGGAATCGATTCGGTTAAGTTTGGGTTGAGTTTTAGATTTTATTTGATAAGACGCAGAAATGTATTTGAGGCTAAGGGGCTGCTGCCCGAAAACCGCTCTTTTGAAAAATGAATGATTAGGAAATAAATCCCGAGGATGATCTCCCTACTTAGTTCTATGTGTCTTGGTTTAGTAGTTGGAAGCGGAATCCTTTTTGGGTAAGAATTAAGCAAGTTATTAATTTTACGGGCAAACCGCTCGAATTTGTCGTAAGTGCAATTTATGGGTTAAATTCTCCATCCTTTGGTTTAGTTTCTAAATCACCATCCCAATAATCCTTGTGTGAGTTATATGCATGATTATTGAGTAATATTTACATTCACGTACTATCTACATATGCATGCTAAGTCCATATTCAAGTATGAAAGGAAAATACTTTTTACGAACGAAGTGAGATGATTGTGACTACATTTATTCACGTGTATGTGTGGGGCTGGGAGAAGTTTTGGTCTCCCTTACGAAATCATTATGGGTTTCCTTACCTTAACATGTGTTCGTGTGGGGCTGAGAGATATCTTGGCCTGCCTTACCAAATTCAGGGCAAGATTGGGTACAGTTTACTCTGTTATATTGTTTATGTTTGACTTAGCCATGCATATGTTTCATTCATATTCACGTCACTTATTCATAAATCATTTATTTAAGTTTCAGGGCACAAAAGTATTTTATTACAAGTTATTTCAATCTGCCTGTGCTTGTATCTATGTAGTACTCGTTATCTCTCCCATATTCTTGCTGAGTCTTTTTTGGCTCACTACACTTATTTGTTTTCAGGTGAGTACGATTTCCTAGGTACTGAGGAGCAGGATCCCCAGGGTGAGGCCACTGGTGGTGCAGGCCCTTGACCGTCGCTGTTTTTCTTTTAGTTCCGCAAACTCTGATGATATGTAATAACGAATCTTAGTAATTTAAACATTTACAGTTATTCGCAGGATGAAGTCTTCCCCGCTTTTGATCCTTTGGCATGTAGACTTATCCACCTGTCGTACCGCTTCAAGCGGAGTTAACTTACTTTTATTTCGTGGTATTCTGATTCGGATTTTATTTGGTGGTTATTTTATTTGTTTGAACTGCTGCTTGTGATAGGTTGACTTTTTAATAGTTTCAAGCGAGTCATGGCAATTTTTTTTTGAAAATCCCGTATTTTCTTTATTAAATAAAATAACTATATTAGAGGTATCTAGTCACCTCAGGGTCAGTTTGGACCTGCGAACAGTGTTCGAAGCTTCCGAAATGGATGTGGCATGCGTATCCGTGAGTTGTCAAAGGAGGTTGACAAGTAGTGAGTTTGAACGATCCAAAGAGGATCGGAACGTCTGAATTGTAGCAGCTAGTGAGGTGTCAAAGTATTGTTGACACGTAAGATGCATGAGAGATCGGAGCATCCCAAAATGTGGTATTGGAACGTCTGAAGACGATCGGAACCGAACTTGATATCGGAGCATTCGAAGAAAGATGTCCAGTAACGTGTGAAGACATGCAAAATCTGACCGTCCGAACTCTGTCTTCAAATAAGCCAAGAATTTATCACTCATGGTGTGTGTTTTATGTGTTCGAGTGTTAAACTACATCTACGGCGTGTATTTATGAAGGCATGCATAATATCAAGAGACGTTTGAGACAAACATTTATGAATACATGCAGATGATCAAGAGATGTTTGAGACAAATATTTATGAAGACATCAAGACAAACATTGCTCAAACATATCTATATTTAAAATGATGCTAACAAGATAAAGACAAGAGAGACACACAACAACTTACAAGGTATCTAAGCATTCTTCGAGCACTTTACAAGAAATATCTCACTTGCTCACATTTCAAGTATCAAAATTATATATCAGATCTTCAAGGATCACGAAGGGCGAAAAAACAACTCCCAATTTTTTACCTTAGATTGGAGAAGAGGAGTTGTTCACCTATTTGAATTCATTTAAACTGAATATACCTCACTTGTTTATTTGGTGTTAAGATGCTGTCTTAACTTGTATTGTGTTCTAGGAGTTTTGATCTAGGCAAAATATAAGTCCTACGATTGAAGTGGGTGTATTACAAGACGTTGTAATAACCAAGTCTTCTCGTGTAACCTTTCCTGTGAGGAAGAAGAGATGACGTAGGTGCAGTTAATTCTCCGAACATCCATAAAAATATATGTGTGTTTTACATTCCAGTCAAGCCATTTTACATATATGTTCGATCTGTTAGTTGGCCTATTTTCGCACATATATTTGTTGGCTAATTAACATTGACACACGAGAAAGACTAGAGACCAGTTTCTGATAACAACTGAACTCATTCTTGAAGAATAAAGCATTCAACTTCTCGACCGAAGATATTTGTGACATTGAACTGCTCTTATTCTTTGAGTAAAGAAGCTTTCTTCAAGAAAGAAATCGATCCTAACAGAATATTTGTGGAAAATTTCTAGAAAACCAGTTTCAAGGCAGCTATTCCTTGATTATTTTTCTCATTCTTTTTGAACGAACTTCACTTCGGTTTTAACACAAACTTTGTTTTCAAAATATTTTCTAGTTTTAAAATATGTCGGCCGATCATCCTAAATGTTTCCAGAATTACTATTTTGGACGAACAAAACTAACTAGAGCGCCATATTGGTTTTCAAGATCTAGTATTGATTCGTCGAGAATCTTAAAAAGTTTTCGACATGAAAGTTGTAGATCATCAAGAAATACATCTACCTACAAATTTCCAACCGCACATGGCCACTAGAGCGGCCACACACGCCAGCCAAATATTGTTTTTTACATTTTTGATCAATTTTATAGATATTTCTAGCCATTGGTGAAGTTTCATAATTTTTGGACTTTTATTTTAATTTTATGCATTTTTAAAATTTTAATCAAAAATTTCCTTTGTAATTTTTTTTATCCAAAAATGATTTTTAAAAGGTTCCAACTCCCACTAAATGTTCTAACCAGTGTAAAATCACTCAAATTATGTTTATAATAATTTAAGTTGTCTTGGACTCATCACCTTGTTCGGAATAGTAAGTTATTGAGGTGAGGTTCACTAAAAATTTTTCTTCAGTACAAACCTTTTGGTAGTTGGCCTAGAATTTATAGTAAACTCGTAAAATTACAAATTTATTAAAATAAACTGCATTATATTGTGCGTATCTCATTTTATTGATCATATTGTCCTGCATATTTTATGTCTGGACTATTTTGGTTCTTCACTGGTTATCGATTGGCTATTGACTGATTGAATGACTGAATGACTTGAGTATGGACAACGTTTTTCAACTGGATTGCTAATCCATTGGACAATGTTTGTAGTGACCCTTACCCGGATCACCTACTAAACAGAACTTAGGCATGCAATTAACTTAATAAAACAGATATCAGAAATAATCTTGCGGAAACCAAAAATAAATACAATCCCAAGGAAAGGAATCTGTAATTTATCCAAATATTATACAACCAAATCGAATAGCTGTATCAACCCAAAACAACAGAAATAAAACCTAAACGAAGCTCCAACTGGCCAACCACTGCCTAGCCTCTCTTGGATCCCCCAGCCTCGTCCAATCGCAAACCTGCCCTAAGGAATAGGGTGTCCAGAAACACAGAGTACGAGACGTGAGCATAAAATGCTCAGTACGAGAGTATGAGTATACATGCATGCAAAGTGAACTCCCTAAAAACTCGAGGTCAAGGATCAGATAACAGAGACAGACCGGGCCCTGGTATGTAGCACGCTGTGCCGTCGCTTCAGGAGGTGGCTCCCATACCATAATACAAGTGGATATGCCGGACCCAAATCGATGGAAGTCCAACCACTAACAGGATAGGGAAAAACCCTACTAACAGACATCTCGAAGGAGATGGCTCAGTATGCAAATGAATGCAGCATAAATCAATGACATATAAACCATGCAGTCACATAATACATGCATACTCAGTCAGGATATCTCAAACAGTACTTCCGTACCTCAAATCAGTGCAAGCTCTACCAACTCTAGGTCCACGCCTATAGCCTGCTCTACACTGCCAAATGATACTACTATCATTGAAGCGCTCTAAAAGCCTTAACTAAGCTATTGCATACTCCTAAATATTTATAGGAAGCAAAAGCTATACCTTCGTCCGTCGTTAGCCCTTTGATGCCGATGCCTCCAGAACTTGGGCACAACTCCGCTACGACTATCGAACGCCTCGACGACTCCCGAGGCAAGCCTAAGAAGGCTAGAACAACTCGAATATGACTAGAGTAGAGAGAAAATCCGGAATTGGCAATTGAAAATGAATTCTCCGTCCCTTCTATTTATAGACAACGATCGGAACTTCCGATCCTCGATCGGAACGTCCGAACCTCGATCGGAACGTCCGATCCTGCCATCGGAGCTTCCAAAGATCCTGATCTGCCACATGTCAAAATATCACTTGTTGACTTCGGATAGGGGTGATCGGAGCTTCCGATCCTGATCGGAGCTTCCGATCTTGCCACACGTCATGCCTGACGTAATACCATCGGAGCTTCCGATCCACCTTCGGAGCTTCCGATCCTGTTCGGAGCTTCCGAACTCACCTTCAGAGCTTCCGAACTCTACCCAAGTAATTATGATTAATCCTTAATTACTGATTTTGGTTACGGGCTACTACATTCTCCCCCACATAAGATATTTCGTACTCGAAATCAGAACTTAAGTACTGAATGAAATACAGAAATCAGAAACATTCTTTATTCAAATCAAACGTTTACAGAGTTTGCAACTGAATACAACTTAAGAATGAAATCAAAACAACTCAGGATGGTCTTCACGCATCCTGTACTCAAGCTCTCAAGTAGCTTCCTCAGTGCCTCGGCGCTGCCACTGAACTAAAACCAGAGGAATGACTTTGTTTCGCAAAACCTTATCCTTATAATCCATGATACGAATAGGTTTCTCAACATAAGTCAAATCCTTGTTCACCTGAACCTCAGACCGCTGCAGAATATGAGATTCATCCGCCACATACCGTCGCAACAGAGATACGTGAAACACGTCGTGAATACTGGATAGATGTGGTGGCAAAGCTAGTCGATAAGCCAAATCGCCAATGCTCTCCAAGATCTCAAACGGACCGATAAACCTGGGAGACAACTTGCCCTTAAGGCCAAATCTGAGAATCTTGCGGAAAGGTGACACTCTCAGAAACACTTTCTCCCCGACATCGAATTGCAAAGGCCTACGCTTGATATTAGCATAGCTGGCCTGACGATCGTGTGCAGTCTTAATCCGTTTCTTGATCTGATCGACAATGTCTACCGCCTACTGGATAAGCTCCGGTCCCTCAGCCTGTCTCTCCCCCACTTCTTCCCAGAAGAGTGGAGTACGACAACGTCGCCCATACAATGCCTCAAAAGGTGCCATCCCAATACTAGTATGATAGCTGTTGTTGTACGCGAACTCGATCAACGGCAAATGATCCTGCCAGGCTGAACCAAAATCCATGACGCACGCTTTAAGCATATCCTCCAAAGTACGGATAGTGCGCTCTGACTGACCATTAGTCTCCGGATGATAGTGTTGGAAAACTGGCGGTCAGATCAATCACGATTGATACCCGGTGCAGCGGAAGTTTAAAAATTTTGTTATGGAACAATTCCATAGTGTGGGTATCAACCGTTCAACGATTAAATTATAAGTGTGTAAAATTCAAATAACAATTAATTAAATTTTACCTTCAATCTCGAAGCGAGATTATTGGACACCAACAGAATTAATCTGCTCTTGTTGTCTCTCCCAGGAACTGATGAACTCCTTCAATCAGGTCCACGAATGGGGTTTAAATCCCTCTGATAGATTGCACTAGAAAATCTATCAGAAGTTTTTCTGCGAAGAGATTAAACGAATCTGATTCGTTATTCCTGACTGCGATTCAAAATCACAGACCGAAATTTCTCTGACAGAGTGGGAGGGTGATCGGCCGAATTGAGAGAAATAGGGGCTAGGGTTTTCAAAATTTTGCTCTCAAAATAATGACCTATCGTGTGTAATTTCTGTACTGCAATAACTTATTTATAATGCAGGCCACTAACACCTTAGGGCCCATTAGTCATAAGTTGAGGCCCGACAAGCAAAGCCCGCATGTTCAGAAATTAATATAAAATTCATCGTGACTCCGATTGATAAACCGATTTTACCAATGTGCACAGAAACCATTTCTGCACATTTTAAAGTCAAGATAAATTTTCCTGAATCCGAATTCAGTGGTTTCCAAAAATGCCCATCCCTATGTCATTTTAGGAAATCCTACTCCCTTACTCTTAATTAAGAAGTCCAACTTCTTTATTCATTAAATTTAACTCTTTAAATTTAACTATCTCAACGGGGATTAAAACTCCATTACACTGTGTGACCCTCAATGGTTCAGGGATACAGCTAGCCGTGGGCTCACAACTCCTTGTGACTCGGAACAACACTTTCCGACTTGCCCAACGAATCATGGTAAAGCGCCTAGCAACATCGCCCCATGATTCCCTAGGTATCACTGATAGTGCCTACAAGAACCAGTAGATTTTGGTTAGCGTACAGTACGGTCCCTTCATCCATATATCCCGATCGAATCAACAACCATTGGTATATCGAGAGTCGCTCAAGATTCGATAACTATGCAATACATCTTGAAGATCAAATTAGTGACATCGCATGTGCTACTAAGAAACCATTTCTTAAATCACATCAAGTACTCTGGCCAGAGATTTGTCACACTAATATCTCCTCAGATCGCATAGGATATCCACACTCGCAAGTATGTGGTGAATCCTTGACAACAATGCATCGACTCCTATATGTGTCGTAACTGTACCCAATCTCGACACCTGATGACCCCCATAGAGTCGGTAAACGAGTTAAAGCACAGCACTAGCATATAGAGTCTCCATGATGTTTCAAGTCGTAAGGACTAATGGTGTACAACCAAAACCGCGAACTTTATCCACTCGATAAGTGATAACCACTTGGAAAGTCCGGATAGGGTAGTTCGATTATTCATCCTATGAATATCCATTTGCATGCTTCAAACATCTGTATGTTCCCTACCAATGAAACGTGGTACTCCGCATCGCAAATGCTAGTCTCAAACTCGAGCGATCCTTATCCTTATTATCGGACGGCTCAATCGACTAGGAACAGTTTAGAATATACAGTGACTATAAGATGTATTTCATGATAGACATCTCCATGTTCTACCACATCTTACATACACTATGGTATATTCAAGGTCTTTATTAAAACAACAATAGTATATCACAATATAACAATATGAAGTAATATAAAGTCATTGCCATTAATAAAAGTGTAAATTACATTAAACAAAAGATTGTTTTTACAAAGAGTCATCAAAGCCCATAGCCACAAGTTGGCTCACTGGGCACCTACTCTTTCAATCTCCCACTTGCCCTATAGCCAACTAGTCATACTACGTAGACCCATTGCTTTGCGATGTTTGTCAAACAATGGTCCTGGCAAGGGCTTAGTAAGCGGATCAGCGATATTGTCTGCAGAGGCCACTCGTTCGACAGTGATGTCTCCTCTTTCCACAATCTCCCGGATGATGTGGTATTTCCTCAGTACGTGTTTGGATCTTTGATGAGACCTTGGTTCCTTTGCTTGAGCAACGGCACCCGTGTTGTCGCAGTACACCGGGACTGGACCAACAAATTCAGGAATGACGCCCAACTCTTGGACGAAATTCCTCATCCAAACGGCCTCTTTAGCAGCAGCTGATGCTGCAATGTATTCAGCCTCAGTGGTGGAATCCGCTGTGGTGTCCTGCTTGGAACTCTTCCAAGAGACAGCACCGCCATTGAGCATGAATACAAATCCAGAGGTTGACTTCGAGTCATCCACGTCACTTTGGAAGCTAGAGTCGGTATAGCCTTCCAATTTGAGTTCTCGTCCTCCATAGACCATGAACATATTCTTAGTCCTTCGTAAGTACTTAAGAATGTCCTTCACGGCTTTCCAATGCATTTGACCAGGATTAGACTGATATCTGCTCGTGACACTCAGAGCAAATGCTACATCCGGTCTGGTAGATATCATCCCATACATGATACTACCTATAGCTGACGCATATGGTACATGTGTCATATTCTCTATCTCTGCATCAGTCTTGGGACACATAGACTTGGATAGAGAAACTCCATGACACATGGGTAGATGTCCTCTCTTGGACCCATCCATTGAAAACCGTTTCAATATGGTGTCGATGTAGGTTGATTGGGTGAGTCCTATCATTCTCTTAGATCTATCTCTATAGATCTGTATCCCAAGAATGTAGGATGCCTCACCCAAATCCTTCATCGAGAATCTACCTGATAACCATATCTTTGTTGACTGTAACATCCCTACATCATTCCCAATGAGTAGGATGTCATCAACATAAAGTACTAAGAATGTCACAGCATCCTTAACTACTTTCTTGTACACGCATGGTTCCTCCGGGTTCTTGATGAAACCAAAATCTTTTATTGTTTCATCAAATTTCTGGTTCCAACTTCTTGATGCTTGTTTTAGACCATAAATTGATCTCTGAAGCTTGCATACCTTATGCTCGCTTCCCATGGATGTGAACCCCTCTGGCTGCTTCATATAGATTTCCTCCTTAATGTCTCCATTAAGAAAAGCAGTCTTCACATCCATTTGCCATATCTCATAGTCATACCATGCAGCTATGGCAATAAGGATTCTTATGGACTTGAACATAGCAACTGGTGAAAAAGTTTCATCATAGTCAACTTCTTGCCTTTGAGTATAACCTTTCGCCACCAATCGCGCCTTGTAGGTCAATACCTTACCATCAGGCCCAAGCTTTCTTTTGTAGATCCATTTACATCCTATTGGAACAATTCCATCGGGAGGATCTACTAAAGACCAAACTTGGTTTGTATGCATCGAATCTAATTCTGACTGCATAGCTTCAAGCCATAAATTCGAATCCGCATCAGAAATTGCTTCCTTGAAGTTTCTTGGATCACATCCAATGTCGGGTTCATCTTGACCCCCTTCAAGAAGAAGACCATATCGAACTGGAGGTCTAGAAGTCCTCTCTGATCTTCTAGATTCAGACGTGTCCAGCAATGGTTCCTGAGGTGTAGGATCGTTATTTTGTATTTCGGGTTCTTCTCGAATTTCTTCGAGTTCCATCATCTCGCCTTTCTTATCCAATAAGAACTCCTTCTCCAAGAAGGTGGAATTCCTAGAAACAAACACCTTTGTTTCAGCAGGATAATAGAAATAATATCCGATTGAATTCTTCGGATACCCTACAAAATAACATAAGCTGGATCGACTATCCAACTTATCTCCCACTGTCCGCTTCACGTAAGCAGGACATCCCCAAATCCTCAAGTACAAATACTTAGGAGCTTTGCCATTCCATAACTCGTATGGTGTTTTGTCCACTGCTTTAGTGTGGACGTTGTTCAACAACAATACCGCCGTTTCAAGCGCATAGCCCCAAAACGAAGGTGGAAGCTCAGTGAAGCTCATCATAGATCGAACCATGTCCAACAAAGTTCGATTAAGACGCTCCAATACACCATTCAGCTGTGGTGTCATAGGAGGAGTCCACTGAGAGAGAATCCCATTCTCTTTTAGATAGTCCAAAAACTCGGTACTTAAGTATTCTCCACCTCGATCCGATCGAAGTGCTTTAATACTTTTACCTAGCTTGTTTTCTACTTCAGCCTTGAATTCTTTGAACTTTTCAAATGCTTCAGACTTATATTTCATTAAATATAAATACCCATACCTTGAATAATCGTCAGTAAAGGTAATGAAGTAGGTGTGGCCATATTGAGTCCCAACTCTAAATGGTCCACAAACATCTGTATGGATCAAATCCAACAGATTTTGACTACGCTCAAGTTTCCCCTTAAAAGGAGATTTAGTCATTTTCCCTTTTAGGCAGGATTCACAAGTAGGTAGAGAGTTAATATCAGACATATCAAACATGCCCTCTCCCACTAGCTTGTTCATCCTCCTTGAGGAAATATGACCTAGTCTAGCGTGCCAAAGGTTTGCCGGGTTTTGACTATCGATTTTCCTTTTGTTTGTTGTCGCCGGTTTATCAATATAATTTATTGGAACGTCTTTTAGTTTTAAGTTGTATAGATCGTTTTCAAGTTGTCCATTTCCAATCAAACATTCATTCTTGTAAATATTGCAAATCCCATTCACAAAATTGCAAGAATAACCATCTCTATCAAGCATAGAAATAGAAATAATGTTTTTAATTAAATCTGGAACAAATAAAACATCTCTTAATAATAACTTAAAACCGTTCTGCAAAATTAAACAAACGTCTCCTATGGCTGTAGCTTCAACTCTGGAACCATTCCCGAGCCTCAGCTGGGTCTCACCCATTCTAAGCCTCCGACTTCTTGTCATCACCTGCAAATCATTGCAAATGTGAGATCCACATCCGGTATCCAATACCCAAGAAGTAGTGTTAAGCGAAACGTTAATTTCAATATAGAACATACCCTTTGCAGTTCGCAACTGCTCTAGATATTCCTTGCAGTTACGCTTCCAATGTCCCGGCTTCTTGCAGTAATGGCAAACATCCTTGGATTTTCCATTGTTTGAAGCCTTTGTCTTTTGCTTCTTCTCGGGCTCGACTTTCTTGGGTGGGGCAGAACGTTTCTTGCCCTTCATACTTGGCCCCTTCTTAGCAGAAGATGAGGAGCCCACCAAGAAAACGGGCTTATCCTTCTTAAGTGTGGATTCATATGTAACGAGCATATTGACCATCTCTTCAAGGGTGGCCTCTATCTTGTTCATATTAAAATTTATCACAAATCCATCAAATGAAGAAGGAAGAACAGAAGCAGTAAATCCACATTGAGTTCATGCTCCAACACCAAATCAAGGGTCGCCAACTTTTGTATGAGCCAAATCATTCGTACCCCATGATCACGGACCGAAGTCCCTTCACGCATGCGGCACGTCATCAACTCCTTAACAGTTGCGAACCTTTCAGCCCTCGATTGAGCCCCAAAAAGTTCCTTGAGTTGCGCGTGAATGTCAGCAGCATTCACCGTGTCCTCAAATCGCCTCTGGAGTTCATCAGACATCGAGGCTTGCATATAGCATTTGGTCTTGATGTCATGGTCCCACCATGCATCAAGCTTGGCCAATTCCTCCGGACTTACATCAGCTGGTGCTTCCTTCGGAGGTGCTTTCTCTAACACGTAGAGCATTTTCTCCGAAGTTAAGACAATCTTCAACTTCCGGAACCATTCCGTATAGTTGGCGCCAGTCAACTTGTTTTGTTCGAGGATCGAGAATAAAGGATTACGCGAATTCATCGTATGAAATACTGAAAAGAAAAACAGACATATATCAATGATTGTTTAACAATTTACTAAGACATAAAATAGGCGAAATTTAATTTTATGAATCTCACTCCCACTATTTTAACGATTTCACCACCCTCTAGTGAAAACGGGAAACTTTTTCCTTAGTGAGAACATGGAGTCCAATTGACAAACTTATGGTCCCGAATAATATCAGCCAACCATAATTCTCAAAAGGTAGAGCCCAATTGCTTCCAAAGCAACCCCCATGTATTTACCTCATGTCCAATAAGGGCCCAATAATATGACGCCGTTTAAAGTGACATGTCAAGATGACCCATCAATATTAAGTTGTGATGGACGGTCGCCATGTGGATCCCCCAATAATATGAGCCGATCCTATGGGAGTTCCACCCAACTTACAACATGTGTCGATCCAATGTACAGCTTTCCGACGGACGGGCCCCCCAATAATATGAACCGGACCGTATCCGCGGGTAGCATCACATACATTGACCGTTGATGGAAGGTAGGAACATTTAAACAAATTTAAATTTCCTTTATTTATCTTGATATCAATTTTAAATCATATTTAAAATGAGGGATTTTTAATTATAAAATATTTGTCTCATCATATTCAATTTATTGCATGCTTGCCGGATTCACGCAATTATGTCTAAACATGCATACAATCATAATATCATATATTATATAGGATGATCGATTCCATTTCTAATTGACCCGTGGTTGCCAATCACGGGTCTTAGTCCAATCCTAGGTAATATGCAGTATGCAATGCAATCCTATTACATGTGCTTCCAATTTACATTTCTTCAGTCTTTATTGTCTGCTGGGCCCACCATCTTCAAATCTTGATCTCCCACTAAATCTAATGTATTTACAATAAATAACAATGACAAGTAGGGGATACATTTTTAGGGGTGGGAACGGGCCATAAACCAAGCCCACTTTTATTACATATGACATTCATATTGGGCCATAAACCAGGCCCATTAATAAAACCAACAACAATAAAACAAAATGTAAATTCCTAACATACACCTACAAAATTGGTCATGGAAATCGATCATCCTTATCCAATAACTTTTAATTCAAAATTAATTTATTGGATAACATGTAGTGGCAATTCAAATTTAAACAAGATAAAATCATATTTTACATATAAAATCTCATTTCACATATAAAATCATATTTTATCTCTTTATCAAATAAAATCATATTTTATCTACAAAATCCAATTTTACAGATAAAATCATATTTTACTTAATATATTATAAGATCATATCTTATCATCAATTGTACCAAAAATAATTGATTTCAAAATTCAATTTAAGGATAAAATATTAAAATTTTCCAAAAATTCAAATTTATCCAAAAATCAATTTTAAAATTTACGGACTCGAACAATTCGATCCGAAATCTCGTGAACCAATCAAAAACAATTTTTGACCGGACCAAAAATAAAATTTTAACACATTAAAATTAATTTTAAATAAAATATAATTTTTTTTTCCCGCGGGCCGCCCGGGACACTCCCGGGCCGGCCCGCACCCATGGCCCGGGCCGGGGCAGCCCGGCTGCCCCCTTAGGGCAGCGCCTGGCACCGCCCCTGGGCGGCGCTTTGCCCCGAAAATTTTTTTTTTTATTTAAAAATATTTATTTTGTTTCAAAAACCGAGACTCAAAAATTTTGTACAATTGATTAATTTAATCGTTTGATCTGAGCAACCTGGCTCTGATACCACTGTTGGAAAACTGGCGGTCAGATCAATCACGATTGATACCCGGTGCAGCGGAAGTTTAAAAATTTTGTTATGGAACAATTCCATAGTGTGGGTATCAACCATTCAACGATTAAATTATAAGTGTGTAAAATTCAAATAACAATTAATTAAATTTTACCTTCAATCTCGAAGCGAGATTATTGGACACCAATAGAATTAATCTGCTCTTGTTGTCTCTCCCAGGAACTGATGAACTCCTTCAATCAGGTCCACGAATGGGGTTTAAATCCCTCTGATAGATTGCACTAGAAAATCTATCAGAAGTTTTTCTGCGAAGAGATTAAACGAATCTGATTCGTTATTCCTGACTGCGATTCAAAATCACAGACCGAAATTTCTCTGACAGAGTGGGAGGGTGATCGGCCGAATTGAGAGAAATAGGGGCTAGGGTTTTCGAAATTTTGCTCTCAAAATAATGACCTATCATGTGTAATTTCTGTACTGCAATAACTTATTTATAATGCAGGCCACTAACACCTTAGGGCCCATTAGTCATAAGTTGAGGCCCGACAAGCAAAGCCCTCATGTTCAGAAATTAATATAAAATTCATCGTGACTCCGATTGATAAACCGATTTTACCAATGTGCACAGAAACCATTTCTGCACATTTTAAAGTCAAGATAAATTTTCCTGAATCCGAATTCAGTGGTTTCCAAAAATGCCCATCCCTATGTCATTTTAGGAAATCCTACTCCCTTACTCTTAATTAAGAAGTCCAACTTCTTTATTCATTAAATTTAACTCTTTAAATTTAACTATCTCAACGGGGATTAAAACTCCATTACACTGTGTGACCCTCAATGGTTCAGGGATACAGCTAGCCGTGGGCTCACAACTCCTTGTGACTCGGAACAACACTTTCCGACTTGCCCAACGAATCATGGTAAAGCGCCTAGCAACATCGCCCCATGATTCCCTAGGTATCACTGATAGTGCCTACAAGAACCAGTAGATTTTGGTTAGCGTACAGTACGGTCCCTTCATCCATATATCCCGATCGAATCAACAACCATTGGTATATCGAGAGTCGCTCAAGATTCGATAACTATGCAATACATCTTGAAGATCAAATTAGTGACATCGCATGTGCTACTAAGAAACCATTTCTTAAATCACATCAAGTACTCTGGCCAGAGATTTGTCACACTAATATCTCCTCAGATCGCATAGGATATCCACACTCGCAAGTATGTGGTGAATCCTTGACAACAATGCATCGACTCCTATATGTGTCGTAACTGTACCCAATCTCGACACCTGATGACCCCCATAGAGTCGGTAAACGAGTCAAAGCACAGCACTAGCATATAGAGTCTCCATGATGTTTCAAGTCGTAAGGACTAATGGTGTACAACCAAAACCGCGGACTTTATCCACTCGATAAGTGATAACCACTTGGAATGTCCGGATAGGGTAGTTCGATTATTCATCCTATGAATATCTATTTGCATGCTTCGAACATCTCTATGTTCCCTACCAATGAAACGTGGTACTCCGCATCGCAAATGCTAGTCTCAAACTCGAGCGATCCTTATCCTTATTATCGGACGGCTCAATCGACTAGGAACAGTTTAGAATATACAGTGACTATAAGATGTATTTCATGATAGACATCTCCATGTTCTACCACATCTTACATACACTATGGTATATTCAAGGTCTTTATTAAAACAACAATAGTATATCACAATATAACAATATGAAGTAATATAAAGTCATTGCCATTAATAAAAGTGTAAATTACATTAAACAAAAGATTGTTTTTACAAAGAGTCATCAAAGCCCATAGCCACAAGTTGGCTCACTGGGCACCTACTCTTTCAGATAGGCAGTACTCAAACTGAGAGTAGTACCCATCGCACGCTGAACACTCCCCCAGAATCTAGAAGTGAACCTGGGGTCCCGATCGCTGACAATGCTCATAGGCACTCCATGAAGTCAAACGATCTCCTGAATGTACAACCGAGCCATACGATCCACATTGTACTCTCGACTATAGGCAATGAAATGCGCTGACTTGGTGAGTCGGTCCACCACAACCCAGATAGCATCACAGTTCCTCGGGGATATCAGCAAATGGGTCACAAAGTCCACTGTGATAAACTCCCATTTCCATTCACGAATAGGCAGACTGTGAAGCAATCCTCCAGGTCGTCGGTGCTCTGCTTTGACCTGTTGACACACCAAACATCTCGAAATAAACTGATAAACACTGCGTTTCATACCCTTCCACCAGAAACGAGTACGTAGATCCTTGTACATCTTGTTGCTCCCAGGATGAATACTCAACTTAGTGCGATGTGCCTGAGACAAAATCTCCTCTCGCAACTCTTCATCCTGCGGAATCACAAGCCTACCAGACAAACACAGAAAGCCATCTGACTGATAATGAAATCCAGACGAGCTACCCTCGTTAGCTAGACGAGATAAACGCTGGGTCTTCAAATCAGACATCTGAGCATCTCGAATCCGAGAATACAAAGCTGGCTCAGATAATATCGCAAACATCTGGATACTCTGCATACCTTTCTTATGCTTGAAGGTATATCCTGAAGTACAACAATCACTGATCGCACTAGATATCGAACATGTCTGAAGTGCGGATAGTCGCACCTTGTGTTGGAAAACGCGGCGATCAGATCAATTAGGATTGATACCCGGTGCAGCGGAAGTTTAAAATTTTGTATGGAACGATTCCATAATAGGTATCAACCTTACGATTAAATTGTGTGTGTGTAAAAATTAAATAACGATTATAAATTTTTACCTCAATCTCGAATCGAGATTTTGGACACCAACAGATTGCTCTGCTCTTGTTGTATATCCCTGGAACTGATGGACGAACTGTTCTTCAATCAGGTCCACGAACGGATATTTAATCCCTCTGATAGATTGCACTAGAAAATCTATCAGAAGTTTCTACGAAGAAATTAACGAATTTGATCCGTTAAACCAGACTGCAATTTAAAATTCACAGACTGGATTTTACCGAGCAGAGGGGAGAGGGGGGCGGCCACTACTTGAGAGAAAAATAGGTTTTTTCTAAAATTGTGACCCTGTTGTGTGTTATTTCTGTACTGCAATAACTTATTTATAATGTAGGCCACTAACAGCTTAGGGCCCATTAGTCATAAGTTCAAGCCCGACAAGCAAAGCCCGCATGTTCAGAAATTAATATAAAATTCATCGTGACTCCGATTGATAAACCGATTTCACCAATGTGCACAGAAACCATTTCTGCACCTTTTAAAGTCAAGATAAATTTTTCTGAATCCGAATTCAGTGGTTTCCAAAAATGTCCATTCCTATGTCATTTTAGGAAATCTTACTCCTCTACTCATAATTAAGAAGTCCTACTTCTTTGTTCATTAAATTTAACTCTTTAAATTTAACTATCTCAACGGGGATTAAAAATCCATTACACTGTGTGACCCTCAATGGTTCAGGGATACAGCTATCCGTGGGCTCACAACTCCTTGTGACTCGGAACAACAATTTCCGACTTGCCCATCGAATCATGGTAAGAGCGCCTAGCAACATCGCCCCATGATTCCCTAGGTATCACTGATAGTGCCTACAAGAACCAATAGATTTTGGTTAGCGTACAGTATGGTCCCTTCATCCATATATCCCGATCGAATCAACAACCATTGGTATATCGAGAGTCGTTCGAGATTCGATAACTATGCAATACATCTTGAAGATCAAATAGTGACATCGCATGTGTTACTAAGAAACCATTTCTTAAAACACATCATGTACTCTGGCCAGAGATTCGTCACACTAATATCTCCTCAGATCGCATAGGATATCCACACTCGCAAGTATGTGGTGAATCCTTGACAACAAAGCATCGACTCCTATATGTGTTGTAACTGTACCCAATCCCGACACCTGATGACCCCAATAGAGTCGGTAAACGAGTCAAAGCACAGTATTAGCATATAGAGTCTCAATGATGTTTCAAGTAGTAAGGACTAATGGTGTACAACCAAAACCGCGGACTTTATCCACTCGATAAGTGATAACCACTTGGAAAGTCCGGATAGGGTAGTTCGATCATTCATCGTATGAATATCCATTTGCATTCTTCGAACATCTCTATGTTCCTTACCAATGAAACGTGGTACTCTGCATCGCAAATGCTAGTCTCAAACTCGAGCGATCCTTATCCTTATTATCGGACGGCTCAATCGACTAGGAACAGTTTAGAATATACAGTGACTATAAGATGTGTTTCATGATAGACATCTCCATGTTCTACCACATCTTACATACACTATAGTATATTCAAGGTCTTTATCAAAACAACAAAAGTATATCACAATATAACAATATGAAGAAAGATAAAGTCATTGCCATTAATAAAAGTGTAAATAATATTAAACAAAAGATTGTTTATACAAAGAGTCATCAAAGCCCTTAGCCACAAGTTGGCTCACTGGGCACCCACTCTTTCACCTTGCGACTCAAAGCATCAGCAGTGAGATTAGCAGCTCCCGGATGGTACTTAATCTCGCAATCATAGTCCTTAAGCAAGTCCATCCAACGTCTCTGCCTCATGTTCAACTCCGCCTGAGTGAACAAATATTTGAGACTCTTATGGTCGGTGAAGATCTCAAATTTCTCGCCATACAGATAATGACGCCAGATCTTCAAAGCGAACACAATGGCTGCTAACTCCAAATCGTGGACTGGATAGTTGTCCTCGTGAAGCTTCAGCTGTCTAGAAGCGTATGCGATCACATGCCCATTCTGAGTCAGGACACAACCTAACCCTTGAATAGAAGCATCCATGTATACCACATACCCTCCAGATCCTGACGGTAATGCCAACACCGGCGCAAAAGTCAACCGCCGTCGAAGCTCACAGAAATTCTCATCACACTCGGAGGACCACTCGAAATCCACACCCTTGCGGGTAAGCTGCGTCAAAGGTCGAGCTAGTTGAGAGAAGTTCAGAATGAAGCGACGATAATACCCAACTAGACCAAAAAAACTACGCATCTCAGCAACTGTCGTCGGACGCGACCAATTAAGTACCGCTTCAATCTTGCTTGGATCAACAGAAATCCCTTCCATGGATATGATATGGCCAAGAAAGACCACTCGATCCATCCAGAACTCACACTTGCTCAGCTTGGCATACAAGTGATCATCCCTAAGAATCTGCAGTACCAACCGCAAGTGAGAAACATGCTCTTCCGTATTACGCAAATACACCAAGATGTCGTCAATGAAGACCACGACAAACTTGTCCAAATACTCCCTGAAAACACGGTTCATCAAATCCATGAATATAGCCGGCGCATTAGTCAAACCAAATGGCATCACTAGGAACTTGTAATGCCCATAGCGAGTACGGAATGCAGTCTTGGATACGTCCTGATCACGGACTCTCAACTGATGATACCCAGATCTCAAGTCAATCTTGGAGTAAAATGACGTGCCCTGCAGCTGATCAAACAAGTCATCAATACGAGGCAACGGATACTTGTTCTTCACAGTGACTCGATTCAGCTGCCGATAGTCAATGCATAGCCGCATTGACCCATCCTTCTTCTTCACAAAGAGAACAGAAGCTCCCCAAGGAGATACACTAGGACGAATGTACCCCTTGTCCAAAAGATCCTGTAGCTGATTCTTCAACTCACGCATCTCTGACGGAGCCAGACGATACGGTGCTTGAGAAATAGGCGAAGTACCCGGCATCAACTCTATACCAAACTCGACTTCCCTAACAGGAGGAAAACCCGGAATCTAATCAGGAAATACATCTGGAAATTAATCCACAACAGGAATGCTCTCTATCCCAATACTCTCAGCGAAAAAATCAACTGCATAGATAAGGTAGCCTTCCCCGCCAGACTCTAGAGCTCGACAGTCTCTCAAAGCTGATACCAAAGGCATCGGGGGTCGCGCTCCCTCACCATAGAAAAACCAGCTCTCACTCCCCTCCGGATGAAAGCATACTAATCTCTAATAGCAGTCCACTGAAGCTCGATAGGTAGTCAACATATCTAATCCCAGAATGCAATCAAAGTCTTCCATTGCCAGGACCATGAGATTTGCTAACAGAATGTTCCCTTCAAACTCTAAAGGGCAACCCATCACTAGACGCTTAGCCAAAGCAGATTGGCCCGTCGGAGTAGAAACAGACATCACTACGTCTAATGCAATGCATGGTAACTTACGCCTCTTAACAAAACGTGCAGAAATGAAGGAATGAGATGCACCAGTGTCAATAAGTACAAGAGCAGGTATACCATAAAGCAGAAATGTACCTGCGATGACTTTCTCATTCTCCTCCACTGCCTGATCATGTCTCAGGGCAAACACCTGGCCAGAAGCTCGTGGCCTCAAATGAGAACTCCCAGCAGGCTGTCCCTGCGACCTCTGCTGAACGGTGGCCTGAGAACCAGATCCTGAACCAGAACCAAAACCGCCTCCCCCAGATAGTGGACAATCCCTCTGGATATGACCAGTCTCTCCACAGCGGAAACAAGCTCCAGAAGCTCTATGGCACTTGTCGGATGGATGGTTCTTCCCACAGTGATCACACTTATCCTTCTTACCGAAATGGACAACACCTCCAGAACCAGAGGAAGAAGTAGATCCAGACTTCTTAAAAGTTTGGGTACGGGGACCCAAAGAACTAGCAGGCCTCGGCTGAGGGAAAGACCTGTTTCGCCGAATGATGTCCTCTGCCTGGTGACAACGGCTCACCAAACCCTCGTAGGACATGTCGTCGCCAACCGCCACACGGTCATGGATCTCAGGGTTAAGGCCCTGAAGGAACAGATTATACTTCATCCCAGAGCTGTCAGCAATCTCGGGGCAATAGGATAGCAGATCAAAGAACTTCTGCTGATACTCATCGATAGACATGGCTCCCTGTCACAGACTCAGTAGCTCGCCTGCCTTCGACTGTCGGAGTGCAGGAGGAAAATACAGCTTCTGAAAAGCTGTGCGGAACTCGGCCCAGGTGGCCACTCCTCTCGCCGCAACAAAAGGTGCAAAAGTAAACCTCCACCACCTGTGCGCACGTCCATACAAAAGATAACCCAGGGTCTCCATCTTCTGCTCCTTGGTGCATTGGAAAGTCTGAAAAGTCGTCTCCATGCGGTCTAACCAGTTCTCTGCATCCTCCGGAGACTCACCTCCAACTAAGGGCTTAGGACCCATAGCTAAGAATCGACGCACAGTGAAACGTTCGTCGTCATGATGACGATGACGCCATTCTCAACGAGGCTCCCGGTCGGCATCACCCCAACGCCCACCAATACTGCCATGAGAACTCCTGTCGTCACGATCTGCTATCTACAAAAGTACCTCACGGTTACCTTATGCAGAGTCTAAATCCCAAGAATACTATGCATGCTCTGATACCATAAATGTAGTGACCCTTACCCGGATCACCTACTAAACAAAACTTAGGCATGCAATTAACTTAATAAAACAGATATCAGAAATAATCTTGCGGAAACCAAAAATAATTACAATCCCAAGGAAAGGAATCTGTAATTTATCCAAATATTATACAACCAAATCGAATAGCTGTATTATACAACTATCGAACGCCTCGATGACTCTCGGGGCAAGCCTAGGAAGGCTAGAACAACTCGAATACGACTAGAGTAGAGAGGAAATCCGGAATTGGCAATTGAAAATGAATTCTCGGCCTTCTATTTATAGACAACGATCGGAACGTCCGATCCTCGATCGGAACGTCCGAACCTCGATCGGAACATCCGATCCTGCCATCGGAGCTTCCGAAGATCCTGATCTGCCACGTGTCAAAATATCACTTGTTGACTTTGGATAGGGGTGATCGGAGCTTCCGATCCTGATCGGAGCTTCCGATCTTGCCACACGTCATGCCTGATGTAATACCATCGGAGCTTCCGATCCACCTTCGGAGCTTCCGAACTCACCTTCGGAGCTTCCGAACTCTACCCAAGTAATTATGATTAATCCCTTAATTACTGATTTTGGTTACGGGCTACTACAATGTCGCTTTAGCCCGAAAAGTGAGTCCAATGAACAATATATTTAAATCCTTGTATATTGTTGCGGTCCAAAATGTGAGTTCAACTTTGCTCGTTAAGATAGATTGTACAGATCCTATTTGATTATGCGGAGAAAATTTCTACATCGAATGTTTGTGGGAGCCACCTCTTTAGCCCACAATATTCACTTCAGAATCGCGAACAGTCACTTCATTTCACTTGAAAGGATACTTCTTACTGATTACTGATAAATGATATTTCGTATTGAAATATTTCTCTCATATACTACCGTTTGTCTTGTTATAAATGTATAAATCCCAGTTTATTTCCTCACTAAGTCCTCAAAGATATAACGTCTATTTTTATCATATATATTGTAAATTCCAGATACAGGGTACAAGACCTCAAGTAAGAACAAAATTATGGAAAGTGAAATGTTGGTTTAGCACGACCATGGTGGCACGAGTTCCTGTGATTGTATTAGTATTTTGGGTATAATTTGTGTGAATTTAAGAATTGTACACGCTTCTGCTACTGTACGTTGAATGTAATGATTTTATTGCAAGTCAGGGCCCACGGGTGGTATCAGATCTCCCTCTCAGGTTATCTAAAAATTTTGGGTGGTAGAGCTAATTCTTTAAAATTTTTACGACTCTTGGGTATAAGATAGACAATATCAATATATTAATGTCATGCTATTGAGAAAGAAAAATTTTATTGGGTTCTATTTCAAGGCTTAAGAATATTTAGTTCTAAAACCAATATGCTTTTGAGATTGAACTAATCTTGCCATTCTATTCCTGGCCAAGGACTACTGATGACAACTTCAATTCTTGTGTTTCAATAATAATGAATCTCTAAGTAATAATCCTATTCTCACATTTTCTCATTATTAACTTCTGATTTCCAATAATTTTTCTTAAATTTCTTGATGAACTCTTTTTTGCCGCAAAATAACTTGAGACGTCGAATCATGACGAAGAATGAACCTCAGAAGCAATGGGAAACCAAGAAGAGGAACAATGTAATCAATGCCAAGAGCAAAATCAAGACATTTCCGTGCCATTCTCCAGTAATTTGAGCCATTCTCCACTCGTCCAAATTTATAGTTGTAGTGACCAACTCCGAAATCACTTACTAAGCATACTTAAGCATGCAAATAAATCTTAAAGCACAATATTAAATAGACAACATAAATAAAGTCATACAACAAACCACCAGCGGAATACAACCGGCCCTAAAAACCGACGGTAAAACATTGTTTATACAACCCCATCAAAGTAATACTGAAAATATTCCCACAAGAAGCATGATAATGGAAACAAACGCCAACCACAAAAACTGCTGCAACCTCAACGACCGCTACCACCTGGTCCGTCCAACCTAAGTCCTACCCCATGGAATGGAGTATCCGAGACAAAACCGAGGACGTGAGCGATATCAATGCCCAGTACAAATTATGAGTATACACATGATATTAATTCTAGTGAAAATAAACGGGTACTGAAAACCTATCATGGTAAAGCTCTTGCTCAATCAAGTGACTCCATGGTATTTAGCACACAGGACCGTCGCATTATGAGATGTCTCACACACCAGAATAAAAATATGGATATCGATGACCTGATCTCGCAACCAACGGGTCCAACCATCCACTCAAGAATTCGGGGTTGAGCGATCCCACTACAGGTTATATCAAGGTACATGCTCAACATGATAATGTGTGTAGCATAATAATCGTAACATAATATATGCACATAAACATGCCATATAAATATGAAAACATAGAACATGCATACTCAACAAGGATATCACGGATAGTACGTCCGTACCTCTACTCAAGCAACCTAGAAACTTGGATACTCAAGTCTAAGCGTATAAGCATGTAATCACCATATCACACATTGCGTATTAAAAGCCTTAACCGAATTAATATCTACTCCCAGAAGCTAATCAGAGTCTAGAATTATACATGCGTTCGACATTGGTCCTTTGATGGTGATGACCTCAAACTCTAGGCAAAACTCTGCCATGATCTTGGTAGCGCCTCCTATCGTCCGGCCCTCGAACCGATGCCTAAAAACCATTAAAATCTGGCTAGAACCGCGAGAAAAAAGGTTGGAATGAGCAAGGAAAATGGCTTCCTTGACCTTCTTTATAGTGACAAAGTTCGAAACTTCCGATCCATGGTTCGGAGCTTCCGAACGCACTTCAAAACTTCCAATCTCCCAATAGAGCTTCCGCTCTCTAACCATCGAATGCGTGTCCTTTGATTGGATAACCCAATGTACTTTCAGAGTTTGGATATTCCAAACTCGGGTTCGGAGCTTCCAAACTCACTTGAGTCAAATTTCCAATCAGAAAGCCCATACTTTCTTATCCAAAGGCGATCGAAACGTCGAACTACTCGGTGCCTCCTATCTTGTACATTGCCTTCCGAACATGTTCAGAGCTTCCTAACTGCTCATATTCTTGAAGCCCTCTGGACCATTTCTGATTGTTTTGAATCCGATTTTCAACTATATAATCTCAAATGAATATTCCTTAACCATGTTTTGACCAATTGAACATGTTTAGGAAATCGATTAACTTAACTAGGAATTTGGGCTACTACATTCTCTCCAACTTAAGAGATTTCGTCTTCAAAATCCAGACTAGGGAAATCACAACGAAACATCACTGAAACAAGCTTTATTACAACACTGCAATTTGAAAGTACAATTGAACTGCTCAAACAAAATTAAAATCAAAACAACTCAGGATGCTCAAAACGCATACGACTCTCTAACTACCAAGTCACATCCTCAGTGTCTCAACTCTGCCACTGAATCATGACTTCATGCGCTAGTTCCGAAGCTCCTTGTCATTCCTATCGATAATCCTGAGCGGCTTCTCCACGTATGAAAAGTCGAGATCTAACTGAACTTACGTTGATGTAGTACATTCGACTCACCTACCACATACTGATGGAGTAGAGATACGTGGAACACATTGTGAATGCTGGAGAGATACGGTGGTAATGCCAAATGGTAAGACACATCTCCGAATTTCTCAAGAATCTCAAACGGACAAATGAATCTCAGCGCTAAATTTCCCTTCAGACCAAACCTAATCATCTTCTGGAAAGGTGAAACTCGCAAAAACACATGCTCTCCTGTCTCAAAATGCAGAGGTCTGCGTTTGGCGTTGGAATTACTGGCCTGTCTGTCCTGCGTGGCTCTGACTCTTTTCCTCGATCAGTTCGAATTTATCAACAATATGCTGAATATAATAAACTCTAGCCCCTCAACCTATCGTTCTCCTACTTTATCACAGAACAAAATAAAGTTTGAAACTTGAGCAGGGACTAAATTGCAATTTTGAATGTTTTAGGGACTAAATTGAAAATTATGGGATATTTATTAAAAGAATCAATTATTAGTGTTTATATGCATGTATATGTATCTCTTTCTTCATGCATCCACCGAGAGGAGAGAAGGAAAACCCATAGCCATTTCCGTCCACTCAAGATTCAATCCACCGACATCCGACCGTTGGATTTCAAAAATAATTACGGATTTGAAATCCTTGCGACAAGGGCTACGTTTCTACGTAAGTTTTATTAAATTTTATCAAGTTCGAAATTTTTGGAGTTGTTGGATTCGAGAATTTATTTGATAAACATGTTCTAGAGTTAATAGAGATAGTATGTCTAAGACGGTTTGAGAAAATACCATCGTTTGAATATGTTTTTCATTTTTGGATGATTTTTTGGAAATTCTAATTTAAGGGGCTGTGTATAATTTGAGAATTTGGGTTGAATTGATGATGATATTGTGATGGAAATATTATGTTATTGATGTTGAGAAATTTTGGAAGTACCCGATTTTTAATGGTGATGCCGTCGGTTTGAGTTTTGTTGAGCTATTGGGTATTTGAATTGAACTAAGCATTGAAATGAAATCCTGAAGATGATATTGAGCATGTATAGTATCCATTTCATATTTGAATTGGAGATTACAGAATTCAAGTTGCAAGAATTTGAGTTGTTCGATCGAGGTTTGAATCAATAATTGCTTTGAAATGCCAATACTTGATCGAATGGAAATTGAATTAAGTTTTGTATATTGTTGTAGCCTTGCGGATTTGAGCATTCCGGAATTTTTATTGAAGGTATGAACAAGAGAGGAATTGTTGGGGATTGAGCACTCGAGATGAGTTTGATTCTCGATCCCCTAAATCACACACTTTACTTGTTTACGTGTCATTGCCTGATTTTATTCGATTCAAGTGTTTTAATGAATAGCATGGACGATTTGATGGCTCGTTTTTTTAAAATTGATTACATGTTATTTTGAATCGAATATTGTGAGACCTCGGTTCTAAACATCTAATCTCAGATTAAACAACAATAAAGCATACAAGATCCAAGATTTAAAAGCAAAATAATATTTTTTTTAAAAGGGGTGCCATGCTCGGGCGGTAGAAAACTATCGCTCGGGCGCGGCCAAAACAGCAGCCCTGCTGTTTTGCTCAAAAGGGGGGTGCGCTCGGTCTGCTAAAAACTGCAGCCCGAGCGCCCCCTGCATCAGAACAGAAAAACCAGAATTTAACTCGCCAACTTAAACCAATATCCATAACGAACATAACAAGATTCATATTACATGAAACGACAACATTCAATCTACAATATTCGAAATAGAGACTACAAACATCAACAAGTTCGAGTTCTAAACATGCTTGAAAATATAAACTGGACTGACATGATGAATCAACTTCTAAACCGAGTCCCACTTCTATCTCTCACTCTTGATGTTAACCAAGGCTTTGCTGACTCGATCCTGCACAACCTGTTGCCAAGTACACATACAAAACAAAGCAACAACCGGATGACTCCGGTGAGAATGATATTCCTAGTAAAAACAACATAACAAGCAATACATCAACAACATGCTTTCAAGACAACATATTCAATGTAAAGACGAATAAAATGCATGTCTTTAAAATCGGGATATCAACTCTAATAAACAAGGGATTGTTGCTGTGGGGCCTGGGTTGCTAATATTGTCTTAGGGAAATTAAGAATTAAAAATGATGAATTAAACGAATGAAGAAAGAACAAACAAATATTTTTTTTTCAAATAGGGTTGTGCTCGGGCGGTTAAAATCAACCGCGCGGGCGCTCCCTTAATTCTTTCGGACAGAAACATAGCACAGAGGTTGCGCGCGGTTGGCAGAAAAATGCAGCGCGGGCGCTGCCTGGACAGAAGTTTTGCTCTGTTTTCTGCAGCTGAAGTTTGATCCCTCAATTCATTCCAATCCAAGTTCTATCAAGTCTAAATCATGCATTGATATACAAATCAAGTTCTAAACATAATCTCATGCATATGTAGGCATAACAATAACCATATACAAGTTTCTAAAGGTATAATACAGCACTTGTAAATCTAGCACAAGTCTCAAACTAGACTAACAACCTTCTAACATGCATTAGCTGTATTCGTCAACTTCTAAACCCGAGTCTCCACATGCTAAGTCTCTCTCTTGAGCTATCCATGGCTCGTCCGACTCGCTCCAATCCTTCCTATTGTCATGCACACATACAAACAAGACAATAGCCGGATAACTCTGGTAAGAATATAATTCCCAGTATAAAAGACATATACATAACAATTCATATCAATTCAAATCTAAATACTTCAAATCAAAGCTTCGAATCAATAATTCAAATCAATATATTTATATAGCGCGCTAAAGAATTGATTCATAATAAATCATTGCCATCAAGATTCGTATACGATCTTGACATGGATATCCATATATCGTAGTCGTCTGACTCAAAAATAAGGTCCATCTGACCTTGGCATTAGAATCAATTCAATTTTCTTCATTTCATATATAACACAAATAAAGATCCACTACCTGAGATGGATCGAAAACATCAAATTCTAAATCAAGAATAAAGAGTAACAAGTATGTGGCTTATAGGGACAACTCAAGAAGCTTCATCCTTGAGTTTCAAACCCCTGACTCTCGATGTCGTCTTATACCTTTCAGTAGTTCAATCATGGTTGAGTTGCTCCCAATCTGGACAATCAACACAACAACTCATATCAAACTTCTGTTCAAAACTTCAACTCAATCTTCAAGGCTAACAAGTCACCACCCTTGTTCTTTCGTCAATCGGTTTCGACATTGTCTTCTTAACTTGAAGTCCCATGTTTTCAATCTGAAAACTTATCATATATATCCATGAATATCAGCAAGAACTCAAACAATATCCAGCTCAATCAATCTAGACTCAACACTTGCCAATTCTTGACTTGACGACATAACGGTTAAAATCCGGCAACCGTAACTCATTCCTATCAACTCTATCATTCAAATAAACTTCAAACACAACTCATAACAGCCATATATCATCAAACATTAACAAAATCAGAAGCATAGGATCGAATATAACTTTTGAAAAATCATAGCAATTGCAACCCATGCTTGTTCTTCGATCCAACTTCGATATCGTAATACATATCAAGTCTAACAGTAATATTAGCTTCGAATACACCTCCTAAAACCAATATATCAGCATAAACCAGCAACATCAAAGGTGTAATAATTTTATATAAGGTGGAAGTTCATATCAAAGTCCAGCGACATCCGTTCTTCGATCCGGTTTCGAATATGTAATTACAACTAGATTAAGAACATATATTCATAGTTCTAATCTGATTTCTCCAACATATAACCCTCAAAATAGACCGATTCATAATAAATGTTACATCAAATCATATCTCTTATCGCAAGGATTCCAAAACTATCTTTGGAATTAATATCGGCTAACCGGAGTAGAAGATATCAAAGTTGAAAGATCAATAATTGAATTAGAATCTGAAATTTACTCTTTCTCACGTTTTGGCTGCTGCAAGATGTCTGAAGATGATACTATACACGTGTGAAGGCTAGGAATAAGTGTCCATTTAGATATATATTGCAATTTTGCAGTTTAGTCCCTGAAACTTTCAATAATTGCAAGATAGTCCTCGACCAATCTTTTTAATTCCATTTTAATCTCAAATAATTTAAAAATACTAGAATTTAAATATAAACTCTAAAATTCTCAATTTAAAAATCCTTGGATTAAAATTAAAAAATTGCATTTTAGCCCTTGAAACTTTGATATTTGCAAAACAGTCCCTGATCGAGTTCCACCTCTGAATTAAATCCTCTTCAATTCCCGGGACATGGAATTTCCATCTTAAATTCCAAAATATTCAATTCAAATATTTAATCTTTTAATTTAAGAATCCCGGAATTTAAATCTCGAAATCCGTAAATTCTCAAATTAAATATTCTCAACTCGGAAATTAAATCTCTAATTTCCATAAATAATCCAATTGAATATTTTCCAATATTCGGAATTTAAATCTCAAATTCCATAATTAATAACATAATATTTTCAAAGCCTTATAATTCCTCCCCTCTAAGGAATGATTTCGTCCTCGAAATCTCAACCAATCTTACTACTGAATCTCTTCAGTGTGAAGGTAACTGAAGTAGTACTTACTTCAATTCTGTAAGTTCTGGATATATTTCTGATATATTTTCGGTTGATATATTCTCGTATTCTTCTCTCTGATCACTTCTTCAATAATTTTTTAATCACTGAGCTAACTAACATTTAAGCTGCTCCTCCTTGTGATTAAAATATGTATCGATCATTCTGATCAGTTCAAATTCTTATTTATCAACCTCACCTGATTAAAGTTTATAGGTAAAAGTTTAGCTGAAGTAATTCTTACTTCAATCATACAACTCTGAAGCTCTAATATCATATCTGAATCTATCTCTTCAAGTTCTTTCTTCACATTTGCATCTATTTTATTGTACTTAGTTAGCTGACTGGAATTTGATATATCTCTGAGCTATTTCTCTTTTAGTTTTAGTATCTACTTCGGATACTTGAAGTAACTCAGGTTCTTATCAAATTCTACTTTTGCTGACTATAGTACATCGGAAGAATCTAACTGATACTTCGTTAGACACATAGATCACATCTGATATCTCTTATCAATTCTAGAAGAATATCTCTGTCAATGAACTCTTTAACTGTATTGAAAATCTTATACAGTAGAATTCAGCTTTAGTGACGATTTGTTTCTTTTTTCTATATCGTTCTAGGCTTGGCAAAGAACATATATCATGTCTACACTATCTTGCTGATTATCATATCAAGATCTGTATCTATCATACACTGTTCGTCTTTCATTCTGTACAGATCAATCTTCACCTTTTCTGTGTTTTCTCAAATCACATCTGATTTGATACTTCAGAAATACAGAGGTACTATCTTAACACAAGAACTATGATTTCTTTTCATCTAATAATCAAAACACTATCTCTCTATCTGTCAGATAGCTGTCACAGGAATCAAAATCAACCAGTGGCAAAATCAATCAGTTGGTACCGGATCAGGTACTAGAGTTCTGAGTATCTCCTCTAAATCTGGATAGTCACCTCAGACAATCCATCGATCAGAGGATAGTATAATGTAATCACATACAACCAATCACTCAGAATCTCTGATAATTAGTGCCACCATCTATCAAAACAAATCTAAAGTTTTCATCTCAACAATAGATTTCAATAATTCATGTCCTTTCGAACATCTCTATCTTCTTGATAGCTACCAAATCATATCTGTATTGTATCTAATACTTTTGTATTCTAGAATTTGTCACAATATACCTCAATTCAAATCCCAAATTCATGACAATCTGAATAGTTTCGAATTACAAATCTGTCGAAAAAACTATTCGCATTTAGATTCTTAAGTAGCTAAATTATAACATAGACCACTTAATCTCTTCTTTCTGTGTCTTCAATTGGAAATCGTGATATCCAAAATTCAGTTATGTCATATCTGCATTCATATCCTTGCATCAACACTGATTTCCACAGTAGATCATACCTTTTCAAACAACTAGACGGATAGGAATTTTGTTATAGTGTGCCTCTTTCATATGCGGATATTCTATATCTCGAATATCTGACATAATTCAACGATTATTCACTACAAAATCCATCAATTCTAATCTGTTGTCGTCAATTCATATCGTAATATGGCATTCTCTACTGAATTCCAAACTGCTTTGCTCTCAATCTATATGTCTTCAATCATCTTTAAGCAGTTCTACCTCATTCTCAATTGAGAATTTCTGATTGAGAATACCTTTGTCTGAAAAAATTCAAGTCAGAACACATATAAATATGCCATCAAGTACTCATGTGTCCAACAAATTCTTTTTTTCTATTCCTCAAGCACTGACAAATCATCTAATCAACCCATAAAGTCAGATGATATTCTAATCTTTCTATCAGTTACGAGCCAACAACTCAAATTACGCTGAAATAATCATCGAAGGATCAATAATTATCGAAATCAAAAGAAATAAATCAAGATTGAGAAAATCTCTCAATCAAGGTCATCCAAAATCAAATCTTCTGGATAACAAACTCTGCTAAGTGAAAACAACTCAATTGCATCTCATAACTCAGAACGAGTGAATTAACTCAGGCTCTACGAATAAGCAATGAGAGCCAATCAATATCAAATATTTCAAGAATCATATCTCCAATCAAATGTAATAACTTCAGCATAATCAAAGAAAAGACTCAACTGTAACTGATTTCCTTATCAACATCTATTCTATAAACTCTCAATCACAATATTCATTTCGTAATCTTATGCTTCTCTATTGAATTCCAGTTCACAACTAAATCTAAAGTCGACAATCACATCCGGAATATATTTGTAACTTTACTCATTGGCATATCTACCAACTCTAGTTTAGTTCTTGAACATATATAGTGCATAGAATATACTTATCTTGGAAATTTTCTGTAGTCACATACATAAATAAAAAAAATCTAAATTCTAGGTTCCATGCTATATCATCATATTCATATGCACTTTCTATTCTTGTTAATCCAGCTGAATCATTTTTGAGAAGCAATTTCCTGTTATTCTGTACTTGATTAGTGCATCATCATCTATCATGCAACATCAATACATAACCCAAGTATGAACAAAATCATGTTCAAACATATCTCATCAAAATTGTAACTCAACTCTTCAATCAAATCCACGGATATTTTTGCTTATACATAGATCATAACATAACAAAGCTTTCCACTATCATATATATCTCTTGCACCAATAACATAAACAAGTTAACTAACAAAGTAATCTGTAACCTGCAATCTCATTCTCAGGTGCAATGTATGTCTGATATTCTGTAGAATTCTGGGATTAATCTTCATTCTGCTCCCCACTTAATCTGCTTCAATTCATAAATATTCTGGCAACATATGTCATTTGCTTGCATCTATTACATCTTTCTAAAATTTCTGTGTACCGATTGCTAGGATATCTCCCTCGACAATGAGTACAAAACCATCAGCATAATCTGTATTCTGACCCAAAAAAATCTATTTCGGTCCACTAGAGCTAAAGGAGTACTCCCCTATTTCTTAAACTGTTGACTCTTAAGCTGAGGGTAATCTTTGCTATTGTAACTGCCACTATCTATGCCCTCAAATCTACTCTGTTGCGGGAATTACAGATGAGGTTGTGATTATCTCACATCCTGTGGCATGTATAATTTTCTTTCTACTTTAGAAAACTAGATTCAACTTTCTTGGCCCTATCTATGGCTTCTTTAAAAACTACGGTAGCCATAATCTAACATAAATCTCCGGGTTCAGGCCTTTCATACACAACTCAACTTGAGTTTCTTCATTATCAACTACTCAAGGAACACACAACAACAAACTTGAGGATCTAATTTCATAGTCCTCAATAATCAAATTGCTTTGCCTCTAATGAGCATATTATGCTTTCTTGGACTAATCTATTCTCATATTTTCCCTATCTGATCTGAAAATAAATCGCTGATAAAACAAATCTGTTCTCAACATAAGCCAAACAAATAATATACCTCGGCGCTCAACAAATTTCTTCGTAACAATATCGTCGTAACAATCCACCAACGATTGGCCAAATATTGAAGTTGGTATACAATAATCCCGATTCTAAATTCATCTGAATGTTTCAAAGACTCAACAAATGATCAAGCTCTGTAAACCAACTTCCACATGCACTGGCTTCATCTGTATCTTTCATGTTTGCGGATGGTACGTCTGAAATCTCTTCAATACTATCGTCATCAAGGTCAGCAAGGTAAGCATAACATTCTTTCATTCATTCATAAACAGTTCTGCTCAATCTAAGACTCTTTCTTCATATGAATATTACTGTTCTGCTTCATCTAGGGTACTTACCTCACTCGAAAGAAAGCACTATTCTGGGGTTCTTACGTCACCCGGGGAAACCTTATAACAAAAGGTATAGGAATTTTAAAAAAATCATAGCTTAGTAAGACAAGCATTTCTTTCAATAGTAATCCTACTTGCATGCAATTCATCAAATACACTAAAGCATTAATCATGAAATACGATAAATGCATACGACTCAATCTATCCCGCTTACTCATATCTATCTTGGTCCAAGAGCAAACCACTGCTCTGATACCAACTGTTTTGGGGCCTTGGGTTGCTAATCTTGTCTTAGGGCAATGAAGAATTAAACATCATGAATTAAACTAATGAAGAAAGAACAAACAAATATTTTTTTTTCAAAGAGGGATGCGCTCGGGCGGTTAAAATCAACCACGCGGGCGCTCCCTTAATTCTTCCTGACAGAAACATAGCACAAAGGTTGCGCGCGGTCGGCAGAAAAATTCAGCGCGGGCGCTGCCTGGATAAAAGTTTTTCTCTGTTTTTTGCAGCTGAAGTTTGATCCCTCAATTCATTCCAATCCAAGTTCTATCAAGTCTAAATCATGCATTGATATACAAATCAAGTTCTAAACATAATCTCATGCATATGTAGGCATAACAATAACCATATAGAAGTTTCTAAAGGTATAATACAACACTTGTAAATCTAGCTCAAATCTCAAACTAGACTAACAACCTTCTAACATGCATTAGCTGTATTCGTCAACTTCTAAACCCGAGTCTCCACATGCTAAGTCTCTCTCTTGAGCTATCCACGGCTCGTTCGACTCGCTCCAGCCCTTTCTATTGTCATGCACACATACAAACAAGACAATAGCCGGATAACTCCGATGAGAATATAATTCCCAGTATAAAAGACATATACATAACAGTTCATATCAATTCAACTCTAAATACTTCAAATCAAGCTTCGAATCAATAATTCAAATCAATAGATTTATATAGCGCGCTAAGGAATTGATTCATAATAAATCAATGCCATCAAGATTCGTATACGATCTTGACATGGATATCCATATATCGTAGTCGTCTGACTCGAAAATAAGGTCCATCTGACCTTGGCATTAGAACCAATTAAATTTTCTTCATTTCATATATAACTCAAATAAATATCCACTACCTGAGATGGATCGACAACATCAAATTTTAAATCAAGAATAAAGAGTAACAAGTATGTGGTTTATCGGGACAACTCAAGAAGCTTCATCCTTGAGTTTCAAACCCCTGACTCTCGATGTCGTTTTATACCTTTCAGTCGTTCAATCATGGTTGAGCTGCTCCCAATCTGGACAATCAACACAACAACTCATATCAAACTTCTGTTCAAAACTTCAACTCAATCTTCAAGGCTAACAAGTCACCACCCTTGTTCTTTCGTCAATCGGTTTTGACATTGTCTTCTTAACTTGAAGTCCCCAGTTTTCAATCTGAAAACATAGAATATATATCCAAGAATATCAGCAAGAACGCAAACAATATCCAGCTCAATTAATCTAGACTCAACACTTGCCAATTCTTGACTTGACGACATAACGGTTAAAATCCGGTAACCGTAACTCATTTCTATCAACTCTATCATTCAAATAAACTTCAAACACAACTCATACCAGACATATATCATAAAACACCAGCAAAATCAGAGTCATAGGATCGAATATAACTTCTGAATAATCATAGCAATTGCAACCGACGCTTGTTCTTCGATCCAACTTCGATATCGTAATACATATCATGTCTAACAATAATATTAGCTCGAATACACCTCCTAAAACCAATATATCAGCATAAACCAGAAACATCAAAGGTGAAATAATTCGAATATAAGCTGGAAGTTCATATCAAAGTCCAACGATATCCGTTCTTCGATCCGGTTTCGAATATGTAATCACAACTAGATTAAGAACATATATTCATAGTTCTAATCTGATTTCTCCAACATATAACCCAAAAAACAGACCGATTCATAATAAATCTTACATCAAATCGTAGCTCTTGTCGCAAGGATTCCGGAACTATCTTCGGAGTTAAAATCGGCTAACCGGAGTAGAAGATATCAAAGTTGAAAGATCAAGAATTGAATTAGAATATGAAATTTCCTCTTCCTCACGTTTTGGTTGCTGCAAGAAGTCTGAAGATGATTCTATACACGTGTGAAGGCTAGGAATAAGTGTCCATTTAGATATATATTGCAATTTTGCAGTTTAGTCCCTGAAACTTTCAATAACTGCAAGATAGTCATCGACCAATCTTTTTAATTCAATTTCAATCCCAAATAATTTAAGAATATTAGAATTTAAATATAAACTCCAAAATTCTCAAATTAAATATCCTTGGATTAAAATTAAAAAATTGCATTTTAGCCCTTGAAACTTTGATATTTGCAAAATAGTCCCTCCTCGAGTTTCACCTCCGAATTAAATCCTCTTCAATTCCCGGGACATGGTTTCCATCTTAAATTCCAAAATATTCAATTCAAATATTTGATCTTTTAATTTAAGAATCTCGAAATTTAAATCTCAAAATTCATAAATTCTCAAATTAAATATTCTCAACTCGAAAATTAAATCTCTAATTTCCATAAATAATACAATTGAATATTTTCCAATATTCGGAATTTAAATCTCAAAATTTTTAATTATTAACTTAATATTTTCATAGCCTTACAGCTGCTATGATTTTAGGATCCCGAGGATGAGATCACGTAACGACTCACCGACTCTCCTAATTGAGGTGGTGCCACATATCCCAATCCCCAAGACTTTGGTGCGACTATAAGGAGTATGCTGACACTAGGTGAACTTCTACAACCCAGGCCACTCGTAGTATAGCCCCCAAAACATCTAAACAAAAAGGGCCGTTCTGCCCACTGAAATCAAAGATTTGGCTCAAGATGAATGCATAGAAAACATAAAGCATTAAGCCATATAACAAAGCTCAAACAACAAAATACAAGTCCCATATTCTACAACAAGTATTGATGCAAGTATGTGATTTACGGAAAAATCAAGAACCAACTGTCTCGAGTGTGCTATCCCGCTAAAACGATGACTGCTTGTACCTTTCGATACGAATAGCTCCAACTCTGGATAAGCTACAATAAAAAGTTATATAAAAAACTATACAACCTAACAACAACATCGCTCAAGGTAAACTCTTTACCGCTCTTCGTCCAACTCTTTGACGATCGACTTCTGCTAAATCTGGGCTCGAAAAACTCCAAACGAATCTGTACATAGGCAAAAGATGATCAACAACGACGAAAAAATCCATTTGCCAAAGTTCTACGATTCAAACGGTTCAAAATCTCAAAACTCAAACCGGCGGCATAACGGCTATAAACTGATCAAACCGAAAACGCAGACAGCAGTACAGCATTGCAAACAACTCAAATCAATGCTAAAACAACAACAACAAAACAAATTCAACACATCTCAAAATCTCCATTTTTGAATTAGGCTTCTAAAAATCATAACAATTCCGAACGACGCTCTATTTCAAAATCGACTGAGAATAAACGATATGAACTCGTTCAAGAAAAACATAATCGAAACTCAATCGATTCTAACAACATCCGAAAATAGAAGTACAACTGATCGGAGAAAAACTTATGATAGAACGAATCTCTCGCTGCTGTGACCGCTAATCTGCCTTCAGAAATAATTTCTAACGGACGGATCGACCGGAAACAGAAATCTGAAAGCTTGAAGTCACATTTTCTCTCATCAATGGGGTCTTGGGCATGTTGGGGAAGAAGGGAATGGAGGAGACCAATTCAAGACTCCAATAATAATATAACAAATCCCCTTTTTGCATTTTAGTCCCTGATAAATCTGAAATTTGCAAAATAGACCCTGATCAAAATCAAGTCGGCTCTTGAACTCTGTAATCTCCGATTATCTCAAATAAACTCAATTAAGATAAATTTGGGCATTACAAATATATTGTATGATATGAGATGATTTTTTAAATGAGCAGCAACAAGCAAGTATTTGAAATAGCGAGAGCAAGCTATTGTTGATTATACATATTTCATCATCTCATACATATTGAGCCTGATTCTTTCAGTTTGAGCAAGCAGGTAGCAAGAGGACATTTTGGGCTTATATACATGTGGGTCAGGTTGCAGCATAGGCTTCATGTACGCCAGCATACTCTATATAGTGGTGCCAAAATCCTGGGTTAAGAAACCCAACATGCCATCCCGATTGGTAGAGTAGGTTGGGATGATGGGGTTATCTTTTCCTCGTTTCGGGATCCCACTACCGAGATTGGATTTATATCTCAATGTTGAGGTCAGATACGAACCCCGATGATTTGATATCCATCGTTTGGAAGCCAACATTTTATTGAGCATGCATTTCACGAAATCATGACATACTTTGAAATACATTGTAATTGTTATATTTGTTTATATTGTTTTCGTTGTTCATACTGGGTTTAGTACTCACCGGTTTATCCGGCTGTTGCTTTGTATTGTGTGTGTGCATTGCAATAGGTGAGCCAGGGCCGAGTAACCGGAGGTCATGAGAGTTTGGGTTCAAGTATAGAAGTGGTACTCCAGGTGGATTTTTTAAACTTGTTATATTGGGCATGTAATTTGAATAATGTTGGGTATTTCAACCTTGATGAATTTTTTGTATAATTATCTTGTTTCATGGTTTTTGGACCCTTTGAATTATAATTTTTGACCATTTATCGAGATCGTATCATTTTCGGGCTTGATTTTGGAAGAAAAATAAAAATACAGGTCAAAATTCGAGGCGGGAGCGCGGCTCCTCGCCGATGAAAGGCACGACCGCGCCGCCCCCTTAAAATTTTTTTTGGTTTATTTATTCCCGGTTTGAATGGTTGTTTGTAGTGTTGTGATATGAACCCGGGTCTCGACATTAGGTGGTATCAGAGAGGTAAGATACCTTGAGTTGACATTAGATGTTGGCGAGCGGGGTAGATTGATTCGCATGATTTTCTTTGCATGAGATTAATTGCATTGCTTGGATTAAATTATTTCATGCGAATATACTTGCCCTATGTGCCTATGTGCTTATTTGACATGACATGTAAAGCAGGTGTGATTTAAAAAGCAAGCGAATCAGATTTGATTCTTGATGAGAATTTGAATGCTAACGAGTTTAATGAGCCGAGGATGATTAAATTGAGATAATGATTATGATGCCATGATTTTGTTGTATAATCTCATTATTGCAGACATTCCTCCTCGTAGAGCAAGAGATGTACCTCGAACAGAGGAAGTGACTCGGACAGAGGAAGTACCTCGGACAGTGGAAATACCACAGACTAAATAGGGTAGTGCTGCCGTTGAGCCTATGGACACTACTCCTACACCGATTGAGGTGTTATTGAAGAGATTCCAGTCGTTTAAGCCACAGACCCTGAAAGGAATGGAAAATGCAATCGAATGTGAAAGTTGGCTCGAATACATCGAGCAATTATTCGAGTCATTGGACTACTCTGATGACCATAGAGTCTGATTGATTATACATCAATTGCTTGATGTGGCTAAGAGTTGGTGGGTGATGACTAAGAAAGCTTTGGAGAATCGATGTACTGTTATTACTTGGGCAGTGTTTAAGACTGAGCTTTATCAGCGTTTCTTTCCTACTTCATATAGAAAAGACAGGGGAGCCGAGTTTGACAATTTCAGACAAGAAAATATGAATATTGGGGAGTATGTTGCTAAATTCTCGAGCTTGCTGAGATTCACACCTCATGTTGCTGGGAGTGAGGAAGCTAAGGCCGATCAGTTTATCAATGGCCTAAATCCTGACATCTTTACTTTGGTGAATGCTGGGAGACCGAATAATTTTGCTGATGCTCTTGACAAAGCCAAGTGGGCTGAAGCTGGTCTTATGAGACAAAGAGGAACTCTATTTGTGTCTCAACCCTTGGGACAACCAAAACCACAACCTCAGTCATAGTTTCAGCCAAAAAGGAGATACAAGAGAGGTGGTAGCAGTAGTGGCCATAGAGATCGATTCAGGCCAAAAGGCAAGCAATTTAAAAGACATGGCAGTGGTTCCTCTAGCTTCAGTGGGTCAAGATAGTCTAGTTCGGTCCAAAGTTCGGGATTTTTAGCTTGGTTTTGTAACAAGTGTGGGGGAAGACATTCTAGTGATGATTGCGAGGGAGTTCCAGGCAATTGTAGATTGTGCAATCAACCACGACATTATGTCAGGGTGTGTCCTTCACGTGGTCCTAATGCTCCACGTGGTGGAAATTCTTCGAGATCTACAGCTAACTCTGACAGACAGGCTACTTTGGTGCATTCCTTTTAGCCTTAGAATAGACAAGGAGGAAGCCAGAGTGTAGGCCAACCTCCAAGACAGCAAGCATGAGTTTATGCACTTACAGAGGATCAAGCTCAAGCTGCACCTGATGATGTGATTGCAGGTAACTGTGTTATTTTTGGTTATCCTGCTTATGTATTGATTGATACAGGTGCATCATATTCATTAATTGCTGAGAGATTTGTTGAATTGCATGACTTGCCTGTTGAGACTTTGCCATCTGTATTTGCTATTTCTTCACCTTTGGGCAAAGGGAAGATATCTATGAGTATAGTCAGAGGATGTAATCTATAGTTTGAGGGTAAGGTGATTGAAATTGATTGCATAGTACTTGGGTTATCTGATTTTGATTGTATTATTGGCATCGATGTGATAACCACTTACAGGGAAACATTGGATTGTTTTCATAAAGCGGTCAAGTTTAGACCAGATATGGCAGAAGATTGGAAATTTTATGGTAAGGGTTCTAGAGCTAATATCACTTTGATTTCAGTGTTATCTATGACCCGTTTACTGCAGAAAGGGGCCAAGGGATTTTGATCTATGAAGTAGATGTACCGAAATCTAGCCCAGAGTTGGCAAATATTCTGGTTTTCAGTGAATTTGCAGATGTGTTTCCAGATGAAATTCCGGGCTTTCCTCCAGCCCGTGAACTAGAATTCAGTATTGAACTGATGCCTGTTACGTTGCCTATTTCCAAAGCTCCTTATAGAATGACACCACTAGAATTGAAGGAACTCAAAGAACAACTTGAGGATTTGTTAGCTAAAGGATACATTAGATTAAGCGTTTCACTTTGGGGCGCTCCGGTAATATTCGTGAGGAAGAAAGATGGGTCGATGAGATTGTGTATCGACTATCGACAGTTGAACAAGGACACTATAAAGAATAAGTATCCTTTGCCTCGAATAGATGATTTATTTGACCAGCTGCAGGGTTCTTCTACCTATTCGAAGATTGATCTAAGATTTGGGTATCATCAATTAAGGGTCAGAGAGGCAGATGTTCCTAAGACCGCATTTAGAACCAGGTATGACCATTTTTAATTCCTGGTTATGCCATTCGGAGTGACAAATTCTCCTGCTGTGTTCATGGATTTAATGAACATGATTTTTCGGAAGTATATCGATGAGTTTTTGGTAATATTTATTGATGATATTCAGATTTATTCCAAGAATGAGACTAAACATGCAGAACATTTGAGGACTATTTTGCAGATTTTGAGAACCGAGTAGTTGTATGCCAAGATTTCCAAGTGTGAGTTTTGGTTAGATAGGGTTGTATTTCTTGGCCATGTTGTTTCAGAAGATGGAATTTCAGTTGATCCTAGCAAGGTTAAGGCAGTTATTAACTAGCCTAGACATACTTATGTTCTTGAAATGTTTAGTTTTATGGGTTTAGCAGGGTATTATCGCAGATTTATTGAAGGATTCTTCAGTATTGCGAGACCAATTACCCAATTAACCTAGAAGAATGCTCCTTTTGTTTGGACAGATGCTTGTGAGGCAAGCTTTATTGAGCTAAAGAAGAGATTGACTAGTGCTCCTTTCTTGACTATTCCATCAGGTATAGGTGGTTTTACTGTTTATTCTGATGCTTCTCATAGAGGTTTGGGTTGTGTGCTTATGTAGAGAGGCCATGTAATATCTTATGAATTGAGACAATTGAAGCCACACGAGACCCGATATCCCGTACACGATCTTGAGCTTGCAGCCATTGTCTTTGATCTAAAGATTTGGCGACATTATTTGTACGGTGAGACCTTTGAGATATTCTCTGACCATAAAAGTTTGAATTATCTGTCTTCTCGGGATGAACTGAATATGAGACAGAGGCGTTGGTTATACTTGCTGAAGGATTTTGACTGTGAGATTAAGTATTATCCAGGGATGTCTAACGCAGCTGCCGATGCCCTGAGTAGAAAGGTATGCGATTTGTACTTGTCTACAATGGGTGTATCTAAATTAATTGAGGATTGCTGCACTTTTGGTTTGAATTTTGAGACAGATGTTCAGTCGATCAAGATTTTTGCAATCCAAGCTGAACCAGAATTGCTTATGGGAATTAAAAAAGCGCAGAAATCCGATCAGAACATTCAGAGTTCAGTAGAGAAAGTCATATCTGGACATCAGTCAGAGTACCAGGTTAGTAATGATGGAATTTTGTTTGTGAATAAACGTAACGTTGTGCCAGATGTTTCAGAGTTGAGATGGCAGATTCTGAAAGAGGCACATTGCAGTAAGTTTAGTGTCCACCCAGGTGGCAGAAAAATGTATAACGACTTGAAAGGTCAATTATGGTGGAAAAAGATGAAAGCAGATGTGACAGAATTTGTATCCCGATGCCTAAACTGTCAATAAGTGAAAGCAGAAAGAAAGCGACCAGGTGGTCTATTGCGCAGTTTAGCAGTTCCAGAGTGGAAATGGGATCACATCACTATGGATTTTGTCACGAAACTACCGATATCTTCAAGGGGTTGCGATGCAATCTGGGTAATTGTGGACAGGCTTACGAAGTCTGCTTGATTTATTCCTTGTCAGATGACATATCGACATGATCAGATGGACAATATTTATGTCAGAGATGTCGTGAGATTGCACGGTGTGCCGAAGTCTATTGTGTCCGATAGAGATCCTCGTTTCACTTCGAACTTTTGGTACAAGTTACAGGAAGCTCTCGGTACTCGTTTGCATTTGAATACAGCGCACCTTCCTCAGACTGATGGACAGTCAGAGCGGACTATCCAGACTCTGGAGGATATTTTGAGAGCTATTGTACTTGATTTTGGTACCAGTTGGCAGGATTCTTTGTCACTTGTTGATTTTTCCTATATTAACAGCTATCAAGCGAGCATTGAGATGAATCCTTTTGAAGCATTATATGGTAGGAAATTCAAATCTCCGTTGTTTTGGGATGATCTTTCAGAGACATTAGTAACTGGGCCAGATATGATCAGGGAAATGTCAGATAAGGTAAAGTTGATTCAGTCTAGAATGAGAGTAGCACAGGACAGACAGGCCAAGTATGCAAACATCAAACACAGACCCTTGATTTTTGAACAGGGTGATCGTGTGTTTTTGAAGATATCTCCTTTCCGAGTTACGGTCCGTTTCGAAAAGAGTGGTAAATTGTCACCAATATAAGATATATTGGGCCATATGAAATTCTAGACAGAGTTGGTGATCTAGCATGCAGATTAGCTCTCCCTCCAGCTCTATCAGGTATACATGATGTTTTCCACGTGTCTATGTTGAGGAAGTATAAGCCAGATTCTTCCCATGTAATTCAGCCAGATGAGGCAGAACTGGACGAGACTTTGAGCGACCGATTTAGATTCTTGACAAAAAGGTTAAGCAGCTCAGAAACAAGTCAGTTCAATTGGTTAAGGTACATTGGAATAGACATGGTGTTGAGGAGGCAACTTGGGAATTGGAGCAAGATATGAGAAAGTTATCCCGATCTTTTTGTATGAATTTATTTCATTGAAATTCAGTCCATATTTTCTAGTATTGAGATATAACTGAGATTTCGAGGACAAAATATTTTTTTAGAGGGGAGGAATTGTAATGCCCTAAAAATATTTAATTTGATAATTTATGGAATTTTGGATTTAAATTCCGAGTTTCAAAAGTTTAGGGACTGAATTCAAAGTTTGAAACTTGAGCAGGGACTAAATTGCAATTTTGAAAATTTCAAGGACTAAATTTCAAATTATGGAATATTTAATAAATGCATCAATTATTAGTGGATATATGCATGAGTATGTATCTCCTTCTTCATGCATTCACCGAGAGGAGAGAAGGAAAACCCATAGCCATTTCCGTCCACTCAAGCTTCGATCCGCCGACATCCGACTGTTGGATTTAAAAAATAATTACGGATTTGGAATCTTTGAGACAAGGGCTACGTTTCTACGTAAGTTTTATTAAATTTTATCAATTTCAAAATTTTGGGAGTTGTTGGATTCGAGAATTTATTTGATAAACATGTTCTAGAGTTAATAGAGATGGTATGTCTAAGGCAGTTTGAGAAAATACCATCGTTTGAATATGTTTTTCATTTTTGGATGATTTTCTGGAAATTCTCGTTTAAGGGGCTGTGTATAATTTGAGAATTTGGGAAGTACCCGATTTTTAACAGTGATTCCGTTGGTTTGAGTTTTGTTGAGCTATTGGGTATTTGAATTAAACTAAGAATTGAAATGAAATCTTAAAGATGATATTGAGCAGGTATATTATCCATTTCAAATTTGAATTGGATATTATCAAATTCGAGTTGCAAGAATTCGAGTTGTTGAGAATTCGATCGAGGTTTGAATCGATTATTGCTTTGAAATGCCAATACTTGATCGAATGGAAATTGAATTAAGTTTTGTATATTGTTGTAGCCTTGCAGACTTGATCATTCCGGAATTTTTATTGAAGGTATGAACAAGCGAGGAATTGTTGGGGATTGAGCACTCGAGATGAGTTTGATTCTCGAGCCCCTAAATCACACACTTTACTTGTTTATGTGCCATTGCCTGATTTTATTAGATTCAAGTGTTTGAATGAATAACATGAACTATTTTATGGCTTGTTGTTTTAATTTTTATTCCATGCTATTTTGAATTGAATATATTGTATGCTATGAGATGATTTTTTAAATGAGCAACAACAAGCAAGTATTTGAAATAGCGAGAGCAAGCTATTGTTGATTATACATATTTCATCATCTCATATATATTGAACCTGATTATTTCAGTTTGAGAAAGCAGGTATCAAGAGGACGTTTTGGGCTCATATACGAGTGTGTTAGGTTGCAGCATAGGCTTCTGTACGCCAGCATAATCTATATAGTGGTGCCAAAATCCTGGGTTAAGAAACCCAACATGCCACCCCGATTGGTAGATTAGGTGGTGATGATGGGTTTATCTTTTCCTCGTTTCAGGATCCCACTACCAAGATTGTATTTATATCTCGATGCCGAGGTCGGATACAAAACTCGATGACTTGATATCCATCGTTTGGAAGCCAACTTTATATTGAGCATGCATTTCACGAAATCATGACATACTTTTAATTACATTTTAATTGTTATATTCGTTTATATTGTTTTCGTTGTTCATACTGGGTTTAGTACTCACCGGTTTATCCGGCTGTTGCTTTGTCTTTTGTGCGTGCATTGCAATAGGTGAGCCAGGGCCGAGTAACCAGAGGTCATGAGAGTTTGGGTTTAAGTATAGAAGTGGTACTCCGGGTTGATTTTTTAAACTTGTTATATTGGGCCTATAATTTGAATAATGTTGGGTATTTCAACCTTGATGAATTTTTTGTATAATTATCTCGTTTCATGGTTTTTGGACCCTTTGAATTATACTTTTTGACCATGTATCGAGATCGTATCATTTCCAGGCTTGATTTTGGAAAGAAAATAAAAATACAGGTCAAAATTCGAGGCGGGAGAGAAGCCACCTTTCGCCGCCCCCTTACTAAAAATTTTTGATTTATTTATTCCTAGTTTGAATGGTTGTTTTCCGTGTTGTGATATGAACCCGGGGTTTCCACAAGGACAATGGTGACCATAGAGAGCCTCTAAGGGTGTCATGCCAATACTGTGATGATAGATATTATTATCAGCAAACTCTATCGTCGGCAACCGATCCTGCCAGGATAATCCAAAGTCCATCACTAAATCCCTCATCATATTCTCTAATGTCCGAATAGTTCTCTTTGGTTGACCGTAAGTTTTTGGATGATATGATGTACTCAAACTCAATGTAGTGCCTAAGGCTCACTGAAAGCTACCCCAAAACTGTGAGTTGAACCTCATATCTCTGTCACTGACTATACTCAGTGGTACCCCATACAGTCGTACAATCTCCTGAATGTACAACCTGTCTATGTGATAAAAAATATACTCCCGATTGTAAGTAAGAAAATGTGCAGACTTGGACAACCGGTCCACAACAACTTAAATTGCCTCACAATTCCTGGAGGACATTGGCAAGTGGATAAAAAAATCCATAGTCACATGCTCCCATTTCCACTTTGGAATCTCCAAACTCTGAAGTAGACCACCCTGTTGATGATTCTTAGCCTTAAATTGCTGATAAACAAGGCATCTGGATACAAATTGTAAAACTGCGCTTTATTTCTTTCCACCAGAATCTTGTACGTAGATCCTTATATTTTTACTGCCAGGCTGCACGCTGAATTTAAGGCCCGAAATTATTTAAGTTTAATCCGAGAATATTTAACTTGGGAATATTTAGAGTTTAGAATTAAATTCTAATATTCTTAAATTATTTAGGATTGAAATTGAATTAAAAAGGTTTGCCGAGGACTGAATTGCAAATAGTAAAGTTTTGAGGGGCCAAAGTGCAATTTCTACTTTGAGTGGAGGACACTTGGCTTCAGAAGTATATTTATACGTGTATGTATCATATTCTTCTTCAGAAATTCAGCAGCCAAAACCGAGAGCAATCATTTCATATTTCTTCATGTGCAAATTTCATCTTCAAACCAAGATATATTCAAGACCCGTCCATCCGAATTAAATTCCGAGCATAGTTTCGCGATCCTTACAATAAGGGCTTCGATTTGATGCAAGTATTCTGATGTTTCCAACAGATTTTGAAAATGGGTTGATGGATAAATCAGATTACGGTTATGAATATGTGTTCTTGAGATTAGAAGCTTTGTTATATCGAAACCGGATCGAAGAACGGACGTCGTTTGTATTGATATGATTTTCAGCAGCTTATAAGAATTTGATGTGTATTATTATTGCTGATATATGATGTGTTCTTTCTGGTTTAAGATGAATATGAAGTTTTTATGAATGATAGATTGGTTAGATTTCAGTTTCGGTTACCGATTTCGTACCGTTACGCCGTTCAAGAATTTGATAGAGTTTGAATCCTTGTGATTGAGCTGTGAATGAAATGAGTTATTTGCTGATATATAAAGCGTGTATACATTTCATTTTCAGATTTTATTGATGTTGATCGAACTCGAGAATTCAGCCTTCGAATCGGTTAAGACTTGAGCAAAGTTTGAAGTCATTTTTGTCTTGAAGATTGAATGATGAACTTGAACAGAATTTTTATACGAGTTCTTCTTATTGTAATGTTCAGATTTGAAGCATTCCAGAACAATATTGAAAGGTATAAGATGACATCGATAGTAAGGGATTTGTAACTCAAAAACGATGATTCTTAAGTTATCCCGGAAAAATCACATACTTGTTAGTTTTATGTTCTAGATTTAGAATATGAATTGCTAAATCCATCTCAGGTAAATGGATCTTTTATTATGTTGAACTGCTCGGTGCCTCCGATCTTGTACATTGCCTTCCAAACTGCACTTCGGAGCTTCCGAACTGTTCAGATTATTGAATTCCTATGAACAATTTCCGATCGTTCTGAATTCGATTTTCAGCTTTATGATCCCAAATGAAGATTATTTAATCATGTTTTGACCAATTAAACATGTTTAGATAATAGATTAACTTAATTATGAATCAGGCTACTATAATAGTAATGCGGACGCATAAGCCGGTGAGTGGTTAACAAAAAATCTTAAGGAAATAAATGGAAAATAAATAGACGAAAATATTTGGGTCTTCCCATCGAATTGGGAATATAGGCACCAAATTTATTTATGGGTGGGAGGAGGAGATTTTAACACCCCAAAAATTATTTTGTGGTATTTAAGTTAAATTTAAGTATTAAAATCAATAATAATAGTTATAATACTTATATTCAAGAAAATACATAAAAAAATCCATAAAAATATGACACTTGGTTAGACAAGTATAAAAAATTAAAAAGATAGCCAAAACAAGTTTCTAAGATTGGCGGATTATATTGTAACGTCCCAAAACTCGGAAACGATACTAAACATACATAACCTAAAATTTGGGAAAAATTTGCGGAATAGAAATCTTTATTTGAAAAAGTTAATTGTGCACCAAAAATTTAATAGAATACTCTAAACATCAATGTCAACAAAACCAATAATTGAACATAAATAGAATTTGTTTTCCCTTCCTCTAAAATAAAATTCATGTGCACAATAAAACTTTTCTTAAAGCATAGCGCTCATGCATCGCTCTCCGGCCCGACCGTTGGATCCTCTTCATGCCCGAATTTTTACTCATCGATAAAATCATCAATAGCATCATTATCTGCACCATTCAAGTATAATGAGTCTAAAGACTCGGCAAGAAAATGTGTAAAAATATTGTGTATAAACTTGAAATTCAGAATAATGTCATAACATGAACACACAGTAAAAACTTGACATTTATGGGTGATGAAATTCATGCAATTGTGGTAAACATATCATATCGTATCGTATCGTATGAGCACATGGGGTTCCCATTATCATGGTCGTTGTACAACAAACATATATATGTACCATCTCTACTAGCTTTGGCCGATATGCGCATCAAATAGCGTCCATACTGGCCTTAGCAAATAGGCGCACCTTCTTTCTTTGGAAAGGTCCCTCCGGAGTACCAGTCCAATACTTCTACCACAAGAAAACATACTACATCAAAATATTTTCATTTTTTATCACGTCGTAACTTCTCATAAATTGCTCTTAAACTTTATGTGATAAACATCATGCTTATTAAAACTGATGTGTAAATCATTAATGCATATAATGCTTCATAAGATTTCATGACTTACATGTTAAAATATCTTTCATGAAGAAAATTCACATAAAGATGCGTTACAAAACTTATCCGATCCATGTGAGTCGTTCCGTCCATCCGTCTGTCCCGGCATTCAAATTTGAAACTTTTCCAATAGAACATCTTAAAAACACTTAAAATATCTTAAAAGATCATAAACTTAAAATTCGGACTTCAAATGCAAAAAAATAAAAATGGGAAGAACTATTTGCGCTCAGGCACGCATTTATGTGCGCACTCACCCTCGAGTGCCCAGGAACGGTCGTTTGAGCGCTCGACCAGGCAGTGGCGCGTAGGCGCTTCTCGCAACTTCCTTGGTCCTTTTCGACTCCCTTTCATCCAAAAATATTTGGCAACTGAAAAATAATAACCTTAGACATGCAAAAGCTTATAAACTCAAAAAGGCTTTGCTCAAAAACGACCAACATCAAACAATTTGATTAAAAAATTTACATCTAAAACACTAATTCCAAAAGTTCTGATTTTTACATGACTAAATCCTTAAATCTCAATAAACTTTAACCAAAGATATCAAGAATGATTCACGATCCTCGACTCTACATCACACTCATGAAATCTTTGTAAATCATGCATCAATTAACATGTATGCACTGATAAGTGCAATTTATGCACTTAATTTGCATATGATTTGACTTGTCTTTTGTGATGTATCGAGTGAATTTTATGCGTACTTGTTGTTGTTTTTGTGATTTGCGAGGATTGGAAGTTAAGTACCGAGAAGAGCCGGAAAAAGGAATTACAGAGCAGCAAACTTTCAAAAATTATCGGAGATGCTATAGAGATTCAAATACGATCTTATTGTTCATATTTAATTTTAAGATGTTTTAAAATTGCTGTCAAAATTTCAGCTTGATCCGACGGTTAGAACATGAGATATGATTTTTTGAAGAATGCTGCGCGGCCGACGAAGAACAAGCAAGAGCGCCCCTGCACTGGTCTCTAGCGCACCCTCGCCTTGGAAGCAAGAAAATAGGAGAACCAGCGCTTCAAGAAGAGCAGTAGCGCCTTGACATGCGAAGAAGAGGTGCTTCAGTGCTAAGATGGAAGAGCTGAAGCACTTGAGCTTCGAAACAATAAAGAGGAGAAGCGCTTAAAACAAGTGTTGAAGCACATGGAAGAAGAGAAAGAAGACGAACAGTTGCACATGAAGTAGAGCAGCAGCGCTCATACTCATCAAAACTGAAGAAGAGGAAGCGCTTCAGCGCAGATTTGGAAGGGCAGAAGCTCTCCAGGATCGCATAAAAAAGAGCTTAAGTGCTGATGGTAGAGCAGAGGCATTGATGCTGCGTGAAGAAAGGAAACCAGAATTTCGGAACTTTAAAACTCTTGAATTGTTGGGCTTCGATCAATGGGATTCGAGGAGGAATAAAAGGCACAAACATGCGCATAAAATGGAGGAAAAAAACGCTGCAGAAAGGGGGAGCCACACAAAATCTGGGCAGAAACACAATGCACGCACAAGAGGGATTGAGAGGGAAAATAAGTGCTGCGCACACATGACAAAGAAGAAAGTTGGAAGAGAAAACTTCGAAGATGAAGGATGCGGACGCTACTTCAGCTTTTTTTCTCTTTCCCTTTTCTTCTTAAATTTTTAATTGATGTTTGGTTTGAAGAACATGATTTGTTTTTGCAATATTTTGACTATTATAACGCCCCAAATTTATCTTAATTGAGTTTATTTGAGATAATCGGAGATTACAGAATTCATGAACCTAGATTTGATTTTTATCATGATCTATTTAGAAATTTTCGGATTTTTTAGGGACTATAATGCAAAAAGGGGTTTTGTTATATTATCTTGAGTTTTAAGTTTACTTGGTCTTCTTCTTTAACCCTTCTCCTTCTCCCCTTAGCCGTATCCTTCATTGGAGCTTGGAAGAGCCTCTTTCAAGCTTTCAAATTCCGGTTTCCGATCGATCCGTCCGTTAGAATTTTAATCCAAAGGCAGATTAGCGATCACGGCAGCGAGAGCTTCGATCTATCGTAAGTATTTCTCCGATCAGTTATACTTCTATTTCGGATGTTGTTAGAATCTATTGAGTTTTGGTTATGTCGTTCTTGAGATAGTTCTTATCGTTTATTCTCAGTCGGTTTTGAAATAGAGCGTCGTTTGGATTTGTTATGAATTTTGAAGGCATAACTGAAAATGGGGATTTTGAGATGTGTTGGATTTGAATTGTTTTGGATGTTTTAGCATTGGTTTGAGTTTTTTGAAATGCTGTACTAGTGTCTGTGTTTCCGGTTTGATCAATTTATAACCATTATGCCGCCGGTTTGAGTTTTGGGATTTTGAACCGTTTGAATTGTTGAACTTTGTCTATTGGTTTTGTTCGTCGTTGTTTAAATTCTTTTGCCTCCGTACAGATTCGTTTGAAGTCTTGAGCCCAAAGTTAGCAGAAGTCGATCGTTGAAGAGTTGGACGAAGAGCGGTAAAGAGTTTACCTTGAGCGTTGTTGTTGTTTAGGTTGTATAGATTTTGATATAACCTCTTTTGTAGCGTATCCAGAGTTGGAGCTAATTGCATCGAAAGGTACAAGTAGACATCATTTTAGAGGGATAGCACACTCAAGATGGTTCTTGAGTTTTCCTTAAAATCACATACTTGCATCAATACTTGTTCTAGAAAGTGGGACTTGTATTTTGTTGTTTGAACTTTTGTTTATGGTTTAGTGCTTGTGTTTCTATATACATTCATCTCGAGCCTAAATGTTTGATTTCAGCGGGCTGTACGACCCTTTTTGTTTAGACATTTTGGGGGCTATATAGCGAGTGGCCTGGGTTGTAGAAGTTCACATAGTGTCAGCATACTCCTTATAGTCGCACAAAAGTCTGGAGGATGGAGATACGTGGCACCACCTCGATCGGGAGAGTCAGTGAGTTGTTACGTGATCTCATACTCAGGATCCCAAAAGCATAGCAGCAATTCCTTGATTATCAGAGTTGATATCCCGATTTTAAAGACATGCATTTCATTCGTATTAACATTGAATATGTTGTCTGTATTTCATGTTATTGAGATATTACTTGTTATTGCTTATTATGTTGCTTTTACTGGGAATATCATTTGCATTGGAGTTATACGACTGTTGCTTTGTTTTGTATGTGTACTTGGCGACAGGTGGGGCAGGATCAAGTCAGAGGAAGCATGATAGGGGTTGAGTTGAGTAAAAGTTAGGACATGGTGTTTTTAAAAGTCGAATTGTAATTCAAACTTGTTTTGTATTTGGATTGTAATCTAGAACCGAAGCATGCTCTACCTGGTTTGAATAATGTACAACTCTATATCTACCTTGTATTATTTATGCATGTTTTATGAGTTTCTAGCATTTTGGAATTGAAGATTAGGATTGTGTTAGCATGGAATCTGTTCTGTCATGCCATTTCTTTTGCTGGTGCAACAGGGCACGGACCCCGTGCCACGTCCGTGCAAGGGTCCGTGTCCCCTCGCAAGTTTTGGAGTGTGCCTTTTTCTGAGTGCACGGACCCCGTGCCACCTCTGGGTGAGGGTCCGTGTGGTCGGGTAGAAACTCAAATTTTTAGTGCATTGATTACGCACAGACCCGGACACGGAGGTGGTGCGGGGTCCGTGTGCCCTTCAGTTAAATGCACGGACACGTGCACGGATGTGTGCACGGGGTCGGGGCATGTTCTTTTTTTAAAAAAATTCTTTTATTGCTTTTAATATTGGATCTTGTATGCTAAATTATTGTTTCATCCGAGATTAGATGTTTAGCACCGAGGTCTCACATTAAGTGGTATCATACCCAAAATGACAGACGATTGGAAATTCTTTGGTATGGGTTATGGATCTAGAATTCCTTTGATTTTTGTGTTATCGATGACTCGTTTGTTAAAAAGAGGTGCAGAGGGATTTTTGGTTTATGCAGTTGACGTACTGAAATCTAGCCCAGAATTAGTTGATATACCAGTGGTTAGAGATTTTGCTGTCGTCTTTCCGGATGAGATTCCTGGATTGCCGCCTGTAAGGCCCGAAAATATTAAATTATTAATTATGGGATGTGAGAATTAAATTCCATATTTTGGGCAAATATTGATTTGAGATGTTATGGTTGAGGACTACATTGTAATGAATGAAGAGTTGAGGGGCCAATATGCAATTTCCTTGCAAGTTGCCTTAAAAACGTGTAAGGCTTGTAAATATCAGAATTCTTCATCTTATCTGAAGAGAAAACCCGAGAGTGAAGGAGAAGAAAGGCTCCAAACCATTTCCAACAATTAAAACTTTGATATCTTTTGATCCGATCATCCGATTTCGATTCCGAAAAGAGTTCTGGAATCCTTGCGATGAGGACTTCAATTTGATGTAAGTATTTTGATGTTTCACATATATGTCGAAATCAGTATGTGGACAGAGATCCGATTTTGATTGTATATTCATGTTCTTGACATTCTATCGTTTGTATATGCGAAACCGAATCGAAGAACGGCTATCGTTCATATTGATTATGATTTACAGCTGATGTTTAGCTATATGTAGCTTATGATTATGCTGGTTTCGATGGTCTATGACTGAAATGAAGTGATTAGAAGTTGTTTATGAAGGATATGAGATGAATATTAGTTTCGATATTTTGTTGGTTACCGTTTTTTAGTTGCTACGCTGTGGATTAATGTTTTGAAGCCGTTTTGATAGCCTATGACTGAGATGAGATGTTATGTGAGATGTTGCTGATGTTGTAGCACTTTTATTCTTCCATTTCAGATTTGTTTTGAAGGCTAACAAATCAAGAACGTTGAATTCGAATCGAAGAAGAAGAAGTGAGGTTTGACATGATGTTGATTGAAGATATATTGATGATTTTGACTCGATTCTGAAATGATTGAATAGAATGAAGTTTGATATGAATGTTTTGATGCTATGTTTCAGATTTGAAGCGTTCAAAACCAAAGAAATACGAAGGTATAATGACGACATCATGAGTCAGGGATTTGAAACTCAAGAATGACGTTTCTTGAGTTGTCCAACCAAAATCACATACTTGTTTATCTTTTTGATTTGATTTTGACGTTGTCGATCCATCTCAGGTAGTGGATCTTTGAGTTTGAGTCAATATGTTTATGATACAATGATGATATGAATTGATTCTATGCCAAGGTCTGAGGCGATCTTATTTTCAAGTCTGAGATGACTTCGATAGATGGATATCCATGTTAAGATTGGATACAAATCTTGATGGAAACGATGATATATGAATCAATTCTTAATTGAGATATGCGTTATTTACTATATTGTTGAGTCGTTTACGATTAGAGTTGATATGATTTATTTAACGCATTTATATTTCGATTATACTGGGAATGTTTTCTCACCGGAGTTTATCCGGCTGTTACTTTGTTTTGTATGTGTGCATTGCAACTGATGGGGCAAGAGCTGTATTGAGAGGACATTGATAGCTCGGGAGCGAGATTTAGCAAGTGTGAACTTGGGTTTAAGCTGAAGAATGTTAGTTAGATAGCATCAAACTTGATAAAAACTTATAGACTTGAAGATCACATTTGAGTCTTTGTGTAGCTTGCTCGATTAATGTTTATTATGTTATTTGTTTGATGTAAGAATCGCATGATTTGAGGTTGGGAACTTGGTACATGTATGTATATATGTTCCCAGATTATATATCATGTTTAGAATTAGATTTATGGTTGATTCATGCCATGGTTCTAAGTTTTTGACAGCAAAGAAATGTTCTGTAATTTTTTTTTTCTGGAAATGGTGCCCGCTCGATCGGCTGAACTTCACCGATCGAGCGAGGCCAAAATGTGTGCAGACCCAAGAGCTTGATTTTATAGCTCGCTCGATCGGGGAAGTTTGTCCGATCGAGCGAGGCTCTTGAATAAATTTTTTTTTAGCTCTTGGTTTTATTATTTCTAATTGTTTGATTAATTGTTTTATTAATCATTAATTGCCCTTAGATGAGATTAGTAACCCGAGGTCCCCACACCGCCTATTCGAGAGATCGAATTCAGCATTGATTTATTGTCAGGTACTCAACCGATTTCCAAAGCTCCTTATCGTATGGCACCGGTTGAATTGAGAGAATTGAAAGAACAAATTGAGGATTTGATTGCCATGGGATACATCAGACCTAGTGTATCTCCTTGAGGTACTCTTGTTCTGTTTGTTTGAATGAAGGATGGTTCTATGCGGCTCTGTATTGATTACCGTCAACTGAATCAAGCGATGGTAAAGAACATGTATCCTTTACCTAGAATAGATGACCTTTTTGATAAACTGTAGGGTTCTTCTATCTATTCGAAGATTGATCTAAGGTCAGGATATCTTCAGCTAAGAGTGCGAGAGGAAGATATTCCTAAGACCGCATTCAAAAGGAGGCATGGTCATTTCGAGTTTATAGTCATGCCGTTCGGTTTCACTAATGCTCTAGCGGTTTTTATTGGTTTGATGAACCGTATCTTTCAGCGTTATTCGGATGAGTTTGTTATTATCTTCATTGATGATATTCTTATCTATTCAAAGAACCGTACTGACCATGCAGAGCATTTGAGGATCGTCTTGCAGATTTTGCGGGTTGAGCAGTTGTTTGCCAAGCTGTCTAAGTGTGAGTTCTGGTTGGATCGATTTGTCTTTCTTGGTCATATTATTTCAGGATATGGGATTTCTGTCGATCCCAGCAAGATCTAAGCAGTCATGAATTGGCCTAGACCAACATCAGTGCCTGAGATATGAAGCATTATGGGTTTAGCTGGTTATTATCACCGATTCATCGAGGGATTCTCAGCGATTGCCAAGCCAATTACCCAGCTGACTCAGTAGAATGCGCCTTTTATCTGGACTGCAGATTGTGAGGTTAGTTTTGTTGAGCTGAAGAGGAGACTGACCAGTTCTCCAATTCTATCTATTCCATCAGGTACTGGAGGTTTTACCATCTATTGTGATGCTTCTAACCGAGGCTTGGGATAATTAATTATTATGAAACATAAGCACGTGATAGCATATGCATCAAGGCAGCCGAAGCCGCACGAGACTCGTTATCCGGTTCATGATCTTGAACTCGCTGCGATCGTATTTGCTTTGAAGATCTGGTGTCACTATCTTTATGGTGAGTCTTTCGAGATATTTTCTGATCATAAGAGCCTTAAGTATTTGTTTTCATAGGCAAAGCTGAACATGGGACAGAGAATATGGTTAGATTTGTTGAAGTATTTCGACTGTGAAATCAAATATTAACCGGAAAAGTCGAATGCAGCTGCAGATGCCTTGAGCCGAAAGCTTTGTTCTTTATATCTTTCTACTATCGGTGTTTCACAGTTGATCGATGATTGTTGCACTTCTGGTTTGCAGTTTGAAACAGATAGGAGGACTATCAGAGTGTTTGATATTCAAGCCGAGCCAGAGTTATTTATTTTGATCAAAGATGAACATAAGTCTGATCCGAGCACTTAGATTTCAGCAGAGAAAGTCAGATCAGGGCATCAGTCTGAATTCCAGGTTAGAGATGATGTTTTGTTTGTGAATAATCGTATTGTTTTACTCTATGTTTTGGAGTTGAGGTAGCGTATTCTCCGAGAGGCACATTGCAGTCGGTTCAGTATCCATCCTGGAGGTAGGAAGATGTACATCGATATGAAGAATCAGTTCTGGTGGAAGAAGATAAGAGAGATGTTGCGAGATTTGTATCCCGATGTTTGAACTGTCAGCAAGTGAAATCAGAGAGGAAGCGACCTGGTGGTTTTTTGCACAGTCTATCTGTTCCTGAAAGGAAGTGGGATCATATTTCAATGGATTTCATCAAGAAGCTACCGCAATCTATTCGAGGATACGATTCTATTTGGGTAGTGATCGACAGATTGACGAAGTCATCTTGCTTTATTCTGTGCAAGATGACGTATCGTCATGATCAGTTGGCTGAGTTATATGTTAGCAACGTTGTGAGATTTCATGGTGTGCCGAAGTCGATCCTTTCAGACCGTGACCCTAGATTCACTTCGCACTTTTGGCACAGTCTTCAAGAGGCACTTGGTACTCGATTACATCTGAGTATAACTTATCATCCTCAGACCGACGGACAGTCAGAACGGACTATCCAGACGTTAGAGGATATTCTTCGAGAAGTAGTGCTAGACTTTGGCACTAGTTGGCAGGATTCTTTGCCTCTTGTCTAGTTTTCTTACAACAATAGTTATCAGGCGAGTATCGGTATGACGCATTTTGAGGCTTTGTACGGTAAGAAGTGCCGATCTCCTTTGTTTTGGGATGATGTGTCCGAGTCACCTGATTTGGGACCGGATATGCTTAGAGATATGACAGAGCATGTAAAGATCATTCAGACGAGAATGAAGTCAGCTCAGGATAGACATGCTAAGTATGCGAATATCAAATGCAGACCTATGAGTTTTGATCAGGGAGAACGAGTATTCTTGAATATTTATCCTTTTAGAGGCACTGTGAGATTTGGAAAGAGAGGGAACTTATCTCCGAGATTCATCGGACCGTTCAAGATTCTCAAGAAGTTAGGCGATCTTGCCTACAAGCTTGCACTTCCTCCATCTTTATCTGGTATTCACGACATTTTTCACGTCTCAATGTTGCGGAAGTATCATTCAGATCCTTTTCATATTCTTCATCCTGACGAGGCCGAGCTTGACGAGACTCTGAGCTACTTTGAGCGACCGATTCAGATCCTTGACCGAAAGGAAAAGCAGCTCAGAACCAAGTCGATTCCTTTGGTGAAAGTTTAGTGGAGCCGTCACGGAGTTGAGGAAGCGACTTGGGAGATAGAATCTGATATGAGATAGCGATTTCCTGAGTTATTCGGATGACGTGAGTTCTTCTTACTGTCTTTTGTCCTTTATTCTATCTTATGTGATGGACTCTTATTGATTTCGAGGACGAAATCTCTTCTTAGAGGGGGAGAATTGTAATGCCCCAAATTTATCTTAATTGAGTATATTTGAGATAATCAAAGATTACAGAATTCAAGAACCGATTTCATTTTGATCAGGGTCTATTTTGCAATTTTTGGATTTTTCAGGGACTAAAATGCAAAATGGGGTTTTTTTTATATTATCTTGAGTTGTAAGTTGACTTGGTCTTCTTCTTAAACCCTTCTCCTTCTCCCCTTAGCCGTATCCTCCATTGGAGCTGGAAGCGCCTCTTTCAAGCTTTCAAATTCCGGTTTCCGGTCAATTCGTTCGTTAGAATTTCAATCCGAAGGCAGATTAGCAATAACGACTGCAAGAGCTTCGTTCCAAAAAATTTGTTGTTTATATTATTTTGCCTCCATACAGATTTTTTTGAAGTTTGTTGAGCCCAGAGTTAGCAGAAGTCGATCGTCGAAGAGTTGGACGAAGAGCGGTAAAGAGTTTACCTTGAGCGTTGTTGTTTTTTAGGTTGTATAGATTTTGATATAACCTCTTTTGTAGCGTATCCAGAGTTGGAGCTAATTGCATCGAAAGATACAAGCAGACATCGTTTTAGCGGGATAACATACTCAAGATAGTTGGTTCTTGAGTTTCCCTTAAAATCACATACTTGCATCAATACTTGTTCTAGAATGTGGGACTTGTATTTTGTTGTTTGAACTTTTGTTTATGTTTTAGTGCTTGTGCTTCTATATGAATTCATCTCGAGCCTAAATCTTTGATTTCAGCAGGCTGTACGACCCTTTTTGTTTAGACATTTTGGGGGCTATATAGCGAGTGACCTGGGTTGTAGAAGTTTACCTAGTGTCAGCAAACTCCTTATAGTCGCACAAAAGTTTAGAGGATGGAGATACGTGGCACCACCTTGATCGGGAGATTCGGTGAGTTGTTACGTGATCTCATCCTCGGGATCCCAAAAGAATAGCAGTAATTCCTTGATTATCAGAGTTGATATCCCAATTTTAAAGACATGAATTTCATTTGTATTAACATTGAATATGTTGTCTGTATTTCATGTATTGAGATATTACTTGTTATTGAATGTTATGTTGCTTTTACTAGGAATATCATTCTCACCGGAGTTATCCGGCCGTTGCTTTGTTTTATATGTGTACTTGGAGACAGATGGAGCAGGATCAAGTCAGAGGAAGCATGCTAGTGGTTGATTTGAGTAGAAGTGAGGACTTGGTGTTTTTAAAAGTCAAATAGTAATTCGAACTTGTTTTGTATCAGATTGTAATCTAGAACCGAAGCATGTTCTACTTGTTTGGATAATGTACAACTCTAGATCTATCTTGTACTATTTATGCATGTTTTATGAGTTTGTAGCATTTTTGAATTGAAGATTTGGATTGTGTTAGCATGGAATCTGTTCTGTCATGACTTTTCTTTTGCTGGTGCAACAGGGAACGAACCCCGTGCCACATCCGTGCAAGGGTCCTTGTCCCCTCGCAAGTTTTGGAGTATGCATTTTTCTGGGTGCACGGTCCCCGTGCCCCCTTCGGGTGAGGGTCCATGTGGTCGGGCAGAAACTCAAGTTTTTAGTGCGCTGCCCTTGAGTTAAATGCACGGACCCGTGCACGGGGTCCGGGCATGTCCTTTTTTTAAAAAAATTTCTTTTATTGATTTTAATCTTGGATCTTGTATGCTTAATTAATTTTTAATCCGAGATTAGTCGTTTAGCACCGAGGTCTCACATTAAGTGGTATCAGAGCGATAAGTTCTTGGTTGAACTAGAAGTGAGTGGGGTAGATCGAGTCCTCTTGAATTGGCTCCTCGCATGTGATTGAGTTATTTATTGACTATTTAAATTCCATGCGAGCATGCTTTATTATTTGAGAATTAATTGAATTACATGATTATGTGATTTAAATTATAAGACATGGACTATTTGAGATATAACTGTTTTTGTTATCGACTTGTATCCAAAATTCTGAGAGGTTGAAGGGCACCGAATTTTAGCAATTGGGATATCTTGTGTACTAACCTTTGATTATCAGATGGGTCCTCGTCGAGTAATTAACAGAAACCCACAGCCAGTTACTCCTCCGAATGAGGAAGCTAGTACTAAAACTGATCATATGGATTCCACAACGACGCCTATGGAAACCTTACTGAAGAGGTTTCAGTCATTTAACCCGCCAATCTTGCAGGGTACAGAGAATCCTGTTGATTATGAGAGCTGGTTGGACGACATTGATCATTTGTTCGATTCCCTTGATTATTCAGTTGATCGCAGAACCAGTTAGTTATTCATCAGCTTTGGGGTGTTGCTAATAACTGGTGGATCACGACGAAGAGAGCTATGGAAAATCAAGGTACAGTTATTAACTGGAATCTTTTCAAATCTGAGTTTTATAAGCGGTTTTTCCCAATTTTGTACCCAAAGGATAAGGGATCCGAGTTTGCCACTCTAAGGCAAGGGAATTTGAATATCGAGGAGTACGTAGCCAAGTTTGATAGTTGGCTGAGATTTGCATCGCACATTGCTGACAACGAAGAAGCAAAAGCCGACCAGTTCATTAATGGTTTGAACCCATAGATATTCACGTTGGTAAACACTGCTAGGCCTGATAATGTTTTGGATGCCATGAATCATGCAAAAGGAGCTGAATCAGGTTTGTGGAGACAGAGAGGAGCTTCGTTTGTGCCTCAGCAGCCGAGACAGTCTCAGAATCAACCGTCTCAGTATCAAAATCAGCCATCGCAGTATCAGAACCAACAACATAAGTATGAAGGAGGAAGCAGTGGGGGTAATAGAAAGGATCATTTCAGAGCCAAAGGGAAACAGTTCAAGAAGCCAGGGAATAGTTCTTCTAGCTCCAGTGGCTCCAAGCAGTTCGGTTCAGGACAGAGTTCTGGATTTTCATCTTCGTTCTGTAACAAGTGTGGAGGTAGACACTCCCAAGAGCAGTTTGTAGGAGTCTTCAGGAACTGCAATATCTGTCAGTAGCCAAGACACTTTGCTAAGGTGTGTCCTCAGCGAGGTAAAGATCGAGCTCAGAGTGAGAGTTATTCTAAACCTACAGCTCAGCCTGAGAGGCATACTTCTGCGGTTCACTCCTTTCAGCCTCAACTGTAGAACAGACAGTAAGGTAACCCGAATGCGAACCATCCTCCAAGACAGCAGTCACAAGTCTTTGATTTGACTGAGGATCAGGCTCAGGCTGCACCTGACGATGTTATAGCAGGTAACTATTCGATTTTCGGTTATTCTGCTCATGTATTGATAGATATGGGTGCGTCTCACTCTTTTATATCTGAGAAATTTGTTTTGATGCATGTCTTGCCTTGTGAACCTTTGCCTGCTGTAGTAGCTGTTACTTCACCTTTGGGTGGAGGAATTGTTTTTGTCAGATTAGTCAGGAACTTTGAACTTTGATTTGAGGAGAATTTTTTAGAATTCGTCTGTATTGTACTTGGGCTGTCTTGAATGTATTGTTGGTATAGATTCTTTATCGAAGTATAGGGCAACCGTCGATTGTTTTCAGAAGGTTGTCAGATTCATACCTAAAATGGCAGACAAGTGGAAATTCTTCGGTAAGGGTTCTCAATCTAGAATTCTTTTGATTTTTGTGTTATCGATGACTCGTTTGTTACAGAGAGGTGCAGAGGGATTTTTGGTTTATGCAGTTGGCGTACTGAAATCTAGCCCAGAATTAGTTGATATACCAGTGGTTAGAGATTTTGCTGACGTCTTTCCGGATGAGATTCCTGAATTGCCGCTTATTCGAGAGATCGAATTTAGCATTGATTTATTGTCAGGTACTAAACCGATTTCCAAAGCTCCTTATCGTATGGCACCGATTGAATTGAGAGAATTGAAATAACAACTCGAGGATTTGATTGCCAAGGGATACATCAGACCTAGTATATCGCCTTGGGGTGCTCCTGTTCTGCTTGTTCGAAATAAAGATGGTTCTAGGCGGCTCTGTATTGATTACCATCAACTGAATCAAGCGACGGTATAGAACAGGTATCCTTTACCTAGAATAGATGAACTTTTTGATCAACTGCATGGTTCTTCTGTCTATTCTAAGATTTATATGAGGTCAGGATATCATCAGCTGAGAGTGCAAGAGGAAGATATTCCTAAAATCGCATTCAGAACGAGGTATGGTCATTTCGAGTTTATAGTCATGCCGTTTGGTTTGACTAACGCTCCAGTGATTTTTATGGGTTTGATGAACCGTATCTTTCAGCGTTATTTGGATGAGTTTGTTATAATATTCATCGATGATATTCTTATCTATTTGAAGAACCGTACTGACCATGTAGAGCATTTGAGGATCGTCTTGCAGATTTTGCGGGTTGAACAGTTGTTTGCCAAGCTGTCTAAGTGTGAGTTCTCATTGGATCGAGTTGTCTTTCTCGGTCATATTATTTCAGGAGATGGGATTTCTGTCGATCCCAGCAAGATCAAAGCGGTCATGAATTGGCCTAGCTGATTACCCAGCTGACTCAGAAGAATGAGCCTTTTATCTGGACTGCAGATTGTGAGGCTAGTTTTGTTGAGCTGAAGAGGAGACTGACCAGTGCTCCGATTCTATCTATTCCATCTGGTACTGGAGGTTTTACCGTCTATTGCAATTCTTATAACCGAGGCTTGGGATGTATTCTTATGTAGCATAAGCACGTGATAGCATATGCATCGATACAGCTGAAGCCGAACGAGACTCGTTATCCGGTTCATGATCTGGAACTCGCTGCGATCGTATTTGCTTTGAAGATCTGGCGTCACTAACTTTATGGTGAGTCTTTCGAGATCTTTTCTGATCATAAGAGCCTTAAGTATTTGTTTTCACAGGCAGAGCTGAACATGAAACAAAGAAGATGGTTAGATTTGTTGAAGTATTTCGACTGTGAAATTCAATATTACCCGAGAAAGTCGAATGCAGCTGCAGATGCCTTGAGCCGAAAGCTTTGTTCTTTATTTCTTTCTACTATCGGTGTTTCTTAGTTGATCGTTGATTTTTGCACTTCTGGTTTGGAGTTTGAAACAGATAGGAGGACTATCAAAGTGTTTGATATTCAAGCCGAGCTAGAGTTATTTATTTTGATCAAAGAAGCAAAGAAATCTGATCTGAGCACTCAGATTTCAGCAGAGAAAGTCAGATCAGGATATCAGTCTGAATTCCAGGTTAGAGATGATGTTTTGTTTGTGAATAATGGTATTGTTGTGCCCGATGTTTCGGAGTTGAGGCAGCGTATTCTCCGAGAGGCACATTGCAGTCGGTTCAGTATTCATCCTGGAGGTAGGAAGATGTACATCGATCTGAAGAATCAGTTCTGATGGAAGAAGATGAAGATCGATGTTGCGAGATTCGTATCCCGATGTTTGAACTGTCAGCAAGTGAAAGCAGAGAGGAAGCGATCGGGTGGTCTTTTGCACAGTATATCCTGAATGGAAGTGGGATCACATTTCAATGGATTTCGTCACGAAGATACAACGATCTGTGCCTTTTTCTAAGTGCACGGACCCCGTGCCACCTCCGGTGAGGGTCCGTGTGGTCGGGCAGAAACTCAAGTTTTTAATGCATTGATTACGCACAAACCCAGAGACGGAGGTGGTGCGGGGTCCGTCTGCGCTTCAGCTAAATGCACGGACCCGTGCACGGATGTGTGCACGGGGTTCGGGTATGTTCTTTTAAAAAAAATAGTTTTTTTTATTGCTTTTAATCTTGGATCTTATATGCTTAATTATTGTTTAATACGAGATTAGATGTTTAGCACCGAGGTCTCACAACTATGAACTAAACTTTTTAATTCTAGAGGATGATGTAGCTTGGTAGAGAAAATTTCTTGGATTGAATTCCATTAATTTAATTGTGTTTTCTAGAATTTATTGTCTTTAAATTACTTGATTAATAGTTGAATTGATATATCTATTTGAAATCGGTGCTCGAGAGAGGGGATTTTGAATAGGACCATTAGAAAATACACTGTTCATGTTTATATAGCTCGGGAGGGTGTATAAATTTAATAGAGATTATGTAAGAACATCGTTTGTCACATATAATTAAACTTAGATTTTTAATAGGGATATTGAAATCAAAGTTTATTTGATACATTCTATTTGTTTCTCGGGAGAGGGAAATAGAATGTTTTTGGTTATTAGATGAAAGGAATTCATGAGCATAAATTAATTAGAAGTAGTTGTTGTCGACGCTAAGTGAAATCAAATTCTCTAGACATTTATCTCTCAGTGATTTTTATCTCAAGCGTGTGTGTTTGGCTTATTAGTTTTTCTTAATTATTTAGGTTTAAAAACCAAATTCTATAATTTCATTTTCTAGATAAAATTTAGCCTATTTTAATTACAAGCACTAATATAATTTTCAAACATACTCCTTGCGGGAATGATACTATATTCACTATATATTAAAACTTGACAACCGTGCGTTCGCGAGCAGAAAATATGCAACATTACATAGGGTTTATATGAAAATACCTATACATTGAATGGCAGTTTCAAACGTTAAAAACTTTCCTAACCGTTGACGTTTGGATTTAATTTACAACTTTGGGAGCAATATAGCGCTTTGGGTGCAATTTTGAACGTGAGAATGGGAGAGGAAGAGGAGTCGGCGTCTAGGAGAGGGATATAACTAAAGAGTTTTCTTTTGACGCCTGATCTGTTTGTGACTAATGGGCTTGAAAGTCGGCCCATTAGTCTCAAACACTAGTTTTTTTAAAAATTTTCTTGCACCCAACTAATAAAATACACTTCATCAACTTTAAACTTTAACTTAAACATAAAACATTTTCTTAACTTCTTCGTAGGCTAATCTCGTTCTTTCAATCCAGAATTAATTCCAAATCTGAAAATATGAAAATAACTAGCAACACATTATGTATCAGACATAACATAACATCATATAAATTTGAACAAAAAATTTAAATTCCATGAATAAATTGCATAAATCATATAAATAATTTAAAATTATCGTGATCGAGCTAGTGGACTTTTGGACCTTACATATATTCTCCTATAAATAGGCTTCATTCCAAGCATTTCATTACATATATTTTTCTTAGAAATTCGTGGGTTTGGAGAAGATGAAATGTTCGGAGAAAGTTTAGTGAAAATGAGAGGAAAATAGGAAGAATTATAGGAAAATCTCAAACCTTGTCCAAAATTTCTCAAATTTTTACCCAACAATCTTTGTTCACCAAAAAGTCAAATTGTATTGAAGGTGTACCAAGATCATCACCAAATTACAATATCAAGTAACACCGTTAAGAACTGTAGTAGCCCGGTTCTATTTTACAAAATTAAATGATTAAAATTGGTTAAGCATGGATTAGATAATTAATTTGGATTTAATTGGACGAATTATGGATTTTGACCAAGGACAGTTCGGAAGGTCCGAACTAAAGTTTGGAGGGTCCAAACCCTTCGGAGGCTCAGTCCATAATTTGGAGGCTACGTTGAGTTCCGAGCGTCCGAACCAGGATCGGAGCGTCCAAACTCAGTTAGGTATGCAGCTGTTGAGGTGTCAACACTGATTGGACACGCATAAGTTTGGAGCCTCTGAATTAGAGTTCGGAGCATCCGAACTGTGCATGCATTGACGTGGTCTGCATGCAGAGATTGGAGTGTCCAAACCCCCAATCGGAGGGATTGATCTCCGCCTATAAATAGGGTTCCGAGGATTACATTTCTCACACCATTTCTCATATATTCTCTCGTCTTTTGCTTGGTTTTGGATCTTTGGTTTTTCCTAGGCTTGGTCCGAGAGTTTGCGAGGTGCTCCGGAGTCATAGCGTAGTTGTGGCCAAGTTCTGAGGCCATCGACAACAAAGGGCTGACGACGGACGGAGGTATACTCGAGTTCCCTATAAATAATTATGGAGTATGCTATAGCTTAGTTAAGGCTCTTAGAATAAGGTTATGATGCATGAGTATTTTGTATTGTAGTGCGGACTCTAGGCTTGGACAATAGAGCGGGATTCTCTTATCTGTCAGTTATTTGAGGTACGAAGGTACTTTTCGAGATATCCAGACTGAGTATGTATGTATTATGTGGCTGCATGTTTTATATGACTTTATCTGTATAGCATGTCATGACAGTATGTTGCATACATTAGCATCTTGATCCTGTATCGTTAGAGATATTCTGTAGTAGGGAGCTCACCCTACGAGTAGTGGATGGTTGGATATGCAAGACTTGTGTCAGGTCACCAGTTATGGTTCTAGTATCAGGTCACCGATATCACCATGGGTATAGGAGCCACCTCCTGATGCGATTGCGTGGAGTGCTATATACCCTGGGCCCGACTTGTGAGATTGTTTTCTTGACCCTCATGTCTTGGTATCCAGATCACTTGCATTTGTAACACCCGGAAATTTTTAATACGTAAATTTGCATGCATAATTAAGGAAAATAATTATTTAAAATTTATATTTGGGTTAAATGACATTTATGTGTTATTATGTGGATTATATGCATGATTTAAATTTATGAGATCATTTAACCCGCAGTTATTGTATTTTTATATTTTTGAGAATATTTTTGAGTCGATCGCATAGACGGGACCGTGGACGGACGAGATGCCGAAATATTTAGCTAAAAATATTTTATGAGTTTTATGAGCCTTAAAATAATATTTTAAGATATTCTGTTAAGAAAATTTTAGTATTTAGTTATATATTTATTTAATAATTGATTTTTGGCATAAATAAGTCATTTTATGGACTTTTATTAATTTTTAAAAATCCTCTATATTATTATTTCGGGATTTGAGTTTTAGTATCAGATTATTATTATTATTAGGAGTTTTAAATAATGTTTTGTTGGTATAATATCTATATATTGATTTAATGGGATTTTTAATATATTATCTACCCAAAAATTTAAACCTAAACCTACCCCAAACCCCACCACAATCTCCTTCAGCCGACACCACCTCTTCCCACCCCCATTCTCACGTTTCTTCAGCAGAAAACACCATAGCCGATCCAACCAAGCTCCATCTTTGAAGATTTTGGTCTGTTCGTCGTCCCGGAGACCCGTAAACGCATCAACCTTTGTCTATAAATTTAAAAGGCATGTATAAATCCTTATTTTGGCCACCATATAAGCTATTAATCATGCATGATGGTTTTTATTTCAGAATTTATCAGGAACTTTTCGTTTTATGCAAGAATGTATGATTTGATGCATGTTTGTTGATGGTTTCAGTCATGATTCATGTTTTCTTGTTGCATGGCTCAGTCCAGAGGCTAGGGCTCGGTCAAGGGGTGTCCTAGGGTGTCTTAGGATCAAGCAAGGTCAATTGGTTCAGGCTGGTTTGGGCTAAGTTCGAAGTTGGTTCAGTTGGGGGTCTTAGAGGTGCGCAGACTAGGGTTTTTGGAAGAGGGGATCGGTCCAGGGCTAGGAGCCATGGCTCGGGCTGAGCCATGGTGGGTTAGGACCGCCCAAATGTGGGCTACATCTGGGAAGCGGCGCTCCGGCCAGGGGTGGCTGGAGCTGGCCGGCAGCAGGCCAAGAAGGCCTGCTGCTCTCGGCCGAAGTGAGCTGGGCAAGGGGGATCGGGTTTTTGGGCTGGGCTGGGTTTGGGGCGGGGTATTGGGGTCCGGGTCGGGTCTGGTAGGTCTAGGGTCGTGTCAGGTGGTCCGGGTCTGGGTTAGGTGGGCCGGGCTTGGGTATTTTAATTGTTAAGTATTTAATAGTTTTAAGTGTATTTTGGGCTTTAATAATTAGTTAGAAAATTATTTGGGCCTCCAAATAATTTTATTTGGTACTTAAATAATTTATTTAAGTTAGCCCAATGATTTTATGGGCTTGGGAGCCCATGAATATTTTTGGGCCAGTCAGTGGATTTTGGGTCAGTCTAGAATTTTATTGGGTTTAATTAAGTTAATGGGCTTAAATATTTTATTTAGGCCCAGTGAAGTTTAATTAAGTTATTTGGGCTAAGATATGATTATTGGGCTTTAATTTAAATATAATGGGCTTAGAGTGAGTGACCAGCAGTCTGGACCAATCCATGAAAAATTAACTAAGTTCGGAATATATATTTAATTATTTTTTTATGCATAAAGAAAATTTGACGTATATATTATATTATGAAAAATTAATTAAATATATATTACGGACATATTTTTCAGTGCATGCATTCATGAAATTTCTTATGTATATAATTATGTAAATAATGAGCAATAAAATATTTTGGTGGAAATTGAAATATGTGTGACATAGGGGTGGTTTTCCACCATATGATTCGGTAGTTTTACTACCATAGGGGTGGTTATCCACCATATGATTCGGTAGTTTACTACCATAGAAGGTGATTTATCACCGCAATCGTACGTTGATTCAGGAGACTAATCAGTCGACACATGAGCGTCACACTTATGGATAGGACCATCTTCAGGTTTCAAAAGCATTGCTCAATTATGTTATATATGATGAAGAAATAATATGTTTATGATTATGGTTATGATTCAGTTTAAGATTCAGCAGTTTTATTATGTGATAAAAATATTTCCATGCATGCTCATGTACATGTATTAGTAATTATGTGATGCATTATTTTAACCTTGTTATAAATGATTAGATATCACTAGTAGAAAAATCGTAAAAGACTTCGGTTATTAACCGAAGTCGTAGATAGATAATTACCGAAGTAGTGTCACGTGAAGTAATATTTACTGTTTTACTTTGTGTTATAACCGAAGTCGTAGCCTTGAAATTACCGAAGTCTTTGTTCGGTTCATGGAGCCAAAACCGGTTCAGGATTTGGCCGATGCCGAAGTAAAAACATATCTTTTACTTCAGCAATTTCATTAATTAACGAAGTAAAAAAAAGTCGTTTACTTCGTTAATTTCATAAATTCTCGAAGTAAAACATATTCTTATACTTCGTCGATTAATGAAATTGCCGAAGTAAAAGATATGTTTATACTTCGTCGATTAATGAAATTGACGAAGTAGAAGAAAGTCTTTTACTTCGGCAATTTTACTAATCGACGAAGCAAAATAATGTCTTGTACTTCGGCAATTTCACTAATTGACGAAGTCAAAGACATTATTTTACTTCGTCGATTAGTGAAATTGCCTTTCCACTACATCAAAATTTAGATACAATAATTACACAATATAAATATATTTTTGAAACTTAAAATAGACTTATAAGGTTCATAAATTATTCATCTCAAAACAACGATCATCCATAAATTCACGAGTATATCCACCAAAATAACCCAAAAATATGCATGTATACACAAGTATTTCCACAAAACTAAAAGTGCATCTATAAAAAAATAATCAAATTCTAACTCTATAAACACAAGGGAAAAAAACTATACATTAATCCATCCTTCAACATAGGATCTATCATATTTGCAGGTGTTCCCTCACGCCAATGCCTCCAAGCCTGAATCAATCCAGAGACATATATCCTTTATCAGTAACTAATACTTGGTTTCTGGATTTTACTTACCGAACTTAGCAGGTCTTCTAGTTTCTACCCATTCCTAAAAGAGTTGTTCTTTTGTCCGGTCAAAATTTCAAAGATCAGAACTCCGAAGCTGAACACTTCCAATTTAATGGAGAACTGGCCATGCATTGCATATTCCGGCGCCATATATCCATTGAAGTTATATTCACTGAAATTAAAAAAAAAATCATGGAACCAGTATTAAACCAGTTCACAAATACCAGAAAGATAGTAGTTCAGATTTAATCTACTCATAAGCTTTTTGTCAATTATTTTCATGACATCCAGGTGTTACTATAAAGAAGAGAAGGGGTGCAAAGGATTGATTAGAGATGTCGAAAAAATGGTTTCATATAAAGTGCCCGGATGCAACTCAAACTATAAGGTCAAATCTCTTCAAATTTCCCTGTTCCGCGATGGATTTGAAAACTTCAGTCGTAAATATTAGACCACTTTAGCTGACTTAAACCAAGAAGTTATTTAATTTAACACAATGACTAACCATAAGCAAGTATTTTGGATTACATCGCCCACCCACTTCATGCATAGGTACCACACCAAATTTTCCAAAAGATACCATACCTTGCAGACGTCTCCATTGTGCAGCCTCTCGCATGGTTTTCAGCTCTGCCTACATAAAATTAAACACTTTCTGTTAGTAAAGCAGCTCTGTGGTGCCTGTCCCGATGTATACAGTGACATATAGTACCTGAAATGATTCTTGTTCCTCCTTTAGCTTCATTTTGTCATCTAGTACTTTTCGTTGCCAAAAGAGAATATACTTGTGATTTAATCAAAATTCTCTATATTAAAAATTATATAATCAGCAATTGCTCATTGGTCAAGTTACTTGAAGAGAAATTCAACATCCCGGTAACTTGGATCCTTATGTTAAAAATGGAGTGCTCTGTTGTATAGACAACTTGCAGAGGAGCCTAAAGAATTCAAGCAACGAATATATCGAACCAAATTGACGTCATATAAACGGGCATATCAAAATCATAAGTTTGTGCACCGAACAAATAAATATTGCAGAATGATCTCTGCTGATCTCATACAACAATTATAGGTGTTATCATCCAAATTGATCAAAGAGCCAGTAAATAAACAAGGTAAACGGGGAAGGATCGAAGACTATAAGTTAACAAAAGAAAATGTTTCATGTATTCGTTGAGGTCTACAAACAATGATCAGCATCTTTAAGAGATTCAGGCAAATGACACTATAGAACGACAGAAAGATAATCATATTATCCGAAACATGCCACAAGGCAATAAACTCTTGTGTACATACAGTGTTCAAATCATGAGCCTAAGCATTGTTTAGTTTAGCATGCAAGTATGTAAAATTATTTCCAACTTTCACATAAAACTGAAACTCGTAAAAGTACTTACCGACTTGCAGAGGAGCCTAAAGAATTCAAGCAACGAATATATCGAACCAAATTGACGTCATATAAACGGGCATATCAAAATCATAAGTTTGTGCACCGAACAAATAAATATTGCAGAATGATCTCTGCTGATCTCATACAACAATTATAGGTGTTATCATCCAAATTGATCAAAGAGCCAGTAAATAAACAAGGTAAACGGGGAAGGATCGAAGACTATAAGTTAACAAAAGAAAATGTTTCATGTATTCGTTGAGGTCTACAAACAATGATCAGCATCTTTAAGAGATTCAGGCAAATGACACTATAGAACGACAGAAAGATAATCATATTATCCGAAACATGCCACAAGGCAATAAACTCTTGTGTACATACAGTGTTCAAATCATGAGCCTAAGCATTGTTTAGTTTAGCATGCAAGTATGTAAAATTATTTCCAACTTTCACATAAAACTGAAACTCGTAAAAGTACTTACCTTATCAGGATCCTGTAAATCCTTAAATGCTTTGTTCAACTTAACAAATGCTTGGTTAGCTTTAGGGTGAGAGCTTTTGTCAGGATGGACCCACAGAGACAATTTCCAATACCTAAAAATCACATTATATCATTTTATAAGCCACATATAAAGAGTTGCTTTCAACCGTGTTGGTTATTCGCATACATCAAACAGTGATAACATGATCTACCATAGAGTGCCACTATTTTTTTCTAGTTTCTAAGATGGTCGAAGTGCTATAGAACAAAGAAACTGAATGTTATAAACAATACATGACATACAAATGGTATGAGATTTTTCTGTTCATCCTAAAATATCATCACAAGTATACCTTTTCTTCATGTTTTCAACTGACATATTTTTGTTCACCCCCAGAACATCGTATGGACTAGCTTCTTCAGCACCAATTATTCTTGTAATCTGAACACAAAATATTCGAGTCAATAGCACACGACGACAATTGAAAAATTGATCGATCAAGCAACCACCAAATTAATATGCTGCATGATGGAAAGTCAACAGAAAAAATATTTCTAACTGGAGAAATATTTTTTAAAAAAAGTGTGCCCATCATATTAGAATAAGATCAACAGACGGATGGTAAACTTACATATCTGCTTAAATACTTTATAGATGCCGAATGATTGTCCAAGAGTGCTTAAAAACTGAGTTTATTTTCGTGTATCCAAATGACTCTAAATTGTTGAGTTTGGAGGTTTGACTTTGGCTTCAATATGGTGCAGGGGATGTATAGCTATCCGATTGAAATTCAGGCCCTCTTCTTTTTTGCTTTAAGGTGTGCAAGGCAGATGCTTAAACCCGAGCATGATGGCAAGGAATTGATCGAGCGCATTGACAAGCGTATTAATTCTCTGAGTTATCCTATACAAAATTATTATTGGATTGATTTCACTCAACTGAACAACATTTATCGCTATAAAACTGAAGAGTATTCTCATACTGCTGTCAACAAATTCAATGTCATTCCTGAATCTATTCCAGATTGCGTATTCGAATTTATGCCATTGAGAGGAGGTTATTTCATTGGCAATGTAAGTCCATCTCGCATGGACTTCAGGTGGTTCTTGGTCGGAAACTGCATTGCTATTTTGAGCTCTTTAGCAACACCTGAACAGGCTACTGCAGGTAAAAAGTTAAACTGCCACAGAGATACTCATATTCACAATATGGCATTGAAATTCAGATTCATGATCGGCTCAGGAAACATGAAAATTTATTTAAAAAAAAACAAATCTTGTATATCTCCCAAAGACAAAGAAAGATCATGGATTAAGGTTGACGACTGAATAACCAACCGTAGAAAATTTATTTAAGAAAAAGAGTGTCCTAAAACAGACTTGACTTAAATTGAAACTCACAAAATTAGAGCAAAAATCACACATCTTTAGTAAACAACCAATCAAAAGTTTTGAATACACCAACATAGGTGACTAATTATCCGAAGCAACTTCAATTTACAAAGAATTAGTCAACAGAAATATAATCTTTCAGCTTGCACAAGCATAACATATCAAAGTGTATTTCCATATCTGAGATTTGCTGTCACAATTCAAGAAAATTTCACAACTAAAATTTTTGTGTGCTCCATACAAACATAGAATAGCGGTAGCATTACTGTAATCTTAAGGTTAGGGGCTCCAAAACAGGCTGTAATGGCGATTTACAGTCATTCAAATCAAGCTAAAAACAAATAGACACATAAACAATCAACCGGAACTTTCAAGAACAAATATACCTTGAACTCTTCCAGCCAGCGATTGAACCTACAACAATCCAATAATAAATATAGTGACATAAAAACAACAAATTCGAAATAAATCGAGTGATCATTTTCTTACTTCCGGGCAGCCTACTATAGTCAAGAATAGAGGCTGGAACCGAGCTGTAACTAGCCTAAAACCTTCAAGAATCGGATCTAGACCTGGCTGGAAAGTGGAAATCAAATAGAACCTATTCCACGGTGGTTGAGTGGCTGAAGCTTGTCAGAGAAACTGAAACCATGGCTCAAATGAGCAAAAATTTATGGGCTTGGCTCAAATATGAACTTTAAGCTTTGAACCGAACCTAGAAAGCCAAGAATCGACTAGAAATCGACATAGAAACTTGCCGGAGAAGATGCGCACAGTAGCAGGTCTGGAATAGGGCTCGGTTTGGGCAGAATGAGCATAAAAAAACAGTGATTCATTTTTCAAATCGACCTACCGAACTAAAGAACAAAACCCCTCAAACACGAGCGAAAATAAGCGACGGACTACAAGGGATACCTGGGCTCGGGACAGGCAAGGCCAACGCTCCACCTTCAACATCTTCAAAAACTCCGATGCATCATATATCCATACATGCTTGAATGTTCATATGGAACAAAGAAAGGGGGGAGATGACAGGGGAAGCCCTGATAAATGAATTTGCACTTGGAGATCGAGAGAAAGGGAGAGACGTATAAGTTCGTGGAAAAAATGAAAGTAGAGATTGAAAGAGTGGGTGCCCGGTGAGCCAACTTGTGGCTAAGGGCTTTGATGACTCTATGTATAAACAATCTTTTGTTTAATATAATTTACACTTTTATAATGGCGTTTACTTTATCTTTTATCATATTATTATGTTGTGATATACTATAAGATGTTTAGATGAAGACCTTGAATATACTATAGTGTATGTAAGATGTGGTGGCACATGGGGATGGCTATCATGAAACACATCTTATAGTCACTGTATATTCTAAACAGTTCCTAGTCGATTGAGCCGTCCGTTAATAAGGATAAGGATCGCTCGAGATTGAGACTAGCATTTGCGATGCCGAGTACCACGTTTCATTGGTATGGAACATAGAGATGTTCAAAGCATGCAAATGGATATTCATATGATGAATGATCGAACTACCCTATCCGGACATTCCAAGTGGTTATCACTTATCGAGTGGATAAAGTCCGCGGTTTTGGTTGTACACCATTAGTCCTTACTACTTGAAACATCATTGAGACTCTATATGCTAGTACTGTGCTTTGACTCGTTTACCGACTCTATTGGGGTCATCAGGTGTCGGGATTGGGTACAGTTACGACACATATAGGAGACGATGCTTTGTTGTCAAGGATTCACCACATACTTGATAGTGTGGATATCCTATGCAATCTGAGGAGATATTAGTGTGACGAATCTCTGGCCAGAGTACATGATGTGTTTTAAGAAATGGTTTTTTAGTAGCACATGCGATGTCACTATTTGATCTTCAAGATGTATTGCATAGTTATCGAATCTCGAACGACTCTCGATTTACCAATGGTTGTTGATTCGATCGGGATATATGGATGAAGGGACCGTACTGTACGATAACCAAAATCTATTGGTTCTTGCAGGCACTATCAGTGATACCTAGGGAATCATGGGGCGATGTTGCTAGGCGCTCTTACCATGATTCGATGGGCAAGTCGGAAATTGTTGTTCCGAGTCACAAGGAGTTGTGAGCCCACGACTAGCTGTATCCCTGAACCATTGAGGGTCACACAAGTAATGGATTTTTAATCCCCGTTGAGATAGTTAAATTTAAAGAGTTAAATTTAATGAACAAAGAAGTAGGACTTCTTATATCAGAGCAGAAGAGTAAGATTTCCTAAAATGACATAGGGATGGGCATTTTTGGAAACCACTGAATTCGGATTCAGAAAATTTATCTTGACTTTAAAAGTTGCAGAAATGGTTTCTGTGCACATTGGTGAAATTGGTTTATCAATCTGAGTCACGATGAATTTTATATTAATTTCTGAACATGCGGGCTTTGCTTGTCAGGCTTGAACTTATGACTAATGGGCCCTAAGCTGTTAGCAGCCCACATTATAAATAAGTTATTGCAGTACAGAAATTACATAACAGAGGTCACAAAAATTTTCGAAAAACCCTAGCTGTTTTCTAATAGTGGCCGCCCCCTCTCTCTCTGCTCGGAAAAATTCCAACCTGTGAATTTTGAATTTGCAGTCTGGTTTAACGGATCAAATTCGTTAATTCTCTTCGTAGAAACTTCTGATAGATTTTCTAGTGCAATCTATCAGAGGGATTAAACTTCTGTTCGTGGACCTGATTGAAGAATTGTTCGTCCATCAGTTCCTGGGATATACAACAAGAGCAGAGTAATCTGTTGGTGTCCATAATCTCGATTCGAGATTGGAGGTAAAAATTTAATTGTTATTTAATTTTTACACGCACAATTTAATCGTAAAGTTTTGATACCCATGATATGGAATCGTTCCATATAAAATTTTTAAAACTTCCGCTGCACCGGGTATCAATTCTGATTTATCTGATCACCATTTTCCAACAGTGGTATCAGAGCCAGGTTGCTCAGATCAAACGATTAAATTAATCGATTGTACAAAATTTTTAAGCCTCGGTTTTTTGAAACAAAACAAAAATTTAAAATTAAATTTTAATGGACAAATCGGGCAGCGATTGTCGCTGCCCGGGGCAGCGAGCGTCGCTTCCCAGGGCAGTGATTGGATTGCTGCCCAAGGGCGGCGAGTCCATCGCTGCCCAAGGGGCAGCGAAGGGCTGCCCGGGATCATCCCGGGCGGCCCGAGAAAATTAATTTTTTTTTTTAATTAAAATTTTAATATGTTAAAATTATATTTTTGGTCCGATCGAAAATTGTTTTTGATTGGTCCACGAGGCATCGGATCGAATTGTTCGAGTCCGAAAATTTTAAAATTGATTTTTGGATAAATTTGAATTTTTGGAAAATTTATAGATTTTATCCGTTAAATCAGATTTTATGAAATTAATTATTTTTGGTACAATTGATGATAATATATGATCTTATGGAAATATTGAGTAAAATATTATTTTATGTATAAAATTTGATTTTATATGTAAAATATGATTTTATTTGATTAAAAGATAAAATATGATTTTGTATGTAAAATAAGATTTTATATATGGAATATGATTTTATCCTCTTTAAATTTAATTGTCATTGCATGTTATCCAATAAATTAATTTTGAATTAAATATTATTGGATAAGGATGATCGATTGCCATGACCAATTTTGTAGGTGTATGTTAGGAAATTTACATTTGTTTTTATTGTTGTTGGATTTATTAATGGGCCTGGTTTATGGCCCAATATGAATTGTCATATGTAATAAAAGTGGTCCTGGTTTATGGCCCGTTCCCACCCCTTAAAATGTATCCCCTACTTGTCATAGTTATTTATTATAAATACATTAGACTTAGTGGGAGATGAAGATTTGAAGACGGAGGTGGGCCCAGCAGACAATAAAGACTGAAGAAATGTAAATTGGAAGCACAATGTAATAGGATTGCATTGCATACTTGCATATTACCTAGGATTGGACTTAGACTCGTGATTGGCAACCACGGGTCGATTAGAAATGGAATCAATCATCCTATATAATATATGATATTATCGTTGTATGCATGTTTAGACTAAATTGTATGAATCCCGCAAGCATACAAATTTTAAATGATGAGAAAAATTTTCAAAATTAAAATCCCTCATTTTAAATATGATTTAAAATTGATATCAAGATAAATAAAGGAAATTTAAATATTGTTTAAATGTTCCTACCTTCCATCAACGATCAATGTATGAGATGTACCCGCGGATACGGTCCGGCTCATATTATTGGGGGGGCCCGTTCGTCGAAAAGCTGTACATTGCATCGACAAATGTTGTAAGTTGGGTGGAACTCCCATGGGATCGGCTCATATTATTGGGGGATCCACATGGCGACCGTCCATCACAACTTAATATTGATGGGTCATCTTGACATGTCACAATAAACGGCGTCATATTATTGGGCCCTTATTGGACATGAGGTAAATACATGGGGGTTGCTTTGGAAGCAATTGTGCTCTACCTTTTGAAAATTATGGTTGGCTGATATTATTCGGAACCATAGTTTGTCAATTATACTCCATGTTCCCACTAAGGAAAACAGTTTCCCGTTTTCACTAGAGGGTAGTGAAATCGTTAAAATAGTGGGAGTGAGATTCATAAAATAAATTTCGCCTATTTTATGTCTTAGTAAATTAATTAAACAATCACTGATTATTGTCTGTTTCTTTTCAGTATTTCATTAAGATGAATTTGCGCAATCCACTATTCTCTATTCTCGAACAAAATAAACTGACTGGCGCAAACTATACGGAATGGTTCCGTAAGTTGAAGATTGTCTTGACCTCGGAGAAGATGCTCTACGTGTTAGAAAAATCTCCTCCGAAGGAAGCACCAGCTGACATAAGTCCGGAAGAGTTGGCCAAACTTGATACATGGTGGGACCATGATATCAAGGCCAAATTCTATATGCAAGCTTCGATGTCTGATGAACTCCAGAGGCGATTTGAGGATACCGTGAATGCTGCTGACATTCACGTACAACTCAGGGAACTTTTTGGGGCTCAATCGAGAGCTTAAAGGTTCGCTACTGTAAAAGAGCTAATGACGTGTCGCATGCGTGAAGGGACTTCGGTCCGTGATCATGGGGTACGAGTGATTTGACTCATTCAGAAGTTGGTAACGCTTGATTTGGTGTTGGAGCATGAACTCAATGTGGACTTATTACTTCTTTCTCTTCCTTCATCGTTTGACGGTTTTGTGGTGAATTTCAATATGAACAAGATAGAGGCCTCCTTTGAAGAGATGGTCAATATGCTTGTAACATATGAAGCCACTTTAAAGAAGGATAAACCAGTTCTCTTGGTGGGCTCCTCTTCTTCTGCTAAAAAGGGGCCAAGTACAAAGGGTAAGAAACGTTCTGCCCCACCCAAGAAAACCGGACCCGAGAAGAAGAACAAGATAAAGGCTTCAAACATGGAAAAGTCCAAGGATGTTTGCCATCACTGCAAGAAACCCGGTCATTGGAAACGTAACTGCAAGGAATATCTAGAGCATTTGCGAACTGCGAAGGGTATGTTCTATATTGAAATAAATGTTTCACTTAATACTACTTCTTGGGTATTGGATACCGGATTTGGATCTCACATTTGCAATGATTTGCAGGTGATGACAAGAAGTCTCAAGCTTAGAATGGGTGAGACCCAGCCGAGGCTCGGAAATGGTTCTAGAGTTGAAGCCAAAGCTGTGGGAGACGTTTATTTAATTTTGCAGAACGATTTTAAGTTACTTTTGAGAGATGTTTTATTTGTTCCAGATTTGATTAAAAACATTATTTCTGTTTCTATGCTTGATAGAGATGGTTTTTCTTGCAATTTTGTGAATGAGATTTGCAATATTTACAAGAATGAATGTTTGATTGGAAATGGACAACTTGAAAACGATCTATATAACTTAAAATTAAAAGACGTTCCAATAAATTATGTTGATAAACCGGTAACAACAAACAAAAGGAAAATCGATAGTCAAAACCCGGCAAACCTTTGGCATGCTAGGCTAGGTCATATTTCCTCAAGGAGGATGAACAAGCTAGTGGGAGAGGGCATGTTTGATATGTCTGATATTAACTCTCTACCTACTTGTGAGTCCTGCCTGAAAGAAAAAATGACTAAATCTCCTTTTAAGGGGAAACCTGAGCGTAGTCAAAATCTGTTGGATTTGATCCATACAGATGTTTGTGGTCCATTTAGAATTGGTACTCAATTTGGCCACACCTACTTCATTACCTTTACTGATGATTATTCTAGGTATGGGTATTTATATTTAATGAAATATAAGTCTGAAGCATTTGAAAAGTTCAAAGAATTCAAGGCTGAAGTAGAAAACAAGCTAGGTAAAAGTATTAAAGCACTTCGATCGGATCGAGGTGGAGAATACTTAAGTACCGAGTTTTTGGACTATCTGAAAGAGAATGGGATTCTCTCTCAGTGGACTCCTCCTATGACACCTCAGCTGAATGGTGTATCGGAGCGTCGTAATCGAACTTTGTTGGACATGGTTCGATCCATGATGAGCTTCACTGAGCTTTCACCTTCGTTTTGGGGCTACGCGCTTGAAACGACGGTGTTGTTGTTAAACAACGTCCACACCAAAGCAGTGGACAAAACACCATACGAGTTATGGAATGGCAAAGCTCCTAAGTATTCGTACTTGAGGATTTGGGGATGTCCAGCTTACGTGAAGCAGACAGTGGGAGATAAGTTGGATAGTCGATCCACCTTATGTTATTTTGTAGGGTATCCGAAGAATTCAATCGGATATTATTTCTATCATCCTACTGAAACAAAAGTATTTGTTTCAAGGAATGCCACCTTCTTGGAGAAGGAGTTCTTATTGGATAAGAAAGGCGAGATGATGAAACTCGAAGAAATTCGAGAAGAACCCGAAATACAAAATAATGATCCTACACCTCAGGAACCATTGATGGACACGCCTATACCTAGAAGATCCGAGAGGACTTCTAGACCTCCTATTTGATATGGTCTTCTTCTTGAAGGGGATCAAGTTGAACCTGACATTGGATGTGATCCAAGAAACTTCAAGGAAGCAATTTCTGATGCGGATTCAAATTTATGGCTTGAAGCTATGCAGTCGGAAATAGATTTGATGCATACAAACCAAGTTTGGTCTTTAGTAGATCCTCCCGATGGAATTGTTCCAATAGGGTGTAAATGGATCTACAAGAGAAAGCTTGGGCCTGATGGTAAGGTATTGACCTACAAGGCACGATTGGTGGCAAAAGGTTATACTCAAAGACAAGGAGTTGACTATGATGAAACTTTTTCACCAGTCGCAATGTTCAAGTCCATAAGAATACTTATTGCCATAGCTGCTTGGTATGACTATGAGATATGACAAATGGATGTGAAGACTGCATTTCTTAATGGAAACATTAAGGAAGAGATCTATATGAAGCAGCCTGAGGGATACACATCCATGGGAAGCGAGCATAAGGTATGCAAGCTTTAGAGATCAATCTATGGTCTCAAACAAGCATCAAGAAGTTGGAACCAGAAATTTGATGAAACAATAAAGGATTTTGGTTTCATCAAGAACCCGGAGGAACCGTGCGTGTACAATAAAGTAGTTAAGGATGCTGTGACATTCTTAGTACTTTATGTTGATGACATCTTACTCATTGGGAACGATGTAGGGATGTTGCAGTCAACAAAGATATGGTTATCAGGTAGATTCTCGATGAAGGATTTGGGTGAGGCATCCTATATTCTAGGGATACAAATCTATATAGATAGATCTAAGAGAATGATAGGACTCACTCAATCAACTTACATCGAAATCATATTGAAAAGGTTTTCAATGGATGGGTCCAAGAGAGGACATCTACCTATGTGTCATGGAGTTTCTCTATCCAAGTCCATGTGTCCCAAGACTGATGAAGAGATAGAGAAAATGACACATGTACCATATGCGTCAGCCATAGGTAGTATCATGTATGGGATGATATCTACCAGACCGGATGTAGCATTTGCTCTGAGTGTCACGAGCAGATATCAAGCTAATCCCGGTCAAATGCATTGGAAAGCCGTGAAGGACATTCTTAAGTACTTACGAAGGACTAAGAATATGTTCATGGTATATGGAGGAAGAGAACTGAAATTGGAAGGCTATACCGACTCTAGCTTCCAAAGTGACGTGGATGACTCGAAGTCAACCTCTGGATTTGTGTTCATGCTCAATGGTGGTGCTGTCTCTTGGAAGAGTTCCAAGCAGGACACCACAGCGGATTCCACCACTGAGGCAGAATACATTGTAGCATCAGCTGCTGCTAAAGAGGCAGTTTGGATGAGGAATTTCGTCCAAGAGTTGGGCGTCATTCCTGAAGTTGTTGGTCCAGTCCCGGTGTACTGTGACAACACGGGTGCCGTTGCTCAGGCAAAGGAACCAAGGTCTCATCAAAGATCCAAACACGTACTGGGGAAATACAACATCATCCAGGAGATCGTGGAAAGAGGAGACATCACTGTCGAAAGAGTGGCCTCTGCAGACAATATCGCTGATCCACTTACTAAGCCCTTGCCAGGACCATTATTTGACAAACATCGTGAAGCAATGGGTCTACGTAGTATGACTAGTTGGCTTTAGGGCAAGTGGGAGATTGAAAGAGTGGGTGCCCGGTGAGCCAACTTGTGGCTAAGGGCTTTGATGACTCTATGTATAAACAATCTTTTGTTTAATATAATTTACACTTTTATAATGGCGTTTACTTTATCTTTTATCATATTATTATGTTGTGACATACTATAAGATGTTTAGATGAAGACCTTGAATATACTATAGTGTATGTAAGATGTGGTGGCACATGGGGATGACTATCATGAAACACATCTTATAGTCACTGTATATTCTAAACAGTTCCTAGTCGATTGAGCCGTCCGTTAATAAGGATAAGGATCGCTCGAGATTGAGACTAGCATTTGCGATGCCGAGTACCACGTTTCATTGGTATGGAACATAGAGATGTTCAAAGCATGCAAATGGATATTCATACGATGAATGATCGAACTACCCTATCCGGACATTCCAAGTGGTTATCACTTATCGAGTGGATAAAGTCCGCGGTTTTGGTTGTACACCATTAGTCCTTACTACTTGAAACATCATTGAGACTCTATATGCTAGTACTGTGCTTTGACTTGTTTACCAACTCTATTGGGGTCATCAGGTGTCGGGATTGGGTACAGTTACGACACATATAGAAGTCGATGCTTTGTTGTCAAGGATTCACCACATACTTGATAGTATGGATATCCTATTCAATCTGAGGAGATATTAGTGTGACGAATCTCTGGCCAGAGTACATGATGTGTTTTAAGAAATGGTTTCTTAGTAGCACATGCGATGTCACTATTTGATCTTCAAGATGTATTGCATAGTTATCGAATCTCGAACGACTCTCGATTTACCAATGGTTGTTGATTCGATCGGGATATATGGATGAAGGGACCGTACTGTATGCTAACCAAAATCTATTGGTTCTTGCAGGCACTATCAGTGATACCTAGGGAATCATGGGGCGATGTTGCTAGGCGCTCTTACCATGATTCGATGGGCAAGTCGGAAATTGTTGTTCCGAGTCACAAGGAGTTGTGAGCCCACGGCTAGCTGTATCCCTGAACCATTGAGGGTCACACAAGTAATGGATTTTTAATCCCCGTTGAGATAGTTAAATTTAAAGAGTTAAATTTAATGAACAAAGAAGTAGGACTTCTTATATCAGAGCAGAAGAGTAAGATTTCCTAAAATGACATAGGGATGGACATTTTTGGAAACCACTGAATTCGGATTCAGAAAATTTATTTTGACTTTAAAAGTTGCAGAAATGGTTTCTGTGCACATTGGTGAAATTGGTTTATCAATCTGAGTCGATGAATTTTATATTAATTTCTGAACATGCGGGCTTTGCTTGTCAGGCTTGAACTTATGACTAATGGGCCCAAAGCTGTTAGCAGCCCACATTATAAATAAGTTATTGCAGTACAGAAATTACACAACAGAGGTCACAAAAATTTTCGAAAAACCCTAGCTGTTTTCTAATAGTGGCCGCCCCCTCTCTCTCTGCTCGGAAAAATTCCAGCCTGTGAATTTTGAATTTGCAGTCTGGTTTAACAGATCAAATTCGTTAATTCTCTTCGTATAAACTTCTGATAGATTTTCTAGTGCAATCTATCAGAGGGATTAAACTTCTGTTCGTGGACCTGATTGAAGAATTGTTCGTCCATCAGTTCCTGGGATATACAACAAGAGTAGAGTAATCTGTTGGTGTCCATAATCTCGATTCGAGATTGGAGGTAAAAATTTAATTGTTATTTAATTTTTACACGCACAATTTAATCGTAAAGTTTTGATACCCATGATATGGAATCGTTCCATATAAAATTTTTAAAACTTCCGCTGCACCGGGTATCAATTCTGATTGATCTGATCATCGTTTTCCAATAGAGAATTATACCGATCAACCTATTACTTCACCAAATATAAATTAAAAATTTTATTTTTAACTTTTTACTTCATCAAATTTAATATGATGAAGTAAAAAGTTACTTAAAAATTTAAGTGAAGTCCGTTTTTTTAATTGATGAAGTTAAAAGTGCATTTAACTTCGTTAGTTTTACAACCGCAGTAAATAACTATGTATTACTTCGGTAATAATGATCGCCGAAGTAAAAAATAACGAAGTAATATGCAGAAATTCTACTAGTGTATGTTGAGCCCCTAGGCTCACTACGCTTATATGGTGCAAGTGAGCATGATGACGTTTATGTAGCTCCTACCGGTGGTGAGGACTTATGAGCTCACGGAGCAGTGGACCCCATGACCGTCGCAGCTATTTAGTTTATTATGTTGAATTTTGAAACATGTTTTATTTTATTATTGTTTCCGCATATGAGATTTTTCAGCAGCATTTTTTATTATTTTAAATTGATGCATGAAACATTTTTAAGGATTTATTTATTTAATATTTTTCAGGTTATTTAAGAAAAAGTATGTTATTTTTATATACATATATGTATGGGCATGTATGTATAGTAGTATTATTTTAAAAAAAAATTTCCGCATTTATTAGTAGTAGGCGTTTCATTTGGTATCAGAGCGCGGTCCTTGGAGGTTGTCCTACTACCACGTGAAGCTCAGAAATCCTACTACCGGTCTGTAAGTTTTAAATTTTTCTTATGAATTATAAGGAGCACATGTAATGATTTAAGATTTTCATGTTAGAAAAGTTTTAGAAACCTTAAGTTATGCATTGCGATTTACGTAAAAAAATATGTGGTGGTGCAGAATGCCTCTGATACAGGTTAACAGACGCGGGGGACCTCCACCTCCACCTCCGCAGAATCCGCTTTCGTCATTGGAGCAGGCCAATGCGAATATGATGGCTGGGATAACTGCTCTGTTGGAGCAGCAGGCGGCATGTCCTAGGCTCACACATGATGAGGATGTTGCCGAGCGGTTCCAGAAGAAGGGACCTAAGGAGTTTGTCGGCACCACTGATCCACTCATTGCTGAGGTGTGGATTCGATCACTGGAGTCCATATTTGACTACATGGGGATCACTGATGCTGACAGGGTGAAGTGTGCAGTGTATATGATGAGAGGTGATGCAGCCTCTTGGTGGGAAGGTGCGGTTCGAGGTGTGAATCTACCTACATTGACTTGGATAGAGTTCAGACGCATGTTCTATGCCAAGTATTTCACTGAGGATGTGCGCAGTCGCATGATCCGGGAGTTTATGAGTTTCCGCCAGGGAGACAAGTCTGTGTTGGATTACATCACCCAATTCGAGAGAGGGTGTCGTTTCGTGCCTCTTATTGCTGATAGTGCGCCGGATAAGTTGAGGCAATTTGTGGATGGTTTGTGGGCTGACATCAAGCATGACGTTCGCATGTTGGATGTCACTACTTATGAGGCGGCAGTTAGCAGAGCATTATGTTCTGAGGAAGGGAGGCGAGAGATGTATGCTATGTTTTCAAGGAGCCAGGGCATGTTTCATATAACTGCCCGAAGAGGAAGAACACCACTGGGCGGGTGTTCGTCATGCAGGCTGAGGAGGCAGACCCAGATACCTCCTTAATCACCGGTATTTCCTAAACTTCTTCTTTTAAGAAATTTTTGGGAATTTACTTCATGATTTTAAATTGCATGAATTATCTGTTGTTTGGTTAGAGTAGGATGTTCATTTTATTCGTGTTTAATTAAGAGAAATATTTTGTAACTTGTATTGGGAGAAAAGTAAGTTTAGTATGCGATTGTTGGGATTTTCTGGGTGCAGAGAAAATTCTAGTAGGAAGAAATTCCACGTTTGCGTTGCTAGATTCAGGAGCCACGCATTCGTTCATGTCCCTAGAGTTTATCAGGTGGGTAGGCATCAAGCCTGAGGTTGCTGTTACAGGTTACGATGTCACTATGCCGTCTGGTCAGATTCTTACTACCACTAGCATCTGCAGAGATTTGGAGATGGAGTTACAGGGACATACTATCAGAGCAGATTTTGTGGTTTTACCGTTGACTGGATTCGATCTGATTTTGGGTATGGATTGGTTGTCAGTCAACGAAGCAGTGATTGATTTTCGGCAGAGGACAGTGGCAGCGAAACCAGTGGTAGGCGACCAGTTTGTTTTCTATGCATCTTCGAGCAGTGAGATCTCGCCTGTTATCTCTTATACACGTGCGAGGAAGTTATTGAGACGTGGTTGCCAGGGGTTTCTCGCCAGTGTAGTCACTTCATCAGAACCACCTAGCAGATCATTGTCAGATATAGAGGTTGTTTGTGACTTTTTAGATGTCTTTCCGGAGGACGTTTCGGGAGTCCCACCAGCTAGAGAGGTGGAGTTCAGTATTGATCTGATACCAGGTACTGTGCCTATCTCTAAGGAACCGTATCGACTTGCTCCTACTGAGATGAAAGAGTTGAAGGAGCAGATTCAAGAGTTGTTGGAGATGGGCTTTATTCGTCCTAGCTTTTCTCCTTGGGGAGCTCCAGTGTTGTTTGTGAAGAAAAATGATGGTAGCATGAGACTTTGCATCGATTACCGAGAGCTCAAATGGGTCACTGTGAAGAACAAGTATCCACTCCCGAGGATTGAAGAATTGTTTGATCAGTTACAGGGAGCTTCGGTGTTCTCTAAGATCCATCTGCGATCTGGCTATCATCAGTTGAGGATCAGAGATGCAGATATGACCAAGACTGCTTTTCGGACACGGTATGGGCATTACGAGTTCTTAGTAATGCCGTTTGAAATGACCAATGCTCCAGCGGTCTTCATAGATCTCATGAACCGCGTATTTCAGCCGTACTTAGATCAGTTTATCATAGTCTTTATTGATGATATCTTGATCTACTCGAGGAGCATTGAGGAGCATAGACAGCACTTGCAGACAGCATTGCAGACTTTGAGGGAGCATTGACTGTATGCGAAATTCAGTAAGTGCGAGTTTTGCCTAGAGCAGGTGGCATTTCTTGGCCATATAGTTTTGAAAGATGGGATAGCAGTGGATCAGACGAAAGTGCAGGCAGTGCAGGATTGGGGAATTCCGAAGAATTCTTCAAAGATTCGCAGTTTCTTGGGTTTAGTAGGCTACTACCGGAAGTTCATCAAGGGTTTTTCTTCTATTGCAGTACCCTTGACTTCCTTGATCAAGAAAAATGCAAAGTTTATATGGAGTTCAGACTGTCAGAGGAGCTTCGATCGGCTTAAGGAAGAACTCACATCTGCGCCAGTGTTGGCGATGCCTGTTCCACATGAGGAGTTAGTGGTTTACACGGACGCGTCTAAGCTAGGGTTGGGCTCCGTATTGATGCAGAGTTACCGAGTCATTGCCTATGCATCGAGACAGTTGAAGATTCATGAGCAGAACTGTCCGACGCATGACTTGGAGCTAGCAGCAGTGGTTTTTGCTTTGAAAATCTGGAGGCACTATCTGTATGGTGAGAAGTGCAAGATTTTCACAGACCACAAGAGTCTCAAGTACTTCTTCACACAGAAGGAGTTTAACATGAGACAGCGCCAATGGTTGGAATTAGTTAAGGATTATGACTATGACATTAGCTACCATCCGGGTAAGGCTAATGTAGTGGCTGATGCATTGAGTCGGAAGACTTCAGTGGTATCTTGTGTGACAGTTCAGTTGCCACTTCAGGAGGAGATTCAGAGAATCGAGCTGGAGTTGTACTCGAGCGGTCAGGCACCAAGTTTGGAAGTGTTAGTGGTACAGCCGAATCTTCGGAATCGTATCAGAGTTGGACAGCCTGCAGATGAGGAGTTGCAGCGATTGAGGCAGAGAGATGAATCCAAGGGCGGGCTTCTCTATATAGTTGTTGATGGTATCGTTCAGTACCGTGGTTGTATGTGGGTACCGAACATTGATCAGTTGAGGATTGAGATCTTGACAGAGGCTCATACATCTACGTATTCCATTCACCCCAAAAGTACAAAGATGTATAGGGATTTGCAGTCATTGTATTGGTGGCCCAGCATGAAGAGAGATATTGGCCGATTTGTATCAGAGTGCTTGACTTGTCAGCAGGTCAAGGCAGAACATCAGCGTCCTGCAGGGTTACTTAAGCCTCTACCATTCCGGAGTGGAAGTGGAGGACATCACGATGGACTTTGTAGTTGGCCTTTCGAGGAGTACTAGAGGATGTACAGCTATTTGGGTGATCGTGGATAGACTCACCAAGTCAGCTCATTTCTTGCCGGTGAGGACTACTTACTCATTGACGCAGTATGCAGAGCTTTACATCAAGGAGATTGTTAGACTGCATGGCATACCAGTGTCGATAGTATCAGACAGAGATCCGAGATTTACCTCTGCATTCTAGAAGAGGTTGCACACAGCTTTGGGGACTCGGCTATTATTCAGTACAGCGTTCCATCCCCAGACAGATGGTCAGTCGGAGAGGGTGATCCAGATTCTTGAGGATCTACTGAGATCTTGTGTCATTGATTTTCAGGGCTCTTGGGAGACTAGACTGCCATTAGTGGAGTTTACCTGTAACAACAGTTTTCAGTCGTCTATAGGTATGGCTCCTTATGCAGCTCTCTACGGGAGGAGATGTAGATCGCCAGTGCATTGGGATGAGGTTGGCGAGAGGATTTTACTTGGTCCCGAGATTGTACAGCAGACTGCCGATATTGTGACACATATACGGGATCGTATGAGGACAGCTCAGAGTCGTCAGAAGAGTTATGTTGATACTCGACGACGAGATCTTGGGTTTGTAGTAGGTGATAATGTGTTTTTGAAAGTATCACCTATGAAAGGGGTGATGAGATTTGGTCGCAGAGGCAAGTTGAATCCGAGATATATTGGGCCATTTGAGATCTTGGAGAGAGTTGGCACTTTGGCATACCGTTTAGCACTACCGCCAGGGCTTGCAGCAGTGCACAACATTTTCCATGTATCCATGCTTCGGAGATACATCTCTAATCTGACGCATGTGTTGGATTACGAGCCTTTGCAGTTAGCACCAGATCTAGCATTTGAGGAGAGGCCTGTTCGTATCTTAGCCAGAGATGAGCGGAGATTGAGGACGCGGGTCATACCGATGGTCAAAGTCCAGTGGCAGAATCATTCCGAGGAGGAAGCCACTTAGGAGACCGAGGCAGACATGAGGACTCGCTACCCGGAGTTATTCAAGTAAGCACTTTAATTTCGAGGACGAAATTCAATTTAAGGGGGGGAGAATTGTAACACCCGGAAATTTTTAATACGTAAATTTGCATGCATAATTAAGGAAAATAATTATTTAAAATTTATATTTGGGTTAACTGACATTTATGTGTTATTATGTGGATTATATGCATGATTTAAATTTATGAGATCATTTAACCTGCAGTTATTGTATTTTTAGATTTTTGAGAATATTTTTGAGTCGATCGAGTAGACGGGACCGTGGACGGACGAAACGCCAAAATATTTAGCCAAAAATATTTTATGAGTTTTATGAGCCTTAAAATAATATTTTAAGATATTTTGTCAAGAAAATTTTAGTATTTAGTTATATATTTATTTAATAATTGATTTTTGGCCAAAATAAGTCATTTTATGAACTTTTATTAATTTTTAAAAATCCTCTATATTATTATTTCGGGATTTGAGTTTTAGTATCAAATTATTATTATTATTAGGAGTTTTAAATAAATTTTTGTTGGTATAATATCTGTAGTAGCCCGAACCCTAATTGAGTAATTAAGGATTAATGCTAATCAAATAAATTGGGGATTGGACGGATCGGAAGCTCCGAAGGGACGATCGGAAGCTCCGATCGGGATCGGAGGCTCCGATGAGGATCGGAGGCACCGATGATATTACGTCATCCATGACGTGTGGCTGGATCGGAAGCTTCGATCAGGACCGGAGGCTCCGATCACCCCTATCCGAAGTCAACAAATGATATTTTGACACGTGGCAGATCAGGATCTTCGGAAGCTCCGATGGCAGGATCGGACGTTCCGATCGAGGTTCGGACGTTCCGATCAGGGATCGGAAGTTCCGATCGTTGTCTATAAATAGAAGGCCGAGACTTCATTTCTCCTTGCCAATTCCGGATTTCCTCTCTATTTCTAGTTCTTTTGGAGCTGTTCTAGTCTTCTTTGGCTTGGTCCGGAGGTCGGAGAGGCGTTCGATAGTCGTAGCGGAGTTGTGCCCAAGTTCTGGAGGCATCGACATCAAAGGGCTAACGACGGACGAAGGTATAGCTTTTGCTTCCTATAAATATTTAGGAGTATGCAATAGCTTAGTTAAGGCTTTTAGAGCACTGTAATGATAGTAGTATCATTTCGCTGTGTAGGCGGACTTTAGGCTTGGACTTAGAGCTGGTAGTGCCTACCTGGTATTTGAGGTACGAAAGTACTGTTCGAGATATCCTGACTGAGTATGCATGTATTATATGACTGCATGATTTATATGCCATGATATTATGCTGCATTCATTTGCATCTTGCTGTATCTCCTTCGAGATGTCTGTAGTAGGGTTGTACCCTATCCTGTTAGTGGATGGACTTCCATCGATTTGGGTCCGGCGTATCCACGGTTATCTCGGTATGGGAGCCACCTCCTGAAGCGACGGCACAACGTGCTACATACCAGGGCCCGGTCTGTCTCTGTTATCTGATCCTTGACCTCGAGTCTATAGGGAGTTCACTTTGCATGCATGTATACTCATACTCTCGCACTGAGCGTTTTATGCTCACGTCTCGTACTCTGTATTTTCTGGACACCCTATTCCATGGGGCAGGTTTGCGATTGGACGAGGAGGGTGGATCCAGGAGGGGCTAGTCAGTGGTTGGCCAGCTGGAGCTTCGTCTAGGCTTTATTATTGTTGTTTGAGTTTATACATCTATTCGATTTGGTTGTATATTATTGGATAATTACAGATTCCTTTACTTGGGATTGTATAATGTTATTGGTTTCCGCAGTTTTATTCTGATATCTGTTTTATTAAGTTAATTGCATGCCTAAGTTCTGTTTAGTAGGTGATCCGGGTAAGGGTCACTACATTTATGGTATCAGAGCATGCAAAAGAATTCTTGGGATTTAGTCTCATCTTGAGGTATTTTTGTAGATGTCAAATCGTGACGACCAGAGTTCTCATGGCAGTGTTGGTGGGCGCTGGGGTAATGCCGACCGGGAGCCTCGTCGAGAACGACGTCATCGTCACCATGACGACGAGCGTTTCACTGTGCGTCGATTCTTAGCTATGGGTCCTAAGCCCTTAGTTGGAGGTGAGTCTCCGGAGGATGCGGAGAACTGGATAGACCGCATGGAAACGACTTTTCAGACTTTCCAATGCACCGATGAGCAGAAGGTGGAGACCCTTGGCTATCTTCTGGATGGGCGTGCGCGCAGGTGGTGGAGGTTTACTTCTGCACCTTTTGTTGCGGCGAGAGGAGTGGCCACCTGGGCCGAGTTTCGCACAGCTTTCCAAAAGCGGTATTTTCCTCCTGCACTCCGACAGTCGAAGGCAGGCGAGCTACTGAGTCTGCGACAGGGAACCATGTCTATCGATGAGTATCAGCAGAGGTTCTTTGATCTGCTATCCTATTGCCCCAAGATTGCTGATAGCTCAGAGATGAAGTATAATCTGTTTCTTCAGGGCCTTAATCCTGAGATCCATGACCGTGTGGCGGTTGGTGACGACATGTCCTACGAGGGTTTGGTCAGCCGTTGTCATCAGGCGGAGGACAGCATTCGGCGGAACAGGTCTTTCTCTCAGTTGAGACCTGCTAGTTCTTTGGGTCCCCGTGCCCAAACTTTCAAGAAGTCAGGATCTTCTTCTTCCTTTAGTTCTGGAGGTGTTGTCCGTTTCGGTAAGAAGGACAATTGTGATCACTGTGGGAAGAACCATCCATCCGACAAATGCCGCAGAGCTTCTGGAGATTGTTTCCATTGTGGAGAGACTGGTCATATCCGGAGGGATTGTCCACTGTCTGGGGGAGGTGGTTCTGGTTCTGGTTCAGGATCGGGTTCTCAGGCTACCGTTCAGCAGAGGTCGCAGGGACAGTCTGCTGGGAGTTCTCATTTGAGGCCACGAGCTTCTGGCCAGGTGTTTGCCCTGAGACATGATCAGGATGTGGAGGAGAATGAGAAAGTCATCGCAGGTACATCTATGCTTTATGGTATACCTGCTCTTGTACTTATTGACACTGGTGCATCTCATTCCTTCATTTCTGCACGTTTTGTTAAGAGGCATAAGTTACCATGCATTGCACTAGACGTAGTGATGTCTGTTTCTACTCCGACGGGCCAATCTGCTTTGGCTAAGCGTCTAGTGATGGGTTGCCCTTTAGAGTTCGAAGGGAACGTTCTGTTAGCGAATCTCATGGTCCTGGCGATGGACGACTTTGATTGCATTCTGGGAATAGATGTGCTGACTACCTATCGAGCTTCAGTGGACTGCTATCAGAGATTAGTACGCTTTCATCCGGAAGGGAGTGAGAGCTGGTTTTTCTATGGTGAGGGAGCGCGACCCCCGATGCCTTTGGTATCAGCTTTGAGAGCCTGTCGAGCTCTAGAGTCTGGCGGGGAAGGCTACCTTATCTATGCAGTTGATTTGTCCGCTGAGAGTTTTGGGATAGAGAGCATTCCTGTTGTGGATGAATTTCCAGATGTGTTTCCTGATGAGATTCCGGGTTTTCCTCCTGCTAGGGAAGTCGAGTTTGGCATAGAGTTGATGCCGGGTACTTCGCCTATTTCTAGAGCACCGTATCGTCTGGCTCCGTCAGAGATGCGTGAGTTAAAGAATCAGCTACAGGATCTTTTGGACAAGGGGTACATTCGTCCTAGTGTATCTCCTTGGGGAGCTCCTGTTCTCTTCGTGAAGAAGAAGGATGGGTCGATGCGGCTGTGCATTGACTATCGGCAGCTGAATCGAGTCACTGTGAAGAACAAGTATCCGTTGCCTCGTGTTGATGACTTGTTTGACCAGCTGCAGGGCACATCAATTTACTCCAAGATTGACTTGAGATCTGGGTATCATCAGTTGAGAGTCCGTGATCAGGACGTAGCCAAGACTGCATTCCGTACTCGCTATGGTCATTACGAGTTCCTAGTGATGCCATTTGGTTTGACTAATGCGCCGGCTATATTCATGAAAGAGTAGGTGCCCAGTGAGCCAACTTGTGGCTATGGGCTTTGATGACTCTTTGTAAAAACAATCTTTTGTTTAATGTAATTTACACTTTTATTAATGGCAATGACTTTATATTACTTCATATTGTTATATTGTGATATACTATTGTTGTTTTGATAAAGACCTTGAATATACCATAGTGTATGTAAGATGTGGTAGAACATGGAGATGTCTATCATGAAATACATCTTATAGTCACTGTATATTCTAAACTGTTCCTAGTCGATTGAGCCGTCCGATAATAAGGATAAGGATCGCTCGAGTTTGAGACTAGCATTTGCGATGCGGAGTACCACGTTTCATTGGTAGGGAACATAGAGATGTTCGAAGCATGCAAATGGATATTCATAGGATGAATAATCTAACTACCCTATCCGGACTTTCCAAGTGGTTATCACTTATCGAGTGGAAAAAGTCCGCGGTTTTGGTTGTACACCATTAGTCCTTACGACTTGAAACATCATGGAGACTCTATATGCTAGTGCTGTGCTTTGACTCGTTTACCGACTCTATGGGGGTCATCAGGTGTCGAGATTGGGTACAGTTACGACACATATAGGAGTCGATGCATTGTTGTCAAGGATTCACCACATACTTGCGAGTGTGGATATCCTATGCGATCTGAGGAGATATTAGTGTGACAAATCTCTGGCCAGAGTACTTGATGTGATTTAAGAAATGGTTTCTTAGTAGCACATGCGATGTCACTAATTTGATCTTCAAGATGTATTGCATAGTTATCGAATCTTGAGCGACTCTCGATATACCAATGGTTGTTGATTCGATCGGGATATTTGGATGAAGGGACCGTACTGTACGCTAACCAAAATCTACTGGTTCTTGTAGGCACTATCAGTGATACCTAGGGAATCATGGGGCGATGTTGCTAGGCGCTTTACCATGATTCGTTGGGCAAGTCGGAAAGTGTTGTTCCGAGTCACAAGGAGTTGTGAGCCCACGGCTAGCTGTATCCCTGAACCATTGAGGGTCACACAGTGTAATGGAGTTTTAATCCCCGTTGAGATAGTTAAATTTAAAGAGTTAAATTTAATGAACTAAGGAGTTGGACTTCTTAAATAAGAGTAAGGGAGTAGGATTTCCTAAAATGACATAGGGATGGACATTTTTGGAAACCACTGAATTCGGATTCAGGAAAATTTATCTTGACTTTAAAATGTGTAGAAATGGTTTCTGTGCACATTGGTAAAATCGGTTTATCAATCGGAGTCACGATGAATTTTATATTAATTTCTGAACGTGCGGGCTTTGCTTGTCGGGCCCTAACTTATGACTAATGGGCCCTAAGGTGTTAGTGGCCTGCATTATAAATAAGTTATTGCAGTACAGAAATTAGACACAACAGGTCATTATTGAGAGACAGAAAAATCGAAAAAAACCCTAGTCTTTTTCTCTCATTCGGCCGACCCCTCCCCCTCTGCCCGAGAAATTCCGGTCTGTGATTTTTGAATTGCAGTCAGGAACAACGAATCAGATTCGTTTAATCTCTTCGCAGAAAAACTTCTGATAGATTTTCTAGTGCAATCTGTCAGAGGGATTTAAACCTCATTCGTGGACCTGATTGAAGGAGTTCATCGGTTCCAGGGAGAGACAACAAGAGCAGATTAATTCTGTTGGTGTCCAATAATCTCGCTTCGAGATTGAAGGTAAAATTTAATTAATTGTTATTTGAATTTTACACACTTATAATTTAATCGTTGAACGGTTGATACCCACACTATGGAATTGTTCCATAACAAATTTTTTAAACTTCCGCTGCACCGGGTATCAATCGTGATTGATCTGACCGCCAGTTTTCCAACAGTGGTATCAGAGCCAGGTTGCTCAGATCAAACGATTAAATTAATCGATTGTACAAAATTTTTGAGTCTCGGTTTTTGAAACAAAATAAATATTTTTAAATAAAAATAAAAAAAATTTTCGGGGCAAAACCCGGGCAGCGATTGGATCGCTGCCCGGTGGGGCAGCAATTGTTGCTGCCCCGGGCGGCGCCGTGGCGCCGCCCAGGGCGGTGCACGGCGCCGCCCAGGGCAGCGCTGTGCGCTGCCCAGCGCAGCGCTGGGCGTTGCGCAGGGGCGGCGCTCGGCGCCGCCCAGGGCAGCGCACGGCGCCGCCCAGGGGCGGCGCCAGGCGCTGCCCTAAGGGGGCAGCCGGGCTGCCCCGGCCCGCGCCCCGGGTGCGGGCCGGCCCGGGAGTGTCCCGGGCGGCCCGCGGGAAAAATTATATTTTATTTAAAATTAATTTTAATGTGTTAAAATTTTATTTTTGGTCCGGTCAAAAATTGTTTTTGATTGGTTCACGAGATTTCGGATCGAATTGTTCGAGTCCGTAAATTTTAAAATTGATTTTTGGATAAATTTGAATTTTTGGAAAATTTTAATATTTTATCCTTAAATTGAATTTTGAAATCAATTATTTTGGTACAATTGATGATAAGATTTGATCTTATGATATATTAAGTAAAATATGATTTTATCTATAAAATTGGATTTTGTAGATAAAATATGATTTTATTTGATAAAGAGATAAAATATGATTTTATATGTGAAATGAGATTTTATATGTAAAATATGATTTTATCTTGTTTAAATTTGAATTGCCACTGCATGTTATCCAATAAATTAATTTTGAATTAAAAGTTATTGGATAAGGATGATCGATTGCCATGACCAATTTTGTAGGTGTATGTTAGGAATTTACATTTGTTTTTATTGTTGTTGGTTTTATTAGTGGGCCTGGTTTATGGCCCAGTATGAATGTCATATGTAATAAAAGTGGGCTTGGTTTATGGCCCGTTCCCACCCCTAAAAATGTATCCCTGCTTGTCATTGTTATTTATTGTAAATACATTAGATTTAGTGGGAGATCAAGATTTGAAGATGGTGGGCCCAGCAGACAATAAAGACGAAGAAATGTAAATTGGAAGCTAATGTAATAGGATTGCATTGCATACTGCATATTACCTAGGATTGGACTAAGACTCGTGATTGGCAACCACGGGTCAATTAGAAATGGAATCGATCATCCTATATAATATATGATATTATGATTGTATGCATGTTTTAGACATAATTGCGTGAATCCGGCAAGCATGCAATAATTTGAAAAATTGATGAGACAAATTTTTATAATTAAAAATCCCTCATTTTAAATATGATTTAAAATTGATATCAAGATAAATAAAGGAAATTTAAATTTGTTTAAATGTTCCTACCTTCCATCAACGGTCAATGTATGTGATGCTACCCGCGGATACGGTCCGGCTCATATTATTGGGGGGGCCCGTCCGTCGGAAAGCTGTACATTGGATCGACACATGTTGTAAGTTGGGTGGAACTCCCATGGGATCGGCTCATATTATTGGGGGATCCACATGGCGACCGTCCATCACAACTTAATATTGATGGGTCATCTTGACATGTCACTTTAAACGGCGTCATATTATTGGGCCCTTATTGGACATGAGGTAAACACATGGGGGTTGCTTTGGAAGCAATTGGGCTCTACCTTTTGAGAATTATGGTTGGCTGATATTATTCGGGACCATAAGTTTGTCAATTGGACTCCATGTTCTCACTAAGGAAAAAGTTTCCCGTTTTCACTAGAGGGTAGTGAAATCGTTAAAATAGTGGGAGTAAGATTCATAAAATTAAATTCGCCTATTTTATGTCTTAGTAAATTGCTTAAACAATCATCGATAATTGTCTGTTTCATCTCAGTAATCCACATGTTTCTATTCTCCAACAAAACAAACTTATTGGCGCAAACAATACAGAATGATTCCATAAGTTAAGATTGTCCTAAGTTCGGAAAAGATTTTCTAAAGTGTTAGAAAAGGCTTCTCCGAAAACAGCCCCGGCTGATGTAACTGCCGAAAGGTTGGCCGAACTAGAGAAATGGTTGGACCATGATCTCAAGGCCAAATGTTACATGCAAAATTGGACAAGTCTAAACAAGTTTGCCATCACTGCAAGAAACCCGGTCATTGGAAACGTAACTGCAAGGAATACCTCAAGCAGTTGCGAACTGCAAAGGGTATGTTTTACATTAAAATGTTTTTCTTAATACTACTTCTTGGGTATTGGATACCAGATGTAGATCTCATATTTGCAATGAGTTGCAAATGATGACAAGAAGTAATAGGCTAAGGATGGGTGAGACCCAGTCAAGGCTCGGGAATGGTTCCAGAGATAAATCCAAAGCTATAGGAGACATTTTTGCAGAACGGTTTTAAGTTATTTTTAAGAGATGTTTTATTTGTTCCGGATTTAATTAAAAACATTATTTCTGTTTCTATGCTAGATAGAGATGGTTATTCTTGCAATTTTGTGAATGGGATTTGCAATATTTACAAGAATGAATGTTTGATTGGAAATGGACAACTTGAAAACGATCTATACAACTTAAAACTAAAAGACGTTCCAATAAATTATATTGATAAACCGGCGACAACAAACAAAAGGAAAATCGATAGTCAAAACCCGGCGAACCTTTGGCATGCTAGGCTAGGTCATATTTCCTCAAGGAGGATGAACAAGCTAGTGGGAGAGGGCATGTTTGATATGTCTGATATTAACTCTCTACCTACTTGTGAATCCTGTCTAAAAGGGAAAATGACTAAATCTCCTTTTAAGGGGAAGCCTGAGCGTAGTCAAAATCTGTTGGATTTGATCCATACAGATGTTTGTGGACCATTTAGAGTTGGGACTCAATATGGCCACACCTACTTCATTACCTTTACTAACGATTATTCAAGGTATGGGTATTTATATTTAATGAAATATAAGTCTGAAGCATTTGAAAAGTTCAAAGAATTCAAGGCTGAAGTAGAAAACAAGCTAGGTAAAAGTATTAAAGCACTTCGATCGGATCGAGGTGGAGAATACTTAAGTACCGAGTTTTTGGACTATCTAAAAGAGAATGGGATTCTCTCTCAGTGGACTCCTCCTATGACACCACAGCTGAATGGTGTATCGGAGCGTCGTAATCGAACTTTGTTGGACATGGTTCGATCCATGATGAGCTTCACTGAGCTTCCACCTTCGTTTTGGGGCTATGCGCTTGAAACGACGGTATTGTTGTTGAACAACGTCCACACTAAAGCAGTGGACAAAACACCATACGAGTTATGGAATGGCAAAGCTCCTAAGTATTCGTACTTGAGGATTTGGGGATGTCCTGCTTACGTGAAGCGGACAGTGGGAGATAAGCTGGATAGTCGATCCAGCTTATGTTATTTTGTAGGGTATCCGAAGAATTCAATCGGATATTATTTCTATTATCCTGCTGAAACAAAGGTGTTTGTTTCTTGAAATGCCACCTTCTTGGAGAAGGAGTTCTTATTGGATAAGAAAGGCGAGATGATGGAACTCGAAGAAGTTCGAGAAGAACCCGAAATACAAAATAACGATCCTACGCCTCAGGAACCATTACTGGACACGCCTGAACCTAGAAGATCCGAGAGGACTTCTAGACCTCCTGTTCGATATGGTCTTCTTCTTGAAGGGGATCAAGATGAACCCGACATTGGATGTGATCCAAGAAACTTCAAGGAAGCAATTTCTGATGCGGATTCAAATTTATGGCTTGAAGCTATGCAGTCTGAATTGGATTCAATGCATACAAACCAAGTTTGGTCTTTAGTAGATCCTCCTGATGGAATTGTTCCAATAGGATGTAAATGGATCTACAAAAAAAAGCTTGGGCCTGATGGTAAGGTATTGACCTACAAGGCGCGATTGGTGGCGAAAGGTTATACTCAAAGGCAAGGAGTTGACTATGATGAAACCTTTTCACCAGTTGCTATGTTCAAGTCCATAAGAATCCTTATTGCCATAGCTGCATGGTATGACTATGAGATATGGCAAATGGATGTGAAGACTGCTTTTCTTAATGGAGACATTAAGGAGGAAATCTATATGAAGCAGCCTGAAGGGTTCACATCCATGGGAAGCGAGCATAAGGTATGCAAGCTTCAGAGATCAATTTATGGTCTAAAACAAGCATCAAGAAGTTGGAACCAGAAATTTGATGAAACAATAAAAGATTTTGGTTTCATCAAGAACCCGGAGGAACCATGCGTGTACAAGAAAGTAGTTAAGGATGCGGTGACATTCTTAGTACTTTATGTTGATGACATCCTACTCATTGGGAATGACGTAGGGATGTTGCAGTCAACAAAGATATGGTTATCAGGTAGATTCTCGATGAAGGATTTGGGTGAGGCATCCTACATTCTTGGGATACAGATCTATAGAGATAGGTCTAAGAGAATGATAGGACTCACTCAATCAACCTACATCGATACCATATTGAAACGGTTTTCAATGGATGGGTACAAGAGAGGACATCTACCCATGTGTCATGGAGTTTCTCTATCCAAGTCTATGTGTCCCAAGACTGATGCAGAGATAGAGAATATGACACATGTACCATATGCGTCAGCTATAGGTAGTATCATGTATGGGATGATATCTACCAGACCGGATGTAGCATTTGCTCTGAGTGTCACGAGCAGATATCAGGCTAATCCTGGTCAAATGCATTGGAAAGCCGTGAAGGACATTCTTAAGTACTTAAGAAGGACTAAGAATATGTTCATGGTATATGGAGGACGAGATCTGAAATTGGAAGGCTATACCGACTCTAGCTTCCAAAGTGACGTGGATGACTCGAAGTCAACCTCTGGATTTGTGTTCATGCTCAATGGCAGTGTTGTCTCTTGGAAGAGTTCCAAGCAGGACACCACAGCGGATTCCACCACTGAGGCTGAATACATTGCAGCATCAGCTGCTGCTAAAGAGGCCGTTTGGATGAGGAATTTCGTCCAAGAGTTGGGCGTCATTCCTGAATTTGTTGGTCCAGTCCCGGTGTACTGCGACAACACGGGTGCCGTTGCTCAAGCAAAGGAACCAAGGTCTCATCAAAGATCCAAACACGTACTGAGGAAATACCACATCATCCGGGAGATTGTGGAAAGAGGAGACATCACTGTCGAACGAGTGGCCTCTGCAGACAATATCGCTGATCCGCTTACTAAGCCCTTGCCAGGACCATTGTTTGACAAACATCGCGAAGCAATGGGTCTACGTAGTATGACTAGTTGGCTATAGGGCAAGTGGGAGATTGAAAGAGTAGGTGCCCAGTGAGCCAACTTGTGGCTATGGGCTTTGATGACTCTTTTTAAAAACAATCTTTTGTTTAATGTAATTTACACTTTTATTAATGGCAATGACTTTATATTACTTCATATTGTTATATTGTGATATACTATTGTTGTTTTGATAAAGACCTTGAATATACCATAGTGTATGTAAGATGTGGTAGAACATGGAGATGTCTATCATGAAATACATCTTATAGTCACTGTATATTCTAAACTGTTCCTAGTCGATTGAGCCGTCCGATAATAAGGATAAGGATCGCTCGAGTTTGAGACTAGCATTTGCGATGCGGAGTACCACGTTTCATTGGTAGGGAACATAGAGATGTTCGAAGCATGCAAATGGATATTCATAGGATGAATAATCGAACTACCCTATCCGGACTTTCCAAGTGGTTATCACTTATCGAGTGGAAAAAGTCCGCGGTTTTGGTTGTACACCATTAGTCCTTACGACTTGAAACATCATGGAGACTCTATATGCTAGTGCTGTGCTTTGACTCGTTTACCGACTCTATGGGGGTCATCAGGTGTCGAGATTGGGTACAGTTACGACACATATAGGAGTCGATGCATTGTTGTCAAGGATTCACCACATACTTGCGAGTGTGGATATCCTATGCGATCTGAGATATTAGTGTGACAAATCTCTGGCCAGAGTACTTGATGTGATTTAAGAAATGGTTTCTTAGTAGCACATGCGATGTCACTAATTTGATCTTCAAGATGTATTGCATAGTTATCGAATCTTGAGCGACTCTCGATATACCAATGGTTGTTGATTCGATCGGGATATTTGGATGAAGGGACCGTACTGTACGCTAACCAAAATCTACTGGTTCTTGTAGGCACTATCAGTGATACCTAGGGAATCATGGGGCGATGTTGCTAGGCGCTTTACCATGATTCGTTGGGCAAGTCGGAAAGTGTTGTTCCGAGTCACAAGGAGTTGTGAGCCCACGGCTAGCTGTATCCCTGAACCATTGAGGATCACACAGTGTAATGGAGTTTTAATCCCCGTTGAGATAGTTAAATTTAAAGAGTTAAATTTAATGAACTAAGGAGTTGGACTTCTTAAATAAGAGTAAGGGAGTAGGATTTCCTAAAATGACATAGGGATGGACATTTTTGGAAACCACTGAATTCGGATTCAGGAAAATTTATCTTGACTTTAAAATGTGCAGAAATGGTTTCTGTGCACATTGGTAAAATCGGTTTATCAATCGGAGTCACGATGAATTTTATATTAATTTCTGAACGTGCGGGCTTTGCTTGTCGGGCCCTAACTTATGACTAATGGGCCCTAAGGTGTTAGTGGCCTGCATTATAAATAAGTTATTGCAGTACAGAAATTAGACACAACAGGTCATTATTGAGAGACAGAAAAATCGAAAAAAACCCTAGTCTTTTTCTCTCATTCGGCCGACCCCTCCCCCTCTGCCCGAGAAATTCCGGTCTGTGATTTTTGAATTGCAGTCAGGAACAACGAATCAGATTCGTTTAATCTCTTCGCAGAAAAACTTCTGATAGATTTTCTAGTGCAATCTGTCAGAGGGATTTAAACCTCATTCGTGGACCTGATTGAAGGAGTTCATCGGTTCCAGGGAGAGACAACAAGAGCAGATTAATTCTGTTGGTGTCCAATAATCTCGCTTCGAGATTGAAGGTAAAATTTAATTAATTGTTATTTGAATTTTACACACTTATAATTTAATCGTTGAACGGTTGATACCCACACTATGGAATTGTTCCATAACAAATTTTTTAAACTTCCGCTGCACCGGGTATCAATCGTGATTGATCTGACCGCCAGTTTTCCAACAATTCATGGATCTGATGAACCGTGTCTTCAGGGAGTACTTGGACAAGTTTGTCGTGGTCTTCATTGACGACATCTTGGTGTATTCACGTAATACGGAAGAGCATGTTTCTCACTTGCGGTTGGTACTACAGACTCTTCGAGATGAGCAATTGTACGCCAAGCTGAGCAAGTGTGAGTTCTGGATGGATAGAGTGGTCTTTCTTGGCCATATCATATTCAGGGAGGGAATTTCTGTTGATCCAAGCAAGATTGAAGCGGTACTTAATTGGTCGCGTCCGACGATAGTTGCTGAGATCCGTAGTTTTCTGGGTCTAGCAGGGTATTATCGTCGCTTCATTCTGAACTTCTCTCAGTTGGCTCGACCGTTGACGCAGCTTACCCGCAAGGGTGTGGATTTTGAGTGGTCCTCCGAGTGTGAGGAGAATTTCCGTGAGCTTCGACGGCGGTTGACTTCTGCGCCGGTGTTAGCATTACCGTCAGGATCTGGAGGGTATGTAGTTTACACGGATGCTTCTCTTCAGGGGTTAGGTTGTGTCCTGACTCAGAATGGGCATGTGATCGCATACGCTTCTAGACAGCTGAAGCTTCACGAGGACAACTATCCAGTCCATGATTTGGAGTTAGCAGCCATTGTGTTCGCTTTGAAGATCTGGCGTCATTATCTGTATGGCGAGAAATTTGAGATCTTCACCGACCATAAGAGTCTCAAATATTTGTTCACTCAGGCGGAGTTGAACATGAGGCAGAGACGTTGGATGGACTTGCTTAAGGACTATGATTGCGAGATTAAGTACCATCCGGGAGCTGCTAATCTCACCGCTGATGCTTTGAGTCGCAAGGTGCGACTATCCGCACTTCAGACTTGTTCGATGTCTAGTGCGATCAGTGACTGTTGTACTTCAGGTTATACCTTCAAGCATAAGAAAGGTATGCAGAGTATCCGGATGTTTGTGATATTATCTGAGCCAGCCTTGTATTCGCGGATCCGAGATGCTCAGATGTCTGATTCAAAGACCCAGCGTTTAGCTCGTCTAGCTAACGAGGGTAGCTCGTCTGGATTTCATTATCAGTCAGATGGCTTTCTGTGTTTGTCTGGTAGGCTTGTGATTCCACAGGATGAAGAGTTGCGAGGGGAGATTTTATCTCAGGCACATCGCACTAAGTTGAGTATTCATCCTGGGAGCAACAAGATGTACAAGGATCTACGTACTCGTTTCTGGTGGAAGGGAATGAAACGCAGTGTTTATCAGTTTGTTTCGAGATGTCTGGTGTGTCAACAGGTCAAGGCAGAGCACCGACGACCTGGAGGATTGCTTCACAGTCTGCCTATTCCTGAATGGAAATGGGAGTTTATCACTATGGACTTTGTGACCCATTTGCCGGTATCCCCGAGGAACTGTGATGCTATCTGGGTGGTGGTGGACCGACTCACCAAGTCAGCGCATTTCATTGCCTATAGCCGAGAGTACTCTGTGGATCGCATGGCTTGTTGAAAAACTGGCGAGTTCCCAGACCAATTACGATTGATACCCTGTGCAGCGGAAGTTTAAAAAAAAATTTTCATGGAACGTTTCCATGGTATGGGTATCAACCGTTCATCGATTGAATTATTGTGTGTGTAAAATTTAAATAACAGTTAAATAAATTTTACCTCAAATCTCGCAACGAGATTAATGGACACCAACAGAACAATTCTGCTCTTGTTGTCTCTCCCTGGAACCGATGAACGCCTTCAATCAGGTCCACGAACAGAGGTTTAATCCCTCTGATAGATTGCACTAGAAAATCTATCAGAAGTTTTCTGCGAAGAGAATACACGAATTTGATTCGTTATTCCTTACTGCGATTCAAAATCACAGACCAGAATTTCTCTGTGACAGAGCAAGGGGGCGGCCGAAATATTATTTGAGAGGAACTAGGGTTTTCGATTTTTGCTCTCAAAAATTATGACCTGTTGTGTGTAATTTCTGTACTGAAATAACTTATTTATAATGCAGGCCACTAACACCTTAGGGCCCATTAGTCATAAGCTGGGGCCCGACAAGCAAAGCCCGCTCGTTCAGAAATTAATATAAAATTCATCGTGACTCCGATTGATGAAACGATTTCACCAATGTGCACAGAAACCATTTCTGCACGTTTTAAAGTCAAAATAAATTTTCCTGAATCCGAATTCAGTGGTTTCCAAAAATGTCCATCCCTATGTCATTTTAGGAAATCCTACTCCCTTACTCTTATTTAAGAAGTCCAACTCCTTAGTTCATTAAATTTAACTCTTTAAATTTAACTATCTCAACGGGGATTAAAACTCCATTACACTGTGTGACCCTCAATGGTTCAGGGATACAGCTAGCCGTGGGCTCACAACTCCTTGTGACTCGGAACAACACTTTCCGACTTGCCCAACGAATCATGGTAAAGCGCCTAGCAACATCGCCCCATGATTCCCTAGGTATCACTGATAGTGCCTACAAGAACCAGTAGATTTTGGTTAACGTACAGTACGGTCCCTTCATCCATATATCCCGATCGAATCAACAACCATTGGTATATCGAGAGTCGCTCAAGATTCGATAACTATGCAATACATCTTGAAGATCAAATTAGTGACATCGCATGTGCTACTAAGAAACCATTTCTTAAATCACATCAAGTACTCTGGCCAGAGATTTGTCACACTAATATCTCCTCAGATCGCATAGGATATCCACACTCGCAAGTATGTGGTGAATCCTTGACAACAATGCATTGACTCCTATATGTGTCGTAACTGTACCCAATCTCGACACCTGATGACCCCCTCAGAGTCGGTAAACGAGTCAAAGCACAGTACTAGCATATAGAGTCTCCATGATGTTTCAAGTCGTAAGGACTAATGGTGTACAACCAAAACCGCGGACTTTATCCACTCGATAAGTGATAACCACTTGGAAAGTCCGGATAGGGTAGTTCGACTATTCATCCTATGAATATCCATTTGCATGCTTCGAACATCTCCATGTTCCCTACCAATGAAACGTGGTACTCCGCATCGCAAATGCTAGTCTCAAACTCGAGCGATCCTTATCCTTATTATCGGACGGCTCAATCGACTAGGAACAGTTTTAGAATATACAGTGACTATAAGATGTATTTCATGATAGACATCTCCATGTTCTACCACATCTTACATACACTATAGTATATTCAAGGTCTTTATCAAAACAACAATAGTATATCACAATATAACAATATGAAGTAATATAAAGTCATTGCCATAAAAGTGTAAATAATATTAAACAAAAGATTGTTTTTACAAAGAGTCATCAAAGCCCATAGCCACAAGTTGGCTCACTGGGCACCTACTCTTTCAATCTCCCACTTGCCCTATAGCCAACTAGTCATACTACGTAGACCCATTGCTTCGCGATGTTTGTCAAACAATGGTCCTGGCAAAGGCTTAGTAAGTGGATCAGCGATATTGTCTGCAGAGGCCACTCGTTCGACACTGATGTCTCCTCTTTCCACAATCTCCCGGATTATGTGGTATTTCCTCAGTACGTGTTTGGATCTTTGATGAGACCTTGGTTCCTTTGCTTGAGCAACGGCACCCGTGTTGTCGCAGTACACCGGGACTGGACCAACAAATTCAGGAATGACGCCCAACTCTTGGACGAAATTCCTCATCCAAACGGCCTCTTTAGCAGCAGCTGATGCTGCAATGTATTCAGCCTCAGTGGTGGAATCCGCTGTGGTGTCCTGCTTGGAACTCTTCCAAGAGACAGCACCGCCATTGAGCATGAACACAAATCCAGAGGTTGACTTCGAGTCATCCACATCACTTTGGAAGCTAGAGTCGGTATAGCCTTCCAGTTTGAGTTCTCGTCCTCCATAAACCATGAACATATTCTTAGTCCTTCGCAAGTACTTAAGAATGTCCTTCACGGCTTTCCAATGCATCTGACCAGGATTAGACTGATATCTGCTCGTGACACTCAGAGCAAATGCTACATCCGGTCTGGTAGATATCATCCCATACATGATACTACCTATAGCTGACGCATATGGTACATGTGTCATATTCTCTATCTCTGCATCAGTCTTGGGACACATAGACTTGGATAGAGAAACTCCATGACACATGGGTAGATGTCCTCTCTTGGACCCATCCATTGAAAACCGTTTCAATATGGTATCGATGTAGGTTGATTGAGTGAGTCCTATCATTCTCTTAGATCTATCCCTATAGATCTGTATCCCAAGAATGTAGGATGCCTCACCCAAATCCTTCATCAAAAATCTACCTGATAACCATATCTTTGTTGACTGCAACATCCCTACATCATTCCCAATGAGTAGGATGTCATCAACATAAAGTACTAAGAATGTCACCGCATCCTTAACTACTTTCTTGTACACGCAAGGTTCCTCCGGGTTCTTGATGAAACCAAAGTCTTTAATTGTTTCATCAAATTTCTGGTTCCAACTTCTTGATGCTTGTTTTAGACCATAAATTGATCTCTGAAGCTTGCATACCTTATGCTCGCTTCCCATGGATGTGTACCCCTCAGGCTGCTTCATATAGATTTCTTCCTTAATGTCTCCATTAAGAAAAGCAGTCTTCACATCCATTTGCCATATCTCATAGTCATACCATGCAGCTATGGCAATAAGGATTCTTATGGACTTGAACATTGCAACTGGTGAAAAGGTTTCGTCATAGTCAACTCCTTGCCTTTGAGTATAACCTTTAGCCACCAATCGCGCCTTGTAGGTCAATACCTTACCATCAGGCCCAAGCTTTCTTTTGTAGATCCATTTACACCCTATTGGAACAATTCCATCGGGAGGATCCACTAAAGACCAGACTTGGTTAGTATGCATCGAATCCAATTCAGACTGCATAGCTTCAAGCCATAAATTCGAATCCGCATCAGAAATTGCTTCCTTGAAGCTTCTTGGATCACATCCAATGTCGGGTTCATCTTGACCCTCTTCAAGAAGAAGACCATATCGAACTGGAGGTCTAGAAGTCCTCTCGGATCTTCTAGGTGCAGGCGTGTCCAGCAATGGTTCCTGAGGTGTGGGATCGTTATTTTGTATTTCGGGTTCTTCTCGAACTTCTTCGAGTTCCATCATCTCGCCTTTCTTATCCAATAAGAACTCCTTCTCCAAGAAGGTGGCATTCCGTGAAACAAACACCTTTGTTTCAGCAGGATAATAGAAATAATATCCGATTGAATTCTTCGGATACCCCACAAAATAACACAAGCTGGATCGACTATCCAACTTATCTCCCACTGTCCGCTTCACGTAAGCAGGACATCCCCAAATCCTCAAGTACGAATACTTAGGAGCTTTGCCATTCCATAACTCGTATGGTGTTTTGTCCACTGCTTTAGTGTGGACGTTATTCAACAACAATACCGCCGTTTCAAGCGCATAGCCCCAAAACGAAGGTGGAAGCTCAGTGAAGCTCATCATGGATCGAACCATGTCCAACAAAGTTCGATTACGACGCTCCGATACACCATTAAGCTGTGGTGTCATAGGAGGAGTCCACTGAGAGAGAATCCCATTCTCTTTTAGATAGTCCAAAAACTCGGTACTCAAGTATTCTCCACCTCGATCCGATCGAAGTGCTTTAATACTTTTACCTAGCTTGTTTTCTACTTCAGCCTTGAATTCTTTGAACTTTTCAAATGCTTCAGACTTATATTTCATTAAATATAAATACCCATACCTAGAATAATCATCAGTAAAGGTAATGAAGTAGGTGTGGCCATGTTGAGTCCCTACTCTAAATGGACCACAAACATCTGTATGGATCAAATCCAACAGATTTTGACTACGTTCAGGCTTCCCCTTAAAAGGAGATTTAGTCATTTTCCCTTTTAGGCAGGATTCACAAGTAGGTAGAGAGTTAATATCAGACATATCAAACATGCCCTCTCTCACTAGCTTGTTCATCCTCCTTGAGGAAATATGACCTAGTCTAGCGTGCCAAAGGTTTGCTGGGTTTTGACTATCGATTTTCCTTTTGTTTGTTGTCGCCGGTTTGTCAATACAATTTACTGGAACGTCTTTTAGTTTTAAATTGTATAGATCGTTTTCAAGTTGTCCATTTCCAATTAAACATTCATTCTTGTAAATATTGCAAATCCCATTCACAAAATTACAAGAATAACCATCTCTATCAAGCATAGAAATAGAAATAATGTTTTTAATTAAATCTGGCACAAATAAAACATCTCTCAACAATAATTTAAAACCATTCTGCAAAATCAAACAAACATCTCCAATGGCCGTAGCTTCAACTCTGGAACCATTCCCGAGCCTCAGCTGGGTCTCACCCATTCTAAGCCTGCGACTTCTTGTCATCACCTGCAAATCATTGCAAATGTGAGATCCACATCCGGTATCCAATACCCAAGAAGTTGTATTAAGTGACATGTTTATTTCGATATAGAACATACCCTTTGCAGTTCCCAACTGCTCAAGATACTCCTTGCAGTTGCGCTTCCAATGACCCGGCTTCTTGCAGTAATGGCAAACATCCTTGGATTTTCCATTGTTTGAAGCCTTTGTCTTTTGCTTCTTCTCGGGTTCCACTTTCTTGGGTGGGGCAGAACGTTTCTTGCCCTTCATACTTGGCCCCTTCTTAGCAGAAGATGAGGAGCCCACCAAGAAAGCTGGCTTATCCTTCTTAAGTGTGGATTCATATGTAACGAGCATATTGACCATCTCTTCAAGGGTGGCCTCTATCTTGTTCATATTAAAATTTATCACGAATCCATCAAATGAAGAAGGAAGAGATAGAAGCAGCAAGTCCACATTGAGTTCATGCTCCAACACCAAATCAAGGGTCGCTAACTTCTGTATGAGCCAAATACTCGTACCCCATGATCACGGACCGAAGTCCCTTCACGCATGCGGCACGTCATCAACTCCTTAACAGTAGAGAACCTTTCAGCCCTCGACTGAGCCCCAAAAAGTTCCTTGAGTTGCGCGTGAATGTCAGCAGCATTCACCGTGTCCTCAAATCGCCTCTGGAGTTCATCAGACATCGAGGCTTGCATATAGCATTTGGTCTTGATGTCATGGTCACACCATGCATCAAGTTTGGCCAATTCCTCCGGACTTATGTCAGCTGGTGCTTCCTTCGGAGGTGCTTTCTCTAACACGTAGAGCATTTTCTCCGAAGTTAAGACAATCTTCAACTTCCGGAACCATTCCGTATAGTTGGCGCCAGTCAGCTTGTTTTGTTCGAGGATCGAGAATAAAGGATTTCGCGAATTCATTGTATGAAATACTGAAAAGGAAAAACAGACATATATCAATGATTGTTTAACAATTTACTAAGACATAAAATAGGCGAATTTAATTTTATGAATCTCACTCCCACTATTTTAACGATTTCACCACCCTCTAGTGAAAACGGGAAACTTTTCCTTAGTGAGAACATGGAGTCCAATTGACAAACTTATGGTCCCGAATAATATCAGCCAACCATAATTCTCAAAAGGTAGAGCCCAATTGCTTCCAAAGCAACCCCCATGTATTTACCTCATGTCCAATAAGGGCCCAATAATATGACGCCGTTTAAAGTGACATGTCAAGATGACCCATCAATATTAAGTTGTGATGGACGGTCGCCATGTGGATCCCCCAATAATATGAGCCGATCCCATGGGAGTTCCACCCAACTTACAACATTTGTCGATCCAATGTACAGCTTTCCGACGGACGGGCCCCCCCAATAATATGAGCCGGACCGTATCCGCGGGTAGCATCACATACATTGACCGTTGATGGAAGGTAGGAACATTTAAACAATATTTAAATTTCCTTTATTTATCTTGATATAAATTTTAAATCATATTTAAAATGAGGGATTTTATTTATAAAAATATTTGTCTCATCATATTTAATTTATTGCATGCATTGCCGGATTCACGCAATTTATGTCTAAACATGCATACAATCATAATATCACATATTATATAGGATGATCGATTCCATTTCTAATTGACCCGTGGTTGCCAATCACGGGTCTTAGTCCAATCCTAGGTAATATGCAGTATGCAAATGCAATCCTATTACATATGCTTCCAATTTACATTTCTTCAGTTCTTCATTGTCTGCTGGGCCCACCATCTTCAAATCTTGATCTCCCACTAAATCTAATGTATTTACAATAAATAACAATGACAAGTAGGGGATACATTTTTAGGGGGTGGGAACGGGCTATAAACCAAGCCCACTTTTATTACATATGACATTCATATCGGGCCATAAACCAGGCCCATTAATAAAACCAACAACAATAAAGACAAAATGTAAATTCCTAACATACACCTACAAAATTGGTCATGGCAATCGATCATCCTTATCCAATAACATTTAATTCAAAATTAATTTATTGGATAACATGCTGTGGCAATTCAAATTTAAACAAGATAAAATCATATTTTATATATAAAATCACATTTCACATATAAAATCATATTTTATCTCCATATCAAATAAAATCATATTTTATCTATAAAATCCAATTTTACAAATAAAATCATATTTTACTTAATATATCATAAGATCATATCTTATCATCAATTGTACCAAAATAATTGATTTCAAAATTCAATTTACGGATAAAATATTAAAATTTTCCAAAAATTCAAATTTATCCAAAATCAATTTTAAAATTTACGGACTCGAACAATTCGATCCGAAATCTCGTGAACCAATCAAAAACAATTTTTGACCGGACCAAAAATAAAATTTTAACATATTAAAATTAATTTTTAATAAAATATTAATTTTTCCAGCGGGCCACCCGGGACACTCCCGGGTTGGCCCGCACCCGGGGCGCGGGCCGGGGCAGCCTGGCTGCCCCCTTAGGGCAGCAACGCTTGCTGCCCTGGCGGCGCCTGGCGCCGCCGCTGGGCGGCGCCGAGCGCCGCCCTTGGGCGGCGCTGTGCGCCGCCCTGGGCGGCGCCGAGCGCTGCCCTGCGCAGCGCCCAGCGCTGCGCTGGGCAGCGCACAGCGCTGCCCTGGGCAGCGCCGTGCGCCGCCCTGGGCGGCGCCGTGCGCCCCCTTTGGGCGGCGCCGTGCGCCGCCCCTGGGGGCAGCGACCATCGCTGCCCCCTCCGGGCAGCGATCCAATCGCTGCCCGGGTTTCGCCCCCGGAAAAAAAAAATTTTTTTTTTATTAAAAATATTTATTTTGTTTCAAAAAACCGAGACTCAAAAATTTTGTACAATTGATTAATTCAATCGATTGATCTGAGCAACCTGGCTCTGATACCACTGTTGAAAAACTGGCGAGTTCCCAGACCAATTACGATTGATACCCTGTGCAGCGGAAGTTTAAAAAAAATTTTTCATGGAACGTTTCCATGGTATGGGTATCAACCGTTCATCGATTGAATTATTGTGTGTGTAAAATTTAAATAACAGTTAAATAAATTTTACCTCAAATCTCGCAACGAGATTAATGGACACCAACAGAACAATTCTGCTCTTGTTGTCTCTCCCTGGAACCGATGAACGCCTTCAATCAGGTCCACGAACAGAGGTTTAATCCCTCTGATAGATTGCACTAGAAAATCTATCAGAAGTTTTCTGCGAAGAGAATACACGAATTTGATTCGTTATTCCTTACTGCGATTCAAAATCACAGACCGGAATTTCTCTGTGACAGAGCAAGGGGGCGGCCGAAATATTATTTGAGAGGAACTAGGGTTTTCGATTTTTGCTCTCAAAAATTATGACCTGTTGTGTGTAATTTCTGTACTGAAATAACTTATTTATAATGCAGGCCACTAACACCTTAGGGCCCATTAGTCATAAGCTGGGGCCCGACAAGCAAAGCCCGCTCGTTCAGAAATTAATATAAAATTCATCGTGACTCCGATTGATGAAACGATTTCACCAATGTGCACAGAAACCATTTCTGCACGTTTTAAAGTCAAAATAAATTTTCCTGAATCCGAATTCAGTGGTTTCCAAAAATGTCCATCCCTATGTCATTTTAGGAAATCCTACTCCCTTACTCTTATTTAAGAAGTCCAACTCCTTAGTTCATTAAATTTAACTCTTTAAATTTAAATATCTCAACGGGGATTAAAACTCCATTACACTGTGTGACCCTCAATGGTTCAGGGATACAGCTAGCCGTGGGCTCACAACTCCTTGTGACTCGGAACAACACTTTCCGACTTGCCCAACGAATCATGGTAAAGCGCCTAGCAACATCGCCCCATGATTCCCTAGGTATCACTGATAGTGCCTACAAGAACCAGTAGATTTTGGTTAACGTACAGTACGGTCCCTTCATCCATATATCCCGATCGAATCAACAACCATTGGTATATCGAGAGTCGCTCAAGATTCGATAACTATGCAATACATCTTGAAGATCAAATTAGTGACATCGCATGTGCTACTAAGAAACCATTTCTTAAATCACATCAAGTACTCTGGCCAGAGATTTGTCACACTAATATCTCCTCAGATCGCATAGGATATCCACACTCGCAAGTATGTGGTGAATCCTTGACAACAATGCATTGACTCCTATATGTGTCGTAACTGTACCCAATCTCGACACCTGATGACCCCCTCAGAGTCGGTAAACGAGTCAAAGCACAGTACTAGCATATAGAGTCTCCATGATGTTTCAAGTCGTAAGGACTAATGGTGTACAACCAAAACCGCGGACTTTATCCACTCGATAAGTGATAACCACTTGGAAAGTCCGGATAGGGTAGTTCGACTATTCATCCTATGAATATCCATTTGCATGCTTCGAACATCTCCATGTTCCCTACCAATGAAACGTGGTACTCCGCATCGCAAATGCTAGTCTCAAACTCGAGCGATCCTTATCCTTATTATCGGACGGCTCAATCGACTAGGAACAGTTTTAGAATATACAGTGACTATAAGATGTATTTCATGATAGACATCTCCATGTTCTACCACATCTTACATACACTATAGTATATTCAAGGTCTTTATCAAAACAACAATAGTATATCACAATATAACAATATGAAGTAATATAAAGTCATTGCCATAAAAGTGTAAATAATATTAAACAAAAGATTGTTTATACAAAGAGTCAACAAAGCCCATAGCCACACAGTTGGCTCACTGGGCACCCACTCTTACATGGCTCGGTTGTACATTCAGGAGATCGTTCGACTTCATGGAGTGCCTGTGAGCATTGTCAGCGATCGGGACCCCAGGTTTACTTCTAGATTCTGGGGGAGTGTTCAGCGTGCGATGGGTACTACTCTCAGTTTGAGTACAGCCTATCATCCAGAGACTGATGGTCAGTCAGAGCGCACTATCCGTACGTTAGAGGATATGCTTAAAGCGTGCGTCATGGATTTTGGTTCAGCCTGGCAGGATCATTTGCCGTTGATCGAGTTCGCTTACAACAACAGCTATCACACTAGTATTGGGATGACACCTTTTGAGGCGTTGTATGGGCGACGTTGCCGTACTCCTCTCTTCTGGGAAGAAGTGGGGGAGAGACAGGCTGAGGGACCGGAGTTTATCCAACAGGCGATAGACATTGTTGATCAGATCAAGAAACAGATTAAGACTGCACAGGATCGTCAGGCCAGTTATGCTAATATCAAGCGTAGGCCTTTGCAGTTCGAGGTCGGGGAGAAAGTGTTTCTGAGAGTGTCACCTTTCCGCAAGATTCTCAGATTTGGCCTTAAGGGCAAGTTGTCTCCCAGATTTATCGGTTCGTTTGAGATCTTGGAGAGCATTGGCGATTTGGCTTATCGACTAGCTTTGCCACCGCATCTATCTAGTATTCACGACGTGTTCCACGTATCTCTGTTGAGACGGTATGTGGCGGATGAATCTCATGTTCTGCAGCGATCTGAGGTTCAGGTAGACAAGGATTTGACTTATGTTGAGAAACCTCTTCGTATCCTGGATTATAAGGATAAGGTTTTATGAAACAAAGTCATTCCTTTGGTTTTAGTTCAGTGGCAGCGCCGAGGCACTGAGGAAGCTACTTGGGAGCTTGAGGACAGGATGCGTAAAGACCATCCTGAGTTGTTTTGATTTCATTCTTTAAGTTGTATTCAGTTGCAAACTCTGTAAACGTTTGATTTGAATAAAGAATGTTTCTGATTTCTGTATTTGCATTCGGTACTTAAGATCTGATTTCGAGGACGAAATATCTTAAGTGGGGGAGAATGTAGTAGCCCGAACCCTAATTGAGTAATTAAGGATTAATGCTAATCAAATAAATTGGGGATTGGACGGATCGGAAGCTCCGAAGGGACGATCGGAAGCTCCGATCGGGATCGGAGGCTCCGATGAGGATCGGAGGCACCGATGATATTACGTCATCCATGACGTGTGGCTGGATCGGAAGCTCCGATCAGGACCGGAGGCTCCGATCACCCCTATCCGAAGTCAACAAATGATATTTTGACACGTGGCAGATCAGGATCTTCGGAAGCTCCGATGGCAGGATCGGACGTTCCGATCGAGGTTCGGACGTTCCGATCAGGGATCGGAAGTTCCGATCGTTGTCTATAAATAGAAGGCCGAGACTTCATTTCTCCTTGCCAATTCCGGATTTCCTCTCTATTTCTAGTTCTTTTGGAGCTGTTCTAGTCTTCTTTGGCTTGGTCCGGAGGTCGGAGAGGCGTTCGATAGTCGTAGCGGAGTTGTGCCCAAGTTCTGGAGGCATCGACATCAAAGGGCTAACGACGGACGAAGGTATAGCTTTTGCTTCCTATAAATATTTAGGAGTATGCAATAGCTTAGTTAAGGCTTTTAGAGCACTGTAATGATAGTAGTATCATTTCGCTGTGTAGGCGGACTTTAGGCTTGGACTTAGAGCTGGTAGTGCCTACCTGGTATTTGAGGTACGAAAGTACTGTTCGAGATATCCTGACTGAGTATGCATGTATTATATGACTGCATGATTTATATGCCATGATATTATGCTGCATTCATTTGCATCTTGCTGTATCTCCTTCGAGATGTCTGTAGTAGGGTTGTACCCTATCCTGTTAGTGGATGGACTTCCATCGATTTGGGTCCGGCGTATCCACGGTTATCTCGGTATGGGAGCCACCTCCTGAAGCGACGGCACAGCGTGCTACATACCAGGGCCCGGTCTGTCTCTGTTATCTGATCCTTGACCTCGAGTCTATAGGGAGTTCACTTTGCATGCATGTATACTCATACTCTCGCACTGAGCGTTTTATGCTCACGTCTCGTACTCTGTATTTTCTGGACACCCTATTCCATGGGGCAGGTTTGCGATTGGACGAGGAGGGTGGATCCAGGAGGGGCTAGTCAGTGGTTGGCCAGCTGGTGCTTCGTCTAGGCTTTATTATTGTTGTTTGGGTTTATACAGCTATTCGATTTGGTTGTATATTATTGGATAATTACAGATTCCTTTACTTGGGATTGTATAATGTTATTGGTTTCCGCAGTTTTATTCTGATATCTGTTTTATTAAGTTAATTGCATGCCTAAGTTCTGTTTAGTAGGTGATCCGGGTAAGGGTCACTACAATATCTATATATTTATTTAATGGGATTTTTAATATATTATCTACCCAAAAATTTAAACCTAAACCTACCCCAAACCCCACCACAATCTCCTTCAGCCAACACCACCTCTTCCCACCCCCAGTCTCATGTTTCTTCAGCAGAAAACACTATAGCCGATCCAACCAAGCTCCATCTTTGAAGATTTTGGTCCGTTCGTCGTCCCGGAGACCCGTAAATGCATCAACCTTTGTCTATAAATTTAAAAGGCATGTCTAAATCCTTCTCTTGGCCACCATATAAGCTATTAATCATTCATGATGGTTTTTATTTCAGAATTTATCAGGAACTTTTTGTTTTATGCAAGAATGTATGATTTGATGCATGTTTGTTGATGGTTTCAGTCATGATTCACGATTTCTTGTTGCATGGCTCAGTCCAGAGGCTAGGGCTCAGTCAAGGGGTGTCCTAGGGTGTTTTAGGATCGAGCAAGGTCAATTGGTTCAGGCTGGTTTGGGCTACGTTTGAAGCTGGTTCAGTAGGGGGTCTTAGAGGCGCGCAGACTAGGGTTTTTGGAAGAGGGGATCGGTCCAGGGCTAGGAGCCATGGCTCGGGCTGAGCCATGCTGGGTTAGGACCGCCCAAATGTGGGCTACATCTGGGCGGTGGCGCTCTGGCCAGGGGTGGCCGAAGCTGGCCGGCAGCAGGCCAAGAAGGCCTGCTGCTCTCAGCCGAAGTGAGCTGGGCAAGGGGGATCGGGTTTTTGGGCTGGGCTAGGTTTGGGTCAGGGTCTTGGGGTCTGGGTCGGGTCTGGTAGGTCTAGGGTCGGGTCAGGTGGTCCGGGTCCGGGTTAGGTGGGCCGGGCATTGGTATTTTAAATGTTAAGTATTTAATAGTTTTAAGTGTATTTTGGCTTTAATAATTAGTTAGAAAATTATTTGGGCCTCCAAATAATTTTATTAGGGACTTAAATAATTTATTTAAGTTAGCCCAATGATTTTTATGGGCTTGGGAGCCCATGAATATTTTTGGGCCAGTCAGTGGATTTTGGGTCAGTCTAGAATTTTATTGGGTTTAATTAAGTTAATGAGCTTAAATATTTTATTTAGGCCCAGTTAAGTTTAATTAAGTTATTTGGGCTAAGATATGATTATTGGGCTTTAATTTAAATATAATGGGCTTAAAATGAGTGACCAGCAGTCTGGACCAACCCATGAAAAATTAACTAAGTCCGGAATATATATTTAATTAATTTTTTATGCATAAAGTCTATTTTAAGTATAAGTATATTATATTATGAAAAATTAATTAAATATATTACGGACATATTTTTCAGTGCATGCATTCATGAAATTTCTTATGTATATAATTATGTAAATGATGAGCAATAAAATATTTTGGTGGAAATTGAAGTATGTGTGACATAGGGGTGATTTTCCACCATATTATTCGGTAGTTTTACTACCATAGGGGTGGTTATCCACCATATGATTCGGTAGTTTACTACCATAGGAGGTGATTTATCACCGCCATCGTACGTTGGTTCAGGAGACTGATCAGTCGACACATGAGCGTCACACTTATGGATAGGACCATCTTCAGGTTTCAAAAGCATTGCTCAATTATGTTATATATGATGAAGAAATAATATGTTTATGATTATGGTTATGATTAAGTTTATGATTTAGCAGTTTTATTATGTGATGAAAATATTTCCATGCATGCTCATGTACATGTATATGTATTAGTAATTATGTGATGCATTATTTTAACCTTGTTATAAAGGATTAGAAATGTTGAGCCCTTAGGCTCACTACGCTTATATGGTGCAGGTGAGCATGATGAAGTTTATGTAGCTCCTACCGGTGGTGAGGACTTATGAGCTCACGGAGCAGTGGACTCCGTGACCGTCGCAGCTATTTAGTTTATTATGTTGAATTTTGAAACATGTTTTATTTTATTATTGTTTCCGCATATGAGATTTTTTAGCAGCATTGTTTATTATTTTAAATTGATGCATGAAACATTTTTAAGGATTTATTTATTTAATATTTTTCATGTTATTTAAGAAAAAGTATGTTATTTTTATATACATATATGTATGGGCATGTATGTATAGTAGTATTATTTTAAAAAAAAAATTTCCGAATTTATTAGTAGTAGGCGTTTCAGCATTCATGCACATATAATATTTGTATATACTCATACTTTTGTACTGAGCGTTTCATACTCACGTCCTCTAACTGTTTTTGGGACACCCTATTCCATGGGGCAGGTTTGCGTTTGGATGAGGCGGGTGGTTCCAGGATAGCTTAGGCTACAAGTTGACAACAGATGAAGATGTTTGTGATCTGTCTAAGCTTTCAGTATTTATTTATCCATTACCTTCGATTTTGTTGTATAACTAAGTATTTACAGATTCCTTTCCTTGAGATTGTAACTTGTTTTATGGTTTCCGCTGTTTCTATCTGATTACTGTTTTAGTAAGTTAAATGCATGCGTAAGCTCTTGATTAATAGGTGATCATGGTGCGGGTCACTATATATATGGTATCGGAGCATGCATAGAAATCTTGGGATCTATATTTAGCTTTGGGATTAACCTTCTAATCGTCGTGTAGATGGCGGGCTATGGTGACGAGAGTAGCCATGATTGTGTGGGTGGACACTGGGCGATCAGGATGATCGTGATCATCGTCAGGGCCATCATCACCATCGCCATGATGATTGTAGATGTTTCAATATGCATAGATTTCTGTAGAGGAGTCCTAAAACTTTGGTTGGAGGCGAGTCTCCAGAGGATGCAGAAAACTAGCTAGAACGCATGGAGAACTTTTTCCGGGAATTTAATTTCATAGAGGAGAAGAAGATGTAAACACTCAATTTTCTAGTAGATGGGCGTGCTCGGAAATTGTGGAGATTTACATCTGCACCTATCAAATCAGCGCAAGGAGTTGCTACTTGGGCGGATTTTCGCACAGCTTTCCATAAGATGTATTTTCCTCCTGCTCTCCGACAAGAAAAGGCTAGTGAATTGCTGGGTTTGATGCAGGGCTCGATGACGATTGACAAGTACCAATAGAAGTTATTTGATTTGATAATATGTTTCTCCAGGGCCTTAATCCGGAGATCCATGATTGAGTAGTTGTGGGCGATGACATGAATTTTGAGGGATTGGTTAGTCGATGTCACCAGGAAGAGGACAGCATTGGACGTAACAGGTCTTTCTTATCGTCTAGACCTGCGAGTTCTTTGGGTCCTCGTGGTCAGTCTTTCAAGAATTCTGGTTCTACTTTTTCTTCCTCCGGATCTGGGGGAGTGATGCACTTTGAAAAGAAGGGTCAGATTCCTTGTAACCATTGTGGTAAGGATCATCCTACTGACAGATTTCATAGAGCTTTGGGTGCATGTTTTTGTTGCGGGGATATTGGTCACCTGAAGAGGGATTGACCACAGTACATAGTACAATAGAGGCCACAGGGAAAGTCTACAGGAGGTTCTAATATGAAACCTCATGCTTCCAGTCAAGTGTTTGCCTTTAGGCATGCTCAGGCAATGGATGAGAATGAGAGGGTAATAGAGGGTACGTTTCTGTTATTTAGTATACCTGCTTTTGTACTCATTGACACTGGTACATCTCATTATTTTATTTCTACACGTTTTGTTAAGAGTAAGTTACCATATATTTCTCTAGACACAGTGGTTGTTGTTTCTACTCCGACGGGTCAATCTACATTGGCTAAGCGTCTACTAATGGGTTGTCCATTAGTGTTCGAAGGAAATATTTTGATGGCGAATCTTATGATTCTTTCGATGGAGGATTTCTATTGCAACTTGGGCATAGATATCTTGACTACTTGCTAAGCTTCAGTGGACTGCTAACAAAAATTGGTGCACTTTCATCCAGTTGGAGATGATAGCTGGTTTTTCTATGGTGAGGGAGAGCGACCTCAGATGCCCTTGGTGTCGGCTTTGAGATCCTGTCGAGCTCTAGAGTCTAGTGGGGAAGGCTACCTCATCTATGTTGTTGATTTGCCCCCTGGAAGTGTTGGTATAGAATATTTTCCAGTTGTGAATGAGTTTATGGATATGTAATTCCAAATGAGATTTCAGTTTTTCTCTAGTTTGAGAAGTTGAGTTTGACATAAAGTTGATGTTAGGAACTTCTCCTATATCACGAGCACCCACTACAAGAAAAATGGCAAACGACAACGCTTTTTCCGCGTTGTTATTGTCACGAAAAAGTGTTGTCGTAGCCAGTGTTGTGAAAGACCGCGGTCAAAGACAACGTGGAAAAAACATTGTCATTTTGGGCAAAGACAACGCTTTTCGGTCAAAGACAACGCTTTTTCCGCGTTGTCTTTAACCCCGTCTTTCACAAAACTGGCTACGACAACGCTTTTTCGTAACCATAACAATGCGAAAAAAGCGTTGTGATATTTAAAAAATACAACGCTTTTTCCGCGTTGTCTTTTTTAGCAACGACAACACATAAAATACCTACGACAACGTTTAAAAAGCGTTGTATTTTCTCAAATAAAAAACCAAAAAAATTAAATTTAATTCACAAATTTTCAATATTATAAATCACTCAATATTCAAAATTTTTGAAAATTAAATCTAATATACAGTATTTCAATGTTATAAATTATTCAAATATAACAAAAATCATTCAAATATAAAAAATAATCGAATTCTTCATGTTCATCTCGGCCATGTGCGCTATGCTTTCTGCCTCAAACCGGAGTCGGCGATCAGACCAAATCTCAGAACGCTAAATCCATTTGGAGGACTGGGAATGCGCTGAATAATAGGAGCAAACAAGAATAAAATTTCAAAGCCATGGTTATGAATGGCACAATAAATCATACATCAAAGAAGAAAATTAAAATGAAAACAAATACATAATCCGCATACTGAAAATGTGCTACTTATCATCCGAAAGCTCCAGCCCCGCATCATTTCAAGCAACCTTCTCTTTCTTCCTCCTAATACAGAAATATATATAGCTAAAACATTAATGCAATACATTAACCTTCAAAATTAATGTTACTTTAATAAAAAACTAGAACCGAATCTCTTGTTACACAACTCTACCATCTATTGAAAAACATGTGCTTCTACTGGAGATCTAAGACCAATTTGTCGGTCCACCAACATGTGTTTATGCCTTTAAAACTCTAATCTCTAAAACCCTGCAATCAAGAGTAGATTTATTTCTTGAAGTCACGTGTAGCGTATTATATATGTTGGAAAAAACAGGTGCTGGAAAAACAAGAAGGATAAGGAACAACATGTGCAACATGTGCAGAATTTTATTGCTCATGTGCTGTGACTTTTACTACTGGACCACCACATCAATTCATGTTTCTTGATGGCATTTATGCATTTTCTCCTGATTTTGTGGTGTGATTAATTTCAAGACATCACATCATCAACACAATCAATGAATAAAGAACACATTTGAATAGAAAAATACAAATCAAAAAGTCAAAACCAACTCAAATAATTCTGATCCATAATGCAAATTTAATGATGACCTATATAGATTATTAAAGAAAACCCTCTTATCATACAAACAGATGAATATATCCATATTAACATAGACTTATACTTGTTACGATCATTAAAGATCAAATGGTTGCCATTTGCTACGTCAAATCTAGGAGGGTTTTTAAAGGTTCGAAAGTGAAACAGAAATTGAATGAGGACAAGAAGAACATTCAAGTACAACACTCACCTTGAGGAATATCATCAAAAGGAGAGTACTTAAGAATATATTCAAAACAAGACTTCATTTGAGGATTTCCAAATTCTTAGTAATCCATTTTACATTCGAGAAAGGAGCTGAAAACAACCTAAATATCGTGTTTCCTAAAAATAAATGTAGCAAATACTCCCACACAAACTGCTAAAAAATCAACGGATCTCTATCCCCTAACACTAATGTAATAATTTACCTTGAAAAAAAAAGTAAGTCTATTTTTAATCATTATTTTCCGCAGCAGATTCCTTTCGACAAGTTCAAGTAAAACGGAACAAAAATTCCAGCACACGAAACTTACCAGAGTACTTGCATGAATGGATGTTGCATAGATTGTTAGGTTCCTTGCTGAACTTCACTCCCGCGGTTCCATTTCAAAATTCCTTCACCAAGAAACAGTTTTCTTTTTTACATCTAAGCCTCCATAAAATGCAGTTAGAAGAACTAAAAACTTTAAATCATAAGCTAGGAAGTCCAAGGTTCCGATTTAGACATTCTGATCCAGTTTACTTTTAGGTAAGTTCACCGAACTCAGATTAAAAAATGGAAAAATAAACAATGGCTCCCTGGTCTAATTCGCCAGTAATAATCCATATCCTCTTTTTCAAGCGGAGTAGTTACGTTGCTGGCTTTTGAGTTTTTCCAGAGAAAGAGAAAGCGTTTAGTAAACATGAAACAACATATTCAAAATGCGATAAAGAGTGCTCTACGAGAAATGGAAACATTCACTTTTTCCCTCCTCTACAAGTTTACAGCTTAATCCCCTTTGCTCTAATTTTAAAAAAGTTTTCTACTATATCCCTGTTGTCCTTCTACAGCTAGCAGGATAATAATATAGAAAAAAGATTCCAATCCATTGGCTAATAAAATACTAATACAAACACAAAGAAGCAGTATATAAAATTTTTTTCCCAATCACTCTTTGACCATGTTCATTGAAGGTTACAAATCCTATCCATGTCATTCCTGGAATCAAATGACCGGTCGAAAACTATGACAGAAACTTAAACAAAGCACATGCAATCTGTTCACTACCCTCTCAAACGGTAAATTTCTTATATAAAAATAGGTCAAATAATCGAGGATGAATCTGACTAGAGACCGTTATAATGAAAGAGAAATAACAGATGTAAACAATCTCAAGGCCCTTCATATACTTGATATATGAGTTTTTGAATGAGTGAAATAAATATTTGATAAAAATAAATAAACATGAACTCACATTTCCACTACATATTTCCAATCATCATCAGGAATGCGGTGACTTAAGGTACCACCAGTTTAACATGAAAATCAAATCTTCCTGAATCCAGTTTGTTTATTTGTAAGGTCGTGCAATTCAACAAAAAAAGTTACAGGATACTTTTCATGGTATTCTGCTGTCAAGAAAATGAATGGTAACTAACCATAAGAGCTCAAGCTCTGTGGAACACCCGTTAGGGACTGAGAAGTGGCAATAAATGCTATGGGGCCAATTTCACATGTGCCCCTTCTCTTTTCCTGATAAAAACCAAAACACGTAAATTTATGTCCAAATTTGTATCATATTATGTCCAGTGTACATGTCCTAAATAGAAAATACCACAGCCAAAGAAAGTTGTGACGTCTATAGTATAACAAAAACTACATGCCAGATGAGACATTATATATGCATTCAGAGACAGAATACTGATGGAACAGAAGAAAACATAAAGGTCAAAAAGATCATCAACGGTCACACACTGCTCAACTAACACCAACGAGGAGAGGGAAAACAGACAAATTTTTCCATCTATCCAGAAACAATTCAGCGTTAAGTAATTTTTTCAGGTGCAAGTTTTAGAATGATAACAAAAAGAAAACACATTAGTCATAATTATTTTCTTCTTTCATCGAGTTTGACATTAGACAAATGTCCTCGTGCAGAACAAAAATATTTCTGATTTGGTAATCACATCATGACCCATATCAGCTTTCCATGATTTTGATGCGGCAGATCCATCATACTGAAATTTAAATGCCATGCATATAATTTTAGCATCCAAGACAGAAACTTTATCCACTATCCTATGCGTGCTACTCGAATTCAAGATCTCGTTCCAAATGAATTGTCAAACGACCGTGTTAAAAGAAAAAAAAACCACATAATCGTGTTAAAAAGCTACACTATTAATGCTGAAAATAAGCATAAATATTTTCCAACTCGAAGCTAAACTTAACTGAAAGAAGCATAATTTTTTTCCATCATTAAATCTAGTCTTGTTTTCAATAGAGTTGCATTTTGTATAGTCAATAATAATAAGAGACATAGTAATCTATAAAAGAAAAAAAAAACAACAGAATCGTGTTAAAAAGCTACACTATTAATGCTAAGAGCTTTACTTGGGATGATGAAATGAAATTAGATAATAAGGGTTCAAAGTTTACAAAGAACGAGAATTGGAATTTGGATGTAGCAGCGACCATTTGCAAACTCAATTTTTGGATTATAATAAATGTCCATTTGCATAAAAGAACACTCCAACTTAAAGATAAACTCTAAACCAACAAAGCACAGTGCATTTAGGATGCCACAAAGATGCAAAAAACCATTAACAAATATAATACATTAATCTGAGTAATCAAAATTCTGGACATATATTTAGTTTGCATTCATGTACATACGTCCCAGGAAAAAAAATACAGATTACAGCTTAAGCCTTTTGGGAAGCTACAAACAAAATGGGAAGACTTGTGAATCAACCTCTACAACCAGATTTGACAAATAAACACCAAGAAATATCCAAACATTCAATCTTACAGCATAATAAATCAAAAAAAAATTGATTACTAAATGTCACTGTGCTTGGAAAGCAGCAGTTTGTGCAGACATGAAGCATCTACCATCTAAACTAGATAAACACAATAAAAGAAACTAAGCCTAAGAGCCAGGGCTGTCAAAGAAAAATTATTTGTTTCTCTTAGTTAAACACGAGAGAATTTGCCATAATAATTAGCTATATCTGTGCTTTTCTAATCTGAATGAAGTTTAATAAAACATAAGTGTTACCCATCAAAGATACAAATACAGAGTAGAAAGAAATTTGAAAAAAGCAAAAAAAAAAAAGAAGAAAGAAACGCACCCAGCAGCACTCTTCTTCCTGGCACAAGAACCTGTCTTGATAATATCTCTATTGGCTAGAACAACCTGTGAGCAAAGAAGCAATAGGAAAGTGAAGTTGCTGCCCTTGATGAATTTATTAAGTTTGTCACTAATCTTAAGGTTGATTACGTTATCATGCATAGTCCGATATCTACATGCTAGAAAAACCATGATAACCTCAATTAAGCATGTAGCAAAATTACAGTACCAAAGTTACCAATTACTAAAATGCACAGGGATATCAAAGAACAAAACAATACATCCAAACAAAAATATCAGGAAGTAAATTTTCGTGTATGTTTGTTATTCTATTTTTCAATCATATATAGTAGAATTTAATTAACAATTATGACTGGTCTCTGAAAGCCAGAATAGATATATATATATATATATATATATATATATATATATTATATATATATATTTTTAAAAAAAAATCAAGAAGAAGAAATAGAAAGTCAACTTACTTCCTCAATTGAAGTTGTTCTTGTTCAATCACCTAAAATTAAATAGAAACACAAAATGTTGGGAGCACAATTGAATGTGTGAATTGAAACAGATTGGAAGAAGAATTAAAATTTGTTTATTGTTCCTCCTCCATGTATCAGAAACATCAGATTGTTGATCCACATCAAGCTCATACACCATATTACTCTCCAAAATGTGTTGCGGTGCCATAGAGCATGCCAGGAGAGAATCATAGTTCGAAGGAGAATGGAATTGTGGCTGATTCCAACTACATTCACAGTTATCAAGTGGAGATAACCTTGAGAAATATTCAAGACGGGATGAGTGCAGCATCTGGTGCCTCCACGTCAAATTCAGGAGCCACAATTACGACACAAGGTTATAGTGGGGTATGCTGTACAACCGAACACTGATTCCTACGGGTATACCAGCACAGGATATGCAGCGTACTATAATGGCTACCAAGAGCAATCCAATCAATATCAACAGCAAACGAGTCAATATCAACAGCAATCCAGTCAATATCAACAACAATACAACCAGTATCAACAAAAATCTAACCAATATCAACAACAATCAAATCAATCTTACGCATAACATATAGGGGCATACCAAAACACCGGTGCTCAATATCTGGAAAACGGATGTATCTAACAGTGGATAGCGGAGCACATGAACAATCTCACGAGGCATGTATATTAGGCTGTTAATGTAACATTATTAGGAATATATTTACGTGTTAATTTACTCTCTGTCTACTGTAGTTTGATAGGCTGTTGGGATGTCGTTGAACACAAATTCTACCTCTTTCTGCTCAAAATTAACAACCACAAACTTAACAGATTGGAAGAAGAATAAATAATATCATCACTGTAAAACTATCAAATGGAACATGGAATAGTGAAAGCACCAAGACAACTATTGATAAAAAATATTAATGAGCATTTTGATGGATAAAATAAAAGCAACTGAAAATACAAAGAGATCAACCTTCAAAAGGTCCGGAGGTTCGAATCTCACTATGAAGCAAACTCAAATATCATTTGATTCGTCTTTAAAAGTATCAAAGACTAGTCAAGCTAAACACAGGTTCGAATATACTTTAGAGCCGAATTGGAATCCAAATAACGATCAATAGTTACCAAGTCTGACAAATTCATCAACATTACTAGATAATAATTTATTTAATATTAAATGAGCTAATGTGTTTGACCATAATTGGAGCCTATATATAGTTGATAATTAATTTCAAATAAAATAAAAAGAGCTCGAACCCTAACTCCAAGTGAAGATCCCTGCCATAATGGCTCCTTCAATTTGATTATAAAGTGTTAATAAAGACTCCACAAACTTAAACTTGGAAAAATGATACAATACTATTATTGAAGCTTACTTTAATTGACTGAGAATCTCTTCTACCATTATAAAGGTAGAGATGTGATGTGTCAATCTCAAATTTCAGTACCTATCAAGACTTATTCGGTTTAGACCCATGAAAGATTAAAACGAGATTAGCATCCTTTCCTTATCCTACATCAAGCCTGCACAAATTGCATTGTTATTAGCACGTAGAAACACAAAATTATATCTAATTAATTATAAATTGTGCGTATATATATACCAGTAAAAGAAGGGCTCTTTGCTTTGAGAATCCAACCTTTTTTCATAATATAAATGTAGATTGTGCCCATACCGATGAAGGGGATCAATCTGTTAAAAAAAACCGAATAAATCATTATGAATTTAGATATACTCCCGTGCTCTTCATCTCTCATTTTCCATCCGCCGACATTACCGAATTCAAAAATTTCCCCCATTCTCGCCACCTCTCCTTGACCAGCTCCGACACCTGTGTCCTGCTAAAAAAAACTGAAAAAAAAACAGAAGCCCAAGTGAACAAAAATCCATTAAAAAGATATAAATCCTCCCCCACGTGTATCAAAGAAGACATATGAAGGGAAAAAAAGAGGGGTGTACAAGTTAGGGCTAAAGAGGGGCCAGAAGAATGGAACACGTACGGCTTGGTTGCGAGAAACTGCGATAGAAGGCAGGGGTGAGCATTAATGGCACCGATGGTCATGTGTTGATGTCGCAAAGCCCTAGACCTTATGGCCACTGCCTCGTTGCCGGAGTCGCCAAGTACCGGAGCAAGGTTCCGGACTGCAAATAAGCTCGTCAACTACAAGATGTCCCTCGTCAAGGCCTTCTTCAAGCTCGTCAACTATAAGATTTTTGCGGCTAAGCGGCAAAAATCGCGAATGATGGAAAAGCAGTAGTTGGAATCTAAAGAGAGCAAAAACGAGAGGTAGAAATCGACGACAAGGGTTTGGTGATTTTGGGTTTATTTTTTCAACGTGAAGGGTTGGGTATATGTATTTTAATTATTATTATTATTATTAATATTATTTAAAATAAAAATAAAAAAAAGATTCATCCACAACTCTTTTTAAAAAGTGTTGTTGTACATAGAAAAAAAGCGCTCATAGACAACGCTTTTTTAAAAGCGTTGTCTTTGACCTAAAAAAAATGCTCATAGACAACGCTTTTTAAAAAAAGCGTTGTATTTGATGAATATAAAATATATATAGACAACGCTTTTCACAAAAAGCGTTGTAATTTAAAAAACAACAACGCATTTTGTAAAAAGCGTTGTCTTTTAAGTGTTGTGTTTGAGCATTTTTGTTGTAGTGACCGTATCGTCTGGCTCTGTCAAAGATGCGTGAATTGAAGCACCAGCTTCAGAATAGTTTGGACAAGGATTACATTCGTCCGAGTATGTCTCCATGGGGAGCACCAGTTCTTTTTTTAAAGAAGAAGGATGGGTCTATGAGACTATGCATTTATTATCTACAGTTGAATCGCATGACCATCAAGAATAAATATCTTTTGCCATGTATTGATGATTTGTTTGATCAGTTACAGGGTACTTCAGTCTACTCCAAGATTGACTTGAGATCTGGATATCATCAGATGCGAGTCAAGGATCATGATATAGCCAAAACTGCTTTTAGGACTAGATATGGGCATTATGAGTTTTTAGTAATTCCATTTGGGTTGATTAATGCACTGGTTTTATTCATGGATCTGATGAATCGAGTTTTTAGAAAATTTTTTGACAAGTTTTTCGTCGTGTTCATTGATGACATCTTAGTATATTCACGTGATGTGAATGAGCATGCTTATCATCTGAATCTTGTGTTTCAGACTCTGAGGGATAGACAGTTGTACGCTAAGCTGAGTAAGTGAGAGTTCTGGCTTGATCGAGTGGTTTTTATCGGTCATATCATATCTAGAGATGGAGTCTCTGTAGATCCAAGAAAGGTTGATGTTGTGTTGAACTGGTCTTGTCCGACGACAGTGGCTGAGATCCGCAGTTTTTTGGGTCTGGCAGGATATTATCTTCGTTTCATCGTGAATTTCTTGCAGCTAGCTCGACCCCTGACACAACTTACTCGGAAGGGCGTGATTTTTGAGTGGTCCTCAGAGTGTGAGGAGAACTTTCGTGAACTTCGTAGATGGTTGACTTTTGCGTCGGTGTTGGCATTACCATCAGGATATGAAGGGTATGCGTTTTATACTGATTCTTCTCTGCAGGTGTTAGGTTATGTCCTGACTCAGAATGGGAATGTGATCGCATACACCTCTAGACAATTGAAAGTTCATGAGGATAATTACCTGGTGCATGATCTTGAGTTAGCAGCTATTGTTTTTGCGTTGAAGATCTGGCGTCATTATCTGTATGGCGAGAGATTTGAATCTTCACAGATCATAAAAGCATCAAGTATTTGTTCACTAAGGTGAAGTTGAACATGTGACAGAGGGATACTGGATGGATTTGCTGAAGGATTATGACTGTGAAATTAAATACCATCTAGGATCCACTAATCTTACCGCTGATGCCTTGAGTCGCAAGGTCAGAGTATCCACACTTCAGACTTGTTTGGTATCTAGTGCGATTGAAGATTGATGTTCTTCAGGGTATACCTTCAAGCATAAGAAAGGAATGCACAATATCCAGATGTTTGTATTTTTATCTGAGCCAGCTTTGAATTCTCGGATTCGAGATTCTTAGATGTCTGATCCGAAGACCCAGCGTTTGGCTCGTCTAGCCAACGAAGGTAGTACGTCTGGATTTCATTTTTAGTCAGATGGTTTTCTTTGTTTGTTTGGACGTATTGTAATTCCGGAGGATGATACTCCAAGGGAGGAGATTTTATCCCAGGCTCATCGTACTAAATTGAGTATTCATCCAGGGAGCAACAAAATGTACAAGAACTTGTGTACTCGGTTCTGGTGAAAATGAATGAAGCGTAGTGTGTATAAGTATTTTTTGATATGTTTGGTGTGTCAGCAGGTCAAGTCAGAACACCGACGACCTGGAGGATTGCGTCACAGTTTACCTATTCCAGAGTGGAAATGAGAGTTTATCATGATTGATTTTGTGACACATTTGCCGGTATCCTCGAGGAATTGTGATGCTATTTGGGGTGTGGTGGACCGACTCACCAAGTCAACACATTTCATTCCTTATAACCAAGACCATAGTTTTGACAAGATGACTTGCTTGTACATTAAGGAGATTGTAAGATTGCACGGAGTACCTTTCAGCATTGTCAGTGATCGAGATCCTAGGCATACTTCTAGATTCTGGGGGAGTTTCCAGCGTGCATTGGGCACTACACTCAGTTTGAGTACTGCTTATCACCCAGAAACTGACGGTCAGTCAGAACGTACTATCCGTACTCTCGAGGAAATGATGAGAGCTTGTTCTAAGGATTTTGGTCCAGCTTGGCAAGATCAATTTACATTTATTGAGTTTGCGTACAACAATACTTATCACCGTAGCATTGGTATGGAACCATTTGAAGCGTTGTACGGTCAAAGATGTCATACTTCACTGTTTTGGGAAGAAGTGGGGGAGAGACAGGTTGAGGGACCAGAATTAGTTTAATAGGCTTTTGATATCGCTGGACAGATCAAGAAGCAGATTAACACTGCACAGGATCGACAGGCTAGCTATGCGAATGTTAAGCGCAGACCTTTGCAATTTCAGGTTGGTGAGAAAGTATTCCTGAAATTTTCACCTTTCCGTAGGATTTTGAGATTTGGTCTCAAGGGTAAGCTATCTCCTAGATTCATTGTTCCGTTTGAGATTTTGGAGAGTGTTGGAGATCTAGCCTACAGATTGGCTTTACCACCGTATTTGTCAAGTATCCACGATGTGTTCCAACTTCCATGTATCACTGATGTGACGGTATGTGGCTAATGAAACCCACATTTTTCAGCCGTCTGAGGTTCAGTTAGATACATATTTGACTTATGTGGAGAGACCTTTGCGCATCATGGGTCATCAGGACAAGGTGTTGCATAACAAGATCATTCCTCTTGTTCTAGTCCAGTGGCAGCGCCGAGGCACAGAGAAAACAACTTGGGAACTAGAGAGCCATATGAGTTTAGAGCATCCTGAATTATTCTGATTGTATCTTCTTGATGTATATTGTAAAATGCTCTTGTTTAATAACGATGTTTTACTCAGTGTTCAGTTTGCATACTTAAGATGTATTTTGAGGGCGAAAATATCTTAAGTGGGGGATAATGTAGTAGCCCGATTTCATTTTACAAGATTAAATGATTAAAAATGGTTAAACATGGATTAGAGACTTAATTTGTATTTAATTTGAAGAATTATGGATTTTGACCAAGGACAATTCGGAAGGTCCAAACTAGATTTCGGAGAGTCCGAACCCTTTGGAGGCTCAGTCCATATTTTGAAGGCTACATTGAGTTTGGAGCATCCGATCCAGGATCGGAGCGTCCGAACTCAGTTAGGCCATGCAGCTGTTGAGGTGTCAACACTGATCGGACACACAGAAGTTCAAAGCCTCCAAAGTAAAGTTCGGAGCGTCCGAATTGTGTGAAGAAAACGACCAAACAAAAGAAAATAAGCTCACTATTTCCATTCAAAAGGGAAGTGACCCAACCAAAAATCACTAATTAACCAAAGCTTAAAGCATGCAAATTAACTTAAAAGCAGTAAATCAGAAATCCAGCGAAAACTTAATTAAAACAACTAAAAACCCACAGGCAAAATACGACTGGTATCCAAATCAAAATGACAATAATCCTGTTATACAACCACATCGAAATAACAGTAATAATATCCCAAAACAGAAACCTGGTACAGTACATATCTACCCTGCAGCAGCTCAACGGCCGCTACCACCTGGTTCGTCCAACTTGAGTCCTGCCTCATGGAATGGGGTGTCCAGAACAAAACCGAAGATGTAAGCATAACAAGCTCAATACGAAAACATGATTATGTAAGTACTATGAATGCTAATGCATATGAAGGGTACCGGAAACCTATCCAGAAATCACTGATCAGTCAAAGGTACCATGGTATGGAGTACGTTGGGCCGTCGCATCAGGAGGCACTCCCATACCATAAATTCGTGGACATATCCGGATCCAAAAGTATGGTATCCATCCAAAAACTATAACGGGGCTGAGCGACCCCTCTACTAGTTATAACAATAATACAGGCTCAACGTGTAATGCATGCAACCATAATATCTATGACATAATAAATGCACATATAATCAGTTCCACATATAACATGCAAACATAAAATATGCATACTCAACCAGGGTATCTCGGATAGTATGTCTGTACCTCAAAGTAGAAAACCTAGCGATACAAGTCCTCTAGTCCAAGCCTATAAGCAAAGAATCATTGTATCACTATTATCCTCTAAAAGCCTTAACTAGACTAATATATACTCACTTAAACTAATCTGAGTCTAGTAGTATACCTGAGTCTGTAGTCAGCCCTTTAATGGCGATGGCTCCAAAACTTGGAGTATGCTCTCGATCGGAGCTTTCGATCATGCTTTTGATCGTTCTCCTCCAACCATGTGTCTCTGATTTGACCACTCGGCTACCAACACTATTTCGGAACTACCGATCCTAGTTTGGAGCTTCTGAACTCCTTCTTGTCCAATAACCCAATCAAAGCATATTCGACTATCACATGAATGGAACTACCAATCTCACGTTCAAAACTTCCGAACTGTTTGTAGCATCCGATCAGCCACGCTAGCTTCCGAACACGATTGGAACTTTAGATCCTCCTTCAGAACATTCGATCTCTCCCAAATATAAGAAGTATTAGAAATCATTTTGATCGTTCTGAATCCGATTTCAAATTCTTAAGCTCAAATTAGCATCCTTTAATCTTGCTTAAGCAATATATTTGCTCAATTATGAGTCGGGCTACTACATTCTTCCCAACTTAATAGATTTCGTCCTCGAAATAAAGACTAGGATAATCAGAACAATTAATCACTGAACAACCTTATTATTACAATAATATCGCAGTTCAAAATACAACTTAACTACTCGAAAAAAAAAACAATTACAATCAAAACAACTCTGAATGCTCAGAAGACATTCGACTCTCTAATTCCCAAGTCGCTTCCTCCGTTCCTCGATGCTTCCATTGAAACATGAATAGAGGAATGTGTTTATTCCGAAGTACCTTTTCCTTCCTATCAAGAATCCTCAGTGGTATCTCAACGTACGAAAATTCATGTTCTAGCTGAAACTCTGTCTGATGTAGAAAGTGGACTCATCTGCAACATACTGATAGAGTAATGATACGTGGAACACATTGTGAATGCTGGAGAGATCTGATGGTAACGTCAAAAGATAAGACAAATATCCAACCTTTTATATTATCTCGAATGGACCAATGAATCTGGGCGCTAACTTGCCCTTAAGAAAAAATCTCATTACCTTCTAGAAAGGTGATACTCGCAGAAATACATATTCTCTAGTCTCAAAATGTAGTGTTCTGTTCTTGGTATTGTCATAAATGGCCTGCCTATCCTGTGTTGTCTTGATTCTCGTCTTGATCAGCTCTACCTTATCCACAATCTATTGAATCAATTTCGGTCCTTAGACCTGTCGTTCCCCTACCTCATCCCAAAATAAAGATGTCCGAAAATGGCAACCACACAAAGCCTCAAACGGTGCCATGCCGATGTTGTGATGATAGTTATTGTTGTAGGCAAACTCTATCAGCAGTAAATGATCCTTCCAGGAAAACCCAAAATCCATTAATGAAGTTCTCATCAAGTCTTCCAATGTCCAAATAGACCTCTCATACTGATCGTCTGTCTCCGGGTGATAAGCTGTACTCAAACTCAGAGTAGTCCTCAAATCCCTCTGAAAGCTACCTCAAAGCCGTGAGGTAAACCTCGAATCTCTATCGCTGACGATGCTCGAAGGAACTCCATGTAATCGCACAATATCTTTAATGTATAATCTCGCCATGCAATCAAAAGTGAACTCGCGGTTATACGGAAGAAAATGAGCAGACTTGGACAACCTGTCCACCATAACCCAAATAGCATCACACTGTCTGAAGGTCATTGGCAAGTGGGCGAAAAAATCCATCGTCACATGCTCCCACTTCCATTCCAGAATCTCCAAGCTCTGCATCAGACCATCGGGTCGTCGATGCTCAACCTTAACTTGCTGACAAACAAGACATCGAGAGACAAACAGATAAATGCTACGCTTCATACCTTTCCACCAGAATCTGGTACGTAGATCCTTATACATCTTGGCACTACCTGATGCACTGCTAATCTACTACGATGAGCCTAAGACAAAATCTCATATCGCAAGGACGAATCTTCATGTTTCGCCACTCTATTCGACAAAAATAACAACCCTTATGTCTGAAAGTTGAAACCAGAGGTGTTGTATTCCTGAGAAAGTCTCGCTAACTTCTGCGTCTTAGGTCAAAGAATTGTACTTCTTGAATTCGAGCAAACAAAGATGGCTCGGCTAGTACTGAATACACTCGGATTCCCTATTGTCCTTTCTTATGTCGGAACATAATGTCTGAAGAAAAACACCCTTGAATTGTACTAGATCTTGCACTAGTGCGGAGAGCACTAATACTCACTTTACGACTCAGTGCATCTGCCACTGGATTCGCAGTACCCGGATGCTACTTAATCTCACAATCATAATCCTTGACAATATCCATCCATCGACGCTGTCGCATGTTCAAATCTTTCTGAGTGAACAAGTATTTCAAACTCTTGTGGTCCGAAAAGATCTCGAACCTCTCGCCATACAGATAATGGCGCTAAATCTTCAGTGCAAACATGGCCGCTGCAAGCTCTAGATCGTGCACTGGGTAATTCCCTTCGTGGATTTTCAACTGTCTAGAAACATAGGCAATCACATGCCCATTATGTTTCAACACACAACCTAATCCTTGAAGAGATGCATCTGTGTACACCACATAGCCTCCGGATCCAGATGGTAATGTGAGAACAAATGAGGTAGTCAATAGACTCCTCAACACGTCGAAACTCTGCTCACACTCACTTAACCAGACAAAAGGAATATGCTTCCTTGTCAGCCATGTCAATGGTCTAGAAATCCGTTAGAAATTCTCAATAAATCGCTGATAATAGCCTGCTAAACCCAGAAAACGACAAATCTCTGAAGCTGTAGACGAACGCAACCAATTCAAAATTTCTTCAGTCTTACTCGGGTCAACTGATACACCTTCCCGGGAGATCACATGACCAAGGAATACTACTCGATCAATCCAAAACTCTCACTTACTGAACTTGGCATATAATTGCTTTTACAGAGAATCTGCAGTACAAGCCTTAAGTGTTACGCATGCTCGCTCACAGTGCGCGAGTAGATCAAAATGTTGTCAATAAAAATCACGACAAACTTATCTAGATAATCACGGAAAACTCTGTTCAATAAATCTATGAACACCGCAGGTGCATTCGTCAACCCAAAAGGCATCACTAAAAACTCATAGTGAACATACTGGGTGCGAAACGCTGTCTTCAAGATATCCGCATCTCGAACGCGCAATTGATGATAGCCTGACCTCAGATCAATCTTGGAGTACACAGAGGTACCCTGAAGTTGGTCGAACAAATCATCAATCCGTGACAAAGGATACATGTTCTTAATTGTAGCTCGGTTCAACTGTCTGTAATCAATACAGTAATGCATAGAACCATCCTTTTTCTTCATGAAAAGAACTGGCGCTCCCCAAGGAGAAACACTCGGTCGGATATAACCTTTATCCAACAAATCCTGCAGCTGCTGCTACAACTCCCTCATCTTTGCTGGTGCTAGATGATAAGACGCACAAGAAATCGGTGTCGTCCCTGGCACAAGCTCAATCCCAAACTCGACTTATCTAACTAGAGAAAACATGGAATCTCATCTGGAAAAATGTCTCGGTACTCACAAACCACTGGTAACTCCTATTCTGTACTGCTTGTTGTGGATGTATCAATCGCATAGATAAGGTAGCATTCCCTACCCGCCTTTAAAGCCTAACAAGCCCTCAGAGATGAAACCAGAGGCATATGGGATCGCGCTCTGACCGCTTAGTTCGATTTTAAATATTTTTAGCAAGCGTACTAGGTCAAGTAATATTAAATGAACGACGAGTCCAAGTATCGAACTCTCAGAGACTGATATATTGTAACTACCAAAATATAATTATTTTAACTTAATCTAGACTAAGCAATAAAAGTTATTTTTGAAGATTAATAAAAATTAAAATTATCAATGAAATAAATTAAAATAAAAATGCAGCAAGAATTTTAGGTTTAATTCAATGAAGAGAAATTCGATCAAGGACACACGTAGGTACCAAACAAATCATGCAACAAGTAGTAAATTCAGGATCCAGATTAAATCTTAACTTACAGCGAATTCTCCTAAATTATTTAACAATATATTTCTAGAATAGTTAAAGCTATTCAAATATTAATGGATTAATTAATTCTAATAAAATTCAAACACATTAAGGAATTGTGAAAATTTAGTTTTTACCTAAATCCGCACAATGAAATCGAATACTATTTATAGTCAATTTAACCTTGTGTTGTTCAGCTTTGGATGGTGCCAGCCTCTTTTCGCGCTTTAGTGTCGGATTTGATTTTGCTGGCCTGGAGTTGTGGATCTCCTCTAGGTTTTACTGCACAGGTTGATACCAGCCACTCTTCGCGCCTCAATGTCCGTTTTTTATTTTGCTGGGCCGAGCTGTGGTTCTCTTCTAGCTTTTGCTGCCCAGGATGATTGCTGACGTTGACTTAGTTAGCTATCTTTGATGTTATTTGTTTATACTTATTTCCTAGGGATGCTTTGGTTGTATATTTTTCGATACCCTAGCTGTTCTGATATTCTTATTACCTTTGTATAGCCTTTTGGGGAGGTCTTGACCTAGTCCCTCTCCTCCGTTAGGTGTTATTTGTATCGCTTTTTTATGTTTAGAAAAAAAAAAAAATTTAACCTTGTGTTGATTATTAGAGTGATCAAAATCAATTCCTAACCTGTCGACTCGGAATCAATTAACATGCAAGCAAACAATTTGCCAGATCATTCACAAGACAAATTTAAATCCAAAAACCAATAATATAAAAATAAAATCTGAAAAATCCCAAACAAACATTCAAGTCTTTAACATAAATTTGTTCGTTCAAATCATGTGGCCTTGATCGAAAGAAAACGACTACTCTAAATCAAACATAGTCTAAATCTCAGAGTGTTCAACCAAAACATGAATAAAAAATTAGAAAATAAGAAAAGAAGAAGAAGAATGAAGAAAATCTTCACTCCGATTGTTGTAGCCGCCGTCTCTATGCTAGAACGCGTCTGAAAACCTTATTATGATATTAGAAGGCTTATTTATACGCCCCAAATCTTCAAAAGAGTGAGTCCTACTCAACCAAGGAATTTTCCAAAAATAAAATACTGCACGCCTTTCTCGCTCGGGCGCATGAATGTGCGCTCGAGCGAGACATGTTCTGTCCGAGGAGTTTTTTTTATCACGCTTTTCTTGCTCAGGTGAATGAATGCGTGCTCGAGCGAGACTTTTTCTAGAGTTTGTCTTCGTATGCAGCGCTCGCTCGGGCGCATGAACATGCGCTCTAGCAAGCCATCCACTGTCTCGATTTTTTGATTTTTCTTCTATTTTTCCAACGAAAATAAACCAAGGAAAATTTTATGTAGACACAATGCATGAAACGTGATTAAAACTCACAAAAATACAAGTAACACAACACAAATGCATGCAAATTAACAAAAAAAATGATACCAAAAATATGCATACGAAACACAGTTATCAAATCCCCCATATTTAAATCTTGCTCGCCCTCGAGCAAGACTAACAACAAAATGCAAACACAAAAATAAGTAAGGAGGAATCATGGAAATTATAGCCTCAGAGAAGTTCCAACACCAACAAAACAAAATCACGAACGCTCTCGATTTTCCATAATACAACATGAGTTTAGCGTGAACGTGTGTGTGTGCCATGTTATTCCAGTTAGATGCAACTTAAAAATAATCCATTCTACGACTGTTTAGTGACCTATGACAATTCAGTGCAAGTTTCACAATCAAGTGTCCTTTCCTCCTAACAACTTCTAACACAAGCACACCTCCCTTGAGATAATTTACACACCTCCGGATTTTACACGCGGTTTTCTTAAGCTCCAATAATTACCCGCAAACTTAGCTATAAATAGGATAGGATTTGAATTTCAATCCCCTCGTCTATATCCTGGATGGAGCCACAATCCCATTGAATCCGCAAACTTAGCCATGGATCGGTGATTAGGATTTCAATCCCTTTTCAGGCCCGTATGGAATTGATATTGATTTTATTTCAAAATTTTAAATTTTTTTAAGTTTGAAACCCCATTTAATCCGCATACTTAGTCAAGAACAAGGTGATTCGGATTTCAATCACTTGCTCATAACCCGAATGGAGTTAATTTTTTTTTTTTCACAAATTTTTTTTATAAAAACTTTATTAGGTGCGCCTAAGATTATAAGTGCAATGTACTCAAAATACACAATCAAGATCAACAAACACTTATTGTCGTGCAATGGTCAAACAGATACAAACATTATCAATGATATCTCTACATTTCACCGGTCTAACATGTGTGCTTAAAAATATCCACTACACAACCTAGGGTTTCTCATATGCAATCAAGAGCAAAAAGTTTCACAAAAATTAATTTTCTCATGAACTTCATCATCATCGGCTTCCATTCCTATTCCTACTCATGCAAGACAAACACGACAACAAATGCAACACGATGACATATGAAAAGGACTACATGCACGGAACTAGCAACAAAATGAATGCAACACAAACAATGCAAAATGAAGCTACCCCCCATACTTATATCTAAGGCATTGCCCTTAATGCTTCAGAAACAAAAATAAAATGCACAAACAAAGAAACATATGCAAGATGAACAAAGAAAACAAAATGAAACTGGACAACTAAAACTCCTTTGGTTAAATCATTGGCGTCTTCATCAGTATCCTTCTCGTCAATTTTTGGGGGAGGCAATTGGAATGCAGGAGGCGGTGTTGCAAAATGGAATGGAAAAGAGGGTGGGTACTCTGGAGTGGCGGGAAAAGCTGAAGAATCCAGACCAAGCTGCGTGGTCATTCCTCTGATCATTGAATCCATAGCCTGTAGGTGATCGGTGGTCGCTGTCATGTAAGCCTGTTGGTGGTGAGCAAATGCCGACAACTCCTTCATGGTATTCAGCATCGATCGAGACCACTTTTCCAAAAATTGTGTTGGGACAGAGTCCATCTCGCTTGGGCGCATGAATGCACGCTCGAGTGAGATTTTAAAAGTTATAAAAAAATTTAAAAATTAAACAAAAACGAAAAATGAGGCAAAAATAAATTAAGTAAATAAAATTGAAGGAAAAAAGCACTGTTTTTCCTCCTAGTCAGCGCTAAATTTATAGTTTATAGCCTAGCTGTACTTCCCTTTCAATTATTCGGATCCTGCAAATCAATTGTGGTCTGGGTTTTTCCACTTGTCCACCTCGATAAATTTTACCAACCTATGACCATTAACCTTTAATGCTCTAGTGGAAGGACTTGAAATTTCCACTGTGCCATAGGGTAGCAATTGCGTAATAGTGAATGGGCCTGACCATCTCGATCGCAGCTTTCCTCGCATGAGCTTCAAACGTGAGTTAAATAATAATACATGTTGGCCCACTTCAAACTCACGGGAGACAATGTTCTAATCATGCCATCTTTTGGTTTTTTCTTTGTAAATTCTTGCATTATCATACGCATCCAATCTCAGCTCATCTAGCTCATTCAGTTACAGTAGTCGCTCCTCACCTATAGCAGTAGGATCAAAATTAAGAAATTTAGTAGCCCATAACGCTTTATGCTTGTAGTGATCCTTACCCGGATCACCTAATAAACAGAACTTAGGCATGCAATTAACTTAATAAAATAGATATCAGAAATAATCTTGCGGAAACCAAAAATAAATACAATCCCAAGGAAAGGAATCTGTAATTTATCCAAATATTATACAACCAAATCGAATAGTGTATCAACCCAAAACAACAGAAATAAAACCTAAACGAAGCTCCAACTGGCCAACCACTGCCTAGCCTCTCTTGGATCCCCCAGCCTCGTCCAATCGCAAACCTGCCCCAAGGAATAGGGTGTCCAGAAACACAGAGTACGAGACGTGAGCATAAAACGCTCAGTATGAGAGTATGAGTATACATGCATGCAAAGTGTTAGAACCTAATGGGGGGGGGGGGGATTTAGGTTCTATTGGCAACTTTAGCAATTTAAAGTGATTATGCAAGTACGCAAGCGGAAGACATAAGCAATCAAATAAATAAGTGCGGTAAATAAATACGTAATGTAAATAAAGCAGTAAAAGGGATAAGAGATGTTTATGGAAGTTCGACGATAAATCGTCTACGTCTCCCCTTCTTGGTTAAGTCGATTAACCAAGGATCCACTAGCACTTCGAACGTCTTGGCCTTGATGGCTCCAAGGATAGCCTTACAACTTGACACGATCACCGCGCCGATACAACTCAACACTCTTGGCCTTAAGGGCTCCAAGGATAGCCTCAACACAACACTTGGTTTCACACTCAAGTGCTTACAACGATAGCACAACACACTTGGCTTCACACTCAAGTGTTTACAACAATAGCACAACCAACTCACAAACTATTTTTACAAACACTCTCAAATATATCACACAAACACTTTGATAGTGAGAAATTGCTTGCAAATGAGAGAAGAAATGAGTTGGGATGTCTCTAAATGGTCTTGGCAAGCCTCTATTTATAGTTGGCAAAGATTTGAATTTGAATTTGTGTGCTTGGAGCGTTTATTGGGAAGCCAAGGAGTAGAGACAAAGTGTAGGCGCCGCTGCCTTCTTTTTCCAGCACTGAGCAGCTTTTGTGGAAAAATCATATCTTCTAATCGAACCGTTGGATTGATCTGAAATTTGAACTGAAGCTTTAAAACATCTGGATCTTCAATCTGAACGGTGAAGATTGGATTCTAAAAAGTCAAACATTTCCAGTAAATCTCGGAAGTCGCAAAATCACGTTCTCGCTTTTGTTCTGAGCATTACTTTTCAAAAATTCGAATCTCACAATCCATCCGTTGGATTGGCCTGAAATTAACACACAATCTTTGTAACATCCTGATATTGATTGTGATTGGTGGAGATTGGATTTGGATGCCTCCATCGATTCCAGTAGTCTTCTGAATCCGATACTTCAGCAGTTAGCTCCTTGAAGAAATAGCTACTGTTCAACATATTTGCAAAAATCATAACTCCATATCCAGCCGTTGGATTGATTTGAAATTTGGATACAAACTTTAAAACATCATAGAAATCCATGTGATCGGTGGAGATCGGATTTTAATAATCGAAGCATTCCCAGTTATTTTCTGAAGTTGAGTCTTCATAGTTCATTCCTTGCAGAAGTAAGTACTGTGCAGCTTTGTTAAAAAACTCATATCTCCATATCCAGCCGTTGGATTGCTATGAAATTTGGAGAGAAGCTTGAGAACATCTTGTTCTTGATTTTCATTGTTGGAGATCTGATTTGGATGACCGGAAAGTGCCCGGTGAATTTTGCAAGTTTCTGCTTTATAATATTGGCTTGTCCTTGTCCATTTCTTTTACAACTTCAAAGTAACTTCCAAGAATTTGATTGTTAATATGATCTAATCTGCAAAGTCTCACTTTAAATGGTTAGTAACAATTAACCGAGTTTTGTAATCATCAAAACATAATAATATGAGATTTTTTAATGCATTAAAAACATTAATCTCATAACACGAGATTTGTATGCGTTTAAGGCGTAACAATCTCCCCCTTTTTGATGATCACAAAAATTGGTTAAATAGGAGAAATAAATGTACAATATTAAATAAATAATTTAAATTTGCACAATATAATTGCATGAATAAAACTCCTCCTAAATTAAACAATTAGTTAAGAAGAGTTTGTTTATCAAATAACCAATTTTTTTTATTCTCTATGCATTTAAGCAAACTAACTCTCCCCCTTAGTTAAAGTATTTAACCAAACTAATTCTCCCCCTTTTTGTGATAATCAAAAAGACTGGAAAAGTAAATGCAAAACATGATAATTGAATATGATTTCTAAAATGCAACACATAAATTTCACATAAATAACAAAATATGAGCGTGTAATATTGAATAAATACAATTAATTTGTATTATCCAAAATTAAGTTGCTCGAATTTTATATTAAGCTCCCCCTTAATATGACATTAAATTTTTTTATGTCCACAAGTGATTACAACTCAATCATGCCAAGTTCACCACGCAAACGAATAAAAGTATTTTCATCTAGTGGTTTTGTAAAAATATCGGCAATTTGATTTTTAGTGTCAACATATTGAAGTTCAACTTCATTTCGTTCGATGTGGTCACGAATAAAATGATGACGAATGTCAATATGTTTGGTGCGCGAATGTTGAATCGGATTCTTTGTAAGACATATGGCGCTAGTGTTGTCACAGAAAATAGGGATTTTTGAAAAAGAGACGCCATAGTCGAGCAATTGATGCTTCATCCAAAGAATTTGCGCACAACAACTACCGGCAGCCATATATTCGGCTTCGGTCGTTGATAACGCAACACAGTTTTGCTTTTTGGAAAACCAAGAAACCAAACAGTTTCCTAAAAAGAAACAGGTTCCACTAGTGCTTTTCCGGTCCACCTTATATCCACCAAAGTCGGCATCGCAATAAGCTTTTAAATCAAAGAAAGAATTTTTCGAATACCACAAGCCGAGATTTGGAGTATTTGAAAGATATTTGAAAATGCGTTTTAAGGCGAACAAATGTGATTCCTTTGGACATGATTGAAATCGTTTGCACATATAATAAGGAGCCAATACTACGAAAGGAAGATTGATCTACAGATTTACCATTTTCATCCTTGTCGAGTCTGATTGCTGTGCTCATCGGTGTAGATGATGATTTTGTGTTCTCCATCCCAAACTTCTTTAGAATCTCCTTAATGTATTTGCTTTGGTTCACAAAGAACCCATCTTTACACTGTTTGATTTGCAATCCGAGGAAATAGTTAAGTTTCCCCATCATGCTCATCTCAAAGTGTTCCTGCATAAGCTTGGAGAAATCTTGACAAAGAGTTTCGTCTGTAGAACCAAAAATTATATCATCAACATAAATTTGCACAATCAAAAGATCATTTTTGACATTCTTGGTAAATAAGGTAATGTCGATCTTTCCTCTTAAAAAACCATTTGAAAGCAAGAAAGTAGACAGTTTATCATACCAAGCTCGAGGAGCTTGTTTCAAACCATACAATGCTTTGTTTAGTCTAAACACATGATCAGGCAAAGAAAGATCAACAAAGCCATCAGGTTGCTCAATATAAACCTCTTCTTTCAATTCACCATTAAGAAAGGCACTTTTAACATCCATTTGAAATAACTTAAAATTTCTAGAGCAAGAAAAAGCAAGTAGCATGCGAATGGATTCTAGTCTAGCAACAGGCGCATAAGTTTCATCATAATCTATGCCTTCTTCTTGACTATATCCTTTAGCAACAAGCCTAGCTTTATTTCTAGTGATAGTGCCATGCTCATCAAGTTTATTCCTAAACACCCATTTAGTACCAATGATAGATCTATCATGCGGCCTAGGAACAAGAATCCAAACATCATTGCGTTTAAACTCATTCAACTCATCTTGCATCGCAATTATCCATGCATCATCTAACAAAGCATCATCTATGCATTTAGGTTCAACATGCGAGACAAAGGCAAGATGATTACAAATATTATTAAGAGAAGAACGAGTGGCTACTCCCTTTGAAGGACTTCCGATGATAAGATCCATTGGGTGATCTTTGTGAAGAGTCCAATCCTTCGGAAGTGGTGTTTTCTCAACGGAAACATCTATATCATTTAGGCTTGAGGAAGCCAACTCTTCTTCGAGTAATTCTACATCATCAATGTTAATGCGAACAATAGTAGACATAGATTCATCAAAAATAACATGCATAGATTCTTCAACAAGTAAAGTGCGTTTATTAAAAACTCTAAAGGCCTTACTTGAGGTAGAATATCCGAGAAAGATACCTTTGTCGGATTTGGCATCAAATTTGCCAAGGTTGTCCTTACCATTGTTATGTATGTAGCATTTGGAACCGAAAGCTCGAAAGTAAGAAATGTTAGGCTTTCTCTCTCTCCATAATTCATATGGAGTTTTCTTGAAAATTGGCCTTATTGATACACGATTGATAATGTAACAGGCAGTATTCATTGCTTCAGCCCAAAAATATTTTGGTAGAGAATGCTCACATATCATGGTCCTCGCAATCTCCACAAGTGTCCTATTTTTCCTCTCAACGACCCCGTTTTGTTGAGGAGTCCTAGGACAAGAAAAATTATGACCGATGCCTTTCTCTTCACAAAAGTTTGAAAAACTCTCATTTTGAAATTCAGTTCCGTGGTCACTACGGATCTGCTTTATTGAAAGATTTTTCTCATTCTCAACTCGTTTGACAAAAGTTTTAAAATAATCAAAGACATCATTTTTGTGGGCTAAAAACAATGTCCACGTGTAACGTGAAAAATCATCCACAATGACAAATGCATAAAGCTTTCCTCCTAGGCTAGAGTTCCTCGATGGACCACATAGATCTAGGTGAAGAAGTTCAAGGGGCATAGAAGTAGATATAAAATTTTTGCTTTTAAAAGATTCCCTTGTATGTTTGCCAAGTTGACATGCATCACAAATAGAATCTAATTTTAAATTGAGTTTTGGCATACCAACAACTAAATCAAGTTTAAAAAGTTTTTCGATGGTACTAGGACCAACATGACCCAATCGTCTATGTCAAAGAATGTTGTCATCAACATTCACGGATACAAGGCTTTTGATTTTTGAAAAAGATAAATTATTTAAAGAAACCTTGTAAACATTTTCACTTCTATATCCTTTGAAATTTATGGATTTGTCACTAATAAATGATACAGTGCAGTGTTGGGGAGTGAATTTGACTTCATAACCTCTATCGCACAATTGACTTATGTTTAGTAGATTATGCTTAAGTCCTTTCACTAGGAGTACATCATCAATTAGGCAAGAATTAGATATACCTATTGAGCCGATGCCTTCAATGACTCCTTTGCTGTTGTCTCCAAAGGTGACTGTTCCCTTCTCCTTAGGTTTGACTGATTGGAGTAGATCCTTGTTCCCCGTCATATGTCTAGAACATCCACTGTCTAGATACCATATGCTAGGGAGAACAGTTTTCGTAGTTCCCTGAAAAGAATTGTTTTGGTACCCTTTAGTTCTTTTTGGGTCCACAATGTTAGAAAAGAGATATACAAAATAGACTTCTAAGAGTTCAGTCTCTCATAGCAACATCATCGCCACTTTCTAAGAGTGCTCCCAGTAGTAGGTAGGGCATATGGCCACTTTAAAAACCTATTTCCTTGGACAGAGCAACGTTCAACAGGGAGACCAGCCGCAAGTCAAGGCATTTTTAAGCCGGTCTATATTGAACTCCCTTAGATTGTGATCTCATAATGCCGACTAATGAGTTGTTAAGTACTCTTAGGCCTCCATTTCATATAGATCTTTTGAACATATTGATATTTCAATGATCTGCATTTATGTCTAACATGACCAGATTTGCAACAATAAGAACAAGTAGGGGTTGATCTCATTTTAGCTTTAGCTATTAGACTAGCAAAGTCTATAGAATTTTTACCATAGCCTATTCCTCCCTTATCAAAGCTACATTTCTGCATGCTAAGTAGGTTGTTCAATTTATTGCTACTCACATTGAATTTATTGAAAGATTTTTCTAAGTGATCTAAGTCATCCTTAAGTCTAAGGTTATCATGCTCTTTAGTTTCTAATTCCTTTTTAAGATTTCTATTCTCTTTTCTAAGAACCTTAACCATATCAAACATATCTTTATAAGCATGTAAGAGTTCATCGTAAGTAGGTACCTCGTCATCATCGTCAGAGACGATGTCATCACTTTTAGTCATTAAGCAGAGGTTTGCTTCCTCGTCGTCGTCGTCGCTATCACTCCAGGTAGCTAGTAGGGCTTTCTTCTTTCCTTTGTCCACTTTCTTCTTGAGTGGGAATTCATTGGCGTAGTGACCTTGTTGTTGACAGTTGTAGCAGGTCACTTCTCTCTCAGGTTTCTTGTCTTTCTTGAATTTGTTTCCTCGCATGAATTTCTTGAATTTTCTTGCGAGGAGAGCCATGTCATCATCGTCATCTTCTTCGACTTGTGTAGTCAAAGCTATCCCTTTGTGCTTGACATCTTCTTTCTTTGATTCTTTTCTCGTGGACACTTCTAACTCATGGGTTTTTAGGGTCCCATGTAGTTGATCAAGATCATAGGCGGCAGTGTCCCCTTTGTTGGATTCGATGATGGCGGTTCTCTTTGCATCCCATTCTTTTGGTAGGGCACGAAGAGCTCTCCTCCAAACTTGCTTGGTAGGATATTGTTCTCCCAATTGTGCTAACTCATTGATGATTTGAGTAAGCCTTCGGAACATGGTGTCAACATCTTCATTGGATTCCATCTCAAATGTTTCGTATTTGAGTTGGAGTAAGTCGATCTTTGTCTCTTTCACTTGGTTGGTGCCTTCGTGACATATCTCTAGCTTGTCCCATATCTCTTTAGCGGATGAGCACATTGATATCTGGTTGTACTCATTCATATCTAAGGAACAATGCAAGATATTCATAGCTTTAGCATTTTGCGAAATTAATTTCATGTCCTCTTTTGAAAAGTCATCCATTCCCTTAGGAATTTCAACCCCATCAACTATTTTCATAGGTGTATAGGGACCTTTCACCGTCACTTTCCATAGGTCATAGTCTACGGATTGGATATATAGGGACATACGATTTTTCCAATACCCGTAGTTTATGCCATTAAAAAGAGGAGGACGATTAGTAGATTGCCCTTGAGCATAATCACTCGCTAGGTTTGCCATAAAAAGGATTTGAAAAGTATTTTCAAATGGCTTTGATACCACTTGTTAGAACCTAATGGGGGGGGGGGGAGGGATTTATGTTCTATTGGCAACTTTAGCAATTTAAAGTGATTATGCAAGTACGCAAGCGGAAGACTTAAGCAATCAAATAAATAAGTGCGGTAAATAAATACGTAATGTAAATAAAGCAGTAAAAGAGATAAGAGATGTTTATGGAAGTTCGACGATAAATCGTCTACGTCTCCCCTTCTTGGTTAAGTCGATTAACCAAGGATCAACTAGCACTTCGAACGTCTTGGCCTTGATGGCTCCAAGGATAGCCTTACAACTTGACACGATCACCGCGCCGATACAACTCAACACTCTTGGCCTTAAGGGCTCCAAGGATAGCCTTAACACAACACTTGGCTTCACACTCAAGTGCTTACAACGATAGCACAACACACTTGGCTTCACACTCAAGTGTTTACAACAATAGCACAACCAACTCACAAACTATTTTTACAAACACTCTCAAATATATCACACAAACACTTTGATAGTGAGAAATTGCTTGCAAATGAGAGAAGAAATGAGTTGGGATGTCTCTAAATGGTCTTGGCAAGCCTCTATTTATAGTTGGCAAAGATTTGAATTTGAATTTGTGTGCTTGGAGCGTTTATTGGGAAGCCAAGGAGTAGAGACAAAGTGTAGGCGCCGCTGCCTTCTTTTTCCAGCACTGAGCAGCTTTTGTGGAAAAATCATATCTTCTAATCTAACCGTTGGATTGATCTGAAATTTGAACTGAAGCTTTAAAACATCTGGATCTTCAATCTGAACGGTGAAGATTGGATTCTAACAAGTCAAACATTTCCAGTAAATCTCGGAAGTCGCAAAATCACGTTCTCGCTTTTGTTCTGAGCATTACTTTTCAAAAATTCGAATCTCACAATCCATCCGTTGGATTGGCCTGAAATTAACACACAATCTTTGTAACATCCTGATATTGATTGTGATTGGTGAAGATTGGATTTGGATGCCTCCATCGATTCCAGTAGTCTTCTGAATCCGATACTTCAGCAGTTAGCTCCTTGAAGAAATAGCTACTGTTCAACATATTTGCAAAAATCATAACTCCATATCCAGCCGTTGGATTGATTTGAAATTTGGATACAAACTTTAAAACATCATAGAAATCCATGTGATCGGTGGAGATCGGATTTTAATAATCGAAGCATTCCCAGTTATTTTCTGAAGTTGAGTCTTCATAGTTCATTCCTTGCAGAAGTAAGTACTGTGCAGCTTTGTTAAAAAACTCATATCTCCATATCCAGCCGTTGGATTGCTATGAAATTTGGAGAGAAGCTTGAGAACATCCTGTTCTTGATTTTCATTGTTGGAGATCTGATTTGGATGACCGGAAAGTGCCCGGTGAATTTTGCAAGTTTCTGCTTTATAATATTGGCTTGTCCTTGTCCATTTCTTTTACAACTTCAAAGTAACTTTCAAGAATTTGATTGTTAATATGATCTAATCTGCAAAGTCTCACTTTAAATGGTTAGTAACAATTAACCGAGTTTTGTAATCATCAAAACATAATAATATGAGATTTGTTAATGCATTAAAAACATTAATCTCATAACACGAGATTTGTATGCGTTTAAGGCGTAACAATCTCCCCCTTTTTGATGATCACAAAAATTGGTTAAATAGGAGAAATAAATGTACAATATTAAATAAATAATTTAAATTTGCACAATATAATTGCATGAATAAAACTCCTCCTAAATTAAACAATTAGTTAAGAAGAGTTTGTTTATCAAATAACCAATTTTTTTTATTCTCTATGCATTTAAGCAAACTAACTCTCCCCCTTAGTTAAAGTATTTAACCAAACTAATTCTCCCCCTTTTTGTGATAATCAAAAAGACTGGAAAAGTAAATTCAAAACATGATAATTGAATATGATTTCTAAAATGCAACACATAAATTTCACATAAATAACAAAATATGAGCGTGTAATATTGAATAAATACAATTAATTTGTATTATCCAAAATTAAGTTGCTCGAATTTTATATTAAGCTCCCCCTTAATATGACATTAAATTTTTTTATGTCCACAAGTGATTACAACTCAATCATGCCAAGTTCACCACGCAAACGAATAAAAGTATTTTCATCTAGTGGTTTTGTAAAAATATCGGCAATTTGATTTTTAGTGTCAACATATTGAAGTTCAACTTCATTTCGTTCGATGTGGTCACGAATAAAATGATGACGAATGTCAATATGTTTGGTGCGCGAATGTTGAATCGGATTCTTTGTAAGACATATGGCGCTAGTGTTGTCACAGAAAATAGGGATTTTTGAAAAAGTGACGCCATAGTCGAGCAATTGATGCTTCATCCAAAGAATTTGCGCACAACAACTACCGGCAGCCATATATTCGGCTTCGGTCGTTGATAACGCAACACAGTTTTGCTTTTTGGAAAACCAAGAAACCAAACAGTTTCCTAAAAAGAAACAGGTTCCACTAGTGCTTTTTCGGTCCACCTTATATCCACCAAAGTCGGCATCGCAATAAGCTTTTAAATCAAAGAAAGAATTTTTCGAATACCACAAGCCGAGATTTGGAGTATTTGAAAGATATTTGAAAATGCGTTTTAAGGCGAACAAATGTGATTCCTTTGGACATGATTGAAATCGTTTGCACATATAATAAGGAGCCAATCATACTACGAAAGGAAGATTGATCTATAGATTTACCATTTTCATCCTTGTCGAGTCTGATTGCTGTGCTCATCGGTGTAGATGTTGATTTTGTGTTCTCCATCCCAAACTTCTTTAGAATCTCCTTAATGTATTTGCTTTGGTTCACAAAGAACCCATCTTTACACTGTTTGATTTGCAATCCGAGGAAATAGTTAAGTTTCCCCATCATGCTCATCTCAAAGTGTTCCTGCATAAGCTTGGAGAAATCTTGACAAAGAGTTTCGTCTGTAGAACCAAAAATTATATCATCAACATAAATTTGCACAATCAAAAGATCATTTTTGACATTCTTGGTAAATAAGGTAATGTCGATCTTTCCTCTTAAAAAACCATTTGAAAGCAAGAAAGTAGACAGTTTATCATACCAAGCTCGAGGAGCTTGTTTCAAACCATACAATGCTTTGTTTAGTCTAAACACATGATCAGGCAAAGAAAGATCAACAAAGCCATCAGGTTGCTCAATATAAACCTCTTCTTTCAATTCACCATTAATAAAGGCACTTTTAACATCCATTTGAAATAACTTAAAATTTCTAGAGCAAGAAAAAGCAAGTAGCATGCGAATGGATTCTAGTCTAGCAACAGGCGCATAAGTTTCATCATAATCTATGCCTTCTTCTTGACTATATCCTTTAGCAACAAGCCTAGCTTTATTTCTAGTGATAGTGCCATGCTCATCAAGTTTATTCCTAAACACCCATTTAGTACCAATGATAGATCTATCATGCGGCCTAGGAACAAGAATCCAAACATCATTGCGTTTAAACTCATTCAACTCATCTTGCATCGCAATTATCCATGCATCATCTAACAAAGCATCATCTATGCATTTAGGTTCAACATGCGAGACAAAGGCAAGATGATTACAAATATTATTAAGAGAAGAACGAGTGGCTACTCCCTTTGAAGGACTTCCGATGATAAGATCCATTGGGTGATCTTTGTGAAGAGTCCAATCCTTCGGAAGTGGTGTTTTCTCAACGGAAACATCTATATCATTTAGGCTTGAGGAAGCCAACTCTTCTTCGAGTAATTCTACATCATCAATGTTAGTGCGAACAATAGTAGACATAGATTCATCAAAAATAACATGCATAGATTCTTCAACAAGTAAAGTGCGTTTATTAAAAACTCTAAAGGCCTTACTTGAGGTAGAATATCCGAGAAAGATACCTTTGTCGGATTTGGCATCAAATTTGCCAAGGTTGTCCTTACCATTGTTATGTATGTAGCATTTGGAACCGAAAGCTCGAAAGTAAGAAATGTTAGGCTTTCTCCCTCTCCATAATTCATATGGAGTTTTCTTGAAAATTGGCCTTATTGATACACGATTGATAATGTAACAGGCAGTATTCATTGCTTCAGCCCAAAAATATTTTGGTAGAGAATGCTCACATATCATGGTCCTCGCAATCTCCACAAGTGTCCTATTTTTCCTCTCAACGACCCCGTTTTGTTGAGGAGTCCTAGGACAAGAAAAATTATGACCGATGCCTTTCTCTTCACAAAAGTTTGAAAAACTCTCATTTTGAAATTCAGTTCCGTGGTCACTACGGATCTGCTTTATTGAAAGATTTTTCTCATTCTCAACTCGTTTGACAAAAGTTTTAAAATAATCAAAGACATCATTTTTGTGGGCTAAAAACAATGTCCACGTGTAACGTGAAAAATCATCCACAATGACAAATGCATAAAGCTTTCCTCCTAGGCTAGAGTTCCTCGATGGACCACATAGATCTAGGTGAAGAAGTTCAAGGGGCATAGAAGTAGATATAAAATTTTTGCTTTTAAAAGATTCCCTTGTATGTTTGCCAAGTTGACATGCATCACAAATAGAATCTAATTTTAAATTGAGTTTTGGCATACCAACAACTAAATCAAGTTTAAAAAGTTTTTCGATGGTACTAGGACCAACATAACCCAATCGTCTATGTCAAAGAATGTTGTCATCAACATTCACGGATACAAGGCTTTTGATTTTTGAAAAAGATAAATTATTTAAAGAAACCTTGTAAACATTTTCACTTCTATATCCTTTGAAATTTATGGATTTGTCACTAATAAATGATACAGTGCAGTGTTGGGGAGTGAATTTGACTTCATAACCTCTATCGCACAATTGACTTATGTTTAGTAGATTATGCTTAAGTCCTTTCACTAGGAGTACATCATCAATTAGGCAAGAATTAGATATACCTATTGAGCCGATGCCTTCAATGACTCCTTAGCTGTTGTCTCCAAAGGTGACTGTTCCCTTCTCCTTAGGTTTGACTGATTGGAGTAGATCCTTGTTCCCCGTCATATGTCTAGAACATCCACTGTCTAGATACCATATGCTAGGGAGAACAGTTTTCCTAGTTCCCTGAAAAGAATTGTTTTGGTACCCTTTAGTTCTTTTTGGGTCCACAATGTTAGAAAAGAGATATACAAAATAGACTTCTAAGAGTTCAGTCTCTCATAGCAACATCATCGCCACTTTCTAAGAGTGCTCCCAGTAGTAGGTAGGGCATATGGCCACTTTAAAAACCTATTTCCTTGGACAGAGCAACGTTCAACAGGGAGACCAGCCGCAAGTCAAGGCATTTTTAAGCCGGTCTATATTGAACTCCCTTAGATTGTGATCTCATAATGCCGACTAATGAGTTGTTAAGTACTCTTAGGCCTCCATTTCATATAGATCTTTTGAACATATTGATATTTCAATGATCTGCATTTATGTCTAACATGACCAGATTTGCAACAATAAGAACAAGTAGGGGTTGATCTCATTTTAGCTTTAGCTATTAGACTAGCAAAGTCTATAGAATTTTTACCATAGCCTATTCCTCCCTTATCAAAGCTACATTTCTGCATGCTAAGTAGGTTGTTCAATTTATTGCTACTCACATTGAATTTATCGAAAGATTTTTCTAAGTGATCTAAGTCATCCTTAAGTCTAAGGTTATCATGCTCCTTAGTTTCTTATTCCTTTTTAAGATTTCTATTCTCTTTTCTAAGAACCTTAACCATATCAAACATATCTTTATAAGCATGTAAGAGTTCATCGTAAGTAGGTACCTCGTCATCATCGTCAGAGACGATGTCATCACTTTTAGTCATTAAGCAGAGGTTTGCTTCCTCGTCGTCGTCGTCGCTATCACTCCAGGTAGCTAGTAGGGCTTTCTTCTTTCCTTTGTCCACTTTCTTCTTGAGTGGGCATTCATTGGCGTAGTGACCTTGTTGTTGACAGTTGTAGCAGGTCACTTCTCTCTCAGGTTTCTTGTCTTTCTTGAATTTGTTTCCTCGCATGAATTTCTTGAATTTTCTTGCGAGGAGAGCCATGTCATCATCGTCATCTTCTTCGACTTGTGTAGTCAAAGCTATCCCTTTGTGCTTGACATCTTCTTTCTTTGATTCTTTTCTCGTGGACACTTCTAACTCATGGGTTTTTAGGGTCCCATGTAGTTGATCAAGATCATAGGCGGCAGTGTCCCCTTTGTTGGATTCGATGATGGCGGTTCTCTTTGCATCCCATTCTTTTGGTAGGGCACGAAGAGCTCTCCTCCAAACTTGCTTGGTAGGATATTGTTCTCCCAATTGTGCTAACTCATTGATGATTTGAGTAAGCCTTCGGAACATGGTGTCAACATCTTCATTGGATTCCATCTCAAATGTTTCGTATTTGAGTTGGAGTAAGTCGATCTTTGTCTCTTTCACTTGGTTGGTGCCTTCGTGACATATCTCTAGCTTGTCTCATATCTCTTTAGCGGATGAGCACATTGATATCCGGTTGTACTCATTCATATCTAAGGAACAATGCAAGATATTCATAGCTTTAGCATTTTGCGAAATTAATTTCATGTCCTCTTTTGAAAAGTCATCCATTCCCTTAGGAATTTCAACCCCATCAACTATTTTCATAGGTGTATAGGGACCTTTCACCGTCACTTTCCATAGGTCATAGTCTACGGATTGGATATATAGGGACATACGATTTTTCCAATACCCGTAGTTTATGCCATTAAAAAGAGGAGGACGATTAGTAGATTGCCCTTGAGCATAATCACTCGCTAGGTTTGCCATAAAAAGGATTTGAAAAGTATTTTCAAATGGCTTTGATACCACTTGTTAGAACCTAATGGGGGGGGGGGATTTATGTTCTATTGGCAACTTTAGCAATTTAAAGTGATTATGCAAGTACGCAAGCGGAAGACTTAAGCAATCAAATAAATAAGTGCGGTAAATAAATACGTAATGTAAATAAAGCAGTAAAAGAGATAAGAGATGTTTATGGAAGTTCGACGATAAATCGTCTACGTCTCCCCTTCTTGGTTAAGTCGATTAACCAAGGATCAACTAGCACTTCGAACGTCTTGGCCTTGATGGCTCCAAGGATAGCCTTACAACTTGACACGATCACCGCGCCGATACAACTCAACACTCTTGGCCTTAAGGGCTCCAAGGATAGCCTTAACACAACACTTGGCTTCACACTCAAGTGCTTACAACGATAGCACAACACACTTGGCTTCACACTCAAGTGTTTACAACAATAGCACAACCAACTCACAAACTATTTTTACAAACACTCTCAAATATATCACACAAACACTTTGATAGTGAGAAATTGCTTGCAAATGAGAGAAGAAATGAGTTGGGATGTCTCTAAATGGTCTTGGCAAGCCTCTATTTATAGTTGGCAAAGATTTGAATTTGAATTTGTGTGCTTGGAGCGTTTATTGGGAAGCCAAGGAGTAGAGACAAAGTGTAGGCGCCGCTGCCTTCTTTTTCCAGCACTGAGCAGCTTTTGTGGAAAAATCATATCTTCTAATCTAACCGTTGGATTGATCTGAAATTTGCACTGAAGCTTTAAAACATCTGGATCTTCAATCTGAACGGTGAAGATTGGATTCTAACAAGTCAAACATTTCCAGTAAATCTCGGAAGTCGCAAAATCACGTTCTCACTTTTGTTCTGAGCATTACTTTTCAAAAATTCGAATCTCACAATCCATCCGTTGGATTGGCCTGAAATTAACACACAATCTTTGTAACATCCTGATATTGATTGTGATTGGTGGAGATTGGATTTGGATGCCTCCATCGATTCCAGTAGTCTTCTGAATCCGATACTTCAGCAGTTAGCTCCTTGAAGAAATAGCTACTGTTCAACATATTTGCAAAAATCATAACTCCATATCCAGCCGTTGGATTGATTTGAAATTTGGATACAAACTTTAAAACATCATAGAAATCCATGTGATCGGTGGAGATCGGATTTTAATAATCGAAGCATTCCCAGTTATTTTCTGAAGTTGAGTCTTCATAGTTCATTCCTTGCAGAAGTAAGTACTGTGCAGCTTTGTTAAAAAACTCATATCTCCATATCCAGCCGTTGGATTGCTATGAAATTTGGAGAGAAGCTTGAGAACATCCTGTTCTTGATTTTCATTGTTGGAGATCTGATTTGGATGACCAGAAAGTGCCCGGTGAATTTTGCAAGTTTCTGCTTTATAATATTGGCTTGTCCTTGTCCATTTCTTTTACAACTTCAAAGTAACTTTCAAGAATTTGATTGTTAATATGATCTAATCTGCAAAGTCTCACTTTAAATGGTTAGTAACAATTAACCGAGTTTTGTAATCATCAAAACATAATAATATGAGATTTGTTAATGCATTAAAAACATTAATCTCATAACACGAGATTTGTATGCGTTTAAGGCGTAACAATCTCCCCCTTTTTGATGATCACAAAAATTGGTTAAATAGGAGAAATAAATGTACAATATTAAATAAATAATTTAAATTTGCACAATATAATTGCATGAATAAAACTCCTCCTAAATTAAACAATTAGTTAAGAAGAGTTTGTTTATCAAATAACCAATTTTTTTTATTCTCTATGCATTTAAGCAAACTAACTCTCCCCCTTAGTTAAAGTATTTAACCAAACTAATTCTCCCCCTTTTTGTGATAATCAAAAAGACTGGAAAAGTAAATGCAAAACATGATAATTGAATATGATTTCTAAAATGCAACACATAAATTTCACATAAATAACAAAATATGAGCGTGTAATATTGAATAAATACAATTAATTTGTATTATCCAAAATTAAGTTGCTCGAATTTTATATTAAGCTCCCCCTTAATATGACATTAAATTTTTTTATGTCCACAAGTGATTACAACTCAATCATGCCAAGTTCACCACGCAAACGAATAAAAGTATTTTCATCTCGTGGTTTTGTAAAAATATCGGCAATTTGATTTTTAGTGTCAACATATTGAAGTTCAACTTCATTTCGTTCGATGTGGTCACGAATAAAATGATGACGAATGTCAATATGTTTGGTGCGCGAATGTTGAATCGGATTCTTTGTAAGACATATGGCGCTAGTGTTGTCACAGAAAATAGGGATTTTTGAAAAAGAGACGCCATAGTCGAGCAATTGATGCTTCATCCAAAGAATTTGCGCACAACAACTACCGGCAGCCATATATTCGGCTTCGGTCGTTGATAACGCAACACAGTTTTGCTTTTTGGAAAACCAAGAAACCAAACAGTTTCCTAAAAAGAAACAGGTTCCACTAGTGCTTTTTCGGTCCACCTTATATCCACCAAAGTCGGCATCGCAATAAGCTTTTAAATCAAAGAAAGAATTTTTCGAATACCACAAGCCGAGATTTGGAGTATTTGAAAGATATTTGAAAATGCGTTTTAAGGCGAACAAATGTGATTCCTTTGGACATGATTGAAATCGTTTGCACATATAATAAGGAGCCAATCATACTACGAAAGGAAGATTGATCTATAGATTTACCATTTTCATCCTTGTCGAGTCTGATTGCTGTGCTCATCGGTGTAGATGTTGATTTTGTGTTCTCCATCCCAAACTTCTTTAGAATCTCCTTAATGTATTTGCTTTGGTTCACAAAGAACCCATCTTTACACTGTTTGATTTGCAATCCGAGGAAATAGTTAAGTTTCCCCATCATGCTCATCTCAAAGTATTCCTGCATAAGCTTGGAGAAATCTTGACAAAGAGTTTCGTCTGTAGAACCAAAAATTATATCATCAACATAAATTTGCACAATCAAAAGATCATTTTTGACATTCTTGGTAAATAAGGTAATGTCGATCTTTCCTCTTAAAAAACCATTTGAAAGCAAGAAAGTAGACAGTTTATCATACCAAGCTCGAGGAGCTTGTTTCAAACCATACAATGCTTTGTTTAGTCTAAACACATGATCAGGCAAAGAAAGATCAACAAAGCCATCAGGTTGCTCAATATAAACCTCTTCTTTCAATTCACCATTAATAAAGGCACTTTTAACATCCATTTGAAATAACTTAAAATTTCTAGAGCAAGAAAAAGCAAGTAGCATGCGAATGGATTCTAGTCTAGCAACAGGCGCATAAGTTTCATCATAATCTATGCCTTCTTCTTGACTATATCCTTTAGCAACAAGCCTAGCTTTATTTCTAGTGATAGTGCCATGCTCATCAAGTTTATTCCTAAACACCCATTTAGTACCAATGATAGATCTATCATGCGGCCTAGGAACAAGAATCCAAACATCATTGCGTTTAAACTCATTCAACTCATCTTGCATCGCAATTATCCATGCATCATCTAACAAAGCATCATCTATGCATTTAGGTTCAACATGCGAGACAAAGGCAAGATGATTACAAATATTATTAAGAGAAGAACGAGTGGCTACTCCCTTTGAAGGACTTCCGATGATAAGATCCATTGGGTGATCTTTGTGAAGAGTCCAATCCTTCGGAAGTGGTGTTTTCTCAACGGAAACATCTATATCATTTAGGCTTGAGGAAGCCAACTCTTCTTCGAGTAATTCTACATCATCAATGTTAGTGCGAACAATAGTAGACATAGATTCATCAAAAATAACATGCATAGATTCTTCAACAAGTAAAGTGCGTTTATTAAAAACTCTAAAGGCCTTACTTGAGGTAGAATATCCGAGAAAGATACCTTTGTCGGATTTGGCATCAAATTTGCCAAGGTTGTCCTTACCATTGTTATGTATGTAGCATTTGGAACCGAAAGCTCGAAAGTAAGAAATGTTAGGCTTTCTCCCTCTCCATAATTCATATGGAGTTTTCTTGAAAATTGGCCTTATTGATACACGATTGATAATGTAACAGGCAGTATTCATTGCTTCAGCCCAAAAATATTTTGGTAGAGAATGCTCACATATCATGGTCCTCGCAATCTCCACAAGTGTCCTATTTTTCCTCTCAACGACCCCGTTTTGTTGAGGAGTCCTAGGACAAGAAAAATTATGACCGATGCCTTTCTCTTCACAAAAGTTTGAAAAACTCTCATTTTGAAATTCAGTTCCGTGGTCACTACGGATCTGCTTTATTGAAAGATTTTTCTCATTCTCAACTCGTTTGACAAAAGTTTTAAAATAATCAAAGACATCATTTTTGTGGGCTAAAAACAATGTCCACGTGTAACGTGAAAAATCATCCACAATGACAAATGCATAAAGCTTTCCTCCTAGGCTAGAGTTCCTCGATGGACCACATAGATCTAGGTGAAGAAGTTCAAGGGGCATAGAAGTAGATATAAAATTTTTGCTTTTAAAAGATTCCCTTGTATGTTTGCCAAGTTGACATGCATCACAAATAGAATCTAATTTTAAATTGAGTTTTGGCATACCAACAACTAAATCAAGTTTAAAAAGTTTTTCGATGGTACTAGGACCAACATAACCCAATCGTCTATGTCAAAGAATGTTGTCATCAACATTCACGGATACAAGGCTTTTGATTTTTGAAAAAGATAAATTATTTAAAGAAACCTTGTAAACATTTTCACTTCTATATCCTTTGAAATTTATGGATTTGTCACTAATAAATGATACAGTGCAGTGTTGGGGAGTGAATTTGACTTCATAACCTCTATCGCACAATTGACTTATGTTTAGTAGATTATGCTTAAGTCCTTTCACTAGGAGTACATCATCAATTAGGCAAGAATTAGATATACCTATTGAGCCGATGCCTTCAATGACTCCTTAGCTGTTGTCTCCAAAGGTGACTGTTCCCTTCTCCTTAGGTTTGACTGATTGGAGTAGATCCTTGTTCCCCGTCATATGTCTAGAACATCCACTGTCTAGATACCATATGCTAGGGAGAACAGTTTTCCTAGTTCCCTGAAAAGAATTGTTTTGGTACCCTTTAGTTCTTTTTGGGTCCACAATGTTAGAAAAGAGATATACAAAATAGACTTCTAAGAGTTCAGTCTCTCATAGCAACATCATCGCCACTTTCTAAGAGTGCTCCCAGTAGTAGGTAGGGCATATGGCCACTTTAAAAACCTATTTCCTTGGACAGAGCAACGTTCAACAGGGAGACCAGCCGCAAGTCAAGGCATTTTTAAGCCGGTCTATATTGAACTCCCTTAGATTGTGATCTCATAATGCCGACTAATGAGTTGTTAAGTACTCTTAGGCCTCCATTTCATATAGATCTTTTGAACATATTGATATTTCAATGATCTGCATTTATGTCTAACATGACCAGATTTGCAACAATAAGAACAAGTAGGGGTTGATCTCATTTTATCTTTAGCTATTAGACTAGCAAAGTCTATAGAATTTTTACCATAGCCTATTCCTCCCTTATCAAAGCTACATTTCTGCATGCTAAGTAGGTTGTTCAATTTATTGCTACTCACATTGAATTTATCGAAAGATTTTTCTAAGTGATCTAAGTCATCCTTAAGTCTAAGGTTATCATGCTCCTTAGTTTCTTATTCCTTTTTAAGATTTCTATTCTCTTTTCTAAGAACCTTAACCATATCAAACATATCTTTATAAGCATGTAAGAGTTCATCGTAAGTAGGTACCTCGTCATCATCGTCAGAGACGATGTCATCACTTTTAGTCATTAAGCAGAGGTTTGCTTCCTCGTCGTCGTCGTCGCTATCACTCCAGGTAGCTAGTAGGGCTTTCTTCTTTCCTTTGTCCACTTTCTTCTTGAGTGGGCATTCATTGGCGTAGTGACCTTGTTGTTGACAGTTGTAGCAGGTCACTTCTCTCTCAGGTTTCTTGTCTTTCTTGAATTTGTTTCCTCGCATGAATTTCTTGAATTTTCTTGCGAGGAGAGCCATGTCATCATCGTCATCTTCTTCGACTTGTGTAGTCAAAGCTATCCCTTTGTGCTTGACATCTTCTTTCTTTGATTCTTTTCTCGTGGACACTTCTAACTCATGGGTTTTTAGGGTCCCATGTAGTTGATCAAGATCATAGGCGGCAGTGTCCCCTTTGTTGGATTCGATGATGGCGGTTCTCTTTGCATCCCATTCTTTTGGTAGGGCACGAAGAGCTCTCCTCCAAACTTGCTTGGTAGGATATTGTTCTCCCAATTGTGCTAACTCATTGATGATTTGAGTAAGCCTTCGGAACATGGTGTCAACATCTTCATTGGATTCCATCTCAAATGTTTCGTATTTGAGTTGGAGTAAGTCGATCTTTGTCTCTTTCACTTGGTTGGTGCCTTCGTGACATATCTCTAGCTTGTCCCATATCTCTTTAGCGGATGAGCACATTGATATCCGGTTGTACTCATTCATATCTAAGGAACAATGCAAGATATTCATAGCTTTAGCATTTTGCGAAATTAATTTCATGTCCTCTTTTGAAAAGTCATCCATTCCCTTAGGAATTTCAACCCCATCAACTATTTTCATAGGTGTATAGGGACCTTTCACCGTCACTTTCCATAGGTCATAGTCTACGGATTGGATATATAGGGACATACGATTTTTCCAATACCCGTAGTTTATGCCATTAAAAAGAGGAGGACGATTAGTAGATTGCCCTTGAGCATAATCACTCGCTAGGTTTGCCATAAAAAGGATTTGAAAAGTATTTTCAAATGGCTTTGATACCACTTGTTAGAACCTAATGGGGGGGGGGGGGGATTTAGGTTCTATTGGCAACTTTAGCAATTTAAAGTGATTATGCAAGTACGCAAGCGGAAGACTTAAGCAATCAAATAAATAAGTGCGGTAAATAAATACGTAATGTAAATAAAGCAGTAAAAGGGATAAGAGATGTTTATGGAAGTTCGACGATAAATCGTCTACGTCTCCCCTTCTTGGTTAAGTCGATTAACCAAGGATCAACTAGCACTTCGAACGTCTTGGCCTTGATGGCTCCAAGGATAGCCTTACAACTTGACACGATCACCGCGCCGATACAACTCAACACTCTTGGCCTTAAGGGCTCCAAGGATAGCCTTAACACAACACTTGGCTTCACACTCAAGTGCTTACAACGATAGCACAACACACTTGGCTTCACACTCAAGTGTTTACAACAATAGCACAACCAACTCACAAACTATTTTTACAAACACTCTCAAATATATCACACAAACACTTTGATAGTGAGAAATTGCTTGCAAATGAGAGAAGAAATGAGTTGGGATGTCTCTAAATGGTCTTGGCAAGCCTCTATTTATAGTTGGCAAAGATTTGAATTTGAATTTGTGTGCTTGGAGCGTTTATTGGGAAGCCAAGGAGTAGAGACAAAGTGTAGGCGCCGCTGCCTTCTTTTTCCATCACTGAGCAGCTTTTGTGGAAAACTCATATCTTCTAATCTAACCGTTGGATTGATCTGAAATTTAAATTGAAGCTTTAAAACATCCGGATCTTCAATCTGAACGGTGGAGATTTGATTCTAACGAGTGAAACATTTCCAGTAAATCTCGGAAGTCGCAAAATTACGTTCTCGCTTTTGTTCTGAGCATTACTTTTCAAAAATTCGAATCTCACAATCCATCCGTTGGATTGGCCTGAAATTAACACACAATCTTTGTAACATCCTGATATTGATCGTGATTGGTGGAGATTGAATTTGGATGCCTCCATCGATTCCAGTAGTCTTCTGAATCCGATACTTCAGCAGTTAGCTCCTTGAAGAAATAGCTACTGTTCAACATATTTGCAAAAATCATAACTCCATATCCAGCCGTTGGATTGATTTGAAATTTGGATACAAACTTTAAAACATCATAGAAATCCATGTGATCGGTGGAGATCGGATTTTAATAACCGAAGCATTCCCAGTTATTTTCTGAAGTTGAGTCTTCATAGTTCATTCCTTGCAGAAGTAAGTACTGTGCAGCTTTGTTAAAAAACTCATATCTCCATATCCAGCCGTTGGATTGCTATGAAATTTGGAGAGAAGCTTGAGAACATCCTGATCTTGATTTTCATTGTTGGAGATCTGATTTGGATGACCAGAAAGTGCCCGGTGAATTTTGCAAGTTTTTGCTTTATAATATTGGCTTGTCCTTGTCCATTTCTTTTACAACTTCAAAGTAACTTCCAAGAATTTGATTGTTAATATGATCTAATCTGCAAAGTCTCACTTTAAATGGTTAGTAACAATTAACCGAGTTTTGTAATCATCAAAACATAATAATATGAGATTTGTTAATGCATTAAAAACATTAATCTCATAACACGAGATTTCTATGCGTTTAAGGCGTAACACAAAGTGAACTCCCTAAAAACTCGAGGTCAAGGATCAGATAACAGAGACAGACCGGGCCCTGGTATGTAGCACGATGTGCCGTTGCTTCAGGAGGTGGCTCCCATACCATAATACAAGTGGATATGCCGGACCCAAATCGATGGAAGTCCAACCACTAACAGGATAGGGAAAAACCCTACTAACAGACATCTCGAAGGAGATAGCTCAGTATGCAAATGAATGCAGCATAAATCAATGACATATAAACCATGCAGCCACATAATACATGCATACTCAGTCAGGATATCTCGAATAGTACTTCCGTACCTCAAATCAGTGCAAGCTCTACCAACTCTAGGTCCACGCCTATAGTCTGCTCTACACTGCCAAATGATACTACTATCATTATAGCGCTCTAAAAGCCTTAACTAAGCTATTGCATACTCCTAAATATTTATAGGAAGCAAAAGCTATACCTTCGTCCGTCGTTAGCCCTTTGATGTCGATGCCTCCAGAACTTGGGCACAACTCCGCTACGACTATCGAACGCCTTGACGACTCCCGGGTCAAGCCTAGGAAGGCTAGAACAACTCGAATACGACTAGAGTAGAGAGGAAATCCGGAATTGGCAATTGAAAATGAATTATCGGCCTTCTATTTATAGACAACGATCGAAACTTCCGATCCTCGATCGGAACGTCCGATCCTGCCATCGGAGCTTCCGAAGATCCTGATCTGCCACGTGTCAAAATATCACTTGTTGACTTCGGATAGGGGTGATCGGAGCTTCCGATTTTGCCACACGTCATGCCTGACGTAATACCATCGGAGCTTCCGATCCACCGTCGGAGCTTCCGATCCTGTTCGGAGCTTCCGAACTCACCTTCGGAGCTTCCGAACTCTACCCAAGTAATTATGATTAATCCCTTAATTACTGATTTTGGTTATGGGATACTACATTCTCCCCTACTTAAGATATTTCGTCCTCGAAATCAGATCTTAAGTACTAAATGAAATACAGAAATCAGAAACATTCTTTATTCAAATCAAACGTTTACAGAGTTTGCAACTGAATACAACTTAAGAATGAAATCAAAACAACTCAGGATGGTCTTCACGCATCCTGTCCTCAAGCTCCCAAGTAGCTTCCTCAGTGCCTCGGCGCTGCCAATGAACTAAAACCAGAGGAATGACTTTGTTTCGCAAAACCTTATCCTTATAATCCAGGATACAAATAGGTTTCTCAACATAAGTCAAATCCTAGTTCACCTGAACCTCAGACCGCTGCAGAATATGAGATTCATCCGCCACATACCGTCGCAACAGAGATACGTGAAACACGTCGTGAATACTGGATAGATGTGGTGGCAAAGCTAGTCGATAAGCCAAATCGCCAATGCTCTCCAAGATCTCAAACGGACCGATAAACCTGGGATACAACTTGCCCTTAAGGCCAAATCTGAGAATCTTGCGGAAAGGTGACACTCTCAGAAACACTTTCTCCCCGACATCGAACTGCAAAGGCCTACGCTTGATATTAGCATAGCTGGCCTGACGATCCTGTGCAGTCTTAATCCGTTTCTTGATCTGATCGACAATGTCTACCGTCTGCTGGATAAGCTCCGGTCCCTCAGCCTGTCTCTCCTCCACTTCTTCCCAGAAGAGTGGAGTACGACAACGTCGCCCATACAACGCCTCAAAAGGTGCCATCCCAATACTAGTATGATAGCTGTTGTTGTACGCGAACTCGATCAACGGCAAATGATCCTGCAAGGCTGAACCAAAATCCATGACGCACGCTCTAAGCATATCCTCCAAAGTACGGATAGTGCTCTCTGACTGACCATCAGTCTTCGGATGATAGACAGTACTCAAATTGAGATTAGTACCCATCGCACGCTGAACACTCCCTCAGAATCTAGAAGTAAACCTGGGGTCCCGATAGCTGAGAATGCTCACAGGCACTCCATGAAGTCGAACGATCTCCTGAATGTACAACCTAGCCATACGATCGACATTGTACTCTCGACTATAGGCAATGAAATGCGCTGACTTGGTGAGTCGGTCCACCACAATCCAGATAGCATCAAAGTTCCTCGGGGATACCGGCAAATGGGTCACAAAGTCCATTGTGATAAACTCCCATTTCCATTCAGGAATAGGCAGACTGTGAAGCAATCCTCCAGGTCGTCGGTGCTCTGCTTTGACCTGTTGACACACCAAACATCTCAAAACAAACTGATAAACACTGTGTTTCATACCCTTCCACCAGAAACGAGTACGTAGTTCCTTGTACATCTTGTTGCTCTCAGGATGAATACTCAACTTAGTGCGATGTGCCTGAGACAAAATCTCCTCTCGCAACTCTTCATCCTGCGGAATCACAAGCCTACCAGACAAACACAGAAAGCCATCTGACTGATAATGAAATCCAGACGAGCTACCCTCGTTAGCTAGACGAGCTAAACGCTGGGTCTTCGAATCAGACATCTGAGCATCTCGAATTCGCGAATACAAAGCTGGCTCAGATAATATCGCAAACATCTGGATACTCTGCATACATTTCTTATGCTTGATGGTATATCCTGAAGTACAACAATCACTGATCGCACTAGATATCGAACATGTCTGAAGTGCGGATAGTCGCACCTTGCGACTCAAAGCATCAGCAGTGAGATTAGCAGCTCCCGGATGGTACTTAATCTCACAATCATAGTCCTTAAGCAAGTCCATCCAACGTCTCTGCCTCATGTTCAACTCCGCCTGAGTGAACAAATATTTGAGACTCTTATGATCGGTGAAGATCTCAAATTTCTCGCCATACAGATAATGACGCCAGATCTTCAAAGCGAATACAATGGCTGCTAACTCCAAATCGTGGACTGGATAGTTGTCCTCGTGAAGCTTCAGCTGTCTAGAAGCGTATGCGATCACATGACCATTATGAGTCAGGACACAACCTAACCCCTGAAGAGAAGCATCCGTGTATACCACATACCCTCCAGATCCTGACGGTAATGCCAACACCGGCGCAGAAGTCAACCACCATCGAAGCTCACAGAAATTCTCCCCACACTCGGAGGACCACTCGAAATCCACACCCTTGCGGGTAAGCTACGTCAAAGGTCGAGCTAGTTGAGAGAAGTTCAGAATGAAGCGACGATAATACCCTGCTAGACCAAAAAAACTACGGATCTCAGAAACTGTCATCGGACGCGACCAATTAAGTACCGCTTCAATCTTGCTTGGATCAACAGAAATCCCTTCCCTATATATGATATGGCCAAGAAAGACCACTCGATCCATCCAGAACTCACACTTGCTCAGCTTGGCGTACAAGTGCTCATCCCTAAGAATCTGCAGTACCAACCGCAAGTGAGAAACATGCTCTTCCGTATTATGCGAATACACCAAGATGTCGTCAATGAAGACCACGACAAACTTGTCCAAATACTCCCTGAAAACACGGTTCATCAAATCCATGAATATAGCCGGCGCATTAGTCAAACCAAATGGCATCACTAGGAACTCGTAATGCCCATAGCGAGTAAGGAATGCAGTCTTGGCTACGTCCTGATCACGGACTCTCAACTGATGATACCCAGATCTCAAGTCAATCTTGGAGTAAACTGACGTGCCCTGCAGCTGATCAAACAAGTCATCAATACGAGGCAATGGATACTTGTTCTTCACAGGGACTCGATTCAGCTGCCGATAGTCAATGCATAGCCGCATTGACCCATCCTTCTTCTTCACAAAGAGAACAGGAGCTCCCCAAGGCGATACACTAGGATGAATGTACCCCTTTTCCAAAAGATCCTGTAGCTGATTCTTCAACTCACGCATCTCTGATGGAGCCAGACGATACGGTGCTCTAGAAATAGGCGTATTACCCGGCATCAACTCTATGCCAAACTCGACTTCCCTAACAGGAGGAAAACCCGGAATCTCATCAGGAAATACATCTGAAAATTCATCCACAATAGGAATGCTCTCTATCCCAATACTCTCAGCGGACAAATCAACTACATAGATAAGTTAGCCTTCCCCGCCAGACTCTAGAGCTCGACAGGCTCTCAAAGCTGATACCAAAGGCATCGGGGGTCGCGCTCCCTCACCATAGAAAAACCAGCTCTCACTCCCCTCCGGATGAAAGCGTACTAATCTCTGATAGCAGTCCACTGAAGCTCGATAGGTAGTCAACATATCTATTCCCAGAATGCAATCAAAGTCGTCCATCGCCAGGACCATGAGATTTGCTAACAGAATGTTCTCTTCGAACTCTAAAGGGCAACCCATCACTAGACGCATAGCCAAAGCAGATTGGCCCGTCGGAGTAGAAACAGACATCACTACGTCTAGTGCAATGCATGGTAACTTATGCCTCTTAACAAAACGTGCAAAAATGAAGGAATGAGATGCACCAGTGTCAATAAGTACAAGAGCAGGTATACCATAAAGCAGACATGTGCCTGATCATGTCTCAGGGCAAACACCTGGCCAGAAGCTCGTGGCCTCAAATGAGAACTCCCAGCAGGCTGTCCCTGCGACCTCTGCTGAACGGTGGCCTGAGAACCAGATCCTGAACCAGAACCTGAACCAGAACCGCCTCCCCCTGATAGTGGACAATCCCTCCGGATATGACCAGTCTCTCCACAGCGGAAACAAGCTCTAGAAGCTCTACGACACTTGTCGGATGGATGGTTCTTCCCACAGTGATCACACTTATCCTTCTTACCAAAACAAACAACACCTCCAGAACCAGAGGAAGAAGTAGATCCAGACTTCTTAAAAGTTTGGGCACGGGGACCCAAAGAACTAGCAGGCCTCAACTGAGGGAAAGAAATGTTCCGCCGAATGCTGTCCTCCACCTGGTGACAACGGCTCACCAAAACCTTGTAGGACATGTCTTCGCCAACCGCCACACGGTCATGGATCTCAGGGTTAAGGCCCTGAAGGAACAGATTATACTTCATCCCAGAGCTGTCAGCAATCTCGGGGCAATAGGATAGCTGATCAAAGAACTTCTGCTGATACTCATCGATAGACATGGCTCCCTGTCGCAAACTCACTAGATCGCCTGCCTTCGACTGTCGGAGTGCAGGAGGAAAATACAACTTCTGAAAAGCTGTGCGGAACTCGGCCCAGGTGGCCACTCCTCTCGCCGCAACAAAAGGTGAAGAAGTAAACCTCCACCACCTGCGCGCACGTCCATCCAGAAGATAACCCAGGGTCTCCATCTTCTGCTCCTCGGTGCATTGGAAAGTCTGAAAAGTCGTCTCCATTCGGTCTAACCAGTTCTGCGCATCCTCCGGAGACTCACCTCCAACTAAGGGCTTAGGACCCATAGTTAAGAATCGACGCACAGTGAAACGTTCGTCGTCATGATGACGATGACGCCGTTCTCGATGAGGCTCCCGGTCGGCATCACCCCAACGCCCACCAATACTGCCATGAGAACTCCGGTCGTCACGATCTGCCATCTACAAAAGTACCTCACGGTTACCTTATGCAGAGTCTAAATCCCAAGAATACTATGCATGCTCTGATACCATAAATGTAGTGACCCTTACCCGGATCACCTACTTAACAGAACTTAGGCATGCAATTAACTTAATAAAACAGATATCACAAATAATCTTGCGGAAACCAAAAATAAATACAATCCCAAGGAAAGGAATCTGTAATTTATCCAAATATTATACAACCAAATCGAATAGCTGTATCAACCCAAAACAACAGAAATAAAACCTAAACAAAGCACCAACTGGCCAACCACTGCCTAGCCTCTCTTGGATCCCCCAGCCTCATCCAATCGCAAACCTGCCCCAAGAAATAGGGTGTCCAGAAACACAGAGTACGAGACGTGAGCATAAAATGCTCAGTACGAGAGTATGAGTATACATGCATGCAAAGTGAACTCCCTAAAAACTCGAGGTCAAGGATCAGATAACAGAGACAGACCGGGCCCTGTTATGTAGCACGCTGTGCCGTCGCTTCAGGAGGTGGCTCCCATACCATAATACGAGTGGATATGCCGGACCCAAATCGATGAAAGTCCAACCACTAACAGGATAGGGAAAAACCCTACTAACAGACATCTCGAAGGAGATAGCTCAGTATGCAAATGAATGCAGCATAAATCAATGACATATAAACCATGTAGTAACATAATACATGCATACTCAATCAGGATATCTCGAACAGTACTTCTGTACCTCAAATCAGTGCAAGCTCTACCAACTCTAGGTCCACGCCTATAGTCTGCTCTACACTACCAAATGATACTACTATCATTATAGCGCTCTAAAAGCCTTAACTAAGCTATTGCATACTTCTAAATATTTATAGGAAGCAAAAGCTATACCTTCGTCCGTCGTTAGCCCTTTGATGTCGATGCCTCCAGAACTTGGGCACAACTCCGCTACGACTATCGAACGCCTCGACGACTCCCGGGTCAAGACTAGGAAGGCTAGAACAACTCAAATACGACTAGAGTAGAGAGGAAATCCGAAATTGGCAATTTAAAATGAATTCTCGGCCTTCTATTTATAGACAACGATCGGAACTTCCGATCCTCGATCGGAACGTCCGATCCTGCCATCGGAGCTTCCGAAGATCCTGGTCTGCCACGTGTCAAAATATCACTTGTTGACTTTGGATAGGGGTGATCGGAGCTTTCGATCCTGATCGAAGCTTCCGATCTTGCCACACGTCATGCCTGACGTAATACCATCGGAGCTTCCGATCCACCTTCGGAGCTTCCGATCCTGTTCGAAGCTTCCGAACTCTACCCAAGTAATTATGATTAATCCCTTAATTACTAATTTTGGTTACGGGCTACTAAACAGGAAGTGATACGCTTTGTCATATAAAAAACTTAAAAGGAGAAGTGTCTATAGGTGTCTTAAATTCAGTGCGATAAACCCAAAGCGCATCATCCAATTTATTGGACCACTTTTTCCTATTGGAGGTTACTGTTTTTCCAATATTCTCTTCAATTCCCTATTCGAAATTTCAACTTGCCCACTCGTCCGAGCACTCCCTATCAGAAGGAATTTGACAGGCTGCATCTTTTGCTTTTTGGTGCAATGGTACAATTCAAAGTAGTTCTCCATCCCTTCCAAACAATTCTCTACGACTTTTGGGTTTTCACCGCCCTTTAATGGCTTAGGATCCATTTGCACAAATCTGCGAATGTCGAATTTCTGTCTGTCTTCCCTAGGACGATGATGCCTCCGACGTTGCTTCATGTCCTTGTCGTCACCCCAACGACCCCCGACACTCTCGTGACTCTCATCCCCATGTCCAGCCATCTGATAAGAGCAACATAATAAAACCTCAAAACTGTTTACCTATGTACCAAATTCAATGCAATATCCAATACCAATAAATATAGTGACCCAACCCGGAATCACTAATTAACCAAAGCTTAAAGCATGAAAATAGACTTAAAAGAGGTAAATCAGAAATCCAGCAGAAACTTAATTAAAAAAGCTAAAATCCACCGATAGAATACAACCAGTATCCAAATCAAAATGCCAATAATCCTATTATAATGCCCCATAGAAATAACAGTACTAATATCCCAAAACAAAAACCTGATACAGTACAAATCCACCCTGCAGTAGCTCAACAGCCGCTACCACCTGGTCCATCCAACTTGAGTCCTGCCCCGTGGAATGGGGTGTTCAAAACAAAACCGAGAACGTGAGCATAACAACATCAGTACAAAAGCATGAGTATACAAGTACTATGAATGCTAATGCATATGAAGGGTACCGAAAACCTATCCAGAAATCACTGCTCAGTCAAAGGCGCCATGGTATGTAGTACGCTGTGTCATCGCATCAGGAGGCTCTCCCATACCATAAATCCGTGGACATATCCGGATCCAAAACTATGGTATCCATCCACAAAATATAACGGGGCTGAGCAACCCCTCTACTGGTTATAACAATAATACAGGCTCAACGTGTAATGCATGCAGCCATAATATCCGTGACATAATAAATGAACATATAATCAGTTCCACATAAAACATGCAAACATAGAACATGTATACTCAATCAGGGTATCTCGGATAGTACGTCCGTACCTCAAAGTAGGCAAACCTAGCGATACAAGTTATCTAGTCCAAGCCTATAAGCAAGCAATCATTGTATCACTATTTATCCTCTGAAAGCCTTATCTAGACTAATAGATACTCACTTAAACTAATCTGAGTCCAGTAGTATACATGTGTCCGTAGTCATCCCTTTGATGGCGATGGTCCCAAAACTTGGGCACAACTCCGCTGAAATCCCGGTAGCGCCTCGCTATCGACCGACCTTCGAAAGAATGCCCAAAAGGCCATAAAAGCTAGTAGAATCGAGAGGGGAACAGTTGGAATTTGCAAGTGTAAATGAGCTCTAGGTCCCCTTTTTGTAGACGGAGATCGAAACTTCCGATCTCTCGATCATAGCTTCCGATCCCACTTCGGAGCTTTTGATCGTTCCTGTGAGACCTCGGTTCTAAACAAAAATTAAAGGAGCTGTTCAATAAGTAAGCAATTAAAAGCCAAGAGAATTTTATTTTTTTATTTTTAAAGGGGACGCGCGGGCGCGCCGCTTCAGGCGCGGGCGCGTATGGCGTCCTGCCCAAGCATTTGCCCGGGCGCGCCACCCGAGGTGCACCCGCGCTTGAAGCTCTGCCCAAAACTTCCAAAACGAAGTGCGGGATGCGCTGGCATGCCACCCGAGGCGCGGGCGCGCATGGCCTGCTGAATTGGCTCAAAACAAGCCTCCAAAAGTGTAATAACATAACCAAAAGAACTCTAACATGATCCAATTAATATATATCCAACAACATAGCATTTAAATACATAAAAATGTAGAACACGCATCGATTCTAGCTATTACAAGCCGAATACAGAATACAAGAATTCTAACCACAAGCAAGATCACTCCCAATCCAAGTTCCAGTTCTTAACATGCTTCAAAACATAAACTAGATTGTCATGCTAACAAGACTTCTAAACCGAGTCTCACTTCTACATCATTCCCTCAAAATTAACCATGCCTCTTCTGACTTGATCCTGCCCCACCTGTTGCCAAGTACACATACAAAACAAAGCAACAGCCGGAAAACCGGTGAGAATGATAATCCCAGTAAAAGAAACATACGAGTAATACAACAATAATCATTCTTTCAAGACAACGACGAAATCCATGACAACGTAATGAGATGCATGTCTTTAAACCGGGATATCAAATCTGATAAACGAGGGATTGCTGCTGTGCTTTTTGGATCCCGAGGGTGAGATTACGTAACGACTCACCGACTCACCCAATCGAGGTGGTGCCACGTATCCCACTCCTCTAGACTTTGAGCAACTATAATGAGTATGCTAGCACTAGGCGAAACGACTACGACCTAGGCCACTCAATCATAGTTCCCAAACGTCTAAACAAAAAGGGCGGTTCTGCCCGCTGAAAACAAGATTGGCTCAAGATGAATGCATAACAGAACATAAAACATAGCCATATAACAAAAGCTCAATCAAAACAACAAAACACAAGTTCCTCATGCTAGAACGAGTGTAAATGCAAGTATGTGCTTTTAAGGGAAACTCGAGAACCAACTGTCCCGAGTATGCTATTCCCGCTATCGATGTCTGCTTTTACCTTTCAATGTCGTAGATCCAACTCCGGACAAGCTACAACAAAAGATTGTATCAACAACTATACAACCTAAACAACAAACAACGGTTCAAGGAAATCTCTTTACCGATCTTCGTCCAACTCTTGACGAACAATGCTGCTAACACGGGCTTGACAAACTCGAAACGAATCTGTTCAGATACAAATCAAAGATCAATTACCATGATCGACTTACAATCCAAGTTCATCAACTTCAACAATGGTTCAAATCTCCAAAACTCAAACCGACGACATAACGGCTATAACTGAACAAACCGACAATGCAGACAGCAGTTCAATAACGATATAACCTCATAACAATTCTAAGACAACCAAAACAAGGAAATCCCAACAAATCTCAAATCACAATTTTTGAAAATGGCTTCCAAAAAATCATAACAATTCCGAACGTCGCTCAAATTCAAAACCGACAGATAATAGACGATCAGAACTCTGTAGAGAACAACATACTCAAATCTAGAACGATTCTAACAACATCCAAAAACTAGAACGTATCTGATCGTAGAAAAACTTACGATATAACAGAGCTCTCACTGCAGTGATCACTAATCTGCCTTCAGAAATAATTTCTAACGGCCGGATCGAGCTCGGGAGGAGATCTGGAAGCTTGGAAAAGCTTGAAGGCATCTTCAATGGAGGAGCTCGATTTAGGGAAGAGGATGAAATGATTTCCAAGTCAAACAAATGTGTAGATAATATATAAAAATCAATATTTGCATTTTAGTCCCTGAAATTTCCAAAATTTGCAAAAAGGACCCTGATCAAAATCAAACCGGCTCGAGAACTCTGTAATCTCTGATTAACTCAAATAAACTCATTTAAGATAAAAACAGGGCGTTACAATTCTCCCCCACTAAGAAGAGATTTCGTCCTCGAAATCAATGAGAACCACAACTCATAAGATAGAATAAAGAACTAAAGACAGTAAGAAGAACTCACGTCATCCGAATAACTCCGAAAATCGCTGTCTCATGTCAGACTCTGTCTCCCAAGTCGCTTCCTCGACGCCGTGACGGCTCCATTGCACTTTCACCAACGGAATCGACTTGGTCCTGAGTTGTTTCTCCTTCCGATCAAGGATCTGAATCGGTCGCTCAGAGTAGCTCAGAGTCTCGTCTAACTCGACTTTGTCAGGCTGAAGGATATGAGAAGGATCTGGATGATACTTTCGCAGCATAGAGACGTGAAAAACGTCATGAATACCAGATAAAGACGGAGGAAGTGCAAGCCTGTAGGCAAGATCGCCTATCTTCTCGAGAATCTTGTACGGCCCGATGAATCTCGGAGATAATTTCCCCCTCTTACCGAATCTGACAGTGCCTCTGAACGGAGAAATCTTCAGAAAAACTCGGTCTCCCTGATCAAAACTCAGAGGTCTACGCCTGACATTCGCATACTTCGCCTGTCTATCTTGAGCTGACTTCATTCTGGTCTGAATGATCTTAACCTGCTCTGCCATATCTCTAAGCATATCCGGTCCCAAATCTGGTGACTCGGACAAGTCATCCCAAAACAACGGAGATCGACATTTCTTACCGTACAATGCCTCAAAAGGCGCCATACCGATACTCGCTTGGAAGCTGTTGTTGTAAGAAAACTCGACAAGAGGCAAAAAATCCTGCCAACTAGTGCCAAAATCTAGCACTACCGCTCGCAGCATATCCTCTAACGTCTGGATAGTCCGCTCTGACTGTCCATCGGTCTGAGGATGATAAGCTGTACTCAGATGCAATCGAGTACCAAGTGCCCCCTGAAGACTGTGCCAGAAGTGAGAAGTGAATCTAGGATCTCTATCTGAAACGTTCGACTTCGGCACACCATGCAATCTCACAACATTGCTAACATACAACTCAGCCATCTGATCATGACGATACGTCATCCTGTACGGAATAAAACTCGCAGACTTCGTCAATCGGTCGATCACTACCCAAATGGCATCGCATCCTCGAACGGATCGTGGTAGCTTCGTGACGAAATCCATGGAAATGTGATCCCACTTCCATTCAGGAACAGATAGACTATGCAACAGACCTCCTGGTCGCTTCCGTTCTGCTTTCACCTGTTGACAATTCAAACACCGAGATACAAACCTCGCTACGTCGCTCTTCATTCTCTTCCACCAGAACTGGTTCTTCAGATCGTTGTACATCTTACGACCTCCAGGATGAATACTAAACCGACTTCAATGAGCCTCTCGGAGAATACGCTGTCTCAATTCCAAAATATCAAGCACAACAATACGGTTATTCACATACAGTACATCATCTCTAACCTGGAATTCAGACTGATGACCCGATCTGACTTTCTCTACTGAAATCTGGATGCTCGGCTCAGACTTCTGTGCTTCTCTGATTGCAACAAACAACTCTGGCTCGGCTTGAATAGCAAGCACTCTGATAGTCTCCCTATCTGTTTCAAACTCTAAACCAGAAGTGCAACAATCATCGATCAACTGAGAAACACCGATAGTAGAAAGAGATAAAGAACAAAGCTTTCGGCTCAAGACATCTGCAACTGCATTAGATATCCCCGGATAGTACTTGATTTCACAGTCGAAATCCTTCAACAGATCTAACCATCTTCTCTGTCTCATATTTAGCTCTGCCTGTGAAAACAAGTACTTAAGGCTCTTATGGTCAGAAAAGATCTCGAAAGACTCACCATAAAGATAGTGACGCCAGATCTTCAGAGCAAAGACGATCGCAGCTAGTTCAAGATCATGGACCGGATAACGAGTCTCGTGCGGTTTCAGCTGCCTCGATGCATACGCTATCACATGCTTATGCTGTATAAGAACACAACCCAAGCCTTGGTTAGAAGCATCACAATAGACTGTGAAACCTCCAGTACCCTTCATAATAGAAAGAATTGGAGCACTGGTCAGTCTCCTCTTTAGATCAACAAAGCTAGCCTCACAATCTGGAGTCCAAACAAAAGGCGCATTCTTCTGAGTCTGCTGGGTAATAGTCTTGGAAATAGACGAGAAACCCTCGATGAAACGACGGTAATAACCAGCTAAACCCATGAAGCTTCGGATCTTCGGCACTGAAGTAGGTCTAGGCCAATTCATAACCGCTTCAATCTTGCTGGGATCGACAGAAATCCCATCTTCAGAAATAATATGACCGAGAAAGACAACTCGATCTAACCAAAATTCGCATTTCGACAGCTTGGCAAACAACTGCTCAATTCGCAAAATCTGCAATACGGTCCTCAAGTGCTCTTGTTCTGAATGCGGTCTTAGGAACGTCTTCCTCTCGCACTCTCAACTGGTGATAACCTGACCTCAGATCAATCTTAGAGTTGACAGAAGAACCCTGCAGTTGATCAAAAAAGTCATCTATTCGGGGTAAAGGATACCTGTTCTTAACTGTAGCCTGATTCAATTGACGGTAGTCGATACAGAGCCGCATAGAACCATCCTTCTTCCGAACGAATAGAACAGGAGCACCCCAAGGCGATACACTAGGTCTGATGTATCCCTTGGCAATCAAATCCTCAAGCTGCTCCTTCAACTCTCTCAATTCAACAAGTGCCATACGATAAGGAGCTTTTGAAATAGGTTGAGTACCTGGCACTAAGTCAATGCTGAATTCTATTTCTCGAATAGGTGGCAAACCAGGAACATCTTCCGGGAACACATCAGCAAATTCTCTAACCACCGGTAAATCTGCCAAAGCTGGGCTAGATTTCAGTACATCAACCGCATAAAACAAAAATCCTTCTGCACCTCTTTGTAGCAAACGAGTCATAGATAACACTGAAATCAAAGGAATTCTAGATCGAGAACCCTTACCAAAGAATTTCCACTCGTCTGCCATTTCCGGTCTGAACCTGACAACTTTCTGGAAACAATCGACTGTCGCCCTGTACTTGGTTAAAGCATCTATCCCGACAATACAATCAAAATCTGACAGTCCAAGTACAATACAGTCGAATTCTAACAAATTTCCTTCAAAACACAGTTCACAGTTCCTGACTAATCTGACAGAAACAATTCCTCCACCCAAAGGTGAAGTAACAGCTACTACTGTAGGCAACAATTCAGTTGGCAAAGCATGCAATAATACGAATTTCTCAGAGATAAAAGAATGGGAAGCACCTGTATCTATCAAGACATGAGCAGAATAACCGAAAATCGAACACTTACCTGCTATAACATCGTCAGGTGCTGCTTGAGCCTGATCCTCTGTCAGAGCAAAGACTCGTGCTTGCTGTCTCGAAGGCTGATTTGAACTGGTACTACCTCCCTGTCTGTTATGCTGCTGAGGCTGGAAAGAGTGCACTGCAGAAGACTGCCTCTCAGGCTGAGCTGCAGGTCTAGAAGAACTCCCACTCTGAGCTCTATCTCTGTTACGCTGTGGGCACACTTTAGAGAAGTGTCCCGGTTGCTGACAGGTGTTACAATTGCCGAAGACTCCCACACACTAATCCGGTGAGTGTCTTCCTCCACACTTGCTGCAGTACAAGGATGATGACCCAGAACTCGGTCCTGAACCGAATTGCTTCGAACCACTGGAACTGGACGAACTGTTCCCCTGCCTCTTGAACTGTTTACCTCTTGCCTTGTACTGATCCTTTCTGTTTCCCCCACTGTTACAACCTTCATACCTCTGCTGCTGGTTCTGATGCTGAGGTGGCTGATTCTGATACTGAGAGGGTTGGTTCTGATACTGCCTCTGCTGCTGAGGTGCTACCTGATTACCTCTTTGCCTCCACAAGCTTGCTTCTGCTCCCTTTGCGTGATTCATGGCATCCGCAAAGTTGTCTGGCCTAGCAGTGTTCACCAAAGTGAAGATGTCAGGATTCAAGCCATTTATGAAGTGATCTGCCTTAGCTTCTTCATCTCCGGCAATTAGTGGTGCAAAACGCAACAGACTATCAAACTTGGCAACGTACTCTTCTATGTTCAGATTCCCTTGTCTCAAATTGGCAAATTCTGCTCCCTTGTCCTTACGGTACGAGATAGGGAAAAACCGCTTATAGAATTCAGATTTAAAAAGAGTCCAAGTAACTTCCGTACCTCTATTCTCTATTGCTTTCTTTGTCATGATCCACCAGCTCTTAGCAACCCCACGTAGCTGATGAATGACTAACCTGATTCTGCGGTCATCTGTGTAATCAATGGAATCGAATAGCTGATCAATATCATCCAAGCAACTCTCCCAGTCAACTGGATTTTCTGAACCCATCAATAATGGCGGATTGAACGACTGAAACCTCTTCAACAAGGTTTCCATAGGCGTTGCTGAAGCATCCAACTGATCAACTTCAGTGCTAGCTTGCTCAGTCGCAGGGATAACTGGCGGTGTGTTTCTGTTTATCACTCGACGAGGACCCATCTGATAATCAAAGGTTAGGACACGAGATATCTCAATCGCTACAATCAGTGCCCTTACAACCGCTTGGAATACCGGATACCAGTCGATAACAGAAACAGTTATATTTCAAGTAGATCATGCTTTATAAATTAAATCACATAACCATGTAATTCAATAATTCTCAATAATAAAGCATACTCGCATGGAATTAAGTACACAGTTAAAATAATTCAAACACATGCGAGGAGCCAATACACGCAGACTCGATCTACCCGCTCACTCTAGTTCGACCAAGAATCTTAAGGCTCTGATACCACTTAATGTGAGACCTCGGTTCTAAACAAAAATTAAAGGAGTAGTTCAATAAGTAAGCAATTAAAAGCCAAGAGAATTTTTTATTTTTTTTTTAAAAGGGGACGCGCGGGCGCGTATGGCGTCCTGCCCAAGCCCTTGCGTGGGCGCGCCTGAAGCTCTGCCCAAAACATTCGAAACAAAGTGCGGGATGTGCGGGCGCACCACCCAAGGTGCGGGCGCGCATGGCCTGCTGAATTGGCTCAAAACAATCCTCCAAAAGTGTAATAACATAACCAAAAGAACTCTAACATGATCCAATTAATATATATCCAACAACATAGCATTTAAATACATAAAAATGAAGAACACGCATCGATGCTAGCTATTACAAGCCGATTACAGAATACAAGAGTTCTAACCACAAGCAAGACCACTCCCAATCCAAATTCCAGTTCTTAACATGCTTCAAAACATAAACTAGATTGTCATGCTAACAAGACTTCTAAACCGAGTCTCACTTCTACATCATTCCCTCAAAGCTAACCATGCCTCTTCTGACTTGATCCTGCCCCACCTGTTGCCAAGTACACATACAAAACAAAGCATCAGTCGGAAAACCGGTGAGAATGATAATCCCAGTAAAAGCAACATACGAGTAATACAACAATAATCATGCTTTCAAGACAACAACGAAATCCATGACAACGTAATGAGATGCATGTCTTTAAACTGGGATATCAAATCTGATAAATGAGGGATTGCTGCTGTGCTTTTGGGATCCCGAGGGTGAGATTGCGTAACGACTCACCGACTCACCCAATCGAGGTGGTGCCACGTATCCCACTCCTCTAGACTTTGAGCAACTATAATGAGTATGCTAGCACTAGGAGAAACGACTACGACCTAGGCCACTCAATCATAGTTCCCAAACGTCTAAACAAAAAGGGCGGTTCTGCCCGCTGAAAACAAGATTGGCTCAAGATGAATGCATAACAGAACATAAAACATAGCCATATAACAAAAGCTCAATCAAAACAACAAAACACAAGTTCCTCATGCTAGAACGAGTGTAGATGCAAGTATGTGCTTTTAAGGGAAACTCGAGAACCAACTGTCCCGAGTATGCTATCCCGCTATCGATGTCTGCTTTTACCTTTCAATGTCGTAGATCCAACTCCGGACAAGCTACAACAAAGGATTGTATCAACAACTATACAACCTAAACAACAAACAACGGTTCAAGGAAATCTCTTTACCGATCTTCGTCCAACTCTTGACGAACAATGCTGCTAACACGGGCTTGACAAACTCCAAACGAATCTGTTCAGATACAAATCAAAGATCAATTACCATGATCGACATACAAGCCAAGTTCATCAACTTCAACAATGGTTCAAATCTCCAAAACTCAAACCGACGGCATAACGGCTATAACTGAACAAACCGACAACGCAGACAGCAGTTCAATAGCGATATAACCTCATAACAATTCTAAGACAACCAAAACAAGGCAATCCCAACAAATCTCAAATCACAATTTTCGAAAATGGCTTCCAAAAAATCATAACAATTCCGAACGTCGCTCAAATTCAAAATCGACAGATAATAGACGATCAGAACTCTGTAGAGAACAACATACTCGAATCTAGAACAATTCTAACAACATCCAAAAACTAGAACGTATTTGATCGTAGAAAAACTTACGATATAACAGAGCTCTCACTGCAGTGATCACTAATCTGCCTTCAGAAATAATTTCTAACGGCCGGATCGAGCTCGGGAGGAGATCTGAAAGCTTGGAAAAGCTTGAAGGCATCTTCAATGGAGGAGCTCGATTTAGGGAAGAGGATGAAATGATTTCCAAGTCAAACAAATGTGTAGATAATATATAAAAATCAATATTTGCATTTTAGTCCCTGAAATTTCCAAAATTTGCAAAAAGGACCCTGATCAAAATCAAACCGGCTCGAGAACTCTGTAATCTCTGATTAACTCAAATAAACTCATTTAAGATAAAAACAGCGCGTTACAGTTCCCCTCCAACCACGTGTCTTTGATTTGACCACTCGGCTACCGATAGTAGTTTGGAACTATCGATCCTAGTTCGGATCTTCCGAACTTCTTCTTGCCCAATAAACCAATCAAAACCCATGCCCTGTCCGACTGTCATACGGTCGGAACTACCGATCTCACGTTCGGAACTTCTAAACTGTTCGTAGCATCCGATCAGCCATGCTAGCTTCCAAACACGATCGGAACTTCCGATCCTCCTTCAGAACGTCCGATCTTTTCCAAATATACGAAGTCTTAGAAATCACTTTTGATCGTTCAGAATCTGATTTCAACTTCTTGAGCTCAAACTAGCATCCTTTAATCATTCTTATGCAATAGATTAGCTCAATTAGGAGGCGGGCTACTACATGAAGTTTGACAACATAAAGACGAAGCCAAGGGAAACTATGGCTGAGTTTGATGAACGATTTTGAAATATTTTTTGTGAACTTATTTCTCTTGGTAAATCTTACTCTAATCGTGAAACTGCCTTGAAGGTAATGAGAACTTTTCCTAGAGAATGAGATGTCAAGACAATCGCCATGCAGGAATCCAATGATCTAAGAAAGCTCGAGCTACATGATTTATTTGTAGATCTCAAGGCCTATGAGTTTGAACTTGGAATAAGAACTGAAGAGGAGCCTTTGACTTCTCAACCTAAAAAAGCACTAACCACGACTGTTTCATACTCGCCAGTTGAGGAGGTTTCAACAAAGAAGACAACGGAACAAATTATCAATGAGGCCTTGTCTATCTTTGTCAAAAATTTAGGAACATTTATGCGTAAAAATCAGTCAAAATTCACTAAGCCCTATTATAAAAAGGATCACACAGATGATGGTCCCGCGTGTTATAACTGTGGCAATAAAAGCCATTTTATTGCAGAATGCACCAAGCCCAGAACTAATGAAAAGAAACAATCAGTTGAGAAGAAGAATGGAAAGGAAGAGAGAAGGAAATCCAGGAAGAAAAGAGAACAAAAAATTTTGGTCGCTAATGAAAACAAAAGCAAATTGGCGGAATCAGATTCGAAATCATCTAGTTTCGACAGTTCATCAGATGAGAGTGATGACGAGAAGGTACAGTTCCTTATGGCCAAGTCCCAGCCAGAAGAAGAAAATATTGAGGTATTTAATTTTGGATCTTCAGAATTTACATGAGAAGATTGAGTAAATTCTTAACAAGAAATGGCTAAAGATTACATGAAACTCACTCAATCATCCGAGGAAGTAATAACAGAACATTCTAAACTCAAAGATAAGTCAAATGAAACTAGTTGCGTGCAATTAAAAGAACTTGAAAGTTTGCGAGAAAAGCTAAATCTGTTGATTACTGGTAATGAAAACATGAGAAGAATGCTCCAAGATACTCTGAAAAAAAAATCAAAAGTTTCTTGCAACTGTTAATTCTTGGAACAAGTCTTCTGTCTCTTTTAATAAGATTTATGATAATAAAAAATAGTCTAATGATAATATTGGCCTAGGGTTTGATACAAATGAATTCAATGTTACTGAGAATAGCACAAAATTGCAACTAGATAAAGGTAAAATTAATTTTGTCAGATCCTGTACAATCTATGTGTTGGAAAACGGTGTTCAGATCAATCAGAATTGATACCCGGTGCAGCGGAAGTTTTAAAATTTTATATGGAACGATTTCATATCATGAGTATCAAAACTTTACGATTAAATTGTGCGTGTAAAAATTAAATAACAATTAAATTTTTACCTTGAATCTGGAAACGAGATTATGGACACCAACAGATAACTCTGCTCTTGTTGTATATCCCAGGAACTGATGGACGAACAATTCTTCAATCAGGTCCACGAACAGAATTTGAATCCCTCTGATAGATTGCACTAGAAAATCTATCAGAAGTTTCTACGAAGAGAATTAACGAATTTGATCCGTTAAACCAGACTGCAAATTCAAAATTCACAGGCTGGAATTTTAAGAACAGAGAGAGGGGGGGCGGCGGCCACTATAGGAAAAACTAGGGTTGTGACCTCTGTTGTTTAATTTCTGTACTGCAATAACTTATTTATAATGTGGGCTGCTAACAGCTTAGGGCCCATTAGTCATAAGTTCAAGCATGACAAGCAAAGCCCGCATGTTCAAAAATTAATATAAAATTCATCGTGACTCAGATTGATAAACCAATTTCACCAATGTGTACAGAAACCATTTCTGCATCTTTTAAAGTCAAGATAAATTTTCTGAATATAAGAAGTCCCACTTCTTTATTCACTAAATTTAACTCTTTAAATTTAATTATCTCAACGGGGATTAAAAATCCATTACTTGTGTGACCCTCAATGGTTCAGGGATACAGCTAGCCGTGGGCTCACAACTCCTTGTGACTCGGAACAACAATTTCCGACTTGCCCATCGAATCATGGTAAGAGCGCCTAGCAACATCGCCCCATGATTCCCTAGGTATCACTGATAGTGCTTGCAAAAACCAATAGATTTTGGTTAGCGTACAGTACGGTCCCTTCATCCATATATCCCGATCAAATCAACAACCATTGGTAAATCGAGAGTCGCTCGAGATTCGATAACTATGCAATGCATCTTGAAGATCAAATAGTGACATCGCATGTGCTACTAAGAAACTATTTCTTAAAACACATCATGTACTCTGGCCAGAGATTCGTCACACTAATATCTCCTCAGATTGCATAAGATATCCACACTAGCAAGTATGTGGTGAATCTTTGACAACAAAGCATCGACTCCTATATGTGTCGTAACTGTACCCAATCCCGACACCTGATGACCCCAATAGAGTCGGTAAACGAGTCAAAGTACAGTACTAGCATATAGAGTCTCAATGATGTTTCAAGTAGTAAGGACTAATGGTGTACAACCAAAACTGCGGACTTTATCCACTCGATAAGTGATAACCACTTGGAAAGTCCGGATAGCGTAGTTCGATCATTCATCGTATGAATATCCATTTGCATGCTTTGAACATCTCTATGTTCCATACCAATGAAACGTGGTACTCGGCATCGCAAATGCTAGTCTCAATCTCGAGCGATCCTTATCCTTATTAACGGACGGCTCAATCGACTAGGAACTGTTTAGAATATACAGTGACTATAAGATGTGTTTCATGATAGCCATCCCCATGTGCCACCACATCTTACATACACTATAGTATATTCAAGGTCTTCATCTAAACATCTTATAGTATGTCACAACATAATATTATGATAAAAGATAAAGTAAATGCCATTATAAAAGTGTAAATTATATTAAACAAAGATTGTTTACACAAAGAGTCATAAAAGCCCTTAGCCACAAGTTGGCTCACTGGGCACCCACTCTTTCAATCTCACACTTGCCCTAAAGCCAACTAGTCATACTACGCAGTCCCATTGCTTCGCGATGTTTGTCAAATAATGGTCCTAGCAAGGGCTTAGTAAGTGGATCAGCGATATTGTCTGCAGAGGCCACTCTCTCGATAGTGATGTCTCCTCTTTCCACGATCTCCCGGATGATGTGGTATTTCCTCAGTACGTGTTTGGATCTTTGATGAGACCTTGGTTCCTTTGCCTGAGCAACGGCACCCGTGTTGTCACAGTACACCGGGACTGGACCAACAACTTCAGGAATGACGCCCAACTCTTGGACGAAATTCCTCATCCAAACGGCCTCTTTAGCAGCAGCTGATGCCGCAATGTATTCTGCCTCAGTGGTGGAATCCGCTGTGGTGTCCTGCTTGGAACTATTCCAAGAGACAGCACCGCCATTGAGCATGAACATAAATCCAGAGGTTGACTTTGAGTCATCCACGTCACTTTGGAAGCTAGAGTCGGTATAGCCTTCCAATTTCAGTTCTCTTCCTCCATATACCATGAACATATTCTTAGTCCTTCGTAAGTACTTTAGAATGTCCTTCACGGCTTTCCAATGCATTTGACCGGGATTGGCTTGATATCTGCTCGTGACACTGAGAGCAAATGCTACATCCGGTCTGGTAGATATCATCCCATACATGATACTACCTATGGCTGACGCATATGGTACATGTGTCATTTTCTCTATCTCTTCATCAGTCTTAGTCAATACCTTACCATCAGGCCCAAGCTTTCTCTTGTAGATCCATTTACACCCTATTGGAACAATTCCATCGGGAGGATCTACTAAAGACCAAACTTGGTTTGTATGCATCGAATCTATTTCTGACTGCATAGCTTCAAGCCATAAATTTGAATCCGCATCAGAAATTGCTTCCTTGAAGTTTCTTGGATCACATCCAACGTCGGGTTCATCTTGATCCCCTTCAAGAAGAAGACCATATCGAATAGGAGGTCTAGAAGTCCTTTCGGATCTTCTAGGTATAGGCGTGTCCATCAATGGTTCCTGAGGTGTAGGATCTTTATTTTGTATCTTGGGTTCTTCTCGAATTTTTTCGAGTTCCATCATCTCGCCTTTCTTATCCAATAAGAACTCCTTCTCCAAGAAGGTGGCATTCCTTGAAACAAACACTTTTGTTTCAGTAGGATGATAGAAATAATATCCGATTGAATTCTTCGGATACCCTACAAAATAACATAAGGTGGATCGACTATCCAACTTATCTCCCACTGTCTGCTTCACGTAAGCAGGACATCCCAAATCCTCAAGTACGAATACTTAGGAGCTTTGCCATTCCATAACTCGTATGGTGTTTTATCCACTGCTTTGGTGTGGATGTTGTTCAACAACAATACCGTCGTTTCAAGCGCGTAGCCCCAAAACGAAGGTGGAAGCTCACTGAAGCTCATCATGGATCGAACCATGTCCAACAAAGTTCGATTACGACGCTCCGATACACCATTCAGCTGAGGTGTCATAGGAGGAGTCCATTGAGAGAGAATCCCATTCTCTTTTAGATAGTCCAAAAACTCGGTACTTAAGTATTCTCCACCTCGATCCGATCGAAGTGCTTTAATACTTTTACTTAGTTTGTTTTCTACTTCAGCCTTGAATTCTTTGAACTTTTCAAATGCTTCAGACTTATATTTCATTAAATATAAATACCCATACCTTGAATAATCATCAGTAAAGGTAATGAAGTAGGTGTTGCCACATTTAGTACCAATCCTAAATGGACCGCAAACATCTGTATGGATCAAATCCAACAGATTTTGACTTCGCTCAGGTTTCCCCTTGAATGGAGATTTAGTCATTTTTCCTTTCAGGCAGGACTCACAAGTAGGTAGAGAGTTAATTTCAGACATATCAAACATGCCCTCTCCCACTAGCTTGTTCATCCTCCTTGAGGAAATATGACCTAACCTAGCATTCCAAAGTTTTGCCGGGTTTTGACTATCGTTTTTTTTCTTTTATTTGTTGTTACCGGTTTATCAACATAATTAATTGGAACGTCTTTTTAATTTTAAGTTATATAGATCGTTTTTAAATTGTGCACTTCAAATCAAACATTCATTCTTGTAAATATTGCAAATCCCATTCACAAAATTACAAGAAAACCCATCTCTATCAAGCATAGAAATAGAAATAATGTTTTAATGAAATATTTGGCACAAATAAAAATATCTTTCTCATAATACAACTTAAAATTGGTTTGCAAAATTAAACAAATATTTCCCATAGCTATGGATTTAGCTCTGGAACCATTCCCGAGCCTTGACTGGGTCTCACCCATCCTTAGCCTATTACTTTTTGTCATCATTTGCAACTCATTGCAAATGTGAGATCTACGTCTGGTATCCAATACCCAAGAAGTAGTATTAAGAAAAATATTTATTTCAATGTAAAACATACCCTTTGCAGTTCGCAACTACTCGTGGTATTCCTTGCAATTACGTTTCCAATGTCCGGATTTCTTGCAGTGATGGCAAACTTGTTTAGACTTGTCCAATTTTGCATGTAACATTTGGCCTTGAGATCATGGTCCAACCATTTCTCTAGTTCGGCCAACCTTTCGGCAGTTACATCAGCCGGGGCTGTTTTCGGAGAAGCCTTTTCTAACACTTAGAAAATCTTTTCCGAACTTAGGACAATCTTAACTTATGGAATCATTCCGTATTGTTTGCGCCAGTAAGTTTGTTTTGTTCGAGAATTGAAACATGTGGATTACGAAGATTCATCATAATGATATACTGAGATGAAACAGACAATTATCGATGATTGTTTAATTAATTTACTAAGACATAAAATATGGCGATATTTCATTTTATGAATTACACTCCCACTATTTTGTCAATTTCACTACCCTCTAGTGAAAACGAGAAACATTTTCTTTAGTGGGAACATGGAGTCCAATTGAAGGGATATTTATAGGTTACTCACCAATATAATCAGTCAAGTTCTGCCTGGTCTTGGAAGAAACCAGTCCAGTGAAATCAAATGATCAAAAGAGATATCATAAACAGTTCTTTAATTGTAAACCAGTTCAGAAAAGGTATATGCTAAATAATAAAAATCCCAGGCCTACGAAACAAATGGACAAATCTAGCATTACATATGATATTTGAAGAAATAATAAATCTATGAAAGTTTTGATGAGCAAACATGTAGATATGCTAAGGTAATCCAAATATGGGTTTTGAAAAGACTAATCTATCAAGGACCCAAACAAGATGAGGGTACCAAAGTTTATTATTGAATAACAGGTTGGAAATACTACTTGGTATTTAGACAGTGGATGCTCAAGGCACATGACTGGAAACAAAGAGTTGTTGTCTGAAATAGTTGAAATCAAAGGTCCAAAGATTACATTTGGAGACAACTCGAAAGGTAAAGCCATGGGTAAGGGTAAGATTATCCATGAATATTGTTATTAATGACATTTTGCTCGTTGAAAATCTTTTCTATAATCTGATTAGCATTATCCAATTATGTGATAATGGTTATGCCGTAGAATTTATTCAACAAACTTGCATGATAAAGTGTAAGAATTAATGGTAATGTTATATTAACTGGTTTAAGAGAACAAAATACTTATAAGATAAACTTGCAACACAGTCAACATTTTTATTGCACAAAATGAGAAACAATGGATATGGCATAAACAATTATATCATATTCATTTCAAATCCATATCTAGTTTGAGTAAAAGTAATTTAGTTACTGGTTTGCCCGAAGGAAATTTTATCAAATAAAATATTTGTACAACTTGTTAGTTAGGTAAGCAGGTACGATCTACTTTTAAAAATAAGGGTTGTAACTATTCCGCTCAATTTTTAAGTTTGTTACAGATGGATATTTTTGGTCCTATTCCTATAAAGAGTTTAGGGGGAATGAGGTACACTCTCGTAGTAGTAGATGATTATTCAAAATTTACTTGGGTTATTTTGTAGATCCAAGTGTGGTACACATTCAAACCAAGTGTGGAATCTTGTAGATCCACCTGAGGGAATTGTTCTTATAGGGTATAAATGGATTTACAGGATAAAACTTGGGGCGGATGGGAAGGTTGTGAACTTCAAGGCGCGATTGGTAGCAAAAAGTTATACTTAAAGACAAGAAGTTGACTTTGAGGAAAATTTTTCTCCTGTCGCAATGTTCAAGTCTATAAGGATACTGCTAGCCATAGCATCATGGTATGAGTATGAAATATGACAGATGGATGTGATGACGGCCTTTATTAATGGGGATATTAAGGAAGATATTTATATGTCTCAGCCTGAAGGATTTACATCTATCAGAAGTGATAATATGGTATGTAAACTTTAGAGATCTATTAATGGTTTCAAACAGGCATCTAGGAGTTGAAACCTCAGATTTGATGGTACAATCAAATCATTTGATTTTACTAAGAATCCTGAGGAACCCTGTGTGTATAAGATGGTCAGTGGGAGTGATGTGTCATTCCTGGTACTTTATGTTGATGACATTCTACTCATTTAGGAATGATGTAGAAATGTTGCAGTCAACTAAAGTATGGATAGCGAGTAAGTTCTCAATGCAAGACTTGGGTGAAGCATCTTTTGTATTGGGAATACAGATCTATCGGGATAAATCGAAAAGATTGCTTGGTCTCACCCAATCTATATATATTGATACCATCGTGAAGAGGTTCTCTATGGAAGAGTCCAAGAGAGGACATCTACCAATGTGTCATGGCGTGTCACTATCCAAGTCCACGTCTCCCAAGACTGATGCAGAGATAGTGACGATGACACGCATCTCCTATTGATAGTATCATGTATGCGATGATATCTACATATCTTGACGTGGAATTTGCACTAAGTTTTGCAAGTAGACATCAATCGAACCCCGGTCTTCCACACTGGAAAGCTGTGAAAGACATCCTCAAGTACTTGAGAACGACTAAGAATGTGTTCTTGGTCTATGGGGTGGATAACTAAAATTGGAAGGCTATACCGACTCCAGCTTCCAAAGCGATATTGATGATTCAAAGTCAACCTCTTGGTTTGTATTCATGCTCAATGGTGTGTTGTCTGTTGTAAGAGTTTCAAGCAAGACAGCAATGCGGATTCCACCACTGAGGCCAAATACATTACTGCATTAGATGCAGCAAAGAAGGGTGTTTGGACGAGGAATTTCCTCCAAGAGTTGGATGTTATTCCTAATGGAGTTGCTCCAGGTCTCTTCAAAAATCCAAATGTGTACTGAGAAAATACCACATCATCCGGGAGATTGTGGAAATATGAGAGGTCTCGTTAGACAGAGTCGCCTCCGTAGATAATGTTGCTGATCCACTAACTAAGCCTTTACCAGGACCATTATTCGAAAAGAATTGCAAATCAATGGGTTTTAAGCATATGGGTAGTTGGCTCTAGTGTAATTGGGAGATTGTTAGAGTAGGTGTCCGTCGAGCCAAAGTTTTGGCCGATGGTCCTTGAGATAACTCTTGTATGACAATCTTTATTTTAATAATATTTGACATTATTTAATTTGGCACACCTTTATCTGTATACTCATGCTATTTGCATAGATAAAACCCTTGAATATATAAATAGTATAAATAATATGATATGGTCATGTGATGACTATCATGAAACTCATATTAGTAATACTGTATATTCTAAACTATTCCTAGTTGATTCAGCCGCCACAAAGAAGGATAAAGGTCGCTCGAGCTTGATACTAGTATAGGCGATGTGAGTACCATGTTTCATTGGTATGGGACATGGTGATATCCAAGCATGAAAATGGGTGGTCCTTGTAGAGTGCAATGAACAACCCTTCCTAAAGGACTTTTCATGTGGTTCTCACTTATCAAGAGGAATAGTCCTAGTTTATGGTTGTACACCATTAGTCCTTATGACCCGAGACAACATGAAGACTCTATATGCTAGAGCTTCACTTTGACTTGTTTACCGACTCAACTGGGGTCATCATGTGACAATGTTGGGTGTTGTGTTGAAACATATAGGAGTCGATGCATTGTAGCAGGGGATTCACCGCTTACCTTCGGGAATGGATATCCTATGTGATATCATGCATATGTATCTTGAAATATCTGATCAGAGTAGGTGGTAATTAAGAAAGGGTTTCTTGAAGGGACTGTACTGTACGCTAACCATAATTGAATGGTTTTTGTAGGCACTATCATTTGATACCTAGGGAGTCATGTAAGCGATGCTGCTAGACGTTTAACATGATTGGTTGGGTACCATCAGACTTGAGTTTTCTGATGTTCTTATTATCAAGAAGTTTTTTTTTTTTTTTTTTTTTTAAAAAAAAACACCGCCGGAAGCGGGGGGTTAGGCAGACCCCTACCTGTATATAAACATAAAAAAGCGATACAAATAAAACCTAACGGAGGAGGGGGACTAGGACAAGACCTCCCCAAAAGGCTATACAAAGGTAATAAGAACATCAGAACAGCTAGGGTATCGAAAAATATACAACCAAAGCATCCCTAGGAAATAAGTATAAACAAATAACATCAAAGATAACTAACTAAGTCAACGTCAGCAGTCATCCTGGGCAGCAAAAGCTAGAAGAGAACCACAGCTCGGCCCAGCAAAATCAAAAACGGACACTGAGGCGCGAAGAGTGGCTGGTATCAACCTGTGCAGTAAAACCTAGAGGAGATCCACAACTCCAGGCCAGCAAAATCAAATCCGACACTAAAGCGCGAAAAGAGGCTGGCACCATCCAGAGCTGAACAACAGATCAAAGCTATGCAAGAAATATGTCCAAAAGTCATGATCAGCTGGGAAGTCACTATACATAGGCCGCAAGGAAAAAGAGGAGCGACCGCAAACCAGCAGGCCCAGAGCAAAAAAGCAGGAAAATGGCGAAGGAAACTCAAGCCATAACCTAACTCCCAAGAAGACTGGAAATCCAAAAAGCAAGGGGCACGAGAGACCGCCCACAAAACATCCAAACAACAGCAAGAACCAGGCAAGGAGAAGCACAATGAACACCTGGTGGTCCATCACCCTGAAGAAGCAAAGCAAGCGACAGGGGAACAAACTAACTCCAAAAACTTCGGAAAAGGGCCGGAGAGCTGTACCTGCAAAGAAAAATAAATAGCTACATATATCTAAATCCAGGATGACCTAGACCAAAAAGGAGAGCAAACAAAGAAAAAGAAAGCCCAAGAGAAATGGCTATAAGCGAGCGTGAGGCTCTAATAAAACCTAGATCTAAGGTAAGGAAGCCCGGAATAGTCAGAACGGGCCAACGCAGCGATGGGAGTGGTTAAAGGAACACCAATCTCCAACAAACACTGCCTATGAACATGAGCCTTGAAAGAGTGGGTGCCCAGTGAGCCAACTTGTGGCTATGGGCTTTGATGACTCTTTGTACAAACGATCTTTTGTTTAATGTAATTTACACTTTTATTAATGGCAATGACTTTATCTTTCTTCATATTGTTATATTATGATATACTATTGTTGTTTTGATAAAGACCTTGAATATACTATAGTGTATGTAAGATGTGGTAGAACATGGGGATGTCTATCATGAAATACATCTTATAGTCACTGTATATTCTAAACTGTTCCTAGTCGATTGAGCCGTCCGATAATAAGGATAAGGATCGCTCGAGTTTGAGACTAGCATTTGCGATGTGAAGTACCACGTTTCATTGGTAGGGAACATGGAGATGTTCGAAGCATGCAAATGGATATTCATAGGATGAATAATCGAACTACCCTATCCGGACTTTCCAAGTGGTTATCACTTATCGAGTGGATAAAGTCCGCGGTTTTGGTTGTACACCATTAGTCCTTACTACTTGAAACATCATGGAGACTCTATATGCTAGTACTGTGCTTTGACTCGTTTACCGACTCTATGGGGGTCATCAGGTGTCGGGATTGGGTACAGTTACAACACATATAGGAGTCGATGCATTGTTGTCAAGGATTCACCACATACTTGCGAGTGTGGATATCCTATGCGATCTGAGGAGATATTAGTGTGACGAATCTCTGGCCAGAGTACTTGATGTGATTTAAGAAATGGTTTATCTTAGTAGCACATGCGATGTCACTAATTTGATCTTCAAGATGTATTGCATAGTTATCGAATCTTGAGAGACTCTCGATATACCAATGGTTGTTGATTCGATCGGGATATTTGGATGAAGGGACCGTACTGTACGCTAACCAAAATCTACTGGTTCTTGTAGGCACTATCAGTGATACCTAGGGAATCATGGGGCGATGTTGCTAGGCGCTTTACCATGATTCGTTGGGCAAGTCGGAAAGTGTTGTTCCGAGTCACAAGGAGTTGTGAGCCCACGGCTAGCTGTATCCCTGAACCATTGAGGGTCACACAGTGTAATGGAGTTTTAATCCCCGTTGAGATAGTTAAATTTAAAGAGTTAAATTTAATGAATAAAGAAGTTGGACTTCTTAAATAAGAGTAAGGGAGTAGGATTTACTAAAATGACATAGGGATGGACATTTTTGGAAACCACTGAATTCGGATTCAGGAAAATTTATCTTGACTTTATAATGTGCAGAAATGGTTTCTGTGCACATTGGTGAAATCGGTTCATCAATCGGAGTCACGATGAATTTTATATTAATTTCTGAACGTGCGGGCTTTGCTTGTCGGGCCTCAACTTATGACTAATGGGCCCTAAGCTGTTAGTGGCCTGCATTATAAATAAGTTATTGCAGTACAGAAATTAGATACAACTGGTCATAATTTTGAGAGCAAAATTTCGAAACCCTAGCCTCCTCTCAAGAATATTTCGGCCGACCCCTCCCTCTCTCTGTCAGAGAAATTCCGGTCTGTGATTTTGAATTGCAGTCTGGAATAAGCGAATCAAATTCGTTATTCTCTTCGCAGAAAACTTCTGATAGATTTTCTAGTGCAATCTATCAGAGGGATTAAACCTCCATTCGTGGACCTGATTGAAGGAGTTCATCGGTTCCAGGGAGAGACAACAAGAGCAGAGAAATCTGTTGGAGTCCAATAATCTCGATTCGAGATTGAAGGTAAAATTTAATAATTGTTATTTAAATTTTACACACACTTATAATTTAATCGTTGAACGGTTGATACCCACACTATGGAATTGTTCCATAATAAAATTTTTAAACTTCCGCTGCACCGGGTATCAATCGTGATTGATCTGAACGCCAATTTTTCAACAGTGGTATCAGAGCCAGGTTGCTCAGATCAAACGATTAAATTAATCGATTGTACAAAATTTTTGAGTCTCGGTTTTTGAAACAAAATAAATATTTTTAAATAAAAAAAAAAAATTTTCGGGGCAAAACCCGGGCAGCGATTGGATCGCTGCCCGGTTGGGCAGCAATTGTTGCTGCCCCGGGCGGCGCACGGCGCCGCCCAAAGGGGGCGCACAGCGCCGCCCACGGCGGCGCACGTCGCCGCCCAGGGGCGGCGCTCAGCGCCGCCCGGGCAGCGCTCGGCGCTGCCCAGGGCGGCGCACGGCGCTGCCCAGGGGCGACGCTCGGCGCCGCCCAGGGCAGCGCACGGCGCCGCCAGGGCAGCGATTGTCGCTGCCCTAAAGGGGCAGCCGGGCTGCCTCGGCCCGCGCCCACGGGTGCGGGCCGGCCCGGGAGTGTCCCGGGCGGCACGCGGGAAAAATTATTTTTTTTTATTTTATTTAAATTAATTTTAATGTGTTAAAATTTTATTTTTGGTCCGGTCAAAAATTTTTTTTGATTGGTTCACGAGGCATCGGATCGAATTGTTCGAGTCCGAAAATTTTAAAATTGATTTTTGGATAAATTTGAATTTTTGGAAAATTTTAATATTTTATCCTTAAATTGAATTTTGAAATCAATTATTTTTGGTACAATTGATGATAAGATTTGATCTTATGTATATATTAAGTAAAATATGATTTTATCTATAAAATTAGATTCTGTAGATAAAATATGATTTTATTTAATAAAAGGTAAAATATGATTTTATATGTAAAATATGATTTTATATATAAAATATGATTTTATCCTGTTTAAATTTGAATTGCCACTGCATGTTATCCAATAAATTAATTTTGAATTAAATGTTATTGGATAAGGATGATCGATTGCCATGACCAATTTTGTAGGTGTATGTTAGGAATTTACATTTGTTTTTATTGTTGTTGGTTTTATTAATGGGCCTGGTTTAAGGCCCAGTATGAATGTCATATGTAATAAAAGTGGGCTTGGTTTATGGCCCGTTCCCACCCCCTAAAAATGTATCCCCTACTTGTCATTGTTATTTATTGTAAATACATTAGATTTAGTGGGAGATCAAGATTTGAAGATGGTGGGCCCAGCAGACAATAAAGACAGAAGAAATGTAAATTGGAAGCACATGTAATAGGATTGCATTGCATACTGCATATTACCTAGGATTGGACTAAGACTCGTGATTGGCAACCACGGGTCAATTAGAAATGGAATCGATCATCCTATATAATATATGATATTATGATTGTATGCATGTTTTAGACATAATTGCGTGAATCCGGCAAGCATGCAATAATTTGAAATTGATGAGACAAATTTTTATAATTAAAAATCCCTCATTTTAAATATGATTTAAAATTGATATCAAGATAAATAAAGGAAATTTAAATTTGTTTAAATGTTCCTACCTTCCATCAACGGTCAATGTATGTGATGCTACCCGCGGATACGGTCCGGCTCATATTATTGGGGGGGCCCGTCCGTCGGAAAGCTGTACATTGGATCGACACATGTTGTAAGTTGGGTGGAACTCCCATGGGATCGGCTCATATTATTGGGGGATCCACATGGCGACCGTCCATCACAACTTAATATTGATGGGTCATCTTGACATGTCACTATAAACGGCGTCATATTATTGGGCCCTTATTGGACATGAGGTAAATACATGGGGGTTGCTTTGGAAGCAATTGGGCTCTACCTTTTGAGAATTATGGTTGGCTGATATTATTCGGGACCATAAGTTTGTCAATTGGACTCCATGTTCTCACTAAGGAAAACAGTTTCCCGTTTTCACTAGAGGGTAGTGAAATCGTTAAAATAGTGGGAGTGAGATTCATAGAATAAATTTCGCCTATTTTATGTCTTAGTAAATTGCTTAAACAATCATCGATAATTGTCTGTTTCATCTCAGTAATCCACATGTTTCTATTCTCCAACAAAACAAACTTATTGGCGCAAACAAAACAGAATGATTCCATAAGTTAAGATTGTCCTAAGTTCGGAAAAGATTTTCTAAAGTGATAGAAAAGGCTTCTCCGAAAACAGCCCCGGCTGATGTAACTGCCGAAAGGTTGGCCGAACTAGAGAAATGGTTGGACCATGATCTCAAGGCCAAATGTTACATGCAAAATTGGACAAGTCTAAACAAGTTTGCCATCACTGCAAGAAACCCGGTCATTGGAAACGTAACTGCAAGGAATACCTCAAGCAGTTGCGAACTGCAAAGGGTATGTTTTTACATTAAAATGTTTTTCTTAATACTACTTCTTGGGTATTGGATACCAGATGTAGATCTCATATTTGCAATGAGTTGCAAATGATGACAAGAAGTAATAGGCTAAGGATGGGTGAGACCCAGTCAAGGCTCGGGAATGGTTCCAGAGATAAATCCAAAGCTATAGGAGACATTTTTGCAGAACAATTTTAAGTTTTTTTTTGAGAGATGTTTTATTTGTTCCAGATTTGATTAAAAACATTATTTCTGTTTCTATGCTTGATAGAGATAGTTATTCTTGCAATTTTGTGAATGGGATTTGCAATATTTACAAGAATGAATGTTTGATTGGAAATGGACAACTTGAAAACAATCTATACAACTTAAAACTAAAAGACGTTCCAATAAATTATGTTGATAAACCGGCGACAACAAACAAAAGGAAAATCGATAGCCAAAACCCGCAAACCTTTGGCATGCTAGACTAGGTAATATTTCCTCAAGGAGGATGAACAAGCTAGTGGGAGAGGGCATGTTTGATATGTCTGATATTAACTCTCTACCTACTTGTGAATCCTGCCTAAAAGGGAAAATGACTAAATCTCCTTTTAAGGGGAAACCTGAGCGTAGTCAAAATCTGTTGGATTTGATCCATACAGATGTTTGTGGTCCATTTAGAGTTGGGACTCAACATGGCCACACCTACTTCATTACCTTTACTGATGATTATTCAAGGTATGGGTATTTATATTTGATGAAATATAAGTCTGAAGCATTTGAAAAGTTCAAAGAATTCAAGGCCGAAGTAGAAAACAAGCTAGGTAAAAGTATTAAAGCACTTCGATCGGATCGAGGTGGAGAATACTTGAGTACCGAGTTTTTGGACTATCTAAAAGAGAATGGGATTCTCTCTCAGTGGACTCCTCCTATGACACCACAGCTGAATGGTGTATCGGAGCGTCGTAATCGAACTTTGTTGGACATGGTTCGATCCATGATGAGCTTCACTGAGCTTCCACCTTCGTTTTGGGGCTATGCGCTTGAAACGGCGGTATTGTTGTTGAACAACGTCCACACTAAAGCAGTGGACAAAACACCATACGAGTTATGGAATGGCAAAGCTCCTAAGTATTCGTACTTGAGGATTTGGGGATGTCCTGCTTACGTAAAGCGGACAGTGGGAGATAAGTTGGATAGTCGATCCAGCTTATGTTATTTTGTAGGGTATCCGAAGAATTCAATCGGATATTATTTCTATTATCCTGCTGAAACAAAGGTGTTTGTTTCTAGGAATGCCACCTTCTTGGAGAAAGAGTTCTTATTGGATAAGAAAGGCGAGATGATGGAACTCGAAGAAGTTCGAGAAGAACCCGAAATACAAAATAACGATCCTACGCCTCAGGAACCATTACTGGACACGCCTGAACCTAGAAGATCCGAGAGGACTTCTAGACCTCCTGTTCGATATGGTCTTCTTCTTGAAGGGGATCAAGATGAACCCGACATTGGATGTGATCCAAGAAACTTCAAGGAAGCAATTTCTGATGCGGATTCAAATTTATGGCTTGAAGCTATGCAGTCTGAATTGGATTCGATGCATACAAACCAAGTTTGGTCTTTAGTAGATCCTCCTGATGGAATTGTTCCAATAGGGTGTAAATGGATCAACAAGAGAAAGCTTGGGCCTGATGGTAAGGTAATGACCTACAAGGCACGATTGGTGGAAAAAGGTTATACTCAAAGGCAAGGAGTTGACTATGATGAAACCTTTTCACCAGTTGCAATGTTCAAATCCATAAGAATCCTTATTGCCATAGCTGCATGGTATGACTATGAGATATGGCAAATGGATGTGAAGACTGCCTTTCTTAATGGAGACATTAAGGAAGAAATCTATATGAAGCAGCCTGAGGGGTTCACATCCATGGGAAGCGAGCATAAGGTATGCAAGCTTCAGAGATCAATTTATGGTCTAAAACAAGCATCAAGAAGTTGGAACCAGAAATTTGATGAAACAATAAAAGATTTTGGTTTCATCAAGAACCCGGAGGAACCGTGCGTGTACAAGAAAGTAGTTAAGGATGCTGTGACATTCTTAGTACTTTATGTTGATGACATCCTACTCATTGGGAATGATGTAGGGATGTTGCAGTCAACAAAGATATGGTTATCAGGTAGATTCTCGATGAAGGATTTGGGTGAGGCATCCTACATTCTTGGGATACAGATCTATAGAGATAGATCTAAGAGAATGATAGGACTCACTCAATCAACCTACATCGACACCATATTGAAACGGTTTTCAATGGATGGGTCCAAGAGAGGACATCTACCCATGTGTCATGGAGTTTCTTTATCCAAGTCTATGTGTCCCAAGACTGATGCAGAGATAGAGAATATGACACATGTACCATATGCGTCAGCTATAGGTAGTATCATGTATGGGATGATATCTACCAGACCGGATGTAGCATTTGCTCTGAGTGTCACGAGCAGATATCAGGCTAATCCTGGTCAAATGCATTGGAAAGCCGTGAAGGACATTCTTAAGTACTTACGAAGGACTAAGAATATGTTCATGGTATATGGAGGACGAGATCTGAAATTGGAAGGCTATACCGACTCTAGCTTCCAAAGTGACGTGGATGACTCGAAGTCAACCTCTGGATTTGTGTTCATGCTCAATGGCGGTGCTGTCTCTTGGAAGAGTTCCAAGCAGGACACCACAGCGGATTCCACCACTGAGGCTGAATACATTGCAGCATCAGCTGCTGCTAAAGAGGCCGTTTGGATGAGGAAGTTCGTCCAAGAGTTGGGCGTCATTCCTGAATTTGTTGGTCCAGTCCCAGTGTACTGTGACAACACGGGTGCCGTTGCTCAAGCAAAGGAACCAAGGTCTCATCAAAGATCCAAACACGTACTGAGGAAATACCACATCATCCGGGAGATTGTGGAAAGAGGAGACATCACTGTCGAACGAGTGGCCTCTGCAGACAATATCGCTGATCCGCTTACTAAGCCCTTGCCAGGACCATTGTTTGACAAACATCGCGAAGCAATGGGTCTACGTAGTATGACTAGTTGGCTATAGGGCAAGTGGGAGATTGAAAGAGTGGGTGCCCAGTGAGCCAACTTGTGGCTATGGGCTTTGATGACTCTTTGTACAAACGATCTTTTGTTTAATGTAATTTACACTTTTATTAATGGCAATGACTTTATCTTTCTTCATATTGTTATATTATGATATACTATTGTTGTTTTGATAAAGACCTTGAATATACTATAGTGTATGTAAGATGTGGTAGAACATGGGGATGTCTATCATGAAATACATCTTATAGTCACTGTATATTCTAAACTGTTCCTAGTCGATTGAGCCGTCTGATAATAAGGATAAGGATCGCTCGAGTTTGAGACTAGCATTTGCGATGTGGAGTACCACGTTTCATTGGTAGGGAACATGGAGATGTTCGAAGCATGCAAATGGATATTCATAGGATGAATAATCGAACTACCCTATCCGGACTTTCCAAGTGGTTATCACTTATCGAGTGGATAAAGTCCGCGGTTTTGGTTGTACACCATTAGTCCTTACTACTTGAAACATCATGGAGACTCTATATGCTAGTACTGTGCTTTGACTCGTTTACCGACTCTATGGGGGTCATCAGGTGTCGGGATTGGGTACAGTTACAACACATATAGGAGTCGATGCATTGTTGTCAAGGATTCACCACATACTTGCGAGTGTGGATATCCTATGCGATCTGAGGAGATATTAGTGTGACGAATCTCTGGCCAGAGTACTTGATGTGATTTAAGAAATGGTTTCTTAGTAGCACATGCGATGTCACTAATTTGATCTTCAAGATGTATTGCATAGTTATCGAATCTTGAGCGACTCTCGATATACCAATGGTTGTTGATTCGATCGGGATATTTGGATGAAGGGACCGTACTGTACGCTAACCAAAATCTACTGGTTCTTGTAGGCACTATCAGTGATACCTAGGGAATCATGGGGCGATGTTGCTAGGCGCTTTACCATGATTCGTTGGGCAAGTCGGAAAGTGTTGTTCCGAGTCACAAGGAGTTGTGAGCCCACGGCTAGCTGTATCCCTGAACCATTGAGGGTCACACAGTGTAATGTAGTTTTAATCCCCGTTGAGATAGTTAAATTTAAAGAGTTAAATTTAATGAATAAAGAAGTTGGACTTCTTAAATAAGAGTAAGGGAGTAGGATTTCCTAAAATGACATAGGGATGGACATTTTTGGAAACCACTGAATTCGGATTCAGGAAAATTTATCTTGACTTTATAATGTGCAGAAATGGTTTCTGTGCACATTGGTGAAATCAGTTCATCAATCGGAGTCACGATGAATTTTATATTAATTTCTGAACGTGCGGGCTTTGCTTGTCGGGCCTCAACTTATGACTAATGGGCCCTAAGCTGTTAGTGGCCTGCATTATAAATAAGTTATTGCAGTACAGAAATTAGATACAACTGGTCATAATTTTGAGAGCAAAATTTCGAAACCCTAGCCTCCTCTCAAGAATATTTCGGCCGACCCCTCCCTCTCTCTATCAGAGAAATTCCGGTCTGTGATTTTGAATTGCAGTCTGGAATAAGCGAATCAAATTCGTTATTCTCTTCGCAGAAAACTTCTGATAGATTTTCTAGTGCAATCTATCAGAGGGATTAAACCTCCATTCGTGGACCTGATTGAAGGAGTTCATCGGTTCCAGGGAGAGACAACAAGAGCAGAGAAATCTGTTGGAGTCCAATAATCTCGATTCGAGATTGAAGGTAAAATTTAATAATTGTTATTTAAATTTTACACACACTTATAATTTAATCGTTGAACGGTTGATACCCACACTATGGAATTGTTCCATAATAAAATTTTTAAACTTCCGCTGCACCGGGTATCAATCGTGATTGATCTGAACGCCAGTTTTCCAACAAGCCTGCCGCGCCAATGCATCCGCAACCGAATTACCTTCCCGATAGATATGCGAGAAATGAACCGGCCTATTCCGCACCAAAACTGTTGGAAAACGGTGTTCAGATCAATCAGAATTGATACCCGGTGCAGCGGAAGTTTTAAAATTTTATATGGAACGATTCCATATCATGGGTATCAAAACTTTACGATTAAATTGTGCGTGTAAAAATTAAATAAAAATTAAATTTTTACCTTGAATCTCGGAACGAGATTATGGACACCAACAGATAACTCTGCTCTTGTTGTATATCCCAGGAACTGATGGACGAACAATTCTTCAATCAGGTCCACGAACAGAAGTTTAATCCCTCTGATAGATTGCACTAGAAAATCTATCAGAAGTTTCTACGAAGAGAATTAACGAATTTGATCTGTTAAACCAGACTGCAAATTCAAAATTCACAGGCTGGATTTTCTGACAGAGAGAGGAGAGGGGCGGCGGCCACTAGAGAGAAAACCCTAGTGTTTTCGAAAATTATGAGCCTCTGTTGTGTAATTTCTGTACTGCAATAACTTATTTATAATGTGGGCTGCTAACAGCTTAGGGCCCATTAGTCATAAGTTCAAGCCTGACAAGCAAAACCCGCATGTTCAGAAATTAATATAAAATTTATCGTGACTCAGATTGATAAACCAATTTCATTAATGTGCACAGAAACCATTTCTGCATCTTTTAAAGTCAAGATAAATTTTCTGAATCCGAATTCAGTAATTTCCAAAAATGTCCATCCCTATGTCATTTTAGGAAATCTTACTCTTCTACTCTGATATAAGAAGTCCCACTTCTTTATTCACTAAATTTAACTCTTTAAATTTAATTATCTCAACGGGGATTAAAAATCCATTACTTGTGTGACCCTCAATGGTTCAGGGATACAGCTAGCCGTGGGCTCACAACTCCTTGTGACTCGGAACAACAATTTCCGACTTGCCCATCGAATCATGGTAAGAGCGCCTAGCAACATCGCCCCATGATTCCCTAGGTATCACTGATAGTGCCTGCAAGAACCAATAGATTTTGGTTAGCGTACAGTACGGTCCCTTCATCCATATATCCCGATCGAATCAACAACCATTGATAAATCGAGAGTCGTTCGAGATTCGATAACTATGCAATGCATCTTGAAGATCAAATAGTGACATCGCATGTGCTACTAAGAAACCATTTCTTAAAACACATCATGTACTCTGGCCAGAGATTCATCACACTAATATCTCCTCAGATTGCATAGGATATCCACACTAGCAAGTATGTGGTGAATCCTTGACAACAAAGCATCGACTCCTATATGTGTCGTAACTGTACCCAATCCCGACACCTGATGACCCCAATAGAGTCGATAAACGAGTCAAAGTACAGTACTAGCATATAGAGTCTCAATGATGTTTCAAGTAGTAAGGACTAATGGTGTACAACCAAAACCGCGGACTTTATCCACTCGATAAGTGATAACCACTTGGAAAGTCTGGATAGGGTAGTTCGATCATTCATCATATGAATATCCATTTGCATGCTTTGAACATCTCTATGTTCCATACCAATGAAACGTGGTACTCGGCATCGCAAATGCTAGTCTCAATCTCGAGCGATCCTTATCCTTATTAACGGACGGCTCAATCGACTAGGAGCTGTTTAGAATATACAGTGACTATAAGATGTGTTTCATGATAGCCATCCCCATGTGCCACCACATCTTACATACACTATAGTATATTCAAGGTCTTCATCTAAACATCTTATAGTATGTCACAACATAATAATATGATAAAAGATAAAGTAAAAGCCATTATAAAAGTGTAAATTATATTAAACAAAAGATTGTTTATACATAGAGTCATAAAAGCCCTTAGCCACAAGTTGGCTCACTGGGAACCCACTCTTTCAAAAACACGCGTCCTCGAAACAATATGGTCCAAATCCCAGCGGCACCTCCGAGATCTAAGAATCTGAATGGCAATCTGGGAATCAGTCTCAATCCAAAGGGGAAAAAGGCTAAGGTCAGAACAGAGAAGAATACCCCTCCAAATCGCCCAGAGTTCTGCACGGACATTGGACCCCAAACCAATGAACTCACTAAAAAACGCCAAGACCCTGCCAGAAGAATCCCGGACAACCCCCCCCACAGACGACTCACCCGGGTTACCTCTCGAGCTCCCATCCACATTGAGCTTGAAGGACCCAGGTGGAGGCCTCAACCAACGGACGATCACAGTCTTGTGAATCCGTTGGAGGCCGACCGAAATGCCCATCTTCCTCACAGCCTGCAAAGCCCCCAGCCATAGACGGGGCTTGATAACAGTTGCGGAATGATCAAGTCTCAAATAAGACAAAATTTGGAACTTAACCTTCTCCGCAGAGTAGGGTAAGTGACGGTGATTAGTATCATTGCGTGCAGTCCAGAGGAACCAAAGCACGACAAAAGGAATGAATTCCCTCACATTACCCCCCGGAGACCACTCGCGACCCCTTTTCCAAGAACTGAGAAACAGACTAAAGTTCTCAGTGGCAGGGATGCGAACTCTAAAGATAGCCCCAAAGAAATGCCACACAGAGCGGGCGATGGGACCGTCGATGAAAATGTGAGTGAATGTCTCCGACATCTCACAGCACTGGCATTTGGACACAAGGGAGAAACCCCGCTGCTGGAGCACCTCATCCACAGGCAACCACCGATGCCAAAACCTCCACAGAAAGAAGGACATGGTAGGCCTCATCCAGCATCCCCAACAGGGATTAAAGATATCCGAGACCGAGCCTCTTGGTCTGACCTGCTCCCAAGCAGATCTCACAGAAAAGGCACCATCGGTGCTGTGGATCCAGATAGTCGCATCCGGCTCATCCACCAAAACAGGAATCTGAACGATCTCCTCCGCCACCGAGGGAGCGACGACAGCGCAAAGGAGATCAAAATCCCAGTCTCCCTGCAAAAGGAAGCTGAAAACACGTACACACCGATCCCCTCTAACATTACACCTGCTCGACAAAGGGGCATCACCCAACCAAGTATCATCCCAAAAAGAGACATCCCCAAGACCAATCCTCCACCGGATACCAGGCTCCGCACGAGGTCTAATCTGGAGCAAGCGCCTCCAAGTGGAATAGGGCTGACAGTCCAGCAATACTTCCTTGAAAGGAATCTCGCCCAGAGAGAGGAACCCTGCCGGAATCAGAACCACAGCTTCATGGAAAAGCTGTCAACAATGTCCTTGAGCCTGCGAAAACCCAGGCCTCCTTCTTTCACAGGGAGACAGGCGCGAGACCAGCGGGCCCAGTGCCACTTCTTCTCTAAGGGTCTGGATCCCCAAAGAAAAGCATTGAAAATACGCTCCAATTTCTCCAAAACAGCCAAAGGAGGCTGGATCACCTGGCAGAGATAGATCGGGATCGAAAGGAGCACACTGCGGATCAGCGTCATCCTACTCCCAGGAGCAAGGGAACGGGACTCCCAGCCCTCTAGCTTTTTCCGAACCGACTGCAGAAGAGGCTCAAAGAGAGAGCACTTGCGGTTCCCACGAAAAAGCGGAGCTCCAAGGTATTTCAAGGGCAGCTGCCCCTCTGCAAATCCAGTGATTTGCAGCAAACGGGAGCGGCGACGAGCGGTCCAGCCCGGAGGAAAGATCATAGCACTCTTGGCCACATTAACGAGCTGGCCCGAGCAATTTTTCATAGTGAGCCAGAAAATCTTTGAGACGCTGAAGACCACGGGATCCCCCATTGGCAAAAATAATGACATCGTCAGCATAGGCCAAATGGGAAATCGGCAAATCACACCCAGACCGATACCTCAAATCAGCATGCTGGAGGAAAAACCGGTCCTAGCCACGGGACAGATACTCCGCTCCAAGAACAAAGAGGAGGGGAGATAACAGGTCAACCTGTCTCAGGCCCCTCGAGGAAGCAAAGAAACCAGCAGGGGTGCCATTGACATTAACCGAGAACTTGCAAAAAGAAATGCAAGCCCTCACCATTCTCACAACCTGCTCCGAAAAACCAAACCTTCGGAGGACATCCAGAAGAAAAGACCATTGGACTCTATCATAGGCCTTAGCCATGTCCAATTTCAGAATGACATTACCACCACGGGCAGGGAGATTAAGACTGTGAGTGAGCTCATGCGCGAGAAGGATATTGTCAGCAATCATCCGCCCCGGCACAAAGCCACTCTGACTCTGAGAAATGAGTCTCCCCACCACCGACCGCAGACGAGAGTATAAAAGCTTCGAGATAATCTTGTTGGAAACATTACACAAGCTGATGGGACGGAAGTCCATCCAAGCTTGCGCACCCTCAACTTTGGGGATCAAAGTGATCGTGGTGGCAGTGAAGCCCTTGGGCATAAGAGAGCCCCGAAAGAAATCAAGGACAGCGTCCATGACATCATGCTGCACAAAATCCCAGCAGCTCTGAAAAAAAAACCAAAGAAAACCCATCGGGGCCCGCCACACTATCCCGAGGGATGGAAAAGACGACAGCATGAACCTCCTCCAAGGAAGGTGCGGCGGCAAAGCTATGGTTCTCCTCCTCCGAAATCTCCGAGGAGAAGCCAGAAAAATCCGGAAGATCCAGGACAAAAGGATCTCCAGTGAGAAGGCGCTCGAAATAGGCAGCCCCAGACTGCTTGATGAGACCAGGAGAGGTGAGGCAATTACCATCCTCCCAAATACGAAAGATCTTATTAACCACATTCTTCTTCTTCACCATGTTGTGGAAAAGCTTCGTATTCCTCTCCCCGTTCTCAAGCCAATTACAAGCAGCTTTCTGATTCCAAAAATTCGCTTCCATAGTGGTGACTCTAGACAGCTCCTCATTGCATCTGGACAAGAGGGTCCAGCTATGCTCAGAGGGATCCGCTTCACAGGCAGCCTCAGCCAGTCTAACCGACCTCTCCGCCTCAGCGATCTTATCAAAAAGGTTCCCAAAAACATCCCGATTCCACCACATGAGGTGGCCCTTCAACCGTTTCATCTTGGCAAAGAGCCTGGGCATGCCTTGCAAAGAGCAGGGCATGTTCCAGTTCAGCCTGACGGTTTGAAGGAACCCCGGGTGCCAAGTCCACATGCTCTGGAACCAAAACGAGCTCGGCCCCCGAGCAAAGACAGGAGCAGACACCAAAAAAGGACAATGATCCAAAACCGTGCGACTGAGGTGTTCAACCCTGATAGAGTTGAAATGGTCACCCCAATCCACAGAAACAAAAACTCTATCAAGACGCTTCCAAATGGACTTATTCGTCCAGGTGAACGAAGAGCCCTCAAAACCAGCGTCAACCAGCGCAGACTCCAAAACAAAATGATTAAACTCATCCATGGGGAGCTGCCTCCCACCAGAAGAGCCAAGACACTCGGAGGCATCCCTCACGACATTAAAATCCCCCCGACAAGCCAAGGACCACCAACAGGCTTGACCTACAGCAAAGAAGCCCACAAGTCGCGCCGTAAAATGTAGTCACACTTGGCATACACGAAAGAGCAAAAAACATGGGTCGGCAAAAAAGGAGCCGACACGTGAAGATGGAGGAACTGAGCGTGATCAAGGACACACTCCGCCTTCACATCGTCCGCCAAAAAAACCCAAATATGACCAGAGACATTCGACAGAACTCTCTGGAAACCAAGGCGACGGGTCATGAAGCGCTGGTCAAGTGCAATCATCGGCTCCAAGATAGCCAAGATCTTGACACGCTTCTCTTTCACCAAGGCATGAAGCCTTTCCTGGGACTCAGAGCTCCTGAGTCCCCTGATGTTCCAAATTAGGCACTGCATTTGGAACGGGTGGAGTAAGGCCCCGTCTTCTTTCTAGACTCCTGGCGAGTCTGCTGTCGCTTCGTGTCTGAACGAAGCGTTCTCTTGGAGGGTGAGACAGAGAAATCAAAATCCTCATCATATCTCCCAAAATCTCTCCCATCACACGATTCAGTCCCATAGAAGGAACTTGAGTCGTCCTCGCTGACAAACTCAGTGATCGGATCAACGTCCTGACAAATAGTACCCTGCTGAGAGACAAGCCCCTCAAAGGACGGGGCGGAGGACTCCACATGAGTCCCAGGAAGCCAGGGGATGGAGTGGCTACTGTGATTCAAAGTACAAGTATCATTAGCCTCAAAGGCAGGCACAGGAACAACCTGCGGAAAACCAAGCTCCATCTCACCAACCACTGAAGAGGCACCAACCTCTTCCTCCACCTGACGAGCCCAAGAAAGGGCCAAGCAGGGGTCAGATCCCTCATGGGGAGCGACAACAGACTGGGGGTCAGGAGCACCAACATCTCCTCCCATCGCAGTATCACTGGACCCAGAAGGAATGTCCTTAACAACATCTCCATCCACATGGAGATCTGGACTCTGCTCAGTAGACTCGAAAGGAGCCTCAGTCCTCAACTCAGAGCGACAAAGATCAGGCTCCTCAGGTAAAGACTCAAGAACTTGGAAGGCATTCTGATTACGCGGGACAGCCTGAGGAGGTGGCCGCTGCTGCTGGTTACGCCTTCTCTTCTTGGTGGTCCAATTGCCCGCCCCGGGGGAAAAAGGAGCAGGGCCTTCCGGGGCCACTGAAGGACCCACCTCTTGAGGCTGCGGAGGAGGATTCCCGATCACAACCTTTTCCTTCCCAACGAAAGGCTTTGGACGAGGAGGTCTTGGGTTCTTCCCGTGGGAATAGCACACAGAGGTAGAATGACCCAACATCTTGCAATCAGTGCAGAAGGACGGGACCTTCTCATAAACTACCTCTATCTCTTGGGTGTGCTCACCCCATCCAACACACACATTCTTAATTCGCTCGTCAAGCACGTTCATTTCAACACAAACACGGGCAAAAGCCCCTCTCGATCTCTCCGCCGTATGCTCATCCAATTTAATTGGATTCCCAAGAATTCTGGCGATGGCATACAGGCTCTTCTTGTTATATAAGTGCAATGGAAGCTCAGGAAATCGGACCCAGACAGGGGCAATAGGCGACTCTTCCTCAAACTTGAATTCAGGGGTCCACTTGGAAAAGCGGATCCCAACTGCTCCCACAAAAATCCCTCCCTTCGTCCAAAGACGAGCAAAATCCTCTTCACAAGAAAGAGTGATGACCAAATATCCCCGAGGGAGGAATTTCAGAGTAAAAGAAGTCTTAAAACCCATTTGAGAAAAGGGAGTTGAAATCATGCTATTGGGAGCAGTGGACCGATTCCCCATAATTTTGCCCACCAAGGCAAACTTAAAAGGCTCAATAAGGGATGAAATTACCTCATCCGGGAATTGAATACCCGGTTTTCCATCCCGAAAAGTCGGCTTCGGAAGATCCTCCTTCGAATTGATCACATCTGCAAAGCTTTTCCTCGAAGCTCGAGGAGATGGAGGCGCTAGAGCATCCCGAAAAGAAACAGGGACAGAATCAGCAATTTTGGAGGTAGATTTGACTGGCTGGTCAACAATTTTGACTTGAGAATCCAAGTCAACCATGTGGACTTCTCCCTCTCGAATTTTGACTACATAGTCAATAATTTTGACTGGGTTGACTGCAAAGTCAACAATTTGGACTTCGTTGACCAAGGGGTCAACAATTTTGATCGGGTTGACCAAGTCAACCATTTGACCAGAAGCTTGACCAATTTTGACCACGGAGTCAACGATTTTGACTGGGTTGACCACGAGTTGACTCGCAGAGTTGACACAGTGAGTGTGTCCGCGTGACTCGTCCGAGTTGACTCGGGAGTCACCGGTCGGAGTACCACCGAGGACCGGCGAGGTGGTGGAGAACAAGAATTTGGGGTCCATGTGTGCAGACTCGGGCGGCAGGAGGGTGTTAAAAGCCTGACTCGGATCGAAACTCGGCGAGGGGGCTCGGATTTGGGCGTTTCCGATCGACGACATAAAACCAGAAATTGAGGGATGGGAAATGAAGGTAGGGTTCAGGCCATGGTGAGGGATGAAGGAATTGGAAAAAGGCGGAGCCACGGCGGAGAAATTAGGGAAGAAGATAGTCAGGGCTAGGGTTTCAGGGCCACGAATGGTAGATCCGATTTGCAGCTCAGATGGAGAGGGATTTGGGAACGGGCTTGGGTGCATTTGGAACGTATTTTGAAGAGGATTCCAAATCGGGGCTTGGTTAGAGCAAAAGACGCCTGAGCTCGCCGGAATCGAAGAAAGAAAAAACGGGCTCGACGTGAACAACGCAGGCGTGGTTTCAGAAGCAAATCCCAACGAAATCAGGGAAGGAGAAGGAACGGGGGAGGGCAAACCTTGATCAGGAAGGAAAGGCGAATCTAAAGACATGTCTGGAACGCCGGAAAACCCATCGGCCGTCGAACTGGTCGGAGAAGACGAAGAGCTCGGGATTTCGGGAGGTGATTTGTCCGGCCAAACGACGTCCATTTGGCCTGAAATTTTAACAGCAGCTTCGTCTCAACGAGGCACTTCCGATGAGGTGGTCGGCCGGCCGGGAACCGGCGGCGGCATGGGCGGCGACGGCAGCTACTAAAAAAAAGCAAGGAGGGGCTATTTTGGGAAAGAAAAAACTAGAGAGAGAAAATTTTGGCTTTTACGAACTCGAAGATTTTCAAATGGGAATTGAATATATATAACGAATTTGAAAAAATTCAAGTGGCGTTCACAGAATCAAACTTGAATCTTTCTATCTATATGGGACAGGTCCAACCAGTAGGCCAACACAAGAATGCTTTTATCAAGAAGTTGATAAATAATAATAGAGCTATTTAGGGTATGCTCATGTTGGAACACGCGTTCTCTGATCACACGGATGTGATACCGGAGTAGCGGAAGTTTAAAATTTTATTTTTCGATATGGAACGATTCCATATCGTGGGTATCAAATCCAAACGATAAAAATCTTGAAAGTAAAAATATAAATTCACAATTACATATTTTTACCTCTTCAAGCTAAGGCTTGATTATGGACTCCAACAGAATTTAATCTGCTCTTCTTGTAAATCCCGGGAACCGATGACTCGCTCGATCAATATCCGGAATTAGGTCCATGAATAGAAAACAGAAACCTCTGATTGATTGCACTAAAAATCAATCAGATGTTTATCGAAGAGATTAAACAGATTTGATCTGTCAATTCAGAATGTAATTTTTTAGAAAAATCATAGACTGAATTATCTCAAAAAGAAGTAGAGGATTTTCGAAAAATCCCCTTGAAAATATATGTGTGTAATTCGAAAATTGCAAGAGGAATTGTGTGTAATTTTCGAACACTACACATGTATTTATAGATAATTTGTAGACTAGATTAAGTTATAATTGTATTAGGACTCTAACTCCTTAGGGCCCACAATCCATAACTTAAGCCCAACAAGCCAAGCATGTTATTATAGAAATTAATATAAAATTCATCGTGACTTCGATTGATAAACTGATTTTACCAATGTGCACAGAAACCATTTCTGCATTTTTTGAAGTCAAGATAATTTTTCTGAATCCGAATTCAGTGATTTCCAAAAATGCTCATCCCTATGTCATTTTAGGAAATTCCACTCCCTTTAGTTAAGAAGTTCAACTTCTCTTTCATTAAATTTAACGCTTTAAATTTAACTATCTCAACGGGGTTTAGTAATCCATTACTTGTGTGACCCTCAATGGTTTAGGGATACAGCTAGCCGTGAGCTCACAACTCCTTGTGACTCGGAACAACAATTTCCGACTTACTCATCAAATCATGGTAAGAGCGCCTAGCAACATCGCCCCATGATTCCCTAGGTATCACTGATAGTGCCTGCAAGAACCAGTAGATTTTGGTTAGCGTACAGTACGGTCCCTTCATCCATATATCCCGATCAAATCAACAACCATTGGTGCATCGAGAGTCGTTTGAGATTCGATAACTATGCAATGCATCTTGAAGATCAAATAGTGATATCGCATGTGCTACTAGGAAACCGAGTAACCTAAAACACATCATGTACTCTAGCCAGAGATTCGTCACACTAATATCTCCTCAGATCGCATAGGATATCCACACTCGCAAGGCTGTGGTGAATCCTTGACAACAAAGCATCGACTCCTATATGTGTCGTAACTGTACCCAATCCCGACACCTGATCACCCCAATAGAGTCGGTAAATGAGTCAAAGTACAGTACTAGCATATAGAGTCTCAATGATGTTTCAAGTAGTAAGGAATAATGGTGTACAACCAAAACCGCAGACTTATCCACTCAAATAATAATAACCACTTGAAAAGTTCGAATAGGGTAGTTCGATCATTCATCATATGTGTAATGGACTGGACCCGCACCCTCTGCTTTTTGGCCACATCAGGCACTTCTGCTTTGGGCCAGCCCAGCCATTTTCTACTCATGGGCCTTCTCCCACCTGGAAAGGGAGTTTCATGCCCTCCCCAGGGATAGAACTTGGATCTCCAGGCATAAATTTAAATTCTTATCATCCCTGGTACCACTTGAGCTAGTGTGGTACCAGGGATGATAAGAATTTGGATTTATTCCTGGAGATCCAAGTTCTATCCCTGGGGAGGGCATGAAACTCCCTTTCCAGGCGGGAGAAGGCCCATGAGTAGAAAATGGCTGGGCCGGCCCAGAGCAGAAGTGCCTGATGTGGCCAGAAAGCAGAGGGTGCGGGTCCAGTCCATTACAAAAAAGGGCGCCCTTTTTTGTAATGGACTGGACCCGCACCCTCTTCTTTCTGGCCACATCAGGCACTTCTGCTCTGGGCCGGCCCAGCCATTTTCTACTCATGGGCCTTCTCCCACCTGGAAAGGGAGTTTCATGCCCTCCCTAGGGATTGAACTTGGATCTCCATGCATAAATCCAAATTCTTCACATCCATTTGCCATATCTCATAGTCATACCATGCTGCTATGGCAATAAGGATTCTTATGGACTTGAACATTGCGACTGGTGAAAAGGTTTCATCATAGTCAACTCCTTGTCTTTGAGTATAACCTTTTGCTACCAATCGTTCCTTGTAGGTTAGTACCTTGCCATCAGGCCCAAGTTTTCTCTTGTAGATCCATTTACACCGTATTGGAATAATTCCATCGGGAGGATCTACTAAAGACCAAACTTGGTTTGTATGCATTGAGTCTATTTCCGACTGCATAGCATCAAGCCATAAATTCGAATCCGCATCAAAAATTGCTTCTTTGAAGTTTCTTGGATCACATCCAATGTCGGGTTCACTTTGATCCCCTTCAAGAAGAAGACCATATCGAATAGGAGGTCTAGAAGTCCTCTCGGATCTCTTAGATGTAGGCGTGTCCACTGAAGGTTCTTGAGGTGTGGGACCGTTATTTTGTATCTCAGGTTCTTCTCGAATTTCTTCGAGTTCCATCATCCTGCTTTTCTTATCTAATAAAAACTCATTCTCCATGAAGGTGGCATTCCTCGAAACAAACACTTTTGTTTCAGTAGGAGGATAGAAATAATATCCGATTGAATTCTTCGGATATCCTACAAAATAATATAAGGTGGATCGACTATCCAACTTATCTCCCACAGTCTGCTTCACGTAAGCAGGACATCCCCAAATCCTCAAGTATGAATACTTTGGAGCTTCGCCATTCCATAACTCGTATGGAGTTTTATGCACTGCTTTGGTGTGAACATTGTTCAACAAAAACACCGCCGTTTCAAGTGCATAGCCCCAAAACGAAGGAGGGAGCTCAGTAAAGCTCATCATAGATCAAACCATGTCCAAAAACGTTCGATTGCGACGCTCCGAGACACCATTTAGCTGAGGCGTCATAGGAGGAGTCCACTGAGAGAGAATCCCATTTTCTTTTAGATAGCTCAAAAACTCGGTACTTAAGTATTCTCCACCTCAATCCAATCGAAGTGCTTTAATACTTCTACCTTGTTTCTTTTCTACTTCAGCCTTTAATTCTTTGAACTTTTCAAATGATTCAGACTTATATTTCATTAAATATAAATACCCATACCTAGAATAATCATCAGTAAGGTAATGAAGTAGGTATGACAAAATTTAGTACCGATACTAAATGGTCCGCAAACATCTGTATGGATCAAATCCAACATATTTTGACTATGCTCAGGCTTCCCTTTGAAAGGAGATGTAGTCATTTTTCCTTTTAGGCAGGACTCACAAGTAGGTAGAGAGTTAATATCAGACATATCAAACATGACCTCTCCCACTAGCTTGTTCATCCTCCTTGAGGAAATATGACCTAGCCTAGCATGCCAAAGGTTTGCCGGGTTTTAACTATCGTTTTTCCTTTTATTTGTTGTTACCGGTTTATCAACATAATTAATTGGAACGTCTTTTAATTTTAAGTTATATAGATCATTTTCAAGTTGTCCATTTCCAATCAAACATTCATTCTTGTAAATATTGCAAATCTCATTTACAAAATTACAAGAAAAACCATCTCTATCAAGCATAAAAACAGAAATAATGTTTTTAACTAAATCTAGCACAAATAAAACATCTCTAAAAAATAACTTAAAATTTTTCTGCAAAACTAAATAAACGTCTCCCACTGCTTTGGCTTCAACTCTGGAACCATTTCCGAGCCTCAGCTGGGTCTCACCCATCCTAAGCTTACGACTTCTTGTCATTACCTGCAAATCATTGCAAATGTGAGATCCACATCCGGTATCCAATAACCAAAAAGTAATATTAAGTGAAACATTTATTTTAATGTAAAACATACCCTTTGCAGTTCGCAACTGCTCGAGGTATTCCTTGCAGTTACGTTTCCAATGACCGGGTTTCTTGCAGTGATGGCAAACATCTCCAGATATGTTCACGTTTCAAGCTTTTGTCTTGCCCTTCTTCTGTGGTACAATTTTCTTGGGTGGGGCAGAACGTTTCTTACCCTTTCCACTTGGCCCCTTCTTGGAGTAAGAAGAGGAGCCAACCAAGAGTATCGGTTTTTCCTTCTTTAATGTGGCCTCATAAGACACAAGAATATTGACCATGTCTTCAAGGGTGGCCTCTATCTTGTTCATATTGAAGTTCACCACAAATCCGTCAAACGACGAAGGAAGAAAAAGAAGTAACAAGTCCGCGTTTAGTTCATGCTCCAATGTCAAATCGAGTGTTATCAACTTTTCAATGAGCCCAATCATGTGTACCCCATGCTCACGGACCGAAGTCCCATCTCGCATGCGGCATGTCATGAGCTCTTTGATGGTGGCATACCTCTCCGACCTTGATTGAGCTCCAAAAAGTTCCTTGAGGTTCATGTGTATGTCAGCAGCATTCACGGAATCCTCAAATCGCCTCTGGAGTTCATCAGACATTGAAGCTTGCATATAGCATTTAGCCTTGATATCATGGTCCCACCATTGATCAAGTTTTGCCAATTCTTCCGGACATATATTAGCCGGTGCTTCCTTTGGAGGATTCTTTTCTAACACGTAGAAAATTTTCTCCGAGTTTAGAACAATCTTTAATTTACGGAACCATTCCGTATAGTTTGCGTCAGTCAATTTGTTTTGTTCGAGAATTGAGTATAGTGGATTTCGCGAATTCATTGTAATGAAATACTGAAAAGAAACAGACAATAATCAGTGATTGTTTAATTAATTTACTAAGACATAAAATATGGCGAGATTTAATTTTATGAATTTTACTCCCACTATTTTAACGATTTCACTACCCTCTAGTAAAAACGGGAAACTTGTTTCCTTAGTGGGAACATGGAGTCCAATTGACAAACTATAGTCCCAAATAATATCATCCAACCATAATTTTCAAAAGGTAGAGCCCAATTGCTTCCAAAGCAACCCCCATGTATTTACCTCATGTCCAATAAGGGCCCAATAATATGACGTTGTTTAATGTGACATGTCAAGATGACCCATCAATATTAAGTTGTGATGGACGGTCGCCATGTGGATCCCCAATAATATGAGCAAATCCCATGGGAGTTCCACCCAACTTACAACATGTGTCGATCCAATGTACAACTTTTCGACGAACGGGCCCCCCCAATAATATGAGCCGGACCGTGCCCGCGGGTAGCATCTCATACATTGATCGTTGATGGAAGGTAGGAACATTTAAACAATATTTAAATTCCCTTTTGTTTATCTTGATAGCAATTTTAAATCATATTTAAAATGAGGGATTTTTAATTTTGAAAATTGTCTCATCATGCAATATTTGTATGCTTGCGGGATTCATACAATTTAGTCTAAACATGCATACAACAATAATATCATATATTATTTAAAGGATGATCGATCCCAATCACTAATCGACCCGTGGTTGCCAATCACGAGTCTAAGTCCAATCCTAGGTGATATGCAAGTATGCAATGCAATCCTATTACATTGAGCTTCCAATTTACATTTCTTCGGTCTTTATTGTCTGCTGGGCCCACCTTTGTCTTCAAATATTTATCTCCCACTAAGTCTAATAAATTTACAATAAATTTCGATGACAAGTAAGGGATACATATTTAAGGGTGGGAACGGGCCATAAACCAGGCCCACTTTTTATTACAAATGACAATTCAAATTGGGCCATAAACCAAGCCCATTAATAAAACCCAACAACAATAAAACCAAATGTAAACAACCTAACATACACCTATAACATTGGTCATGGCAATCGATCATCCTTTTATCCAATAATTAATTCAATAATTAAATAATTGAATAACATGCAATGGAATCATAATTAAAAAGATAAAATCAAATTTTATCTTATCCTTTCATAAGATCATATCTTATCATCAATTGTACCAAAATAATTAATTTAATAAAATCTAATTTAACGGATAAAATTTATAAATTTTCCAAAAATTCAAATTTATCCAAAAATCAATTTTAAAAATTTCGGGCTCAAACAATTTGATCCGATGTCTCGTGGACCAATCAAAAACAATTTTCGATCGGACCAAAAACTAAAATTTCAAAAATTTCAAAAAAATCCAAAAAATCAAATTTTAAAATTTTCGGACTGCCCGGGACATTCCTGGGCACCCCTGCCTCCACGTGGGATAGGGCTGCCCACGTGGAGGTGGGCAGCGATTAGCGATCAAATCGCTGCCCCGGGCAGCGACGCTCGCTGCCCGAATTGCCCTTGTTTCCCTTCAAATTTAATTTTAAAAATTTTTTGTTTTGTTTCAAAAATCGAGGCTAAAAATTTTGTACAATCGATTAATTTTAATCGTTTGATCAAAGTTTACGACCTGTCTCCGACGCCACTGTTGGGACACGCGTTCTCTGATCACACGGATGTGATACCCGGAGCAGCGGAAGTTTAAAAAATTTTATTTTTCGATATGGAACGATTCCATATCGTGGTTATCAAATTCAAACGATTAAAATCTTGCAAGTCAAAATATAAATTCACAATTAAATATTTTTACCTCTTCAAGCTAAGGCTTGATTTTGGACTCCAACAGAATTTAATCTGCTCTTCTTGTAAATCCCGGGAACCGATGACTCGCTCGATCAATCTCCAGAATTAGGTCCACAAATAGAAAACAGAAACCCTCTGATTGATTGCACTAAAAATCAATCAGATGTTTATCGAAGAGATTAAACAGATTTGATCTATCAATTTATAATGTAATTTTTTCAAAAATATCACAGACTGAATTATCTCAAAAAGGAGTAGAGGATTTTCGAAAAATCCCCTTGAAAATATATATGTGTAATTCAAAAATTGCAAGAGGAATTGTGTGTAATTTTCGAACACTACACATGTATTTATAGATAATTTCTAGACTAGATTAAGTTATAATTGTATTAGGACTCTAACTCCTTAGGGCCCACAATCCATAACTTAAGCCCAACAAGCCAACCCTGTTATTATAGAAATTAATATAAAATTCATCGTAACTCTGATTGATAAAATGATTTTACCAATGTGCACAGAAACCATTTCTGCATCTTTTGAAGTCAAGATAATTTTTTTGAATCTGAATTCAGTGATTTCCAAAAATGTCCATCTCTATGTCATTTTAGAAAATTCCACTCCCTTTAGTTAAGAAGTCCAACTTATCTTTCAATAAATTTAACTCTTTAAATTTAACTATCTCAACGGGGTTTAGTAATCCATTACTTGTGTGACCCTCAATGGTTCAGGGATACAGCTAGCCGTGGGCTCACAACTCCTTATGACTCGGAACAACAATTTCCAACTTACCCATCGAATCATGGTAAGAGCGCCTAGCAACATCGCCCCATGATTCCCTAGGTATCATTGATAGTGCCTGCAAAAACCAGTATATTTTGGTTAGCGTACAGTACGGTCCCTTCATCCATATATCCCGATCGAATCAACAACCATTGGTGCATCGAGAGTCGTTCGAGATTCGATAACTATGCAATGCATCTTGAAGATCAAATAGTGACATCGCATGTGCTACTAGGAAACCGAGTAACCTAAAACACATCATGTACTCTGGCCAGAGATTCGTCTCACTAATATCTCCTCAGATCGCATAGGATATTCACACTCGCAAGTATGTGGTGAATCCTTGACAACAAAGCATCGACTCCTATATGTGTCGTAACTGTACCCAATCCCGACACCTGATGACCCCAATAGAGTCGGTAAACGAGTCAAAGTACAGTACTAGAATATAGAGTCTCAATGATGTTTCAAGTAGTAAGGACTAATGGTGTACAACCAAAACCGCGGACTTATCCACTCAAATAATAATAACCACTTGGAAAGTCCGAATAGGGTAGTTCGATCATTCATCATATGAATATCAATTTGCATGCTTTGAACATCTCCATGTCCATTACCAATGAAACGTGGTACTTGGCATCACAAATGCTAGTCTCAATCTCGAGCGATCCTTATCCTTATTAGCGGACGGCTCAATTGACTAGGAACTGTTTAGAATATACAGTGACTATAAGATGTGTTTCATAATAGTGATCTCTCTTTATTCACTATCTCATCTTACTTACACTATAGTATATTCATGGTCTTTATCAAAACAACAATAGTATATCACAATATAACAATATGAAGAAAGACAAAGAAAATGCCATTAATAAATGTAAATTATATTAAACAAAGATTGTTTATACATAGAGTCATAAAAACCCTTAGCCACAAGTTTGCTAACCGGGCACCCACTCTTTCAGCTCATATATAAGGGACTTGTTGATCCCGAATCACATGGAGATGTGAACCCACTGCTAATTGTATCATTGAACCATTGAGGGTCACACAAGTACTACCTTTCTAGAACACGTTAAGAATAAAATTAGTTTAATGTGTTGAACGACTTATAAAGGAGTTTATAAGTAAGATAAATTAGAAGTATGACTTCTAACGGAGAATAAATGGGAAAGTAACTTTTAATTTGTGATTGTGTTCTAAGATTAAAAGTTGACTTGAAAAATAATTATTTTTGAAAATTGTGATTTTCAAAAATATTATTATGAACTTAATTAAATTAATTCAAGTGTTAGAGTCCAAATAATTAAATTAATTAAAGTGTTAAATTAATTAAACACTATTGGGTCTTGTAAAGCCCAATTAAAAATACTGTTAAATAATTATTCTATTAGCTAGTGGGCTTTAATGTGTTCAATTTGGATTTAATTAATTGATTGAACTTAAATGGGTTTTAGTTTGATAATTAATTAAATATTAAGGTCATGGTCCATGTAAATATATATGTTTGACATATAATATATACAATACATGAGTAGAGAATGAATATGAAGAGTTAAATGTCAAGATGCACACTTTTCTATGCATGCTTTAACTTTTTCCATGCATGCCTTGTCCTTTGTAATAACACACTTTTTAAGTACCAAGACAAGCAATATTATTCTCTCCAATTCTCCTCATGGCCGAACACCTCTCCCCAATATTCTCCAATTTTTGTCTTTCATATTGGGAGAAAAGGCAAATAAATTCTCAATGAAAAATGCTCTAAATATTCTAGTGCATATTTAGAGTGGATCTAGTTTAAATAGTCGTGGACCTAATTTGAAGATGAGTTCATTTTTAAACAAGGTGTGTTCTTGGAGGCTCAAATCCTTTTGAGCAAGGTGTGCTCTTGGAAGCTTGTAGATACTGTCTACCATTTCAAGAGCTAAGTTGTGAGACCTCGGTGCTAATCAACTAATCTTGGATTAACTACACTAAAGCATGCAAGATCCAAGTCTAAAAGAAAACTGAAATAATTTTTTTTTAAAAAAGGGGAGTGCGCTCGGTCTGCTAAAAAATGTAGACCGTGCGCCTCAAATCCTTCCAACCTTCTGCCGCTCAGAAAGGGGGCTGCGCTTGGTCTGCTAAAAAGTGCCGACCGAGCGCCCCCTACTGTAGAATCAAGGAACAGCAGAAATCATAAAGGCTCAACTCCAACACTTCCAATTCAACAACATGCACTACAACACAATACAATCCAATGATACAACATGCATTATTCCATTACAAGTAGTTCTAAAGTTATACAATCTCAACTAGTAGAACATACTTCAATCTAAATTATTCAAACGATCCAACAACAAGAGTTCGAATACAATCTAAGTTCGATTACAATTCAACTCCCAAAACACCAAGTCTCACTTCTAATCATCTCAACCCTTAGCCATGCTGCCTCTGACTCGGTCCTGCCCCACCTGTTGCCAAGCACACAAACAAAGACAAGACAACAGCCGGATAATCCGGTGAGAATAATATTCCCAGTAGAAGAGACTAGCATACAATATCACATAATATATCAAAACATGATATATAATCAAATTCCACATATTCTTCAAGTAATTCATTTCACTACGGAATAAAATGATATGCATGGATTTTAAACTTCTGGATTATCAGACTCAGATAATTAAAACAAATTCTTCTTTCTTTCTTTCTTCGGTTTGGGATCCCGAGGTTAAAATATCCAACAATCACATCGAACTCCCCTTTCGAGGTGGACGAGGTATATTTTAGTCCTCTAGACTCCAGAGCATTATAGTGAGTTAATCGACGCTCATAGTAAATCGCCTATCAAGGCCACTCAACTATAATCTCCAGATCATCTAATTAAAAATGAATAATCAATCGGTTAAATATGAATGCATATGAAATTTCATGCATTCAAATATCAATTCAATCAAGTTCAGATAAGCATATAAACATGCAAGTAAGTGATTTCTTTTAGGACACTCGAATCAATCCGGATTCGAGTTAATCGTCCTATTCCATTCCAAAGTCGTCTTATACCTTCTCGTCATTTCACAATCTTCAATCTGTAAAACAACAATTCTCAATTCAATGTCCATTCAAGTTCTACGATCGATAAGGAAGAAAGTCAATACTATACCGGCTCAAATCTTCCAAACTGATCGAAGCTGCAGTCTCGCAACTCCATGGACTTCGAATCAATCTAACAGAAGAAGTCACAAGATCAATATCTATAGTGAAACCTCATCAAACTCGGTATAATCAAATCAATAGAAACGATATCCCGAAACTCAAAGTGACGGCATAACGGCTATATTCTGACAAACCGAAATCGCAAACAACATAATATCAATCCAAACATCTCATATCAATCATCATTCAAACATTAAAACTCAAATCCAACACATCTCAAAACCCATAATTTCAAAATATGCTTCTAAAAATCAGAACAATTCCGAACGACGCTCAAATTCAAAACCGACTGAGAATAAATGATCAGAACTCTGTCAAGAACAACATACTCGAAACTCAATCGATTCTAACAACATTCAAAAAACAAAACGTATCTGATCGGAGAGAAACTTACGATAGAATGAAGCTCTCTCTGTAGTGATCGCTAAACTACCTTCAAAAATAATTTCCAACGGACGGATCTACCGGAAATTGAAATCTGAAAGCTCGAAGAACTCGAATGGCGTCTTCAATGGAGGAGGAAACATTGGAAGGGATGAAGTGAAGAAAAAGTCAACCCTTAGATATTATAACAAATCCTCTTTTTGCATTTCAGTGCCTGAAAATTCCAAAAATTGCAAAATAGTCTCTGATCAATAAAAAGTCCGTTCTCGAATTTTTAAATCAGTGTTTATCTCAAATAAAGTCAATAATATAAAAACGGGGCGTTACAATTCTCCCCCACAAAGAATGGATTTCGTCCTCGAAATCAAAGATATCAACTCATAAGAAGAAATAAGAATTCAAGAACAGAATTAAGGACTCACGCCAAATAAATAAGTCAGGGAATCTCTGTCTCATATCAGATTCTGTCTCCCAAGTCGCTTCTTCGACTCCGTGACGACTCCACTAAAATTTCACCAAAGGAATCGATTTGGTTCTGAGTTATTTCTCCTTTCTGTCAAGGATCTGAATCGGTCTCTCGAAATAACTCATAGTTTCATCAAGTTCGGCTTCGTCAGGTTGAAGAACATGAGCAGGATCAGGATGGTATTTCCTCAACATCGATACGTGAAATACGTCGTGAATATAAGTTAAAGAAGGAGGAAGTGATAATCTGTAGGATAGATCGCCTATCTTCTGCAAAATCTCATACGGACCGATGAATCTCGGTGACAACTTCCCTTTCTTCCCAAATCTAACAGTACCTCTAAACGGAGAAATCTTCAAGAATACCCGGTCTCCCTGATCAAAATATAGAGGTCTGCGATGGATATTCGCATACTTCGCTTGTCGGTCCTGAGCAGTCTTCATTCTCAATCGAATAATCCTCACCTGCTCAGCCATAACACGTAACATATTTGGTCCCAAGTCTGGGGACTCAGACATCTCATCCCAGTAAAAAGGAGATCTGCACTTCTTTCCGTACAACGCTTCGAATGGTGCCATTCCAATACTCGTCTAGAAGTTGTTGTTGTACAAAAACTCAACGAGAGGCAACAAATCTCGCCAAGTAGTGCCAAAGTCAAGCACCACTGCTTGTAACAAATCTTCCAGAGTCTGAATCGTCCGCTCAGACTGACCGTCAGTCTGAGGATGATAAGCTGTACTCAAGTGCAAACGAGTACCAAGAGCTTCCTGTAGACTATGCCAGAAATGAGAAGTAAACCAAGGATCTCGGTCTGAAACAATCGATCTTGGCACACCATGCAATCTGACAATCTCTCTGACATACAACTCGGCCATCTGATCATGACGATATGTCATCCGATACGGAATAAAACAAGCAGACTTCGTCAAACGGTCAATCACTACCCAAATGGCATCGCATCCTCGAACAGATCGGGGTAGCTTCGTGACGAAATTCATCGAGATATGATCCCAATTTCATTCCGGAACAGATAAAATGTGCAAAAGACCACCCGGCCTCTTTCTCTCAGCCTTCACCTGCTGGCAGTTCAAACAACGGAATACAAACCTCGCAACATCACTCTTCATCTTCTTCCACCAAAACTGACTCTTCAGGTCGTTATACATCTTTCGGCCTCCAGGATGAACACTAAACCGACTGCAATGTGCCTCTCGCAGTATACGTTGTCTCATCCCAGAAATATCAGGCACAACAATATGGTTATTCACAAATAAAACATCACCCCTGACCTGAAATTCAGACTGGTGTCCAGATCTAACCTTCTCTATCGATTGTTGAATAGTCTCATTGGATTTCTGTGCTTCTCTGATCGACACAAACAAATCTGGCTCGGCCTGGATAACACAAACTCTGATAGGATTCCTATCTGATTCGAACTCCAATCCAGAATTGCAACAATCGTCAACCAAACGAGACACACCGATGGTCGAAAGAGATAAGGAACAAAGCTAACGACTCAAAGAATCCGCAGCTGCATTCGACTTCCCCGGATAGTACTTAATCTCACAGTCAAAATCCTTCACCAAATCTAACCATCTTCTTTGTCTCATATTCAACTCGGACTGTGAAAACAAATACTTCAGGCTCTTATGATCAGAAAAGATCTCAAAAGACTCACCGTACAGATAGTGACGCCAAATCTTCAAGGCAAAAACAATAGCAGCAAGTTCAAGATCATGATCTGGATAGCGAGTCTCGTGCGGTTTCAACTGCCTCGATGCATACGCTATCACGTGATTCCTCTGCATAAGTACGCAGCCAAGACCTAAAAGAGAAGCATCATAATACACCGTAAAACCTCCAGAACCTGATGGAATAGAAAGTATCGGAGCGCTAGTCAATTTCTTCTTCAACTCAATGAAACTGGTCTCACACTCTTCAGTCCAAACAAAAGGTGAGTTTTTCGGAGTCAGCTGGGTAATTGGCTTCGCAATAGAAGAGAAACCCTGAATAAATCTGCGATAGTAACCCGCTAAACCCATAAAACTCCAAATTTCAGGTACAGAAGTCGGCCTTTACCAGTTCATAACTGCCTCGATCTTGCTGGGATCGATAGAAATCCCATCTCCAAAGATAATGTGACCAAGAAAAATGACTCGGTCCAACCAAAACTCGCACTTCGACAGTTTGGCAAACAACTGTTCAGTTCTCAAAATCTGCAAAACAATCTTCAGATGCTCTGCATGATCAGCACGGCTCTTAAAATAGATCAGGATATCGTCAATGAAAATAATAACAAACTCATCTAGATAGCGCTGAAAGATTCGGTTCATCAACCCCATAAAGACTGCTGGGGCGTGACAAGAAATTTGAAATGGCCATACCTCGTCCTAAACGCAGTCTTAGGAACATCCTCTTCTTGCATTCTCAGCTGATGATCCCCACACCTCAAATCTATCTTCGAATAAACACAAGAACCCTGCAACTGATCAAAAAGGTCATCTATAAGCGGTAAATGATACATGTTCTTAACCGTCACCTGGTTCAGTTGGCGATAGTCGATGCAAAGTCTCATAGAGCCATCTTTCTTTCTAACAAACAGAACAGGAGCACCCCAAGGCGATACACTAGGTCGAATGTATCCCTTGACAATCAATTCCTCCAACTGCTCCTCAATTCCTTCAATTCAATCGGGGTCATTCTATACGGAGCTTTAGAAATCGACTAAGTACCTGACGTCCGTTCGATGCCAAATTCAACCTCACGAATAGGCGGTAATCCCGTAATATCATCCAAGAACACATCAGGAAACTCTCTAACCACTGGTATGTCAATCAACACCGGGCTAGACTTCAAAACATCCACTGCATAGATCTGAAAACCCTCTGCTCCTCTCTGCAACATTCTAGTCATAGACAAAACAGAAATCAAAGGAATTCTAGATCGAGAACCCTTACCAAAGAATCTCCACTCATCTGTCATCTCTGGTCTGAAACGGAATACCTTCTGAAAACAATCCACTGTAGCCATGTACTCAGTCAAAACATCTATACCAACTATGCAGTCAAAGTCAGACAAACCAAGTATAACACAGTCGAACTTAATCAAATTCCCTTCACTACTCAATTCACAATTCCTAACAAAATTTCTCAAAACAATTCCTCCACCCAAAGGTGAAGTAACAGAAACCACGACAGGCAATGGCTCAAAAGGTAAGGCATGCATCAATACAAATTTCTCAGATATGAAAGAGTGAGTCGCACCCGTATCTATCAAAATATAAGAAGGATAACCAAATATTGTACAGTTAACTACAATCACATCATCAGGTGCTGCCTGAGCCTGATCCTCATTTAGAGCAAAAACTCTCGCCTGCTGACGAGGAGGTTGGTTCGAATTCTGGCTACCTCCTTGACGATTCTGCTGCTGTGGCTGGAAAGAGTGAACTGCATTCACTTTCCTCTGAGGCGGTGCAGACTGTCTAGAAGCATTAACACTCTGTGCTTGCTCCGAGCCTCTCTGGGACAAAGTCTAGCATAATGTCACGTCTGCTGACATATGTAGCGATTCCTAAAAATTCCCCTACACTGGTCGCTGGAGTGACGACCTCCACACTTGCTACAAGAAGCTCCAGAGGAACCTGATGCCTGTCTCGAACTATACTGATTCGAGCCACCAGAGCTCGAAGAACTTCTTCCTGATTTCTTAAATTGTTTTCCTTTCGGACGGTAGTAATCCTTTCTGTTGCCTCCACTTCTACCACCTTCGGATCTCTGAGGCAAATTTTGATATTGAGATGGTTGGTTCTGAAACTGCCTCTGTTGCTGCTGAGATGCAACCTGATTCCCTCTCTACCTCATCAACCCTGCCTCAGCACCCTTGGCCTGATCCATTGCATCAGCAAAGTTATTGGGCCTTCCAGTATTCACCAGAGTGAAGATATTAGGATTCAAGCCATTGATGAATTGATCAGCTTTAGATTCTTTGTTGTCGGCAATGTGAGGTGCGAACCTCAATAAGCTGTAAAACTTGGCAACATAGTCCTCGATATTCAAGTTTCCTTGCTTCAGATTTGCGAACTCGGCACCTTTATCCTTTTGGTACGAAACTGGAAAGAACAGCTTATAGAACTCAGAATTAAAAAGATTCCAGTCAATAGTTGTACCTCGATTCTCAAAAGCCCTCTTTGTCGCAATCCACCAGTTCTTCGCAACTCCTCTCAATTTATGGATGACTAACCTGATTATGCGGTCGTCAGAATAGTCGAGAGAATCAAAAAGCTGGTCTTTGTCGTCCAACCAACTCTCGCAGTCAATTAGATTTTTTGTACCCTTAAAAATCGGGGGTCGGAAAGATTGGAACCTCTTCAGTAAGGTTTCCATAGGCGTAGCAGTTGCATCCATCTAATCTGTTACTGTACTGCCTGGTTCATTCGGAGGAGTGTTCACAGGCGGATTCTGATTCGGAGGAACAAGTGGCGGTGGGTTCCTATTCAACACTCTTCGAGGACCCATAATCTGATAATCAAATGTTAGGACACAGATAATCCAATTCTCATAGTTCCATAAGGTACAAAACCTTCTCTGAATAATAGCACCACTTCGAGAATATTCGCATTCGATCTAGAAAACAACAATTGATATCTCAAGTAATTTCATACTTCAAAATTTAAATCACATAATCATGTACTTTAAGTAATTCTCAATCAGTAAAACATGCTCGCATCGTATTTAATAAATTTATTAAATAACTCAAGCACATGCGAGAAGCCAATTCAATCGGACTCGATCTACCCCGCTCTCTTCTAAATTCAGTCCAAGATCTTAACGCTCTGATACCACTTAATGTGAGACCTCGGTGCTAATAAACTAATCTTGGATTAACTACACTAAAGTATGCAAGATCCAAGTCTAAAAGAAAACTGAAATAAATTTTTTTTTTAAAAAAAGGGGTGCGCTCGGTCTGCTAAAAAATGCAGACCTTGCGCCTCCAATCCTTCCAACCTTCTGCCGCCCAGAAAGGGGGCAGCGCTCGGTCTGCTAAAAAGTGCCGACCGAGCGCCCCCTGCTGCAGAATCAAGGAACAGCAGAAATCATAAAGGCTCAACTCCAACACTTCCAATTCAACAACATGCACTACAACACAATACAATCCAATGATACAGCATGCATAATTCCATTACAAGTAGTTCTAAAGTTAAACAATCACAACTAGTAGAACATACTTCAATCTAACTTATTCAAACGATCCAACAACAAGATTTCGAATACAATCTAAGTTCGATTAAAATTCGACTCCCAAAACACCAAGTCTCATTTATAATCATCTCAACACTTAGCCATGCTGCCTCTGACTCGGTCCTGCCCCACCTGTTGCCAAGCACACAAACAAAGACAAGAAAACAGCCGGATAATCCGGTGAGAATAATATTCCCAATAGAAGAGACTAGCATACAATATCACATAATATATCAAAACATGATATATAATCAAATTCCACATATTATTCAAGTAATTCATTTCACTGCGGAATAAAATGATATGCATGGCTTTAAAACTTCTGGATTATCAGACTCAGATAATCAAAAGGAATTCTTCTTTCTTTCTTTCTTCGGTTTGGGATCCCAAGGTTAAAATATCCAACAATCACACCGAACTCCCCTTTCGAGGTGGACGAGATATATTTTAGTACTCTAGACTCCAGAGCATTATAGTGAGTTAATCAACGCTCGTATTAAATCGCCTATCAAGGCCACTCAAGTATAATCTCCAGATTGTCTAATTCAAAATGAATAATCAATCGGCTCAATATGAATGTATATGAAATCTCATGCATTCAAATATCAATTCAATCAAGTTCAAATAACCATATAAACATGCAAGTAAGTGATTTCTTCTAGGACACTCGAATCAATCCGGATTCGAGTTAATCGTCCTATTCCATTCCAAAGTGGTCTTATACCTTCTCGTCGTTTCACAATCTTCAATCTGTAAAACAACAATTCTCAATTCAATGTCCATTCAAGTTCTACGATCGATAAGAAAGAAAGCCGATACTATACCGGCTCAAATCTTCCAAACTAATCGAAGCTGCTGTCTCGCAACTCCACGGAATTCGAATCAATCTAACAGAAGAAGTCACAAGATCAATATCGATAGTGAAACCTCATCAAACTCGGTATAATCAAATCAATAGAAACAATATCCCGAAACTAAAACTAACGGCATAACGGCTATATTCTGACAAACCGGAAACGCAGACAGCATAATATCAATCCAAACATCTCATATCAATCATCATTCAAACATTCAAACTCAAATCCAACACATCTCAAAACCCATAATTTCAAAATATGCTTCCAAAAATCAAAACAATTCCGAATGACGCTCAAATTCAAAACCGACTGAGAATAAACGATCAGAACTCTGTCAAGAACAACATACTCGAAACTCAATCGATTCTAACAACATTCGAAAAACAAAATTTATCTGATCGAAGAGAAACTTACGATAGAATGAAGCTCTCGCTATAGTGATCGCTAAACTGCCTTCAGAAATAATTTTCAACGGACGGATCGACCATAAACTGAAATCTGAAAGCTCGAAGAACTCGAATGGCATGTTCAATGGAGGAGGAAACATTGGAAGGGATGAAGGGATGAAGTGAAGACTTAGTCAACCCTTAGATATTATAACAAATCCTCTTTTTGCATTTCAGTCCCTGAAAATTTCAAAAATTGCAAAATATTCCCTGATCAATAAAAAGATCGTTCTCAAATTCTGAAATCACTGATTATCTCAAATAAAGTCAATAAGATAAAAACGGGGCGTTACATAAGTTGTTCACAACTTGGTTGGAGCCATAAATCAATCTTTTAATATTGATAGGTAAAAATTTCTTAAACACCCTACGGATGTTTATTATTTTTTAATGCTACACATGTGCTCAGTTTTTACATAAAATTTTAAACTTTCGTTGCGCTTATGGGAATTAGAGAACCGATCCAACAAGTGGTATCAGAGCCTAGGTTGCTCTTTATTGTGTAGCATTTGTTGAATATTATGTTGAGGTCAATTTCTAACCGCATGACAAAATCATTTTCATCAACTTAGGGGCTATTTTGAAAAAAAATTTGGGGGTCGTTTTGGGCAGCATAGGGCAGCCCGTAGCTGCCACCTTTTTATTAAATTTTTTTTATGGCTGGAATCCGGCGACGGAGCTCCGGAAACGACTTTGACGACTAGGGTTTCCAAAAGTGTTTTGGGATATCCAAGTGTCAAGGGCCCTAAGTTGTTAAAATTGTAATAGTTGATTTTTGTGAAAAATCAAATTTTATAAAGAATGTATTTTCTCATGAAATAAATAATTAAAGTGGGACTTTGATTATTTATATTAAATGGTGATTTGCAAGAAATACGGTTATTAATAAATTAATTGGAAAGTAAACAAAAGTTTTTGTTTATTTTGTTAATTTAATTTATAATTGTGGCAGTTAGTGATTGGACCAAAATATATAATATTTGATCAATTGATTATTGTGATAATTAATTGATGGTGTATGATATGTGATATTATGCATGAAAGATGATCAAAATCACAAGCCCAATTTGCTAGGTGTATACTAGGATATTTTGTGTTGAATGAGTTGTAATAAATATCAAATTTAATGTGGGCTTGGTTTATAGCCCATTCCCACCCCATGAGATGCATCCCTATTTGCCATGGATATTTTAATGTAAAATATTTGATAGTGGAAGATCAAGATTGGAATATGGTGGTCCATGATGAATTATGAAGATCTAAGACATGTAAATATTGGAATCTTATGTAATTGTTGCATTTGCATCCCGTGCATTTCCTAGTATTGGATCTAGGCCCGTGTTTGGCTCACACGGGCCAAATAGTATTGGGGCGATTAATCATCCTTGTTAGTTTATTGTTTATAATATATGCATGATATATTATAAATAATAAGTATGTGCGTTATTATTTTATAATAACAAAGTTACATAAATACAGCAAACATACGAACAAACATGGCGAGTTTTTAAAATTAATGATGAGACCATTTCAAAATTAAAAACCCTCATTTTGAATAAGATTCAAAATTTATATCAAGCCCGAAAAAGGGAATTATAAAGTTGTTTATAATTTTCATGTCTTCCATCGACAATGGACGCATGATAAACTTTAAACGCGGTCAATGCTCGACTTATATTATTGGGGGGGGGGGTGGCTTGGAGGCCGGAAAGCTGTGACTTCCATTGACATGGTGATGTGAACTACGTAGAACTCCCATGATTTTGGCTCATATTATTAGGGGAACTCATGGTGACCGTCCATTAAGGTTCAATATTGATGGGTAAGGCTTGACACGTAAAGTTGAACAACGTCATATTATTGGGTCCTAATCAAGCGTGAGACAAAAGTTTACGTAAGGGTTGCATGGAGATGCAATTGGAAACTTATTTTTAGGAATTATGATTGGCTGATATTATTCGGGATCATGATTGGCTAATTAGACCTTACGTACCTACTGAGGAAAGGAGTTTCCCGTTTTTCACTAGAGGGTAGTGAAAATGTCAAAACAGTGGGAGCTAAAATTTATAAAGTAAAAGCCCATACTTTATATCTTACTAAATATTTTAAATATTCATTAACATTTTTCTGTTATTATTTTCAGTGCAAAGTTTTTGACATGTCATCAATTCGCAATCCGTTATTTGCAATACTCGACAAACATGTACTGACCGGTCCGAATTACCTCAATTGGCTAAGAAATCTAAAAACTGTCTTGAATTCGGAGAGGATTTCATACACACTTGAGAAGTCACCCCCTGTTGAGGCTCCAACTAGATGTAGCCCTGAGGAGCTACAGGCTTACAAGGATTGGCATGATCATGACTTGAGAGCCAAGTGTTATATGCAGACTTCTATGAATGATGAACTGCAGAGGCGTTTTGAGGGTGCAAATTATGCTGCTGACATTCTTGACCGACGATTTTGGTTGAAAAAATTATAGCAAGTGAACTAGGTCAAGTTATAATATAGTTGTACTGAGTCCAATTCGATCCCATAGAAACTATTGTTTAAATACTAAGATATAGATTATTCAAATTAATCTAGGTTAATTAAAATAAGAGATTTTATGAATTAAATATTAATTAAAATTAAAAAAATTATTCTGAAGCAAAAATTTAATTAAATTAAAATAGCAGAATAAATTTAAGACTGATTCAAATTTTAGGAAAATGACCAGGAACACACAACGGTACCAGACATCGATAATTGCCACGTATTGGATTTAATCAAACAAGAATCATTCATATTCACGACGAAATTCCCTAGAATAATTATTAATCTATTTCTAAAATTAACAATTATATTCTCATTTAACAGTCCAATTATTTCTAATTGAATTTAATTAAACAAAAACACATTCACGAGTTATGGAATTTCAGCTTTTGCCTAAAATCGCACACTGAAACCGAATACTATTTTTAGTCAGTTTAAACATGTGTTGATTAATATTTTTGAAGCTAATTTCAATCTCCTCTTTTTCAAGTCCAGATCGAACAACAAACATGCAATTAATTGGCCAGATTAAAAGAAAGAATTATGCACAAATATTAATCAATAAATATTTCATAAATAAAAAATCAATCAATCCATTTCATGAACATAAATCAATAGTCTGGCCCTATCATGGCCCCGGTCAAAATACGAAACTCCATAATATCAAAAAGAGACAAAATTCTCATGTTTGAATTCAACATAAATAAATCATAAAAAAAGAATAAAGAAAATCTCAACGATGGTGTCGAATTTTGCTTGTGTTCTTCGTTTCTGCTCTCAGCCGTCAATTCTTCAGAAGTCAAAAGTCCTCTTCAATTTGGGCTTGATTCCCTTTTATATATTTTTTCTCTAAAAACCTTATTTTTCGTCAAAAAAAAATGTCCAATATTGCCCAAAATAATCAGAGTTCCAAAATTTCCAAATTTTGCGCGAATTAATCTTTTCCACATCTGCAATATACATGGACCCCGGACTAGGTCCTTGCCTAGGTCCGTGTATTTAAAATTCCAGAACAACACTTTTACGAAGATGCACGGACCCCCTTCCCGAAGGTGCACGGGGTCCGTGCATTATTCTAGGATGAACATCTCCAAAGTCAATGGTACACGGACCCCCTTCCATTGAGTGCACGGGGTCCGTGCATTATTCTCTTCAAAATTCTTTCTTCTTAGATTGTGCATGGACCCTCTTCCAAAGTATGCACAGAGTACGTGCATTAAATTCTCTTCATTCCTACTGACAACTTATGATTTTTCCGTGTTCTTCGGCCAAGTTCCAATGTGGCATCGAATTTTTTTACTTTTTCTTCAATATTCAAGTCTTCTAAAATCTTAGTCAAACCTACAAACACAGAAAATATGACGATTTAAGCACAAAATTCGGAATAAAAATGTCAAACAAGCACGAATACGATAAAATAAAGTTCCAAATAAGCTATAAGATTCGTGCTTATCAAATCCCCCACACTTAGCTTTTGTTCATCCTCGAACAAATCAGAAAAAATTAGAGATAAGAAATATCAATGATTTACAGCACAGAGTGGCACAATCAAAACCTTTCAATCTATCAAATCTCGTCACACCCAGTCAAAAGCTCATACGTCGAAAATCACAAGCCTCGCTTTAGTCATAATTCAAAACTCAAACACTACCCATAAAAGATCAACGAAATGAGACGTGTGTAGTGTGAGTGTCAGAACTTATACTCTTCAAAAGTTTTTTGGTTTAAGAAACTCTCATGTTTATTCATCATTTTTTTTTCAATGCCCCGTATTTTATCCACAAACTTAGCTACAAATTTTATAGAATTAGGATTTCAATCCCCTCGTCTATAGCCCGGATGGAGCTTCAACCCCATTTCATCCACATACTTAGCCTTGAATTTGGTGATTAGGATTTCAATCATTATCCATGGCCCAGATGGAGTTGTTATCTCTTTTCTTTTCCTTTTTTTTTCTAAGAGAACACCTTTTACCAATTCACAATTAACTTGCATAAGTCTGACAAAAGTGAAACTTGGAGAATTGTTCATCAAGTGCCTTTTTCTCTTCAAGTTCACTTTTTTTTCTCAACAGTGTTCTCATCAACCACCTTCTCCTTTTCTACTTCAGTTGCAGGTTCTTGGACTCCAACTTCTTTTCCACTCCTCTACTCTATGGCTTTACAGTGTTCTATGGGATTCACCTCAGTATTGCTTGGGAACTGACCGCGGTTATTATCTTTGAGTGCGTTCGCCAAATGCCCAATGCTAGTCTCCATGGATTGAAGCACAACGCCCATGTTAGCCACATGCGTCTCTAAGTTGTCCAGACGAGTCTCAGTCCTCTCCATCCTCTTACTCGATTCCTGCACGAAAGTACTAACCACATCTTCCAATGAAGGCTTACCTTCATCCTTTTTTGTATTGAACCCCAAAGGAGGATTCAACACATTTTTGTTGTTATCATAAAATTTTTTTTCATGATTACGCAAGCTAGGATGGTAAGTATTAGGGACAGGGTTACCTCGATAGCCTTCATAATCTCTTTGATTGATGTACTGAGCTTGTTCATGATGATAAGATTCCTCGATGAAAACCTGCACACCTTCTGGATCAGCGACACTCACCTTGGTTCAATGCAGCGACTTGCGTAGTTAATGCAGATAATTGGGCAGTGATAGATGTGAGAGGATCCACTGCATACACTCCAACTGGCTTCTTGACTCCCATACGCTCGGATGGCCATTGAAAACTATTGATCGTCATCTGTTCCAGCATATCATAGGCCTGAGCAGGGTCCTTTGCAAAAATGGTGCCTCCAGAAGCAGAATCCACCAACAATCAAGTAGGTGCATTCAGACCATTATAGAACAACTAGATTTGCTCCCAATCTGCAAATTTATGGTTAGGACAATGTCTAAGTAACTCTTTATACCTTTCTCACGCCTCATAGAGCTGTTCAGCGTCCATCTGCCAGAAGGTACTAATTTCAATTTTTAACTGGGTGGACTTGGCAGGTGAAAAATATTTTGCAAGAAATTTTTATATCATCTCCTCCCATGTAGTGATACTCCCCAACGAAAGTGATTGTAGTCAACATCTGGCTTGGTCTCTGAGAGAAAAAGGAAATAACCGTAAGCGTATAATATCCTCAAAAACACCATTAAATTTTACCAGGTCAGTTATCTCCAGGAAAGTGTGCAGTTGTAGGTGAGGATCAGCAGTTGCAGTCCCATTAAACTGCTTCTGCTAAACCATGTTGATCAATGCAGGCTTTAGCTCAAAATTGTTAACATTGATAGTTCCACGAGCTATTCCAGAGTAGTGAGCCCGGATTACTGGCCTGAAGTGCTCTCTAATTGGTACCAAGGGAGCTTGATTCACATTCTCTTCAGTCATGTTCAGTTCTTCTTCTCTCCTCGCTTTTCTCAAAGCATGCGCAATTCGCTCGATCTCCGGATCAAAAAGCAGAGAATTCGCGCTTTGAAATCTTCGCATAAACTGCAATTAAAAACAAAAAGAACTCAATTAACAACTAAAAATAAAATAAAAAACTCTAAATTAAAACTTAGACAAATTGGTAACAAGACTAAACAAAATCAAAATTTACTCTCCGGCAACGGCGCCAAAAAATTGTTGTGAAAAATACTCGCAAGTATACGAGTGTCAAGTTTTAATATAGTGATAAATCAAGTATCGTTCTCACAAAGAGTAAAATGAAAATATTCAATTATTGTAATTAAAATAGTCTTAATTTTATTTATAAAATCAAACTTTAAAGAGTTGCTAACAAATTAAATAAATAATAAAGCTTGTAAAGCGCGCGCACACACAATCCTTAAGAGATTATCAAGCAAAGAGAAATAGTCTAGAGATTTTGACCTCACCTGGTCTCGATAATATTAATTCCTAAGTAATCTATTTTCATGAGTTCATTTCAATTAATAACCAAGAACACATAGATGATTCTATTTCCCTCTCCCGAGTGTCAAACAGAGTGTATCAACCACCGATCAATTCTAATATCCCTATTGAGAATTTACGTGTAGTGATATGTATAAAACAATGTTCTTTCTAGGCTCTATTAAACTTATAAGCTCTCCCGAGACATATAAACAATTAATAGTGTGAATTCTATCGATCCTATTCTAAATCCCCTCTCCCGAGTGCCGGATTCTAAATAAATATGACAAATAAATTTATGGCCAGTAAATTGAAAAGACTTTCAAAACTAGAATTATAATTAATTTAGAAGAACTCAATTCAATAAAATCAAAAATTCATAAACATGTCTTGACCAGGTTCCATCGTCCCTCTAGACTCAAAAAGTTTAGTTCATAATCAAAAATAGTTGAAACCAATTCATATTCATGAAACTAGACATCAAATCAATAATATAAATTCAAGAGAAAGAAAACAAATTCAAATATTCGATCTTCCGTATCCAGACGATCTATCTTCGTCTTTGTTCTTTGATGTTCTTCCAACTTGTGCAGAATTTTCTCTTCCAAAGTCTCCAAAATCTTCTCTCGATCGATCCTTGATGTGTTTCTCTCTATGCGGCGGCTTCTCACCCTTTATTAGGTCTGAAAAACTCCATTTTATACTCCCTAAGAATCATCCAAAATTAGCCCAAAGATATCTCAAAGTTTCCATAATTGCAAAAACTCTTCGGCAAAAAAATCACGACGCGTAGGCGCGCCTCCTAAGTCACGCGGGCGCGCATAACACTCTGTTCCACAACTCAAAAATATCGAACACGCGCGGGCGCGCATCATTCCTGGCGTGGGCGCGCATAAGTTTATGTCCCAACACTCTAAAAACAATTCAGGTCGCGCGGTGCGCATGCTGCTCGGGTCCTTCTTCATTTTTCCTTCAAAATCTTGCACCGTCATTGCTCGTTTTACCTCTTTCTTGACTCTTTTGACTTCATCCATCATAAATTCAGTATATCCTGTATTTCCTAACATCCAACACAACCAACAGCAAATTCCACATAATTTTTCTCGAAACCAAACAATTATCCAATAATATAAATACAAATTAAGTACACAAAATGCACTCATCACTTCTGCCCCAAAACTGCTCCAAGAGCTGTGTCACTCGCATCACACATCACCTCAAAAGGTGATTCCCAATCAGGTGCTACAATCACCGGCGCAGTGATCAACTTTTTCTTCAGAATCTGAAAGGCCTGCACACACTAAGCAAAAAAATCAAACGACACATCTTTTATCAACAAATTAGTCATCGGCTTGGCGATGCTAGAAAAATCCTTAATGAACCACCTATAAAATCTAGAATGTCCTAAAAAACTATGCACTCCTTTAAGATTTGATGGCGGAGGAAGTTTTTCAATTACCTCAATTTTTGCTTTATCAACCTCAATTTCATTTTCAGAAATTTTATGTCCCAAAACTATTCCCTCTCTCACCATAAAATGACATTTTTCCCAGTTCAATACTAAATTGGACTTTTCAAATCTCCCTAAAACCATAGACAAATTCAGCAAGCAAGCATCAAAGGAAGAGCCAAAAACTGAAAAATCATACATTAATATTTCAATATAATCCTCAATCATGTCATGGAAAATTGCCATCATGCAGCGTTGGAAAGTAGCCGGTGCGTTACAAAGACCGAATCACATTCTTTTATATGCAAAAGTTCCATAAGGACATGTAAAAGTGGTTTTCTCTTGATCCTCGGGATCAATGGGAATTTGCATATAACCCGAATATCCATCCAAAAAACAATAAAAAGGATGTCCGACTAGTCTTTCCAACATTTGATCAATGAAGGGCAGGGGAAAGTGATCTTTACGGATGGCATCATTCAGTTTTCTATAGTCTATGCAAATACGCCAATCCGTAATAGTTCTAGTGGGAATTAACTCATTATTCTCATTTTTCACAACCGTGATCCTACCTTTTTTCGGAAAAACCTGGACAGGACTCACCCACTTACTATTAGAGATGGGATAGATAATACCTGCATCCAAAAGTTTGATTACCTCCTTCTTTACCACTTCTTGCATAGCAGGATTGAGTCGCCATTGAGGTTGGGTTGATGTTTTGTGATCAGCGTCCATCAGAATTTTGTGCATGCACATGGAAGAGCTGATCCCCTTTATATCCGCTATGCTCCACACAATAGCTTTGATATTACCCTTCAACACGCGATTCAATTTTTGTTCCTCATCCTCTGTCAAAGAAGAAGAAACAATTACATGCAGTTTATCATTATTAAGCAAAAATAAATATTTTAGATGCAAAGGGAGAGGTTTCATCTCAAGGATCGGGGCATTTTCAACTGATGACTTTAATTCTCTTGGAACATGTCCAAGCTTCCCAATCCTTGAGTTTACCATCCTTGAGAGTGGCTTTCCAGCATCTAAATACTGCACATATTCCTCAATCTCATCTTTATCCAAATATTTTGTGTAATGTCCTAAAATTAATTATTTCGGATTAGCAGAGTTGATTATTATTCATTTGGAACTAGTGGAAATTATTTTTGAGCCGGGACTGAATCGATTTGATTTGGAGTTTCAGGGACCGGTTTGCAATTGTGCAAGTTGATTAGTCAATGGGGGTGTATATTATTTGACATGACTTATATCTATCACCCTATCGCATTTTCTCTCTCCCATCACTCTCCTCTTCCTCCCCACTCCCCCACGCCGACCGAGACCAAGAGAGAGAAGCCATGGAAGCTTCTTCAAGCTCTTCTTCCGTTCGATTCGCTCGATCCAACCGTTAGATTTCCGATTCGAGTTGAGATTCACGATCACCGCAACGAGGGAGTTGTTTTGACGTAAGATTTGCTACGATCCATGAACTTTGATTTTTGCCGAGTTGTCAGAATTTGATAATCTTCAAGTATGTTGTTCTTGAGCTAGCATAGATCGTGTATTCGAAGTCGGTTTGGAAAAAGAACGAAGTTTGGATTGTATATGATTTTTGGAGCCTAATTTCAAAAATGGGTCTTTGGATTTTAGTTGTTTTTGATGGATTGGAAGATGATATGAGTTGTTTAGAATGGTTTAACGATGTTGATGATTTTTGGTTTGACCGTTTATAGCCGTTATGTTGTCGAAATCGAGTTTTGGATTATCGGTTGTTTTTTCGGTTTGATTTTTGGGTTTGTTTGAGTTGTTGAATTGATATCGAATCCGTATGTTCAACATTTTCAGATTTGGTTGACGATTCGGGTTTGGAATGAACTTGGGAGTTTGAACCGATTCGAGAATTTAAGACGGTATAGTATGGAACTCCTTGTATGGCTAGTTTTGATTCGATTCGATTTTGATTGAGTTCGTTGTTATTTTCAGATTTGAATCCTCGACAAACTTGAAAATTTAAGAAGACGACAATTGAATGAACGAGACGATTATCTCGAATTTGAATTAATTCGAGTGCCCAAAAGAAATCACATACTTGTATGTTATTCAAATTATTTGATTTTAACTTGAATGTGTTTAATTTCATTTGCATACATCTTGAGCCGAAGATTCGATTCGTTTTGAACTTAGACGATTTAAGGAGCTATATTGAAGTGGCTTTGGATTTCGAGCTTTTTCAATTGCTAGAATACTTTTTATAGTTGCTCTGAAGTCTGGGGGTCTGAGTTGAGCGTCATCCACACCGAATGGGTGTGTCGGTGAGTTGATCGTGAATACTTGACCCTGGGATCCCAACCGATTACCGATTGATATTCAATTATCCGATTAGATAATCCCGAGTTTTGAAGTCATGCATTGCATTTTAATGCATTTCGAGTTGAGTGCTGATATGCCTTTTTGAATTGATTGACTCATTATTTTATATAGCATGATTTGTTAAATTATTTGAAATTGCTTTATTTGTCTCTTTTACTGGGAATTATATTCTCACCGGATTATCCGGCTGTCGTTTTGTTTGTATGTGTACTTGACGGCAAGTGGGGCAGGATCGAGTCAGAAGTTGCATGACTAGGTCGAGTTGGAAGTGATAGAAGTGAGACACCGTGAGTCGTAGGGTTGTGCCTTTGGATTTGTAATATTTCGATTAGTCGAACGAACCCTATTGTCGAACTTGTTATTGTATTTTTGGGCATAACTTAGAATATTGCATGTTCTAAATTTTGATATGTAGGTGTTCTTGAGTTTAGAATCGATTGGAATTGTTTTGGAATGATTTTTCATAGTCCTGCACCGTTCTGTCCATTTAGCCTACGCGCGGGCGCGCCGTATCTCGCGCCCGCGCGCGTGGAGCCTAAAGGGCTCTCTTTGTTTGGCTCGCGCGCGCGCGAGAGAAGCGCAGGTGTCCCCGCGAGGCTTCTGGCCTCTTAGCCTGCGCGGGCGCGAGGCTCTCTTTTAAAAAAAAAATTTTTTGATTCGTTTTTCCGCAGCTCTTTGTGTTCGATTGTAGTTATTTATTCGAGATTAGAAGATTAGAAACGGGGTTTCACATTAAGTGGTATCAGAGCGATAATATTCTTGGAATTGAATTAGAGTGAACGTGGTAGATCGAGTCCGCATGAATTGAACTCTCGCATGTGATTGAGTTATTTAAATGATTTATTTAAGATACATGCGAGTATGCTTTATTGATTGAGAAATTATTTGAATTACATGGCTATGTGATTTAAATTTTAAAGCATGAATTACTTGAAATATGAACTGTTTTTTTTTTTAAATTCGGATCCGAGTTCCACCATCTGCTTGAGCTAGCAGATCAGAGATTGTTTGCGATGTGAATTAGAATCTGATTGAGATCCGAAATTCAGTGATTTGTAGTTGATTGAACTTATCGAACAGAGATGTGGAACACCGAATTTTGAGATGGAGATTTGGTACTCCTGTTCATACCGAATATCAGAATTGTCTCCTGAAGAATTTTAGCAGACGACAACCATCAGTAACTCCTTCGACTGATCTAGACTATATCACTACTGCACTGATAGATGTCACTTTGACACCGATGGGAGTACTACCGAGGAGGTTTTAGTCGTTCGGATTACCGATTTTTAAGAGTACCGAGAGTGCTGTTGGATGTTGAAGTTGAATAGAAGAGATCGATCAGTTGGATGATTCTCTGAACTACACAGATGACCGGAGAATTCAGTTAGTGTGGTACCAACTTGGAGGATTGATAAAAGTTGGTAGAATTTGAGGAGGAGAACATTAAGGAATCAAGGTTCGATCAATTTTGAGAATCTGCTTCCATTCGAATTTCTTCGACAGATTCCTTTTCACCGTTTGACCAGAGTTAGAGGGACATAGAAATCATCTTTAATCGAAGGGAAAGCAGTTTGAGAAATCAGTGAGCAGTGCCTGGAGATCAGAAGTGCTGTCAGGTTTGTCATCAGCCCAGACACTATGCCAGAGTTCGTCATCTTGATATTATCGAAAGATCTCGGAAGGGGATTTCCTTGTTTCTTTAACTCCGACAGAGATTTTACCCGTTTCAGTTGCTCCTTTCGGCAGCAATAACAGAATCTATGAGAACTTAATCATATGATGAATCAATCTTCGAGGCAACAGATTCTAGTTGTACTCTTATCGAGGATCAGACTTAGATTTTGCCGATGATGACCGCAGGAAACAATAGAGTATGGTTTCTATTCTTATTCTGATATGATCGGTTACGCACCTTATCTTTCTTCTTATCGATATTTATTGATGCATCTCGGCTGTTGAATTTTGATTAACAGTAGTCGCGATTCTTGGAATTGATGGGATAAGTTGGAACCGAATAGTATTGTACTTCAGATTTCAGATTTTGAGTTGATTGTCTGTTGGTTGCTTTATCCAGTTCAGAACTACTGAGGATTGTTTCAGGGAGTTGATAGATTAAGATCCGAGTCAATAGACAAACAGAAATCCTCCTGTAAGGATTCTCGATTCCAGGATTCTTTGTTAGTTGATCTGCCGAATGAATTTTTGATGTAGAATTTCGCGGAGGAATTCTCTTGTTCGCAGTTGATGTCCTAGAATCTAGCCTAAATTGGTTGATAAACCAGTGGTTAGAGAGTTGCTGATATCATCCAGATGAGATTTTTGGAATACCTTTGAGTCATGGGGTTAGATTCAGCAATGACTTTAGATCAGACATCATCAGCTGAGAGTTTGATAGAAAGAAATATTGAAGACTGGACTTGGATCGAGGTATGACTGCTTTGGAATATAGTCGTACCGTTTGAAGTGAAACTCGTCTATAGTATTGTGGATCTTTTGAACTGAATCTATCAGAGGTATTTAGATGGAATTAGAAATTCTTATCGATCTTTTCGGTTCTGTTCGAAGTATAGTGCTGATCATACAGAGTATTGGAGAATGGTCTTACAGAACTGCGTGCCGAGACGTTGCATGCTATGCTATTGAAGACTCAATTTTGATTGTATCGAGATGTCCTTTCCTCAATCATATTAATTCTAGAGCTGGAATTTTTGTGATCATTGCAAGACCGAAGCTGTTTTGATTGAATCCAAATAGACATATGTACCTGAGAATTGAAGATTTTGAGTTCTATAACAGATTTTTGAGAGATTCTTATCGTCGTGGAGCCGATTTCTTATCAAACTCCAGAGAACGCACTTGTGCATGAACCGAAACTTATGAGATCAGCTTGTTTGACATGGAGAAGAGATCGACCCGAACTCTAGTATTTTTTATTTCCTCTGTACTGATAATCTTCAGTACATTGCATCTTATCATTCAGATTTTGGAGGTATTCTTATTCAGAGGAAGTCTGTGATAGCTCAGTCATAGTAGCAGCTGGAGCAGTAAGAGACTCAACATCCGATTCGTGATATTGAATTGGCAGTGATCTTATTGCTTGTTAGATCGGGCATCACTATCTTCAGTGAAATTTTCGAAGTCTTTTCTGAACTGAGGAGTCAAAGTATGAGTTCCGCAACCGAAATGATTTTGAGATTGAGGAAAGGATTGGATATGATAAAGAATCTGATGGTGAATTCCAGTATAATCCGAAGTAATCCAATGCAACAACTGAAGTTTGAACAGAATGATCTATTATTATTTTATCTACTACCGTTATTCTCTTTGAGCCGATAAATATTTTCTTATTTTATCTACTATCCTTGACTTCGCCGACTGATGAGTGTTGCACTTTCAATTTGGAGTCTAGAAAAGATATGAAGTCTATCAGAAATCTTTTATCCGAACTGAGCTAGAATTAATTTAGAAGATGGAGATAGCGCAGAAAAACAGATTTGAATTGGAGAATCTATTGAAGAAGAGTCAGAACTGGGCAAAGTCTGAGTTCAGGACAGTGACGATACCTCAGTTGTGAGTAATTGCTTTGTTGCGCCAGAAATATTGATTGAGACAGAGTATCTTGAGATTGGCACTTTGCAGTTATTAATTATTCTTTCAGACGACCGAAAGATATTCAGAGGATTAAGGAATCGACCTTTATAGGAACAGATGAAGAATGCGGTTCGATGTATGATTTCGTAATTTCTAGTCTGTCCACATTTTATAGCTGATAGAGAGAAGAACTGACTGTTTGTGGTATAGTTAATTGTCAGAATGAAAGGAAAATTACTTTTCAACGAATACCTTTCTGAAGCTATCGATCAGTCTGGAAATTAGAAGCCATCTGAGCTCTATTAGACCGATTGCTGAAATATACTATTGTTTTCCGTATGGAATGAATTCTATACTCGACCCGATGTTGAGAAGTTGGCCAGAAAGAACTTTAGATTGTTTTGCTCTGTCACAGTTTATCCGTGCAGAATAGAATTGAGAGTGTTCGGCATGCGGTCACGGAGGTATAGAACTGTCTGATTTGGAGATGCTATCTGATTATAATTTAGATATTGCTGTATTTTGCTTCTGTTTTCGTATAGAATGGATTTCAGACACGACAATATGATTGGGATTGTTGTCAGGAGGACTTTCAGATAGTTGATTTGTCAAAGTCTGTCCTTTCAGAATGATATTTTGAGTTAACTCTCATCTTGAACTCAGTCTTTAAGAGACTTTTATTATTGGATTATAATTGAGTTCAGTTTATTATCCTCAGAACGACGGACAACTAGGAATAAGCTATATAGACTTTAAGAGGATATGCTGAGCTGTAGTGCTTGATTTTAGCACTAGCTGGATGGATTTTTCATCTTTTGCGTAGTTTCTGTACAACAGCTATTAGACGAGTATATTTATATTAAATTTGTATAGGAGTTGTACGAGAAGAAATGAGAATCCCAATTGAATTGGGATGATTTTCTGAGTTCCCTGACTTGGGATCAGTTTTGATTCGAGGTTTAATAGACGGATGAGGACTTCCTGCCTAGGATGAAGTCGACATGAGAAGAAGGATGAACGAAGTATTCTAATTCCGACGCAGATCTCTTTACTTATGTTTAGGGAGGCCGCGTAATTCAGAAGATTCCTCTGTTTAGAGGCTGTGGCAGTTATCATGAGAAAGAGGACTGTCTCGACAAACTCACGGGTTCCATTGAGATTCTAGAAGAGATTTTCTTTGATGTTGAGATGGAAATTGATGAGTCGCCAGTTTTGTTTGAGACGATCGATTCAGATGAGTTTGTGCAGATGAGCCGATACGGATTTGAAGAAACGATACAAGAAGCGGAATTGATTAGAACCGCGATTTCAGAGTTATTTTGAGAGAAGAATTATCATAGCAGTCTTCGAACTTTATCTTGTTTTTATGAGATTGAACTGCCCTGATTTCGAGGACGAAATTGATTCTTAAAGGGGAAGAATTGTAAGGTCCTGAAATTAATTATTTCGGATTAACAGAGTTGATTATTATTCATTTTGGAACTAGTGGAAAGTATTTTTGAGTCGGGACTGAATCGATTTGATTTGGAGTTTCAGGGACCGGTTTGCAATTGTGCCAGTTGACTAGTCAATGGGGGGTGTATATTATTTGACATGACTTATATCTATCACCCTATCACCTTTTCTCTCTCCCATCACTCTCCTCTTCCTCTCCACTCCCCTACGCCGACCGAGACTGAGAGAGAGAAGCCATGGAAGCTTCTTCAAGCTCTTCTTCCGTCCGATTCGCTCGATCCGACCGTCAGATTTCAGATTCGAGTTGAGATTCACAATCACCGCAACGAGGCCGTCATTTTGACGTAAGTTTTGCTACGATCCATGAACTTTGATTTTTTTTTCGGGTTGTCAGAATTTGATAATCTTCGAGTATTTTGTTCTTGAGCTAGCATAGATCGTGTATTCAAAGTCGGTTCGGAAAAAGATCGAAGTTTGGATTTTATATGATTTTTGGAGCCTAATTTTGAAAATGGGTCTTTGGATTTTAGTTGTTTTTGATGGATTGGAAGATGATATGAGTTGTTTAGAATGGTTTAACGATGTTGATGATTTTTGGTTTGACCATTTATAGTCGTTATGCTGTCGAAATCGAGTTTTGGATTATCGGTTGTTTGTTCGGTTTGATTTCCGGGTTTGTTTGAGTTGTTGAATTGATATCGAATCCTTATGTTCAACATTTTCAGATTTGGTTGACGATTTGGGTTTGGAATGAACTTGGGAGTTTGAACCGATTCGATAATTTAAGACGGTATAGTATGGAACTTCTTGTATGGCTCATTTTGATTCGATTTGATTTTGATTGAGTTCATTTTTATTTTCAGATTTGAATCCTCGACGAACTTGAAAAGGTAAGAAGACGACAATTGAATGAACATGACGATTAACTCGAATTTGAATTAATTCGAGTGCCCAAAAGAAATCACATACTTGTATGCTATTCAAATTATTTGATTTTATTTTGAATGTGTTTAATTTCATTTGCATACATCTTGAGCCGAAGATTCGATTCGTTATGAACTTAGACGATTTAGGGAGTTATATTGAAGTGGCTTTGGGTTTCGAGCTTTTCCAATTGCTAGAATACTTCTTATAGTTGCTCTGAAGTCTGGGGGTCTGAGTTGAGTGTCATCCACCCCGAATGGGTGTGTCGGTGAGTTGATCGTGAAAACTTGACCCCGGGATCTCAACCGATTACCGATTGATATTTGATTATCCGATTAGATAATCCCGAGTTATGAAGTCATGCATTGACTTTTAATGCATTTCGAGTTGAGTGCTGATATTCCTTTTTCAATTGATTGACTCGTTGTTTTATATAGCATGATTTGTTATATTATTTGAAATTTCTTTATTTGTCTCTTTTACTGGGAATTATATTCTCACTAGATTATCCGGCTGTCGTTTTGTTTGTATGTGTACTTGACGGTAGGTGGGGCAGGATCGAGTCAGAAGCTGCATGACTAGGTCGAGTTGGAAGTGATAGAAGTGAGACACTGTGAGTCGCAGGGTTGCGCCTTTGGATTTGTAATATTTCGATTAGTCGAACGAACCCTATTGTCGAACTTTTTATTGTATTTTTGGGCAAAACTTAGAATATTGCATGTTCTAAATTTTGATATATGGGTGTTCTTGAGTTTAGAATCGAATGGAATTGTTTTGGAATGATTTTTCATAGTCCTGCACCATTCTGTCCATTTAGCCTATGCACGAGCGCGCCGTATCTCGCGCGCGCGAGCACTCCTCTCGCACGGGCGCGAGCGCCCCCGCAAGGTTTCTGGCCTCTTAGCCTGCGCGCGCGCGAGGCGATTGCCCGCGCGGGCGCGAGGCTCTCTTTTAAAAAAATAAAATAAAATAATTTGATTCGTTTTTCCGCGGTTCTTTGTGTTCGATTGTAGTTATTTATTCGAGATTAGAAGATTAGAAACGGGGTCTCACATTTTGGAGATGGATGTGTCAAACAAACCTCCAAGGGATCTTCACAAATAAATTCCTGCACATCACACTCAACAAACTCATCTGTAGCATCAATTCTAAAACAATTGGAAACATTAGATGGATATTTCATAGAATGAAACACATTAAACACTACCCTTGTAGTAGCCCATAACCAAAATCAGTGATTAAGGGATTAATCAACGCTAATTAAATAGATTTGGGTACTGAACGGATTGATACAGCTGTTCGATCTGGTTGTATAATATTTGGGATTAAATAGATTGGGATTAACCACATTAAACACATTCTGTTGTTATTTGGATTGATACAGCTGTTCGATCTGGTTGTATAATATTTGGGTATTTACATATTTCTTTACTTGGGATTGTATAATGTCTATGGTTTCCGCAGTTTTATTCTGATATCCGTTTAATTAAGTTATTTGCATGCCTAAGTTCTGTTTAGTAGGTGATCAATGTAAGGGTCACTACATTTATGGTATCAGAGCATGCAAAGTATTCTTGGGATTTAGATTCTACATAAGATAACCCTTAGGTTAATTTTGTAGATGGCAGATCGTGACGACCAGAGTTCTCATGGCAGTATTGGTGGGCATTGGGGTGATGCCGACCGGGAGACTCTTCGGGAACGCCGCCATCGCCATCGAGATGAGGACTGTTTCAGTGTACGTCGATTCTTGCAGATGGGGCCTAAGCCCTTGGTTGGAGGTGAGTCTCCGGAGGATGCGGAGAACTGGTTAAACAGCATGGAGACGACTTTTCACACTTTTCAAAAGCTGTATTTTTAGAAGATGTATTTTCCGCACAGCTTTTCAAAAGCTGTATTTTCCTCCTGCACTCCGTCACTCGAAGGCGGGCGAGCTACTGAGTCTGCGACAGGGAGCCATGTCTATTGATGAGTATTAGCAGAAGTTCTTTGATCTGCTATCCTATTGCCCCGAGATTGCCGACAACTCCGAGATGATGTGTAATCTGTTCCTTCAGGGCCTTAACCCTGAGATCCATGACCGTGTGGTGGTTGGTGACGACATGTCCTACGAGGGTTTGGTGAGGCGTTGTCACCAGGCAGAGGACAGCATTCGACGGAACAGGTCTTTCTCTCAGTCGAGACCTGCTAGTTCTTTGGGTCCCCGTGCTTAATCATTCAAGAAGTCTGGATCCACTTCTTCTTCCTCTGGCTCTGCTGGTGTTGTCCATTTCAGAAAGAAGGACAAGTGTGATCACTGTGGGAAGAACCATCCATCAGACAAGTGTCGTAGAGCTTCTGGAGCTTGTTTCCGTTGTGGAGAGACTGGTCATATCCGGAGGGATTGTCCACTATCTGGGGGAGGCGGTTCTGGTTCTGGTTCAAGATCTGGTTCTCAGACCACCGTTCAGTAGAGGTCGCAGGGACAGCCTGCTGGGAGTTCTCATTTGAGGCCATGAGCTTCTGGCCAGGTGTTTGCCTTGAGGCATGATCAGGCAGTGGAGGAGAATGAGAAAGTCATTGCAGGTACATTTCTGCTTTATGGTATACCTGCTCTTGTACTTATTGACACTGGTGCATCTCATTCCTTCATTTCTGCACATTTTGTTAAGAGGCATAAGTTACACACATTGCACTAGACGTAGTGATGTCTGTTTCTACTTCGACGGTCCAATCTTCTTTGGCTAAGCGTCTAGTGATGGGTTGCCCTTTAGAGTTCGAGGGGAACATTCTGTTAGCGAATCTCATGGTTCTTGCGATGGATGATTTTGATTGCATTCTGGGGATAGACATGCTGACTACCTATCGAGCTTCAGTGGACTGCTATCAGAGATTAGTACGCTTTCATCTGGAAGTGAGTGAGAGCTAGTTTTTCTATGGAGAGGGAGCGCGACACCCGATGCCTTTGGTATCAGCTTTGAGAGCCTGTCGAGCTCTAGATTCTGGCGGGGAAGGCTACCTTATCTATGCAGTTGATTTGTCTGCTGAGAGTATTGGGATAGAGAGTATTCCTGTTGTGGATGAATTTCCAGATGTATTTCCTGATGAGATTCCGGGTTTTTCTTCTATTAGGGAAGTCGAGTTTGGCATAGAGTTGATGCCGGGTACTTCGCCTATTTCTCAAGCACCGTATCGTCTGGCTCCGTCAGAGATGCGAGAGTTGAAGAATCAGCTACAGGATCTTTTGGACAAGTGGTACATTCGTCCTAGTGTATCTCCTTGGGGAGCTCCTGTTCTTTTTGTAAAGAAGAAGGATGGGTCTATGCGGCTGTGCATTGACTATCGACAGCTAAATCGAATTACCGTGAAGAACAAGTATCCTTTGCCTCGTATTGATGACTTGTTTGATCAGCTGCAGGGCACTTCAGTTTACTCCAAGATTGACTTGAGATCTGGGTATCATCAGTTGAGAGTCGGAGATCAGGACGTAGCCAAGACTGCATTCCGTACTCGCTATGGGCATTACGAGTTTCTAGTGATGCCATTTGGTTTGACTAATGCGCCGGCTATATTCATGGATCTGATGAACCGTGTCTTCAAGGAGTATTTGGACAAGTTTGTCGTGGTCTTCATTGACGACATCTTGGTGTATTCGCGTAATACGGAAGAGCATGTTTCTCACTTGCGGTTGGTACTACAGACTCTTCGAGATGAGCAGTTATACGCCAAGCTGAGCAAGTGTGAGTTCTGGATGGATCGAGTGGTCTTTCTTGGCCATATCATATCTAGGGAGGGGATTTCTGTTGATCCAAGCAAGATTGAGGCGGGGCTTAATTGGTCGCGACCGACGATGGTTGCTGAGATCCGTAGTTTTCTGGGTCTAGCAGGATATTATCGTCGCTTCATTCTGAACTTCTCTCAGTTAGCTCGACCGTTAACGCAACTTGCCCGCAAGGGTGTTGATTTCGAGTGGTCCTCCGAGTGTGAGGAGAACTTCTGTGAGCTTCGACGGCGGTTGACTTCTGCGCCGGTGTTGGCATTACCGTCAGGATCTGGAGGGTATGTGGTGTACACTGATGCTTTTCTTCAGGGGTTAGGTTGTGTCCTAACTCAGAATGGAAATGTGATCGCATACGCTTCTAGACAGCTGAAGCTTCACGAGCACAACTACCCAGTCCATGATTTGGAATTGGCAGCCATTGTGTTCGCTTTGAAGATCTGGCGTCATTATCTGTATGGCGAGAAATTTGAGATCTTCACCGACCATAAGAGTCTCAAGTATTTGTTCACTCAGGCGGAGTTGAACATGAGGCAGAGACGTTGGATGGACTTGCTTAAGGACTATGATTGCGAGATTAAGTACCATCCGCGAGCTGCTAATCTCACCGCTGATGCATTGAGTTGCAAGGTGCGACTATCCGCACTTCAGACTTGTTCGATGTCTAGTGCAATCAGTGACTGTTGTACTTCAGGATATACTTTCAAGCATAAGAAAGGTATGCAGAGTATCCAGATGTTTGCGATATTATCTGAGCCAGCTTTGTATTCGCGGATTCGAGATGCTCAGATGTCTGATTCGAAGACCCAGCCTTTAGCTTGTCTAGCTAATGAGGGTAGCTCATCTAGATTTCATTATCAGTCAGATGGCTTTCTGTGTTTGTCTGGTAGGCTTATGATTCCGCAGGATGTAGAGTTGCGAGAGGAGATTTTGTCTCAGGCACATCGCACTAAGTTGAGTATTCATCCTGGGAGCAACAAGATGTACAAGGATCTACGTACTCGTTTCTGGTGGAAGGGAATGAAACGCATTGTTTATCAGTTAGTTTCGAGATGTTTGGTGTGTCAACAGGTCAAGGCAGAGCACCGACGACCTGGAGGATTGCTTCACAGTCTGTCTATTCCTGAATGGAAATGAGAGTTTATCACAATGGACTTTGTGACCCATTTGCCGGTATCCCCGAGGAACTGTGATGCTATCTGGGTTTTGGTGGACCGACTCACCAAGTCAGCGCATTTCATTGCCTATAGCCGGAGTAAAATGTGGATCGTATGGCTCGGTTGTACATTCAGGAGATCGTTCGACTTCATGGAGTGCCTGTGAGCATTGTCAGCGATCGGGACCCCAGGTTTACTTCGAGATTCTGGGGGAGTGTTCAGCGTGCGATGGGTACTACTCTCAGTTTGAGTACTGCCTATCATCTAGAGACTGAGGGTCAGTCAGAGCGTACTATCCGTACTTTGGAGGATATGCTTAGAGCGTGCGTCATGGATTTTGGTTCAGCCTGGCAGGATCACTTGTCATTGATCGAATTCGCGTACAAAAACAACTATCATACTAGTATTGGGATGACACCTTTTGAGGCATTGTACGGGCGACGTTGTCGTACTCCACTCTTCTGGGAAGAAGTGAGGGAGACACAGGCTGAGGGACCGGAGTTTATCCAATAGGCGGTAGACATTTTTGATCAAATCAAGAAACGGATTAGGACTGCACAGGATCGTCAGGCCAGCTATGCTAACACCAAGCCTAGGCCTTTGCAGTTTGATGTCGGGGAGAAAGTGTTTTTGAGAGTGTCACCTTTTCGCAGGATTCTCAGATTTGGCCTTAAGGGCAAGTTGTCTCCCAGATTTATCGGTCCGTTTGAGATCTTGTAAAGCATTGGTGATTTGGCTTATCGACTAGCTTTTCCACCGCATCTTTTGAGTATTCATGATGTGTTCCACGTATCTCTGTTGCGACAATATGTGACGGATAAGTCTCATATTCTGCAGCGGTCTGAGGTTCAGGTGAGCAAGGATTTGACCTATGTTGAGAAACCTATTCGTATCCTGGATCATAAGGATAAGGTTTTATGGAACAAAGTCATTCCTCTGGTTTTAGTTCAGTGGCAGCGCCGAGGCACTGAAGAAGCTACTTGGGAGCTTGAGGACAAGATGCGTGAAGACCATCCTGAGTTGTTTTGATTTCATTCTTAAAGTTGTATTCAGTTGCAAACTCTGTAAACGTTTGATTTGAATAAAGAATGTTTCTGATTTCCGTATTACATTCGGTACTTAAGATCTGATTTCGAGGACGAAATATCTTAAGTGGGGGAGAATGTAGTAGCCCGTAACCAAAATCAGTGATTAAGGGATTAATCAACGCTAATTAAATAGATTGGGGTACCGGACGAATCGGAAGCTCCGATGCAGGATCGAAAGCTCCGATGGTATTACATCAAGCATGACGTGTGGCAGGATCGGAAGCTCCGATCAGGATCGGAATCTCCGATCGCCCCTATCCGAAGTCAACCAGTGATATTTTGACACATGGCAGATAACGATGTTCAGAAGCTCCGATGGCAGGATCGAACATTCCGATCGGAGATCGGAAGTTCCGATCGAAAATCGGAGGTTCCGATCGATGTCTATAAATAGAAGTCCGAGGCTTCACTTTCATTTGCCAATTCCGAGAATCCCTCTCTATTCCAAGCATATTTGAGTAGTTCTAGTCTTCATAGGCTTGAATCGGGGGTTGGCGAGGCGTTCGATAGTCGTAGCGGAGTTGTGCCCAAGTTCTGGAGGCATCGACATCAAAGGGCTAACGACGGACGAAGGTATAGCTTTTGCTTCCTATAAATATTTAGGAGTATGCAATAGCTTAGTTAAGGCTTTTAGAGCACTTTAATGATAGTAGTATCATTTGGCAGTGTAGAGCATACTATAGGCGTGGACCTAGAGTTGGTAGAGCTTGCACTGATTTGAGGTACGAAAGTACTGTTCGAGATATCCTGACTGAGTATGCATGTATTATGTGACTGCATGATTTATTTGTCATGATTTATGCTGCATTCATTTTCATATTGAGTTATCTCATTTGAGATGTTTATTAGTAGGGTTGTACCCTATCCTGTTAGTGGATGGACTTCCATGGCTTTGGGTCCGGTAAATCCACTGGTATTATGGTATGGGAGCCACCTCCTGAAGCAACGGCACAGCGTGCTACATACTAGGGCCCGGTCTGTCTCTGTTATCTGATCCTTGACCTCGAGTTTATAGGGAGTTCACTTTGCATGCATGTATACTCATACTCTCGTACTGAGCGTTTTATGCTCACGTCTCGTACTCTGTGTTTCTAGGCACCCTATTCCATGGGGCAGGTATGCGATTGGACGAGGCGGGTGGATCCAAGAGGGGCTAGGCAGTGGTTGGCCAGTTGGAGCTTCGCCTAGGTTTTATTCTGTTGTTATTTGGATTGATACAGCTGTTCGATCTAGTTGTATAATATTTGGGTATTTACAGATTCCTTTACTTGGGATTGTATAATGTCTATGGTTTCCGCAGTTTTATTCTGATATCCGTTTAATTAAGTTATTTGCATGTCTAAGTTCTGTTTAGTAGGTGATCCATTTAAGGGTCACTACAACCCTCTCATCATTTAACCTCAGCACCAATTCACCCTTCTCGACATCTATCAAAGCTTTCCCAGTGGATAAAAATGGTCTACCCAGATTAAGAGGGATCTCACGATCCTCTTCAATATCAAAACAACAAAGTCCACTGGGAAAATAAATTTATCAACTTTCACCAAAACATCCTCTACAATTCCCCTAAGATATTTAATCAATCTATCAGCCAACAGTAGGGAAATTGTAGTTGGTTTCACCACACCAATTCCTAACTTCTCAAAACATGAAAATGGCATCAGATTAATGCTTACACCAAGATCACACAAAGATTTGCTAAAAAATGAATTTCCTATGGTGAAAGGAATAGAGAAGCTACCAGGATCCTTAAGTTTCGGAGGTAATTTTTTTTTAAAAATTTCCGAGCATTCCTCCGAAAGCTTAACAGTCTCAAAATCCACCAATTTTCTCTTGTTTGATAAAATTTCTTTTAAAAATTTAGCATATGAAGGCATTTGAGGCAAAGCTTCTGCAAAAGGGATATTAATATGCAACTTCTTAAAAATCTATAAAAATTTTGAAAATTGAGTATCAAGTTGCAGTTGCTTTGCTCTTTGAGGAAAAGGGAGAAAATTTATATCAATATCAACATTTGAGTTCAGAGACTTACCTTTCTCCCTCGAGTTCTCGCCTTGCTGCTTGTCTGATTCTTTCTCCTTTTTAGTTTTTTCAACATCAACATCCTCCTTCTTCACATGTTCAGCTACAATGACTGCATTGGCGCCCTTTGAATTTTTTTCTGTATCACTAGGAAATGAGCTTGGCGCCCGTTTAGCGAACTGGTTTGCCAACTGACCCAATTGGGTTTCCACTCTTTCCATCATGACATCATGATTCTGCCATCTCATCTCTTTCTCAGCTATGTACTTTGCAAGCATGTCTTCCAGATTTGACTTATTCTCAGATGGCTTAAAACCCGGCGGCATAGACTGTCCAGCACCTTGTGGAGGTCTAACTGTTTCCTGAGGAGGCCTTTGCTGTGCAGGCTGCTGAGGTGGATTAAAATATTGAGGCTCGACAGAATTTTCAGCCTGTTTCCACCCAAAATCTGGGTGACTTCTCCAACCCGGATTATATGATAAATTGTATGGATTATACTGATGTCGCCCTTGGTTCCCCACATAATTCACTGAATCACTTTCAAAAACTGGCGGCCCATCAAAAAATGAATCTGGCATGAATGGAATGCCACTCGCTGATCCTTCAACTGCCTCAGTGCTTCCTTGGACTTGATTCACTTGCTTTGATGGTGCAGATTTATTTGCTTGCAGTTGAGATACTTGATGTATCAGTCCATCAAGTTTTGCTGTAATTGCTGTCAGAGCATCCATTTCCAAAAATCCAACTTTCTTTTCTCTCTTGCTGTCTTGACAACCAACATTGCTTTCAGCCATATTTGAAATGATTTAGAGTGCTGCTGCAGGGGTTTTTCTATAGAGGCTACCATTGGCAGCTGCATCAATCATGGAACGCACAGATGAATCAACCCCGTAGTAGAAAGTCTCTACTTGTTGGCCTATGGAGAGATCGTGTACAGGACATACTCTCAACATCTTTTTAAATCTCGTCCATGCGGCATTCAGTGATTCTCCATCTTTCTGCCTAAAATACATGATTGCATTCCGCAGCTGTGTAACTTTGGTTGGTGGAAAATACTTGTGCATGAAAACTTCAACCAGACCATCCCAAGTAGTAATTGATCCTTCTGGCAAATCTCAAAGCCACTCTATCGCTTCTCCTTGTAGTGAAAATGGAAATAGCCTCAATCGAACAGCATCAGAAGTCAATCCATTAAATTTGAAGGTGTCACGAATCAACAAGAATTGCTCCAGATGAGCATTTGAATCCTCAAAATGCGTCCTTCCAAATCTGACTTGCATTTGAATCATCTGGATAATGGATGGTTTAAGTTCAAAATTGTTCTCCTGAACTGCAGGGCGAACAATGCTGGATCTCTATCCTCTAACTAATGGTCGATGAAGGTCCATTAGAGTGCGATTATTCTCTTCTCTGGCCATATCTTCAAGCTCCTCTTCAGATTCAAACTCAAGAGCCAAGTTATCCTGCCTTCGATCTCTACGTATGCGACAAAGAGTGCTGTCAATCTCCAAATCAAGCGGTATGAGGTCGTCAGAATCTAGAGCAAGGCTCATATAACATGAGATATACTCCTGAAATAAAAAAATAAAGCACACAAATCAACCACTAGAATAAAAATTAAACAAAATAAAATAGAAACCTAATCTCAAATAAATAATCAATCCTAATAGAAAACAAATATTTTCCGGCAACCGCGCCAAAAAATTGACCGACGATTTCGGTTGGGAAAATTCTAGCAAGTGAACTAGGTCAAGTTATAATATAGTTGGACTAAGTCCAAGTCAATCCCACAGAGACTATTGTTTAAATACTAAGATATAGATTATTCAAATTAATCTAGGCTAATTAAAATAAGAGATTTTATGAATTAACTACTAATTAAAATAAAATAAATTATTCTAAAGAAGAAATTTTATTAAATTAAAATAGCAAAATAAATTTAAGACTGATTCAAATTTTAGGAAAATGACCAGGAACACAAAACAGTACCAGACATCGATAATTGTCATGTATTGGATTTAATCAAACAAGAATCATTCATATTCTCGACGAAATTCCCTAGAATAATTATTAATCTATTTCTAGAATTAACAATCCTATTCTCATTTAATAGTAAAATTATTTTTAATTGAATTTAATTAAACAAAAACGCATTCACGAGTTATGGAATTTCAGCTTTCTCCGAAAATCGCCTACTGAAACCGAATATTATTTCTAGTCGGTTTAACCATGTGTTGATCAATATTTTTGAAGCTAATTTCAATCTCTTCTTTTTCAAGTCCAGATCGAACAACAAACATGCAATTAATTGTCTAGATTAAAAGCAAGAATTATGCACAAATATTAATCAATAAATATTTCATAAATAAAAAATCAATCAATCCATTACATGAACAAAAATCAAAAGTCTGGCCCTATCGTGGCCCCGGTCAAAATACGACTACTCCATAATATCAAAAAGAGAAAAAATTCTCATGTTTGAATTTAACATAAATAAATCGGAAAAAGAAGAATAAAGAAAATCTCAGCGATGGTGCCGAATCTTGCTTGTGTTCTTCGTTTCTGCTCTCAGCCGTCAATTCTCCAATTTGGCAAAAGTTCAGAAGTCAAAAGTCCTCTTCAATTAGGGCTTGATTCCCTTTTATATTTTTTTTCTCTAAAAACCTTATTTTTCGTCCAAAATAATGTCCTATATTGACCAAAATAATCAGAGTTCCAAAATTCCCAAATTCTGCTCGAATTAGTTTTTTCCATAACTGCGATATACACGGACCCCGAACTAGGTCCGTGTATTTAAAGTTCCAGAACAACACTTTTACGAAGATGCACGGACCCCTTTCCAGAAGGTGCACGGGGTCCGTGCATTATTCTAGGATGAACATCTCCAAATTTGATGGTACACGGACCCCCTTCCATTTAGTGCACGGGGTACGTGCATTATTTTCTTCAAAATTATTTCTTCTTCGATTGTGCACGGACGACCCTCTTCCAAAGTATGCACATAGTCCGTGCATTAAATTCTCTTCATTCCTACTGACGACTTATGATTTTTCCATGTTCTCCGGCCAAGTTCCAACGTGGCATCAAATTGTTTGACTTTTTCTTCAATATTCAAGTCTTATAAAATCTTAGTCAAACCTAAAAACACAGAAAATATGACGATTTAAGCGCAAAAATTGGAATAAAAAAGCCAAACAAGCACGAATACGACAAAATAAAGTGCCAAATAAGCTATAAGATTCGTGCTTGTGACCGGTGATCAATAATCATTATTCTGGGATAGCTCGGCAGAATATCACAGCAAATAATTTTGAGTTGAAGCTAGCTTTGATTAATATGGTGCAGCAGAATCAGTTCAGGGGTGCAACTATTGAAGATCCAAATTTGCATCTGCACACTTTTTTGGAGATAGCTGACACAGTGAAAATTCATTGTGTTACTGAGGACACCATCAGACTACGATTGTTCCCATTCTCTCTTAGGGACAATGCTCGTAGTTGGTTGTAGTCACTACCTCTTGGGAGCATCACTACGTGGGAGGACATGTCATCTAAATTTTTGGCTAAGTACTTTCCTCCTGCCAAGTCTGCCCAAATGAAAATTGAGATCACAACTTTCAAACAGCAAGATTATGAGCTACTGTATGAAGCTTGGGAGCGTTGCAAGGAATTGCTTCGGAGGTGTCCAAACCATAATTTTCCCGATTGGGAACAGATTGAGTTATTCTACAATGTTTTGAATGGACCAACGAGGATTTCTCTAGATGATGCAGCTGGAGGTTTAATATTTTCTAAATTTCCTGAACAGGCTTATGAGATGCTTGAGCAAATGACAATTAATAGTTATCAGTGGCCGAGTGAGAGATCTGCGATAAGGAAGCCTGCTGGAATTCATGAGGTTGATGCATTCACAACTTTGACTGCTCAGATGGCAACTATTTCTACACAATTGGCTGCACTGACCAAAGGGAATCAAAGTTCTACTGAGACAACTTCACTGGCGACTGCCGTAAATTAATTACAACAACTATCGAGGTAATCATGTACCCAATCAGTATCATCCTAGTTTGCGCAATCATGAAAAATTTTCATATGTAAATAATAATAATTTATTGAATCCTCCACCGGGGTTCAATAATAAAAAGGATGAGGGTAGGTCATCTTTGGAGTATTTGTTTGGTAATTGTATTTCTGAGTCAACAAAAAGATTTGAGAGAACTGAGAATAGGCTTGATAATATGGAGATACACTTGACCAATGTGGGTGCTTCTATGAAAAATCTTGAAATACAAATTGGTCAACTTGCAAATTCCTTGACGAATCAGCAGAGAGGATCTTTTTCTAGCAACACTGAGGTGAATTCAATAGAGCAATGCAAGGCTGTTACTTTGAGATGTGGTAAGGAAGTTGGGGTAGATGAACCAAAATTAGTAGATGATGAGGATCGAGTTGAAGAGATTGAGGTTAAATATGAAAAATCTGTCAGTAAAAATTCTAGCAAGTCTGCAGTTATTCCTGAGAATCCTCTTGTGCCAAAAGCTGTTCTGCCATATCCTCAGCGGTTCAAGAAAAAAGCGTTGGATGTGAAGTTTTCTAAGTTTCCTAACATCTTCAATAAAATTCATATAAATATTTCATTCGCTGATTCTTTGGAGTAGATGCCACACTATGAAAAATTCATGAAGGATGTTATGGCAAGGAAGAGAAAGCTTGAAAAATTTGAGACGGTGAATTTGACCGAAGAGTGCAGCATCATCCTGCAAAAAAAACTACCACAAAAAATGAAAGATCCAGGGAGTTTTACTATTCCTTGTATTATTGGTGGTGCAACTGTTAATAGGACATTATGTGATTTGGGTGCAAGTATTAATTTAATGTCTTCGTCTATTTTCAGGTCTTTGGAGCTTGGTGAGGTGAAACCAACCACGATTACTCTGCAGTTGGCTGACTATTCTCTGACTTATCCTCGCGGTATTGCGGCGAATGTATTGGTAAAAGTAGATAAATTTATTTTTCCTGCTGACTTTGTAGTGCTTGACATGGAAGAAGATCAAGATGTCCCTCTAATTTTGGGGCGACCATTCTTGGCAACTGGAAGAGCTTTAATTGATGTGCAGGAGGGTGAATTAACTCTACGAGTTGGTGGTGAAACAGTCACTTTTAATATTTATAAGACCACGAATTACCAAGATGAAGTACGTGCTTGTAATCACATTGATTTAATTGATTCTTCTATGAATAATTTTGGTGTAGGAATAGAGTTGAAGAGTGGGCGAGATCCGAAGGTGGCGAAGAAGGTGAAAAAGAAATCTAAGTCCAAGATGATTTTTGAGTATGTTTAGAGGGTGAAAGAGAGGAACAAACCTCCAATAAAGTGACACGAATTGGCTAAAATCAGCTTCAAGTCGGGCTGACGACTTTAAACCAAGCGCTTTTTGGGAGGCAACCAAAGTTTTATTTTATTTTTGTTTTGTTTTATTATTTTTAATTTTTATTTATTTGTTTAATTTTTAATTTTTTTTGAGGGCATGTCTTGTTCACGCGCTAACATTGAATTTTCTAATCTAGGCCCTTGTAAAGAAATATCGAGTATCAATGTACCTGCACCCGAAATTATGATGGGCTATGACTACTGACGGTCATGCCACAGGTATGTGCATTCATCCACTAGTAGAAAAATCGCATAAGACTTCGGTTAATAACTGAAGTCGTAGGAACTTAATTACCGAAGTAGTGTCACGTGAAGTAATAGGATACTTTTTTACTTCGCTTAATCGACAAAGTCTTATACCTTAAATTACCGAAGTCTTTGGTTATTTTTTGGGGACAGAATTGGACCGGTGCCGAAGTAAAAACATATATTTTACTTCGCTCATTTCATAAGTTACGAAGTCAAGCATATGCTTATACTTCAGTAATTAATGAATTTAATGCAGTAACAACTATGATTATGAAAGAGTGGGTGCCCGGTGAGCCAACTTGTGGCTAAGGGCTTTTATGACTCTATGTATAAACAATCTTTTGTTTAATATAATTTACACTTTTATAATGACATTTACTTTATCTTTTATCATATTATTATGTTGTGACATACTATAAGATGTTTAGATGAAGACCTTGAATATACTATAGTGTATGTAAGATGTGGTGGCACATGGGGATGGCTATCATGAAACACATCTTATAGTCACTGTATATTCTAAACAGTTCCTAGTCGATTGAGCCGTCCGTTAATAAGGATAAGGATCGCTCGAGATTGAGACTAGCATTTGCGATGCCGAGTACCACGTTTCATTGGTAAGGAACATAGAGATGTTCGAAGCATGCAAATGGATATTCATATGATGAATGATCGAACTACCCTATCCGGACTTTCCAAGTGGTTATCACTTATCGAGTGGATATAGTCCGCGGTTTTGGTTGTACACCATTAGTCCTTACTACTTGAAACATCATTGAGACTCTATATGCTAGTACTGTGCTTTGACTCATTTACCGACTCTATTGGGGTCATCAGGTGTCGGGATTGGGTACAGTTACAACACATATAGGAGTCGATGCTTTGTTGTCAAGGATTCACCACATACTTGCGAGTGTGGATATCCTATGCGATCTGAGGAGATATTAGTGTGACGAATCTCTGGCCAGAGTACATGATGTGATTCAAGAAATGGTTTCTTAAGTAGCACATGCGATGTCACTATTTGATCTTCAAGATGTATTGCATAGTTATCGAATCTCGAACGACTCTCGATATACCAATGGTTGTTGATTCGATCGGGATATATGGATGAAGGGACTGTACTGTACGCTAACCAAAATCTATTGGTTCTTGTAGGCACTATCAGTGATACCTAGGGAATCATGGGGCGATGTTGCTAGGCTCTCTTACCATGATTCGATGGGCAAGTCGGAAATTGTTGTTCCGAGTCACAAGGAGTTGTGAGCCCACGGCTAGCTGTATCCCTGAACCATTGAGGGTCACACAGAGTAATGGATTTTTAATCCCCGTTGAGATAGTTAAATTTAAAGAGTTAAATTTAATGAACAATGAAGTTGGACTTCTTAATTATGAGTAGAGGAGTAAGATTTCCTAAAATGACATAGGGATGGACATTTTTGGAAACCACTGAATTCGGATTCAGAAAAATTTATCTTGACTTTAAAAGGTGCAGAAATGGTTTCTGTGCACATTGGTGAAATCGGTTTATCAATCGGAGTCACGATGAATTTTATATTAATTTCTGAAAATGCGGGCTTTGTTTATCGGGCTTGAACTTATGACTAGTGGGCCCTAAGCTGTTAGTGGCCTACATTATAAATAAGTTATTGCAGTACAGAAATTACACACAACAAGGCATAATTTTCGAAATTAACTAGGGTTTTGAAACCTAGTGGCCGCCGCCCCCCTCTCCCCTCTCTGCTCGAAAAACCCAGCCTGTGAATTTTGAATTTGCAGTCTGGTTTAACGGATCAAATTCGTTAATCTTTTCGTAGAAACTTCTGATAGATTTTCTAGTGCAATCTATCAGAGGGATTAAATATCCGTTCGTGGACCTGATTGAAGAACAGTTCATCCATCAGTTCCAGGGATATACAACAAGAGCAGAGCAATCTGTTGGTGTCCAAAATCTCGATTCGAGATTGAGGTAAAAATTTATAATTGTTATTTAATTTTTACACACACAATTTAATCGTAAGGTTTTGATACCCACTATGGAATCGTTCCATATAAAATTTTAAACTTCCGCTGCACCGGGTATCAATCCTGATTGATATGATCGCCGTGTTCTCCAACAGTGGTATCAGAGCCAGGTTGCTCAGATCAAGCGATTAAATTAATCGATTGTACAAAAAAATTTTTAGGCCTCGGTTTTTGAAACAAAATAAATATTTTAAAATAAAAAATTTATTTTTCGGGCAAAAACCCGGGCAGCGATTGGATCGCTGCCCGGGGGGGGCAGCGATGGTCGCTGCCCCGGGCAGCGCACGGCGCTGCCCTGCGCAGCGCTGGGCGCTGCATAGGGCGGCGCACGGCGCTGCCTAGCGCAGCGCTGGGCGCTGCCCATGGGCAGCGATGTGATCGCTGCCCAGGGCAGCGATCGGCGCTGCCCGGCCCGACCCCATTAGGGCGCGGGCAGCCCGGGAATGTCCCGGGCGGCCCGCGGGAAAAATTAATTTTTTAATTTTTAAATTAAATTTTAATATGTTAAAATTCTATTTTTGGTCCGATCAAAAATTGTTTTTGATTGGTCCACGAGGCGTCGGATCGAATTGTTCGAGTCCGAAAATTTTAAAATTGATTTTTGGATAAATTTGAATTTTTGGAAAATTTAAATATTTTATCCGTTAAATTGAATTATGAAATTAATTATTTTTGGTACAATTGATGATAAGATATGATCTTATGGATATATTGAGTAAAATATGATTTTATGTATAAAATTGGATTTTATAGATAAAATATGATTTTATTTGATAAAAAGATAAAATATGATTTTGTATATAAAATAAGATTTTATGTATGAAATATGATTTTATCCTTTTAAATTTAAATTGCCATTGCATGTTATCCAATGTGATGACCCGAGTTCTAATCTCTCATTAATCTCATTAATCATTATTAACCCATGTTAGACAATAATCAAAGTCTAAATAAAAGAATAAAAAAAAAATTTTTTTTTTTAAAAATAAGTTGCACTGCGCACGCGCGGGCATCACCTCTCGCGCGGGCGCCGGGCAATGGGACCGAGGTCCCCTAGCTTGGCTTGCGCGCGCGCGAGCAGGAGCTCGCCCGTGCGCCAGCCAAACCAACAGAAAAAAAATAATGGCACAGCTGCTGTCAAAAACGAGATCATGCCTATGATTGATTCAAGATCATGTCCTACCAAAGTCTAGACATGATGAAATCAAGCATAACAACTACCATGCATTCTAACATGCTTTCAATGCTAGTAATAAACCATTCCAAGGCTTTACAACATAATAATCATTCTCATAACATGCAATAACATTGTCATATATCAAGTTCAAGACACCTTATGTTGATTCAAGGATTTACAACATATTTCCAATCCTATAAACATCAACAAAACCACAACTCAATCATCTACAAGTCTTGGTACAAGTATCTTCTAACATGATCATGTTTAAGACTCAATAAACTTCATGACAGCACACATAACTCCTAACTCGGATCCTCACGCTATATCGATTTCATCCCTTGTTCTTTAAGTCCGCCTTTGCCCGGTTCCACTTCCTCATATTGCAATGACACATACAACAAAACAATAGCCGGATAACTCCGGTGAGAAATAGATTTCCCAGTAAAAGCAACTAAACATGCATAATCAATATCTCAATCATGATATAGAAGTAAATACAATGCATGCTTTCAAAACAAGGTTCTTTTCATCATTCATCAATTGGGATCCCGAGAAGAAGATATCATAGCTAATCCACCGACACACCCTATCGAGGTGGGGCTACTATCTTGCTCCTCTAGACTTTGAAGCCATTATATATGTAGTTCAGACACTAGGCTAAAACAACCACCCAGGCCATACATATACAATCCCTCAAATCGTCTATTCGAACGTGTCCGTTCATTTCAAATTCAAGGAATAAGTCATCAAGATGAATGCAACATATATCATAATCAAAGCATTCATTATATCAAAGACTTATCCAAGTAATCAAGGTAAAACACATAAGAGCACTTAAGCAAACAAGTATGTGAATTGTGGGAACTCGATACAAACCATCTCGAGTTGTAATCCCAATCAAATAGTAGTCCACTTTTACCTTTCAAATGTGATGTCTAGGATGTCTTTGAGCTTGTCCAATTCTGTCCAAGATCAAGCACCAAGCACAACTCAAAATCTGCTCAAGATCAACTCAACCTTCCACAAGAACTTCAAAGGAAACTCAACCAACCTTGTGTGCTCTTCTATCGGTTTCGAATTCAACGTTCTCGAGTTCACTTGTCCTGTTTACACACTGAAATCATAGCATAAAAAACAAGGAATCATCAGCTAATAGTTCAACAACTTCAGATTCCAAGAACAATAGCAAATCATTTCGATTCAAGAGTTCGACGGCATTTCGGTATTACTTCGGCGATCCCGAACAACTCTAAATCATTTCTAACATTCATATCAAATGTTCAACAACTCAACTCAACATATCAGCAAGTATATATCAATCGAAACATATCTGGAAATCATAAGGACATGATATACACATCACTCTTTAACCAAACTTCAAGAACATCAAAGCTAGAAGATCAAAACCATCAAATTCATTCCAACTTCTGATCCCTGTCCATTTCGAATTCTCAAACCAACATGAAAGACAGAAAAACTTACATCAAATCTAAGGTCTTGTTGAGAGGATTCCAGAACATCTTTCGGAATCGAAAACGGATAGCCAGATCAAAAGATACGGCGATTTGAATATGAAAATTGCAAAGAAAAGCAAAAGGGATCGATTTGCTCTGTTCTTCTTTCTCTCAACTTGTCTGAATTGATGCACATAATCCACGTACACCTGCTAACTAAGCACTTAAAATTCTGAAAATTTCACTTTAATCCCTCAACTATGCAATATTTGCAATTCAGTCCTCAAATTCTCCATTCATTCAATTTCAATCCTAAATAATTCAAGAATATTAGAATTTAAATCAAAACTCTAAATACTCCCAAATTAAATATTCTCGGATCAAAATTAAATAATTCGGGGCATTACAATTCTCCCCCACTAAGACACGATTTCGTCCTCGAAATCTTAAGTAGGATCACTCAATAATACATCAAATATCAGATAACAGAAACTAAAGAAAACTCACATCAATGAAATAACTCTGGATATCGTTGCCTCATATCTGATTCTGTCTCCCACGTCGCTTCTTCAATACCATGACGACTCCACTGAACTTTCACAAGTGGAATAGTATTCGTTCGTAGTTGCTTCTCTTTTTGATCAAGAATCTGAATTGGCTTTTCAAAATAACTCAAAGTCTCGTCGAGTTCAGCCTCATCAGATTGAAGTACATGAGATTCATCAGAAAGATACTTTCGAAGCATTGATACATGAAAGACATCATGTATTCCAGATAACGCCGGAGGAAGAGCTAATCGATAAGCAAGATTGCCTATTTTCTCCAAAATCTCATAAGGACCAATATATCGTGGAGACAACTTCCCTCGCTTGCCAAATCTGACAGTGCCTCTGAACGGAGAAATCTTCAAAAATACACGATCCCCCTGTTCAAAAGACAAAGGTCGACGTCGAATGTTGGCATATTTCGTCTGTCTATCTTGAGCTGTCTTCATTCGTTTCTGAATAAGCTTCACCTGGTCATTCATATCACAGATCATATCAGGACCAATATCAGGTACTTCAGAAATATCATCCCAGTACAAAGGAGATCGACATTTTCTTCCGTATAAAGCTTCAAATGGAGCCATTCCAATACTCGATTGGTAGCTGTTGTTGTACGAGAATTCACAAAGAGGTAATGAATCTTGCCAACTCGTGCCAAAATCAAGCACTACAGCTCTCAACATGTCCTCCAATGTCTGAATGGTACGCTCAGACTGCCCGTCTATTTGTGGATGATAAGCTGTGCTCAAACGAAGCTGAGTACCCAAAGCACTCTGTAAGATATGCCAGAAGTGAGATGTAAATCGAGGATCACGATCTGATACAATAGACTTCGGCACACCATGTAATCTGACAACTTCACGGACATAAATCTCTGCCATCTGATCATGTCTTTACGTCATACGATAAGGTATAAAACACGCAGATTTCGTCAATCTATCGATAATCACCCAGATAGCATCATAACCTCTAGAAGATCGAGGTAATCTCGTCACGAAATCCATGGAAATATGATCCCATTTCCATTCAGGCACGGATAAACTCTGTAACAAGCCAGGCAGTTTCTTCCTTTCAGCCTTTACCTGTTGGCAGTTCAGACACCGAGATACAAAATCAGTGATATCAGACTTCATTGGTTTCCACCAGTATCGAGTCTTCAGATCATTATACATCTTCCTACCTCCAGGATGAATACTATAACGACTACAATGCGCCTCTGTCAGTAGTTGTTGTCGCACATCAGGAATATCAGGCACTACAAGGCGATTGTGAACATAAAGAAGATCATCTCGAACCTGATATTCAGATACATGCCCTGATCTGACTTTCTCAATTGAATTCTGTATATTCTGATCAAGTTTCTGTGCATCTCGAATTCTTACCAATACAGCTGGTTCAGCTTGCATTTGATAGAGTCGAAGAGGTTGATAATTCGTATCAAATACTAACCCAGACAGACAACAGTCTTCAATCAAATTCGATACACCAATCGTCGATAAGGACAAAGAACATACCTTTCGACTGAGTGCATCTGCTGCCGCATTCGATTTCCCTGGATAGTACTTAATCTCACAATCAAAGTCTTTAAGCAAATCAAGCCACCTCCGCTGTCTCATATTCAATTCTGACTGTGAAAATAGATACTTCAGACTCTTGTGATCAGAATAAATCTCAAACTGTTCCCCGTACAGATAATGTCGCCAAATCTTCAAAGCAAATACAATGGCGGCCAATTCAAGATCATGAATCGGATATCTGGTTTCATGAGGCTTCAACTGTCTTGAGGCATAAGCAATCACATGTCCTCGCTGCATCAAAACACACCCTAATCCTCGATGAGATGCATCACAGTAAACAGTGAAACCACCAGTACCTGAAGGAATCGTCAAGACTGGTGCACTGGTCAGTCGTGTCTTCAACTCAAGAAAACTAGATTCACAAGATTCAGACCAGATAAAAGGAGCATTTTTCTGAGTTAACTGGGTAATTGGCTTCGCAATACTGGAAAAATCTTTGATAAATCGACGATAATACCAGCCAATCCCATAAAACTCCGGATCTCAGGAACAGATGTCGGTCTAGCCCAATTGATCACTGCTTCAACTTTACTTGGATCTACAGAAATACCATTTCCAGATATAATATGTCCAAGAAAGACAACCTGTTTCAGCCAAAACTCACATTTCGAAAGTTTAGCATACAATTTCTCGGCTCGTAAGGTTTTCAAAACTGTTCTCAGATGTTCAGCATGATCAATCAGATTCTTGGAATAGATCAGAATATCATCAATAAAGATAATCACAAAATCATCGAGATACTTTTGAAATACACGGTTCATTAAAGCCATGAATACAGCTGGAGCATTCGTCAAACCAAACGGCATAACTATAAACTCATAATGGCCATACCTGGTTCTGAACGCAGTCTTAGGAATATCAGAATCCCTAACTCTCAGCTGACGGTATCCAGATCTCAGATCGATCTTGGAATACACCGAAGAACCCTGCAACTGATCAAACAAATCATCAATACGAGGCAAAGGGTATTTGTTCTTTACCGTAGCCTTGTTCAGTTGTCGGTAATCAATACACAATCTCATTGAACCGTCTTTCTTTCTGACAAACAGTACTGGAGCACCCCAAGGAGAAACACTGGGTCGAATGTATCCCTTGGCCAATAAATCTTCTAACTGTTCCTTCAATTCTTTCAGTTCAACTGGTGCCATTCGATAAGGTGCTTTCGAAATCGGTGCAGTTCCAAGCATCAGTTCAATGTTGAAGTCAATCTCACGATACGGAGGTAATCTTGGAATCTCATCCGGAAAGACGTCCGCAAATTCACTAACCACTGGCAAATCAGCCAGGTTCGGGCTAGTTTTCAACGTATCCACCGCATAAACAAGAAATCCCTCTTCTCTTTTCTGCAAAAGTCGGGTCATAGATAATATAGAAATAAGAGGAATCTTATCATGTGAACCCTTACCATAGAATTTCCATTCTCCAGCCATCTCAGGTCTGAATCTCACTACCTTCTGAAAGCAATCGACGGTAGCTCTGTACTTATTCAGCATATCAATCCCAATAATACAATCAAAATCAGACATACCAAGTACAAAACAATCAATCTCAATCTCATTACCCTCATACTGTAGTACACAATTCTTTACTATCTGAATCGAGATAAGACCCCTCCCCAAAGGAGAAGAAACAGATACTACAACTGGTAATGACTCCACAGGCAAAGAATGCAATGCAACAAATTTGGCAAATAGAAACGTATGGGATGCACCGGTATCAAACAACACATAAGAAGAATAACCAGAAATAGAACAGTTACCTGCAATCACCTCATCAGGTGCTCCCTGTGCCTGCTCCTCAGTCAAAGCAAAGACATGAGCCTGCTGTCTCTGAGGCTGATTGCCTGCCTGACTTCCACCTGGTCGAGTCTGCTGCTGTGGATGTGCTGGCTGAAAAGAATGAACAGAAGAGGCCTGTCTTCCAGGTTGAGCCACTGATCGTGATGACTCTGCACCTCTTGCCTGTCCAGTATTTCTTTGAGGACACACCCTTGCAAAATGACCCGTCTGTTGGCATATATGGCACCTCCCAGATACACCTCGGCACTGATCGGTTGGATGATTTCCACCACAACTGTTGCAGAACACTCCTGACTTCTGCTTCATACTACTGGAACTCAAAGAACTGCTCCCAGACTTCTTAAACTGTTTTCCTCTTGCTTGCAAAAACCTTTTCTTTCCACTGCTACTACCACCTTCAAATCGAAAAGGTTGTTGTTGCGGAGTTGGAGCTGCAGGTTGTGACTGACTCAGAGGTTGTGTGGTATACGAAGCTCCTCGCTGCTGTATCAAACCAGCTTCCGCTCCCTTGGAACTGTTCAAGGCATCAGCAAAGGTATTCGGTCGCCTTGTATTCACCAGTGTAAAAACATCCGGACTCAGGCCATTGATAAACTGATCAGCCATAGCCTCGTCACTGTCAGCAACATGTGGAGCAAAACGTAGCAATGTAGAGAATTTTGCAACATAGTCTTCGATATTCAAATTCCCCTGTTTCAGATTTGCAAACTCAGCCCCTTTATCCTTGCGGTAAGACACAGGAAAGAAGCGTTGGTAGAACTCAGTTTTGAAGACATTCCAAGTCAATACAGTTCCTCTACGCTCCAAAGCTCTTTTTGTAGTGAACCACCAGCTCTTCGCAACTTCATGCAACTGGTGCCCAATCAATCTAACTCTCCGTTCATCCCCGTAGTCAAGTGAATCAAATAGCATCTCCATATCATCAAGCCATCCCTCGCATTCAACAGCATTTTCTGTACCTTTCAAAGTAGGCGGCTTGTAGGATTGGAAACGTTTCAGAAGTGTTTCCATAGGAGTTGCGGTCATATCAGTCATATCTCTTGACGTACTTCCCTGTTCATTACTCGGCACTGCAGTAGCTCGAGGCACTATCGGTGTGACAACTGTCGGTGGAGTATGAACTGTCTGTTCTGGTAGAGAAATAGGAACCTGGGGTCTCAGAGGAGGTCGGCCTGGTCTTCGAGACATATCTGATTATCAAAATGGTTAGGATACCAAATCATCAAATTATCTCAGTCCTCCTCTGATCATCTTACCTCTGATCAAGACTCGGTTCTGATTCAGGTGTAAATAAAGAATCGAAGTACACATCAAGACATGCTTCCAATCAAATCCGATAATCAGGTAGCATATCATAATTAACAGATCACATGCCTCTAATCATTCCAAATATTCCAGTAAACATGTGTCTTTAATTATAGTAATCATACTTTCAAATAAAATAAATACAAGACTGTAATAAATTACTTGAAAGTAAATCATGCTATCATTTAAAACATGTAATTCAATCACGTAATTAACTCATAGCATAAATCATAAATAAGTAAAGCAGATGACTCGATCTACCCCACTCATTGTCTATCTAAGTCCAGAATTTTCTTGCTCTGATACCACCTGTTGTGATGACCCGAGTTCTAATCTCTCATTAATCTCATTAATCATTATTAACCCATGTTAGACAATAATCAAAGTCTAAATAAAAGAATAAAAAAAATTTTTTTTTTTTTTTAAAATAAGTTGCACTGCGCACGCGCGGGCATCACCTCTCGCGCGCGCGCCGGCCAATGGGACCGAGGTCCCCTGGCTTGGCTCGCGCGCGCGCGAGCAGGAGCTCGCCCGTGCGCCAGCCAAACCAACAGAAAAAAAATAATGGCTCAGCTGCTGTCAAAAACGAGATCATGCCTATGATTGATTCAAGATCATGTCCTACCAAAGTCTAGACATGATGAAATCAAGCATAACAACTACCATGCATTCTAACATGCTTTCAATGCTAGTAATAAACCATTCCAAGGCTTTACAACATAATCATCATTCTCATAACATGCAATAACATTGTCATATATCAAGTTCAAGACACCTTATGTTGATTCAAGGATTTACAACATATTTCCAATCCTATAAACATCAACAAAACCACAACTCAATCATCTACAATTCTTGGTACAAGTATCTTCTAACATGATCATGTTTAAGACTCAATAAACTTCATGACAGCACACATAACTCCTAACTCGTATCCTCACGCTATATCGATTTCATCCCTTGTTCTTTAAGTCCGCCTTTGCCCGGTTCCACTTCCTCCTATTGCAATGACACATACATCAAAACAATAGCCGGATAACTCCGGTGAGAAATAGATTTCCTAGTAAAAGCAACTAAACATGCATAATCAATATCTCAATCATGATATAGAAGTAAATACAATGCATGCTTTCAAAACAAGGTTCTTTTCATCATTCATCAATTGGGATCCCGAGAAGAAGATATCATAGCTAATCCACCGACACACCCTATCGAGGTGGGGCTACTATCTTGCTCCTCTAGACTTTGAAGCCATTATATATGTAGTTCAGACACTAGGCTAAAACAACCACCCAGGCCATACATATACAATCCCTCAAATCGTCTATTCGAACGTGTCCGTTCATTTCAAATTCAAGGAATAAGTCATCAAGATGAATGCAACATATATCATAATCAAAGCATTCATTATATCAAAGACTTATCCAAGTAATCAAGGTAAAACACATAAGAGCACTTAAGCAAACAAGTATGTGAATTGTGGGAACTCGATACAAACCATCTCGAGTTGTAATCCCAATCAAATAGTAGTCCACTTTTACCTTTCAAATGTGATGTCTAGGATGTCTTTGAGCTTGTCCAATTCTGTCCAAGATCAAGCACCAAGCACAACTCAAAATCTGCTCAAGATCAACTCAACCTTCCACAAGAACTTCAAAGGAAACTCAACCAACCTTGTGTGCTCTTCTATCGGTTTCGAATTCAACGTTCTCGAGTTCACTTGTCCTGTTTACACACTGAAATCATAGCATAACAAACAAGGAATCATCAGCTAATAGTTCAACAACTTCAGATTCCAAGAACAATAGCAAATCATTTCGATTCAAGAGTTCGACGGCATTTCGGTATTACTTCGGCGATCCCGAACAACTCTAAATCATTTCTAACATTCATATCAAATGTTCAACAACTCAACTCAACATATCAGCAAGTATATATCAATCGAAACATATCTGGAAATCATAAGGACATGATATACACATCACTCTTTAACCAAACTTCAAGAACATCAAAGCTAGAAGATCAAAACCATCAAATTCATTCCAACTTCTGATCCCTGTCCATTTCGAATTCTCAAACCAACATGAAAGACAGAAAAACTTACATCAAATCGAAGGTCTTGTTGAGAGGATTCCAGAACATCTTTCGGAATCGAAAACGGATAGCCAGATCAAAAGATACGGTGATTTGAATATGAAAATTGCAAAGAAAAGCAAAAGGGATCGATTTGCTCTGTTCTTCTTTCTCTCAACTTGTCTGAATTGATGCACATAATCCACGTACACCTGCTAACTAAGCACTTAAAATTCTGAAAATTTCACTTTAATCCCTCAACTATGCAATATTTGCAATTCAGTCCTCAAATTCTCCATTCATTCAATTTCAATCCTAAATAATTCAAGAATATTAGAATTTAAATAAAAACTCTAAATACTCCCAAATTAAATATTCTCGGATCAAAATTAAATAATTCGGGGCGTTACATCCAATAAATTAATTTTGAATTAAATGTTATTGGATAAGGATGATCGATTGCCATGACCAATTTTGTAGGTGTATGTTAGGAATTTATATTTGTTTTTATTGTTGGTTTTATTAATGGGCCTGGTTTATGGCCCAATATGAATTGTCATATGTAATAAAAGTGGGCTTGGTTTATGGCCCGTTCCCACCCCTTAAAATGTATCCCCTACTTGTCATTGTTATTTATTGTAAATACATTAGATTTAGTGGGAGATCAAGATTTGAAGATGGAGGTGGGCCCAGCAGACAATAAAGACAGAAGAAATGTAAATTTGAAGCTCATTGTAATAGGATTGCATTGCATACTGCATATTACCTAGGATTGGACTAAGACTCGTGATTGGCAACCACGGGTCGATTAGAAATGGAATCGATCATCCTATATAATATGTGATATTATAGTTGTATGCATGTTTTAGACAAAATTGTGTGAATCCTACAAGCATACAAATTTTAAATGATGAGACAAATTTTCAAAATTAAAATCCCTCATTTTAAATATGATTTAAAATTGATATCAAGATAAATAAAGGAAATTTAAATATTGTTTAAATGTTCCTACCTTCCATCAACGATCAATGTATGAGATGCTACCCGCGGATACGGTCTGGCTCATATTATTTGGGGGGCTCGTTCGTCGAAAAGCTGTACATTGGATCGACACATGTTGTAAGTTGGATGGAACTCCCATGGGATTGGCTCATATTATTGGGGATCCACATGGCGACCGTCCATCACAACTTGATATTGATGGGTCATCTTGACATGTCACAATAAACGGCGTCATATTATTGAGCCCTTATTGGACATGAGGTAAAAACATGGAGGTTGCTTTGGAAGCAATTGGGCTCTACCTTTTGAAAATTATGGTTGGCTGATATTATTCGGGACTATAGTTTGTCAATTGGACTCCATGTTCCCACTAAAGAAAATTTTTCTCGTTTTCACTAGAGGGTAGTGAAATCGTTAAAATAGTGGGAGTGAGATTCATAAAATAAATTTTGCCTATTTTATGTCTTAGTAAATTAATTAAACAATCACTGATTATTGTCTGTTTCTTTTCAGTATTTCATTAAGATGAATTCGCGCAATCCACTATTCTCTATTCTCGAACAAAATAAACTGATTGGCGCAAACTATACGGAATGGTTCCGTAAATTGAAGATTGTCTTGACCTCGGAGAAGATGCTCTACGTGTTAGAAAAATCTCCTCCGAAGGAAGCACCAGCTGATATAAGTCCGGAAGAGTTGGCCAAACTTGATAAATGGTGGGACCATGATATCAAGGCCAAATGCTATATGCAAGCTTCGATGTCTGATGAACTCCAGAGGCGATTTGAGGATACCGTGAATGCTGCTGACATTCACGTACAACTCAAGGAACTTTTTGGGGCTCAATCGAGAGCTGAAAGGTTCGCTACTGTAAAAGAGTTAATGACGTGTCGCATGCGTGAAGGGACTTCGGTCCGTGATCATGGGGTACGCGTGATTTGGCTCATTCAGAAGTTGGTAACGCTTGATTTGGTATTGGAGCATGAACTCAATGTGGACTTATTACTTCTCTCTCTTCCTTCATCGTTTGACGGTTTTGTGGTGAATTTCAATATGAACAAGATAGAGGCCTCCCTTGAAGAGATGGTCAATATGCTTGTAACTTATGAAGCCACTTTAAAGAAGGATAAACCGGTTCTCTTGGTGGGCTCCTCTTCTTCTGCTAAGAAGGGGCCAAGTACAAAGGGTAAGAAACGTTCTGCCCCATCCAAGAAAACCGGACCCGAGAAGAAGAACAAGACAAAGGCTTCAAACATGGAAAAGTCCAAGGATGTTTGCCATCACTGCAAGAAACCCGGTCATTGGAAACGTAACTGCAAGGAATATCTAGAGCAGTTGCGAACTGCGAAGGGTATGTTTTATATTGAAATAAATGTTTCACTTAATACTACTTCTTGGGTATTGGATACCGGATGTGGATCTCACATTTGCAATGATTTGCAGGTGATGACAAGAAGTCGCAAGCTTAGAATGGGTGAGACCCAGCTAAGGCTCGGAAATGGTTCTAGAGTTGAAGCCAAAGCTGTGGGAGACGTTTATTTAATTTTGCAGAACGATTTTAATTTACATTTGAGAGATGTTTTATTTGTTCCAGACTTGATTAAAAACATTATTTCTGTTTCTATGCTTGATAGAGATGGTTTTTCTTGCAATTTTGTGAATGGGATTTGCAATATTTACAAGAATGAATGTTTGATTGGAAATGGACAACTTGAAAACGATCTATATAACTTAAAATTAAAAGACGTTCCAATAAATTATGTTGATAAACCGGTAACAACGAACAAAAGGAAAATCGATAGTCAAAACCCGGCAAACCTTTGGCATGCTAGGCTGGGTCATATTTCCTCAAGGAGGATGAACAAGCTAGTGGGAGAGGGCATGTTTGATATGTCTGATATTAATTCTCTACCTACTTGTGAGTCCTGCCTGAAAGGAAAAATGACTAAATCTCCTTTCAAAGAAAAACCTGAGCGTAGTCAAAATCTATTGGATTTGATCCATACGGATGTTTGCGGACCATTTAGTATTGGTACAAAATTTGGTCACACCTACTTCATTACCTTTACTGATGATTATTCTAGGTATGGGTACTTATATTTGATGAAATATAAGTCTGAATCATTTGAAAAGTTCAAAGAATTCAAGGCTGAAGTAGAAAACAAACTAGGTAAGAGGATTAAAGCACTTCGATCGGATCGAGGTGGAGAATACTTGAGTACCGAATTTTTGAGCTATCTAAAAGAGAATGGGATTCTCTCTCAGTGGACTCCTCCTATGACACCTCAGCTTAATGGTGTTTCGGAGCGTCGCAATCGAACTTTGTTGGACATGGTTCGATCCATGATGACCTTCACTGAGCTCCCACCTTCGTTTTGGGGCTATGCTCTTGAAACGGCGGTATTGTTGTTGAACAACGTTCACACTAAAGCAGTGAACAAAACACCATACGAGTTATGGAATGGCAAAGCTCCTAAGTATTCGTTAGATTGACACTAGATGACCTTTTGATGTGGAAGGATTTGTTTTGTTATTTTGTGCAACATTTGGATGCGTGCATTTCGCATGTTCCATGTTTTTGCATCATTCTTTGGGGTGTTTTTTTTATTCTTCGTTGCCCTTTTGTTTTTGTGTTGGTTTTGAACTCGATGAAGCCTTTTTCCCTCATTCTACGTATGTTAATTCAACCCATATATATCATTTTTCCCTACTCTTTTGTAAAATAATTGAATAATAAAGTGCTCATGATCTTTTTTGTATATTTTAACTTTATATATTAACACGCACACAGCACACTGCATATACATGAATTGTGTTATTATTTTTATAATAGTTTGAATTATATTTGGTGAGCATATATTAGCTATCTATATAAATTCTATTTGAAATTAAGTTATAATTAATTATTTGCTGCATAACTTCATCAAATTATTTACAACATTTTATTTCACAAGCAATACGAGTTATAAATTAAGGTATTGATTGACACGCCTATTACTAGAAGATCCGAGAGGACTTCTAGGCCTCCTATTAGATATGGTTTTCTTCTTGAAGGGGATCAAAGTGAACCCGACATTAGATGTGATCCAAGAAACTTCAAGGAAGCAATTTCTGATGCAGATTCGAATTTATGGCTTGAAGCTATGCAGTCGGAAATAGATTCGATGCATACAAACCAAGTTTGGACTTTAGTAGATCCTCCCGATGGAATTGTTCCAATAGGGTGTAAATGGATCTATAATAGAAAACTTGGGCCTGATGGAAAGGTACTGACCTACAAGGCACGATTGGTGACAAAAGGTTATACTCAAAGACAAGGAGTTGACTATGATGAAACTTTTTCACCAGTCGCAATGTTCAAGTCCATAAGAATTCTTATTACCATAGCAGCATGGTATGACTATGAGATATGGCAAATGGATGTGAAGACTGCATTTCTTAATGGAAACATTAAGGAAGAAATCTATATGATGCAGCCCGAGGGATTCACATCCATGGGAAGCGAGCATAAGGTATGCAAGCTTCAGAGATCGATCTATGGTCTCAAACAAGCATCAAGAATTTGGAACCAGAAATTTGATGAAACAATAAAGGATTTTGGTTTCATCAAGAACCCGGAGGAACCGTGCATGTACAAGAAAGTAGTTAAGGATTCTGTGACATTCTTAGTACTTTATGTTGATGACATCTTACTCATTGGAAATGATGTAGGGATGTTGCAGTCAACAAAGATATGGTTATCAGGTAGATTCTCGATGAAGGATTTGGGTGAGGCGTCCTATATTCTAGGGATACAGATCTATAGAGATAGATCTAAGAGAATTATAGGACTTACTCAAGCTACCTACATCGACACTATATTGAAAAGGTTTTCAATGGATGAGTCCAAGACAGGACATCTACCTATGTGTCATGGAGTCTCTCTATCCAAGTCTATGTGTCCCAAGACTGACGAAGAGATAGAGAAAATGACACACATACCATATGCGTCAGCCATAGGGAGTATCATGTATGGGATGATATCCACCAGACCGGATGTGGCATTTGCTCTCAGTGTCACGAGCAGATATCAAGCCAATCCCGGTCAAATGCATTGGAAAGCCGTGAAGGATATTCTTAAGTAGTTGAGAAGAACTAAGAATGTATTCATGGTTTATGAAGGAAGAGAACTGAAATTGGAAGGCTATACCGACTCTAGCTTCCAAAGTGACGTGGATGACTCGAAGTCAACCTCTGGATTTGTGTTCATGCTCAACGGCGGTGCTGTCTCTTGGAAGAGTTCCAAGCAGGACACCACAGCGGATTCCACCACTGAGGCAGAATACATTGCGGCATCAGCTGCTGCTAAAGAGGCCGTTTGGATGAGGAATTTTGTCCAAGAGTTGGGCATTATTCCTGAAGCTGTTGGTCCAGTCCCGGTGTACTGTGACAACACGGGTGCCGTTGCTCAGGCAAAAGAACCAAGGTCTCATCAAAGATCCAAACACGTACTGAGGAAATACCACATCATCCGGGAGATCGTGGAAAGAGGAGACATCACTGTCGAGAGAGTGGCCTCTGCAGACAATATCGCTGATCCACTTACTAAGCCCTTGCCAGGACCATTATTTGACAAACATCGCGAAGCAATGGGACTACGTAGTATGACTAGTTGGCTTTAGGGCAAGTGGGAGATTGAAAGAGTGGGTGCCCGGTGAGCCAACTTGTGGCTAAGGGCTTTTATGACTCTATGTATAAACAATCTTTTGTTTAATATAATTTACACTTTTATAATGGCATTTACTTTATCTTTTATCATATTATTATGTTGTGACATACTATAAGATGTTTAGATGAAGACCTTGAATATACTATAGTGTATGTAAGATGTGGTGGCACATGGGGATGGCTATCATGAAACACATCTTATAGTCACTGTATATTCTAAACAGTTCCTAGTCGATTGAGCCGTCCGTTAATAAGGATAAGGATCGCTTGAGATTGAGACTAGCATTTGCGATGCCGAGTACCACGTTTCATTGGTAAGGAACATAGAGATGTTCGAAGCATGCAAATGGATATTCATATGATGAATGATCGAAATACCCTATCCGGACTTTCCAAGTGGTTATCACTTATCGAGTGGATATAGTCCGCGGTTTTGGTTGTACACCATTAGTCCTTACTACTTGAAACATCATTGAGACTCTATATGCTAGTACTGTGCTTTGACTCGTTTACCAACTCTATTGGGGTCATCAGGTGTCGGGATTGGGTACAGTTACAACACATATAGGAGTCGATGCTTTGTTGTCAAGGATTCACCACATACTTGCGAGTGTGGATATCCTATGCGATCTGAGGAGATATTAGTGTGACGAATCTCTGGCCAGAGTACATGATGTGATTTAAGAAATGGTTTCTTAAGTAGCACATGCGATGTCACTATTTGATCTTCAAGATGTATTGCATAGTTATCGAATCTCGAACGACTCTCGATATACCAATGGTTGTTGATTCGATCGGGATATATGGATGAAGGGACCGTACTGTACGCTAACCAAAATCTATTGGTTTTTGTAGGCACTATCAGTGATATCTAGGGAATCATGGGGCGATATTGCTAGGCGCTCTTACCATGATTCGATGGGCAAGTCGGAAATTGTTGTTCCGAGTCACAAGGAGTTGTGAGCCCACGGCTAGCTGTATCCCTGAACCATTGAGGGTCACACAGAGTAATGGATTTTTAATCCCCGTTGAGATAGTTAAATTTAAAGAGTTAAATTTAATGAACAAAGAAGTTGGACTTCTTAATTATGAGTAGAGGAGTAAGATTTCCTAAAATGACATAGGGATGGACATTTTTGGAAACCACTGAATTCGGATTCAGAAAAATTTATCTTGACTTTAAAAGGTGCAGAAATGGTTTCTGTGCACATTGGTGAAATCGGTTTATCAATCGGAGTCACGATGAATTTTATATTAATTTCTGAACATGCGGGCTTTGCTTGTCGGGCTTGAACTTATGACTAATGGGCCCTAAGCTGTTAGTGGCCTAAATTATAAATAAGTTATTGCAGTACAGAAATTACACACAACAAGGCATAATTTTCGAAATTAACTAGGGTTTTGAAACCTAGTGGCCGCCGCCCCCCTCTCCCCTCTCTGCTCGAAAAACCCAGCCTGTGAATTTTGAATTTGCAGTCTGGTTTAACGGATCAAATTCGTTAATCTCTTCGTAGAAACTTCTGATAGATTTTCTAGTGCAATCTATCAGATGGATTAAATATCCGTTCGTGGACCTGATTGAAGAACAGTTCATCCATCAGTTCCAGGGATATACAACAAGAGCAGAGCAATCTGTTGGTGTCCAAAATCTCGATTCGAGATTGAGGTAAAAATTTATAATTGTTATTTAATTTTTACACACACAATTTAATCGTAAGGTTTTGATACCCACTATGGAATCGTTCCATATAAAATTTTAAACTTCCGCTGCACCGGGTATCAATCCTGATTGATCTGATCGCCGTGTTCTCCAACAGATTATACTTTGGTTCGTATACGAAGTGAAATATTGTGTTTTACTTCGTTAATTTCTTTTATCACCGAAGTAAAATGAAATCTTCTACTTCGCTTATTAATGAAAATACTGAAGCCATAGAATAGCTTTTACTTCATCAATTTCATTAACAGACGAAGTGATATAATATCTTTTACTTCGTTAATTTCCTATATTACCGTAGTAAAATGCATTCTTCTACTTCGTTTATTAATGAAATTTCCGAAGTAATAGAATTTGTTTTACTTCGGTATTTTGATTAATATACGAAGTAAAATATAATAATTTACTTCCATATTTGTCGATTACTAAAATTTCCGAAGCAATAGAATACATATGACTACAACATTCATTCCAAAACGACGAACATCCATAAATCCACAAGTATATTCACCAAAATAACCCAAAAATATGCATGTATCCACAAGTATTTTCAAAAAACTAAAATTGTATCCACAGAGACAAAACAAAGTATTATCCCAACGTGCACGACACATTTAGGCACCTACATAGGAGTAGACGAATTCACTCCATTCACTTCTAACTTCATCAAATTGATCTTGACTGTAATATTGGTTCTTGATGGATCCTGCAAACTGAAATGTAAAAAAGATAGATCAATGTCAATAGGAAACTCATCATCTTCTCCAACTCTGGATTTTCTCATTCAACCATCTCCTATTGGCATAAAGCTTTTGAGATGATAATGCGAGTAGAAACTTATTGTTTTGGCCTACAATGATAAACAATAAACTTGATGAAGTACATGGGATAACGCCTGCATACAAAGATACCAAGGACAATTTCGAGGAGTCAACCGAATCATTATTCTATTATCAACATAATCTACTACCTCCTTGGTCACTATAGTTTTCCATGCATCGTCTCGATTTCTTCTCCATCAGTGAGTCCATGTAGATCTGCATCAGTAAAATTAAATCCTTATAGAAAAAAAAAACAAAATATGTAAAATTGACTTGTTCTAGTTAGTAATCAATGTCCTCGTATTTTACCATCTAACACAAATACCCTGATGCACTTGATAGATCAATAATTTCAAGAGCTCCAAGAACTCCAACTTTAGCAAGTTTAATGTTTATTACATCCGCAAGATTTTCTTTCGCTATTTTTTCTACATCATCTAAACTACGGCAACTTTCATATATCGGCATCAACAGATACCCTGTATTTGTTTCTTTCTGTTTCACTAACATAACCAATACCTTCCTAGTTGTCTCTGTGAATTGGTTGTTCAAAAAGAATGGGTGTCACCTCCATTTATGCAAGTGGTGTTGGAGTTAATTGCATCGTGGTGTTCTATCATTGTGAAGGTGATGGATATATATCGATGTATATATATTTCATCTTCCAAACTTACCGAGAACGGGTAAAATTCACCTGTGTGTGTGTGTGTGTGTGTACGAATGGTATCTAATATTAATATTTATATTTACTCAAAAATGAAAATTATGTGGTCGTCATTATTATTTTATACATTGTATTAAAGATAAAAATAAAATCCTACAGAGATTTTTGTCTCAAAGTCAAGTAGAACTATAAAAGAAGAGGCGAAAGTGGAGAAGATTTTGCTGTTTAAACCGAAGCCAAACTATAAACTCTCAAATGTTCAACTGGGTTATTTTTTTACTGTCCTCAAGAAAATGAAAAAAAAAGAAAAAAATTCCAATAAATTTCAAAAATAAAGCACAGCAGTACTGAATCACAAACCTGTGAAAGTAATAGCTGGCTAGATATTTGCATGTCTGGAGAGTGCTTCCATGCAATTCTCTTTGCTCATGTTAAACGTCATGCACTTCTCTATCAAGTGTTGTACCTGTTCAATTATATATACATATATATCCATAATTTAAACCATTATAATCTGCAATAAACATATGGTTAGTACAAGGAAAATTCAGTATTATTTAATTTGTTCGCCATAAATATGAAATTATTTACACCTCAAGAATCCATCGATTAGAGTTTTTAATCCGTATCTCAATCATTCTCTTTCGAATATGCACACATATATTCCATCACATATGCAAAGAAGTAAGAAAAGAAAGCTAGTAATGATATGTACATCATGAGTTTACCGTGTGGATGTATTGAGCAGAAGAGTATGATGCCATGTGAATATATGAATGGATGGGTGTTCTTGAAAAATATTGTGAAAGAAATCAGAGGGTGGGTCGGTAGGTATATGGATAATCGGATTCAGAAAATTAAGAAATTAATTAGGTGGTACCAGAAGCTTGCATTAATGGAACCAACGATTGGTAACCGCTTCTTTTCTTTTCTTTTCCCAACACTTAAAAATCAGTCAAACGATTCATTAACTAAAAAAATAAAATTCCGATTCTTCTCATCAGATCTCTTCGATATGATTCCAGATACTTGATCACATACTCTTTGCCTAATGCACTTAGCAGACGCTGCAACCAGCTGAAAACTCTTCAAACAAATCTCCGGTCGTTCGTCGGTTAAATCGGATGCGTATTAGAGAAATGACATTCTGATCTTCAGGAGATCACGTAGAAGAAATCGAGCACTTGCGATCTATATAAGGATTATAAAGCAAAAAATGAACCTAAAATGAAAGAAAACTTAAGAGGTAGATTGGTGAACAGAGCTTCGTTGGCTGCGATGGAGACCGACACTTGCTAGCTGAACATGAAAGCAACTATACTGTTATGTCTGTTGTTATTTCATTTGAAAATCCACCGAAAAGTTTCCATAATGGTAGTCCAATGATGTTTGCAACTGCATCAATTAGTGCCATCTCAACTCCTGCTCTGACCTCCATCATCAGATATATATTCGTAAGCGTGATAAAGTTCTAAATTCTAATTGTACACAAAAGGAAGATCAATAAACTCACATTTCACGTAAATTACATTCCCACAACAGGGCTGATTACATTCCCACCAAGGAGGAAAAAAGGAAGACAACTCGACCACCTACATGAGATTATCAGAACAATACATAATAGATAAACTTTCAGTGTTTCAACAGCATGATAAATTTGTCTACAAACTTTCAGTGTTTCAACAGCTTGAATGTATAATGAAATTGAATGTCTTACATAATAAATTTAGATAGCAAAAAATAGTGAGTAATACCAAAGGGACTTGAAATTTGTATGCACAATAGAAATAAAATACAATCGACTAAATTGATCTTGGGATGTATCCTTATCAATCCTCTGTTTATTTTGGGCCAACTACTATCACTTTCATTAAAACAAATGAATCAAAATCTAACTCAGCGTATACTTTAGTCCAAAAGAACTCATTTCGAGTTTCGAGCCAAGTTTCGAATGAGCTCAAATTATTGAAATTGGAACACATCAGCAACATCCAAGCAATATGTTAAGACAAAATCATAGAAGTCATTGGTGAGTTGAATGAGGATTTAAATAGGCAACTAACTAATTCACAAGATGACGAAATCTCAGACTAAATGGGAAAGTGAAGCAAAAAATGGGCATATCTCTCTAAATAGGCATATGAAGCAGTTCGTTTTTTACCTGAAAGCTACAACTTCCAAAAATTTAGTATCAATCTGGCACAACAGCGAAATACATATCACATTTCACATCTAAGCACAGTATGATATAGAGGAATTGACTGATCATAGTGAAATTAGCTAATAATAAGTAATATTACGCACCCCACTTTCTTCTTTTACTTCTCTTACAGCTCCCAAATGGATCTCCTCTAACTGAAATGTTAGAAACAGAGAGCATAAAACATTATAAACAACTGAAAACATGTCATATGATGCAAATCGCAATACCTCATGTTTGACATCATTTTGGATCTTCAATATATTATCTATCATCCCAATCTGTAGGATAAATACATGTATGCAAGAAATCATTAGTACTATCTAACTACATCATATTTCTTTTATTCATATTCAATAAACTCTGCACTCAACTCAGAAACAACTTTAAATTCAATATTTCTTTTGTCGGGCTGCTGCACCTCTTCATAGAAATGGACACTTTCCCCAGCCAAACAGCTACATAGATAGAACATAACTCAGTCGTATGTCAATAGAAAAAACAATATGTACTTTAACAGAGGACTTCTAAGCACCTATCGGCAAATTCCATGAAAGACTGGTGAAATCTTTGGTTCAAAAGAAACTTATCCAAAGGTTCGTTTTGATCCACCAATTGAGCTGGTTCTCTCTGACATAGAACACCAGATTCAGGTATGATACCCAGGACGTCGCCCATTGTCTTGCATTCCAGGTGTTCTTTTCTCCTCAAGCTCCAGATGTAAGCATGATTAAAAGAATAACTAGAGACAAACGAAGAATAATATATTAAGCCAATCGACAATAATTTCAAATTGACAAAGAAATTAATTTAGGCTGTAGACCAACCAAAAGCTATTCACCAGCGAGAATAGGGCCGAAGCTCGGGCGAGGATCCAACGGCGGAGGAGAGGCCCACCGATTCAACAGTGGAAGAAGTGAATCGAGGCCGATTGTGTAGCTTGAGACTCAGATGCCATCGAGAATAAGCGACGAAATTGCTTCCACCACGGGAACTACAAGGGATTTCTGGGCTCGGGACCGGCCATGCCAATTTCGCCGCCTTCAACATCTTCTGAAACTCCGATGCATCATATATACACACATGCTTGAATGTGCATAAGCGGGGAGCAAGCTGGAACGAAACAAAGAAAGGGGGGAGACAAATGGAAAAGCCCTAAATGGATTTGCACTTGGAGATCGAGAGAAAGGGGGAGACGAAGATGGGGTCTAAAGTTAATCGAGAAAATGAAAATCACGAATTTTAAATAGATCAACATATTACTTCGCCAAATAGAAATTAAAAATTTATTTTCACCTTTTTACTTCATCAAATTAAATTTGATGAAGTAAAAAGTAACTGAAAATTTAAGTGAAGTCCGTTTTTTTTAATTAACGAAGTCTAAAGTATATTTTACTTCGTTAATTTTATAACCGCAGTAAATAACTATGTATTACTTCGGCAATACTGATTGCTGAAGTAAAAAATAGCGAAGTAATATGCAGAAATTCTACTAGTGATCCATTCTTGTTATTGAATTATTGTACTTTGAGAACAATGCACAATTTAAGTTTGGGGGTGTTTAAAAATTGTGAAAATTTTGAAAATTTTTCATGAGTTAGTGTTGAGTTAAACGCATGATGTGTAATTGTGTTGGCCTATGATGAAAATAATTTTTTGTGCTGAAATGTCAATGTTAGCTATATTTTATCTTGAGTTCTCACTCATATGCACTATGCCTTGATTGTTGACACTCTAGTGATTAGAGAAGCATTGAGATTTTGTGAGTGAATTGGATGATTTGATTCTTAACTTTGGTGATTTGTATTCAAAACCGAGGTAGACTTCTACGATCTTAGAAATGATTTAGGAAAATTTTTTTAAAAAAATGAATAACTAAAAAGTTGCCAAAGCAACATATATACGAAAAAAAAAATTTACAACTCCATCCGGGCTTGGAAAGGGATTGAAATCCTAATCACCAATTCATGGCTAAGTTTGCGGACAAAAATGGGGTTAATGCTCCATCCGGGCTATAGACAAGGGGATTGAAATCCGAATCCTATCTTTAATTATAGCTAAGTTTGCGGGTAATTTATGAGGCTAAAATAAATTGGGTGCAAAATCCAGCGATGTTATGAAAAAAATATGATATAACTTGAAAAGTCTTTTTGATCTTAGTTAGTAGAAGTTAAACTTGGTGGTGAGTGTTTTGAAACTAGATAGCGGAATTGATGAATATATGAAAAAAAACTTATTGCATTAGTGTATCGAAAGCGAGGAGGATAGACAAGATTGGAAAATCACACACACACGAGAAATCTTGAGAAAATTAGCGGACTTGTGTATTGAATCTTGGAATGTAAAAATTCGGAGGTCGACTATATTGCTCATTACTGTTTTGCTCGGGACTAGCAAAAGTCTAAGTTTAGGGGGATTTGATAAGTGCATTTTATGCACTTAATTTGCATATGATTTAACATGGATTTTGTGATGTATCGAGTAGATTTTATGCTTATTTGTTGTTGTTTTTGTGAGATTCAAGTATTAGAGGAAAAGTACCGAGAAGAGACGGAAAGAGTAATTACGGAGCTGCAAGTTTACAAAATTACTGGAGATTCAAGATAGATCCAAATCTGATCTTCAACCATTCAAAATTAAATTTAGGATGTTTTAAAGCTGCTGTCAAAATTTCAGCTCGATCCGACGGCTAGAATTAAAGTTATGATTTTTTCAAGAATGCTGCGCGAGCTAGATATGCTGCAGCGCTCCCGCGCCCGGAACCGGCGCACCCGCGCCTTGTAGCTCTTGTTTTTGAGAAAATTATCGGCAATCAGAGCACCTTCGCCCAAGGACAATGCACCCACGCCCTGGAACCCAAAAACGCGGAGCACATGCGCCCTAGGGTTGCGCACCCGCGCCTGACGTGTCTTATTTTTGGAAACTTTTAGTCTCGAACTTTAAAAGGACTCTTTGGAATATATCAGAGGATAATGGAGGGTTTGGAGAGTTTTTGAAGGTTAGAGATGGCTAGAGACCAAGAAAAAGGGATAAGAAGCATTCTTGGCACGAATACGGAGGAAGCGACTACCGGAGACGGAGAAGCATCATCTACCTTCGTTTTTATTTCATTATTTCTCCTAATTTTTGAATGATGTTCAAGAACATGCTTTGTTTGATTTTTATTTTAGTTATGAACTAATTCATTTGTCTAGAGGAACGACGTAGCTTGACTTGAAACCATGTTTTTGATATTTTGATTAATATATTAGAATTCTTCATTTGGTTTATTTGTGTTTTTCTGAATTGATTGCGTTCAATTAACTGATCACTAGTTGACTTGTTATATTTATTTGAAATCTAGCACTCGAGAGAGGCGATTTTGAATAGGACCGTAGGAAAATACATCATTGGTGTTTATAGAGTTCGAGAGGCTTATAATTCCATTGAAGCCTTTGTAAGAATTACTGTGCCATTTACCGGATTTAATAGTTGAACTTAGATAGAGATATTAAGTTTGATATTGAATACGAATTTCTGCTTCACACTCGAGAGAGGTAGTAGAAAATCCGGTAAAAGTTATTTGACTTCTAAAAATAATCGGGGTTTAAAAATACATGCAATACAATAAATTCGACAATAAAAGCATGCTTCCAAAATTAACCGAGTTCTAAAAGTTATTTGACTTCTAAATCGACGCCTCACATCTATCATTCGATCCCGAGCTAACCATGCCAACTCTGACTAGCTCCTGCCCCACCTGTTGTCAAGTACACATACAAAACAAGACAACAGCCGGATAACTCCGGTGAGAATAAAATCCCAGTAAAAGCGACGTAACATGTAATATCAAGTAAGTATATTAAAATCATAATATACATTAATATTCTTCAATGAAAATGCAAATGAAAATGAAATGCATGTGTTTAAAAATCGGTATTATCAAATCAGATAATCAAAGGAATATCGGGCAATCGGTTGGGATCCCGAGGTCAAGATCACGCAACTAACCCACCTACGCTGCCGCTCGGGGTGGTGTTATGCGTCTCAAACCTCTAGACTTTGGCGCAACTATAGGAGTATGGTGACACTGGGGGAACTCAACATCCCAGGCCACTCAATATAGCTCCCAAACGTCTAATTTGAATCTGGGCAACTCAGCCCTCTAAAAATCAAGAAATTTGGCTCAAGATGAATGCATATGAATCAAATGCAATTTAATCGAATTGAAAATAATAAATCTGTGTATTCAGACATCAATGTATCGAAGATGTCAACACATTCAACTCGTATATTCGAATTCATGAATATAATAACGAAAATCATTGAAGTAATTCAAATAAGCAATCTCATGCTTTTCAAATCGAATATATAAATCATTTACTTCAAACAATTTCATATAAAAAAACTAATGTCTTTCAAGTAATATCGAAAATCAATTAAATCATTCAAATTCTCATTCAATATCAAATAATAAAATAAACATGCAAGTATGTGATTTTAATCGGGAACTCGAGAATCTCAAACTCGCTCAAGTATTCATTCCCTTCAAAAATCAGCATCAGCTCATACCTCAATTTTCCAAGTCTGGAAAAGTTCAAACCCCTAAACTGCTGAACCCTGCTTTTAAATATCCTTGACTAGCATCGAATCTGCGAAAAATAACATAATATACAAAAGTCAACATCGGTAAACTCTGGTCAAACTTTGACCGATAAATTTGCAAACTTTATCGCGTTATCACCGCTTCATTGTTTCGAATCTCGACTCGAAACTTGGATATTTGGATCTATCACGTCGAGACGATCAAAAATGGTTAACTCGCCGGAGGTCGGTGGTTTGCCGGAGAAGACGACGGCGACACGGTGGTTCGGCGGCGACGCGGTGGTCCGGCGGCAGTGATGCAAAACTTCTCCAAAAATTATGAAATTCGGCAGGCTTGTAGCTCTCGACGAGATGAATACAACCATCTAAGCCACGCCCGGAACAGAGGTCCGACGCACCGACAATCAGAGAAAAACCAGGCGGCGACGATACACTTTTTAAGCTTCCATGTAGCGACCCTACCCGGATCCGCTACCTAATCAGATTTAAGAGCATAATTAAACATGCATTAAATAAATCACTGCGGAAGACTTAAATAAAAACAGACCGGCAGAATACAACAAGTTAAACCAATTCGATTTATACAACCAAATCAAATAAATAGCCTAAAGGCAAAACCTACAGCTAATCTTGCTGTCTTTACTGGTCACTGGCTACTCCAAGCTCCTAGTGCTCAATCCTGCACTGTAGTGACCCGCAATTAATCAAGGTAATTAAGAAAATTAATTACTAAATTTTGCCTAAAATTATCCGAAGTGGATCGGAAGCTCCGAAGCACAGATCGGAAGCTCCGATTGGGATCGGACGTTTCGTTCTGGCTAGGGCTGGCGACGTCACCGACGTCAGCAAGATGAAGTCACTGCTTACGCATGTGAGGTGACATCGGACGTTCCGATGTCACGATCGGACGCTCCGTTCGTGATCGGACGTTCCGATCGCCGTCTATAAATAAGGGGTTCGAGCCCTCATTCTGTGCACCGATTTTCCCTCCTTTCCTCTGGTTTTCGAACCTTCTTACTTAGATCTACGGAGTTCTAGGCATCTTATTGGGAATCCGGAAGTTGCCTAGCGATCCCGGCGTCGTAGTGGAGGTGTGCCTAAGTTTTGAGGCGATTCTACACCAGCGGGCTGATGACGGACGAAGGTATAATTTGGCTTCCTAAAAATATTTAGGAGTATGCAATAGCTTAGTTAAAGCTTTTAGAGCTTAATTGTTGATGCATGGATATTTGCATTGTAGTAGCTAGTAGACTGGACTAGTAGGCTTGGAGTCTAGACAAGCAGAGCTAAGTTTGACCAGCAGTGTAAGAGGTACGTAAGTACTGACCGAGATAGCCGGCATGATATATTTGCTTATATGTTGCATGAGTATGTGCTATATGTTTTATCATGTTTTAGCATGTTTTACCGCCTTAACACATACATGATTTTATGTGTGACTGCATCCGGAGAGATGTGAGTCATTGACAGTCTCCATAGGGAACGTTGATCTCATTTTGGACTCGAGTCAGGTATGATAGTTTCAATATGGGACTTGTATCCTGTTTTGGATTCGGGTCAGGATGGGGTTGGCTCAGCCCTGATATGGAGTATACGAGTACCCCGCGGAGTAGCTCTCTAGCCGGTGCTGTATATTCCCGGCGCCATGAGCAAGTGTTTTCACTTGAGTTTTAAATCATCTGTGTCCGCATATTTGTATTTATATCATTGCTTCGTATTGAGCGTTCTAGCTCACGCCCCTGTGGTTGGGTATTGTGTACCTTGTGGCGGGCCAGGTTTGAGGCTGGACGGTCCAGGCGGCTCTCAGCAGGATTGAGCTTGGGGAGTGCGAGGTTGTAGAGGGTAGGGATTTATTTACCCTGAACCTTTGATTTGGTTGTATAACAGTATTTATACAATTGTGATAACGTCGGTTGTATTCTGCCGATTGGATTTGTTGTATTTTAATTATCCGCACTTTACGCTTTAAGCTTTTATTGCGTGCGCTTTTACTATAACTCTGATTAGTTAGTGGATCCGGGTTGGGGCACTACATTTTTGGTATCAGAGCGACGCATTGCACTGGAAATATCATAAAGCGGATTAAGTAATTATCTGTTCTTATGTAACAGATGGCAGATTACGACGAAAGTCACGGTAGCGTAGACGACGGTCGTTGGGGCGATCCGGACGATCGTAGACGTCGGGGATAGCCCGAGGAGCGCAGGCGAGTGAGCATGCGTAGATTCAAAGAAGTTAGCCCGAAGCCTTTGACGGGTGATGAGACAGCTGAAGAGGCGGAGGATTGGATGGAGAGGATGGAGCAGTGCTTCCAGGAGTTCCGTTGCACGGCTGAGGATAAGATGGAGATTCTTGCCTTTATGCTTGAGGGCAGAGCGAGGAAGTGGTGGAGATCTACTTCCGCACCGTTCATAGCAGCTAGAGGTGCAGCTACTTGGGTTGAGTTCCGTACTGCTTATCAGAGATTTTATTTTCCTCCAGCTCTTCGTCAGGCGAAAGCCAGTGAGTTGTTGAGTTTGCGACAGGGGACGATGACGATCAAGGAGTACCAGCAGAAGTTCTTTGATCTGCTACCCTTTGGTCCTCATATTGCTGATAGTTCTATGGCGAAGTTTGATCATTTCCTTCAGGATTTGAATCCTGACATTCATCGTATGGTTGTTGTGGGTGGCGATGGGACTTACGAGGATTTGGTGGACCGTTGTCGCCAGGCCGAGGACAGTATTCGGAGGAACAGGGGACTTTATTCTTCTTCTTCCAGGCCAGCGAGCTCTAGTCCTTTGGGTCCGAGAGGACAGTCCTTCAAGAAGCCAGGAGGTACTTCTTCTTCTTCCTCTGGATCTGGTGGGGTGCATCGTTTTGGTGGACAGAGACCGAACCGGTGTACTCAGTGCCGACGCAGACATCCGCCAGGACAGTGTGGACGGTCAGCCACTGCATGTTTCCAGTGTGGCCAGGAGGGTCACATGAAGAGAGATTGTCCTATGCTGATTGGGGCAGCGAGTGGTTCCGGAGGTTCTTAGGCATCTGTTCAGCCACCTCAGTACTAGCAGCCACCTTTCCAGCAGCAGTTTTCGCAGCAGCGCCAGCATCCGCAGCAGTCTCAGAGACAGCCTACTCAGACTCCTTCTCGGGGTCATTCTTCTTTGAGGCCACGTACCCAGGGTCAGGTCTTTGCTCTTAACCAGGAGCAGGCAGAGGCTGACAGCGATCGGATGATTGCAGGTATCTGTAGTTTATGTGGTTTTCCTGCATATGTTTTAATTGATACCGATGCATCGCATTCTTTTGTCTCAGCACGTTTTGCTAAGAAGTATAAGTTGCCATATATTCCTCTAGACGTGTTATTAGTGGTTTCTACTCCTATGGGTAGCGAGGTTTTAGCCAAGCGTCTAGTTGTGGGTTGTGTTTTGGATTTTGAGGGACATCAGCTTAGTGCTAACCTAATGATTCTAGCGATGGAGGATTTCGATTGCATCATTGGGATAGATCTATTGACTACCTACCGAGCGATAGTGGATTGCTATCAGAGGTTTGTTCAGTTTTGTCCAGAGGATGACGAGTCATGGTATTTCTATGGTGAGGGAGCGTGACCCCTGATGCCAGTGGTTTTAGCTTTGAAAGCCCGGCGTGCATTAGAGTCTGGCGGGGAAGGCTACCTTATCTACGCCATTGACGCATCCTTAGGAGAGCCAGATATCCAAGAGATACCAGTGGTTCGTGACTTTCCAGATGTATTTTCGGAGGAGATTCCAGGCTTGCCACCAGTAAGGGAGATTGAGTCTGGCATTGAGTTAGTGCCAGGGACTGCACCGATTTCCAGAACTCCTTACCGATTGGCACCGTCAGAAATAAAAGAGCTGCAGAAGCAATTGCAAGATCTTCTTGATAAGGGTTATATTAGACCTAGTGTTTCGCCATGGGGAGCCCCAGTACTGTTTGTCAAGAAGAAGGATGGTTCGATGCGATTGTGTATTGACTACCGTCAGTTGAATCAAGTGACAGTGAAGAATAAGTATCCTCTTCCGCGGATAGATGATCTCTTTGATCAGTTGCAGGGTACATGTGTCTATTCGAAGATTGATCTTCGGTCTGGGTATCATCAGTTGCGAGTTCGACAAGAGGACGTTCCTAAGACAGCATTTCGTACGCGGTATGGACACTATGAGTTTCTAGTGATGCCGTTTGGTTTGACGAATGCTCCAGCTGTTTTTATGGATCTAATGAACAGAGTTTTCCGCGACTTTCTGGATAAGTTCGTGGTGGTGTTCATCGATGACATTTTGGTGTATTCTCGCAGCATGGATGAGCATGCCTACCATCTCTATATTGTATTGCAGGTCTTGAGGGAGAGACAGCTGTACGCGAAGCTGAGTAAGTGTGACTTCTGGATTGACCGAGTTGTGTTCCTTGGTCATGTCATTTCTCAAGATGGCGTATCTGTGGATCCTAGCAAGACAGAGGCTATTTTGAATTGGTCACGTCCGACTACAGCTTCTGAGATTCGTAGTTTCCTTGGTTTAGCAGGATACTATCGTCGTTTTGTGGAGAATTTCTCCCAGATAGCTAAGCCATTGACTCAGTTGACGAAGAAAGACGTTTCTTTCATTTGGTCTGATGCTTGTGAAGACAGTTTTTGTGAGTTGAGACGTCGTCTGACGACAGCTCCAGTTCTTGCTTTACCGTCTGGATCAGGTGGTTTTGTAGTCTTCACTGATGCTTCTCTCCAGGGTTTGGGGTGTGTGTTGACTCAGAATGGCCACGTGATTGCTTATGCCTCCAGACAGTTGAAGATTCACGAGGAGAACTATCCCGTACATGATTTAGAGCTTGCAGCCATTGTCTTTGCTCTTAAGATATGGCATCACTATTTGTACGGAGAACGATTTGAGATCTTCACCGATCATAAGAGTTTGAAGTATCTGTTCACTCAGGCTGAGTTGAACATGCGGCAGCGTCGTTGGATGGATCTGTTGAAGGATTACGACTGTGAGATCAAGTACCATTCAGGTTCTTCAAATCCTGTTGTTGATGCGCTTAGTCGCAAAGTTTATATGAGTTCCATTCGTACCAGTTCGGTTTCGAAGGCAGTGGAGGAGTGTAGTTCTTTGGGATTCATGTTCCGTCATAAGAAAGAACAACAAGGGATTCGTGTCTCTTCTGTGCTTGCAGAGCCAGCGCTATACAGACGAATTCGGGAAGCTCAGAATTCTGATCTCAAGACTCAGAAGTTGGCCCGGCTGGCTGAAGGTGATAATACTTCTGGTTTTCATCTGCAAGGAGACGGTCTGTTGTGTCTTTCTGGTCGAGTTGTGGTACCCGAGGATTCTACTTTGAGGGATGAGATCTTATCGCAAGCTCACCGCAGTCGATTTTTTGTACATCCAGGCAGCATGAAGATGTATAAGGATCTTCGCACTCGATTTTGGTGGAAAGGGATGAGGCGCAGCGTTTACACTTTTGATAGGATGGCACAATTGTATGTGCGGGAGATTGTTCGATTGCATGGGATTCCATTGAGCATTGTCAGCGATAGAGACCCGAGATTCACCTCGAGATTTTGGGGTAGTTTCCAGCGAGCCCTTGGTACTACTTTGAGCTTGAGTACGGCTTATCATCCAGAGACGGATGGACAGTCGGAGCGTACTATTCGCACTCTAGAGGATATGCTTCGCGCGGTGGTAATGGATTTTGGTCCAGCGTGGCATGATCATTTACCCTTGGTGGAGTTTGCCTACAACAATAGTTTTCATCGCAGCATTGGCATGGCACCATTTGAGGCTCTTTATGGATGCCGTTGTCGTACACCTTTGTTTTGGGACGAGGTTGGTGAGCGGCAGGTGGAGGGTCCTCAGATGATTCAGCAGATGGCTGATGCAGTAGAATTGATCCGACGCAGGGTTAAGGCAGCCCAGGATTGACAGGCTAGCTACGCGAACACTCACCGTAGGCCACTTCATTTTGAGGTAGGAGAGTATGTTTTCTTGCGTGTGTCACCTTTCCGGAAGGTTATGAGGTTTGGTCGCAAGGGTAAGTTGTCACCAAGATTTATTGGTCCTTTCAAGATTCTCGAGAAAGTTGGAGACGTGGCTTATCGTCTAGCCTTGCCACCGAATCTTTCGAAGATTCATGATGTGTTTCACGTGTCTTTGTTGAGACAGTACGTGGAGGATCAGTCCCACATCTTGCGTCCGACTGAGGTGCAACTAGACCACGATTTGTCATATGTGGAGAAACCTCTCAGGATTCTCGACAGGATGGACAAGGTGCTTCGTAACAAGCGCATACCATTGGTGATGGTACAGTGGCAACGCAGAGGTACAGAGGAAGCTACTTGGGAGTTGGAGAGTCGGATGTTAGCCGAGCACCTCGAGTTGTTTTAAGATTTTGTACTCTATTGTATCGAATGTATATTATTCAGTTGTAATAAGAGCATTGATTTTGCGTTCTATGTTTTCCTTAAAATGTAATTTCGAGGACGAAATTTCTTAAGTGGGGGAGAATGTAGTGACCCGCAATTAATCAAGGTAATTAAGGAAATTAATTACTAAATTTTGCCTAAAATTATCCGAAGTGGATCGGAAGCTCCGAAGCACAGATCGGAAGCTCCGATCGGGATCGGACGTTCCGTTGGAGGATCGGACGTTCCGTTCTGGCTAAGGCTGGCATCATCACCGACGTCAGCAAGATGACATCACTACTTACGCACGTGAGGTGACATCGGACGTTCCGATGTCACGATCGGACGCTCCGTTCGCGATCGGACGTTTCGATGAGGGATCGGACGTTCCGATCGCCGTCTATAAATAAGGGGTCCGAGCCCTCATTCTGTGCACCGATTTCCCCTCCTTTCCTCTGGTTTTCGAACCTTCTTACTTAGATCTACGGAGTTCTAGGCATCCTATTGGGAATCCGGAAGTTGCCTAGCGATCCCAGCGTCGTAGCGGAGGTGTGCCTAAGTTTTGAGGCGATTCTACACCAGCGGGCTGACGACGGACGAAGGTATAATTTGGCTTCCTAAAATATTTAGGAGTATGCAATAGCTTAGTTAAGGTTTTTAGAGCTTAATTGTTGATGCATGGATATTTGCATTGTAGTAGCTAGTAGACTGGACTAGTAGGCTTGGAGTCTAGACCAGCAGTGCTAGGTTTGACCAGCAGTGTAAGAGGTACGTAAGTACTGACCGAGATAGCCGGCATGATATATTTGCTTATATGTTGCATGAGTGTGTGCTATATGTTTTATCATGTTTTAGCATGTTTTACCGCCTTAGCACATACATGATTTTACATGTGACTGCATCCGGAGAGATGTGAGTCATTGACAGTTTCCATAGGGAACGATGATCTCATTTTGGACTCGAGTCAGGTATGACAGTTTCCATATAGGACTTGTATCCTGTTTTGGATTCGGGTCAGGATGGGGTTGGCTCAGCCCTGATATGGAGTATACGAGTACTCCGCGGAGTAGCTCTCTAGCCGGTGCTGTATATTCCCGGCGCCATGAGCAAGTGTATTCACTTGAGTTTTAAATCATCTGTGTGCGCATATTTGTATTTATATCATTGCTTTGTATTGAGCGTTCTAGCTCACGCCCCTGTGGTTGGGTATTGTGTACCTTGTGGCGGGGCAGGTTTGAGGCTGGACGGTCCAGGCGGCTCTCAGCAGGATTGAGCTTGGGGAGTGCGAGGTTGTAGAGGGTAGGGATTTATTTACCTTGAACCTTCGATTTGGTTGTATAACAGTATTTATACAATTGTGATAACGTCGGTTGTATTCTGCCGATTGGATTTGTTGTATTTTAATTATCCGCACTTTACGCTTTAAGCTTTTATTGTGTGCGCTTTTACTATAACTCTAATTAGTTAGTGGATCCGGGTTGGGTCACTACATGCACCTACACCTGCCCCGTCGAATGGGGTGTCCAGATACACAGAAAAGACTGGACGTGAGCTCTAAGCTCAATACGAAAGTACTGGGTAAAACATACAAATATGATGCATGCAAATGATAGGGTATCCATATCTGGGATAACTGTATATAACTGCTCAGTAATGGCACCTAGGACATGAGTGGTACAACCCGGGGAGCAAACCCTGTGTACACTTCTCATTCCTATAGGACGTGGACCGTGTCCCCCAGATGCTAACTACCCATGACCCGTCAGTCACTGGGCACTAGACATCACCCGTCCAGACAGGGCTGAGCAGCCCTACATGGCTCATCTCAAAAGATGGACAGATACAATATGATATGCACATGCTGCATAATAATATGACACACAAATGCAACATATATGCATGCAAAACCAACTGGCTATCTCAGTCTGTACTTACGTACCTTTCTACAGGAAGTCCTAGCAGTCCCACTCTAGGTTCCAAGCCTATATCAGCTCTACAATGCAAATACTCATGCATCAATAATTAAGCTCTCTTAACTAAGCTATTGCATACTCCTAAATATTTTAAGGAGACCATAGCTATACCTGCGTCCGTCGTTAGCCCGCTGATAACAATTGCCTCAAAACTTAGGCACATATTCGCCTCGACGTCGGGATCGCTATGCCACTTCCGGATTCCCAATAGGATGCCTAGAACTCCCTAGATCTGAGTTAGAAGGTCTAAGAATTGAGAGAGGAAAAGGAGAGGTGGGAGTTGAAAATGAAATTTCGGACCTCTATTTATAGGCGAAGTTCGGGCCGTCCGAACTCGACTTCGGATCCTCCGAACTGGTTCGGATCCCCCGTTCCTGACTTCGGAGACTCCGTTCCTGTTCGGAGCCTCCGATCCTGACTTCGGATCCTCCGAAGTCCCATCAATGATGTCACCCATGACACATTATCTTCGAAGCCTCCGATCCGAGCTCGGATCCTCCGAACCCGTTCGGATCCTCCGATCCAGTTCGGAGCCTCCTAACCCGGTTTGGAGCCTCCGAACCATCCGAACCCTCGAAACCTTCCCGACAATTTTCAAGTGTCCTGAATCCATTTCTGGACTCCGTTAACCCATTTGGAATTTCCTTAATCATGTTTTACTTAATCTAAACATGATTACACGATTAATTATTCATTAGTCGTTAATTCTGGATACGGGTCACTACATTCTCCCCCTCTTAGAAGATTTCGTCCTCGAAATCTAAGGTAATACCTCGAGAACGTACAAGAAACCCTTGCTCGAGTGTCAGGTTGAAATATCCTCCGACACACTCAGACTCCCATTGAATTCTCTATAAGCTCCATTAATGCTTAACCGCATTAATATTCTTTCACTGAATATTACTGCGCTACTGGTTGACAGTCGAACTTCCCTAGAGCTAGCGTATCATAACACTGATACATCTTTCACTCGGACCAAGATCTTCCTGATTACGAAGGATACAATACCCGCTTGATCAATATCATTGTCCCAAAGTAATTTTAGACTAACGAAGACCAAGTCATGAACTGACTGGTTTACGACATTCGTCGAATTACTTATCGAATCTAACCATCTAATGGTTTCAAAATTTCTCGGTGTTCAACACCTCTAGTCAGGAAAACACTAATCCCAACACTGTGCTGACACATTCTAACATGAATCTCGCTTTAAGATAATCCAGTTGACTCAAGTCTATACTCCAACGTAACTGCTCACAATGTTCCCTAGACTGGTTATCCTCTCCACTCTCCCTGAAGCACAACCGACTTCCCAAGAAATACTGGGAACTTAAACCATCATGTCCAGTACATTCTGTTGTCCACGTTTCTTAGTATAACCAAAACACTGTGCCCTGATGATAACTATCATTACTTGCAATTTATGACGCTACGTTATCTCCTAGCCATTGGCCTGCGAAATCACGCATACATTGCAATGGAAGTCATCACGCCTCTGATGATCTACACCATCTTGATCATAGGTTATTCACCTCATGAATTTGGTCGATAAACATCCTCCTGATAGTTATACATAATCGCAACCACTGTACACACATCAAGACTAAGGCAAGCTTCCACCAATATGCTCGACTGGGACATTCCACAGTGCACAGACATATGGAAACGCTTCCTATTCCGTCTCGAAACTCGACAGTCATTGCACCTGGTATAACTCAACTCAGAGTCTCTGATGATACCATCATCGCTCATCCCAACCTCACAAGGTTGAACATACTGATCCTGGAACTAAATCCCAACGGATTCTCAATAGTCAAATAGCTCCCTTGCCGAACGCATCAGTCTCAGCACTGAACGATCTAGTTCGTCGATTCCCTAGTCGATCCTAGGAAACACTTGTGCTCGAAGTAACTTGCCACCCAATGCATATCCAAATATCGATTATTGCTAACGCGCAATATTCTTGACAAACAATCCGCACGGATATGGCTTGTTGACTGGAAAGAACAAAGTTGCTTCATTGCTACCTTGCGAAATCTTCAATTCCCACAACAATCTTATTGGCTACTAAGTGTAAATTCTACTATCTCTGTCATTTCAGAGACATCGTTCATCACACGCTAGAAGACTAGTGACACATCCTGCTAGATCTCGAGGATCAGATCCTAGCTAATGTCACACAGATCAGACAACTGATGTTTCCTTGCTAATGTCCATTAGCATTTTCAACTACTCGTCGGATCCAACCACAACGGTACACATAGATGCCCTCACTTAACCGAAATGTCCGGTCAACAATCTTCACTATTGTTGTTCAATGGAAAACTCTCACATGAAACAACAACATGATCCTTTCCTGACCTATTGCTATCACTAAGCAATTGATTGGATCCATATCAGCTTCCTTCTTAACAAGAATTCACTATACTGGAAACTACCAACTCCCTTGCTTGTCTCTACTGTCAAGTTAGCACCTAACTTGATCATGCAAGTCCACTTGCAATCGTTCCCGATTACAGCAATCCCAAAAGATTCATCTCTGGCGATCATCGAAACTAACTCAAATCTCCGATTTCTCTAAGATGGTATTCAGTACTCATCCCATAAGCATTTACTCGACAAAATACTATCCCAAGTATTTCTTAATTGCTACATCCCGATCAACCCTGATTGGCTCAACCAATCGAATTCGTCGATCTACCTAAGCTCGCACTTATCAGATCAGACCACCACTGATCATCCAACCTACATGGCTCGGTCAATAACCATGTCTCAGCTGCCACAAAGAACCATTTCCAAACGGTGTCAGATCACGGTACATAAGTAGTTTACTTGGCACAAGTCCTGCGCCTTTTCAGCACTACTAACCGCTGCTTCGTATTCTGAACTTAACCATCCTAACTCTGACAGAGTTACCCAATAACCACTAGTAGTCACTAGCACAGATCCCGTGCCACCTTAGCACTACCAATCGTTGTCTTGTTCACCCAAGGCAAACATCAAGATAAACTAAGCTCATTTCCATCCCATGGAAAATCCTACGCTCAATCTCTGAAAATATCAGACAGTACTTCGTGCAATCACTGCACTAACTATCCTTGATTCGTTCATCCAGGATGAATATCACGATTCGTCAAGTCCAAAGTTATATCTAAGGAATTCCAAAGATTCTCAACATTCCCGGACATGCTCCTGATTATATCCCACGCTAAGATTGTGCAACAAATTAAGACTAAGGCAGCTTACCATGTTAACTCACCAGGACAACCACCAAGGCTTCACGGGTATAGGCCAAGCTTCCCTCACATCTCAATTAATGCTTATACAATCCTTAGAATACGGTATAAACCATCACAGATGAAGTCCATCATCATGAAGTAATTCTCCTATTCGAGTCTAAGTCTTGAATCAGTATCCCATCCAGTATCTCGGATGACTCCTATCACAAGGAAATTCTAACCACAACTCTGATGACAACCCCTAGTCATCGCTGGTTGAAATCCATCCACCTACTAGATCCACGCATCTAGCAGTAATTCAAAGGTTAATACTTATCTACTCAAGGTACACACTCGTCAAGGAAATCCTTCCAAAGACTGGTTCCACAGCATAAAACTCAATATATATCTCTGGCTCACCAGACGATATCGTACCATCCATATCAAACTTGATATCTAATCCAAGGTCATACCTCGTCGTGACTGTTACCAAATCCCTAGACTGAGTAGCCTTTCCACCGCCATCTCCTGAAGCACAAAGGCTCCCAGGTAACCTCTGAAGTACAAGGACTCCCAGAGTAATACTGGCATAGGGTCGCGCCCCATCACGTCTAGTCCTGGTCATAGTCTACAACTCTCGGCATATACTGGACCTGGCATCCTGATGACAATCCATCATCACAAGTCTCAACCCAACGAAGGTTAGACAGCCTACTGTTCCAAGAAAACAACCTAGAACAAAGCCCAAATGTTCTAAACCGAACAATACCCTTAATGCCTCTAGATGAGTCCACTCATCGCTGGCACTAACATAGTCCACTGACTAACTAGGTCAATCCTAGAAAAACGCCTAGACTAACCACAAGTCAAACTGTCGCAGTCGGCCCACTCAAATCCCATGAGCTGCAATAGTTGAATGCTAATAAACTAAACCCAATCCAAACTTCCGCACAATCATGCAATCATCCACGAATTGCTGGATAAATAAAACATGTATCGCTTATTTCAAGTTATGTACAATTCTCTTTATTACAATCTCATGTAATACATACAGCATTCAAAATACAATGAAATGTACAATCGAACTTGAAATGATACAACCAAAGTATGATGATTCATTACAACTGAAATACTTTTTACAACTACAACGATACAGTATTTAAATCATCGTACTAGTCTTCGTTTCTTGAGCATGAAGCTTCTAATCGACACACGCATCGATACAAGCATAATCCCGACCAAGTCTCTCTACATGTCCTCCTACGAAGAACTCTGGAGAAATGGCTCGTGATAGCTAACCAGCTATGCTCTGCGTCAGTGCATGTTAGTCGACCCCTTCTGCTCACGATCTACCATCAGCGTTCTTCTTGTATTCATATCATGCTTTTGAACATGAATTTTCCCGTGTGCCTACCGAACTCATCGATACAAGCATCCCGGCAAAACTATGTTCCGCATGAAAATCTCTCCAACTACGACTGGAGAATCTTCAGAGTAGTGTCATCATGGTAATGACTGTACAGATGAAAGCATCAAGTAAGTCCCCACCAATCCTCTGCCACTGCCTCTGGCATCCGGTACTTGATCCAAAGCTAGGATACACATGAGTAGAAGTCTTAAAACTCGGACACGATCCATCACTCCTGTCCGCACTTGCTGGTATCCCATAAGCCAAATCTTCAGAAATCCTGCCGATGATGATAGTCTTCGGGCAAACTAATTGCCGCATCATCACTTCTTCCAAGGTCTAATCAATTTTATAAGGATAACCCAAAGTCTTATTACTATATCCCAAATCTCTTGCATGCATGCGCTCTGATACCAAAAAGTGTAGCGACCCTACCCGGATCCGCTACCTAATCAAAGTTAAGAGCATAATTAAACATGCATTAAATAAATCACTGCGGAAGACTTAAATAAAAACAGACCGGCAGAATACAACCGGTTAAACCAATTCGATTTATACAACCAAATCTAATAAATAGCCTAAAGGCAAAAGCTACAGCTAATCCTGCTGTCTTCACTGGTAACTGGCTACTCCAAGCTCCTGGTGCTCAATCCTGCACCTACACCTGCCCCGTCGAATGGGGTGTCCAGATACATAGAAAAGACTGGACGTGAGCTCTAAGCTCAATACGAAAGCACTGGGTAAAACATACCAATATGATGCATGCAAATGATAGGGTATCCATATCTGGAATAACTGTATAGAACTGCTCAGTAATGGCGCCTAGGACATGAGTGGTACAACCCGGGGAGCAAACCCTGTGTACACTGCTCATTCCTATAGGACGTGGACCGTGTCCCCCAGATGCTAACTACCCATGACCCGTCAGTCACTGGGCACTAGACATCACCCGTCCAGACAGGGCTGAGCGGCCCTACATGGCTCATCTCAAAAGATGGACAGGCACAATATGATATGCACATGCTGAATAATAATATTACACACAAATGCAACATATATGCATGCAAAACCTGCTGGCTATCTTAGTCTGTACTTACGTACCTTTCTACAGGCAGTCCTAGCAGTCTCACTCTAGGTTCCAAGCCTATATCAACTCTACAATGCAAATACCCATGCATCAATAATTAAGCTCTAAAAGCCTTAACTAAGCTATTGCATACTCCTAAATATTTTAAGGAGACCATAGCTATACCTGCGTCCATCGTCACTCCGCTTATGACAATTGCCTCAAAACTTAGGCACATCTTCGCCTCGACATCGGGATCGCTATGCCACTTCCGGATTCCCAATAGGATTCCTAGAACTCCCTAGATCTGAGTTAGAAGGCCTAGGAATTGAGAGAGGAAAAGGAGAGGTGCGAGTTGAAAATGAAATTTCGGACCTCTATTTATAGGCGAAGTTCGGGCCGTCCGAACTCGACTTCGGATCCTCCGAACTGGTTCGGATCCCCCGTTCCTGACTTCGGAGCCTCCGTTCCTGTTCGGAGCCTCCGATCCTGACTTCGGATCCTCCGATGTCCCATCAATGATGTCACCCATGACGCATTATCTTCGGAGCCTCCGATCCGAGCTCGGATCCTCCGAACCCGTTCGGATCCTCCGATCTTTGGTTTGGATCCTCCGATCTAGTTCGGAGCCTCCTAACCCGGTTCGGAGCCTCCGAACCATCCGAACCCTCGGAACCTTCCCGACCATTTTCGAGTGTCCTGAATCCATTTCTGGACTCCGTTAACCCATTTGGAATTTCCTTAATCATGTTTTACTTAATCTAAACATGATTACACGATTAATTATTCATTAATCGTTAATTATGGATACGGGTCACTACATTCCATCTACGTTATTTCTGCACCAAAATGCTCCCATGAGCTAAGGAAATGTTTCCCACAACTCAAAGAATCGATTACTAGCTTTAAAACCAACAAAAAAGAGCTTGAATCATGAATTTCCGACGAAGAAGACGATGAATAGTACCTGTGGAGATCCAGTTTGTTCGTCCTCAGTTTCCCGACGATCCAACCATCCGATTGTCAATTTCTTTATACCAATAGATTCGTCTTGATCTTAGCTACAACTTGACTGTTAAGATTTTTTATCGGATCTTCGGTGAACGGCCGGTGATGGAAAACGTGACGCTGCTATAGTGCCAATCGGGAAATTCGAAAATTGGGGTAAAATTTCTTACTCTGTGTTTTCTCTTTATGAGGTTTCCGTGCTTGATTTTCTATTTATAGCAACCCAATATTTTCGGGTCTTGAACTAATTTATTTGATACTCAAATGGTAAAATTAGTCTCCAATCTGATATTTTCTGATACACACACCCATCATCAATTAATACCATTTCTGAAATTATTTAGTTTGACCAGACAATTGGACTCAAAATTTTCCAAATTAAATACTAAATCCAATTATACTCTGACCAGTCCACTCGGTCAAATATTCTTCCAAATTAATTTATCTGACATAAATAATTATTTTTATTTCAATATTTTAATAATTATTCCAAAATGCCAAATATTTCAGATCTCTAAAAATAATCAAACTCGTTTATTAATTGACATGTGTATTTTGTAAATACACTCTATAATCTCATTAGCAATAGTAATTATTTCATCAACTCAATAATTATTTCAATTGCTAATTAATTCGGTAATTAATTTTTTGGGGAATTACAAAAGAATCTGTACGGAGGTAAAATAAGATCAACAACGACAATCAAACCCAACTGCCAATGGTTCGACAATTCAAACGAATCAAAATCCCAAAACTCAAATCGGCGGCATAACGACTATATTCTGATCAACCGAAAACACAGACAACAGTATGGCATCGCAAACAACTCAATACAATGCTAAAACATCAATAACAATTCCAATCCAACAAATCTCAAAATCGCCACTTTCAAAATAGGCTTCCAAAAATCATAAAAATTTCGAACGACGCTCTTTTTTAAAATCGACTGAGAATAAACGATAAAAACTAGCTCAAGAAAATCATAACTGAAACTCAATCGATTTTAACAACATCCAAAAATATAAGTATAACTGATCGAATAAAAACTTACTATATAACGAAGCTTTTGCAGTCGGGATCGCTAAACTAACTTCGGATTAAAATTCTACCGGACGGATCGACCGAAAACCGAAGAAAAAAGCTTGAAGATGGCGTTGGAAGCTCAACAATGGAGAGGAACCGTGAAAAAAAAGGAGAAGAAGGGAATGGAGACTTATTCAAACTCAAAAAGTTGAAGATAATATATAAAATCTCATTTTTGCACTTTAGTCCCTAAAAAATCCAAAAATTGCAAAATAGAAACTGATCAAAAACAAATCGTCTCTTGAATTCTATAATCTCCGATTATCTCAAAAAAATCAATTAAGATAATTTGGGGCGTTACAATTCTTCCCCTCTAAGAAGACATTTCATCCTCGAAATCAATAAGATTCAACACGTAAGATAGAATTAAGAACTTAAGACAGTAAGAAGAACTCACGTCATCCGAATAACTCTGGAAACCGCTGTCTCATGTCAGATTCTGTCTCCCAAGTCGCTTCCTCGACTCTGTGATAGCTCCACTGAACTTTCACCAAATGAATCAACTTGGTTCTGAGCTACATCTCCTTTCGGTCATGGATCTGAATCGGTCTCTCATAGTAGCTCAGAGTCTCGTCCTTGTAAGGCCTAAGAATATGAGAAGGATCTAGATGATATTTTTGCAACATAGAGACGTGAAAAACTTCGTGAATACCAGATAAAGATGGAGGAAGTGCAAGTCTGTAGGCAAGATCGCCTAACTTCTCGAAAATCTCATACGGTCCAAAGAATCTCGGAGATAACTTTTCTTTCTTCACAAATCTAACAGTGCCTCTGAAAGGAGAAATATTCAAAAAAACTCGGTCTCCCTGATCGAAACTCAGAGGTCTACGTCTGATATTCGCATACTTTTTCTGTCTATCCTGAGCTGACTTCATTCTCATCTGAATGATCTTTACTTGCTCTGCCATATCTCGAAGCATATCCAGTCCCAAATCAGGTGCCTCTGACACATCGTCCCAAAACAAAGGAGATCGGAAATTTTTACCGTACAAAGCCTTAAAAGGTGCCATACCGATACTCGCTTGATAACTGTTGTTGTAAAAAAACTCGACAAGAGGGAAAGAATCCTGCCAACTAGTGTCAAAGTCTAGCACTACTGCTCGTAGCATATCCTCAAGAGTCTGGATAGTCCGCTCCGACTGTCCGTTAGTCTGAGAATGATATGTTGTACTCAGATGCAATTGAGTACCAAGTGCCTCTTGAAGACTGTGCCAAAAGTGCGAAGTGAATCTAGGGTCTCGGTCTGAAACTATCGACTTCGGCACACCATGCAATCTCACAACGTTTCTAACATATAACTTAGCTATCTGATCATGATGATACGTTATCTTGTACGGAATAAAGCATGCAGACTTCGTCAATCTATCGATCACTACCCAAATAGCATCGCATCCTCGAACAGATCGCGGTAGCTTCGTGACAAAATCCATCGAAATGTGATCCCACTTCCATTCAAGAACAGCTAAATTGTGCAACAGACCACCCGGTCGCTTTCTCTCTGCTTTCACTTGCTGATAGTTCAAACATTGGGATACAAATCTTGTAACATTGCTCTTCATTTTCTTCCACCAGAATTGATTCTTCAGATCGTTGTACATCTTCCGACCTCCAGAATGAATACTAAATCGACTGCAATGTGCCTCTCGAAGAATACGCTGCCTCAACTCCAAAACATCGGGAACAACAATACGATTATTCAAAAACAAAACATCATCTCCAACCTAGAATTCAGACTGATGCCCAGATCTGACTTTCTCTACTGAAATCTGAGTGCTCGGATCAGACTTCTGTGCTTCCTTGATCATAATAAATAACTCTGGCTCGGCTTGAATAGCAAACACTCTGATAGTCCTCCTATCTATTTCAAAATCCAAACTAAAAGTGCAACAATCATCGATCAAGTGAGAAACACCGATAGTTGAAAGAGATAAAGAACAAAGCTTTTGGCTCAAGCCATCTGCAGCTGCATTCGACTTTTTCGGGTGGTATTTGATTTCACAGTCGAAGTCCTTCAATAAATCTAACCATCTTCTCTGTCTCATATTCAGTTCTGCCTGTGAAAACAAATACTTAAGGCTCTTATGATCAGAAAAGATCTTGAAAGACTCACCATAAAGATAGTGACGCCAGATCTTCAAAGAAAATATGATCGCAGCGAGTTCAAGATCATGAACCTGATAACGAGTCTCATGCAGCTTCAGCTGCCTCGATGCATACTCTATCACATGCTTATGCTGCATAAGAACACAACCAAGCCTCGATTAAAAGCATCTCAATAGACGGTAAAACCTCCAGTACCTGATGGAATAGATAGAATCGGAGCACTGGTCAGTCTCTTCTTCAGATAAACAAAACTAGCCTCACAATATATAGTCCAGATAAATGGCGCATTCTTCTGAGTCAGCTGGGTAATTGTCTTTGCAATAGATGAGAATCCCTCGATGAATCGGCGATAATAACCAGCTAAACCCATAAAGCTTCGGATCTCAGGCATTGATGTCAATCTAGGCCAATTCATAACCACTTAGATCTTGCTGGGATCAACAGAATTCCCATCTCTTGAAATAATATGATCGAGAAAGACAACTCGGTCCAACCAAAACTCACACTTAGACAACTTGGCAAACAACTGCTCAGCCTGCAAAATCTGCAAGACGATCCTCAAATGCTCTGCATGGTCAGTACGGTTCTTTGAATAGATAAGAATATCATCGATGAAGATAATAACAAACTCATCCAAATAACGCTGAAAGATACGGTTCATCAAACCCATAAAAACCGTTGGAGCATTAGTCAAACCGAACGGAATGACTATAAACTTAAATGACCATACCTCATTCTGAAAGTGGTCTCAGGAATATCTTCCTCTCGCACTCTCAGCTGATGATATCCCGACCTCAAATCAATCTTCGAATAGACAGAAGAACCCTACAGTTGATCAAAAAGTTCATCTATTCTAGGTAAAGGATACCTGTTCTTTACCGTCGCTTGATTCAGTTGACGGTAATCAATACAGAGCCGCATAGAACCATCCTTTTTTCGTAAAAAGATAACAGGAGCACCCCAAGGCGACACACTAGGTCTGATGTATCCCTTGGAAATCAATTCCTCAAGTTGTTCTTTCAATTCTCTCAATTCGACCTGTGCCATACGATAAGGAGCTTTGGAAATTGGCTGAGTACCTGAAAATAAATCAATGCTGAATTCTATCTCTCGAATATGCGGCAATCCAGGAATCTCGTTCGGAAAGACGTCATCAAATTCTCTAACCACTGGTATATCAACCAATTCTGGGCTATATTTCAGGACATCCACTGCATAAATCAAGAATCTCTCTGCTCCTTTCTGTAACAAACGAGTAATCGACAAAACAGATATTAAAGGAATTCTGGATTGAGAACCCTTACCAAATAATTTCCACTCCTCTGCCATCTCCGGTCTAAAACGGACTACTTTCTGAAAACAGTCAACGGTAGCCCTGTACTTGGTCAAAGCATCTATACTGATAATACAGTCAAAATCTGACAACCCAAGAACAATACAATTGAAAATAATCGCGTTACCTTCGAAAAGAAGTTCACATTTCCGAACCAATCTTACGGACACAATTCCCCCACCCAAAGGTGAAGTAACATCTACTACAGCAGGCAAAGGCTCACAAGGCAAGGCATGCATCAAAAAAAATTTCTCAGATATAAAAGAGTGAGACGCATACGTATCTATCAATACATGAGCAGAATAACCAAAAATCGAACAGTTACCTACTATAACATCGTCAGGTGCTGCTTGAGCCTGATCCTCGGTCAGAGTAAAGACTCGTGCCTGCTATCTCGGAGGCTGGTTCGCATTCGGGTTACCTCCCTGTCTATTCTGTTGCTGAGACTAGAAGGAGTGAACCGCCGAAGTCTGCCTCTCAGGTTGAGTTGTAGGTCTAGAAGACCTCTCACTCTGATTTCGTTCTTTTCCTCGCTGAGGACACACCTTAGAAAAATGTCCTGGCTGCTGACAGATATTGCAGTTCCTGAAAACTCCTACGCACTGCTCTTGGGAGTCTCTACCTCCACACTTGTTACAGAACATAGATGAAAATCCGGAACTCTGTCTTGAACCGAACTGCTTGGAGCCACTGGAGCTAGAAGAATTATTCCTCGGCTTCTTGAACTATTTCCCTTTTGCTCTAAAATGATCCCTTCTATAACCCCCACTGCTTCCTCCTTCAGACCTCTATGGTTGGTTCTGATACTGCGATGGCTGATTCTGATACTGAGACGGTTGGTTCTGATACTGTCTCGGCTGCTGACGCACAAATGGAGCTCCTCTCTGTCTCAACAAACCTGCTTCAGCTTCCTTTGCATGATTCATGGAATCCGCAAAATTATCAGGCCTAGCAGTGTTTACCAACGTGAATATATCGGGGTTCAAACCATTAATGAACTGGTCGGATTTTTCTTTTTCGTTGTCGGAAATTTGCGGTGCAAATCTCAGCAAACTATCAAACTTGGCTACGTACTCCTCGATATTCAAGTTCCCTTGCTTCAGAGTGGCAACCTCAGCTCCCTTATCCTTTCGGTAAGAAACTGGGAAAAACCGCTTATAAAACTCAGATTTGAAAAGATTACAGTTAGTAGTTGTACCTCAATTTTCAATGGCTCTCTTCGACATGATCCACCAGTTCTTAGCAACACCCCGGAGCTAATGAATGACTAACCTGGTTCTGCGGTCATCAGAATAGTTGAGAGAATCAAAAAGCTGATCTATATCGTCCAACCAGCTCTCACAGTAAACTGGATTCTCTGTACCCTACAAGATTGGCGGGTTAAACGACTGAAACCTCTTCAGTAAGGTTTCCATAGGCGTCCCTGTGGCGTCCATCTGATCAGTTTTGGTACTAGCTTGTTCGTTCGGAGGAGTAACTGGCGAAGGATTTCTGTTAATTACTCGATGAGGACCCATCTGATAATCAAAGGTTAGGACACAAGATATCTCAATCGCTACAATTCGGTGACCTTCAACCTCTCAGAATTTTGGATACAAGTTGATAAACAAAATAGTTATATCTCAATTAGTCCATGCTTTATAATTTAAATCACATAATCATGTAATCTGATGATTCTCAAATAATAAAGCATGCTCGCATGGAATTTAAATAATCAAATAAATAACTCAATCATATGCGATGAGCCAATTCAAGCAGACTCGATCTACCCCGCTCACTTCTAGTTCAATCAAGAACTTATCGCTATGATATCACTTAATGTGAGACCTCGGTTCTAAACATCTAATCTCGGATACTTAAAACAATAAGCTAAGATAAACCAATAGATAAGTCAAATAAAAAAAAATTAAAATTTTCTGATGAACAGTGCCTCGCTCGATTGGTAAAACTCAACCGATCGAGCGGGAAAAGTTCTACACTCTGCTGCCCGTCTCAAGGACCATCTCCGCTCGATTGGTAAAACTCAACCAATCGAGCGGGCAAGGTTTTTGCAAAATAGAAAAGAGGCTACAAATCTCTCACTCAATCGGTCAAACTCTACTGATCGAGCGATGGCAACTCTGAACAAATTTCTAGAAATAAACTTACCAACTTCAACTACAATATCCATTCAATACATAGCGATGAATACAATACATGCAACGAATACATTCAATCCACAATATTCTAGTATTAGATACTACAAATGTAAGGCCTGAAATTAATTATTTCGTGATTAGCAGAGTAGATTATTATTTATTTTGGAATTAGTGGTAATTAATTGAGCAGCGATTGAATTGATTTATTTGGAAATTCAGGGACCGAGTTGCAATTATGGGGTGGACCAAGTCAAAGCCTTGACTTATATTATTATTATCTATCATCCTCTCTCCATCACCCATCACTTTTCCTCCCCTCTCCCTCATTCCTAAACCGAGAAGCCATGGCCAACAATTCTCCAAGCTTTTCTTCCTTCCGATTCGCACAATCCGACCGTCAAATTTTCGTTTTAATTGAGATTCACCATCACCGCAACGAGGGCGTCGTTTTGACGTAAGTTTTGCTATGATCCATGAACTTTGATTTTTGTCGAGTTGTCAGAATTTGATAATTTTCGAGTATGTTCTTGAGCTAGCATATACCGTGTATTCGAAGTCGGTTTGGAAAAAGATCGAAGTTTGGATTTTATATGATTTTGGAGCTTAATTTCGAAAATGGGGTTTTTGTATATTGTTGGATTTTGTTGTTCTTGATGATTTGGAGGATGATATGAGTTGTTTGAAGTGTTGATGATGGTTTATTGATTTTGGTTTGATCAGTTAATAGCCGTTATGCCGCCGGTTTTGAGTTTTGGATTATCGATTGAATTTCTTTGAATTAACCGAGTTGGTATGAGTTGAATGCCGAGATTTAATCTTTTAATTCTTCTTTTCAGTGTTGATTGAAAGACCCTCGAATTCGGAATTGACAGAATTCGGATTGATTTATAGTTGAAGTCGGTATTGTGTTGATTTTCTCGTTTGAAGATCGATTCGAATATTGTTTGATTTGATTGGATCCTTTTTTAACTCCGTACAGATTGATTGAACAATGTTACACACAGAATCATGGGATTTGAGTCGTAGACGATTTGATCGAGGTTTGGTATCGAGTTTATTTAATCGTTGACTTACGATTGAATGGTAATTGATTTGAATTTTTTTTTTTGTAGCTTGTCCGGATTCCAACTACATTGAAATGAAGAGAGGTAAGAAGACGACAGTTGAATGAATGGGACGATTAACTCGAATTTTAATTAATTCGAGTGCCCAAAAGAAATCACATACTTGTATGCTATTTTAATTATTTGATTTTAAATTGAATGAGTTTAATTTCACTTGCATACATCTTGAGCCGAAGATTCGATTCGTTTTGAACTTAGACGATTTAGGGAGCTATATTGAAGTAGTCTTGGATTTCGAGTTTTTCCAAGAGCTAGAATACTTCTTATAGTTGCTCTAAAGTCTAGGGGATTGAGTTGTACGACATCCACCCCAAATGGGAGAGTCGGTGGGTTGTTCGTGATGACTTGACCTTGGGATCCCAACCGAGTACCGATTGATATTCGATTATCTGATTAAATAATCTTTAGTTTTGAAGTCATGCATTGCATTTTAAGGCATTTCGAGTTGAGTGTTGATATGCCTTTTTGAATTGATTGACTCGTTGTTTTAAATAACATGATTTGATATATTATTTGGAATTGCTTTATTTGTCTCTTTTACTGGAAATTTTATTCTCACCGGACTATCCGGCTGTCGTTTTGTTTGTATGTGTACTTGACGGCAGGTGGGGCAGGATCGAGTCAGAAGCTGCATGACTAGATCGAGTTGAAAGTGATAGAGTGAGACACCGTCTAGCAGTTTGTTCTTTTAGCAATCTTGCTTTATAGGGTTGATGAAATTTCATGTCTTGAATCATGTTTGGGAAACTCGAATTTATTTGATTTGTCGAATGACTCTATCGTCGAACTTCTTATTGTATTTTGGGCAGAACTTAGAATATTGATATGTGTGTGTTCTTGAGTTTAGATTTGATTGGAGTTGCTTTTGGAATTTGTTCCCAGGGCTCTGCACTTGTTTTGTCCGATTGGCCTGCGCGCAAGCAAGGCTTGACCTCGCGCGCGCGCGATATTCCTAGGAGTCTCGGGTATTTTTGCCCCGCGCGCGCGAGCACTTCCCTCGCACAGGCGAGAGGCATTTTTAAAAAATTTTGTGATTTGTTTCCTCGGCTCTTTGTATTCGATTGTAGTTAATTATTCGAGATTAGAAGATTAGAAATGGGGTCTCACATTAAGTGGTATCAGAGAGATAAGATTCTTGGAATTGAACTAGAGTGAGCGGGGTAGATCGAGTCCGCATGGATTAATTTCTCGCATGTAATTGATTTATTTAAATGATTTATTTAAGATACATGCGAGCATGCTTTATTGATTGAGAATTATTTGAATTACATGGCTATGTGATTTAAATTTTAAAGCATGAATTACTTGAGATATGAACTGTATTTTTAATTTCGGATCCGAGTTCCACCACCTGCTTGAGCTAGCAGATCAGAGATTGTTTGCGGTGTGAATTAGAATCCGATTGAGATCCGAAATTCAGTAATTTTTAGTTGAACGAACTTATCAAACAGAGATGTGGAACACCAAATTTTAAGATGGAGATTTGGCATCCTTTTCATACTGAATGTCAGAATTGTCTCCTGAAGAATTTTAGCAGACGACAACCAGCAGTAACTCCTTCGACTGATCTAGATCGTACCAGTACTACACTGATAGATGTCACTCTGACACAGATGGGAGTACTACCGAGGAGGTTTTAGTCGTTTAGATTACCAATTTCGAAGAGTACCGAGAATGCTGTTGGATGCAGAAGCTGAATAGAAGAGATCGATCAGTTGGGTGATTCTCTGAACTACACAGATGACCGGAGAATTCGGTTAGTGTGGTACCAACTTAGAGGATTGATAAAATTTGGTAGAATTTGAAGAAGAGAGTATTAGGGAATCAAGGTTCGATCACTTTTTGGAATCCGCTTTCATCCGAATTTCTTCGACAGATTCCTTTTCACCGTTTGATCAGAGTTAGAGGGACTTAGAGATCATCTTTAATCGAAGAGAAAGCAGTTTAGGAAATCAGTTAGCAGTGCCTTGAGATCAAAAGAAGATGTCAGGTCTTTCATCAGCCCGGACACTATGCCAGAGTTCGTCATCATGATATTATTGAAATATCTCCGAAGGGAATTTCCTTGTGTCCTTAACTTCGACAAAGATACTAGCCGTTTCAGTTGCTTCTTTTGGCCGCAATAACAGTATTTATGAGAACTTAATCATATGACGAATCAATCTTCGAGACAACAGATTCTAGTTGTACTCTTATCGAGGATCAGACTTAGTTTTCACCGATGATGACCGCAGGAAACAGTAGTGTATGGTGTCTATTCTTATTCTGATATGATCGGTTATGCACCCTTATCTTTCTTCTTATTGAAATTTATTGAATCATCTCGGGTTGTTGAATTCTAATTAACAGTAGTCACAATTCTTTGAATTGATGGGATAAGTTGGAACCGAACAGTATTTTACTTCAGATCCTGATTTGATTGAGATTTTGACTTGATTGTAACTGAGCAGTATCGTACTTCAGTTATCGGATTTTGATTTGATTGTCTGTTAGCTGCTTTATCCAGTACAGGACTACTGTGGATTGTTTCAGGAAGTTGACAGATTCAGATCCGAGTCAATAGACGAACGGAAATCCTCCGGTAAGGATTCTCGATTCCAAGATTCTTTGTTAGATGATCTGCCGAATGACCTTCTGATTTCAGAATTTCGCGGAGGAATTCTCTTGTTCACAGCTGATGTCCTAGAATCTGGCCTGAATTGGTTGATAAACCAGTGGTTAGAGAGTTGCTGTTATCATCCAAATGTGATTTCTAGATTACCTATGAGTCATGAGGTTAGATTCAGCAATGACTTGAGATCAGACATCATCAGCTGAGAGTTTGATAGAAAGAAGTATTGAAGACTGGACTTGGATCGAGGTATGACTGCTTTGGAGTATAGTCGTACCGATTGTAGTGAAACTCGTCTACAGTATTGTAGATCTTTTGAACTAAATCTATCAGAGATGTTTAGATGAAATTAGAAATTCTTATCGATCTTTTCGGTTCTGTTCGAAGAATAATACTGATCATACAGAGTATTGGAGAATGGTCTTACAGAATTTCATGGCGAGACGTTGCATGCTATGCTATTGAGGTCTGAATTTTGATTGTACCGAGATGTCCTTTCCTCGATCATATTAATTCTAGAGCTGGAATTTTTGTGATCATTGCAAGACAGAAGCTGTTTTGATTGAATCCAAACCGACATTTGTACCTGAGAATTGAAGATTTTCAGTTCTATAGCAGATTTTCGAGAGATTCTTACCGTCGTGGAGTCGATTTCTCATCTAACTCTAGAGAGTGCACTTGTACCTGAACCGAATCTTATGAGATCAGTTTGTTTGACATAAAGAAGAGATCGACCCGAGCTCCAGTATTTCTTATTTCCTCTGTACTGATAATCTTCAGCGCATTGCATCTTCTTATCCAGATTCTGGAGGTATTCTTATTCAGAGGAAGTTTGTGATAGCTCAGTCATAGTAGCTGTAGCGACCCTACCCGGATCCGCTAGCTAATCAGAGTTAAGAGCATAATTAAACATTCATTAAATAAGTCGCGGTGGAAGACTTAAATAAAAATAGACCGCCAGAATACAACCGGTTAAACCAATTCGATTTATACAACCCAATCGAATAAATAGTCTAAAGGCAAAACCTACAGCTAATCTTGATGTCTTCACTGGTCACTGGCTACTCCAAGCTCCGGGTGCTCAATCCTGCACCTATACCTGCCCCGTCGAATGGGGTGTCCAAATACATAGAGAAGACTGGACGTGAGCTCTAAGCTCAATACGAAAGCACTGGGTAAAACATACAAATATGATGCATGCAAATGATAGGGTATCCATATCTGGGATAACTGTATATAACTGCTCAGTAAAGGCGCCTAGGACATGAGTGGTACAACCCGGGGAGCAAACCCTGTCCATACTGCTCATTCCTATGGGACGTGGACTGTGTCCCCAGATGCTAATCACCCCTGACCCGTCAGTCATTGGGCACTAGACATCACCCGTCTAGACAGGGCTGAGCGACCCTACATGGCTCATCTCACAAGATGGACAGGCACAATATGATATGCACATGCTGCATAATAATATGACACACAAATGCAACATATAAGTATACAAAACCCGCTGGATATCTCAGTCTGTACTTACGTACCTTACTACAGGCAGTTCCTAGCAGTCCCACTCTAGGTTCCAAGCCTATATCAGCTCTACAATGCAAAATATCAATGCATCATTATTTAAGCTCTAAAAGCCTTAACTAAGTTATTGCATACTCCTAAATAATTTAAGGAGACCATAGCTATACCTGCGTCCATAGTCAGCCCGCTGATGACAATTGCCTCAAAACTAGGCCACAGCTCCGCTACGACGCCTGGATCACTATGCCATTTCCGGATTCCCAATAGGATGCCTAGAACTCCCTAGATCTGAGTTAGAAGGCCTGGGAATCAGAGAGAAGAGAGGGAAAGGTGCACATTGAAATGAAATCTCGGCCCCCTATTTATAGACGAAGTTCGGAGCCTCCAAACCCGGTTTGGAACGTCCGAACACGATCGGAACCTCCGATCTCACCTTCGAAGCGTCTGATCGCCCAATATTACGTCAGCCATGACGTCACCTTGCTGACGTAAGAGATGACATGTGCCCTGGTCCCGATCGGAACGTCCGATCTCACCGACGGAGCTTCCGATCCACTTCGGAGCCTCCAATCCTGAATTCGGATCCTCCGATCCAGTTCGGAGCCTCCTGACTTGGTTCGGAGCTTCCGAACCCTCCGGATCCCTGGGACCTTCCCGGCTATTTTCGAGTGTCCTGAATCCATTTCTGGACTCCGTTAACCCATTTGGAATTTCCTTAATCATGTTTTACTTAATCTAAACATGATTACACGATTAATATACTCATTAATTGCTAATTCTGGATACGGGTCACTACATTCTCCCCCCCTTAAAAGATTTCATCCTCGAAATCTAAGGTAATACCTCGAGAACGTACAAGAAACCCTTGCTCAAGTGTCTGGTCGAAATATCCTTCGACACACTCAGACTCCGGTAGAATTCTCTGCAAGCTTCATTAATGCTGAACCGCATTAGCATTTTCCCAGTTGAAAATTACTGCGCTACTGGTCGACAATCAAACTTCCCTAGCGCTAGCGTATCGTAACACTGATACATCTTCCACTCGGACTACGATCTTCCTGACCACGAAGGATACAATATCCGCTTGATCAATATCATCGTCCCAAAGTAATTTTTATACTGACGAGGACCAAGTCATAACTTGGCTGGCTTACGACATTCGTCGAATCACTAATCAAAATTAACCATCTAATGGTTCCAAAAGTTCTCGGTGCTCAACACCTCTAGTCAGGAAAACACTAAAGTCTATACTTCAACGTAACTGTTCCCTAGACTGGTTACCCTCCCCACTCTCCCTGAAGAACAACCGGCTTCCCAAGGAATACTGGGAACTTAAACCATCATGTCTAGTACATTCTGCTGTCCACGTTTCTTAGTATAACCTCAACAATGTGCCCTGATGATAACTATCATCACTTGAAATTCATGACGCTACGTCATCTCCTAGTCATTGGCCTGCGAAGTCACGCATACATTGCAATAGAAGTTATTACACCTCTAATGATCTACATCACCTCACCCATAGGTTTTTCACCCATGAATCTCAATCGTTGGACATCCTCCTGATAGTTATACATACTCGCAATCACTGTGCGCCCATCAAGACTAAGGCAAGCTCCCACCAATATGCTCGACTGGGACATTCCACAGTGCACAGATATATGGAAACGCTTCCTATTCCGTCTCGAAACTCGACAGTCATTGCACCTGGTATAACTCAATCTCAGAGTCTCTGATAATACCATCAGTTCATACCAACTTCCCAAGGTTGAACATACTGATCCTGGAACTAAATCCCAACGGATTCTCAATAGTCAAATCGCTCCCTTGCCGAACGCATCAGTCCCAGCACTGAACGATCTAATTCATCGATTCCCTAGTCGATCCTGGAAAAAACTTGTGCTCGAAGTAACTTGCCACACAATGCGTCTCTGATTGTCGTTTATTGCTACAACGCAATATCTTTGACAAAAAGTCTGCATAGATGTGACTCACTGACTCAAAAGAACAAACTCGATCCGTCACGATCTTGCAAAATCTTCGACCCCAAAGGCAAATCTCGTTGGCTACTAAGTCGACCCTTGACTATCTCTGTCATTTCAGAGACATCGTTCATCACACGCTAGAAGACTAGTGACACATCCGGCTAGATCTCGAGGATCAGATCCTAGCTAATGTCACACAGATCAGACAACTGATGTTTCCTTGCTAATGTCCATTAGCATTTCTAACTACTCATCGGATCCAACCACAACGGTACACATAGATGCCCTCACTTAACCGAAATGTCCGGTCAACAATCTTCACTATTGTTGTTCAATGGAAAACTCTCACATGAAACAACAACATAATCCTTTCCTGACCTATTGCTATCACTAAGCAATTGATTGGATCAATATCAGTTTCCTTCATAACAAGAATGCACTATACTAGAAACTACCAACTCCCTTGTTTGTCTCCACTGTCAAGTTAGCACCTAAGATCATACAAGTCCACTTGCAATCTTTCAATAGATTCGTCTCTGGCAAACCTAGAGATCCTAAATCATCCGAATTGTCAAATGCTCTGAGATGGTATCCAGTACTCATCCCATAAGCACTACTCGAAAAATACTACTCCAAGTATTTCTTAATTGCTACATCCTGATCAACCCTGATTGGCTTAACCAATCGAATTCGTCGATCTACTTAAGCTCGCACTTATCAGATCAAACCACCACTGATAATCCAACCTACATGACTTGGTCAATAACCATGACTCAGCTGCTACAAAGAACCATTTCCAAATGGTGTCAGATCACGGTACATAAGTAGTTTACTTGGCACAAGTTCTACGCCTTTTCAGCACTACTAACCGTTGTTTTGTATTTTAAACTTAATCATCCTAACTCTGACAGAGTTAGCCAATAACCACTAGTAGTTACTAGCACAGATCCCGTGCCACCTCAGTACTACTAATCGTTGTCTTGTTCACCCAAGGCAAACATCAAGATAAACTAAGCCCATTTCCATCCCATGGAAAATCCTACACTCAATCTCTGAAAATATCAGACAGTACTTAGCGCAACCACTGGACTCACTATCCTTACCTCGTTCATTCAGAATGAACACCACGGCTCATCAAGTCCAAGAAGAATAACTAAAGAATCCCAAAGATTTCCACAATCTTCGAACACTCTCCCGATCATATCCCTTGTTAAGATTGTGCAACAGTTCAAGACTAAGGTAGCTTACCTCAATAACCCGCCTGGACAACAACCAAGGTTTCACGGTCATAGGCCATGCTTCCCCACATCTTAAATAGTCATGTACAATCCTCAACGTCTGATATAATCCAATACTGATGAAGCCAATCATCAAGGAGTAGTCCTCGTATTCGAGTTGAAGTCCTAAAACAGCATCCCATCCAAGGAAAGTTCTAACCATAACTCTGATGACAACTCCTAGTCATCGCTGGTAGAAATCCGTCCTCCTACTAGATCCACACGTCTAGCAGTAACCCAAGGTTAAAATCTAACTGCTCAGAATACACACTTGTCAAGGAAATCCCTCCATGACTGGTTCCTCAGCAGAAAACTCAATATATATTTCTGGCTCACCAGACGATATCGTACCTATCGATATCAAACCTGATATCTAATCCAAGGTCATACCTCGTCGTGACTGTCACCAAATCCCAAGACTGAGTAGCCTTCCCACCGCCATCTCCTGAAGCACATGGCTCCCGAGTAACCTCTAAAGTACAAAGACTCCCAGAGTCATACTGGCATAGGGTCGCGCCCCATCACGTCTAGTCCTGGTCATAGTCCACAACTCTCGGCATATACTGGACCTGGTACCCCGATGAAAACCCATCATCACAAGTCTCAACCTAACGAAGGTCAGACAACCTGTTCCAAGGAAACAACCTAGAACAAAGTCCAAATGTTCTAAACGTCCTGTAGTGACCCTTACCCGGATCACCTACTAAACAGAACTTATGCATGCAATTAACTTAATTAAACAGATATCAGAATAAAACTGCGGAATCCAAATAACATTATACAATCCCAAGTAAAGGAATCTGTAGTTATCCAATAATATACAACCAAATCGAATAGCTGTATAAACCCAAACAATAGCAATAAAACCTAGACGAAGCTCCAGCTGGCCAACCACTGACTAGCCCCTCCTGGATCCACCCTCCTCGTCCAATCGCAAACCTACCCCATGAAATAGGGTGTCCAGAAAAATACAGAGTACGAGACGTGAGCATAAAATGCTCAGTGCGAGAGTATGAGTATACATGCATGCAAAGTGAACTCCCTATAGACTCAAGGTCAAGGATCAGATAACAGAGACAGACCAGGCCCTGGTATGTAGCACGCTGTGCCGTCGCTTCAGGAGGTGGCTCCCATACCGAGATAACTGTGGATACGCCGGACCCAAATCGATGGAAGTCCATCCACTAACAGGATAGGGTACAACCCTACTAACAGACATCTCGAAAGAGATACAGCAAGATGCAAATGAATGCAGCATAATATCGTGGCATATAAATCATGCAGTCACATAATACATGCATACTCAGTCAGGATATCTCGAACAGTACTTTCGTACCTCAAAACAGTGCAAGCTCTACCAACTCTAGGTCCACGCCTATAGTCTGCTCTACACTGCCAAATGATACTACTATCATTAAAGTGCTCTAAAAGCCTTAACTAAGCTATTGCATACTCCTAAATATTTATAGGGAGCAAAAGCTATACCTTCGTCCGTCGTTAGCCCTTTGATGTCGATGCCTCCAGAACTTGGGCACAACTCCGCTACGACTACCGAACGCCTCTCCGACCTCCGGACCAAGCCTAAGAAGACTAGAACAGCTCCAAAAAGACAAGAAAGGAAAGGAGAACTCGGAATTGGCAAATGAAAGTGAAGTCTCGGCCTTTTATTTATAGACAACGATCGGAACTTCCGATCCTTGATCGGAACGTCCGAACCTCGATCGGAACGTCCGATCCTGCCATCGGAGCTTCCGAAGATCCTGATCTGCCACGTGTCAAAATATCACTTGTTGACTCCGGATAGGGGTGATCGGAGCTTCCGGTCCTGATCGGAGCTTCCGATCCAACCACACGTCATGCCTGACGTAATAACATTGGTGCCTCCGATCGCTCATCGGAGCTTCCGATCCTGTTCGGAGCTTCCGATCCGTCCGATACCCAATTCAATTAATTAGCATTAATCCTTTAATTACTCAATTAGGGTACGGGCTACTACATTCTCCCCCACTTAAGATATTTCGTCCTCGAAATCAGATCTTAAGTACCGAATGCAAACTACAGAAATCAGAAACATTCTTTATTCAAATCAAACGTTTACAGAGTTTGCAACTGAATACATCTTAAAGAATGAAATCAAAACAACTCAGGATGGTCTTTACGCATCCTGTCCTCAAGCTCCCAAGTAGCTTCCTCAGTGCCTCGGCGCTGCCACTGAACTAAAACCAAAGGAATGACTTTGTTCCGTAAGACCTTATCCTTATAATCAAGGATGCGAAGAGGTTTCTCAACATAAGTCAAATCCTTGTCTACCTGAACCTCAGATCGCTGCAGAATATGAGATTCATCCGCCACATACCGTCGCAAAAGAGATACGTGGAACACGTCGTGAATACTGGATAGATGCGGTGGCAAAGCTAGTCGATAAGCCAAATCGCCAATGTTCTCCAAGATCTCAAGTCAATCTTGGAGTAAACTGACGTGCCCTGCAGCTGGTCAAACAAGTCATCAACACGAGGCAACGGATACTTGTTCTTCACAGTCACTCGATTCAGCTGCCGATAGTCAATGCACAGCCGCATCGACCCATCCTTCTTCTTCACGAAGAGAACAGGAGCTCCCCAAGGAGATACACTAGGACGAATGTACCCCTTGTCCAAAAGATCCTGTAGCTGATTCTTTAACTCACGCATCTCTGATGGAGCCAGACGATACGGTGCTCTAGAAATAGGCGAAGTACCCGGCATCAACTCTATGCCAAACTCGACTTCCCTAGCAGGAGGAAAACCCGGAATCTCATCAGGAAACACATCTGGAAATTCATCTACAACAGGAATGCTCTCTATCCCAATACTCTCTGCGGACGAATCAACTGCATAGATAAGGTAGCCTTCCCCGCCAGACTCCAGAGCTCGACAGGCTCTCAAAGCTGATACCAAAGGCATCGGGGGTCGCGCTCCCTCACCATAGAAAAACCAACTCTCACTCCCTTCCGGATGAAAGCGTACTAATCTCTGATAGCAGTCCACTGAAGCTCGATAGGTAGTCAGCACATATATTCCCAGAATGCAATCAAAGTCGTCCATCGCCAGGACCATGAGATTCGCCAACAGAACGTTCCCTTCGAACTCCAAAGGGCAACCCATCACTAGACGCTTAGCCAAAGCAGATTGGCCCGTCGGAGTAGAAACAGACATCACTACGTCTAGTGCAATGCATGGTAACTTATGCCTCTTAACAAAACGTGCAGAAATGAAGGAATGAGATGCACCAGTGTCAATAAGTACAAGAGCAGGTATACCATAAAGCATAAATTTACCTGCGATGACTTTCTCATTCTCCTCCACAGCCTGATCATGTCTCAGGGCAAACACCTGGCCAGAAGCTCGTGGCCTCAAATGAGAACTCCCAGCAGACTGTCCCTGCGACCTCTGCTGTACGGTAGCCTGAGAACCCGATCCTGAACCAGAACCAGAACCGCCTCCCCCAGACTGTGGACAATCCCTCCGGATATGACCAGTCTCTCCACAACGGAAACAAGCTCCAGAGGCCCTGCGGCACTTGTCGGATGGATGGTTCTTCCCACAGTGATCACACTTGTCCTTCTTACCGAAACGGACAACACCCCCAGAACCAGAGGAAGAAGAAGATCCAGACTTCTTGAAAGTTTGGGCACGGGGACCCAACGAACTAGCAGGCCTCGACTGAGGGAAAGACCTATTCCGCCGAATGCTGTCCTCTGCCTGATGACAATGGCTCACCAAACCCTCGTAGGACATGTCGTCGCCAACCGCCACACGGTCATGGATCTCAGGGTTAAGGCCCTGAAGAAACAGATTATACTTCATCTCTGAGCTATCAGCAATCTCGGGGCAATAGGATAGCAGATCAAAGAACCTCTGCTGATACTCATCGATAGACATGGCTCCCTGTCGCAGACTCAGTAGCTCGCCTGCTTTCGACTGACGGAGTGCAGGAGGAAAATACCGCTTTTGGAAAGCTGTGCGAAACTCGGCCCAGGTGGCCACTCCTCTCGCCGCAACAAAAGGTGTAGAAGTAAACCTCCACCACCTGCGCGCACGCCCATCCAGAAGATAGCCAAGGGTCTCCACCTTCTGCTCATCGGTGCATTGGAAAGTCTGAAAAGTCATCTCCATGCGGTCTAACCAGTTCTCTGCATCCTCCGGAGACTCACCTCCAACTAAGGGCTTAGGACCCATAGCTAAGAATCGACGCACAGTAAAACGCTCGTCGTCATGGTGACGATGACGCCGTTCTCGACGAGGCTCCCGGTCGGCATCACCCCAACGCCCACCAACACTACCATGAGAACTCTGATCGTCACGATTTGACATCTACAAAAATACCTCAAGATGAGACTAAATCCCAAGAAATCTTTTGCATGCTTTGATACCATAAATGTAGTGACCCTTACCCGGATCACCTACTAAACAGAACTTATGCATGCAATTAACTTAATTAAACAGATATCAGAATAAAACTGCGGAATCCAAATAACATTATACAATCCCAAGTAAAGGAATCTGTAATTATCCAATAATATACAACCAAATCGAATAGCTGTATAAACCCAAACAATAGCAATAAAACCTAGACGAAGCTCCAGCTGGCCAACCACTGACTAGCCCCTCCTGGATCCACCCTCCTCGTCCAATCGCAAACCTGCCCCATGGAATAGGGTGTCCAGAAAAATACAGAGTACGAGACATGAGCATAAAACGCTCAGTGGGAGAGTATGAGTATACATGCATGCAAAGTGAACTCCCTATAGACTCGAGGTCAAGGATCAGATAACAGAGACAGACCGGGCCCTGGTATGTAGCACGCTGTGCCGTCGCTTCAGGAGGTGGCTCCCATACCGAGATAACTGTGGATACGCCGGACCCAAATCGATGAAAGTCCATCCACTAACAGGATAGGGTACAACCCTACTAACAGACATCTCGAAAGAGATACAGCAAGATGCAAATGAATGCAGCATAATATCGTGGCATATAAATCATGCAGTCACATAATACATGCATACTCAGTCAGGATATCTCGAACAGTACTTTCGTACCTCAAAACAGTGCAAGCTCTACCAACTCTAGGTCCACGCCTATAGTCTGCTCTACACTGCCAAATGATACTACTATCATTAAAGTGCTCTAAAAGCCTTAACTAAGCTATTGCATACTCCTAAATATTTATAGGGAGCAAAAGCTATACCTTCGTCCGTCGTTAGCCCTTTGATGTCGATGCCTCCAGAACTTGGGCACAACTCCGCTACGACTACCGAACGCCTCTCCGACCTCTAGACCAAGCCTAAGAAGACTAGAACAGCTCCAAAAAGACTAGAAAGGAAAGGAGAACTCGGAATTGGCAAATGAAAGTGAAGTCTCGGCCTTCTATTTATAGACAACGATCGGAACTTCCGATCCTTGATCGGAACGTCCGAACCTCGATCGGAACGTCCGATCCTGCCATCGGAGCTTCCGAAGATCCTGATCTGCCACGTGTCAAAATATCACTTGTTGACTCCGGATAGGGGTGATCGGAGCTTCCGGTCCTGATCGGAGCTTCCGATCCAACCACACGTCATGCCTGACGTAATAACATCGGTGCCTCCGATCGCTCATCGGAGCTTCCGATCCTGTTCGGAGCTTCCGATCCTGTTCGGAGCTTCCGATCCTGTTCGGAGCTTCCGATCCGTCCGATACCCAATTCAATTAATTAGCATTAATCCTTTAATTACTCAATTAGGGTACGGGCTACTACACGTCCAAATGTTCTAAACCGAACAATACCCTTAATGCCTCTAGATGAGTCCACTCATCGCTGCCACTAACATAGTCCACTGACTAACAAGGTCAATCCTAGAAAAACGCCTAGACAAACCACAAGTCAAACAGTCACAATTGGCCCACTCAAATCCCATGAGCTGCAATAGTTGAACACTAATCAACTAGAATCAAGTCATCCTCAGCAAAATCATGCAACCATCCACGAATTGCTGGATAAATAAAAAAAGTATTACTTATTTCAACTTATGTACAATTCTCTTTATTACAATCTCATGTAATACATACAGTATTCAAAATACAATGAAATGTACAATCGAACTTGAAATGATACAACCAAAGTATGATGATTCATTACAACTGAAATACTGTTTACAACTACAACGATACAGTATTTTAAATCATCGTACTAGTCTTCGTTTCTTGAGCATGAAGCTTCTAATCGACACACGCATCGATACAAGCATACTCCCGACCAAGTCTCTCTATATGTCCTCCTACGAAGAACTCTGGAGAAATGGCTCGTGATAGCTAACCAGCTATGCTCTGCGTCAGTGCATGTCGGTCGACCGCTTCTGCTCACGATCTACCGTTAGCTTTCTTCTTGTAACCAAATCATGCTTTTGAACATGAAGTTTCCCGTGTGCCTACCGAACGTATCGGTACAAGCATACCGGCAAAACTATGTACTGCATGAGGTTAAAGACCTTACGCTCAAAACCTGTCATGCCTTAGGCACTCGAGGCATTTCTTGGTAAAGGTCTATCTGACAATCTCTCCAACTACTAGTGGAGAATCTTCAGAGTAGTGTCATCATGGTATGGACGATACAGATGCAAGCATCAAGTGCGTCCCATCCAATGCTCTGTCACTGCCTCTGGCATCCGGTACTCGATCCAAAACTAGGACCCATATGAGTAAAATTCTTGAAAACTCGGACACGATCCATCACTCCTGTCCGCACTTGCTGGAATCCCATAAGCCAAATCTTCAGAAATCCTGCCGATGATGATAGTATTCGGGCAACTTAATCGCCGCATCATCACCTCTTCCAAGGTCTCATCAATCCTATAAGGATAACCCAAAGTTTTATTACTATATCCCAAGTTTCTTGCATGTATATGCTCTGATACCAATAAATGTAGCGACCCTACCCGGATCCGCTAGCTAATCAGAGTTAAGAGCATAATTAAACATGCATTAAATAAATCGCTGCAGAAGACTTAAATAAAAACAGACCAGCAGAATACAACCGGTTAAACCAATTTTTTTTATACAACCCAATCGAATAAATAGCCTAAAGGAAAAACCTACAGCTAATCCTGCTGTCTTCACTGGTCACTGGCTACTCCAAGCTCCGGGTGCTCAATCATGCACCTATACCTGCCCCGTCGAATGGAGTGTCCAAATACACATAAAAGACTGGACGTGAGCTCTAAGCTCAATACGAAAGCACTGGGTAAAACATACAAATATGATGCATGCAAATGATAGGGTATCCATATCTGGGATAACTGTATATAACTGCTCAGTAAAGGCGCCTAGGACATGAGTGGTACAACCCAGGGAGCAAACCCTGTAGACACTGCTCATTCCTATGGGACGTGGACTGTGTCCCTAGATGCTAATCACCCCTGACCCGTCAGTCATTGGGCACTAGACATCACCCATCCAGACAGGGCTGAGCGGCCCTACATGGCTCATCTCACAAGATGGACAGTCACAATATGATATGCACATGCTGCATAATAATATGACACACAAATGCAACATATAAGTATGCAAAACCCGCTGGCTATCTCAGTTTGTACTTACGTACCTTACTATAGGCAGTTCCTAGTAGTCCCACTCTAGGTTCCAAGCCTATATCAGCTCTACAATGCAAATATCCATGCATCATTATTTAAGCTCTAAAAGCCTTAACTAAGATATTGCATACTCCTAAATAATTTAAGGAGACCATAGCTATACCTGTGTCCGTCGTCAGCCCGCTGATAACAATTGCCTCAAAACTAGGCCACAGCTCCGCTACGACGCCAGGATCACTATGCCACTTCCGGATTCCGAATAGGATGCCTAGAACTCCCTAGATCTGAGTTAGAAGTCCTAGGAATCAGAGAGAAGAGAGGGAAAGGTGCACTTTGAAATGAAATCTCGGCCCCCTATTAATAGACGAAGTTCGGAGCCTTCGAACCCGGTTCGGAACGTCCGAACACGATCAGAACCTGCGATCCCACCTTTGGAGCGTCCGATCGCCCAATATTACGCCAGCCATGACGTCACCTTGATGATGTAAGCGATGACGTGTGCCCTGGTCCCGATCGGAACGTCCGATCTCACCGACGGAGCTTCCGATCCACTTCGGAGCCTCCGATCCTGAGTTCAGATCCTCCGTTCCAGTTCGGAGCCTCCTGACTTGGTTAGGAGCTTCCGAATCCTCCGGATCCTCGGGACCTTCCCGGCTATTTTCGAGTGTCCTGAATCCATTTCTGGACTCCGTTAACCCATTTGGAATTTCCTTGATCATGTTTTACTTAATCTAAACATGATTACACGATTAATATACTCATTAATCGCTAATTCTGGATACGGGTCACTACAGTTGCAGCTGGAGCAGTACGAGACTCAACATCCGATTCGTGATATTGAATTGGCAGTGATCTTATTGCTTGTAAGATCGGGCATCACTATCTCAAGTAAAATTCTCGAAGTCTTTTCTGAACTGAGAAGTCAAAGTATGAGTTTCGCAACCGAACTAATTTTGAGATAGAGGAAAAGATTGGATATGATGAAGAATCTGATGGTGAATTCCAGTATGATCCGAAGTAATACTATGCAGCAACTGATGTTTGAACATAATGATCTATTATTATTTTATCTACCACCGTTATTCTCTTGAGCCGATGGATCTGTTCTTATTTTATCTACTATCCTTGACTTCGCCGACCGATGAATTTTGCACTTCTGATTTAGAGTCTGGAACAGATAGGAAGTCTATCAGAATTCTTTATCCGAACTGAGCCAGAATTGATTTAGAAAATGGAGATAGCGCAGAAAACAGATTTGATTTGGAGAATTTAATGAAGAAGGGTCAGAACTGGGCACAGTCTGAGTTTCAGGACAATGACGATACCTCAGTTGTGAGTAATTGTTTTGTTGTGCCAGTGATTTTAATTGAGACAGAGTATCTTGAGACTGACACTTTGTAGTTGTAACGCACCAAAATTATCTTAATGGACTTTATTTGAGATAATCAGAGATTCTAGAAGTCAAGGGCCGATTCGATTTGGATCAGGGACTAGAATGCAATTTTCGGAAATTTCAGGGATTAAAATGCAAAATGACGATGTTTTATAATATCTAGACTTTGAATAAGTCTTCCATTCTCTTCCTTCATCCCTCCCAAACGTCTCCCTCCATTGAAGCGCCTCAAAGCTTCCTCAAGCTTTGTGATTTCGATTTTAGCTCGATCCATCCGTTGGAATTTGATCTGAAGTTGATATCTGCGATCACAGCGTCGATTGCTCCGTTTGGAAGTAAGTTTCTATTATTTCTACGAGGTTTGAATTTTTGGATGTCTTTAGAATTTATTGATATTCGTAGAGGATGTTCTTGAGGTAGCTGTGATAGTATATCTAAGACGGTTCGAAAATCTAACGACGATCGGAATTGTTATGATTTTCTTAGTGATTTTCGAAATCTTTGAATTTGAGATGTGTTGGGATTGGATTGGAAATGATATGTATTGATTGAAATGAGTTTATTGGATTGTTGAATTGTTGTCTGCGTTTCCGGTTTGACCAGTTTATAGCCGTTATGCCGTCAGTTTGAGTTTTGGATATCATTTCTATGTTTTGATCGTATCGAGTTTGAGTGAGCTTTTGATGTCGATATTGATCCTTATGACTCCTTCTGATAGATTGAATTGAAGTCAGCAGAGTTGCGAGATAGCAGCTTTGGACAGTTTGGAAGATTGAAGTCGGTACAGTATCGATTTTCTTATTTATCGATCGAAGAAGTTTGATTGAGTTTTGAATTAATTTGATTGGATATTGATTATTATCCTTATTATTGATTTTTCAGATTGAAGTACCTTCGAAGCGAATAAGGTATAAGATGACTTTGAAATGGAATAGGACGATAACTCGAATCCGGATTCATTCGAGTGTCCTAGAAGAAATCACATACTTGCATGTTTATATGCTTATATGAATTTATGATTGAATATATATTTGAATGCATGAGATTACATATGCATTCATATTGAGACGATTGATTATTCATTTTGAATTAGACGATCCGGAGATTATAGTTGAGTGGCCTTGGTAAGCGATTTACTACAAGTGTCGATTAACTCACTATAATGCCCTAGAGTCTAGAGGATTAAAATATACCTCGTCCGCCTCGAAAGGGGAGTTTGGTGTAATCGTAGGATATTTTAACCTCGAGATCCCAAACCGAAGAAAGAAAGAAAGAATAATTCCATTTGATTATCTGAGTCTGATAATCCAGAAGTTTTAAAGTCATGCATATCATTTTAATTCCGCAATTGAATGAATTACTTGAGGAATATGTGGAATTTGATTTGATATCATGTTTTGATATATTTACATGTTATTATATGCTAGTCTCTTTTACTGGGAATATTATTCTCACCGAATTATCCAGCTGTTGTCTTGTCTTTGTATGTGTGCTTGGCAATAGGTGGGGCAGGACAGAGTCGGAGATCGCATGGCTAGATGGTCGAGTTGATAGAGTGAGGCCTTGGTGTTTTAGAAGTCGATTATGTAATCGAACTTGTTATGTTTTGTATTCGGATTGTAATAGCTAGAACCGATGCATGTTCTATCCTTTTGAGCATTGATCAACTCTAGAACTTCATGTCTTATTTGGAGAGATTGTGATTTAATGCATGATTATGTTTTGATGAAAATTTGGGAGTTGTATTTCTTGATTTCGGCTCTGTAATTGCTGAAGTTTTTCTGGTGTAGCAGAGAACGGACCCCGTGCCTCTTTTGGGTAAGGGTCCGTGCCTCCTCACATTTCAGAATCTTGGTTTTTTTGTGCATGCACGGACCCCGTGCCCTTCATGTGTAAGGGTCCGTGTAGGCTGGCAGAGAATTGGCTATTTTTGATGTTTTGCACGGACCCCCTTCCGGACTTGACCCGGGGTCCATGTGTTCTTGAAATTGTAGGCACGGACCCGTGCACAGATGTGTGCACGGGGTCCGTGCATGTGTTTATAAACAAAAAATAAAAAATTTCATTACTTGTAATCTTGTATGCTTTATTATTGTGTTATCCTGAGATTAGATGATTAGAATCGAGGTCTCACAGCAGTTATTCATTATTCTTTCATACGACCAAAAGATATTCAGAGGGTTGAGGAATTGACCTTTATAGGAACAGATGAAGAATGAGGTTCGAAGTATGATTTCGTAATTGCTAGTCTGTCCACATTTGTTAGCAGATAGAGAGAAGGAACCGACTGACTGTGGTACAGTTAATTGTCAGAATGAAAAGAAGATTACTTTTCGACAAATACCTTTCTGTAGCTATCGATCAGTCTGGAAATTAGAAGTTATCTGAGCTTTATTAGACCAATTGCAGAAATCTGCTACTGTATTCCATACAGAATGAATTCTAGAATCGACCCGATGTTGAGAAGTTGGTCAGAAAGAATTTCATATTGTTTTGCTCTGTCGCAGTTTATCCGTGCAGAATAGAATTAGGAGTGTTCGGCATGTGGTCACGGAGGTATAGAACTGTCTGATTTGGAGATGCTATCTGATTATAACCGAGATATTGTTGTATTCTGCTTCTGTTTCCGTACAGAATGGATTTCAGACACGACATTATGATTGGGATTGTTATCAGGAGGATTTCCAGATAATTGAATTGTCAAAGTCTGTCCTTTCAGAATGAGATTTTGAGTTAACTCTCACCTTGAACGCAGTCTTTGAGAGACTTTTGTTATTGGATTATAATGGGGTTCAGTTATTATCTTCAGAACGACGGACAACCAAGAATAAGCAATATAGACTTTAATAGGTTATGATGAGCTGTAGTGCTTGATTTTGGCACTAGCTGGATGGATTTCTCATCTTTTGCGAAGTTTTTGTACAACAGCTATCAGACGAGTATCTTGATATCAATTTTTTTAAATGAGTTGAACGAGAAGAAATGAGAATCCCAATTGAATTGGGATGATTTTTTGAGTTCCCTGACTTGGGATCAGATTTGATTCGAGGTTCGATAGATGGATGGAGATTTTCTGTCTAGGATGAAGATGACTTGAGAAGAAGGATGAATGAAGTAGTCGGATTCCGACGCAGATCTCTATACTTGTGTTCAGGGAGGCCGAATAATTCAGTAGATTCCTCCTTTTAGAGGTTGTGGCAGTTATGATAAGAGAGAGAATTGTTTCTATTAACTCACGGGTTCCTTTAAGATTCTAGAGGAGATAGGCGATCTCGCCTACCGACTTTTACTCCTTCAGTTTTCCTTGTTTTCCACTACTTTGTTCTTCCGTATTCTTCAGGTATTCTCGACTTGCTTCACGTCTTTTGTTGCCAAATTCACAGATTTTCTTTGATGTTGAGACGGAAATTAATGAGTCGCCAGTTTTGTTTGAGACGACCGATTCAGAGTTGACCGAACATAGTAGCAGCTCCTTAGCAAAACCGATTCAGTTTGGTTTGTGCAATTGAGTCGATATGGATTTGAAGAACGGTGCAAGAAGCGGAGTTTCATTAAAACCGCGATTTCAGAGTTATTCTTGAGAGAAGAATTATTATAGCAGTCTTTGAACTTTATCTTGTTTTTTTTGGAGATTGAACTGCTTTGACTTTTAGAGGGGGAGAATTGTAAGGACCTGAAATTAATTATTTCGTGATTAGCAGAGTTGATTATTATTTAATTTGGAATTAGTGGTAATTAATTGAGCTGGGATTGAATTGTTTTATTTGGAAATTCAGGGACCGAGTTGCAATTGTGGGGTGGACCAAGTCAAAACCTTGACTTATATTATTATTATTATCTATCTTCCTCTCTTCATAACCCATCACTTTTCCTCCCCTCTCCCTCACGCCTAAACTGAGAAGCCATGGCCAACAATTCTCCAAGCTTTTCTTCCTTCCGATTCGCACGATCCGACCGTCAGATTTTTGTTTTGAGTTGAGATTCACGATCACCGCAACGAGGGCGTCGTTTTGACGTAAGTTTTGCTACGATCCATGAACTTTGAATTTTCTCGGGTTGTCAGAATTTGATAATTTTCGAGTATGTTTTTCTTGAGCTAGCATAAACCGTGTATTCGAAGTCGGTTTGAAAAAAGATCGAAGTTTGGATTTTATATGATTTTTGGAGCTTAATTTCAAAAATGGGGATTTTGTATATTGTTGGATTTGGTTGTTCTTGATGATTTGGAGGATGATATGAGTTGTTTGAAGTATTGATGATGGTTTATTGATTTTGGTTTGATCAGTTAATAGCCGTTATGCCGCCGGTTTTGATTTTTGGATTATCGATTGAATTTCTTTGAATTAACCGAGTTGGGATGAGTTGAATGCCAAGATTTAATCTTTTAATTCTTCTTTTCAGTGTTGATTGAAAGACCCTCGAATCAGGAATTGACAGAATTCGGATTGATTTAGAGTTGAAGCCGGTATTGTGTTGATTTTCTCGTTTGAAGATCGATTTGAATATTGTTTGATTTGATTGGATCCTTTTTAAACTCCGTACAGATTGATTGAACGATGTTACACTCAGAATCGTGAGATTTGAGTCGTAGACGATTTGATCGTGGTTTGGTATCGAGTTTATTTAATCGTTGACTTACGATTGAATGGTAATTGATTTGAATTCTTTTTTTTTTGTGCTTGTTCGGATTCCAGCTACATTGAAACGAAGAGAGGTAAGAAGACGACAATTGAATGAATGGGACGATTAACTTGAATTTTAATTAATTCGAGTGCCCAAAAAAAATCACATACTTGTATGCTATTTGAATTATTTGATTTTAAATTGAATGAGTTTAATTTCACTTGCATACATCTTGAGCCGAAGATTCGATTCGTTTTGAACTTAGATGATTTAGGGAGCTATATTGAAGTGGTCTTAGATTTCGAGTTTTTCCAAGAGCTAGAATTCTTCTTATAGTTGCTCTAAAGTTTAGGGGATTGATTTGTACGACATCCACCCCGAATGGGAGAGTCGGTGGGTTGTTCGTGATGACTTGACCTTGGATCCCAATCGAGTACCGATTGATATTCGATTATTCGATTAGATAATCCTGAGTTTTGAAGTCATGCATTGCATTTTAAGGCATTTCGAGTTGAGTGCTGATATGCCTTTTTGAATTGATTGACTCGTTGTTTTAAATAACATGATTTGATATATTATTTGGAATTGCTTGATTTGTCTCTTTTACTGGAAATTTTATTCTCACCGGATTATCCGGCTGTCGTTTTGTTTGTATGTGTACTAAACGGCAGGTGGGGCAGGATCGAGTCAGAAGCTGCATGACTAGATCGAGTTGGAAGTGATAGAGTGAGACACCGTCTATAAGTTTGTTCTTTTAGAAATCTTGTTTTATAGGGTTGATAAAATTTCATGTCTTGAATCATGTTTAGGAAACTCGAATTTATTTGATTTGTCGAATGACCCTATCGTCGAACTTCTTATTGTATTTTGAGCAGAACTTAGAATATTGATATGTATGTGTTCTTGAGTTTAGATTTGATTGGAGTTGCTTTTGGAATTTGTTCCTAGGGCTCTGCACTTGTTCTGTCCGATTGGCCTGCGCGCGAGATGCCTGGGAGGCTCAGGTATTTTTGCCTGCGCGCGCGAGGCGATAGCTCGCGCGGGCGCGAGGCATTTAAAAAAAATTGTGATTTGTTTCCTCGGCTCTTTGTATTCGATTGTAGTTAATTATTCGATATTAGAAGATTAGAAACGGGGTCTCACAACAAACATCAACAAGTTCGAGTTCTAAATATGCTTCAAAATATAAACTAGATTGACATGTTGTTCGACTTATAAACCGAGTCCCACTTCTATTCTCTAGATCTTGATGCTAACCAAGTCTCCGCTGACTCGATCCTACCCCACCTGTTGCCAAGTACATATACAAAACAAAGCAACACCCGGATAACTCCGGTGGGAATGATATTCCCAGTAAAAGCAATATAACATGCAATAACAAGTAATATCTCAATAACATGATATAAAGAAAACATATTCAATGTTAATACGAATGAAATGCATGTTTTTAAAACTGGGATATCAACTCTGATAATCAAGGAATCGCTGCTATGCTTTTGGGATCCCAAGGATGAGATCACGTAACAACCCACCGACTCTCCCGATCGAGGTTGTGCCCCGTGTCTCCATCCTCTAGACTTTGGTGTGACTATAAGGAATATACTGACACTAGGTGAACTTCTAAAACCCAGGCCACTCGCAATATAGCCCCCAAAACGTCTAAAAAAAAGGGTCGTACAGCCCGCTGAAATCAAAGATTTGGCTCAATATTTCAAAAGGTATGCATGTCCTCTTGCATGTGAATTGGCCAAAACATGAGTGCTAATTGGTTGGCTGCAAACGATAAGGCTACAAGACTAAGGTAGTGTTTGGGGATTGCATTTCTGGAAGCAATCCCCAAACACTACGTACCTAATAGAGGGACGAGTTCTTACCACATGAGAGTTGGCATATAACCCCATCTTGGTCTTGCTACTAGTGAACTTCAGAAGTGGGATTAGTGCAAAAGGAAGTTCAAAGGACAAGATCATCTGCAACATAACCATGAAGGGCTTAATGGATTATAAACCTAAGAATAGAAACCATGCACGCAATCATAATCAGAAACGAAAAAGAGTTTGTTGCCAATGGCTATTTTCAGTCAGTACATTACCGAAGCTATAATGATCAAGTTTCCAGCCCCTTCAGACCCACCAATAATTGCAACAACCAGACTAGGGACAATAGCTAAGCATCGAGTTAAAAAGTTCCGAATCCAGGGCTTCAGCCGTAAATCAAGAAATCCCTATTCGAACAAGATGCAGGTAAGAAGTAGATAGCAAAACACTGTAAAATTTGCAAATATAGCTTCTCTGGTTAAGGAATCTCGGTCATTCAGTTGTTCGACTATGTAAACATACTCGAATAAACAGAACTAAGTAGCAGGAAGTGCTTTAAAACCGAGAAAATATATTGAAACGATCATAGAGAATGTCTTCGTAGAAAAACCTGCATGACATATTGCCCAGCATAAGTTCCAGTTATGGTAGAACTCTGACCAGACGCCAGCAAAGCAATCGCAAAAAGCTTGGAACTCCAATTGCCTAAAACATTCTATAAAATGAAATAATTTACAGTCTTGAAACATTTCAATTCAATGAAAAAAGAATAATTCACGATGACTATTTTGGTAACATACTCTCAATAAAAAGGAAGCTTCATTCAAGTCCAAGTCTTTGCAGCTCTCAATATCTTTCGGGTTAATGCTTGATGAATTGCAAACAGATCCACTAACAGATATAATTGATACATTGATGAGGAAAGCAACAATTAAAGCAACACCACTTTCTATCAAATAAAATCTGCAAGCCTCCTGTAAATAAGATAAGTGTTCCAATGCTTTAGTCTGTTGAAGAAATTGTTACTCATAACAACACACAAACAAGACAACTAGAAAAATTGTATCAAGAAGTTTTATTCTAGAAAGTAGAATCACCTACAAATGAGGAATATTATTGACTTTGATAGTCACTAATAAAGAGATTGCTCCAACAGAATTTAGAGTCTGCTTTACCCATAGCAATAAAGAACAAAGGAGCAGAGATCAGTTGAGTGCTCTATAAGATTCATTATACCAGCACAGGACCAATTTAAGAACAAGAGAATTTTCATACAACTTGAGTAGAAGTATATTGAAGAAACTAGAACATTAAAAGTCGTTTCAGATAGATATATTACCTTGATACCATTGACAGACCGTGGGATTTTTCTTGAAAGCACCAGTGCAGAATGGAGGAAAAGATTGTGCCTACAGTAAGTTTAAGTAAGCCCATAGATGACAGATGACTGTAAATGAACTTTACAAAATGTTGAAGAAACTACATAATTCCGACTTACGGCATAACCATAGCACCAAGGAGTGAAATAGCCAATTTAGTGGCTCCACTTCCCTTGAGTTGGGGAACAAATAGGCCATTCATAACTTCCAAAGCTTTGGGCTTTGCATATCCAAGCTCCGCAAAGAAACAGGCAGCAATCATAAGGACAAGGAAAGCAATCAAGATTTCAAGTTTTCTGACCTGAAAAGTTTTCCACACTTTCAAAACCCTCTAGACAACAAATAAAGTCTTGAGGAATATCACAATGGAGTAAAATTGTAGTATTCATGGGACAAATGGAATATCAGAATGGAGTAAATTGTAGATTTCTTATATCATGGTACAGATAATATCCAATTTGATCATCAAGGGACATGTAAATACCCCATATTGCTGCAGTAATAAAAGGACCAGTGTACTGAGTCCCGTGATAAGTACACCACACCACAGTGGTATCTTGAAGAGCATGTTCAGAGCAAATGCTGTTCCAATCACTGAAATGAAGAAAGATAAAAAAAAATCAGGCATGATATTTGGAAGGGTGACAGAGGTAAAAGGAACTTGTTGAAGGAAAAAAATATATTTCAGTAGCATCGATAAATTATGAAATTCAAATGATATTTCCGCTTTTTGACAGCTGTAATTGATTAAATTTTCAACCAAATGATATGTAACGAAATTTTAAATGTTGAAATTAAGACCAAAAGTGCATAGACATTAACAAGTGTGCTAAAGACTTCCAAGAGAGTTCATGGCAGATGGGGACAGAATATGTTCATTTTCAAACGGCGAGTCCATACCTTCAGGTATGTCACATGCAACTATGGCTATTTCAGCAAGAATCCACAAAATAAAATTCGTAGCCCTTGAGTATTCCTTCCGACAGTGTTCAGCTAAATGCTTCCCTGCAGAACAATTTGTACAGCAATTCCTGAGCAAAATAGACACTAACAAGGATCATTTCAAGAAATAACTAACCTGTAACAACTCCTAGGTTTGCTGCAAGGGATTGAATGATAAGTGCGGCGCATGAAGCCAACAATATGATCCAAAGCAGCTGTAATATAAATAAAAATGCACGGATAATGGATCACAAATGACACATATAAGAAATCAAGAAAATATATAAGGTAAAAATAAAATAAAGCGGGTCTGTTGTCAACTTAATATATAAGAAATCATGAATGTTGAAACTTAATATACTCACCCCATACTTGAATTGTGCTCCAGCCTGCAAATCGGTCTGAACTGTTCGAAAATGATGTAAAATATTTATCAACCATGGAAAATACTTGGCTATTACTAAAAAGTTCAGGGAGCTTACAATTTCCGGGATCAATATAAGCAATGGAAACAAGAAAGCCAGGACCCATATACGCAAAGAAGTTTTTCCAGCTGTTTTCCTGCAAAAAATTGAAAAACCAAAACAAGTATCACAAATCAAGTGGAAATTATCATTGTGAATACCCAATGTATAATCTTGTGTCATGAGAATATGCTAATATGTTTTACTTGCAATCTATACATTGGATCAAGAAACCACTCCCGATTACCTTATTAGTAAATTAAAATAATGTAGATTGTCAAAGCATCATATTTGCTACGTTCATTAGTTGAGGATCTAGGATGAACAAAGGAAAATGTCTTGCTTTATCTCGGTTTACCCACACGCCGCTTAGCACTTACCATTGAATATAGGGGTTACACATGAAATACAAGTAGAAAACACGTATATTTTTATACATACATCGTTACACATAGAACCCATATAATGTATGATACACACAAAGCGTTCTGTGAAGCATGGAACCACACGCTTTATGTGATAACCAAATGATATTTGTAAAGCTAAAGCATAAACTACTTAAAATAAATATCTCAGAATTGTTTGAAATACAAAAAAGTACCACGCTGAAGATTCAATCAGCCGACCACAAGAAAATAAATTAACTCCAAAAATATTTTAATGAAATGATTCTATCAAGGTTTACCCTGTAGGATTGCCATGGCTGTAATTTTTTTTACAAAAGAACCATTTAAGCTCGAAAATACATCCAAACACTCCTTAGCAAAATCATTGGGTGTGGGCTTGTATCGATGGGACAAAAAGATATTACTCCACAGCCCACACGATACCAATTGATCAATTCAAATGAATCCATCTTTGCTTCAAAAAAATGTGGGTACCATACTTGAAATTCCCAAGAAATATAAAAAAAGAAGAAGCTTGCCTCAGGAACGATAATTTGGTCGTATTCAATATTTTCAATGAGCGAGTCATTGGGATTATTTCTACACCCAATACTGCTCATAAACTGAGGCTGTTCAGTTCCCGCCGCAGCCCCCATTTTCTCCTCTCCGAAACTTGCTGATTACAGAAACAGAGAAAATGCATGAACTCATTAGAATAATCATTAATTTATGTTAAACTCATTAAACGTAACATACGGAATCCTACAACGTGTTTCATTAAACTGTGCATGTACCCATAAACCGAGAAACTGAGCGAGCGTAGATCCAAGAACATGGCGAAAAATAGCAGTTTTGAATTTTGATAAAAATGAACAAAAAGAAACAAATGGGTATTGAATAAACGATAAGATTTTGATTAAAAGTGCTCACATTTCGTCCCAGCAAGCGATTATTTCAAACAAATATTTTTCCCTTTAAAGCTCACTCTGAGCTTTGCTTCTTCAGTGAATTACGCTGCTCAAAACCAAAATCAGAATAGAGAAATTGGAAATTTTGGTTCAGAATGAAATTTGATCGCCCATAAATTAAAATGATAACGTTTAATGCCACAAAATCCGCCTATAATCTTCCATTTGTAGTTGGGTGAAATTTTCTTTACAGATCACTAACCAGATTTTCCGTCAATTTTCTTTTATCTTCATTTTTACGCCAAAAACTCCGACTGGTGGTAATATGTTATCTATCAACTTTGTGCAAACGGATTTGTAATTCGATTTGAAGCCCGAGGATTACTATTATTTTACATCTAATTATTATTTTTATTGTAAAGTTTTTTTTTTTTTTTTGTTAGTTATTACGATTTGGTTGAATGCAAAGTATTCGAGGTGACGATTTCGACAAAAACTCCTATAAAACGGTTTCAATGGTCATTTTTTGAGACGGATCTCTTATATGAGTTATCCATTAAAAATTATTATATTTTATTTCAAAAGTATTACTTATTATTATAAATATGAATAGAATTGACTCGTCTTACGGATGAAAGCGTTTCACAAAAGTGTTATTCTTCCTATCCAATCTAAACTAAAGCATGAAAAGTGTTTTTATTTTTATTTTTTATTTTTTTATAAAAAGAAGTGTTTTATAGTTTTATTTATGATTGGATAATTATTACGATTTGGTTGAATGCAAAGTATTCGAGGTGACCATTTCATATCCAATCTAAACTAAAGCATGAAAAGTGTTTTTATTTTTATTTTTATTTTTTTATAAAAAAAGAATTGTTTTATAGTTTTATTTATAATTCGATAACTCTTGTAGTGTGTTTTTAAATATTTAAATAAGTATTTTTTAAAAGCTCAAATTTATAGTTTTTCAAGTGCTTTGAGTGTATTCAATGTAGAAAATTTGATGAATTTAATTATTTTTGTAGATATTAAAAATGCACATATATTCAATCTAGACTTTTGTATAGTTTTAAAAGTCATGTGGTATTCAATGTCAAAAAAAAAAAAGCCACGTGCCCCAAGGGGTGTCCAAGTTGGTGGAGTAAGTGAACTTTTGGCCATAGGTTATGAGTTCAATTCTCCCTACCAACACCTTTTTGGACTAGCCTGTCACACAAGGCTTGCCTAAAATAGTTTATCTGACTGGCATAGTTTGCAGTCTATTGTGTTAGTTCGTGGGTTTACCCATAGCGCATCGAAAGATAACGACTGCGGGTTTCCACGTCATAAAAAAACAAATCACGTGGTATTCAACCTACTTTTAAAGACTTTACAAAAGTTTACAGATATTCAAAATTTCAATGGACTTTTAACAACTTCATAGAATTCATCAACATACAAACGTTAAATCATAAAGTACAACAGTAAATTATCAACAATTGTCTTTGATTTAAGGTACTTTCTAAATTTCACTATTTTTTTTTTTACAATAGTTTAAAACCAAAACCAAATTATAATTATAAGTTTTTTAATAAAATTATTATAAAAATCATAACATTTTGTTGGCCTATAAAATAGAAAATCATAAATAAATTTTTCAATAAATAAAATTTACTTTTTTATTAACTCTTTGAAAAAAAATCAATTTTTTAATTTTTTCCGTTTGATTTTTTTTTTGGTATTTTCAAATTTCTGTAAATTATTATATTTTTATTAAAAATTATATTTACAAAATAAGGTATAATTAAAGATACAAAGTTCATAAAATTCCAGGAAAAAATTTACAAATGTCTATAAAATCTTGCAAAAAAATATTTCAAAGTCCATAAAAATCAGTTTACATTGAAAGATTCCATAGAAATCTGCTTTGAAATCTGTGAATTTATAAAACTCAACAAAAATCTATCAAATCCACAAAAACACATGGTTTCAAAAATTCAGTAAAAATAATTAAATTTCTAGATTGAATGCAACTCTTAAATAACTCAAATTTAAAAAATTATTTTTCATCTATGTATTTAAACACAAAATTATTACAATATTTACTAAAAAGAATCACGTGTAAAAGTTCATCTTAAAAAAATATTAATTAAAACAAAATGGTTTTATTATCAATCCCACTCTTATTACTACGATTGCGTTCACTTGTCTTGATAAATGAGTGATAACATAATTAATATTGATTAATCCAATGTTTAGTTACAAAATTGAAAATCATTATAAATCCTTAAGTTCGGTAATAATGAGATTCCCAAATGATTCTTAATCCTAAATTTTATAAGGGATTATAAATCTATACATGATGAAAACAAAAATCAATCCCAAATTTAATCCATCAAACTAAACATATTATTATTTTTCCATAACCACTTCATATCCTATCAAATTATATTAATAATCACATTTTAATATACCTTTGTACAATCTCATCTCTCAAAGTAAACGCAGCCTAAGAATATTTCATTAGCTATATATTTTTTAAACCGAGAGATCATTATATATATATATATATATATAAATTTTCAGCTGTCCAATCAATGATGTCCAACTCATCTCCGACCACTAAAACTCGATACTGTGTTTTAGTTATGCGAAAAATAAAAAAATAGAGATCGGGGATGAGGTGGAGAAATATTGTTGGGCAATTGAAAAGTTATATATATATATATATATATATATATGTATGCTACTAGGAAGATTATTTCATTAGATCTTATCTTATACAAGTTTAGATGTACATATTACTCGTCAAATTATTATTTCAAAATGGTTGACCTCGAAGGAAACTCCATTTCACATGAGTCAGAGACTAATTGGCTCATGCGGATATTAAATCGAAGGATGTGCACGAGCGACAGAGACCTAAAGGAGAGAGCAACATGGCCAACCCCCAGAGCATACCCCCACAATATTTCAGCAAGGAATATGCTCCACACGAGGATCGAACCCGCAACACGTAGGAATCTCTTCCCACGTCACCTCAGGCCTTACCAACTTGTCTATGCCCCTGTGAGCACTCGTCCAATTATTATTATTGAAAAAGATACTTGGTTTCTTGTAAAAAGGTGTTTGGCTAAACTTATTAAAAACAGTTTATAAGCTCCTAAAACTTATAAGTTGTTTTAAAAGCTTATAAGTTGTTAGGTCTTATATTAAAAATAAGTTGTTAAAGTATTTGGATAAACTTATTTTAAACAACTTAAAGATGTTAATGTGTTTGGTATTTTAAGATCTTTTTATTATCAAAATTACCAAAAAAGATATAATATTATTAATGTAATGGAATAGTTACATATATATATAAACAAACGAAATAGTTTTATACTTTTATAAATAAATGTTAAACTTATATATATATATAATAAAATCTATTTTATATTTAAATTTAGAAAAACTAAAAAATTAAATTAAAAAATTAATGTATCATTAATATTTCAAATAAAAATTGTAGTTAAATAGTACTCAATAATACGTTAGACATTTTTTTAAAAAAATCCTAAGAAAAAAAGATAGAGAAAGTTAGAACAAAAACATTGTTAGGAAAGGAAGTCGCGGCGTAGAGAGAGACTTGTTAGGTTTGTAAATTCTGTGGAGGATAAAATGGTAATTAATGAAAATATAGAGGGATATTTTGGAGAAAATAATTATTAAAATAAGATCTTTTGAAAAAAGTAATCTCCCTCTTACTTTTTTAAAAACAGCTTATTTTGACAGCTTATAAGTTGTTTTTAATTTTTTTTTTACCAAACAGATTTGTGGAGCTTATAAGCTCAACCAAACATCCACTAAGTTGGGAAAAGCACTATTAAATATACTAAAAAAATATCATTTTTCTGCCTAATTTTTTTTTCCAAAAATAGTAAAGATATTTTATAAATACAAATAAAGATATAACTGAATTTAAATTTATAGATAAAGATAATATTGAAGATTAAAAAAATATGATATTATAAGTGATAGACTATTTTATCCAAAAAAATTTAAAATATAGATAAAAATACGATTACATTTAAAGAAAATTTAAAATAGTTTTTTTCTTGATCAAACAAAATTTAATTTTTTTCTTTTAATAAGCTGGTTGTTTTTCCTATATGCAATTATACATATACACATCAGCAATTCAAAATAAAATGATATTATGAGTGATAGATTATTTTGTTAGGATATCGGATATCTTAGTTTTGATGTTTTAACAAAGCAGTAACTAATCTGCCAAAGCAGTAGCAGAACTCTGGAAAATCAGTAGCTGGTCTGACAACAATATCTTATCATAAGAACATACCAGCAAAGCAAACCAGTAGAAGAGAAAGCAGATACAGTCAGTAGAAGGAAGTATCACGAATGCTCTCCAGTAACCAGTCAAATTTTTAACCACTGAACAAAGTCTCTAATACTGGTGCACTAAAAAATGTGCAGCCGCACAAATTTACTCTCTTACAGTTAACTAAAGGACAAGATAACAGCTACATTACAACGGATATAATTAAGACGACCATTGTATAATTGTATAAATAGAGACCACAAGCCACCAGAAAGAGCACCCGGCTCACAAGAACTCACAATCACTCATATCACATCTTAAAACAATTGAACACTTTCAGTTGTTCACATAGAAGAGTTCAAAGATTACATTGCATATCATATTAAAGCCGAAGAACACTCAGCACACGCTTCAAATAGATCAGATCTTTTAGGATCACATTGTGTTAAGTGTTAAGTTGTAATCATATTATTCATACAGTTGAGGTACTGCAAGCCTCTGTAACTTGTTTTAGTTGATGTAGGCATTAGGGCAAGTCCTAGCTGTAGTAGCCCGTATCTAAATTAAGTTAATCAAATGCCTAATTATGATTAATGGGCTAAAACATGATTAAAAAAATCTCAAATTAGTCCAAGAAGTTGAAAAATGAATTCAGAACACTCGAAAATGGCCCGAAGGGTTTCAAGCTATCGGAAGGATCAGATGATCCAAACCCTAGAATCGGACCATCCGAAGTGCATGAGTTCGGAAGCATAGTTTGGGATCGGAGGCTCCATGGAGATCGGACGGTCCGAAGAGGGATCGGACAATCCGATCGTGTTTGGATAAGTGGATATGGATTTGATTTGACAACCCATGAAGATCGGATGATCCGAAGGTTAAGATCGGATGATCCGATCATATTACGTAAGCAGTGATGTCACAATGAGAAAACGTGTTTGGAGGGGGTTGAAGGGGGAGATCGGACAATCCGTTCTCAGGGATCGGACCATCCGATCTGAGCCTATATATAAGGGCCGAGAGCAGCCCATTTTTCTTGCACCATTTCCTCTACTCTCTTATTCTAGCTCGGTTTTAGGGATTTCTAAGCGTCTTATTGGAGGGCTGGGAGTGGCGGAACTCTATGGGGATAGTGGCAGAGCTGTGCCTAAGTTTAGAGGTAGTCGCCATCAGCAGGATGACGACGGACGCATGTATAAAGATATTTAGAGTATTATAAGTGATATGGTGATTATTTCTTATATGCTTGGACTTTGACTACCTGGTTTACTAGGTTTCTAGGGTGCTTGAGTTGTTTAAATAGAGGTATGGGTGATAATCCGAGATAGCCTAGTAGAATATACATGTATTATGCTTGCATGTTTTACGTGACATTTTTATATGCATTGATATTATGCTGCATGCATGCACATATTGAGCTTTATGCCTTGATTGCATGGTCGTAGTAGGGATCACTCAGTCCCGTATTTCTATTGGATGGATTCCATGCATTTGGATTTGGATACATCCACAATTTTATGGTATGGGAGTCATCTCGTGATGTCCCAGCATGATACATATCATGGCGCTTTGACTGAGCAGTCTTCTGGATAGGTTTTCCAGTACCCATCATATTGCATGTGCATGCATGGTATATGTATATTCGTACTTCTGTACTGAGCATTATGCTCACGTCTGTAGTATTTTGTCTTGGACACTATATTTTATGGGGCAGGGCTTAGGTTGGACGGATCTGGAGGTAGCGGTCGTTGAGCTGTAGTGGTCCCGTGGTTGTCTGTTTTCGTATCAGGTTGTTAGTTATGGATTTTAGTGCTTTCCATTCGATGGGGTTGTTTAAAATTATTCAATTTTATCCCGGTTGTTCTGCCAGTGATTTTATATTTACGGTTTAAGTTTCCGCTGAATTTTCTTATTTACCGCTTTTAAGTTGATTTGCATGCTTTATGCTTTGGTTAATTAGTGATTCCAAGTTGGGTCACTATATTTATTGGTATCAGAGCATGCATTGAATTTGAGATCTAGACAAGCAGTTTTGGGATAATCATTGTTGCCTTTTATCAGATGGCTGATTACGATGAGAGTCACGGTAGCGGGGGTAGATGCTGGGGTGACGAGGACGAACAAGACACATTCATGCACTATTTCAAGCAAACGAGATAGGATCCATGAACAGTCAATTGCAAGAATTTGAAAGTAAGAACACAAGAAATATGTGGTTCGAATCCTTTGAAGGAATCTACATCCACGGACGAAAAACAGCAACTCTTTATTAATCTCAATGTTGATCAATACACAATACACAAGAGTAATACACAAACAAGAAGAATCTTTGATCTATGAATCCTGGTCACCTCATGGTACCCTTCTCTTGTTATATGTATTTCGATCAACTCCTTCCTCTCAAGTCATTCTGGAGATTGCTCTTGATGTTCTTGATGATTGATTTATTCTTGTAGCGACCCATCCCGGATCCACTACCTAATCAGAGATAAGAGCATAATAAAACATGCATTAAATAACATCGCTGCGGAAGACTTAAATATAAAAAGACCGGCGGAATACAACCGGTTAAATAGATTCGATCATACAACCCAATCGAATAACTTTAAATAAAACCTACAGCTAATCCTGCTGTCTTCAAGGTCACTGATTTCTCCAAGCTCCTGGTGCTCAAACCCTGCACCTAAATCTGCCCCGTCGAATAGGGTGTCCAGATATACAGAAAAGACTGAACGTGAGCTCTAAGCTCAATACGCAAATACGGATAAACATACAAATATGATGCATGCAAATGACAGGGTATCCATATCTGGGATAACTGTATACAAACTGCTCAGACTGGCGCCTGGAATATAAGCTCGTCACATCGGGGTAGCTAACCACTGTGTGCGACCACTCATTCCCAAATCCCGGACGCGGACCGCGGAGTCCTCTAGATATCAGTACCTAAGGGTACTCAATATCAAACGTCCTAACAGGGCTGAGCAACCCTAACTGGCTCATCTCGAAAGATATACAGATGTACAGGCACAAGATGACATGTACATGCCGCATAACAATAATAACATGCAAACACATAAATGCAACATATAAGCATGCATATCCGCTGGCAATCTCAGTCAGTACTTACGTACCTTTCTAAGGCAGTCCTAGTAGTCCCACTCTAGGTTCCAAGCCTATCATCAAGTCTACAATGCAAATACCCATGCATCATTCAATAAGCGCTAAAAGCCTTAACTAAGCTATTGCATACTCCTAAATAATTTAAGGAGACCATAGCTATACCTGCGTCCGTCGTCAGCCCACTGATGGCGACTATCCCGCAACTAGGGGCACACCCCTGCTGCAGCTCCACAGCCTCGAGCACTGCTCCGCTAAACGAGTACTGCTCAGCTACTATGTCAGACACTGTCTGACTATGCTAAAATATATTCTCTACTCCAACTCTAAAATAAGAGTACCCAAAGCCCTAAAATAGAGCTACTAGGCGAAGGAGAGGAACTCGGAATTGGCAAGAAATGAGGAGCTCGGACCTCATATTTATAGGCATCGATCGGAAGCTCCGTTCCTCGATCGGAAGCTTCGTTCGTTTAGATCGGAAGCTCCATTCCCCGATCGGAAGTTCCGTTCGCTACGTGTCAATTCGGTCCACATGCAACCACACACCTGCCACCGACAGCCATCGGAAGCTCCGATCCTGATCGGACGTTCCGATCTCCCTACTTCCGATGTGGTTCCGAACTCACCAAGATCGGAGGCTCCGATCCTGGATCGGTGGTTCCGATCCCACTCGAGTCATGAAACCCTCTAAGCCATTTTCGAGTGTCCTGGATCCATTTCTGGAATCCGTTAACCCTTCTGGAATTTCCTTAATCATGTTTTACTTAATCTCGACATGATTATACGATTTAATTACTCATTACTCATTAGTTTTGGATACGGGCCACTACATTCCCACCACCTTAAAAGGATTTCGTCCTCGAAATCTAAGGTAAACCTCGGAATATAGTACAAACCACTTGTCCAATTCAGTAATAGTTCCGGTTCCAAATATTGGGTCGAATAACCTTCGACAGACCCAATCCTTGATAAAATAGTGTAACACTATTGGCTACCGTCAGTTATCCATCGATAACCTCAACAACACGGCACCTTCGGTCCAAATTTCCCATTGAATCAGTCACACTGCCTACAAATCTTAGCAATGACACCCTTGCTAAGATAGTAATTAATCAGCAGTTATCTATAGATATGTACGAACTCCATCGCAGTCCAACTAGAGAACAAGATACAACACATTGTATCTCACTGGTCTAACGGTAACATCTCATCTCTTGATGTTATCGAAAAGCCCTAAACAATCGACCTAGATTCAACTCTCGGTCAAATCCTAGATATCCTTTTTCCAAGAACTCGTGTGAGTTACTTTTTATCACGAAGGATAAAATATATTTTCCAAAACAGTACCTTATGCGAATAGAAATGGGAGCTACCGGCCACCCGCTCGCAGAGCAATCGCACCACTGCACGCGACTCTAACCATTTGAAATCCTTAGAATAATTGCGATAAACCTTGATCCGAATCTCGCCATCGTAGATAGCATCTACTCGATTACATTAGTCATCCTGCCATGGATAACAACAAAATCCTAACAATTCCTGGCGTCATAGTATGTACTTTCACTACTCACCCTGTCATTGGCCAACAAATGTTCCCAAAGAACAACAACTAGCAAACAAAGATTACTAACCCCAATTGTGATAAGATCCTTATACACAATTTCTTGTCTAAAAGCATTCTTCGAGGTCGTCGTCTCGAAATTCACTAACATCATGCTGAAACTCCCAGATGGACCACACCATCCTCAGCAGTAGTCTCAATCAGATGTTTACTTCCATATCAGAACTAGAGATAGTATCAACGAAAACGATTCCGGTTAATCCTGTTCCAGATAACCAAACCCTTGGCTCCCTAGCGGGGATAACCAAACTGATTTACCGCGATCCCGCACAGAATCTATCAATACGGATGGCAATTACGTTATCAAATCCTTTCAATGACACAGCATATCAGAACGCACTGGGATATCAGTGACAACAATCCTGCCAGACTCAGAAACACAAGTCTCAGCTGTTGTCTCATCCCATGAAACAACTAATGCTATCATGCTAATGCTCATTGAAATCCAAAAGCACTTGTCGAATTACCGCTCAAGAACAACTCTTGAGAAATCTGCTGGAAGCACCCAAGCTGATCATTCCGACTAACAGTCTCCAAAATTCGTTCACTGACAACCCTGGAACAATCACTGAATCCTTTTTCCGCAACTGAATAAATCATTGCTAAAACCAAGCAATGTTCAGATCAAAATCCGTCACTGGTAGCCAAAGAAACGTTACCAACAACTACGATCGCAAAAGAAAACTAATGACCACTTTCGTGATCCGCAGAATCCAAAAGTCTCGATTCCCGCATCCCTGGAGATTCCTTAGCGACTAAAGAATTTCTTAAATGCACTTGAATCGCTATATCATAGCATACCATACTTAAGTACTATTCCAGCACTTCTTGATTCACTATATCCCAATCAGTACCAATTGGAATATTCTGATCAATCAACTTGATCTACTGTAGCTCTTGCTATGCCTGACGACACAAATTCTAATCAGACAATCACAGATCAAAGAAAAATCCCATGGCCGATCACTATCAATGATCTCAATGCCACACGTCCGCAGATTCCAAATACTTGAAATCAAAAGAATCACAGCTAATTCAATCACTCATCTTTGACAGAGTCAGACAACAGTTACAAGTAGTCACTAGTGCTAAACCTGCACCAGTCTAGACATACTATCCACTATCTATCTTCATCCAAGATGATCATAAGGACTTGTTCAACTCAAGCCGCAATACAAGTCCGAATGATTTCAACTATCGTTGAACATACTCCTGATAATTATATCTCTTGCTAAGACTGCAACAAATCGAGACTGAGGTTGCTTGTCGCGGTGTCCCACCTGAAATCACCACCAAGTGTACACTGGCATAAATCACGCTATCCTCACGCCTCAAATCGTCATGTACAATCCTTAGCATCGGATATAATCTATCACTGAAGGAAACCATCAATGCTGAAAGAAATACTAATCCTCGAGTCAAACGTTATAGGAAGTTCACAAACCAAACTCCTAGTTAGCCCCTATCACCAGAGCATCCAAACACCGACTAGATCCACTAGTCTAGCAGCAACCAATAGTCTAAAACTATCTGCTCAGAGTACGCACTTGTCAAGGAAATCCCTCCAAGACTGGTCCTTATGACAAAATCCAAAGCAATATCTCTGACGACAATCAGACGATATCTAAACCACAGATACTTAACCAGCCAATATCTCTGACGACAGTCAGACGATATCTAAACCACTGATACCTAACCAAGGCAACTAATCCAAATTCATACCCCGTTGTGACTGTTACCACAACTCTAGACTAGTAGCCTTACCACCGCCAATCCTGAAGCACGAAGGCTTCCAGACATTCTCCAAAGTACGAAAGACTCCCAGAGTAACATTGGCATAGGGTCGCGCTCCATTATGTCTAGTCATGGTCATAGTCCACAACTCTTGGTATATATATACTCGACATCCCGATGAAATCCCATCATCACGAAGTAGTCTCAACCTATGAAGGTTAATCAAGTTATTGATCTACGGAAATCACCTAGAACGAAACTCAAAATTCCAAAACAAGATCAATAATCCCATGCCCCCAGATGAATCACCTCATCAATGGCACTAACCCAGTCAAATGACTAAATAGGTCAATCCTAGGAAAACACCTAGACTAACCACACTTCAATTCGTTACCGCTGGCTTACCCAAAATCCATGAGCTAACCTAGTTGATTACCAATCAACTAATTCCAAGCCAAACTTTATAAAATTACTTGCAATCAATCACGAATTGCTGAATAAATAAAACATGTATCATTACTTCAAGTTATGTACAATTTCCTTTATTACAATCCCATGTAATACATACAGTATTCAAAATACAACAAATGTACATCCAATAACTTGAACTGATACAACCACATTCTGACGATTTATTACAACTGAAATACTGTTTACAACTACAACAATACAGTATTTAAAATCATCAAATCTTGTCTTCGTTCCTTGAGCATGAAGCTTCCCATCGACACACGCATCGATACAAGCATACTCTCGTCCAAGTCTCTCTACATGTCCTCCCGCGAAGAACTCCGGAGAAATGGCACGTAATAGCTAACCAGCTATGCTCTGCGTCAGTGCATGTCGGTCGATTTCTTTTGCTCGCGATCTACCATCAGCGTTCTTCTTGTATCCGAATCATGCTTTTGAACATGAAGTTTCCCGTATGCCTAACAAAAGCATCAATGCAAGCATACCGGCAAAACCATGTTCTGCATGAGTTTACAGACCTTACGCTAGGAACCTGCCATGCCTTAGGCACTCGAAGCATTCCCTGGTAAAGATCTATCTGACAATCTCTCCAACTACGAGTGGAGAATATTCGAGGACTGGAACCACATGGATTATTAAACACCATTCGTTCCAAAAAGCCCTCAGAGGTATCTGACGCGATATACTCGATCTTCTCTTCCAGTCTTCCTTGGCTGGAATGCATATATTCTTCGATCAACATCCCAATGCATCGAATGATGAACTGTCCACAGCAGTCAGTCTATCTATCGATATGCTACTACTGGTGTTCTCATCACTGTTGCATTCCTTATAGTAAAGACTTATGTCGCAAACCTCGGCAATGAAGAACCAAATCTTCTTTCGCTGGGCCTCAATCAATCCTACAAGGATAATCAAGAAGACTTATTATCAATTTCCTAAGTCCCTTGCATGCATTGCTCTGATACCAATAAATGTAGCGACCCATCCCGGATCCACTACCTAATCAGAGATAAGAGCATAATAAAACATGCATTAAATAACATCGCTGTGGAAGACTTAAATATAAAAAGACCGGCGGAATACAACCGGTTAAACAGATTCGATCATACAACCCAATCGAATAACTTTAAATAAAACCTACAGCTAATCCTGCTGTCTTCAAGGTCACTGATTTCTCCAAGCTCCTGGTGCTCAAACCCTGCACCTAAATCTGCCCCATCGAATAGGGTGTCCAGATATACAGAAAAGACTGAACGTGAGCTCTAAGCTCAATACGCAAATACGAATAAACATACAAATATGATGCATGCAAATGACAGGGTATCCATATCTGGGATAACTGTATACAAACTGCTCAGACTGGCGCCTGGAATATAAGCTCGTCACATCGGGGTAGCTAACCACTGTGTGCGACCACTCATTCCCAAATCCCGGACGTGGACCGCGGAGTCCTCTACATATCAGTACCTAAGGGTACTCAATATCAAACGTCCTAACAGGGCTGAGCAACCCTAACTGGCTCATCTCGAAAGATATACAGATGTACAGGCACAAGATGACATGCACATGCCGCATAACAATAATAACATGCAAACACATAAATGCAACATATAAGCATGCATATCCGCTGGCAATCTCAGTCAGTACTTACTTACCTTTCTAAGGCAGTCCTAGTAGTCCCACTCTAGGTTCCAAGCCTATCATCAAGTCTACAATGCAAATACCCATGCATCATTCAATAAGCGCTAAAAGCCTTAACTAAGCTATTGCATACTCCTAAATAATTTAAGGAGACCATAGCTATACCTGCGTCCGTCGTCAGCCCACTGATGGCGACTATCCCGCAACTAGGGGCACACCCCTGCTGCAGCTCCACAGCCTCGAGCACTGCTCCGCTAAACGAGTACTGCTCAGCTACTATGTCAGACACTGTCTGACTATGCTAAAATATATTCTCTACTCCAACTCTAAAATAAGAGTACCCAAAGCCCTAAAATAGAGCTACTAGGCGAAGGAGAGGAACTCGGAATTGGCAAGAAATGAGGAGCTCGGACCTCATATTTATAGGCATCGATCGGAAGCTCCGTTCCTCGATCGGAAGCTCCGTTCGTTTAGATCGGAAGCTCCGTTCCCCGATCGGAAGTTCCGTTCGCTACGTGTCAATTCGGTCCACATGCAACCACACACCTGTCACCGACAGCCATCGGAAGCTCCAATCCTGATCGGACGTTTCGATCTCCCTGCTTCCGATGTGGTTCCAAACTCACCAAGATCGGAGGCTCCGATCCTGGATCGGTGGTTCCGATCCCACTCGAGTCATGAAACCCTCTAAGCCATTTTCGAGTGTCCTGGATCCATTTCTGGAATCCGTTAACCCTTCTGGAATTTCCTTAATCATGTTTTACTTAATCCCGACATGATTATACGATTTAATTACTCATTACTCATTAGTTTTGGATACGGGCCACTACAATTCTGCTCTCTCTTCCTTTTGCCAGTTATTCCCTCAAGAATCTTATCCTCGAGCTTAATCTTCTTCCAAACGCCTTCTTGTTTTTTGTTAGAGATTCCAGTCCAGCTGCATAACTTCCTTCCAACTGATCTAGGATTTTTCTTGGACTCCCACACACAGCCCAAATTTCCTTGTTGTTATAAGAAGTCCAACTAGCAAACTCAATGGCCCAAAACCAACTTAAGTCACACCTCACAAATATCCACCTTGACTTAAGTGTCTTTGCTGCCGTTTATCACCCCTGCATCTCATCCATTTTCCACTGCATGTACCAAGACCAAGAAATGATTGAACATGGTTTGGGGTAATGCCTTTTTCATCATGTCAGCGGGGGTTGTCCTCTATTGAGATTTTCTCCACTTTTACTTCTCTTGTTGCTATCACATCTCTTACAAAATGTAGTTTTACATCTCTGTGCTTAGAGCGTTCATGATATACCTGATGTTTGGAGAGGTGAATTGCATTTTGGTTGTCACAATAGACAGTCACTTGATCCTGCCTTATGACTAGCTCATTCACCATTCCTTTTAACTAGAGTGCCTCCTTGATAGCCTCAGAAATAGCTATAAACTCTGCTTCTGTAGTAGACAAGACCACCACTGATTGATGTGTTTCCTTCCATGTAATAGTTGTCCCATACATTGTGAAGATAAAACCAGTTAGGGACTTTCTGGTGTCCAGATTACCAGAAAAAACATAATCAGTATATCCTACCACTGGAATTCTCCTCCTTCTCAGTTTTTATGAATTCAAACCATTATTGACTGTTGATAACTGCATTTTGTGTGCATATTTTTGTTTCATTTGAATACTTATTTTGCATGCATTCATATTTTATTATTTGTGTTTTTATTTGTCATATTTCCTGCACCGTGTCTGCATAACATTTTCCCTGGTTTATTTGTAGAAAATTTATAAAAGGTAGGAATTTTGGAGCAGGAAACGTCTCATTCTTCTTGCCGCTCAAGCGAGCCTGGCAGAACGTTTCTCGCTCGAGCGGCAACTTCTTGCGCTCGAGCGAAAATGCGTGCAGAGTCCTATTCTGGGAAACTTCTTGCTCAAAATGGAATTCATATTTTGGAGATCTTGGGCATATAAATAGGATTTTTCCCATCAGATTGAGGGTTACACACATTTCGGAGTGGCAAAAACACAGAGAGAGGCAGCTACATCACTTTGGAGTGAATATTTCTCCCATCTTCTTTCTTTCTTTGAATTTTCATTTTTGATTCGTATTTTTTGGTTGAAAAAACTCTAGTTTGGAATTATGTTTAGTTTTGAGTAGTCGTTTCTTTTCAATCAAGCTCACGAGATTGGGCCGAACAGATTGTTGTTAAATATTTGGATATTTATTTGGAATTTTTTAGATTTTTAGTAGAATTATTGATTGTTGGATTAATATTTTCTTCTTGTGAATGATCTGGCCAATTATTTACTCGCATGATAATTGATTCTGAGTCAACATATTAGGAATTGATTTAGATCACTCCAACAATTAACACAAAGTTAAATCGATTAGAAATATTATTTGATTTCATTGTGCGGCTTTAGGTGGAAACTGAATTTTCACAATTCTCAATGCATTTGAGTTTGATTAGAATTAATTAGAAATAATTAATCCTTAAATATTTGAATAGGTTTAACTGTTCTAGAAATAGACTGTTGAATAATTTAGGAGAATTCTCTGTGATTTAAGATTAAATTTGAATCCTAGATTTACTACTTGTTTGCATAATTTGTTCGGTACTTGCGTGCTCCTTGATCGAATATTTCTCTATTGAATTTATTACCCAAGTGTTTACTGGGTTTTTTCTATAATTTATTTTATTAGTAATTTTTTAAGAATTTTATTTTAATTGAATAAATCAAATCAATCGTTATTGCTTGGTCTAGATTAAGTTTAAATAATCATATTCAGGTAATCTATAAATCAGTCCCTATGGGTTCGACATCTGGACTCTTTGTCCACTTTTTATAACTTGACCTGGTACGCTTGCCAGTATTATTTTTAAACCGAATTTTAAGCGATCAAGTTTTTGGCGCCGTTGTCAGGGACTGATATTGATATCAAAATTTTTATTTTACTTGAGACTAGACTTTTATTTTTCGTATTTATTAATTGAATTATGATCTTTTCTTTTGTCTTTGATTTCAGGTACTTTCTGCTCGTGCATGCATAACATTCGACCATCCAAGGATATAGTACCACTTGACTCGGAGATCGAACGCACGCTTAGCAGAATTCGGAGAGAAAAGAGAAATATCAATCTAGAACTTGAATCAGAGTCAGAGTCAGAAGAAGAGATGGCTGATAATCGCACAGTTCTGGACCTCAATCGCCCACCTGTTGAAGGTTATGCATCGAGCATCGTTCGCCCTGCTGTTGAGGAAAATAACTTTGAGCTGAAGCCCTCTATTATTCAAATGATCCATCTTCAAGCACGTTTTGGAAGAACGACTGTGGAAGATCCTTACGCTCATCTGGAGCGATTCCTGTCGATATGCGACACATTCAAATTCAATGGGGTAACACCTGATGCAGTGAGACTGCGATTATTCCCATTTTCTCTACAGGGAGATGCCCTCGAGTGGTTGGATGATCTACCTTCTGACTCTATTACCACATGGACTGGGCTTGTTCAAACTTTTTTGAACAAGTACTTTCCCCCTACGAAGAAGACTAAACTATTCTTTGATATTATCTCATTTAAGCAGAAGGAAGGGGATTCTCTACATGCAGCCTGGACCAGATTCAAAAAGATGCTGAGGATGTGTCCTCAACATAATCTCACTCAAAGCCAGCAGACCCATCTGTTCTATAATGGAGCCGATCAATCGATGTTATCTATGTTGGATGTTGCGGCCAATGGAAGTATATTCAGGAAGACGCCAACTGAAACGACCCTAGTTCTACTTTAAATTAAACTAAATAAAAATACGGGTTTTCAAAAAAATTTTTGCATGACCTCTCTATTTTTATTCAAACCCGCCTGTCACAGACAACAAATATAAAATGCAAACAACAATACTAAATAAACTAGAACGAGAAAAGAAAAAAAACAACAAAACCTTATAAAAATATTGACACTCCAAAATATCCAAAAATTAACAATTTGATACAAAAGTGCCAACAAACAATTCTAAAGAATATTATCTTTACATTTACATTTACTAAATTAACAAGATGAAGGACTTTAAAGTGCTAAAATAAACTTTTGCGGAAGACTGGCATGGTCAGAGGGATGTTTCGTGCCCGCATCACAGTCCACTCGATAGTCCTGCCCCGCAATCTCACTGATAACCTAAACCTGCATCAAGTAGATGTAGTGAGCCTAGGGGCCCAACAAGAATATGGGGGAATAACAAGTACTACATAAATACATACACACACAAATTAAAAATTGCTGATACTAAAAATACTATTGTTTTGTGCCCTTGCTTTAAACAAAACAGACTTCAAAACTGAGAGAACTAGAATATAACATATGCATGGCTAAGTCATTTATAATCAATATAACTGCATAAACTGTACTAAAACATAGTCATATGAATTTAGTGAACTGTAACTGTATCTGAATCTGTAACTGTGAACTGCAAACTGTGAACATAGAATCTTGATTGTGACTCTGTGGTTTCGATCATGATCATGGCTGCAGTGCATTATGCCTCAAGGAGGTCAGGATAACATCCAACCCAATCTTGCCCTGTAATTGGTAAGGTAGGCCAATATTTCTCTTAACCCCACACATACACGTCTATATTTGGTAAGGTAGGCCAAGACGTCTCTCAACCCCACACATACACATCCTTTGGTAAGGTAGGTCAGAACGTCTCCCAACCCCACACATACACGTCATTTCTATAGTCACAATCATCTCACTTCATTCATAAAAATATTTTATTTCATACTTTCTTTCTTGCCTTGATATAAGAACTTAGCATGCATATGTAGATGTAATGTACTTGAAAATATTTACTCAATGATCATGCAAGAGACTCAAATGTGGATGATCGGGATGGTGATTTAGGAGACAAACCAAGGATAGGAGTCTAATCCATAGATTTGCGCTTAGGACAATTTGAGCGGTTCGCCGTAAAACTTATAACTCACACATTTCTTATTCAAAAAAGATTCCGCTTGAAACCACGACTCTCTCACACTTAGAAATAATTAAAGAAGTCATCCTCGGGGTATTATTACTATCCAAACCATTTTATGAAAATTAAATTCCGAACAGCAGCTCACAAGTCTAAAATTCTGCACCTCATTGTTAAATAACCTAGAACTCAACCAAAACTTAACCAAATTACTTCTCGCTTGAACCGACATATTCCTAATGTCTTAGCTAATTCTTGACACGAGCCCTTAACCAAAATATGAATTTAACCCTGTTTTAAACATTAAATTCCGGACAGCAACTTAAACACCCAAAATTCTGCACCTCTTCTTTGATCAAATGCTTAGAACTTAAGGAAAACTCAACCGAATTGAATTCCACTTGAAACGTTGTTTCCCTAACATCCTAAGATACCACCAGCCCCAAGCCCTTCCCTAAATCCAGACTCGAGCCCTTAACAAAATTATGATTTTAACCCCGTTTTAAACACTCGTTTCCGGGCAGCCCCAACATAGTCAAAAATTCTGCTCATGCCTATCTATTTTACCCAATCCAAAAACTTATCTATTTGTCCCCAAAGTTCCAAGCCACTATCATAGGATCAAGATCAACACGTAGGCTCATCCAAAACCCCTTAGACCTTGCCCCAAACCAACTCAACTATACTTAAGAATGGCAGCCCCTACAACACCCCAAAATCGATCCCAATTCCTCCTCAAGATCGAATGATCCTCACCCCATCTAACAATCCAACTTCAAGACATTCTAAACACTACCATGTGAACTAAATTTCACCCATGGTAGCCCCTAATCCACCATCCAAATCAACACAAACAATATCATGAAATTTTCAAACCATCATCCTATAAAAAGGAACCTAAAATTTTTGAAATACAAGGCATAAATTCTTGAATAAAACATTAACTGCCTAGAACCATTTCAAACTCATTTTCAATCCAATCTTCATCAAGAAACCATAATATCACATTTTCTCAAGCATGAATGAATTACAAATCATGGCAGAAAAAAAAAAGAAAAGAAAAGGGATCGAACAGGGCATTAAATTTTGACTAAAATTTTTGAACGTGTTATTAAGATTTAAAAAGGATTTCGAAATGCAAACACACAATATATAATAATATACATGGTGGAGAAAAAACCCATAATCTTGCCTGATGTTACTGAGAATCGGAAAATGAGGGAGGGGATCTCGGCTGCTGCAAACGAGCTGGGAAAAAGGATGATGAAGCTCGACTAGATTGCCTGGGGAGATGCTTCACCTGAAATGGGGTTGCTAGCGGCGGCCGAAGGTTGAAGGAGAAGAGATAGAAGGTGCCGATCCCTTGAGCGTGAGAAATGGGGAGGAAGAAATGAGAGGGATATCGTCTGATGTTGGAGAAGGGGGAAATCTTTCAGGGTCGTGAGATATTGGGCTGAGAATCCCTTTTAATGGGCTGAAGAGGTGGGCTAGGGGATAGCTAGGGAAAATCCCTTAATGGGATGAGATAATTCTTTAACGGGCCGAGCCACAACTTATTTTTTTAGTGCGCAAGAAATATAATGCAGAATATATAATAGGTAGTATTTTAAATAGTGTGTGTAAAAGTGTCAGGTCCAAATTCTAGAAAATGCTCAAAGTTTGAAAAATTTAAGAATTAAACAATTTAAATATTCTGATGTCACGACAACGAGTAAAATATTTAAATAACAAGAAGATCGATTAAAATAATTTTAAACAAACTAAACTAACGTTTAAAAGCATTTTAAATAAACACTCAAGCGAAAATAAAAATCTTTAAAATGATTTGGACAACTAAAAAGTATTTAAATAAATAAGCTAAACATTTAAAATAATTTAAAATAACTAACCGCTAAACTTAAGTTATTTAAAATAAACAAGCTAGACAATCAAAAGTATTTAAATAATTAAGCTAAACAGTTAAAATTATTTAAAAGAATAAAATAAATAATTAAAATTAAAAATCATTTAAATATGCAAGCTTAAATCTTTAAAATATTAAAACAATTAAATTGCACAATAAAAATAATTTTTACAAATAAACTTAAACAATTAAATATATTAATTAAATAGTTAGTACAATAAATATCGTTTGAATAAATAATAAAATATTTTATTAACTCAAAATTCACATAAATAATTTAAATCAATTAAACCTAAAAATAATAATCCTAATATTTATTTGATTTAATACATGCGATTTAGTAGATTGGATTTTAGGCGCCACAATTCCTTCCCCCCCTTGAATGGAATTTCGTTCTCGAAATTCAAGACTTACTAACTAGGTTCGAATACCTTATATCAAATCAACACTACGTTTTCCAACTTAGCACCTACCTGAGTTGGTCCAAATCAGCTTTCGCTGCGCACTCTGATGCTTACTGATATCTATATCATCAATGACCTGACTAACTTTTATTCCAATATAAAAGTTACAATTCTTACATCTTCCCAAGTGGTCTTATCCTCAAGGAAATTCTATCACTCCTCAAATTTACTTCCAATCTAAATTTATAAATTCAAAAACGTCATCTTACTGCAACTGATAAGTTCTCCATCCTACAAATTCTTAGATCTCTAAGTTATTGCACAACCTACATTATGCTAACATTATATCCTACGTCGGAATTTCCAAGCAACAGAGCCCATATAACCAATAAATAATTTATGTCGATCTCGACCATAACTTAAAATCTTTCTAACAATGAAGCTATGCTTAAAGTCTATTCACCAGTTAAACTTAACTCATATAATCTAGAACTTAAGCTCTTGAGAAATTCATAAGTTCCAAAAATACTTAGCAACTAAACACTAAACTTCCCTAAATAGAATAGCCAAGGAACTACATAATTCTACCTCAACTGCCCTCAAGATACAAGATGGATCTGACCCATACTTCTACAAAAAAAAAAAAAATATCTCCACGGCATGCCCAAACGATAAAACAAATTACAAATCTCCCCAACAATCGCTTAAGGATCGACAAAACGAGTTAATTTATCTATATTCCCCAAATCATTAGTACTACGGAACAATGATACCCTCAAGAACAACCTAACAACCATTTTGAAATTCTAAAGGTCTATGCCACTTATTAGCTTAACTCTGCTTAATGATCCTGGACTAAGCTCAATTCCCTTATTAGCTACTACAACCCTCTACGCTTCTAAAGATGATTAAAATTTTATTAAGCAACGACTCTAGCTCAGCTAACCTTCCAGTCAAATTATACCATGAGCTATTATCCACTTATATAGGAATAGATGATCTCTAAGTACCAAACAATTCTTACATATCGCCTGAAGACATATCTCAAATCCCTAGTTCAACTTGGCAGCAAGTCTGAAAATCAAAAAATTCCCAAAACTATTATATGTACGACTTGAATTCATGTTTCAAGAACTTAATATACAATTAGACAACTCGAAGAGTTTGTAACCTGATCGTAAAGGCTTTCTAATTGATCCTCCAGTACTTAAGCATTTCACCGGTAAATAAATCTACAACTTATCCGGAAAAACTTCCTAAATATTCTATTCGTCATTCTGTTTCCATAGTTGGTGCATTAATCTTACCGGTTGATATTCACAAAATCTTAGAATACAAATGTAAAGTACCCAAAAGTCTTTAGGGACAACTCTATTTCCTATCTCGCAACTGTTCACCCATTTAGTTTACCGAAATCATCTGTTTACTCTTAACGATCCTATTTAAAATAGGACAACCCAATCAGCTAATTCACTAACTAGCAATCTTCTCGCTAGAACTAGTTATAACTAGTAGTCGCCACTCCTCGGATCACAACAATAACTTAGGATTTGATCTATTACTAATACTAAATTTCAATAGTCTAAACTCTTACTATGCGGCTACGAGCCAAATCTCTACACAAGAATTCGAAATAATAATTAAAATTATGATCCACCCAAATTCTCATTATGATGGATCATGAAAGGAAACAGAATACAAGTAATACTGCTTAATATGAAATGAAATAATGCAAGCATTACAAACAAACGAGCTGAATATGAAAATTTAAATAAGTGAAAACAACTCACTCATAATTCAATTCTAGGGGTGAATAAATAATAATAGAGGCTCCATGAATAATGAATATGAGCCAATAAGATACAAATATCATGATCTTTCACCCATGGGTAATGAAATCATGCTCAACAATCAAAGCACAATTAAGACAGTCAGTGTGACTTCAGTCAAGAGAGGTTCACACAAGTTAATAATCAGGGGAAACAACGGTCCTAAGAAAAAAAATCAGATTCCAGCCACACATACACGTTTATATTTGGTAAGGTAGGCCAAGAAGTCTCTCAACCCCACACATACACATCCTTTGGTAAGGTAGTTCAGAACGTCTCCCAACCCCACACATATACGTCATTTATATAATCACAATCATCTCACTTTGTTCATAAAAATATTTTCTTTCATACTTTCTTTCTTGCCTTGATATAAGAACTTATCATGCATATTTAGATGTAATGTACTTGAAAATATTTACTCAATGATCATGCAATAGACTCAAATGTGGATGACCGGGATTGAAACGACTAGCTACTACTACTCAAATAAGTAAAAGAGAATAAAACGCGGGTTTTTAAAAATTTACTAAAAATTTCGGCATGACCCGTTTGTTTATAGAACAAACCACAAAACACAGACATTAGTTCAAAATATTTTGAATAAAATCTCCCAAACATCCAACAAGTTTCAAAAGCAAAGTAACATGACAGCTGAGTGTCACACCGGGCAACCAAAAGTAAAAGCGATACAAGACAAATGTTCTTACGCAGGGAAACACATCCTGCACCAATAAAACAAGAAAGTAAAAAATGTAATTTATTACAGACAGTCAAACTGAAGAGACACAGTGGAAAAATAAATGGAGCCACGGTCACAGGCCTGCACCTTCGGGAACCTCACCCAGGGGATCCTGCCCCTCAGTCCACTGATACTCGTCCTCACCTGAAAGTAGGAAGAAGTGGGGTGAGTCTAAAAGACCCAGCAAGACTATGTGGGGGGGGGGGGGGGGAACGAGTACTACATAGGTACAAGCACACACATAATTTAAAATAGTGTGTAACAAAATAATCGTTAGTGCCCCTGAACTTAAAAGTAATGAACATGTATAAAGAATAAATGCATGAATATGACATGTGCAAGCCTAAGTCAAATAACTCAATGAATAACATAAAATGTACTGAACATGGTCATATGAATTTTGAGTGAACTCCGATCTATGAATTGTGACTCTGAGATTGCGATCATGATCATGGCTATAGTGCACAATGCCGCAAGGAGGTCGAGATGAAACCCAACCCGATCTTGCCCTATAATGGTAAGGGAGGCCAGAATAGCTCCGACCCCACACAAACACATGCTAAGGTAAGGAAACCCATAATGAATTGGTAAGGGAGGCCAAAACTTCTTTCAGCCCCACACGAACACATGAATATGTAGTCACAACCATCTCACTTCGTTCAAAAATAATTCTTTCCTTTATTGAATTTGAGACTTAGCATGCACATGTTGATGTAAATTTTACGAAGATAATGACTCAATGAACATGCAAAGGAATTGATGGTGAATGACCGGAAATGGTGATGTAGGGGAGTTCCAAGGGCGGGAAATTTAACCCATGGTTAAAGCACTTAGGTAAATGGAGCGATACACCCTAAAATCTTATAACTCACTCCCCACTCGCCAAAAAGAATTCTGCTCGAAACAAAATAATCCTAAATTCTAAAACTACTCTTAGTCCCGAGCCTTTACCCAAATTTTAATCTCAACACTGTTTATAATGCTCAAACCCGGACAACAACACGTCTTCAAAATCTATCCCTTCCCAAGGCTTGAAACTTAGGGAAAACTCCCCACTATTGTACTATGTTCGAAACGTCGGTTTCCCTAACATTATAAGGTACCACCAGCCCAGAACCCATCTCCGAAATCCAGCCTCTAACCTGCTTGTAAACTTCACAATTCTGGATAGCCAAGAAGTCCCCAAAAATCTGCTCAACATCACTTTCTCAAATTCAACTCAAAGCCTATCGAATTGTCCCACAGTCCTCAAACCACTATCCTAGCATCAATGCCAACATCTAGGATCATCTAAAACCCCCTTAGCAATCGCCATAACCCCTCGCTAATTCTCATTCACGGGCAACCCATAACAGCCCCTAAGTCACTACAAAATTTCGAACTGCCCCTCTACCAATATTTAATCACATCCGACTCATTCTATTGCTACCACGTAAACTACATATCACCTGTGGTAGCCCCTACATCATCACACCATCAACGAATACACAAAAGAGATCGAAATCAGAAAGCATGGAACTGCCATTTTCGAAACAGAGGCTAAGCACACTTACTAATCAATCCAATGCCGTTAAAATCCATTAATCCACACGTAATATCCAACTAAAAATCAAAAATTCCCCAGGCAGGAACCTTCGGTTATGAGCAGGAACACACAGGGCACGCAGTCATCGTTCCATTTCTTAAAAAAAAATCAAAATTGGGAAAATGCAACATATAACATCAAAAGCAACACACAATAATCGTATATAAAATGCGAGGAATGAACCACAATCTTGCCTAGCTAGAATAGGCAAGAAAATCGATGAACCCAAAATAGAGAGGAAGCTGCGGCCAAGAGGAAAAAGCTGGAATGGAATGGGAAGATACAAAGTAAATCGAGCTCAAGCTTCACTCCTAGCTGGGCGTGGAACGTCTTTCTGGGGAAGAAATCGAAGCTCAAAGTTTTCCTATGAAGAATCGAAGATGTCGAGCTCCCTTGAAGAAACAGGGAATCAGCTGCTCGGTGTGTGAGTGTGTTAGCGAGGAGGTGTGCGTGTGTTTAAGTGTTAGTGTGTGTGTGTGATTTAAAAGCTAGGGTTATATCCAAACCTAGGTGAAAAGTGTCAATTAAAATTTAAAGTGCTAAACTAAGGTGATAACTTTACATTCCTAAATTAGTTCGCACCAAAATACACACTAGGATTTCCCAAATCAAAATAAAAGATCGAATTCGATAGTCCGGAAATTAAAATACTAACCCTCGCAGAGATTTAAAAGAAATAGCCAAGAGCGCGGGAAAATTAAATTTAAAAGCAACTGACACCAGAAATTTAAAATAATTAAATAATATAAAATTTAAAACTGATTTAAGCAATTAAATACCAAAAATTAAAAATTAAAAATATTAAAACAGGTTTAGGCACAAAACTCAAATTATGGAAATTCTAGGCGTCACAGTTCCTCCCTCTCTAATACAGAATTTTGTCCTCGAAATTCAAGACTCACCAAATAGTTCCGGATAGCGAGCTCTGATATCTGCTTCTGCTTCCCATGAGGCCTCTTCATCCGAATGATTCTGCCATCTCATCTTGATCATTAGAATCGACTTGTTACAGAGTTTTCTCTCATGTCTATCCAAAATCCGGATGGGCCTCTCCTCATAGGTCATGTGAGGAGATAGCTGAAGTGGTTCCAAACTGAGTACATGGGACGGGTTTGAGATGTACTTCCTCAGCATCGACACATGGAAGACATTATGGACCCCATCAAGGTTAGGCGGCAAGGCCACTCTATAAGCCAATGCCCCAACCTTATCCAATATCTCGAAAGGTCCTATGAATCTCGGTGCCAGTTTTCCCTTCTTCCCAAATCTCATCACTCCCTTCAGCGATGCTACTCGGATGAACACATGATCTCCCACCAAGAACTCCAAGTATCTCCTCATGTGATCAGCATAACTCTTCTGCCGGCTCTGTGCAGTCCTCATCCTGTCACGGATCTTGGCTACAACGTCGGCAATCTGCTGAACAATCTCTGGTCCCAACTCTAATTTCTCCCCGATCTCGGTCCACAATACCGGAGATCTACACGGTCTCCCATAGAGTGCCTCGTAAGGCGCCATACCAATGGTGGCTTGAAAGCTTTTGTTATAAGAAAATTCCACCAAAGGCAGTCTCGACTCCCAACTGTCTTGAAAGTCAATGGCACAAGCTCTCAAAAGATCCTCTAGAATCTGAATCACCATCTCAGACTTTCCATCCGTCTGCTGGTGAAAGGCCAGCTATACAAAAGCTTCGTCCACAAATCTGAGTGAAGACTCTTCCAAAAAGTTGAAGTAAACCGCGGATCTCTATCAGACACTATGGAAACAGGGATACCATGTAGTCTAACTATCTCCCGGATATACAACTCCGCATACTGCATCATCGTGAAGGTCATCCTCACTGGAAAAAAGTGTGCCTACTTTGTGAGTCGGTCTACTATAACCCAAATAGCATTCGAACTCCTCACTGTCCTCGGCAAACCAACAACGAAATCCATTGTAATGTTCTCCCATTTCCACTCTGGAATAGGTAGTGGCTTAAGTAATCCTGCAGGTCTCTGATGCTTCGCCTTGACCTGCTGGCATGTCAGGCATTCTGACACAAATTGGGCGATGTCACGCTTCATGCCCGGCCACCAATACAACCGCTGAAGGTCCCGGTACATCTTCGTACTACCTGGGTGGAAAGAGTACAGTGAGGTGTGCGCCTCTGACATGATAGTAGCTCGCAGAGAGTCACCTGCGGGAAACAAAAATCGATCTCTGAACTTCACAATCCCATATACTACAGAATACAAACCACCATCTTTATCCTATGCTCTCTGTCTCCACTTTCTCAGCTGCTCATCATCTGCTTGAGCAACTCTGATACGGTCAAACAATTTGGTCTGTACTGACAAGGCTGTCAATCTGGGAGCCCTACCCTCAGCGTAAAACTCCAATCGAAACCTGTGAATCTCATCCTGCAACGGTCTAGCCACTGACATGAAAGCAATCACTGCCGTCTTCCGGCTCAACGCATCTGCGGCCACATTAGCCTTACCCGAGTGGTAACTGATCTCACAATCGTAGTCTTTCACCAACTCTAGCCATCTCTGTTTCCTCATATTCAACTCCTTCTGGGTGAAGAAGTACTTGAGGCTATTTTGGTCGGTGAATATCTTACACTTCTCTCCAAAGAGAGAATGTCTCCAAATCTTGAGAGCGAACACTACTGCCGCTAACTCCAGATCATGTGTAGGATAATTCTTCTCATGCTCCTTCAACTGCCTAGAAGCATAAGCAATAACCCTATCACGCTGCATAAGAACTGCTCCCAATCCCAACTTGGAAGCATCAGTGTAAACCACGAAATCACCTTGCCCTGATGGCATAGCCAATACTGGTGCTGTCGTAAGAGCTTCCTTCAATACATCAAAGCTCCTTTGACACTCGGAACTCCAAACAAACATAGCATTCTTCTTGGTCAATGCTGTCAAGGGCACTGCAATGGATGAAAAGCCCTTGATAAACTTCTTGTAATAACCAGCCAATCCGAGAAAACTGCGAATCTCCGATGCGTTTCTAGGTACTGACCACTCCTTCACTGCTTGAACTTTGGAGGGGTCCACCTCAACACCTCTCTCGAAAATGACATGGCCCAAGAATGCTACTCTCTCCAACCAAAACTCGCATTTGTCGAACTTAGCAAACAGTTTCCGTTCTCGGAGTACCTCTAGAACAGTCCTCAAATGCTACGAATGCTCTTCTCTATCCTTGGAATAGATGAGGATATCGTCAATGAAGACGATGACAAATTGGTCCAAGAACGACTGGAACATGCGGTTCATAAGATCCATGAAGACCGCTGGCGCGTTCTTCAACCCGAACGTCATCACGAGGAACTCGTAGTGACCGTAACGAGTCCTAAAAGCTGTCTTGAACACATACGATTCTTTAACCCTCAGCTGATGATAACCGGATCGAAGGTCGATCTTCGAAAATACAGAGGCTCCTTGCAACTGATCAAAGAGGTCCTCAATCCTGGGCAGTGGGTACTTGTTCTTCACTATCACCCCATTCAACTCCCGATAGTCTATACACAGCCTTAAGCTTCCGTACTTCTTCTTCACAAAAAGGACCGGTGCACCCCATGGAGAGAAACTAGGGCGTATGAAACCCTTATCAAGCAACTCTTGAATCTGCTCTTTTAACTCTTTGATTTCCGTAGGAGCCAACCTGTACGGTGCCTTAGAAATTGGCACAGTACCGGGTACCAAGTCGATAGAGAACTCCAATTCTCTATCAGGAGGAATGCCCGCAACATCGTCTGGGAAAACTTCCTCAAAATCCCTAACAATGTCCACATCTGAGATGTCTGGATGCACTGGCAACTCTGTCAATGATAAGCTGTCTAAGAACGCCTCACATCCTTCATGCACCATATGCTTAGCTTGCATAAAAGATATGATCTTCTTCTTCCTCGAACCCCTAGAAGCCTCAAACTGAAACGGTTCCTCTCCCTCTGGTCTGACCAAAACTAACCTATGCTGAAAGTCGATCACCACTGCGTTCTTCGTCATCCAATCCATCCCGAGAATCAAGTCGAACTCATGCATGGGCAATACTATCAAGTCTGCAACTACTGATTTCCCTTGCAACAAGAAGTTCAAGGTTCCTCACCATTCTCCTAGTGGACAGTTCTTCCCCGGATCGGATGGTCACTGTGAATCCACCAATCAGATCCTCGCACTCAATGCTCCGCTTGCGGGTAAAAGCCTCCGATATGAAATAATGGGTAGCCCCTGAGTCTAACAAGGCTCTAGTGGCCACACCAGCTACTAAAATTCTACCTGCATTAAAGGTGATTACAACCACGGAAAGGTTGAAAACAAATAAGGCAAGTCCTACTTAGTTTCATTCTAAGCCAAAGAATTCCATACTCAAAATTATCTATTTCAACACGACAAATTAACACGAAGCATGTAGCGACCCTACCCGGATCCGCTACCTAATCAGAGTTTAAGAGCATAATTAAACATGCATTACATAAATCGCTGCGAAAGACTTAAATAAAAACAGATCAAAAGAATACAACCGGTTAAATCAATTCTATTATATAACCCAATCGAATAAATAAACCCTAAAGGCAAAACCTACAGCTAATCCTGCTGTCTTCACTGGTCACTGGCTACTCCAAGCTCCTGGTACTCAATCCTGCACCTACACCTGCCCCATCGAATGGGGTGTCCAGGTACACAGAAAAGACTGGACGTGAGCTCTAAGCTCAATACGAAAGCACTGGGTAAAACATACAAATATGAAGCATGCAAATGATAGGGTATCCATATCTGGGATAACTGTATATAACTGCTCAGTAATGGCGCCTAGGACATGAGTGGTACAACCCGAGGAGCAAACCCTGTCGACACTTCTCATTCATACAGGACGTGGAATGTGTACCCAGATGCTCACTACCCATGACCCGTCAGTCACTGGGCACTAGACATCACCCGTCCAGACAGGGCTGAGCGGCCCTACATGGCTCATCTCACAAGATGGATAGGCACAATATGATATGCACATGCTGCATAATAATATGACACACAAATGCAACATATAAGCATGCAAAACCCGCTGGCAATCTCAGTCTGTACTTATGTACCTTACTACAGGAAGTTCCTAGCAGTCCTACTCTAGGTTCCAAGCCTATATCAGCTCTACAATGCAAATACCCATGCATCAATAATTTACCTCTAAAAGCCATAATTAAGCTATTGCATACTCATAAATAAATTAAGGAGACCATAGCTATACCTGCGTTTGTCGTCAGCCCGCTGATGACCATTGCCTCAAAACTTAGGCACATCTTCGCCTCTACGTCGGGATCACTATGCCACTTCCAGATTCCCAATAGGATGCCTAGAACTCCCTAGATCTGAGTTAGAAGGCTTAGGAATCAGAGAGAAGAGAGGGAAAGGTGCACTTTGAAATGAAATCTCGGCCCCCTATTTATAGACAAAGTTCGGAGCCTCCGAACCCGGTTCGGAACGTCCGAACACGATCGGAACCTCCGATCCCATCTTCGGAGCTTCCGATCGCTCAATATTACGTCAGCCATGATGTCACCTTGCTGACATCAGCGATGACACGTGCCCTGGTCTCGATCGAAACGTCCGATCTTACCGACGGAGCTTCCGTCCACTTCGGAGCCTCCGATCCTGAGTTCGGAGCTTCCGATCCACTTCGGAGCCTCCAATCCTGAGTTCGGATCCTCCGATCCAGTTCGAAGCCTCCTGACTTGGTTCGGAGCTTCCGAACCCTCCGAACCTTCGGGACCTTCCCGGCTATTTTGAGTGTCCTGAATTCATTTTTTGACTTCGTTAACCGATTCGGGATTTTCTGAATCATGTTTTACTTAATCTAAACATGATTACACGATTAATATACTCATTAATCGCTAATTCTGGATACGGGTTACTACAAAGTATGCAACCTAAAACAAGTCATTCCCAAAAAGAAAAGCTCAAAATCGAAAATTGCATCTATGAATCAATTGAATCACCCTTAATTAAATGCTCTAAATATTACCTGTGACGAGCGTGGTATCAGGACCGGCCTCCTCGGCCTGCATCACAAACACCCTCCCCTGAGTCGGCATGGCGCGCAATGGACAATCTGAAACCACGTGTCCTGGCTTTTTGCATCGATAACAAACTCCGGCACCTGCCAGACATTGTCCATGATGAGCACGATGGCATTTCGGGCATACGTGCTTCTCCCAGTCTTGGGAGGAGCAGGTCTCGGTGCCTGCTGACCTTGGGGTCGCTGAGCATGATGTCCCTGGGGCCTATGGGCTGGATGCCTCTGAGGTCTAAAGGTTCCCTGCTGACACTGCGACCCAATGAATGGCCTCTTCCCATGCTGCTGCTGTGAACCATGAGATGGTAGCGGCCTCTTACTCTACGCCTCAGTGCTGATATCCTTCAAAGTCTGCTCAGACCTCAAAGCTCGTCTGAGCGCCGAAGCATAGTCAGCTGGCTTCGCCATGAGCACATCTCGACGGATAGTGGGTCGTAGCCCTACTATAAAGTGCTGGAGCTTCTCCGCCTCATCATCCCCAATCAAAGGCACAAAGTGGCAACCTCGCTCAAATTTCACCACAAACTCAGCCACTGATAGGTCTCCCTGTCGCAGGCTCAAAAACTCCGTCTTCAAATGGGCCCTCACATCCGCAGTGAAATACTTTTTAAAGAAAAATCTCCTAAATTCTGCCCAAGGCAGGGTAGCCGTGTCCACTGTCTTCTCAACTCCATCCCACCAGAGAGCAGCACCATCCTGGAGGTGAAAGACATCACAATGGACTCGATCCGGGTCTCCCAACTGCATATAGCGGAAGATCACCTCAAGCGAATGGATCCATCCCTCCGCTACCAGTGGATCAGTGGTGCCAGCAAAGTCCTTCGGATTCATCTTCCTAAACTGCTCATAAACAGTCCCAAGTCCAGCCCTCGGAGCGTCCACATGTTGCTCTAGGATACGGGCTAAGCCCGCTAGCACCTGCGTCCCAACATCCGCAGCTGGTGGAGGTGGCGGCGGTGGAGGAGGCGGTGGCTGCAGAGCACGTCCACGACGAGTGGCCATCTGTACGCAAGTTCAAATTCCCACATTCAAATTTCATGCCTTAGAAAAGATTTTCCTTAAACTTTTACAAGCTCGAAAATTAAAAGAATAAGCGGAAATGAACTTAAACAAATAGTAATAAATGCACTTAAATCTTACAGACTTTGAGGCGAGATCCCCTTGAGTTTCGGCAACCGGTAGTAGGCACAGACCAAACCAAGACCGTGCTCTGATACCAACTAAAACGACTAGCTACTACTACTCAAATAAATAAAAGAGAATAAAACGCGGGTTTTTAAAAATTTACTAAAAATTTCGGCATGACCCGTTTGTTTATAGAACAAACCCCCAAACGCAGACAGCAGTTCAAAATATTTTGAATAAAATCTCCCAAACATCCAACAAGCTCCAAAAGCAAAGTAACATGACAGCTGAGTGCCACACCGGGCAACCAAAAGTAAAAGCGATACAAGACAAATGTTTTTACGCAGGGAAACACATCCTGCTACCAATAAAACAAGAAAGTAGAAATGTAATTTATTACAGACACTCAAACTGAAGAGACACAACGAAAAAATAAATGGAGCCACGGTCAGAGGACTGCGCCTCCGGGAACCTCACCCAGGGGATCCTACCCCTCAGTCCACTGATACTCGTCCTCACCTGAAAGTAGGAAGAAGTTGGGTGAGTCTAAAAGACCCAGCAAGACTATGGGGGGGGGGGGTAACGAGTACTACATAGGTACAAGCACACAAAGAATTTAAAATAGTGCGTAACAAAATAATCGTTAGTGCCCCTGAACTTAAAAGTAATGAACATGTATAAAGAATAAATGCATGAATGTGACATGTGCAAGCCTAAGTCAAAAAACTCAATGAATAAAATAAAATGTACTGAACATGGTCATATGAATTTTGAGTGAACTCCGATCCATAAATTGTGACTCTGAGATTGCGATCATGATCATGGCTATAGTGCACAATGCCGCAAGGAGGTCGAGATGAAACCCAACTCGATCTTGCCCTATAATGGTAAGGGAGACCAGAATAGCTCCGGCCCCACACAAACACATGCTAAGGTAAGAAAACCCATAATGATTTGGTAAGAGAGGCCAAAACGTCTTTCAGCCCCACACGAACACATGAATATGTAGTCACAACCATCTCACTTCGTTCAAAAATAATTCTTTCCTTTATTGAATTTGAGACTTAGCATTCACATGTTGATGTAAAGTTTACGAAGATAATGACTCAATAAACATGCAAAGGACTTGATGGTGAATGACCGATGATGATGTAGGGGAGTTCCAAGGGCGGGAAATCTAACCCATGGTTAAAGCACTTAGGTAAATGAAGCGATACGCCCTAAAATCTTATAAACTACTCCCAGTCCCGAGCCTTTACCCAAATTTTGATCTCAACACTATTTATAATGCTCAAACCCGGACAGCAACACGTCTTCAAAATTCTATCCCTTCCCAAGGCTTGAAACTTAGGGAAAACTGCCCACTATTGTACTCCGTTCGAAACGTCTATTTCCCTAACATTATAAGGTACCACCAGCCCAAAACCCCTCTCCGAAATCCAGCCTCTAACCTGCTTTTAAACTTCACAATTTTGGACAGCCAAGAAGTCCCCAAAAATCTGCTCAACATCACTTTCTCAAATTCAACTCAAAGCCTATCGAATTGTCCCACAATCCTCAAACCACTATCCTAACATCAATGCCAACATCTAGGCTCATCCAAAAACACCTTAACAATCTCCATAACCCTTCGCTAATACTCATTCCCGGGCAACCCATCACATCCCCTAAGTCACTACAAAATTTCGAACAACCCCTCTACCAATCTGTAATCACATCCGACTCATTCTATTGCTACCACTGAACTACATATCACCCGTGGTAGCCCCTACATCATCACACCATCAACGAATACAAAAAAGAGATCGAAATCAGAAAGCATGGAACTGCCATTTTCGAAACAGAGGCTAAGCACACTTACTAATCAATCCAAGACTGTTAAAATCCATTAATCCACACGTAATATCCAAATAAAAATAAAAAATTCCCCAGGCAGGAACCTTCGGTTATGAGAAGGAACACACAGGGCACGCATTCATCATTCCATTTCTTAAAAAAAATCAAAAATGGGGAAATGCAACATATAACATCAAATGCAACACACAATAATCGTATATAAAATGCGAGGAATGAACCACAATCTTGCCTAGCTAGAATAGGCAAGAAAATCGATGAACCCAAAATAGAGATGGAATGGAATGGGAAGATACAAAGGAAATCGAGCTCATGCTTCACTCCTAGCAGGGCGTGGAACGAATTTCTGGAGAAGAAATCGAAACTCGAAGTTTTCCTGTGAAGAATCGAAGATGCCGAGCTCCCTTGAAGAAACAGGGAATCGGCTGCTCGGTGTGTGAGTGTGTGAGCGAGGAGGTGTGCATGTGTTTAGGTATTAGTGTGTGTGTGTGTGATATAAAATCTAGGGTTAAATCCAAACCTAGGTAAAAAGTGTCAATTAAAATTTAAAGTGCTAAACTAAGGTGATAACTTTACATTCCTAAATTAGTTCGCACCAAAATACACATTCGGATTTCCCAAATCAAAATAAAATATCGAATTCGATAGTCCGAAAATTAAAATACTAACCCTCGCAGAGATTTAAAAGAAATAGCTCAAGAGCATGGGAAAATTAAATTTAAAAGCGACTGACATCGAAAATTTAAAATAATTAAATAATATAAAATTTAAAACTGATTTAAGCAATTAAATACCAAAAATTAAAAATTATAAATATTAAAAAAGGTTTAGGCACAAAACTCAAATTATGGAAATTTTAGGCGTCACAGGGATGGTGATTTAGGAGACAGACCAAGGATATGAGTCTAATCCATAGATTTGCGTTTAGAACAATTTGAGCGGTTCGTCGTAAAACATATAACTCACTCATTTCTTATTCAAAAAGGATTTCGCTTGAAACCACGACTCCCTCGCACTTAGAACTAATTAAAGAAGTCATCTTCTGGGTATTATTCCTAACCAAACCATTTTATGAAAATTAAATTCCGGACAGCAGCTCACAAGTTAAAAATTCTGCACCTCATAGTTAAATAACCTAGAACTCAACCAAAACTTAACCAAATTACTTCTCGCTTGAACCGACATATTCCTAACGTCTTTGGCTAATTCCAGACCCGAGCCCTTAACCAAAATATGAATTTAACCCTGTTTTAAACATTAAATTCCGGACAGCAACTTAAACACCCAAAATTCTGCACCTCTTAGATCAAATGCTTAGAACTTAAGGAAAACTCAACCGAATTGAATTCCGCTTGAAACGTTGTTTCCTTAACATCCTAAGATACCACCAGCTCTGAGCCCTTCCCTAAATCCAGACTCGAGCCCTTAACAAAATTATGATTTTAACCCCCTTTTAAACACTCGTTTTCGGGCAGCCCAACATAGTCAAAAATTCTGCTCATTCCTATCTATTTTAACCAATCCAAAAACTTATCTATTTGTCCCCCAAGTTCCAAGCCACTATCCTAGGATCAAGATCAACACGTAGGCTTATCCAAACCCCTTAGACCTTGCCCCAAACCATCTCAACTATACTTAAGAATGGCAGCCCCTCAACACCCCAAAACCGATCCCAATTCCTCCTCAAGATCGAATGGTCCTCACCCCATCTAACAACCCAAATTCAAGCCATTCTAAACACTACCATGTGAACTACATTTCACCCATGGTAGCCCCTAATCCACCATCCAAATCAACACAAACAATATCATGAAATTTTCAAACCATCATGCTATAAAAAGAAACCTGAAATTTTTGAAATACAAGACATAAATTCTTGAATAAAACGTTAACTGCCTAGCACCATTTCAAACTCATTTTCAATCCAATCTTCATCAAGAAACCATAATATCACATTTTCTCAAGCATGAATGAATGACAAATCACGGCAGAAAAAAAAAAAAAGAAAACGGATCGAACAGGGCATTAAATTTTGACTGAAATTTTCGAACGTGTTCTTAAGATTTAAAAAGGATTTCGAAATGCAAACACACAATATATAATAATCTACATGATGGATAAAGAAACCCATAATCTTGCCTCACGTTACTGAGAATCGGAAAATGAGGGAGGGGATCTCGGCTGCTGCAAACGAGCTGGGAAAAAGGATGATGAAGCTCGACTAGCTTGCCTGGGGAGATGCTTCACCGGAAATGGGGTTGCTAGCGGCGGCCGAAGGTTGAAGGAGAAGAGATAGAAGTTGCCAATCCCTTGAGCGTGAGAAATGAGGAGGAAGAAATGAGAGGGATCGCGTCTGATGTTGGAGAAGGGGGAAATCTTTCAGGGCCGTGAGATATTGGGCTGAGAATCCCTTTTAATGGGCCGAAGAGGTGGGCTAGGGGATAGCTAGGGAAAATCCCTTAATGGGCTGAGATAATTCTTTAACGGGCCGAGCCACAACTTATTTTTTTAGTGCGCAAGAAATATAATGCAGAATATATAATAGGTAGTATTTTAAATAGTGTGTGTAAAAGTGTCAGGTCCAAATTATAGAAAATGCTCAAAGTTTGAAAATTTTAAGAATTAAACAATTTAAATATTCTGATGTCACGACAACGAGTAAAATATTTAAATAACAAGAAGAGCGATTAAAATAATTTTAAACAAACTAAACTAACGTTTAAAAGTATTTTAAATAAATACTCAAGCGAAAATAAAAATCTTTAAAATGATTTGGACAACTAAAAAGTATTTAAATAAATAAGCTAGACATTTAAAATAATTTAAAATAACTAACTGCTAAACTAAAGTTATTTCAAATAAACAAGCTAGACAATCGAAAATATTTAAATAATTAAGCTAAACAGTTAAAATCATTTAAAATAATAAACTAAATAATTAAAATTAAAAATAATTTAAATATGCAAGCTTAAACCTTTAAAATATTAAAACAATTAAATTTCACAATAAAAATTATTTTGACAAATAAACTTAAACAATTAAAAATATTAATTAAATAGTTAGTACAATAAAAATTATTTGAATAAATAATAAAATATTTTATTAACTCAAAATTCACATAATGAATTTAAATTAATTAAACCTAAAAATAATAATCCTAATATTTATTTGATTTAATACATGCGATTTAGTGGATTGGATTTTAGGCGCCACACCAACAGACGCATGGGATATCATTGAAAATATGGCAGAAAGTAATGTAGGATGGCTGGATTTGAAAAAAGGAGAAGAAAGCTTGTGTATTGGAGGTCGACGCATTGGCATCTCTGAATGCGAAGATTGATGCTCTTACACATCAAATGTCACTTATGCAGACATCACCAACAAATCAAGTACAGGTGAACATGCCCGAAGAGCAGCAGTTGTTTGAGGTGGATGCAGCCAATTTCGTGGGTAACCAAGGAAGGCAGCCGTACAACCCCTACAGCAATACATACAATCCTGGCTGGAAAAATCATCCCAAATTTTCATGAAAACATGCAGAGAATTCGGCCACTAATTCCAAACCAGTGGAGAAGAAGCCAAGTTTTGAGGAGATCATGATGAAGTATGTTGTTGGTACTGAGACTCAGTTGCAAAATCAGGAAGCGATGCTGCAAAAGTTAGAAACACAGATGAGCCAGATAGCAACACAACTGTCAACTAGGCCAACAGGAGCGTTGCCTAGAAATACTGAAAAAAATCCAAGAGCTATGAATTCTATCATGGTAGTTACAAGGTCACAAGCTGAAGGAGGAGAAGAGAATGTGGATGGTGAGGAGACATTGCAACCTAGCACTGACAAGAAGATGGAGGACAAGCCCAAATCTGCAGAATCGTTGCCTACAGGTAAAAGAGGTTCAGGTTGCATGTGAAAGCTAATTCTGGTATTCATGTATGCGTTAGCATTGTTATGTTCAAAAAGATTTTTGTACATGTGTTGAGCCATGAGATTTTGATTCGTTTGATTGAATTTAATTTTATGCACGGTTTATTATAGTTACAAGCACAATGCATGTTTTACAAAAATGAAAAAGTATTCTGCATTTTATATTTTCATAAGGATGAGTGAGAAATTCGAGACGTCATAAGCAAAATCAACTTTGAATTTAGTGACTGTTTTAGAGTTAGTCTATAAATAGAATACCAGGATCAGTTGAGGGAAGGAGCTCCAACCTTCGATAATTTTCAAGCAATCTACATGCTTTCAGCTCAACTGAAATTCAAACGCTCTCAAGCTAAACTGATTGAAGAATTAAAAGCACACTTTACAAGTTATATATCTGATAATTGAAGGATCATATTTTTGTTAAGTATTTAAGTGTAAATCATTGTAATTCAAATGAGTTGTGTACCGTATCTATTCAGTTAACATATATACTAGGAGTATCAGTTTTTGCTTTGTTAATTTCAAAATTGGATTGGGGTTGTAGTGACCCGCGCCGTGATCACCTACTAATCAGAACTTAAGCATGCATTTAACTTAATTAAACATAATCAGAGAAATAACAGCGGAAAATCTTAAAGATAAACAATTCCAAGATAAATAAATCTTGATACAACCAAATCGAATATATACCGAATAAAATCTTAATCTAGAAATCCTCTGATGACACTTGCTACCAAGCCCTGGTCACCGATCAACTACTGATCTCGCTCCTAGTCCACCTGCAAAACCTGCCCCGTCGAATAAGGTGTCCAAGATATAAGCAGGGACGTGAGCGCTAACGCCCAGTACGTAAAGTATTGAATATACAGGTCTATATGATGCATGCAACATGAACTATGAATGATCTGGGTAACTGGGATCATATCTGGAAAATCATGCTCAGTTCATAGGCGCTTCCAGTATGCGCACGCTGCTCCGAAGATCCAGTGGGTGCCACACATACTGAACCCGATCTTGGACTATCACCGTCCTGGGTAAAAACCGTACACGCTGCCCCGTCAGTCTAGTAGGTGTCACACGGTACCCGATCGTTTAATAACAACAACCCTAGGGCTGAGCGACTCTAGAACAACTGGTTATCTCAAAAGGATAACAGGCTCAACATGGTATGCAAATGCCGCATACAAATCATGAACAGTAAATCATGCATATTATGACAGATAATAATGCAACACATAATTATGCAACACATAAATATGTATATTCATCTGGCTATCTTAGTCTGTACTTACGTACCTTAGTTCTACTAGGCAAGCTATACCAGCTCTAAAGTCCAAGCCTATAATCCGCACTACAATGCAAAAATACTCATGCATTATAACAATATTCTAAAACCTTAACTGCGCTATAGCATACTCCCTATTTACTATAAGGAGTCAAAGCTATACATGCGTCCGTCGTCAGCCCGCTGATGACGATTGCCCCAGAACTTGGGCACCACTTCGCAGCAACCCTGGAGCGCCTCGCCAACCTCCGGACCAAGCCTAGGAAGGATGGAATCACTCCTAAACTCCTAAAACTAGTCTGAAACCGAGAGAGAAAGATAGGAATTGGTGTGAAATTGTGGCCCTCGAAACCCATATTTATAGGCCACGATCGGAAGCTCCGATCGTAGGATCGAAAGCTCCGATCTCCACCTGCAGCTACATGTTCAATCCTCGAAGACACTTGGCACTGGACAGGGATCGGAAGCTCCAAACTGATCGGAAGCTCCGAACTGGTTCGGAAGCTCCGATCGAACCGCTTCTTCCGAACTGTTTTTGGGTGCTTCCGAACTGGTTTTGGACCCCCGGGACTTACCCTACCATTTTCGGACGTTCCGGATCTGATTTTCCACTTATTTTAACCAAATAAGGACTCCTTAAACATGTTTTGACACTTTTAAAATTATATGTCATTTTCTAACATGTTTAAAATCATCTAATCTTGTAAAATGAAACCGGGCTACTACATTCTCCCCCTACTTAAGATATTTCGTTCTCGAACAATCTTAAGTACTGAATGCAGTAAAATACTGAATAAACATATTAAGTACCGATATGGACTTGAATAAGAACAACACGTTCTTTATTCTCTCATTATCAATCATCACTGTGTCCTGATGAAAAATTGTAATCACTTGACAACTCAAAATCATATCTCTAATCTCATGGAAAAACCACCCAAATAAGTCTTACAATCACTTAATAAAAAACCCAAATCACCATGCTGATCATATCCCCGATCACTATCTAAAACTCTACTAAGGCCAGACTATACTGATCGAATCTCCTGGTTCTTCCCCAGTACCACCTGCGAAAACTTTCCATCCAGAATGTACTCTTGTCAAAGAATCCTTTCCAAGACCATTCTGTCAACGGAAACTAAAATCTGTATCTCTGAGAAAGTCAGACGATAACTTTCAATTATCTTGGCACTAATCCAGTACCAATATAAAATTCATAAGAATATTCCTTTTGGTAATTATACCCCTTGCTATAACTGCGCAAAATATCAAGACTCGGGTAGCCTCCCCCAATAGCCTATTTGGAATAAACCTCCCAGAAAACACCGGCGTAGGCCGCGCTTCCTATCCCGTCTTTGAACAATCCAGCACAGTTCTCAGCACCTGGTATAATGCATCACTAAAAGTATGATGAAAATCCATCATCAATAAACAATTACTCAAACACTGAGTATCTGAGGAAACAAGTCAACTCTGGCACTATGTCAAATCACTGACTTTTTGAATCAAAGGAAAAATCCTAGAACTGATCATCTGAAAACTAGCACAACTCTAATCCTTGGTTATGCAAATATCAACTAATTCAACACAGTTGAATATTGATCAGAAAATACATGGAATTTAAATTTAGAAAATTCCCAAATCATAAATCCACATAATTGTCAGAATACAACTTATTAACATTCTGTTATCACAAAACAGAATTATCAAACGGAATACTCAAATACATCATCCGTCAAAATCATTCTGAGTGTCATCATTCTTTTCTGACTGCATCTGAGATCCCTGCAAAGCATAAATCAGACCCTGCATCCGAGACTGTTGACCATCTCCATGATGCCTACTCTGGGTCCTCTGCTGCACTGATGCCTCAGACTGTCTACTCACCTGAGATCCCATCCTAGATGCTTGTCCCCTCTGTCCGCTACGCTTGGGACAATCTCTCTTGAAGTGATCAACACTTCCACAGATGAAACAAGCTCCAGCAGCGGCTCAACAATTCTCAGTGGGATGATCTCTCCCACAATGATCACACTGCAACTTTTTCTTGCCCGACTAACGAGTCTCACCAGATCCTGTAGATGAAGAAGATCCGGATTTCTTAAACGACTGAGTACGGGGACCCAAATAACTCGTGGGTCTTGACGAGATAAATGACCTGTTGCGTCGAATGCTGTCCTCTGCCTGGTGACATCAACTCACTAAACCCTCGTAATTCATGTCATCTCCCACAGCAACTCGGTCATGAATCTCTAGATTAAGGCCTTGGAGGAACAGATTATACTTCGCCTCTGAACTATCGAAAATCTGGGGGCAATAAGGCAACAACTCAAAGAAATTCAACTCCTACTCCTCAATCGACATTGATCCCTGCCGCAAACCCAGCAACTCACTTGTCTTCGTCTGTCGGAGAGCAGGAGGAAAATACAGCTTATGAAAAGCCGTGCAGAACTCATCCCAGGTAGCAACTCCTCGGGCTACAATAAAAGGCGCAGAAGTAGAATCCCACCACTTCCGAGCTCGTCCTTCGACCAGGAAATCAAGAGTCTCCATCCGCTGCTCCTCAGTGCATCGGAACACCCGGAAACAAACTTCCATACGTCGTAGCCAGTTTCCCGCATCCTTCGGTGACTCTCCTCCGACAAAAGGCTTCGGACCCATCTGCATAAACCTATGCATGCTGAAACACTTGTGATCATCATGGCGATGGTGATGACGGCCCCGACGATGCTCTCGATCGTCCTGATCACCCCAGCGTCCACCTATGCTGCCTTGACTACTCTCGTCACCATGACCCGCCATCTACACGATGATTAAAGGTTAAACTCAATTCCAATAATCTAGTTCCCAAGATTACTATGCATGCTCTGATACCATAAATGTAGTGACCCGCGCCGTGATCACCTACTAATCAGAACTTAAGCATGCATTTAACTTAATTAAACATAATCAGAGAAATTACAGCAAAAAATCTTAAAGATAAACAATTCCAAGATAAATAAATCTTGATACAACAAAATCGAATATATACCGAATAAAATCTTAATCTAAAAATCCTTTGTTGACCCTTGCTACCAAGCCCTGGTCACCGATCAACTACTGATCTCGCTCCCGGTCCACCTGCAAAACCAGCCCCGTCGAATGGGGTGTCCGAGATAAAAGCAGGGACGTGAGCGCTAACGCCCATTACGTAAAGTATTGAATATACAGGTCTATATGATGCATGCAACATGAACTATGAATGATCTGGGTAACTGGGATCATATCTGGAAAATCATGCTCAGTTCATAGGCGCCTCCAATATGCGCACGCTGCTCCGAAGATCCAATGGGTGCCACACATATTGAACCCGATCTTGGACTATCACCGTCCTGGGTAAAAACCGTACACGCTGCCCCATCGGTCCAGTGGGTGTCACACGGTACCCGATCATTTAATAACAACAACCCTAAGGCTGAGCGACTCTAGAACAACTGGTTATCTCAAAAGGATAACAGGCTCAACATGGTATGCAAATGCCGCATACAAATCATGAACAGTAAATCATGCATATTATGACAGATAATAATGCAACACATAATTATGCAACACATAAACATGTATATTCAGCTGGCTATCTTAGTCTGTACTTACGTACCTTAGTTCTACTAGGCAAGCTATACCAGCTCTAAAGTTCAAGCCTATAATCCGCACTACAATGCAAAAATACTCATGCATTATAACAATATTCTAAAACCTTAACTGCGATATAGCATACTCCCTATTTACTATAAGGAGTCAAAGCTATACCTGCGTTCGTCGTCAGCCTGCTGATGAAGATTGCCCCAGAACCTGGGCACCACTCCGCAGCAACCCTGGAGTGCCTCGCCAACCTCCGGACCAAGCCTAGGAAGGACGGAATCACTCCTAAACTCCTAAAACTAGGCTGAAACCGAGAGAGAAAGATAGGAATTGGTGTGAAATTGTGTGTAACGCCCCATTTTTATCTTAAATGAGTTTATTTGAGTTAATCGGAGAATTCAGAGTTCACGATCCGATTTGATTTTGATCAAGGTCCTTTTTGCAAATTTTGGAAATTTCAGGGACTAAAACGCAAATTTAGAGATTTATATATTATCTACACTTAGAATTCATTTGACTAAGTCTCTTATCCTTTCTCTCCTTCCCTTCCATCGGCTAAACTCCATTGAAGACGCCTCTTGGAGCTTTTGAGCTTCCAGAATTCAGTCCGAGCTCGATCCGGCCGTTGGAAATTATTTCTGAAGGCAGTTTAGCGATCACGGCTGCGAGAGCTTCGTTCTATCGTAAGTTTTTCTACGATCAGATACATTCTAGTTTTTGGATGTTGTTAGAATCGTTCTAGATTCGAGTATGTTGTTCTCTACAGAGTTCTGATCGTTTATTATCTGTCGGTTTTGAATTTGAGCGATGTTCGGAATTTTTATGATTTTTGGAAGCCATTTTCAAAAATTGTGATTTGAGATTTGTTGGGATTGCCTTGTTTTGGTTGTCTTAGCATTGTTATGAGGTTATATCAGTATTGAACTGCTGTCTGCATTTACGGTTTGTTCAGTTTATAGCCGTTATGCCGTCGGTTTGAGTTTTGAAGATTTGAACCGTTTTTTAAGTTGTTGAACTCGAATTGTAAGTTGATCTTGGTTATTGATCTTGTATTTCATCTGGACAGATTCGTTTGGAGTTTGTCAAGCCAGAGTTAACAGCGTTTTGTTCGTTAAGAGTTGGACGAATATCGGTAAAGAGTTTTCTTTGAACCGTCGTTTGTTTTTAGGTTGTATATATGTTGATACAATCTTTTGTTGTAGCGTTTCCAGAGTTGGAGCTACTTACCTTGAAAGGTAAAAGAAGTCATCGTCGCGGGATAGCATACTCGGGACAGTTGGTTCTCGAGTTTTCCCTTTCAAATCACATATTGCTTCAATACTTGTTCTAGCATGTGGAACTTGTATTTGTTGGTTGATTGAGTTTCGTTATGTGATTTTGCTTATATTTATGCTATGCATTCATCTTGAGCCTACTTTGTTTACAGCGGGCAGAACCGCCCTTTTTGTTTTAGACGTTTGGGAACTATGATTGAGTGGCCTAGGTCGTAGTCCTTTCGCCTAGTGCTAGAATACTCATTATGGTTGCTCAAAGTCTAGAGGAGTGGGATACGTGGCACCACCTCGATTGGGAGAGTCGGTGAGTTGTTACGTGATCTCATCCTTGGGATCCCAAAAGCACAGCAGCAATCCCTCATTTATCAGATTTGATAACCCGTTTTAAAGACATGCATTAATTACGTTAACATTGATTACTTGTTACCTTGAAAGCATGTTTATTGAATTTATTACTTGCTATGTTGCTTTTACTGGGATTATCTTTCTCACCGATTATCCGGCTGTTGCTTTGTTTTGTATGTGTACTTGGCAACAGGTGGGGCAGGACCAAGTCAGCGTAGGCCTGGCTAGCAGCAAGAGGGAGAGCTAGTAGTGAGACTCGGTTTAGAAAGTCGTGTCAGCATGTCTACCTAGTTGTATTGGAACATGTTTAGATATCGAACTTCGTTTTGTTGTTGTATTGATTATGCGAGCTGTGTTTAAAGATTGTCATTACAATCCATTACTTTTGAATGTTTGTGTAACCCTAGAACTTCATGTATTAGTTGGAGAACTTGTGATTGCAATGCATGATATTATTTTGTGGGTTTTGGACTCAAGTTTCTAGCATGAATTCTGTTATTTTTTGCCCTGTTTCTGTCGCCGCTCGATCAGTAGAATATCACCGATCGAGCGAGGGCAAGCGTTGCAGTTCTCTGTTTTAAATTTTGTGGCTCGCTCGATCCGCAAGATCTTGCGGATCGAGCGAGGGCTGGTTTTCTCGGGCAGAACCATTTAATTTTTTGGCTCGCTCGATCGGTAAGATCTTACCGATCGAGCGGAGCACTGTTTAAAAAAAAAAAAATTTTTTTGCTTTGATTATTGGATATTAGTTTGGACTAATTGTTGTTTAATTATCGAGATTAGATGTTTAGAATCGAGGTCTCACATTAAGTGGTATCAGAGAGCTTTAAGATTCTTGGTTGAACTAGAGTGAGCGGGATAGATCGAGTCTGCGTGTATTGGCTCCTCGCATGTGTTTGAATTATTTAACTGTGTACTTAATTCCATGCGAGCATGCTTTATTGTTTGATAATTATTTGAATTACGTGATTATGTGATTTAAATAATAAAGCATGATCTGCTTGAGTTATGTTTGTTTCTGTTATCGACTGGTATCCGGTATTTCAAGCGGTTGTAAGGGCACTGATTGTAGCGATTGAGATATATCGTGTCCTAACCTTTGATTATCAGATGGGTCCTCGTCGAGTGATAAACAGAAACACACCGCCAGTTATTCCTACGACTGAGCAAGCTAGCACTGAAGTTGATCAATTGGATGCTTCAGCGACTCCTATGGAAACCTTGCTGAAGAGGTTTCAGTCTTTCAAACCGCCTTTGTTGTTGGGTTCAGAAAATCCAGTTGACTGTGAGAGTTGGTTGGATGATATGGATCAGTTGTTTGATTCCATTGACTACACCTATGACCGCCGAATCAGGTTAGTAATTCATCAGCTGCGTGGTGGTGCTAAGAGCAGGTGAATCATGACAAAGAAAGCAATAGAGAGTAGAGGTACGGAGGTTACTTGGACTCTTTTTAAATCTGAGTTTTATAAGCGGTTTTTCCCTATCTCGTATCGTAAGGATAAGGGAGCAGAGTTGCAAATCTGAAGCAAGGGAATCTGAACATCGAAGAGTACGTTGCCAAGTTTGATAGTCTGTTGCATTTTGCACCGCTAATTGCCGAAGATGAAGAAGCTAAGGCAGATCAGTTCATAAATGGGTTGAACCCCGACGTCTTCACGTTGGTTAACACCAACAGGCCTAACAACTTTGCGGATGCCATGAATCACGCAAAGGGAGCAGAAGCAGGCTTGTGGAGGCAAAGAGGTAATCAGGTGGCACCTCAGCAACAGAGGCAGTATCAGAACCAACCGTCTCAGTATCAGAATCAACCATCTCAGCATCAGAACCAGCAGCAGAGGTATGAAGGTGGTAGCAGTGGGGGAAACAGAAAGGATCAGTACAAGGCAAGAGGTAAACAGTTCAAAAGGCAGGGGAACAGTTTGTCTAGTTCCAGTGGTTCCCGACAGTTTGGTTCAGGACAGAGCTCTGGATCATCATCCTTGTACTGCAGCAAGTGTGGAGGAAGACACTCACCGGATCAGTGTGTGGGAGTCTTTGGAAATTGTAACACCTGTCAGCAACCGGGACACTTCTCTAAGGTGTGCCCACAGCGTAATAGAGATAGAACTCAGAGTGGGAGTTCATCTAGACCTGAAGCTCAGCCTGAGAGGCAGTCTTCTGCAGTTCACTCTTTCCAACCTCAGCAGCAGCAGAACAGACAGGGAGGTAGTACCAGTGCAAATCAGCCTCCGAGACAGCAAGCACGAGTCTTTGCTCTGACAGAGGATCAGGCTCAAGCAGCACCTGACGATGTTATAGCAGGTAACTGTTCGATTTTCGGTTATTCTGCTCATGTATTGATAGATACAGGTGCTTTCCATTCCTTTATCTCTGAGAAATTTGTGTTATTACATTCTTTGCCTACTGAGTTGTTGCCTACAGTAGTAGCTGTTACTTCACCTTTCGGTGGAGGAATTGTTTCTATCCGATTAGTCAGGAACTGTGAACTGTGTTTTGAAGGAAATTTGTTAGAATTCGACTGTATTGTACTTGGACTATCATATTTTGCTTGTATTGTCGGTATAGATGCTTTAACCAAGTACAGGGCAACAGTCGATTGTTTTCTGAAAGTTGTCAGGTTCAGACCTGAAATGGCAGACGATTGGAAATTCTTTGGTAAGGGTTCTCGATCTAGAATTCCTTTGATTTCAGTGTTATCTATGACTCCTTTGCTACAGAAAGGTGCAGAAGGATTTTTGGTGTATGCAGTTGATGTACTGAAATCTAGCCCAGCTTTGGTAGACTTACCGGTGGTTAGAGAATTTGCTGATGTGTTTCCGAAAGATGTTCCAGGTTTGCCACCTATTCGAGAAATCGAATTCAGTATTGACTTAGTGCCAGGTACTCAACCTATTTCAAAAGCTCCTTATCGTATGGCACTTATTGAATTGAGAGAGTTGAAGGAACAACTTGAGGATTTGATTGCCAAGGGATACATCAGACCTAGTGTATCGCCTTGGGGTGCTCCTGTGCTTTTTGTTCGGAAGAAGGATGGTTTTATGCGGCTCTGTATCGACTACCGCCAATTGAATCAGGCTACAGTTAAGAACATGTATTATTTACCCCAAATAGATGACCTTTTTGATCAGCTGCAGGGTTATTATGTCTATTCAAAAATTGATCTGAGGTCAGGTTATCACCAGTTGAGAGTGCGAGAGGAAGACGTTCCTAAGACCGCATTCAGAACGAGGTATGGTCATTTTGAGTTTATATTCATGCCGTTCGGTTTGACTAATGCTCCAGCTGTTTTATGGGTTTGATGAACCGTATCTTTCAGCGTTATTTAGATGAGTTCATCATTATCTTTATCGATGATATTCTTATCTACTCAAATAACCGTACTGACCATGCAGAGCACTTGAGGATCGTATTGCAGATTTTGCGAGTTGAGCAGTTGTTTGCCAAGCTGTCGAAATGTGAATTCTTGTTAGAATGAGTTGTTTTCCTCGGTCATATTATTTCTGAAGATGGGATTTCTGTCGATCCCAGCAAGATCGAAGCGGTAATGAATTGGCCTAGACCAACGTCAGTACCTGAGATCCGAAGCTTCAGGGGTTTAGTGGGTTATTATCGCAGAATCATAGAGGGTTTCTCGTCTATTTCCAAGCAAATTACCCAGCTGACTCAGAAGAATGCACCTTTTTCCTGGACTTCAGATTGTAAGGCTAGCTTTGTTGATCTGAAGAGGAGACTGACCAGTGCTCCGATTCTTTCTATTTCGAAGGGTACTGGAGGTTTCACAGTCTATTGTGATGCTTCTAACCGAGGCTTAGGTTGCGTTCTTATGCAGCATAAGCATGTGATAGCGTATGCATCGAGGCAGCTGAAACTGCACAAGACTCGTTATCCGGTTCATGATCTTGAACTAGCTGCGATTGTATTTGCTCTGAAGATCTGGCATCACTATCTTTATGGTGAGTCTTTTCGAGATCTTTTCTGATCATAAGAGTCTTAAGTACTTGTTTTCACAGGCAGAGCTGAATATGAGACAGAGAAGATGGTTAGATCTGTTGAAGGATTTTGACTGCGAAATCAAGTATTATCCGGGAAAGTCAAATGCAGTTGCAGATGCCTTGAGCCGAAAGATTTGTTCTCTATCTCTTTCGACTATCGGTATTTCTCAGTTGATCGATGATTGTTTCACTTCTGGTTTAGAGTTTGAAACAGATAGGGATACTATCAGAGTGTTTTCTATTCAAGCCGAGCCGGAGTTGTTTGTTGCAATCAGAGAAGCACAGAAGTCTGAGCCGAGCATTCAGGTTTCAGTAGAGAAAGTCAGATCGGGACATCAGTCTGAATTCCAGGTTAGAGATGATGTTTTGTTGGTGAATAACCGTATTGTTGTGCCTGATATTCCGGAGTTGAGACAGCGTATTCTTCGAGAGGCTCATTGCAGTCGGTTCAGCGTTCATCCTGGAGGTCGTAAGATGTACAACGATTTGAAGATTCAGTTCTGGTGGAAGAGAATTAAGAGCGACATCGCGAGGTTTGTATCTCGGTGTTTGAACTGTCAGCAAGTGAAAGCAGAGCGAAAACGACCGGGTGGTCTGTTGCACAGCCTATCTGTTCCTGAATGGAAATGAGATCACATTTCTATGGATTTCGTCACGAATCTACCACGATCCGTTCGAGGATGCGATGCCATTTGGGTAGTAATCGACCGATTGACGAAGTCTGCATGTTTTATTCCTTATAGGATGACGTATCGTCACGGTCAGATGGCTGAATTGTATGTTAGCAATGTTGTGAGATTGCATGGGATGCCGAAGTCGATCGTTTCAGACAGAGATCCTAGATTCACTTCGCACTTCTGGCATAGTCTTCAGGAGGCACTTGGTACTCGATTGCATCTGAGTACAACTTATCATCTTCAGACGGATGGACAGTCAGAGCGGACTATTCAGACGTTAGAGGATATGCTGCGAGCGGTAGTGCTAGACTTTGGCACTAGTTGGCAGGATTCTTTGCCTCTTGTCGAGTTTTCTTACAACAACAGCTTCCAAGCGAGTATCGGTATGACGCATTTTGAGGCTTTGTACGGCAAGAAGTGCCGATCTCCATTGTTTTGGGATGACTTGTCCGATTCACCAGATTTGGGACCGGATATGCTTCGAGATATGGCAGAACAGGTTAAGGTCATTCAGTCGAGAATGAGGTCCGCTCAAGATAGACAGGCTAAGTATGCGAACGTCAGGCGTAGACCTCTGAGCTTCAAGCAAGGAGACCGTGTTTTCCTTAAGATTTCTCCATTCAGAGGCACTGTTAGATTTGGGAAGAGAGGTAAGTTATCTCCGAGATTCATCGGGCCGTACGAGATTCTCGAGAAGATAGGCGATCTTGCCTACAGACTTGCACTTCCTCCGTCTTTATCTGGTATTCACGACGTTTTTCACGTCTCTATGCTGCGGAAGTATCATCCAGATCCTTCACATATCCTTCAGCTTGACGAAGCCGAGTTAGATGAGACTCTGAGCTATTTTGAACGACCGATTCAGATCCTTGATCGAAAAGAAAAGCAACTCAGAACCAAGTTCATTCCGTTAGTGAAAGTGCAATGGAGCCATCACGGTTTTGAGGAAGCGACTTGGGAGATAGAATCTGACATGAGACAGCAATTTCCGGAGTTGTTCGGATGACGTGAGTTCTTCTTACTATCTTTAGTTCTTATTCTATCTTATGAGTTGTGGTTCTCGTTGATTTCGAGGACGAAATATCTTTTTAGTAGGGGAGAATTGTAACGCCCCGTTTTTATCTTAAATGAGTTTATTTGAGTTAATCGGAGATTTCAGAGTTCACGAGCCGATTTGATTTTGATCAGGGTCTTTTTTGCAAATTTTGGAAATTTCAGGGACTAAAACGCAAATTTAGAGTTTTATATATTATCTACACTTAGAATTCATTTGACTAAGTCTCTTATCCTTCCTCTCCTTCCCTTCCATCGGCTAAACTCCATTGAAGACGCCTCTTGCAGCTTTTGAGCTTCCAGAATTCAGTCTGAGCTCGATCCGGCCGTTGGAAATTATTTCTAAAGGCAGTTTAGCGATCACGGCTGCGAGAGCTTCGTTTTATCGTAAGTTTTTATACGATCAAATACATTCTAGTTTTTGGATGTTGTTAGAATCGTTCTAGATTCGAGTATGTTGTTCTCTACAGAGTTCTGATCGTTTATTATCTGTCGGTTTTGAATTTGAGCGACGTTCGGAATTGTTATGATTTTTGGAAGCCATTTTCGAAAATTGTGATTTGAGATTTGTTGGGATTGCCTTGTTTTGGTTGTCTTAGCATTGTTATGAGGTTATATCAGTATTGAACTGCTGTCTGCGTTGCGGTTTGTTCAGTTTATAGCCGTTATGCCGTCGGTTTGAGTTTTGGAGATTTGAACCGTTTTTGAAGTTGTTGAACTCGAATTGTAAGTTGATCTTGGTTATTGATCTTGTATTTCATCTGGACAGATTCTTTTGGAGTTTGTCAAGCCAGAGTTAACAGCGTTTTGTTCGTCAAGAGTTGGACGAAGATCGGTAAAGAGTTTTCTTTGAACCGTCGTTTGTTTTTAGGTTGTATAGATGTTGATACAATCTTTTGTTGTATCATTTCCAGAGTTGGAGCTACTTACCTTGAAAGGTAAAAGCAGTTATCATCGCGGGATAGCATACTCGGGATAGTTGGTTCTCGAGTTTTCCCTTTCAAATCACATATTTCATCAATACTTGTTCTAGCATGTGGAACTTGTATTTGTTGGTTGATTGAGTTTCGTTATGTGACTTTTGCTTATATTTATGCTATGCATTCATCTTGAGCCTACTTTGTTTACAGCGGGCAGAACCTCCCTTTTTGTTTTAGACGTTTGGGAACTATGATTGAGTGGCCTAGGTCGTAGTCCTTTCGCCTAGTGCTAGAATACTCATTATGGTTGCTCAAAGTCTGGAGGAGTGGGATACGTGGAACCCCTTCGATTGGGAGAGTCGGTGAGTTGTTACGTGATCTCATCCTCGGGATCCCAAAAGCACAGCAGCAATCCCTCGTTTATCAGATTTGATAACCCGTTTTAAAGACATGCATTAATTACGTTAACATTGATTACTTGTTACCTTGAAAGCATGTTTATTGAATTTATTACTTGCTATGTTGCTTTTACTGGGATTATCTTTCTCATCGGTTATCCGGCTGTTGCTTTGTTTTGTATATGTACTTGGCAACAGGTGGGGCAAGACCAAGTCAGCGTAGGCCTGGCTAGCAGCAAGAGGGAGAGCTAGTAGTGAGACTCGGTTTAGAAAGTCGTGTCAGCATGTCTACCTAGTTGTATTGGAACATGCTTAGATATCGAACTTCGTTTTGTTGTTGTATTGATTATGCGAGCTGTGTTTAAAGATTGTCGTTACAATCCATTACTTTTGAGTGGTTGTGTAACCCTAGAACTTTATGTATTAGTTGGATGTGATTGCAATGCATGATATTATTTTGTGGGTTTTGGACTCAAGTTTCTAGCATGAATTCTGTTATTTTTTGCCCTGTTTCTGTCGCCACTCGATCGGTAAAATATCACCAATCGAGCGAGGGCAAGCGTTGCAGTTCTTTGTTTTAAATTTTTTGGCTCAGTCGATCCGCAAGATCTTGCGGATCGAGCGAGGGCTGGTTTTCTCGGGCAGAACCTTTTAAGTTTTTGGCTCGCTCGATCGGAAAGATCTTACCGATCGAGCGGAGAACTGTTTCAAAAAAAAAAAAAATTTTTTTTTGCTTTGATTATTGGATATTAGTTTGGACTAATTGTTGTTTAATTACTGAGATTAGATGTTTAGAATCGAGGTCTCACATTGTGGCCCTCGGAACCCATATTTATAGGCCACGATCAGAAGCTCCGATCGTAGGATCGGAAGCTCCGATCTCCACCTGCAGCTACGTGTTCAATCCTCGAAGAAACTTGGCACTTGACAGGGATCGGAAGCTCCGAACTGATCGGAAGCTCCAATCGAACCGCTTATTCCGAACTGTTTTCGGGTGCTTTCGAACTGGTTTTGGACCCCCGGGACCTACCCTACCATTTTGGGACGTTCCGGATCTGATTTTCCACTTATTTTAATCAAATAAGGACTCCTTAAATATGTTTTGACACTTTCAAAATTATATGTCATTTTCTAACATGTTTAAAATCACCTAATCTTGTAAAATGGAACCGGGCTACTACAGGAGTTTTATAAGTTGTAAGATTCAAAGTATTCTAGTGATATCCTTCTAATCTTGAAAGAATAAGTGACATAGGAGTTGTTAAATCTTCGAACATCCAGAAACAATATCTTGGATATTTACTTTCAATCGACCTTCTTTCTAGTCATTACATATATTGTTCTAATCTATTAGTTGACTTAATTTTGCACATACATTTATTAGTTAACTGATATCGACAATCGAAAAAGATTGAGTTCGGTTACCAACCTAACTAAATTCAATTTAAAGAAGGAAAATTCATTGTATGTGTTTATTCAACACCCCTTCAAAACACCCGACCAATCCCTACAAGATTAAAGACCGTTTCGGTTTATCTTGTTTGTGATGTGACAAAAATGTCCATCGATCCCTCTCAAAATATAAACATATTTGATCCCTAATGCTATTCAATCGTTACATACTAACAGAAAGACGGGCCAAAACGGTTTTGAACCCAAAGTACAAGAGGAGAAAATGTAATTATATTGTGATAAGAAGTTATCCTCAATGAATTTGGGAAGAAAAGAATCATGGAAACGTCGATCATTTTCTTTATAATAAAGTTATTCTCAATCTTGTGTTTCATAGTGGTGGTTGGGCGTAGCCAAGTGGAAGAAAACTTTTTTTGTTTTATTGAAATGACCGAGTGGAAGATTTCACTCCAAAGTAAATGCAAGAAAACAAAATAAGGATATCCGTGTCAAAGTTGTAAACTAATTAGTTAGTGCCCCATATGATGTTTCTCATGTTTAAACTACGTGGATAGAACTGTATATTAAATTTGACTCATATTGGCACTCCATTGAATCCAACAAATAATTCCATCTCCATACCTTCTATAAACATACTAAATCGTATATCCGCACGAATGTCTCTTTGTATTTATCTGATCGTAACTTATCTTTTAAGTTAACTCCACACAAAAATTTCTACGAAATAATTTCACGGGTTAATTTTGTGTGAAAAATCTTCTATTTAATCCGACTTTTGAATATTACTTTTTTATGTTAAAAATAATATTATTATTTTATAGTATAAATGATTCAAATTGACACATCTCATAGCTAGATACAATCCGTAAGATCATCTTAAAAGAAACGTACTCTAACTCAAAGCTGCTCAAATAAGCGAGCTAATCTTAATATTACTACTTACGAGGGAGGCAAAATTCAGGTTTTTCCAAGCTTATGACTCCCAGTAATCTCAAATATGGATAACATTAATTCAAAAGGCCTCTTCATCTAGTCAAGACATTGGCCAAACACCTTTTTCACCAAAGACTACAGAAGGCCATAAAATCCTTCTCTTGCTAAAGTACATATAATATTCAACAATATAGAAAGATTGGCTCATGCTCCCTTGGCTTTATGTAAAATACATTGAACATAAGTATTTACTTTTTCTACTTTTGTTCTAGCTTTATATTGCTCATTTCATATCCATGGTAGGTTATTAAATGGAAAAATAAGTAAATACTCATTCATTCATACAGACTAGGGGTGAGTTTTCGGTATACCGTAACAAAAATATCGGTGTGAAAAAAAATTCATATCGATACCGAAATTTCGAAATTTTGGTATGGAAAAAATCGATATTGATATGGTACAGATAACGAAAAAAACTTCGGTATACTGAAAAAATATATGTATATCGAAAAAAATTCGTTAAGGTATCTCGATAATTCGGTATTTTTGGACGGTATGTCAGCCCTACAATCGACATATAACGAAGGGGTGAAATTTTTCCCAAATTTTTGATATATATATATATATATATATATATTTATTTTTTTTTTTGAAAAACAAATTGCGAATAAAATCTAAATATTCAAACAAGAATCTTGAGTTGTAAAATAAAAAAATAAATTTTTATTGTTAAAGTATTTAGAAAATAAAATATATGTGTGAGGATTTTCTGGGCTTTACATGAGATTAACCTAATCAATCTTACTTCTCCTATATAACATAATAATATGTTAGTGAAAATGACAGGAAGTCAACTACACTTAGTCAAATCTACTTAAATCAAGAAGTCGGCTTCCCATTAATTTATTAATTTTTAAGTTCTTGAAATTATTATAAAGTTCAAACAAAATAAATTACAGATTATTGAAGGAGAGACCGAGAGGGTTCCCACGGGATGATGTTCCAACTTCCAAGCATAAGTTTTGGTTTGTTTTGTTTTATTTTATTCCCATGTATAACAAGTCAGTTAATGAAAAATTAGAAGATTAGCAATATAATTATGTACGAATAATATATAACGGTAAATGTTCTAAATTTTAATATTGTAGATACAATTTTTAAATGAAAAACACATACTGCACAAAATATTAAATACACAAAAATTGATTCACACGAGGTCGCCATGTGTAACGGATCTGAAACATATAATAATAATAATAATAATAATAATAATAATAATAATAAATTAAGCAAATACATTTTTTAATGTAGGTAAATGCATAATAATAATAATAAATATAATGATAAAATAAATTAAGCAATGACATTTTTTAATGTAGGTAAATGCACTTATACTTGGATAAACCTTAGGAATATGACGTACTATGCCCCCACCGTCCATTTATTTTGTCATAATATTTTGTTAACATAGTTTTAGCTTTTTTTTTAATGGAGCAATGGTCGTTACTGGTAGGTGTATATTGGATAAACTCACGAGTTGAATATAATAGTTTGCAACATATGTCAATTAGATAAATTGCAGTAAGTAATGTACGGCAGACTCGTCAATAAAGTATTGATATATAATTGAATCTATGAGTAATTTGTCTCAAACGCACTTGCTATATCAACTTAAACACTTCTTTTAAAGTTATACAACTTTTATAGTGAGCCGAACCCGAATCACTAAAGTAAATAGTTGCGTTCGGACCTTTCGAATCCCCAGATCGATGCTTTCGATTTCTCATGTGCCAGTGCACTGTTGATGCTTCCGATCTCTCACTACATGACCTAACTATTGATCGGATCTTCCAATTCATGTTCGAAAGTTTTGAACTAACCAACTACTTCCGAACTACACTTTGGACGTTTCGAACCCTTCATTAGTTCCGAAGACATTTTTTTTGGTTCCAAACTTGGTTCAACACTTGATAGGCTTAAATAATGATCTCCTAAATATTTTTAGCATTTAATTGACCTAAAAAGTGCACTCGGTTCACTACCGTTTTAATTTGGATTACATCAGTCAATGTTGAATTTTTCTGGTGTGAAAAGTATATATCAAGATTACTTTGTCGTACTGTCACTTATTTTATTCATATAAATTAGTTTTTTTATATAATGTTTTGTATGCAATTAAAGTTTCAAGATTATATTGAAATTAAGAAATTCGGATTTGACTTGTATAAGGTTCGTACGTATATAAACAATTAGAATAACTACTTAAGTAGGTTGTCGTTTGTAAGGACCAACCCGAATCACCTGCAAGTAAAATGATAAAGCAATAGAAAAATTTAAAGCAAGTTTAAAACCCCAAACCGACATAATACAATCGATGACTAAAAACCCAAAGCGATAACAAGTTATACATCCATATCAAAATATCATTATCCAAACACTATTGGAACAAACCCTGAAAGAAGAACAAGAATCCCACTGCAACCACTGATCCTGCTCTAAACCTTGTTTTGAACCACTGGCCTCGTCCAATCTTAGCCATGTCCCATCGAATGGGATGTCCAAGAAAATAACCACATGGATGTGAGCGAACTACGCTCAGAATGTAAAGCACGACTCTACAAACCTAATATGATGCAAGCAAATGACGGGGTACTGGTCAAATATCAAGTTCTGCTCAGTCTAGGTGCCAATAAGTGTGCAGTACCATCTGGGGTCACCTACACTAGGTACATCCACACAATCGTCAGGATCACCGTAGCGTCAGTCTCTTTCATCACGGCGGCTCCCGTGTCCGATTGTAGGGGGCGACCCTACTCAAATGGCTATCTCGAAAGACATTCGGACATGAATAAGCACATGCAACATAATATGTATAAAGCAGAGTAAAACATAGATCATGACACATAAAATATAATATATAAGCATGCATACTCGCTGACTGATAAGTGCATTTTGTGCACTTAATTTGTTTATGATTTTACTTGATTTTTGTGATTTATTGGGAGATATTGCGTGAGTTTGTTGTTATTTTTGTGTTTGTCGGAAAGAATGGAGTATGATGAATTTAAGTTAAATTAAGCCCAAAAGATTGGAGTTTAAAGATAAAATCAAGAGTTGAAAAAAAGAAGAAAAAGCACAAACTCGAGGTCACTGCGCGCCCACGCAGTGCAGAGGAGCGCCTGTGCCGTATGATGAAGAGTTGGTGAGAAAGTGCAAGAGGACGGCGCACCCGCGCAGTTCCTATGCCGGCCCGCGCGTTCCGAGTAGTTTTGAATAATGATTCAGCGAAACTAAGGCGCACCCGCTCAGTTCCTTGGGCGCCCGCGCCGTCGCATGTTCAAAATAGAAGTGTCCGAGATTTTATGGAAACTTTCGGAGATTTTTTTGGGCTTATCTTGGATAATTTTTAGGGCATATAAATGGAGTTTTTCTGAGACGCATAAGGATCTATCAGCCGCCTCATAACAATACTTTTTAGAGCACAACTTGTGAGATTTTGGTGATCGTGACTTGAAGAATACTTGGAACGAAGAAGAAGGATTTTCAACCGGACACGGAAGAAAGACTACGGCTTTGTTATTTCATCCTTATTTATCTTTTGATTGTTGAATTATGCTTGGTTTATTAAACATGATTTGGTTGTGTTTGAAATTTATTATGAACTAAATTTTTCTAGTCTAGAGGTTGACGTAGCCTTGTTGACGCATGTTCATTAATCTTTGATTTTATTGAATTGAATTTCTCTAGATTAATTGTGTTTCTAGTTTTAATGTCTTTACAATTTACTGGACATAAATTGACTTGTTATATTTATTTTGAATCCGATACTCGGGAGAGGGGATTTTGAATAGGATCGATAGAAATTACACTATTAATTGTTTTTATAGCTCGGAAAAGTACAAACTTTAGTAGAACCTTGAAGAAACATCATTTTTCACATATCACTGCAGTTAGATTTTTAATAGAGATATTGAAATTGAACTGTAGTGATACACTTTATTTGTTGCTCGGGAGAGGGAAATAAAATAATTTAAGTTTTCTTGGTTATTACTTGAAAGAAATTCATGAAAATAGGTTGATTAGAAATGAATATTGTCGAGACCAGGTGAAATCAAAACCTCTAGACCATTTTTCTCTGATTGATAATCTTTTAAGGATTGTGTGTGCGTGTGCTTTACAAACTTTATTATTTCTTATAATTATTTAGCAAATCTCTAAAGTTTGATTTTCTAAATAAAATTAGGACTATTTTAATTACAAGTACTAAATATTTTCATATTACTCATCGTGGGATCGACACTTTACTCATTCTTTACTAAAACTTGATAACCATGCGCTTGCGAGCATAAAATTTTGCAACAAGTTTTTGGCGTCGTTGCCGGGGAGTAATTTTTGATTTTATTTTAGTCTTGTTACCAATTAGTCTAAGTTTTAATTTAGAGCTTTTATTTATTTTAATTTAAGTTACTCATTTATCTCTTTTTGTTCGTTATTGAAGTTCATGCGAATATCTCAAGGTGCGAATTCTCTATTTTTTGATCCGGAGATCGAGCGAACTGCACGTGCTTTGATAAGAGCGAGAAGAGAAGAATTTGATAGAATGGCTGAAGAGAATGTGAATCAAGCTCCCTTGGTGCCAATTAGGGATAACTTCCGGCCGACGATCCAGGCTCACTATTCTGGAATCGCTTGAGGGACGATAAATGCCAACAACTTTGAATTGAAGCCGGCTTCGATCAACATGGTTCAACAAAACCAGTTTAATGGGAGTGCAACTGCTGATCCTCATCTACACCCGCGAACTTTCTTGGAGATAACTGATACGGTAAAAATGAACGGTGTGTCTGAGGATATTATACGTTTACGCTTGTTTCCTTTTTTTTCTCAGGGATCAGGCAAGGAGTAGGTTGCAGTCATTGCCGCTAGGAAGCATAACTAATTGGAAGGACATGGCTGTGAAATTTTTATCGAAGTACTTTCCATCGGCCAAATCCACCTAATTGAAGATTGAGATCAGCACCTTTCATCAGCATGATTCAGAACAGTTATATGAGGCATGGGAAAGGTATAAAGATTTGTTGAGGCATTGTCCTAACAATAATTTTGCAGATTGGGAAGAAATCGATCTTTTCTACAATGATTTGAACATGCCTACAAGAATGTAAGTGAACTCTGCTGCTGGTGGTACCATATTTTCAAAGGACCCCATTCAGGCCTATGAGATGCTGGAACAAATGACCATCAATAGTTATCAATGGCCATCTTAACGCATGGGCGTCAAGAAGAGAGTGTACAATGTTGATCCTCTCACTTCTATCATTGCACAATTATCTACATTGACTATACAAGTTGCTGCGTTGAATAAGGTGAGTGTATCAGATCAAACCCTCCCCCTAATACTTATCATCTTGAATTACATAACCATGAGAATGTTTCCTATGCCAACAACAAAAATGTGTTGAATCCTCCTCCGGGATTCAATACAAACAAGGGTGAAGGTAAGGAGTCTTTGGATAATGTTGTCTATACATTTGTCAATGAATCTAGCAAGAGGATGTCGAGAACTGAGACTCAACTTGATATCATGGAGACACATATGTGCAGTTTGGGGGCTATGATGAAATCCATGAAAACACAGATTGGACAATTAGCTAACGCTTTGAAGGATCAGAATCGAGGGCAGTTTCGCAGCAATACTAAAGTGAACCCAAAAGAGCAATGCAAAGCGGTGGAGTTAAGGAGTGGTAAGAAATTAGTAGCTGAAGAAAGAAGAGATGAACAGGAAAAAGTAAAGTAAGCTGAACAACAAGTGGTTGAGGAAGAAATTGTTGAAGAGAAGAAGCAAGAATCTGACTCAAAACCGATGTACAAGCCACAACTTCCTTACCCACAGCTGTTCAAGAATAAGGCACTTGATGAGGAGACTGCAAGATACTTTGGAACAAATGCCCAACTATGCCAAGTTCATCAAAGATGTGATGTCTAAGAAGAGGAGACTGCAAGACAATGAAGTAGTGAACTTGACAGAAGAGTACAACGCAATCCTGCAGAAAACGTTGCCACAAAAGCTTAAGGATCCAGGGAGTTTTACTATTCCTTGTTTTATTGGTGGTTCTAAAGTAAATAGAGTTTTATGTGATCTAGGAGCAAGTATAAATTTGATGCCTTTTTTGTTTATACGACTTTGGAGCTTGGGGAAGTCAGGGCAACCACCATCACATTACAGCTGGCTGATCGAAGTATCACATACCCACGGGATGTTGTGGAGGATGTTTTGGTGAAGGTAGACAAGTTCATATTTTCAGCAGACTTCGTGATATTGGACATGGATGATGTAGTAGCCCGTACCCGAAATCAGTGATTAAGTGTTAATCAATTCATTAATCCTACTAGTTAAGAGTAAACGTGATTGAGGAAACTCTTAATGGGTTAACGGAGTCCGGAATTGGATTCAGAACACTTGAAAATGGTTTGAGGGTCATCGAGTTCGGAGGCTCCGAAGTCAGGGTTCGGACGATCCGAAGAGTGGTTCGGACGCTCCGAACGTGCTGCCGACAGTCGTCATGGATGACGTCATTGTGCTGACATAAGCAATGACGTATTATTGGGTTCGGACGACCCGAAGTCGAGATCGGACGGTCTAATCATGTTCGGACGCTCCGAAGTCCAGTTCGGATGATCCGAACTCCGTCTATAAGTAGGAGGGCCGAGATTCAGATTTAGACGCACCAATCACCTCTTCTCTCTCGATTCCTTAGCCTTCTAACTCAGATCTAGGGAATTCTAGGCGTCCCATCGGGAATCCAGAAGTGGCATAGCGATCCAGGCGTCGTAGCGGAGCTGTGGCCTAGTTTTGAGGCACTCGACAGCAAAGGGCTAACGACGGACGAAGGTATAGCTTTTGCTTCCTAAAAATATTTAGGAGTATGCTTTAACTTAGTTAAGGCTTTTAGAGCGCTATAATGATAGTAGTATCATTTGGCAGTGTAGCGCGGATTATAGGCGTGGACCTAGGGCTGATAGCATTTGCCTAGTATTTGAGGTACGAAAGTACTGTTCGAGATATTCTGACTGAGTATGCATGTATTATGTGACTGCATGATTTATATGTCATTGATTTATGCTGCATTCATTTGCATACTGAGCTATCTCCTTCGAGATGTCTGTTAGTAGGGTTTTTCCCTATCCTGTTAGTGGTTGGACTTCCATCGATTTGGGTCCGGCATATCCACTGATATTATGGTATGGGATCCACCTCCTGAAGCGACGGCACAACGTGATACATACCAGGGCCCGGTCTATCTCTATTATCTGATCCTTGACCTCGAGTTCATAGGGAGTTCACTTTGCATGCATGTATACTCATACTCTCGTACTGAACATTTTATGCTCACGTCTCGTACTCTGTGTTTCTGGACACCCTATTCCATGGGGCAGGTTTGCGTTTGGATGAGGCGGGTGGATCCAAGAGGGGCTAGGCAGTGGTTGGTCAGCTGGTGCTTCACCTAGGTTTTATTTCTGTTGTCATTGGATTGATACAGCTATTCGATTTGGTTGTATTATATTTGGGTATTTACAGATTCCTTGCCTTGGGATTGTAATTTTAGTAATGTTTCCCCAATTTATTATGATATTTGTTAATTAAGTTAATTGCATGCCTAAGTTCTGTTTAGTAGGTGATCCGGGTAAGGGTCACTACATTTATGGTATCAGAGCATGCAAAGTATTCTTAGGATTTAGATTCTACATAAAGATAACCGTTAGGTTAATTTTGTAGATGGCAGATCGTGACGATCAGAGTTCTCATGGCAGTATTGGTGGGCGTTGGGGTGATGCCGACCGGGAGCCTCGTCGGGAACGCCGCCATCGTCATCGAGATGAGGATCGTTTCAGTGTTCATCGATTCTTGCAGATGGCACCTAAGCCCTTGGTTGGAGGTGAGTCTTTGGAGGATGCGAAGAACTGGTTAGACCGCATGGAGATGACTTTTCAGACTTTCCAATGCACCGAGGAGCAGAAGATGGAGACACTGGGTTATCTTCTGGATGGACGTGTGCGCAGGTGGTGGAGGTTTACTTCTGCACCTTTTGTTGCGGCGAGGGGAGTGGCCACCTGGGCCGAGTTCCGCACAGCTTTTCAGAAGCTGTATTTTCCTCCTGCACTCCGTCAGTAGAAGGCAGGCGAGCTACTGAGTCTGCGACAAGGAGCCATGTCTATTGATGAGTATCAGCCGAAGTTCTTTGATCTGCTATCCTATTGCCCCGAGATTGCCGACAGCTCTGAGATGAAGTATAATCTGTTCCTTCAGGGCCTTAACCCTGAGATCCATGACCGTGTGGCGGTTGGTGATGACATGTCCTACGAGGGTTTGGTGAGCCGTTGTCACCAGGCGGAGGACAGCATTCGACGGAACAGGTCTTTCTCTCAGTCGAGACCTACTAGTTCTTTGGGTCCCCGTGCCCAATCTTTCAAGAAGTCTGGATCTACTTCTTCTTCCTCTGGCTCTGCTGGTGTTGTCCGTTTCGGTAAGAAAGACAAGTGTGATCACTGTGGGAAGAACCATCCATCCGACAAGTGCCGTAGAGCTTCTAAAGCTTTTTTCCGTTGTGGAGAGTCTGGTCATATCCGGAGGGATTGTCCACTATCTGGGGGAGGCGGTTCTGGTTCTTGTTTAGGATCTGGTTCTCAGGACACCATTCAGCAGAGGTCGCAGGGACAGCCTGCTGGGAGTTCTCATTTGAGGCCACGAGCTTCTGGCCAGGTGTTTGCCTTGAGGCATGATCAGGCAGTGGAGGAGAATGAGAAAGTCATCGCAAGTACATTTTTGCTTTATGGTATACTTGCTCTTGTACTTATTGACACTGGTGCATCTCATTCCTTTATTTCTGCATGTTTTGTTAAGAGGCATAAGTTACCATGCATTGCACTAGACGTAGTGATGTCTGTTTCTACTCCGACGGGCCAATCTGCTTTGGCTAAGCGTCTAGTGATGGGTTGCCCTTTAGAGTTCGAGGGGAACATTCTGTTAGCGAATCTCATGGTTCTTGCGATGGACAACTTTAATTGCATTCTGGGAATAGATATGTTGACTACCTATCGAGCTTTAGTGGACTGCTATCAGAGATTAGTACGCTTTCATCCAAAAGGGAGTGAGAGCTGGTTTTTCTATGGAGAGGGAGCGCGACCCCCGATGCCTTTGGTATCAGCTTTGAGAGCCTGTCGAGCTCTAGAGTCTGGCGGAGAAGGCTACCTTATCTATGCAGTTGATTTATCCGCTGAGAGCATTGGGATAGAGAGCATTCCTGTTGTGGATAAATTCCCAGATGTATTTCCTTATGAGATTACGGGTTTTCCTCCTGCTAGGGAAGTCGAGTTTGGCATAGAGTTGATGCTGGGTACTTCACCTATTTCTCGAGCACCGTATCGTCTGGCTCCGTCAGAGATGCGTGAATTGAAGAATCAGCTACAGGATCTTTTGGACAAGGGATACATTCGTCCTAGTGTATCTCCTTGGGGAGCTCATGTTCTTTTTGTAAAGAAGAAGGATGGATCTATGCGGTTGTGCATTGACTATCGGCAGCTGAATCGAGTCACTGTGAAGAACAAGTATCCTTTGCCTCTTATTGATGACTTGTTTGATCAGCTGCAGGGCACTTCAGTTTACTCCAAGATTGACTTGAGATCTGAGTATCATCAGTTGAGAGTCCGTGATTAGGACGTAGCCAAGACTGCATTCCGTACTCGCTATGGGCATTACGAGTTCCTAGTGATGCCATTTGGTTTGACTAATGCGCCGGCTATATTCATGGATCTGATGAACCGTGTCTTCAGGGAGTATTTGGACAAGTTTTTCGTGGTTTTCATTGACGACATTCTGGTGTATTCACGTAATATGGATGAGCATGTTTCTCACTTGCAGTTGGTACTGCAGACTCTTCGAGATGAGCAGTTGTACGCCAAGCTGAGCAAGAGTGAGTTCTGGATGGATCGAGTGGTCTTTCTTGGCCATATCATATCCAGGGAGGGGATTTCTGTTGATCCAAGCAAGATTGAGGCGGTGCTTAATTGGTCGCGTCCGACGACAGTTGCTGAGATCCGTAGTTTTTTGGGTCTAGCAGGATATTATCGTCGCTTCATTCTGAACTTCTCTCAGTTAGCTCGACCTTTGACGCAGCTTACCCGCAAGGGTGTGGATTTCGAGTGGTCCTCCGAGTGTGAGGAGAACTTCTGTGAGCTTCGACGGCGGTTGACTTCTGCGCCGGTGTTGGCATTACCGTCAGGATCTGGAGGGTATGTGGTATACACGGATGCTTTTCTTCAGGGGTTAGGTTGTGTCCTGACTCAAAATGGGCAGGTGATCGCATACGCTTCTAGACAGCTGAAGCTTCACGAGGACAACTACCTAGCCCATGATTTGGAGTTAGCAGCCATTGTGTTCGCTTTGAAGATCTGGCGTCATTATCTGTATAGCGAGAAATTTTAGATCTTTACCGACCACAAGAGTCTCAAGTATTTGTTCACTCAGGCGGAGTTGAACATGAGGCAGAGACATTGGATGGACTTGCTTAAGGACTATGATTGCAAGATTAAGTACCATCCGGGAGCTGCTAATCTCACCGCTGATGCATTGAGTCGCAAGGTGCGACTATCCGCACTTCAGACTTGTTCGATGTCTAGTGCGATCAGTGACTGTTGTATTTCGGGATATACCTTCAAGCATAAGAAAGGTATGCAGAGTATCCAGATGTTTGCGATATTATCTGAGCCAGCTTTGTATTCGCGGATCCGAGATGCTCAGATGTCTGATTCGAAGACCCAGCGTTTAGCTCGTCTAGCTAACGAGGGTAGCTTGTCTGGATTTCATTATCAATCAGATGGCTTTCTGTGTTTGTCTGGTAGGCTTGTGATTCCGCAGGATGAAGAGTTGCGAGAGGAGATTTTGTCTCAGGCACATCGCACTAAGTTGAGTATTCATCCTGGGAGCAACAAGATGTACAAGGATCTACGTACTCGTTTCTGGTGGAAAGGAATGAAACGCAGTGTTTATCAGTTTGTTTCGAGATGTTTGGTGTGTCAATAGGTCAAGGCAGAGCACCGACGACCTGGAGGATTGCTTCACAGTCTGCCTATTCCTGAATGGAAATTGGAGTTTATCACAATGGACTTTGTGACCCATTTGCCGGTATCCCCGAGGAACTGTGATGCTATCTGGGTTGTGGTGGACCGACTCACCAAGTCAGCGCATTTCATTGCCTATAGCCGGGAGTACAATGTGGATCATATGGCATTTGGTAGCGCTTATCGCGTACGCCCAAATTACCCGACTCAATCAGATAAACAAATTAATGTAGTAGTGTGAGTAGGGATCGTTCCCACGAGGAAAGGAAATTTAAAAATGTTCTTTAAAATAAAAAGTGGGTTTTCAAGTTCGGATTAACTACTAAGAAATTTAAACAACTAAAATTCACTGGCATGCAAAAATTAAATAAAGATTGGGGAAATTCAATAAGAGACAAGCCTTGGTTTCGGTCAACTACACCCTTGATTTCATTCGTTCGATCATCGATTATCTAAAAATTTTTAATCACGTAGAATATTTATCATTGGAAATTGAATACCGGTTCTACCTTAATCTTAGTTAACTAGACACAAGCGTTCTAAGATAACCCTTATCAATGAATCAACCCAATACAAGCGATTAGATTTAAACTCACGATAGCATGCAAACTAGTAAAACTGATAAATCTAGACAACTCATACACAAGCGGATGAATTTAGCCTAGTCAATTATTATCCCTACAATTCCTAACCTCACAAGCGGACGATTATTAATTGTAGTTGCTTCGCAAATTAGATAATTCGAACAATTACGGATTCAAACTCTAGTTTAGCAGTAGATTATATATAAAAATTATCAGTGATCAATCTAATAATCAAACATAAAATCATGAAATAAATCAGAATAATACTTGATACTCAACAATAATCAAAATCTGTAAAACATGAATCTCTCGAATAAATTAATCAAGGGCTTCGTCTTTCTTAACCAAGTATTAAAAACTAGCCAACACAATTCATGAAGAACAAAGTAAAAATAATAAGAAGAGATGGAATTCTAGAATTCTTAGAAAAAACCTAGTCTCCTTCCTACGTTTCCTCCCCTCTCTTCGACAATCAAAAAACCTCCTTTTTGGTACCAAATCGTCCAAAGATAAGCCTAGGAATTAAAACAAGAGTTTCCAAAACATAAAATTCTTCCAAAAATAAGTCTGTGCGACCGACGGCGCGGGCGCTCCATATAGTGGCGCGCGCGCTCAACCTCTACGCTCTTTCATTCCTCAGAATGGCGCGCGCGCCCATTGTTCCTGCGCGGGCGCCCAATGTCTACGCATTTTCTCCTCTTTTCTTCTCAGCAATGGCGCGGGCGCGCCTTAGTATAGAGCGGGCGCTCAATGCTCACGCAAAAATTCCATATTCCTCTAGATCATCGCGCGGGCGCGCCACTCAGCAGGGCTGGCGCTCCTCGCTCTCGAATTTCTCCTTTTCTTCAATTCCTTAAGCCTTCAATTCTTGATCTTTTCTTCCCTCTTTTGCACTTATATCCATCAACTCGATTCCCACGCCTTGTTTCCTTCATATAACAAAAACAACAAAAAAACGCATAAAATCGACCAATAAAACACAAGAGTCAAGCACAATACTAACAATAGAAGCGCATAAAATGCACTTATCAAATTCCCCCAAACTTAAACTCTTGTTCCTCCCGAACAAAACCAACCATCTAAAAAGAAACTTACACAATACCCCAGAATCATCAAGAATTCTCGTGTATCAATAACCTTAGCAATGAAATCAAATTTTTTTAAATCCAATCACATCACATCCTCCTAACATTGAAAAATTGTTTAAGCAAAAAACATAGCTCAACCTTATAGGCTTTTAGACTCCGCAACTCACGTTCACAACATTCTCCCCCAAACTCAACGCAAACATCTATAGATCATGAGGACTTTTAAGGAAACTCGGGATCAACACACAAGACATTCAATCAAAAACGCTCACAATCAAATTAGCTCAAGAAAGAATAAAGTGTGTGCGTGTTTTGATCAAAATGCATATTCATCAAAAATGTCAATCGACAATCCATAGGCTAAACTCTCACAACCCCTCTCCACTAGTATATTAGGCGACTGTGACTTGGTCCATAGGTCTTATTCGGCTTAAAATGTACAGCTGGGCTTATGGCTACAAACGAAGACAAGAATTCAAAAAGGGAGTAAAATATGATTTTATCTCTTAAATCCACTCCTCTTCATTCACACGACAAACTTTTTCATTCTTTTCAACTTCATTTTTTTTTTCTTTGCATTTTCATCCCGTTTTTTTTTTTAAATCACTACACTTCTGTCGATTTTTCATTGCAATTCTCAACACACTATCCATTTTAAGTATTCAAATCAAGAGTATAAAAATCAAACATGCAATTACTCCCTAAAGGTAGAAAATAGTGTTTAAGCTGCAGATAGTAATTGTAGGACCTTGGAATAATACCGAATGGTGTTTTATCACACGTTTTCACGCATGCCATTTGTTTTCAATTAGCTCAAAAGGGGTACTAGGGACATAATGTATTCAGGGTGGCTTGAAAGGCTCAATCGAATTAGAAAGATTGTCTATCTCATTCCTAAGTCACAGTGTACCCGTATTGCGCCTCGAGGGATGTTCAAGCTAGTTCTAGATTAATCTATCTCCACAATTAACTCATATGAATTCGACCAGTGCAGAAAAAGAAGAAATCACCAACAGTAAACGGTGATTTTGCACAACAAAAACTCAGCAAATGCACCTCTTGTGCTCATGTATATGTGACAGCTCAAAGGGCAACTATGGACAATGCATGAATAAATAAGTAAAGGCCCAATTGATCCAAACAACGCCTCAATCCTTTCTATTTCTGTCCGTATCAAATTCAGGGTCAAACGAAATTCACAGAGTATATAAGAGTTTCAAGTCCACTTGGTCGAAGTTTCAAAAAAAATTTGTTTGTCAGGAGGCAGACATTCAAGGTCTCAATTTCCCAATTAAAACACTAAACATTGGTTATCTTACCATTGTTCTCAAAAGTGTTGCAACTCATACAAATCACACAAAAACCACTAATCAATAAATTAACAAACTAAACATGGACACACAAACACAACTAACACTCAATTAAACAAAGTAAAACAAAGCAACACCTAGCATCCTACGGAACTCCCCCCAAACTTAGGTACATACATTGTCCTCAATGATATGACAGTATAAAAGAACAGAACTAGGACATGTACCTCGGGTGATGACCGTCAGTGGTCACCACCATCACCGTCAGGATGTGGATCAGCAGGAGGGTCAGTCGGGCCAAACATCGGAGGCCACTGTGGTCGTGGGGGTAGGAAGCTGGAACCATCAGGAAAGTAGTGTGGGAGAACAGCTGCAGAGAGGTCCATCATGTAGTTCATAAAGATTCCAGACGTCTGCTGCATAGTGCGAATCTCCTCTCTCTGCTGCTGCTGCTCCTGTCGTGATAGGCGCACCTCCTCCTCGAGTCTAGCAAATCGATCAGTCATAGAAGGATCCGACTGATGCTGGGGTGCCTGTGCTCGACGTCCTGCAGCTCTCTCATCTCTCGCTTGCTGCACCGCTGGAGGTATCAAGCGGGTGTGACAGTCAAATGCAATGGCGGTGATGGGCTTCAAAATCTCCTCCGTGGGTCTCCATTCCACCCCGACCTCCTCACAAAGATCAGAAATAATGACAGGCAATGCAAGACCACCACTCGTCTTGCCGCCTACTACGTGCAGAATAGTCTCTTGACAAATGAGTCCCAAATCAATGGACTTCCCCTCCACAATGCAATAGAGAAATAAAGCGCGATCCCGTGTAACCTCGTGCTCATGGTCGGTCGGCTTCAGAAGAGCACAAATAAAATTATACCACAGATTGACCTCATATTGCAGCTCAGACTTCTTTAACTTGGATGGCATACCATCTCGCCCATAGCGCCACTCAGCCCCCGGTCGACAGATGCGACGAATAACAGCGTTGTAATCAATGTCACTGTTTTTGAATTCTTGATATTCGTCGTGATACACCGGAGGAATCTTAAAGAGAGTATTAATGGTGTGGGAGTCGAATGGAACCATTTTCCCATGCACGAGTACCTTCAACTGAACATGTTTCACCTTGAGATTGGCGTAGAACTCTCTAACCAAAGGAACAACTGCGTCCTAAGGTTGCTTTGCAAACTCCTGCCATTGTCGGGCAACAATTTCCCGACCAACACTCGTCATATGAGTACTAGGGTCAAAACCAATAGATGCGTCGAATCCTTGTTCGGCGAGGATATTCTTCCCAAGCCATTCTTGATAAATTGCAGCCGCCTGGGCGTTCCAGAAATGCTTACTATCTGCAGAAGGGGCGGGAGTAGAAGAAGAAGAGGCCCCAAACTTAGTTTTCTTCGTGGGTGCCATAGAACAAACACGTGGTATGCACTCCTGAAAATTCACAAAAACCACAATGCCACACCCTTCTTCCCTCTAACTTCAACAATACACCCACGGCACGACTCCACCACAAGCACCAAACAACCAATGCAGAAATAATATGCCCGCCCAAACTTCAACAAAATTCAAACTTCACAACTTCACAACATGAATATCGGCTTGAAGGAAAGCTTCAAACCCAAAGATGAAAACCAACACTTACCCAATATAAGAACGAACTCGATGTCCGACTTGAAAAGCTCCAAACAACTCCTACTAACAATATGAGCAATCCGACCAAAATCCACGCGTCTTCGACGGGTTGAGAGAAATTGGGGAAAGGATTTGGGAGATTGTAGTAGACAAATCGCTCCAAAGAAGGGATTTGGTGAATGAAATCGATCTCGTGAGATTAGGGATTTATGGATTTAGAGAGGTTTGCAAGAGTTGGGAGAGAAAGTGAGACAACAAACTCGAAAAAGTTTATTATAAATCCCGCCGCGCGGGCGCTCAATGTTATGGGGCGCGCGCGCATAAGCTTCGCACAATTTATCTCTCGAGATGGCAGATCGCGCGGGCGCGCGCTCATGTGCTTCGCATTTGTAAGACTTGGTGCCCAGGGATTGCGCGGGCGCGCAATGTTGTGGGTCGCGCGTGCTTGGCCTACGCAAAAATATAAATCTGCTGATGCAGATGTGGCGCGGCCGCGCAATATAATGGGGCGTGCGCTCTATGGCATCGAATTGTCAATTTTATGCGACAAAACCTATGGAAAAGTAAAACCATATCAGTTCTCAAGTTACGCAAAATTAATAAAGTAAAAACTAAGATAAAATGACAAAAGAAAAGAATGAAACAGAGGTGTAAAGACGAGAAAAAGAAAAAAAAAATTTGGGTTGCCTCCCAAAAAGCGCTTGGTTTATATTCGTCAGCCCGACCGGATGCTGTGAGTTAATCAATCTGTGGCGGATCATCGAGTGTGAGATCATGCGCATCCTCTTCCTCATTCGCTTATACCCCTTCAAAGTAATGCTTCAGGCTTTGGCCATTCACCTTGAATATTTTTGACGTTTCCAAGCTCTTTATCTCTGGGAATAATCGAAGTCGTGAGTGATATAACAAAACTTTTTGACCGGCTTCAAAGACCCTTCTAGAAATCATCTTGTCGTGGAAAGCCTTTGTCTTTTCCTTATAAATTTTTGAGCTCGCATATGCATCATTGCGTATCTCTTTTAATTCTTGCAACTGCAGTTTCCTGTGCGCTCCACTCTCATCCATCCGCATGTTGAAATTTTTAATAGCCCAGTAGGCTCGATGCTCCAATTCGACAGGCAGATGGCATGGTTTCCCAAAAATCAACCGATATGGGGACATCCCAATCGGTGTCTTGAACGCGGTTCTGTATTCCCACAGTGCATCATCCAAGCGCAAACTCTAGTCTTTTCTAGTAGGATTCACTGTCTTCTCCAAAACGGATTTGATTTTCGATTTGAGACCTCAGCTTGGCCATTCGATTGCGGGTGATACGCAGTGGAGAGTTTGTGTGTCACATGATATCTCTTCAATAAACTAGCCACAGTCCGGTTGCAGAAGTGCGTTCCTCTATCACTAATGAGGGCTCTTGGGATTCCAAACCTAGAAAAAATATTGTGTTGAATGAAATCTGCAACCACTTTCGAATCGTCAGTACGGGTGGCCTTGGCTTCCACCCATTCCGAGACATAACCACAGCAAGTAATATATAAATAAATCCGTACGAACTAGAAAAAGGACCCATGAAGTCGATACCCCATACATCAAAGATTTCACATATTAAAATGGGTTGTTGAGGCATCTCCTTACGCTGGGATATATTACCTGTCTTTTGGCATTGAGCACATGACTTACAAAACATGTAAGCGTCTCGAAATATGGATGGCCAGAAAAATCCACAGTCCATTATCTTCCTAGCAGTTCTTTTTGCTCCAAAATGGCCACCACAAGCATATGAGTGACAAAATGTGAGAATTGGGATTACCTCGCTTGCAGATATACATCGTTGTATGACTTGATCAGCGTAGTGCTTCCACAAGTATGGATCATCCCATACATAATATTTAGCATCAATTCGGACCTTATCTTTTTGTGCCTTAGAGAATTCAGACGGAAATCCATTAGTAACTAAATAATTCACAATATTTGCGTACCATGGTAATTCCGTGCTGACTGAGAATAACTGCTCATCGGGAAATTCTTCTCGCAACTTCAGCTCTTCTTCAACGTGAACTAGCCGACTCAAGTGGTCAGCCACACAATTTTCAGTTCCTCTCTTATCCTTAATCTCCACATCAAATTCGCTCAGCAGTAGTATCCATCTTATTAGCCTCGGCTTTGCCTCCTTCTTCGCCATTAGATAACGAAGAGCTGCATGATCAGAATAGACAATAACTTTAGCACCAAGTAAATATGAACGAAATTTTTCTAAAGCAAAAACTACTGCTAAAAGCTCCTTTTCTGTAGTGGAGTAGTTTCGTTGGGCATCGTTCATAATGCGCGAAGCGTAGTAAATAGCGTGCGATGCTTTCCCAACTTTTTGTCCCAATACCGCTCCTACGGCATAATCACTGGCGTCACACATGATTTCAAATGGCTTAGTCCAATCCAGTGGTTGGATGATTGGCGCTGAAGTCAATGAGCCCTTGAGTTTATCAAAAGCAGTTTTGCATGACTCATTGAATTCAAACGTCACATCCTTCTGCAGCAGTTTGCACATAGGAGATGCAATCTTGGCAAAATCCTGAATATACCTCCTGTAAAAACCTGCATGGCCAAGAAAAGAGCGCACCTCCCGCACACTTACGGGGTAAGGTAGAGACTGAATAATATCAATTTTTGCTTTATCTAACTCTATCCCCTTAGATGAGACGACATGACCCAACACTATACCTTGCCCAACCATAAAATGACATTTTTCAGAATTAAGAATCAGGTTGGTTTCGACACACCTCTTAAGAACTAGAGCAAGATTAGACAGAAAATATTTAAATGAGTCACCATAGACAGTAAAATCATCCATGAAGACTTCTAATATGTGCTCTAAAAAATCAGAAAATACACTAACCATACACCGTTGGAAAGTAGCCGGTGCATTGCATAGTCCAAAGGGCATGCGGTGGTATGCAAAAGTTCCGAATGGGCATGTGAATGTCGTTTTCTCCTGATCTTCCGGTGCAATTGCAATCTGAAAATAACCAGAATAACCATCAAGAAAACAATAGTAAGGATGACATGCTAACCTCTCAATCATTTGATCAATAAAGGGGAGAGGGAAGTGGTCCTTTCGGGTTCATGCATTAAGCTTCCTATAATCAATACAAATCCTCCACCCATTTTGAATGCGGGTTGGAACCAATTCGTCGTCCTTATTTTTTACCACTGTAATTCCAGTTTTCTTGGTTACCACCTATACCGGACTGACCCACTGACTGTCAGAAATTGGGTAGATGACCCCAACTTCAAGTAGCTTCAGAATTTCAGCTTTTACCACCTCCATCATAGGTGGATTCAACTTCCTCTGCGGTTGCCGTGAGGGACTTGCACCATCTTCCATCAGAATTCGGTGCATGCATGTGGAAGGGCTAATTCCCTTGATATCTGCTATGGTCCACCCAATAGCAGTTTTATTCTCTTTTAGAACCTTGACCAGTTGTTCTTCTTGCTCGGCTTCCAAGCTTCTGGAGATGATGACAGGTAGTGTTTCTCCTTCTCCAAGGAACACATACTTAAGGTGGGTTGGAAGAGTTTTCAGCTCAACCACTGGTACCTGCAAAACAGATGGAAGGCACCGAGTGTTAGAGATCGGTAAAGACAAATAAGATACATCACCTAACTGTGGTAGCTCAGGAGCACTGTTCAGAATATCCTCAATTTCATCCACTTCACGGCTGCATCTAATTCCTTCTTCCATCTTCATAGTGGGTGCTATAATAGCCACCTCTAGCTCATCTTTTCCTGTATGCTCAAAAACATCTTGGGCCAAGAAATCCACAATGTCAACAGAAAATATACAATCATCACTATAGGAAATTTCATAGCATCATAGATATTAAATTTCACAACCTCACCATCAAATTCCATAGTGAGTGTGCCACTGTGAACATCAATTTTAGTCATAGATGTTTTCAAAAACGGTCTGCCTAATAAAATAGGACTATTATGATCACCGTTTTCCATGTCTAGCACATAAAAGTCTGCAGGAAAAACTAACTCATTTACTTGCACCAGCACATCTTCCACCATGCCTCTAGGATATGCATTAGACCTATCAGCTAATTGTATAACAATGCCAGTCTTATTCAGTGGACCAAGTTTCAAGGATGCATAAATAGAGTATGGCATGACATTGATTGATGCTCCTAGATCTAACATGGTCTTTTCAAGTCTAATATTTCCTATAGTGCATGGGATGGAGAACATACCTGGATCCTTGCATTTGGCGGGTAATTTTCTTTGGATCACTGCAGATACATTCTCACCTAACTCCACTTTCTGACAACCCTTCAAAGTCTGTTTCCTCTTAGCTTTGCACAATTTCTTCAAAAACTTTGCGTATCGAGGTACCTGCTTAATGGCATCTAACAATGGAATGTTAACCTCACATCTACGAAAAGTTTCATATAACTCCTTAATTCCCTCACCTTTCCTAGAGTCCTTAAGAGCTAAGGGGAAAGGGGCAACAGACTTATATTCAGATAGAGGAGGAAACTTACCTCTTGGCGAATCATCCTTGGATGATTTTTCCTCACTTACCTTTTGCTCTTCTTCGTGTAGCTTATCTTTGGGCTCAACCTCAACTTCCTTCTCCTTCATTTTCAACTCCTTCCCAGTTCTTAAAGTTATTGCACTGGCGTTCTCTCTTGGGTTTACCACAGTTTGAGATGGCAGACTGTTGGAATTTTGTGCTTCCAGCTTGTTGATTGCTGTAGTGAGCTGTCCCATTTGAGTAGTTAAGTTTTGGATACTTGCTCGGGTGTCCTGTTGAAAAGATGCAGTATTAGTTGCAAGTTCCTTAACTATATTTTCGAGAAATTCACCTGGTGTTGGTATCTGAGGTCTCTGTTGCTGCTGTGGAAAGGGTGGCCTAAAAGCTTGATTTGGCGGTGGAGCCTGATGTCCATGTTGATTTGCCTGCTGATTCCCGTATTTAAAATTGGGATGATCCTTCCAACCAGGATTGTACGTGTTGGAATACGGATCATACTTCCGTTGTGGTGGTGCAGGAAATCCTCCAGTAGCGTTTACCTGCTCAATTGATTCCTCTTGAAGTGTAGGACACATATCAGTGGCGTGTCCTATTGCAGCGCAGATGCCACAAGCCTTCGCAGTCTACCCATTCCCTACAGCCATCTGACGCACAAGAGTGGTTAATTCAATTAATTGTTGTTCAAGGGAAGAGACATTCACCTCATTGTTTCTCCTCGGTGCATGATCAGTTCTGTTGGTGCCAAATTGCTGAGAATTGGCAGCCATATTCTCTATTAAGTTCCTTGCTTGCACCGGAGTTTTGTCCACAAAAACTCCTCCACTAGAAGCATCTAGCATACTCCTGTCATGAGGTAGCAAACCTTCATAGCAATATTGAATTAAGAGGTTTTCACTTATCTGATGTTGCGGGCAACTAGCGCATAGCTTTTTGAACCACTCCCAATACTCGTGAAGTAATTCCCCCGTCATCTGCTTGATCCCATAGATCTCTTTCCTGATGTTTGCTGCTCTCGATGCTGGAAAATATTTTTCAAGAAAAATCCTTTTCATGTCAGTCCAGGTTGTAATCGATCCAGAGGGCAAGTAGTATAGCCAATCCTTAGCAGCACTCTTCAAAGAGAAAGGAAAGGCTCGAAGCTGGATCTGCTCCTCTGTTACTCCATGTGGCTTCATGCTAATACACACTACATGGAACTCCATCAGATGATTATGAGGATCTTCACCTGCAAGACCATGGAAAGAAGGCAACAAGTGAATTAATCCAGATTTTAATTCGAATGTAGCATTATTTTCTAATGGGGGAAAAGTAATGCATAAGGGTTGTTGATTCAAATCTGGAGTGCCCAATTGTCTGAGGCTCAGGTTCGCATTCTCAGCCATCTCTTCTTCTTCAGGACAAGCAGCTCGAGCAGCGGCTTCTTGTTGTTGTCTACGACGTTCTCTCCTTTGTCTATGCAAGGTTCTTTCAATTTCCGGATCGTAGAGAAAGTCTTCCTCAGTAAAATCACCTGAAAGCATGAACTAAAGAAAAAGCTAGAAACAAAGAAAAAATAGAACAGAATGAGAATAAACAAAATAAAACAAAAAGAAAGCAATTAAGAAAAAGAACACAATAAATTAACATCGTTCCCCAGCAACGGCGCCAAAATTTGGTAGCGCTTATCGCGTACGCCCAAATTACCCGACTCAATCAGATAAACAAATTAATGTAGTAGTGTGAGTAGGGATCGTTCCCACGAGGAAAGGGAAATTTAAAAAAGTTCTTTAAAATAAAAAGGGGGTTTTCAAGTTCGGATTAACTACTAAGAAATTTAAACAACTAAAATTCACTGGCATGCAAAAATTAAATAAAGATTGGGGAAATTCAATAAGAGACAAGTCTTGGTTTCGGTCAACTACACCCTTAATTTCATTCGTTCGATCATCGATTATCTAAAAATCTTTAATCACGTAGAATATTCATCATTGGAAATTGAATTCCTGTTCTACCTTAATCTTTGTTAACTAGACACAAGCGTTCTAAGATAACCCTTATCAATGAATCAACCCAATATAAGCGATTAGATTTAAACTCACGATAGCATGCAAACTAGTAAAACTGATAAATCTAGACAACTCATACACAAGCGGATGAATTTAGCCTAGTCAATTATTATCCCTACAATTCCTAACCTCACAAACGGACGATTATTAATTGTAGTTGCTTCGCAAATTAGATAATTCGAACAATTACGGATTCAAACTCTAATTTAGCAGTAGATTATATATAAGAATTATCAGGTGATCAATCTAATAACCAAACATACAATCATGAAATAAATCAGAATAATACTTGATACTCAACAATAATCAAAATCTGTAAAACATGAATCTCTCGAATAAATTAATCAAGGGCTTCGTCTTCCTTAACCAAGTATTAAAAACTAGCCAACACAATTCATGAAGAACAAAGTAAAAATAATAAGAAGAGATGGAATTCTAGAATTCTTAGAAAAAACCTAGTCTCCTTCCTACGTTTCCTCCCCTCTCTCCGACAATCAAAAAACCTCCTTCTTGGTAACAAATCGTCCAAAGATAAGCCTAGGAATTAAAACAAGAGTTTTCAAAACATAAAATTATTCCAAAAATAAGTCTGTGCGACCGACGACGCGGGCTCTCCATATAGTGGCGCGCGCGCTCAACCTCTACGCTCTTTCATTCCTCAGAATGGCGCGCGCGCCCATTGTTCCTGCGCGGGCGCCCAATGTCTACGCATTTTCTCCTCTTTTCTTCTCACCAATGGCGCGGGCGCGCCTTAGTATAGAGCGGGCACTCAATGCTCACGCAAAAATTCCATATTCCTCTAGATCATCGCGCGGGCGCGCCACTCAGCAGGGCGGGCGCTCCTCGCTCTCGAATTTCTCATTTTCTTCAATTCCTTAAGCCTTCAATTCTTGATCTTTTCTTCCCTCTTTTGCACTTATATCCATCAACTCGATTCCCATGCCTTGTTTCCTTCATATAACAAAAACAACAAAAAAGCGCATAAAATCGACCAATAAAACACAAGATTCAAGCACAATACTAACAATAGAAGCGCATAAAATGCACTTATCAGGCTCGGTTGTACATTTAGGAGATCGTTCGACTTCATGGAGTGCCTGTGAGCATTGTCAGCGATCGAGACCCCAGGTTTACTTCTAGATTCTGGGGGAGTGTTCAGCGTGCGATGGGTACTACTCTCAGTTTGAGTACTGCCTATCATCCAGAGACTGATGGTCAGTCAGAGCGCACTATCCGTACTTTGGAGGATATGCTTAGAGCGTGCGTCATGGATTTTGGTTCAGCCTGGCAGGATCATTTGCCATTGATCGAGTTCGTATACAACAACAGCTATCATACTAGTATTGGGATGGCACCTTTTGAGGCGTTGTACGGGCGACGTTGTCGTACTCCACTCTTCTGGGAAGAAGTGGGGAAGAGACAGGCTGAGGGACCGGAGTTTATCCAGCATGCGGTAGACATTGTTGATCAGATCAAAAAACGGATTAAGACTTCACAGGATCGTCAGGCCAGCTATGCTAACACCAAGCGTAGGCCTTTGCAGTTCGATGTCGGGGAGAAAGTGTTTCTGAGAGTGTCACCTTTTTGAAAAATTCTCAGATTTGGCCTTAAGGGAAAGTTGTCTCCCAGATTTATCGGTCCGTTTGAGATCTTGGAGAGCATTGGCGATTTGGCTTATCGACTAGCTTTGCCACCGCATCTTTCTAGTATTCACGACGTGTTCCACGTATTTCTGTTGCGATGATATGTGGCGGATGAGTCTCATATTCTGCAGCGATATGAGGTTCAGATGAGCAAAGATTTGACCTATGTTGAGAAACCTATTCTTATCCTGGATTATAAGGATAAGGTTTTGCGGAACAAAGTCATTCCTTTGGTTTTAGTTCAGTGGCAGTGCCGAGGCACTGAGGAAGCTACTTGGGAGCTTGAAGACAGGATGCGTGAAGACCATCCTGAGTTGTTTTGATTTCATTCTTTAAGTTGTATTCAGTTGAAAACTCTGTAAATGTTTGATTTGAATAAAGAATGTTTCTGATTTCTGTTTTACATTCAGTACTTAAGATCTGTTTTCGAGGACGAAACATCTTAAGTGGGGGAGAATATAGTTGCCCGTACCTGAAATTAGTGATTAAGTGTTAATCAATTCATTAATCCTACTAGTTAAGAGTAAACGTGATTAAGGGAACTCTTAATGGGTTAACTTAGTCCGAAATTGGATTCAAAACACTTGAAAATAGTTTGAGGGTCATCGAGTTCGGAGCCTCTGAAGTCAAGGTTCGGACGGTTCGAAGTCAGGGTTCGGACGATCCGAAGAGTGGTTCGGATGCTCCAAACGTGCTGCCGACAGTCGTCATGGATGACGTCATTGTGCTGACATAAGCAATGACGTATTATTTGGTTCGGACAACCCGAAGTCGAGATCAGACGGTCCGATCGTGTTCGGACGCTCCGAAGTCCAGTTCGGACGATCCGAACTCCGTCTATAAATAGGAGGGCCGAGATTCAGATTTAGACGCACCAATCACCTCTTCTCTCTCGATTCCTTAGCCTTCTAACTCAGATCTAAGGAATTCTAGGCGCCATCGGGAATCCAGAAGTGACATAGCGATCCAGGCGTCGTAGCAGAGCTGTGGCCTAGTTTTGAGGCACTCGACAGCAAAGGGCTAACGACAGACGAAGGTATAGCTTTTGCTTTCTAAAAATATTTAGGAGTATGTAGCTTAGTTAAGGCTTTTAGAGCGCTATAATGATAGTAGTATCATTTGGCAGTGTAGCGCGGATTATAGGCGTGGACCTAGGGCTAATAGTACTTGCCTAGTATTTGAGGTACGAAAGTACTGTTGATATATCATGACTGAGTATGCATGTATTATGTGACTGCATGATTTATATGTCATTGATTTATGCTGCATTCATTTGCATACTGAGCTATCTCCTTCGAGATGTCTATTAGTAGGGTTTTTCCCTATCCTGTTAGTGGTTGGACTTCCATCGATTTGGGTCCGGCATATCCACTGGTATTATGGTATGGGAGCCACCTCCTGAAGCGACGGCACAACATGCTACATACCAGGGCCCGGTCTGTCTCTGTTATCTGATCCTTGACCTCGAGTTCATAGGGAGTTCACTTTGCATGCATGTATACTCATACTCTCGTACTGAGCATTTTATGCTCACGTCTCGTACTCTGTGTTTCTGGACACCCTATTCCATGGGGCAGGTTTGCGTTTGGATGAGGCGGATGGATCCAAGAGGGGCTAGGCAGTGGTTGGTCAGCTGGAGCTTCGCCTAGGTTTTATTTCTATTGTCATTGGATTGATACAGCTATTCGATTTGGTTGTATTATATTTGGGTATTTATAGATTCCTTGCCTTGGGATTGTAATTAAGTTAATTGCATGCCTAAGTTCTGTTTAGTAGGTGATCCGGGTAAGGGTCACTACAGATGAGGATGAAGAAACTCCCTTGATTTTTGGGAGACCATTTCTGGCTACTGCTAGAGCGCTAATAGATGTCCACAAGGGCGAGCTCACACTTAGATTTGGTGGTGAAACTGTGATTTTCAACATTTATCACACCATGAGGGGACCCAACGAGGTAAGTACATGTAAAAACATTGAAATGATTGATTCTCATAATTCTTTTACATATGCAGGAATTAAAGATCCAATAGAAAGATGTTTGGTTGCGGATGAGGCATTTGATAAGGAAGAAGATTGGGAGCTACATGAACAAGAAGCATTTCTCGAGGGAGCTCCCAAAAAAAAATTGGTGAGTACTGAGAAATCTGAAACATTTAAAAATAGTGCACCAAAGGTATCTGCTGAAACTCATGATCTTAAAGAGTTTCCTGCACATTTATGTTATGCATTCCTTGGTGAGAATTCTAGTTGTCCTGTCATTATTTCTTCTGATCTGTCTGAGGTCGAAAAAGATAAGCTATTGAGAGTCTTGAGAAATTTTAAAACTGCCTTAGGATGGTCAATTTCTGATATTAAGTGTATTAGTCCAACAATCTGCATGCATGAAATTTGGATGGAAGAATCTTATACTCCTTATGTTGATCATCAGAGGCGGTTGAATCCCGCCATGAAAGAAGTAGTTAAGAAAGAAGTTTTAAAATTGTTGAATGCGGGTGTGATATATACTATTTTTGACAGTAGTTGGGTGTCTCCTGTTCAAGTGGTGCCTAAGAAGGGTGCGATTACTGTAGTTAAAAATGAAAACAATGAGTTAATTTCCATACGTACAGTAACTGGCTGGCGAGTTTGTATAGATTATAAAAAGTTGAACAAAGCTACTCGTAAGGATCATTTTCCACTTCCTTTCATTGATAAAATGCTTGATAGACTTGCTAGTTATTGCTATTACTGTTTCTTAGATGGTTATTCAGGGTATAATCAAATTGTGATAGCACCAGAGGATCAGGAGAAGACTACTTTTACGTGTCCATATGACACGTTTTCCTTCAGGAGAATGCCCTTTGGCTTGTGTAATGCACCGGCGACCTTTCAGCGGTGTATGATGGCTATTTTTGCGGATATGGTGGAGGATGTGATGGAAGTTTTTATGGATGATTTTTCAGTATTTGGTTCATCTTTTGATCATTGCTTGCATAATCTTTCCCTTGTTTTACAGAGATGCCAAGAAAAGAATTTAGTTCTTAAAAAAGAGAAATGTCACTTTATGGTTCAAGAGGGCATTTTCCTTGGACATAAAGTGTCATCACATGGATTAGAGGTGGATTGAGCCAAGGTGGTTGCAATTGAGAATCTTCCACTTCCAAATAATATCAAGGGCATCAGAAGTTTTTTAGGCCATGCGGGGTTCTATAGGCGGTTCATCAAAGATTTTTCTAAAATCTCTAAACCCTTATGTAATTTGCTTGAAAAAGATTCTAATTTCATTTTTTATAATGACTGTTTGTAGGCCTTTGAGAAGATCGAGATGAAGTTAATCACAACACCTATCATGATCGTTCCAGATTGGAAAGAACCGTTCGAGCTAATGTGTGATGCCAGTGACTATGGATGCTGCACAGCAAAACCACACTACTACAGAAAAAGAGATGCTTGTAGTCGTTTTTGTTTTTTGATAAATTTTGTCCTTATTGAATTGGCACTAAAGTAGTTTTTTACACTGACCATGCAGCGATACGCTACTTATTTTCCAAGAAGGATGCCAAGCCACACTTGATAAGGTGGATTTTGCTCCTATAAGAATTTGATTTTGAGATCAAGATAAAAAGGGAAAATCAGGTTGCAGACCACTTGTCGAGATTGGAGCTAGAAGAAGTTAAGGAGGAGGAAAGCATAAAAAAAGTATTTCCGGATGAACAAATCTTTCAGGTAAGTTCTTCCATCCCATGGTTTGCTGATATTGCTAATTTTATGTCTTGTGGTGTTATGCCTCCAGATTTGAATAACCATCAAAATAAGAAATTCTTCCATGATATCAAGTTCTTTCTGTGGGATGACCCTTGCATGTTCAAAAGATGCAAAGATCAAGTGATTAGGAGATGTGTGGCGGGTCAAGAAGCACATGAAATACTAGAAAAATGTCATTCAGCGTCATATGGAGGACATTTTGGAGCAACACGGACTGCTGCTAAGGTACTAAAATCTGGTTTTTATTGGCCTACGTTGTTTAGAGATAGTTATACATTAGTGAAAGCATGCGATAAGTGCCAAAGAATGGGGGATATATCTAGAAAGCATGAATTACCCCTCACAAATATTTTAGAAATGGAATTATTTGATGTGTGGGGTATTGATTTTATGGGTCCCTTTCCCCCTTATTTTGATTACACCTTTATTTTACTAGTAGTCAATTATGTTTCGAAATGGGTGGAAGCAATTGCCACCTCTACTAATGACGCTCGTGTTGTAGTAAAGTTTTTGCAAAAGTATATTTTTACAAGGTTCGAAACTCCACGAGCAATAATCAGTGACGAAGGTACACACTTTTGCAATAAAAGTTTTACTACCATGCTCACTATGTATGGTGTCAGGCATAAGGTGGCATGTGCATACCATCCTCAAACCAATGGTCAGGTGGAGATCTCTAACCAGGAAATCAAGCAAATTTTGGAGAAAACGGTTAAGACGAATCGAAAAGACTGGGCAATCAAGTTAGATGACGCTCTTTGGGCCTACCGCACTACATTCAAAACACCTATTGGGATGTCGCCTTATAGGTTGGTGTTTGGTAAGGCGTGTCATTTGCAATTGGAGTTAGAGCACAAGGCGTTTTGGGCAGTCAAGAAGCTGAACATGGAACTTGAAGTATCCGGGGAGTTGCGGAAATTACAGTTTAATGAATTGGACGAATTCCGAAATGAAACTTATGAGAATGCCAAGATATAAAAGGAGCAAACAAAGAATTGGCATGATAAACACATTGTGCGCAGGGAATTCGAAACGGGTCAGAAAGTTTTGCTGTTTAACTCTCGTTTGAAATTGTTTCTAGGAAAGCTGAAATTGCGATGGTCTGTGCCATTTATAGTGGAAACTATTTATCCGCATGGTGCCATCGAGCTGAGATGTACAGATGGACGAATTTTCAAGGTGAATGGGAAGAGAGTCAAGCATTACTTTGAAAACAAAGTACAACATGCGTCTAGCACAATGCTTGAGGACCCCAACTAAAGACTGGTGCAAGTCAGGCTGATGAATTTAAACCAAGCGCTTTTTGGGAGGCAACCCAAATTTTTTTTAGTTTTAAGTCTTTATTTTTGTTTAGTTTTTATTATTTTGTTGTTTTCAGTTTAATAATTATATTTTAGTGTGTCTTGAAATTAATTTCAATGATTTTTGATGAATTTTTTCAGGAATTTCAAGCCTTGTTTGAACCTACAGCGCGCCCGCTCCATATTTCTGCATGCCTGCACGCTTCCTGATGCTAATCCAGCAGAAACGTGCGAGCCTACAACGCGCTCTCCCCATCTTCCTGCGCGCCCGCGCCCTGACGTCCAAATAAAATTATAAAATTGCACAAAGTCAGCGCGCCCGCCCATACATACACCGCGCACGCCCTGATTGTTAGACCTGTTTATTTCGAACGCCATGCGCATGCACCCCATCCAATGTACTCGCCCGTGCGGTTCCTGAAGCACTCCAACCTAATATTTCGAACCTACAGCGTGCCTGCTCCATATTTTTGCGCGCCCGCGCCTCCTGACCACATTCTCAAACCCAAAGTGCAATGTCTCGGCGCGCCCGCCCCCACCTACTGAGCGCCCATCCCGCTTGTTTTTAATAGTCATATATCCGATTATTTCTTCCCTTTCCTTCTTCACTTTGGCCCAATTCCTCTCTACCCTAATTCTCTACAACCCTTTGCCATCTTCGCGCTGCCTTTTCTTCTGATTCTCCTTTAATTCAAAAATTCAGCAATCCCTTCTCATCCTCACATACATCTAGACTCCATATTCTCTACCATAATATTCTCGAGGCGGGTCGTTCGTACCAAGTTACACAGGGGCGTTAGGGATACTTGGACTTCTGCCTAGTTCAACGGGTGGGTTTTTGCCTTCTCCATAATTTTATTACGATCCGTGGTAAGTTTCCTCTTTGCCCAAATTTTCAAGTCCAAGTTTTGTGGTGATTGAACGGATTTTTAATTGCCTATCGTGAATGGGTATTGAACTGTTGTGTTGATTAAAAATTTTGGAGTGGATTCAAGTTGAAGTGTATGGAGTTTTGTGGTAACTTCAGTCAAGTTTGGCGGGAGAAATTCTGTGGCATATATGTCAATATTTGTTATTATTGGAATTGCATCTAATGTGTTCGACGAATGGATCCTAAAAAAAAGTTGAAATCTGGTGCTTCTTCGTCTGCCTCTGTTCCTGATCAAGCTAACCAGCGTTTTTGGAATGACACTACGGAGGAACATTATCAACGGTGGTTAGGGAAGAATATTTTACCCGAGAGGGGGTTTCGACATGTCAATGGGGTTTGAGCCAGGTCCGTTCATGAGTTCTATCGGCCGGCTTTGGTATCTCGCGAGTGGCAGAAATTTTCTAAGCCACCACATGATGCAATTGTCCTTTTGGTCCGCGAATTCTATTCAAATTTGAAGGTCAAACATGTGAAATTTAAAGTACTAGTTCGTGGGAAGCTGGTCCCGTTTGACGCTCACACAATCAATACCCTTTATGACCTTCCACCGGTATTCCATGATGAATATGTGGAGTATAAAAATAGTGAAGTGGATTATGCAGCTATTTTGAGCCGAATTTGTATTCCGGAGCCGAGTGGAGGTTGGGACGTGATCACAAGCCTTCTAAATTGAAAAAGACTAAGTTGCATGCGGACGCTAAACTTTGGTACAATTTTGTCTGTGCTCGACTCAAACCGACAGATCACGAGCATGAGGTTACCAAAGACCGAGCCATTTTAGTGTACTGTATGTTGGAGGGAAAATTGATTGAATTGGGGCTAATCTACCAAGAGACAATTCAGAATGTGGTTGCTGGTCATACGAGTGGCGGTTTTGCGTTGCCAACTATCATAACTGATCTATGTGAAGAAATGGGGATGGACTGGAGCCCGAATGAGGAATTACAAAAACCTACCGCTGCCATTGTCTGCCATGAACCATTCCGTATGGTGTCTACTTCTGAGCAGCGAGAGCATGCTGAACGGAGTGAGTTTAATGAGAGAGTTGTGGCAAGGAGAGGCCCTGCACTTCAGCCTCAGGCTCCCACTGCCAAGCCTGATCATGTTGCTATGTTGGAGGAGGAGTTGCGGCAGCACCGCCAGGAGTTCAGGACTTTTCAGCAACAGACTGATGTTTTTATGGATTATATGATGGGATTCATGGATTCTTTGAGCCACCGGTGCAAGAATGAAATGGACAAATGGCCAATGATGTTAAAATTTTTGTTGCATAACTGAAATCCATGAATATATTCCTATCTGACCAAATTTTTTAACTGAAGAACGAATTAGACGATTGAACTCTTATATACTCTGTGATTTGTGCTTGAATATGAATTTTGAAACATACAGACATAGAAATTATTGAGGCGTTGTTTGGATATTTTGGGCCTGATTGAACGAATTATCCTGAGTTGGCCATTTGAGCCTTCACAAAATTATATGAGTACTTGAGGTACAAAATCTAAAATTTTTTGAAAATCATCGTTTACTGTTGATGATTGTTATTTCTGCACTGATTGAAATTTGTATGATTTAACTGTGGATTGAGATTGGTCTAAAACTAGTTTGGACATCCCTCGAAGCAAAATACGGGCATAACTGTGATTAGGAATGATTTAGAAAATTTTTCTGAAAATCGTTTGAGCCTTTCAAGCTACCCATTGATATGTTATCCCTAGTACATTGTCTGATCCTTATTGAAAATTGAATGACATGCGTGAAAACGTGTGATAAACACCCATTCGGCATCGTTTCAAGGTCCTACATTTACTACCTATGAATAGCCTAACACTATTTCTTACCTTTAAGGGAGTAAATTGAATGTTAAAATTTTATAAGATCCTATTTTATATATGTGAATATGGAATGGTGTGGTGAAATAATTGAAAAGAAAAAGGGTAGTATTGAAAAGAGATGAAAAACAAAAGTTGTGAAAAAAAAGAAAGAGAGAAGAAATATGAAAAAAAAAAGTTGAAGAAAAAAATAAATGAAAAAAATAAATGGGGTGAAGAATATGTGTGAAATTTGAATGAAAAAGAGTGGAAATTAGATATTGAACATGATTTACTCCCTCTTTTAAATTCTTATTCCTTCGTTTGTAACCATGAGTCAGGCCTTACATTACAAGCGGATTAAGTTCTATTGACCGAGTCACAATTGCCCAATATACTAGTGGAGAGGGGTTGCGAGAGTTTAGCCTATGGACGGTCTATTGACACTTTTAATGAGTATGAATTTTTGATCGAAACACGCACACACTATTTTTATTTGAATTAACCTGATTGTGAGTGTTTTTGATTGAATATCCTTAATTTTGATCATGTGCTACCTTGAAAAGTCCTCATGATCTGTGAATGTTTAAATTGATTTCAGAGAAGAGTATTTTGAAATGTGAGTTGCGGAGTTTATAAGTTTATGAGGTTGAACTTTTTTGCTTGATAAATAATTTTTCAAGCGTTAGTAGGTTGGATATGATTGGATTTGAATTGTTTTTGAAATCAACATTGAGGCCATTGATCCATAGTAGTTCTTGATGGTTCTTGTTGCAGCATATGTGTTATGGAGTTTTGGGTTTTGTGTTAGTTTTGTTCGGGACGAACAAAAGTCTAAGTTTGGGGGAATTTGATAAGTGCATTTTGTGCACTTAATTTGTTTATGATTTTACTTGACTTTTATGATTCATTGGGAGATATTGCATGAGTTTGTTGTTGTTTTTGTGTTTGTAGGAAATAATGGAGTATGATTAATTTAAGTTGAATTAAGCCCAAAAGGTTGGAGTTTAAAGGAAAAATCAAGAGTTGAAAAAGAGAAGAAAAAACCCAAACTCGAGGTCACTGCGTGCCCGCGCAGTGCAGAGGAGCGCCCGCGCTGTATGTTGAAGAGTTGGCGAGAAAGTTCAAGAGGACGGCGCGCCCGTGTAGTTCCTATGTGTGCCCGCAGGTTTCGAAAAGTTTTGAAGAATGATTCAGCGAAACTAAGGCGCTTCCGCTCAGTTCCTTGGGCGCCCGCGCCGTCACATGTTAAGAATAGAAGTGTCCGAGTTTTATGGAAACTTTCGGGTATTTTCTTGGGCCTATCTTAGATAATTTTTAGGGCATATAAAAGGAGTTTTTCTGAGATGCATAAGGATCTATCAGCCGCCGCATAACAATACTTTTGAGAGCACAACTTGTGAGATTTTGGTGATCGTGACTTGAAGAATACTTGAAACGAAGACGAAGGCTTTTCAACAGGACACGGAAGAAAGACTATGGCTTTGTTATTTCATCCTTATTTATCTTTTGATTTTTGAATTATGCTTGGATTATTAAACATGATTTGGTTGTGTTTGGAATTTATTATGAACTAAACTTTTCTAGTCTAGAGGTTGACGCATGTTCATGAATATTTGATTTTATTGAATTGAATTTCTCTAGATTAATTGTGTTTCAAGTTTTGAATGTCTTTTCAATTTAGTGGCCATAAATTGACTTGTTATATTTATTTGGAATCCGGCACTTGGGAGAGGGGATTTTAAATAGAATCGATAGAAATTACACTATTAATTGTTTATATAGCTCGGGAGAGTATATAACTTTAGTAGAACTTTGAAGGAACATCATTTTGCACATATCACTGCAGTTAAATTTTTAATAGGGATATTGAAATTGAACTGTAGTGATACACTCTATTTGTTGCTCGGGAGAGAGGAATAGAATAACTTAAGTGTTCTTGGTTATTACTTGAAAGAAATTCATGAAAATAGGTTTATTAGGAATGAATATTGTCGAGACCAGGTAAAATCAAAACCTCTAGACCATTTCTCTCCGATTGATAAACTTTTAAGGATTGTGTGTGCGTGTGCTTTACAAACTCTATTATTTCTTTTAATTATTCAGCAAATATCGAAAGTTTGATTTTCTAAATAAAATAAGGACTATTTTAATTAAAAGTACTATATATTTTCATATTACTCCTCGTGGGATCGACACTTTACTCATTCTTTACTAAAATCTGACAACCGTGCGCTTGCGAGCGTAAAATTTCGCAACACTGACAATTTTAGTTAGTACTTGAGTACCTCTTTAAGACAGTCATAGCTTTACCAGTCTAGGGTCCAAGCATGCAAACCAGTAATTATCATATCACTAAAATTGTTCTAAAAAACTTAACTAAGCTAATAGATACTCCTTATTACTACTAGAGATCTCAGACTATACATGTGTTCGTCGTCAGTCCTTTAATTTTGAAGGCCCCAACTCCTAAGCACCGCTCCGCTGCACCTCCAGAAGCGCCTTGCTGCTGCCCGGCCCTCGATAATATGGTTGGAACACCTAAGAATACTCTAAAATTGAGAGGATAGATTTGTTTATTGGCACTTGAAAATATAGCTGTAATGCCCTATTTATAGGCGACGATCAGAAGCTCCGTTCTTGGCATGCATACCACATTCTGAAATTGGCCACTTCGGATGTTCCGATCTCCACTTCGGATCTTCCAATCCCATGCATGCATCAACGTGTCTAAAGCCTCTTGATACCTAAGTTATTGGTTGAGTTCGGACTCTCCGAACTCCCATGTGTCAATGTGTGGTTGAAACCTCACTAATTGTATGGCCTAAATTTGATCGGACATTTCGATCATGGTTCGAATCTTCCGAGCTACATCCTTAGCTTCCAAACTTGAAAATTGTCTCTGAACTACTTCGGATCTTCCGATCTCTGTTTGGATATTCCGAACTGCCTTGTTTCCGAACTAAACTAAGTCACTCTTTGGTGCTTCCGATCTGGAGTTCGAAACTTCCAAACTCCTCGGTGGTTCCAAAGTCATTTTTCCCATTTATGGTCCGATTAAACACTTGGCTAATTAGGATTATGATCTCTTGATCATGATTTTCAATAATAATATCGTGAAATAGTGTGTGGGTTACTACATTCTCCTCACCTTAAGAAATTTCTTCCTCTAAATCAATCCTGAGGAAAACTGATAATCAACATTTAGAATTGTTCTTTTATTACAATTGAACATTTACAAGATACAAATACTGAATCCAAAAGAAAATACAATTCTAAAAAAATATCAAGATGCTCTGACCACATATGAATCTCTAACTCCCATGTTGCCTCCTTGGTGCACCTATGCTGCCACTGCACCATGAAAAGTGGTATGCGCTTGTTCCATAGCACTTTCTTTTTCCTTCATATGATCTTGAGTGGCATCTCCATGTACGAAACATCCTGCTCTAGCTGAACCTCAGTCGGGTGCAAAACATGGAAATCATCAGCTATATACTGTCGCAATAGATATATATAGAACACATCGTGAATGTTGGAAAGATAGGGCGGAAAATTTGAACGGTAAGCTACATACCTAACTTTCTCAAGAATCTCAAAGGGTCTGATGAATCTCGGTGATAACTTATCCTTCAGTCCAAACCACATCACCTTCCGGAAAGGTGAAACTTTCATAAAAACATGCTCTCCACGCCAGAACTCTAGAGGTTTGCGCTGTGTGTTGGAATAACTGGCATGTAGATCCTGAGCACCTCTTACTCTCTGCTTGATAAACTCCAATTTATCAGCAATTTTCTAGACTAACTCTAGTCCTTCAACCTGACGTTCAACATCCTTGTCCAAAACAAAGGTGTATGACAACGGCACCCGTACAAAGCCTCGAAAGGTGTCATGCCGATACTGCGATGGTAGCTATTATTATACGCTAACCCCAATAAGGTAAATGACCTTGTCATGCTGGCCCAAAATCCATCACAAAAGCTCTGAGCATGTTCTCAAGAGTGCGGATCGTCCTTTCTAACTGGCCGTCGATCTTTATATGGTAAGAAGTACTCAGACTCAAAGAGGTACCCAAAGCATGCTGGAAGCTACCCCAAAAAATAGAAGTAAACCTCGGATCTCTATCACTGACAATGCTCAACAGAATCCCATAGAGTCTAACAGTATCCTGAATGTAAAACTGCGCCATACGATCGAAAGTGAATTTTTGGTTATACGGAAGGAAGTGTGCAGACTTAGACAACCTGTCTACTACAACCCAGATCACATCACTGTTTTTGGAAGACATCGACAAGTGGGTGACAAAGTCCATCGTCACGTGCTCCCATTTCCACTCAGGAATCTCAAAACTATGAAGTTACCCTCCAGGTCATCTGTACTCTGCCTTGACTTACTTAAAAATAAGGCGCCTCGATACAAACTGAAAGACACTACACTTCAAACCCTTCCACCATAATCTCTTAAGCAGATCCTTTACATCTTCATGCTTCCTGGGTGTACAAAAAATCTGTTACGGTGAGCTTGAGATAAGACCTCATCTCTCAAGAAAGAATCGTCAAGGACTACCACTCGGCCAAATATAAATAACCACTTCCTGAAGGTGAAAACCAAAAGTACTGTAGTCCTGAGCTAATTGGGATAACTTCTGAGTCTTCGGATCCAAATAATGGGCTTCCCTGATCCTCGAATATAATGTTGGTTCCACAAGAATGGAAAAGACTTGAATCCTATGTTGTTACTTCTTATGACGGAAAGTAAATCCCAAGGAACAACATTCATGTACCACTCTAGATACTGCACTGATACGAAGGGAACTCACATAAACTTTACAACTAAATGCATCAACGGCTGGGTTCGAAGAACCTGGATGATACTTGATCTCAAAGTCATAATCTTTCAGCAGATCCATCCATCAACACTATCTTATATTCAACTTTTCACCCTCCTAGGAGGAAGAACTTCTGTCCCATATTTTCCTTTAGTGATTCCCTGTAGAGACCCTACCCGGATCCACTACCTAATCAGAGTTAAGAGCATAATTAAGAATGCATTAAATAATTTGCTGCGGAATACTTAAATAAAAACAGACCTACAGAATAAAACCGGTTAAATAAACCAATATACAACCCAATAGAATTACAAATAATCCTAAGGGTAGAAACCTACAGCTAATCCTGCTGTCTTTAATGTCACTGGCTACTCCAAGCTCCTGGTGATCAACCCTGCACCTACACCTGCCCCGTCGAATGGGGTGTCCAGATACACAAAAAATAATGGACTTGAGCTCTAAGCTCAATAGGAAAGCACGAATAAAACATACAAATATAATGCATGCAATATGACAGGGTATCCATATCTGGGATAACTGATACAAACTGCTCAGACTGGTTCCTGGGACATCAGCACGTCACATCAGGGTCTCTAGCCACTGTGCGCGACCACTCACTCCCGAACCTTGGACGCGGACCACGGAGTCCTCTAGATGCTAGTACCTGGCTAAGCCCGTAGGCCACAAGGGTACTTGACATCAAAACGTCCAAATAGGGCTGAGCAACCCTAACTGGCTCATCTCAAAAGATGTACAGGCACAATATGATATTTACATGCCGCATAAAAATATCCATGCAATAACATGCAAACACATAAATGGAAGATATAAGCATGCATACCCTCTGGCAATCTCAGTGAGTACTTACGTACCTTACTATAGGCGGTTCTAGCAATCCCACTCTAGGTTCCAAGCCTAACATCAAATCTACAATTCAAATACCCATGCATCATTCATTAAGCTCTAAAAGCCTTAACTAAGCTATTGCATACTCCTAAATAATTTTAGCAGACCATATCTATACCTGAATCCGTCATCAGCCCACTGATGGAGACTGCCTCAAAACTTAGGCGCACAGCTCCGCTACGACGTCGAGATCACTATGCCATTTCCGGATTCCTAATAGGACGCCTAGAATTCCCTAGATCCGAGTTAAAAGGCTAAGAAACGAGAGAGAAGAGAAGAGAGGGCGAGTTGAAATGAGGCCTCAGATCCCATATTTATAGACGCAGAACGGAATGTCCATTCCCCCAATGTTGCGTCCATTCCACCATCGTTGCGTCCGATTGTCACATCATGGTCGTAAGCAATGACGTCATCTTGCTAACGTCACAGATGGCCAGAATGTTGCGTTCGTTCCTCAACGTTGCTTCCGTTCTAGGTCATCCTTCGGGCCATTTCCGATCATTTTGAGTTCATTTCCGAAGTCCGTTAAGTAATCTGACATTTTCTTAATCATGTATTACTTAATCTAAACATGATCATATGATTAATACACTCATTAATTGCTAATTACGAATACGGGTCACTACATTCTCCTCCCTTAAAAGATTTCGTCCTCAAAATCTAGGGTAGAACCTCGAGAACGTATTTAAAGATCCTTACTTGCGTGTCTGGTTGAATAGCTTGTGACACACTCAGACTCTTGACAAAATTCCTGCGAGCCCCATTAATTCTGAACCACATTAGCATTCTCCCAACTGAAAATTAAAGCGCTACTTGTCGACAATCGAACTTCTCTGGCACCAATGTATCTCAACACTGATACATCTTCCATCTTGACCACGACTTCACTGATCACGAAGGATACAAACACCCGCTTGATCGAGATCATCGTCCTAAGGAAAATCTTAGACTGACAAAGACCAAGTCATAACCTGACTGGCTTACGACATTCATCGAATTACTAACTGCATCTAACCATCTAATGGTTCCTAAAAATTCTCGGTGCAGAATATCCATCCCGACACCGTCCTGATGTATAGTAATGCATGAATCTCTCTCAGGAGAATTCAGTTGACACAAAGCTATACTTCAACGTAACTGCCTAACATGATTTCCAAACTGGTTATTCTTTCAATGCTCTCTTGAAGCAAAGACAAGCTTCTAAATCCATACTAGGAACTCAGACCACCAAGCCTAGTGCAAATCGTACTTTACGTTTATGGGTGTAATCAATACTGTGCAATGATGAAATTCTCATCACCTGAAAATTATGTCACAAAATCTTTCCTTGAACCATTGATCTGCGAAGTCATACACATATGCCGCAATGGCAATCATTGCAGCTCTGATGATTTACATCATTTCGACCATAGGTTATTTACCCATGTATCCCAATCGATGGACATCCTCCTAATAGTTATACATACTCGCAATCACTGTACACACATCAAGACTAAGGCAAGCTCCCACCAATATGCTCAACTGGGACATTCCACAGTACACTGGCATATGTAAATGCTTCCTATTCCGTCTCGAAACTCGACAGTCATTGCACCTGGTATAACTCACCTCGGAGTCTTTGATGACACCATCATCACTAGCTACCTATCACGCATCCGTCCATTGTCCATTTCTAAAATGCCATATCCTTGACAAACAGTCTGCACGGATGTGACTCACTGACTGGAAAGAACGAATTCGATCCTTCGCGATCTTGCGAAGTCTTCAATTCCAAAGGCAATCCTCGTTGGCTACTAAGACGATCATCGACTATCTCGATCATCTCAACAGTATCATGCATCTCATGCTGGAAACTAGTGACATAACCTGCTAGATCTTGAGAACTAGATCCTAGTTAATGTCCCATCTCACGATCAGAAAACTGATGTTCCCTTACTAATGTCCATTAGCTTTTCCAACACTCGTCAAATTCAAAATGCCTATACACGATAGTCATACAATAGCTATTAGTAGTCAATTGGCACCATCTCGTGCCTTACTACTGAAAACTATCTCATACACTGGACTTAATCTTCCTAACTCTGACAGAGTTAGACAATATTCACTAGTGGTCATAGCACAATTCCCGTGCCACCTTATCACTACTAATCGTTGTCTTTTTCACCCAAGGCGAACATGAAGACGAACTAAGCCAAAGAATTGCTCGTGATCTATCAAACTAGACCATTTCCATCCCCCTGGAAACCTACGCTCAACCTCTGAAAATACCAAACAGTACTTAGCGCAATCATTGGAATCACTATCCATTGCCTCGGCCATTTAAAAGGAACACTATTGCTAATCAAGTCCAAAATTATACCTAATGAATACCAAAGATTCCTAAAATCTCCGGACACGCTCCTGATTATATCCCTTGCTAAGATTGCGTAATGATTCAAGACTGAGGTAGCTTACCACGATGTCCCACCTGGAATCACCACCAAGTGTACACTAGCATAAGTCATGCTTCCCTTGTGTCTCAAATAGTCCTGTACAATCCTTAGCATCTGATACAATCCATTGCTGAAGAAGTCAATCATCATGAAGCAATTATCCAAATTGGGTCAGAGTCTCGAAACAACATCCCATACAGTATCTCGAATAACTCCTAATCATAACTCTGTTGACAATCCCTAGTCATCGCTGGTAAAAATCCGTCTACCTACTAGATCGATTCATCTAGCAGTATCTACTAGGTCAAACCTATTTGCTCAAAACACACGCTCGTCAAGGAATCCACTCCAAGACTCGTCCTCACGGAAGAAACTCACACCAATATCTCTGACACAAGCCAGACGATATCTAAATCATGATACCAAAATAGGCATCTAATCCAAGGTCTGATCCCATCTTGACTGTTACCAAAACTCTAGACTGAGTAGCCTTCCCACTGCCATCCCCTGAAGCACAAGGCTCCCAGGTAATCCTCTGAATTACAAACACTCCCAGAGTAACACTGGAATAGGGTCGAGCCCCATCACGTCTAATCATGGTCATAGTCCACAACTCTCGGCATATACTCGACCTGGCAACCTGATGAAACCCATCATCACGAAGTCTCAACCTACGAAGGTCATCAGACTACTGTTCTAAGGAAACAACCTAGAACACAACTCATGCCCACTGATGAATCAACTCATCGCTGGCATTAACTTAGTCCACTGACTAACTAGGTCAATCCTATGAAAAGTCTAGACTAACCACAAGCCAAAAAGTTACAGCTGGCTTACTCAAAATCCATGAGCTATAATAGTTGAACACTAATCAACTAGAACCATGCCAATCTTAGCAAACTCATGCAATCATTCACGAATTGCTGGATAAATAATACACATATCATTACTTCAAGTTATGTATAATTTCTTTATTACAATCCATGTAATACATACAATATTCAAAATACAATGAAAATGTACATCTAATAACTTGAAATAATACAACATTCTGATGATTCATTACAACTAAAATACCGTTAACAATCAATATAGCATTTAAAATCATCGTACTAGTCTTTGATTCTTTGAGCATGAAGCTTTTAATAGACACACGCATCAATGCTAGCGTACTCCTGACCAAATCTCTCTACCCGTGTTCCTGCAAAGGCATCCGGAGAAATGATCCGTGCTCGCTAACCAGCTATGCTCTACATCAGTGCCTGTCAGTCGACCTCTTCTGCTCACGATCTACCGTCAGCGTTCTTCTTGCATCCATACCATGCTTTTGAACATGAAGTTTCCCGTGTGCCTACCAAAAACTTCAATACAAGCATACTGGAAAAACCATGTTCTGCATGAGTTTAATGACCTTACGTTCACAACCAGTCATGCTTTAGCCACTTGAGGCATTCCCTGGTGAAGGTCTTTATGACAATCTCTCCAACTACGAGTGGAGAATCTCTTCGGACTGGAACCACATGGGTTGTTACACACCATTCGTTCCAAAATTCCTCAAATGTATCTGACGCGAGGATATGAATTCTTATGAATGAAAAGCAAGCACGATTATAGAGAATCGCACCCTCAATTCAAATACAAAAAAAATAAAATATTTTGTCCCGACTTTTGAAACAAGTAACAGATTTGGATCTCCACCTCTAGTTGAACCCGTAACTAGAAACAGAGAATCACGATAGAAAACAATCAATAATTCAATTAGACATTCAAAGGAACTTGTCTTTGACAACACGAGTGAAAATTGATTGAAAAACACCACAAAGTTTTGACACTTTGATAAGTTTGATTTGGATTTAAGTTAAAAGACTTAAGCAAAATTCTAGAGAGAATTTTAGTTTTAATAATCAACAATCTGTATTCTTCATTAATTCAATAATGAATATTTGTTGTATTTATAATACAAATACAAAATAATAAAATATCATGCAAAATATTGCAAACGATATCAAAAGATATCACCAAAAGTTTCCTAATAGGCTTAAAAGACTCAAAAATAGGAATAATATCAAAAATATCACAAATCCACCGAAACACGCACAAACATGCCGCACTGTGTGTGTACACGGACCCTGGAAGGTTGTCCAGATCCCGGTCCGTGTTCCCACGGCTATTCGAGCTTAAAATTGACGCTGAAGAGCTTCAGGTGCATGGACCCCGTGCTTTGGTCTGTGCCTAGGTCTGTGCCGATGGGTTCCAAACTAAGCATATTCCTTGTAGAAATCATTTCTCAAGTTTTAGCTGTCGGATCGACCTAAAATTTTAACCGTAGCTTTCTGACATCTTAAAATACATTTTGGACGGTGGAGATTGGATTTGGATGTATCTAAAGTTTCCAAATAATTTCAGTCCTCCAACTCGAGCTCCATACATTCCAACTTGGATCCCATGCTCTCCAACTTTATTCCCATGAATTCCAAACCTTTCAATTCTTGATGGAAAATTAAGAGACACTTTTGGGAACAATATAAAACTTCGAGAACCTCCTAGATTCATATCACGCGATATACTCGTTATTCTCTTCCAGTCTTTCCCGGATGAAATCCATATGTTCTTCGATCAGCATTCCAATGCATCAAATGATGAACTGTCCACAGCAGTCAGCCTATCTATCGATATGCTACTACTGGTGTTCTCATCACTCTTGTATTTCTTATAGTAAAGACTTCTTCCGCAAATCTCGGCAATGAAGAATCAAATCATCCTTCTTTAGGTCTCACGAATCCTACAAGGATATTCCAAAGTCTCAGTACTATATCCCAAGTCTCTTGCATGCAGCTCTGATGCCATAAATGTAGCGACCCTAACCGGATCCACTACCTAATCATAGTTAAGAGAATAATTAAGAATGCATTAAATAAATTACTGCAGAAGACTTAAATAAAAACAGACCGGAAGAATATAATCGGTTATATAAACCAATATACAACCCAATCGAATTAAAAATAATCCTAAGGGTAGAAAACTACAGCTAATCCTGTTGTCTTTAACGTCACTGGCTTCTCCAAGTTCCTGGTGCTCAACCATGCATCTACACGTGCCCCGTCGAATGGGGTGTCCAGATACACAGAAAATACTGGACGTGAGCTCTAAGCTCAATACGAAAGCGATAAAACATACAAATATGATGCATGCAATATGACAGGGTATCCATATCTGAGATAACTGTATACAAACTGCTCAGACTGGCGCCTGGAAATGAGCTCGTCACATCGGGGTCGCTAGTCACTTTGCTCGACCACTCACTCCCGAATCTCGGACGCGGACCACGGAGTCTTCTAGATGTCAGTACTTGGCTAAGACCGTCGGCCGCAAGGGTACTTGACATCAAAACATCCAAACAGGGCTAAGCAACCCTAACTGGATCATCTCAAAAGATGTACATGCACAATATGATATGTACATTCCGCATAACAATATCCATGCAATAACATGCAAACACATAAATGCAACATATAAGCATGCATACCCGCTAACAATCTCAGTCAGTATTTACTTACCTTACTACTGGCGGTCCTAGCAGTCTCACTCTAGGTTCCAAGCTTAACATCAACTCTACAATGCTGTTGTAGAACGCGGTGATCAGATCAATTAGGATTGATACCCGGTGCAGCGGAAGTTTAAAAATTTTTATATGGAACGATTCCATAATGGGTATCAACCTTACGATTAAATTGTGTGTGTAAAAATTAAATAACAATTATAAAATTTTTACCTTTAATCTCGAATCGAGATTTTGGACACCAACAGATTTCTCTGCTCTTGTTGTATATCCCTGGAACTGATGGACGAACTGTTCTTCAATCAGGTCCACGAATGGATATTTAATCCCTCTGATAGATTGCACTAGAAAATCTATCAGAAGTTTCTACGAAGAGATTAACGAATTTGATCCGTTAAACCAGACTGTAATTCAAAATCACAGGCTGGATTTTTTTTCGAGTAGACAGGGAGGGGGGCGGCCACTCTTGTTAGAAAATACTTAGGTTTTCGAAAATTGTGACATGTTGTGTGTAATTTCTGTACTGCAATAACTTATTTATAATGTAGGCCACTAACAGCTTAGGGCCCATTAGTCATAAGTTCAAGCCCGACAAGCAAAGCCCGCATGTTCAGAAATTAATATAAAATTCATCGTGACTCCGATTGATAAACCGATTTCACCAATGTGCACAGAAACCATTTCTGCACCTTTTAAAGTCAAGATAAATTTTTCTGAATCCGAATTCAGTGATTTCCAAAAATGGCCATCCCTATGTCATTTTAGGAAATCTTACTCCTCTACTCTCAAATAAGAAGTCCAACTTCTTCGTTCATTAAATTTAACTCTTTAAATTTAACTATCTCAACGGGGATTAAAAATCCATTACACTGTGTGACCCTCAATGGTTCAGGGATACAGCTAGCCGTGGGCTCACAACTCCTTGTGACTCGGAACAATAATTTCCGACTTGCCCATCGAATCATGGTATGAGCGCCTAGCAACATCGCCCCATGATTCCCTAGGTATCACTGATAGTGCCTACAAGAACCAATAGATTTTGGTTAGCGTACAGTACGGTCCCTTCATCCATATATCCCGATCGAATCAACAACCATTGGTATATCGAGAGTTGCTCGAGATTCGATAACTATGCAATGCATCTTGAAGATCAAATAGTGACATCGCATGTGCTACTAAGAAACCATTTCTTAAATCACATCATGTACTCTGGCCAGAGATTCGTCACACTAATATCTCCTCAGATCGCATAGGATATCCACACTCGCAAGTATGTGGTGAATCCTTGACAACAAAGCATCGACTCCTATATGTGTTGTAACTGTACCCAATCCCGACACCTGATGACCCCAATAGAGTCGGTAAACGAGTCAAAGCACAGTACTAGCATATAGAGTCTCAATGATGTTTCAAGTAGTAAGGACTAATGGTGTACAACCAAAACTGCGGACTTTATCCACTCGATAAGTGATAACCACTTGGAAAGTCCGGATAGGGTAGTTCGATCATTCATCATATGAATATCCATTTGCATGCTTCGAACATCTCTATGTTCCTTACCAATGAAACGTGGTACTCCGCATCGCAAATGCTAGTCTCAAACTCGAGCGATCCTTATCCTTATTATCGGACGGCTCAATCGACTAGGAACAGTTTAGAATATACAGTGACTATAAGATGTGTTTCATGATAGACATCCCCATGTTCTACCACATCTTACATACACTATATTATATTCAAGGTCTTTATCAAAACAACAATAGTATATCACAATATAACAATATGAAGAAAGATAAAGTCATTGCCATTAATAAAAGTGTAAATTATATTAAACAAAAGATTGTTTATACAAAGAGTCATCAAAGCCCTTAGCCACAAGTTGGCTCACCGGGCACCCACTCTTTCAATCTCCCACTTGCCCTATAGCCAACTAGTCATACTACGTAGTCCCATTGCTTCGCGATGTTTGTCAAATAATGGTCCTGGCAAGGGCTTAGTAAGTGGATCAGCGATATTGTCTGCAGAGGCCACTCTTTCGACAGTGATGTCTCCTCTTTCCACAATCTCCCGGATGATGTGGTATTTCCTCAGTACGTGTTTGGATCTTTGATGAGACCTTGGTTCCTTTGCCTAAGCAATGGCACCCGTGTTGTCACAGTACACCGGGACTGGACCAACAACTTCAGGAATAACGCCCAACTCTTGGACGAAATTCCTCATCCAAACGGCCTCTTTAGCAGCAGCTGATGCTGCAATGTATTCAGCTTCAGTGGTGGAATCCGCTGTGGTGTCCTGCTTGGAACTCTTCCAAGAGACAGCACCGCCATTGAGCATGAACACAAATCCAGATGTTGACTTCGAGTCATCCACGTCACTTTGGAAGCTAGAGTCGGTATAGCCTTCCAATTTTAGTTCTCTTCCTCCATATACCATGAACATATTCTTAGTCCTTCGTAAGTACTTAAGAATGTCCTTCACGGCTTTCCAATGCATTTGACCAGGATTAGCTTGATATCTGCTCGTGACACTCAGAGCAAATGCTACATCCGGTCTGGTAGATATCATCCCATACATGATACTACCTATGGCTGACGCATATGGTACATGTGTCATTTTCTCTATCTCTTCATCAGTCTTGGGACACATAGACTTGGATAGAGAAACTCCATGACACATGGGTAGATGTCCTCTCTTGGACCCATCCATTGAAAACCTTTTCAATATGGTGTCGATGTAGGTTGACTGAGTGAGTCCTATCATTCTCTTAGATCTATCTCTATAGATCTGTATCCCTAGAATATAGGATGCCTCACCCAAATCCTTCATCGAGAATCTACCTGATAACCATATCTTTGTTGACTGCAGCATCCCTACATCATTCCCAATGAGTAGGATGTCATCAACATAAAGTACTAAGAATGTCACAGCATCCTTAACTACTTTCTTGTACACGCATGGTTCCTCCGGATTCTTGATGAAACCAAAATCTTTTATTGTTTCATCAAATTTCTGGTTCCAACTTCTTGATGCTTGTTTTAGACCATAAATTGATCTCTGAAGCTTGCATACCTTATGCTCGCTTCCCATGGATGTGTACCCCTCAGGCTGCTTCATATAGATCTCTTCCTTAATGTCTCCATTAAGAAAAGCAGTCTTCACATCCATTTGCCATATCTCATAGTCATACCATGCAGCTATGGCAATAAGGATTCTTATGGACTTGAACATTGCAACTGGTGAAAAGGTTTCATCATAGTCAACTCCTTGTCTTTGAGTATAACCTTTTGCCACCAATCGCGCCTTGTAGGTCAATACCTTACCATCAGGCCCAAGCTTTCTTTTGTAGATCCATTTACACCCTATTGGAACAATTCCATCGGGAGGATCTACTAAAGACCAAACTTGGTTTGTATGCATCGAATCTATTTCCGACTGCATAGCTTCAAGCCATAAATTTGAATCCGCATCAGAAATTGCTTCCTTGAAGTTTCTTGGATCACATCCAACATCGGGTTCATCTTGATCCCCTTCAAGAAGAAGACCATATCGAATAGGAGGTCTAGAAGTCCTCTCGGATCTTCTAGGTATAGGCGTGTCCAGCAATGGTTCCTGAGGTGTAGGATTGTTATTTTGTATTTCGGGTTCTTCTCGAATTTCTTCGAGTTCCACCATTTCGCCTTTCTTATCCAATAATAACTCCTTCTCCAAGAAGGTGGCATTCCTCGAAACAAACACCTTTGTTTCAGTAGGATAATAGAAATAATATCCGATTGAATTCTTCGGATACCCTACAAAATAACATGAGCTGGATCGACTATTCAACTTATCTCCCACTGTCCGCTTCACGTAAGCAGGACATCCCCAAATCCTCAAGTACGAATACTTAGGAGCTTTGCCATTCCATAACTCGTATGGTGTTTTGTCCACTGCTTTAGTGTGGACGTTGTTCAACAACAATACCGTCGTTTCAAGCGCATAGCCCCAAAACAAAGGTGTAAGCTCAGTGAAGCTCATCATGGACCGAACCATGTCCAACAAAGTTCGATTACGACGCTCCGATACACCATTAAGCTGTGGTGTCATAGGAGGAGTCCACTGAGAGAGAATCCCATTTTCTTTTAGATAGTCCAAAAACTCGGTACTCAAGTATTCTCCACCTCGATCCGATCGAAGTGCTTTAATACTTTTACCTAGCTTGTTTTCTACTTCAGCCTTGAATTCTTTGAACTTTTCAAATGCTTCAGACTTATATTTCATTAAATATAAATACCCATACCTTGAATAATCATCAGTAAAGGTAATGAAGTAGGTGTGGCCATATTGAGTCCCAACTCTAAATGGACCACAAACATCTGTATGGATCAAATCCAACAGATTTTGACTACGCTCAGGTTTCCCCTTAAAAGGAGATTTAGTCATTTTTCCTTTTAGGCAGGATTCACAAGTAGGTAGAGAGTTAATATCAGACATATCAAACATGCCCTCTCCCACTAGCTTGTTCATCCTCCTTGAGGAAATATGACCTAGCCTAGCGTGCCAAAGGTTTGCCGGGTTTTGGCTATCGATTTTCCTTTTGTTTGTTGTTGCCGGTTTATCAACATAATTTATTGGAACGTCTTTTAGTTTTAAGTTGTATAGATCGTTTTCAAGTTGTCCATTTCCAATCAAACATTCATTCTTGTAAATATTGCAAATCCCATTCACAAAATTGCAAGAATAACCATCTCTATCAAGCATAGAAACAGAAATAATGTTTTTAATCAAATCTGGAACAAATAAAACATCTCTTAAAAGTAACTTAAAATCGTTCTGCAAAATTAAATAAACATCTCCCACGGCTTTTGCTTCAACTCTGGAACCATTTCCGAGCCTCAGCTGGGTCTCACCCATCCTAAGCCTGCGACTTCTTGTCATCACCTGCAAATCATTGCAAATGTGAGATCCACATCCGGTATCCAATACCCAAGAAGTAGTATTAAGTGAAACATTTATTTCAATATAGAACATACCCTTTGCAGTTCGCAACTGCTCTAGATATTCCTTGCAGTTACGCTTCCAATGACCGGGCTTCTTGCAGTAATGGCAAACATCCTTGGATTTTTCCATGTTTGAAGCCTTTGTCTTGTACTTCTTCTCGGGTTCGATTTTCTTGGGTGGGGCAGAACGTTTCTTGCCCTTTGTACTTGGCCCCTTCTTAGCAGAAGAAGAGGAGCCCACCAAGAAAGCCAGTTTATCCTTCTTTAATGTGGATTCATATGTCACAAGCATATTGACCATCTCTTCAAGGGAGGCCTCTATCTTGTTCATATTGAAATTTACCACAAATCCGTCAAACGAAGAAGGAAGAGACAGAAGTAGTAAGTCCACGTTGAGTTCATGCTCCAACACCAAATCAAGGGTTACCAACTTCTGTATGAGCCAAATCACTCGTACCCCATGATCACGGACCGAAGTCCCTTCACGCATGCGACACGTCATTAGCTCCTTTACAGTAGCGAACCTCTTAGCCTTCGATTGAGCCCCAAAAAGTTCCTTGAGTTGAACGTGAATGTCAGCAGCATTCACGGTGTCCTCAAATCGCCTCTGGAGTTCATCAGACATCGAGGCTTGCATATAGCATTTGGTCTTGATATCATGGTCCCACCATGTATCAAGCTTGGCTAACTCCTCCGGACTTACGTCAGCTGGTGCTTCCTTCGGAGGAGATTTTTCTAACACGTAGAGCATCTTCTCCGAAGTCAAGACAATCTTCAACTTACGGAACCATTCCGTATAGTTTGCGCCAGTCAACTTATTTTGTTCGAGGATCGAGAAAAGTGGATTACGCGAATTCATCTTATGAAATACTGAAAAGAAACAGACAAATATCAGTGATTGTTTAAGCAATTTACTAAGACATAAAATAGGCGAAATTTATTTTATGAATCTCACTCCCACTATTTTAACGATTTCACTACCCTCTAGTGAAAACGGGAAACTGTTTTCCTTAGTGAGAACATGGAGTCCAATTGACAAACTTATGGTCCCGAATAATATCAGCCAACCATAATTTTCAAAGGGTAGAGTCCAATTGCTTCCAAACCAACCTCCATGTTTTTACCTCATGTCCAATAAGGGCCCAATAATATGACGCCGTTTATTGTGACATGTCAAGATGACCCATCAATATTAAGTTGTGATGGACGGTCGCCATGTGGATCCCCCAATAATATGAGCCGATCCCATGGGAGTTCCACCCAACTTACAACATGTGTCGATCCAATGTACAGCTTTCCGACGAACGGGCCCCCCCAATAATATGAGCCGGACCGTATCCGCGGGTAGCATCTCATACATTGATCGTTGATGGAAGGTAGGAACATTTAAACAAATTTAAATTTCCTTTATTTATCTTGATATCAATTTTAAATCATATTTAAAATGAGGGATTTTTAATTATAAAAATTTGTCTCATCATTTTTAAAATTTTTGTATGCTTGCCGGATTCGCACAATTATGTCTAAAACATGCATACAACAATAATATCACATATTATATAGGATGATCGATTCCATTTCTAATCGATCCGTGGTTGCCAATCACGAGTCTTAGTCCAATCCTAGGTAATATGCAGTATGCAATGCAATCCTATTACATTTGCTTCCAATTTATATTTCTTCCGTCTTTATTGTCTGCTGGGCCCACCTCCATCTTCAAATCTTGATCTCCCACTAAATCTAATGTATTTACAATAAATAACAATGACAAGTAGGGGATACATTTTTAAGGGGTGGGAACGGGCCATAAACCAAGCCCACTTTTATTACATATGACATTCATATTCGGCCATAAACCAGGCCCATTAATAAAACCAACAACAATAAAACAAATGTAAATTCCTAACATACACCTACAAAATTGGTCATGGCAATCGATCATCCTTATCCAATAACATTTAATTCAAAATTAATTTATTGGATAACATGCAATGGCAATTTAAATTTAAAAGGATAAAATCATATTTCATACATAAAATCTTATTTTACATACAAAATCTTATTTTATCTTTTTATCAAATAAAATCATATTTTATCTATAAAATCCAATTTTATACATAAAATCATATTTTACTCAATATATCCATAAGATCATATCTTATCATCAATTGTACCAAAAATAATTAATTTCAAAATTCAATTAAAGGATAAAATATTAAAATTTTCCAAAAATTCAAATTTATCCAAAAATCAATTTTAAAATTTTCGGACTCAAACAATTCGATCCTACGCCTCGTGGACCAATCAAAACAATTTTCGATCGGACCAAAAATAGAATTTTAACATATTAAAATTTAATTTAAAAAATTAAAAATAATTTTTCCCGCGGGCCGCCCGGGACATTCCCGGGCCGGGCAGCGACGATCGCTGCCCTGTGCAGCGCCGTGCGCTGCCCGGGTTTTTGCCCGAAAAAATATTTTTATTTTTAAAATATTTATTTTGTTTCAAAAACCGAGGCCTAAAAAATTTTTGTACAATCGATTAATTTAATCGCTTGATCTGAGCAACCTGGCTCTGATACCACTGTTGTAGAACGCGGCGATCAGATCAATCAGGATTGATACCCGGTGCAGCGAAAGTTTAAAAATTTTTATATGGAACGATTCCATAATGGGTATCAACCTTACGATTAAATTGTGTGTGTAAAAATTAAATAACAATTATAAAATTTTTACCTTTAATCTCGAATCGAGATTTTGGACACCAACAAATTTCTCTGCTCTTGTTGTATATCCCTGGAACTGATGGACGAACTGTTCTTCAATCAGGTCCACGAATGGATATTTAATCCCTCTGATAGATTGCACTAGAAAATCTATCAGAAGTTTCTACGAAGAGATTAACGAATTTGATCCGTTAAACCAGACTGTAATTCAAAATCACAGGCTGGATTTTTTTTCGAGTAGACAGGGAGGGGGGCGGCCACTCTTGTTAGAAAATACTTAGGTTTTCAAAAATTGTGACCTGTTGTAATTTCTGTACTGCAATAACTTATTTATAATGTAGGCCACTAACAGCTTAGGGCCCATTAGTCATAAGTTCAAGCCCGACAAGCAAAGCCCGCATGTTCAGAAATTAATATAAAATTCATCGTGACTCCGATTGATAAACCGATTTCACCAATGTGCACAGAAACCATTTCTGCACCTTTTAAAGTCAAGATAAATTTTTCTGAATCCGAATTCAGTGATTTCCAAAAATGGCCATCCCTATGTCATTTTAGGAAATCTTACTCCTCTACTCTCAAATAAGAAGTCCAACTTCTTCGTTCATTAAATTTAACTCTTTAAATTTAACTATCTCAACGGGGATTAAAAATCCATTACACTGTGTGACCCTCAATGGTTCAGGGATACAGCTAGCCGTGGGCTCACAACTCCTTGTGACTCGGAACAACAATTTCCGACTTGCCCATCGAATCATGGTATGAGCGCCTAGCAACATCGCCCCATGATTCCCTAGGTATCACTGATAGTGCCTACAAGAACCAATAGATTTTGGTTAGCGTACAGTACGGTCCCTTCATCCATATATCCCGATCGAATCAACAACCATTGGTATATCAAGAGTCGCTCGAGATTCGATAACTATGCAATGCATCTTGAAGATCAAATAGTGACATCGCATGTGCTACTAAGAAACCATTTCTTAAATCACATCATGTACTCTGGCCAGAGATTCGTCACACTAATATCTCCTCAGATCGCATAGGATATCCACACTCGCAAGTATGTGGTGAATCCTTGACAACAAAGCATCGACTCCTATATGTGTTGTAACTGTACCCAATCCCGACACCTGATGACCCCAATAGAGTCGATAAACGAGTCAAAGCACAGTACTAGCATATAGAGTCTCAATGATGTTTCAAGTAGTAAGGACTAATGGTGTACAACCAAAACCGCGGACTTTATCCACTCGATAAGTGATAACCACTTGGAAAGTCCGGATAGGGTAGTTCGATCATTCATCATATGAATATCCATTTGCATGCTTCGAACATCTCTATGTTCCTTACCAATGAAACGTGGTACTCCGCATCGCAAATGCTAGTCTCAAACTCGAGCGATCCTTATCCTTATTATCGGACGGCTCAATCGACTAGGAACAGTTTAGAATATACAGTGACTATAAGATGTGTTTCATGATAGACATCCCCATGTTCTACCACATCTTACATACACTATAGTATATTCAAGGTCTTTATCAAAACAACAATAGTATATCACAATATAACAATATGAAGAAAGATAAAGTCATTGTCATTAATAAAAGTGTAAATTATATTAAACAAAAGATTGTTTATACAAAGAGTCATCAAAGCCCTTAGCCACAAGTTGGCTCACCGGGCACCCACTCTTTCAATGCAAATACCCGTGCATCATTCATTAAGCTCTAAAAGCCTTAACTAAGCTATTGCATACTCCTAAATAATTTTAGGAGACCATAGCTATACCTGCGTCCATCGTCAGCACGCTGATGGCGACTGCCTCAAAACTTAGGCACAGCTCCGCTACGACGCCGGGATTGCTATGCCACTTCCGGATTCCAAATAGGACACCTAGAATTCCCTAGATCTGAGTTAGAAGGCTAAGAAATGAGAGAGAATAGAGGAGAAGGCGAGTTGAAATGAGGCCTCGGATCCCATATTTATAGACGCATAACGGAACGTTCGTTCCCACAACGTTGCGTCCGTTATCGAACATTGTGTCCGTTCCACCATCGTTGCATCCGATTGTCACATCATGGTCGTAAGAAATGACGTCATCTTGCTGACGTCACGGATGAAATCAGCTGGCCAAAACGTTGCGTCCGTTCCTCAACGTGGCTTACATTATAGGTCATCCTTCGGGCCATTTCCGATCATTCCGAGTTTATTTCCGAAGTCTGTTAATTCATCTGACATTTCCTTAATCATTTTTTACTTAATCTAAACATGATAAATTTGATTAATACACTCATTAATCTCTAATTATGGATACAGGTCACTACATTCCCACTTAGGCAGTAATTTATACCCGCCTAGGCGAAAATTGTTCTGCCCATGTTTTCAAATTGGTCGTTCCCGAGCTCCGGTTTTAGTCCTTTCCTGCCAAAAATCTTAAATACCTGAGTAGATATCATGAAGCTCAAAAACTCAAATTTTAGACAAAAACACGGAATATTCAAAAATCTCAAGCCTAATAATGACCAATTTGACCCCTTTTTTAATGCAATTTTCGGTTTTTATCATCTGAGTGAATAGGTTTTTAAAACTCTTGTGATTCGATAGATCTCGAACCTCTCACCGTACAAGTAATGTCGCCAAATCTTCAAAGCGAAGACAATGGCTGCCAGCTCAAAGTCATGTACGGGGTAATTCTCCTTGCGAGTCTTCAGTTATCTGAAGGCATAAACGATTGCGTGCCCATTCTATGTCGAAATGCAACCCAATCCCTGAAGAGATGCATCAGTGTATACTATATAACCACCAGATCCAGACAGCAATGCTAAAACAGGGGTTGTCGACAACCGTCGTTGCAACTCGCGATAACTTTCCTCACACTATGTAGACCAAATGAAGGGAAGACAACTCCATCCCTAGTGAACACGTGACTAAGGAAGGCAACTAGGTCAATCCTGAACTCACACTTGCTGAGTTTGGAGTACAATTGCTTCTCTTGCAAAATCTACAAGACTATCCTCAGGTGGTAGACGTGGTTGTCGATACTATGTGAGTAAATCAAGATGTCGTCGATGAACATTACCACAAACTTATCCAAGTAATCTCGGAAAACCCTGTTCATCAAATCCACGAAGACATCAGGCGCGTACTTCAGACCAAAAGACATCACTAAAAAAATCTTAGTGACCATACCTCGTACAAAAATATGTCTTGTGAATATCCTTGAAACGACCCACACTTAACCTCTAATATTTAATAGATATTAAAATAATGCGGAATTTTCAAAAAAAAAATTTGCATGACCTTTTTAAAACATTTACAAACCACCTGTATCAATCAGCACACAAAAGACTGAACCAAACGAGGCAAAAGACTAAACAAGGAAACGAGTGAGAATTTAAAATGGAAACAATTCAAGGTTTGCGAATACCAAAATTTAACAAAAAAATGATTAACATGCCAATAACACTGATCTAGAAATTCTTAAATTTACATAAAACCAATATACAAAATGAAAGACATCAAAATTATTTGTTTAATTAACATCTGCGGAAGACTAGCATAGGTTGAAGGGATATGCCAAGCCTGCATCGCATTCCACTCAAGAGTCATATCCCTCGATCTCAACGAAAATCTAACCTGCACCAAACAAAGTAGTGAGCCTAAAAGCTCAACAAGTATAAACCATGAAGTAGCGAAGGTTTAAAAATACATGCACGATACTTAAAATACTAGTACTTATAATACCTTGAAACTTTCTCGGAGAAGTCTTAAAGATAAAAGGAGGGGAGACTTGGAACTAATAAAGGAAACTCGCATGCAATGAACTCACTCCATAGATCAAACGCACGGTTGAAACTTTAAGCGAAACTCTCACTTGAAACTTTAAATTTACTCACGCATTTAAACATAAACTTTCATAAACATTAACTTTGAACTTTCCTCTGTGAATTTAGATTCTCGATTGTGGCTCTCTATTTTTATAGATCAATGACTACAGTACTATGCCGGTAAGGAAGCTAAGATTTCTCCCGACCCCATATTTCCCCTCTATGGTAAGGAAACCAAGATTTCTCCTAGACCCTCCTGTGAGACCTCGGTTCTAAATATCTAAGCTCGAATAATACAAACATACATCGAAACTTAAAGGTCCAAAGAATTAAAGAAGAACCAATAAAAAAAATTTATTTTTCCATAGCTGCAGGCCTCGCTCGATCGGTGAAACTCAACCGATCGAGCGGGCAAAGCTCTGAAAAAAAGGAGGCTACAGACATTCTCGCTCGATCGGTCAATCTCCGTCGATCGAGCGAGAGCAACTCTGATCCAAAAATCCAGAATTAAAATCAAACCAAACTTCAACTTTATAAATCCTTCAATACATAAAGAGGTATAAAAACATGCAACAACAGCATACAAACCTCAATACTCGCATAATCGATACAACATAAATTAACAAAGTTTGAGTTCTCAACATGCTTCAAAACATAAACTAGATTGACATGTTGTTCGAATTCTAAACCGAGTCCCACTTCTATCTCTTGATCTCGATGCTAACCAAGTCTCATCTGACTCGATCCTGCTCCACTTGTCGCAAAGTACACATACAAAACAAAGCAACATCAGGATAACTCCGGTGAGAAGATATTCCTAGTAAAAGCAACATAACATGCAATAACAAGTAATATATCAATAACATGATATAAAGACAACATATTCTATGTTAATACGAATGAAATGCGTGTCTTTAAAATAGGGATATTATGATATCAATAATCAAGGAATTTCTGCTATTCTTTTGGGATCCCGAGGATGAGATCACGTAATAACTCACCGACTCTCCCGATCGAGGTGCTGCCACGTATCTCCATCCCCTAGACTTTGGTGCGACTATAAGGAGTATGCTGACACTAGGTGAACTTCTACAACCCAGGCCACTCGAATATAGCCCCCAAAACGTCTAAACAAAAGGGCCGTACAGCCCGCTGAAATCAAAGATTTAGGCTAGAGATGAATGCATATAGAAAACACAAAGCATTAAACCATAATTCAAATAATAACAAGAGTTCAATCAACAAAATAAAAGTTCCCCACTCTAGAACAAGTATTGATGCAAGTATGTGATTTAGGGAAAACTCAAGAACCATCTTTCTTGAGTGTTCTATCCCGCTTAAACAATGTTTGCTTGTACCTTTGCAATTCAAAAGCTCCAACTCTGAATAAGCTACAATAAGAGATTTATATAAAATTCTAATCAAACAATGAATCAAACGATCAAGGTAAAACTCTTTACCGCTTTTCAAGTAACTCTTCGATGATTCTAATTCTGCTAACTCTGGATTCAACAATCTTCAAACCAATCTGTACGGAGGCAAAAGAGGATCAATAACAACATTCAAACTTAAACGGAACATGGTTCAATAAAACAACCCAAACGGTATCCAAAACTCAAACCGGCGGCATAACGGCTAGATAATAGACTAACTGAAAATGCAAACATCTATATATCAATCCAAACATCTCATAACAACAATAATTTATCCAATAAAATCCAATTCCAACAAATCCCAAAACCCAAATTTTCAAATTAAGCTTCCAAAAATCAAAACAATTTCGAACGACGTTCTTTTTCCGATCCGACTGCAAATATATGATCTATGCTAGCTCAAGAACAACATATCCGAAAATCATCAAATTCTAACGGCGTCCAAAAATTGGAGTATAGTTGATCGAAGAAAAACTTACGGTAGAACGAAGCCTTCTATGTCGTGATCGCGAATATGCCTTCATATTGAAATTTTATCTGACGGATCGAGCACGAAATAAAATCACAAAGCTTGAAGGGGCTCTTGGAGAGCTTCAACGGAGAGGAACCATGAAGAAGAAGGAGAAGAAGGAAATGGAGACTTACTCAATCTCAAAAAGTTGAAGATAATATATAAATTCTCATTTTTGCACTTTGGCCCCTGAACTCTTCAAAAATTACAATTCAGTCCCTGAACAAAAACGATTCTATTTCTCGAATTCTAACCTTTGAATATCAATAATAAACTCTTATTAAGATAATTTCAGGGCATTACAATTCTCCCCCTCTAAGAACTGATTTCGTCCTCGAAATCGAATACGACTCAATCTCAAAAGATAAAAGATAAAAATCAAAATTGCAATAAGGATTCTCATCACAGAAATAACTAATGGAAACATTTCTGCACCGCATCGACCTCTGTCTCTCAAACCGCTTCTTCAAATCCGTAACGGCTCAACTGCACTTTTACAACTGAATCGGTTGGTTCCGGAGCTACTTCTAATTTCGGGCAAAACTCTGAATCGATTGAAGCAACTTGACGACTCACCACAATCATTCTTGTCGGTCGAAGAACATAAGAAAAATCTGGTGATATTCCACAACAACAGACGGAATAATATAACGTGAATACCAAAAAGAGACGGGACAAACGCACGTCTAAAGGCAAGATTGCCTATCCTCTTCAGAATCTCCTACGAATCGGTCAATTTCGGAGACGATTTCTCTCTTCTCGAAACAGACAAAACTTCTGAAAGTCGAATTCTTCTGAATTACTCGGTCTTCCTGATAAAAAATATAGAGATCTGCATCAGAAATTTGAATACTTCTTCTATCTATTCCAAATCGTTTTCCTACTCCTCGGAATAATCTTCATCTGCTCAGCCACAACTTGAATCAAATCTGGTCCCAACTTAGGTGATACAGAAAATCATCTCAGTACCATCGATATTTTCATTTATGTTCGTACAACTCATCGGAAGATGCCATCAAGATAATCATCTGATGATGTTGTACTAGAACATCATAAGTGTAAGCGAAACTCAACGAGTACCATAAACAAGTACTACCGCTCGACAATATCCTCTAAAATCTTAATCGCCTGATCTGGTTGTCCGTCGTTCTGAGGATGAACAACTGAACTCAGAAGTAATCGAACATCAAAGTCTCCTCGAAGACTATTCCAAAAGAAAGGGTACATCGAGGATCTCTGTATGAAATGACCAAATTCGGAAATTCAAACCATCTGACCAAATTTTGAACAGAATAAATCGTACCACAGACCGTCAGGTCGCTCTCTTTCTGCTACTAAAAGAAATGACTCTTCAATTATCGTATACGATCGTATTGAATAGACTGCAAAGTGCCAATCTCAAGATATTATGTCTCAAACAAAAATATTTGGTATGGCAATACGATTATTCACCAATAAGGCATCAGCACTGACCTGAAACTCAGACTGAGTCCAGATTTGAATTTTCTTCATCGAATTCTGAATAATTGAATCGAATTTCTGAACGTTCTAGATCTTCTCACTCAACTCTGATTCGGCTTGAAAGCAAAATTCTGATAGACCTCCTATCTGCTTTGAACTCACAATCGGAAGTGTAGTATTCATCAATCAAATAGAAATACCGATAGTAGATAAAATAAGAACAGATCCTTAAGATTAAAACATCACCTGCTGCATCCAAATTCCTCGGATAAAATGGATTCACAGTCAGAAATCCTTCAGCTTATCTAATAATCTTTTATTTTTCAAGTCTAGTCCAGACGGTGAAACAAATATTCCGATTTTCAAGATCAAAAAGATTTTGGAAAATTCCTTATAAAGAAAAGACGCAAGATCTTCCCATCAATAAGATCACTGCGAGCTCAAAATCCAAAATCAGACAACAAGTCTCGAGCATCTTCAGTTGCCTTGATGTCTAGACTATTGCGTGCTTCCTCTAAAAAAAAATATCCCAAATCTTGATAAGAAGATAAAATGCACTGAATATTATCAGTACAAAAAGGAATAAAAAATACTGAAACGCTGATCAATCTCTTCTTCAATCAAGAAAACAGATATCATAAGATTCATACAGAAGGTACATTCTGCCGAGTAATCGGATTCACAAACGATAAGAATCTCTCGGTAAATCTTGAAAAGAAACTCGTTAAACCCCAAAATTTTCAAATTTCAAGTACATATGTAGATCTAGATCAATTCATATCAGCTTTGGTCTTGCGGTTATCGACAAAATTTCCAACTCCAGATAAAAGTGATCGAGAAAAAGAACTCGATCCAACCGGAATTCACACTTAGATAGAATAGCATACATCTGTTTGGCACGCAAAGTCTGCAGAACGATCCTCAAGTGCTCTGCATGATCAGTACAACTTTTCGAATAGACAAGAATATCATCGATAAGAATAATCACGAACTCATCCAAAAACATCTAAAAGATTCAGTTCATAAGTCTCATGACAACTGTTGGAGAATTCGTCAAACTGAACGACATGACTGCAAGTCCAAACATCATTCTGAAGACAGTCTTAGGAACATCTTATCTCTTGCACTCTCCGCTGATAATATCCTGACCTCAGATCAATATTCGAATAACAGACGAAACCTACAATTGATCAAAAGGTCATCTATTCTGGACAAAGGATGTAACGCCACGTTTTTATTTTATATGAGTTTATTTGAGTTAATCAGAGATTACAGAGTTCTCGAGCCGGTTTGTTTTTTATCAGGGTCCTTTTTGCAAATTTTAGAAATTTCAGGGACTAAAACGCAAATATTTATTTTTATATATTATCTGCACTTAGAAATTGATTGGGAATCTTCATCTTCCTCCCCAAACCATGAAGCACCATTGAAGCTTGGGGAAACGCCTTTCAAGCTTTTCCAATCTCGGTTTCTGGTCGATCCGTCCGTTAGAAATTATTTCTGAAGGGAGATTATCGATCACGGCAACGAGAACTTTGTTATATCGCAAGTTCTCCTTCGATCCGACGCATTATATTTTTTGGATGTTGTTAGAATCATTCTAGATTCGAGTATGTTGTTCTCTACAGTGTTCTGATCGTTTATTATCTGTCGGTTTTGAAATAGAGCGACGTTCGGAATTGTTATGATTTTTGGAAGCCATTTTCGAATGTTTGAGTTTTGAGATTTGTTGGGATGGCCTTGTTGTTGTGGTATTAGCATTGTTATGAGATTATATCGCTATTGAACTGTTGTCTGCATTGTCAGTTTGTTCAGTTATAGCCGTTATGCCGTCGGTTTGAGTTTTAGAGATTTGAACCATTTTTGGGTCGTTGGACTTTTGCTTGAGTTGAACGTTGTTGTTGATCACTTTTTGTCTCCGTACAGATTCGTTTGGAGTTTGTGAAGCCAGTGTTAATCAGCCTTTTGTTCGTCAAGATTTTGGACGAAGAACGGTAAAGAGATTCGCCTTGAACCGTTGTTGTTGTTTAGATTGTATAGCTTTTGATACAATCTTTTGTTGTAGCTTAACCAGAGTTGGAGCTACTGCATTGAAAGGTAAAAGCAGTCATCGTAGCGGGATAGCATACTTGGGACTGTTGGTTCTCGAGTTTCCCTTTTTAAATCACATATTGCATCGATACTTGTTCTAGCATATGGAACTTGTATTTGGTTGATTGATTGAGTTTTGTTATGTGGCTTAGGTTTATGTTTCTGTTATTCAATCATCTTGAGCCTACTTTGATTTCAGCGGACAGAACAGCCCTTTTTGTTTAGATGTTTGGGAACTATGATTGAGTGGCCTAGGTTGTAGTATTTTGCCTAGTGCTAGCATACTCATTATGGTTGCTCAAAGTCTAGAGGAGTGGGATACGTGGCACCACCTCGATTGGGAGAGTCGGTGAGTCATTACGTGATCTCATCCTCGGGATCCCAAAATCAAAGCAGTACTCCCTTGTTTATCAGAATTGATATCCTGGTTTTAAAGACATGCATATCATTAGCTTCGACTTGAATATGTTGTTTGATAGCATGTTGTATATTCATTACTTGTTATGTTGTTTTTACTGGGAATGTCATTCTCACCGGTTTATCCGGCTGTTGCTTTGTTTTGTATGTGTACTTGGCAACAGGTGGGGCAGGACCAAGTCAGCGAAGGCCTGGTTAGCAACAAGAGGGAGAGCTAGTAGTGAGACTCGGTTTAGAAGTCGTGTCAGCATGTCTACCTAGTTGTATTTGAACATGTTTAGATATCGAACTTCGTTATGTTATTGTATTGTTTATGCAAGCTGTGTTGAAAGTTTGTCATTACAAATCCAATACTTTTGAGCGGTTGTGTAACCCTAGAATTTCATGTATTAGTTGGAGAACTTGTGATTGTAATGCATGATAAAATGTTGTTGGTTTTGGACTCAAGTTCTAGCATGATTTCTGCTGTTTTTGCTCTGTTTCTGTCACCGCTTGATCCGCAAGATCTTGCGGATCGAGCGAGGGCAAGCTGTTCTGTCCTCTGTTTCAAATTTTTGGTGGCTCGCTCGATCTGCAAGATATTGCGGATCGAGCGAGGGCTGAGTTTTTCGGGCAATAACTTTGGCAAAGTTGCTCGCTCGATCCGCAAGATCATGCGGATCGAGCGAGGCACTGTTTCAAAAAAAAACTTATTGCTTTTAACCTTTGGTTATTGTATGCCTTATTGTTGTTTAATCCCGAGATTATTTGTTTGGAATCGAGGTCTCACATTAAGTGGTATCAGAGAGTTAAGATTCTTGGTCGAACTAGAGTGAGAGGGTAGATCGAGTCTGCGTGTATTGGCTCCTCGCATGTGTTTGAATTATTTTAACTGTGTACTTAATTCCATGCGAGCATACTTTATTATTGAGAATTATTGAATTACATGGTTATGTGATTTAATTTATAAAGCATGATCTACTTGAGATATAACTGTTTCTGTTATCGACTGGTATCCGGTAGTCCAAGCAGTTGTAAGGGCACTGATTGTAGCGATTGAGATATCTCGTGTCCTAACCTTTGATTATCAGATGGGTCCTTATCGAGTGATAAACAAAAACACACCGCCAGTTATCCCTGCAACTGAGCAAGCTAGCACTGAAGTTTATCAGTTGGATGCTTCAGCAACGCCTATGGAAACCTTGCTGAAGAGGTTTCAGTCTTTCAATCCGCCGTTGTTGTTAGGTTCAGAAAATCCAGTTGACTGTGAAAGTTGGTTGGATGATATTGATCAGCTGTTTGATTCCATTAATTACACATATGACTGCAGAATCAGGTTACTCATTCATCAGCTACGTGGGGTTGCTAAGAGCTGGTGGATCATGACAAAGAAAGCAATAGAGAATAGAGGTACGGAAGTTACTTGGAATCTTTTTAAATCTGAATTCTATAAGCGGTTTTTCCCTATCTCGTACCGTAAGGACAAGGGAGCAGAATTTGCCAATTTGAGACAAGGGAATCAGAACATCGAAGAGTACGTTGCCAAGTTTGATAGTCTGTTGCGTTTTGCACCACTGATTGCCGGAGATGAAGAAGCTAAGGCAGATCACTTCATAAATGGCTTGAATCCTGACATCTTCACTTTGGTGAACACTGCTAGGCCAGACAACTTTGCGGACACCATGAATCACGCAAAGGGAGCAGAAGCAGGCTTGTGGAGGCAAAGAGGTAATCAGGTGGCACCTCAGCAGCAGAGGCAGTATCAGAACCAACCGTCTCAGTATCAGAATCAACCATCTCAGCATCAGTACCAGCAGTAGAGGTATGAAGATGGTAACAGTGGGGGAAACATAAAGGATCAGTACAAAGCGAGAGGTAAACAGTTCAAAAGACAGAGGCACAGTTCTTCTAGTTCCAGTGGCTCCAAACAGTTTGGTTCAGGGCAGAGTTCTGGATCATCAACCTTGTACTGCAGCAAGTGTGGAGGAAGGCACTCACCGGATCAGTGTGTGAGAGTCTTTGGTAATTGTAACACATGTCAGCAACCGGGATACTTCTCTAAGGTGTGCCCTCAATGTAACAGAGATAGAGCTCAGAGTGGGAGTTCGTCTAGACCTGCAGTTCAGCCGGAGAGGCAGTCGTCTGCAGTGCACTCTTTCCAACCTCAGTAGCAGCAGAACAAACAGGGAGGTAGTACCAGTGCAAATCAGCCTCCGAGACAGCAAGCACGAGTCTTTGCTCTGACAGAGGATCAGGCTCAAGCAGCACCTGACGATGTTATAGCAGGTAACTGTTCGATTTTCGGTTATTCTGCTCATATCTTGATAGATACAGGTGCTTCCCATTCTTTTATCTATGAGAAATTTGTATTATTTCATGCTTTGCCAACTGAATTGTTGCCTACAGTAGTAGCTGTTACTTCACCTTTGGGTGGAGGAATTGTTTCTGTCAGATTAGTCAGGAACTGTGAACTGTGTTTTGAAGGAAATTTGTTAGAATTTGACTGTATTGTACTTGGACTGTCAGATTTTGATTGTATTGTCGGGATAGATGCTTTAACCAAGTACAGGGCGACAGTCGATTGTTTTCTGAAAGTTGTCAGGTTCAGCCCTGAAATGGCAGACGAGTGGAAATTCTTTGGTAAGGGTTCTCGATCTAGAATTCCTTTAATTTCAGTGTTATCTATGACTCGTTTGCTGCAGAGAGGTGCAGAAAGATTTTTGGTGTATGCAGTGGATGTATTGAAATCTAGCCCAGCGTTGGTAGATTTACCAGTGGTTAGAGAATTTGCGGATGTATTCCCGGAAGATTTTCTTGGATTGCCGCCTATTCGAGAAGTCGAATTCAGTATTGACTTAGTGCCAGGTACTCAACCTATTTCAAAATCTCCTTATCGTATGGCACTTGTTGAATTGAGAGAGTTGAAGGAGCAGCTTGAGGATTTGATTGTCAAGGGATACATCAGACCTAGTGTATCGCCTTGGGGTGCTCCTGTTCTATTTGTGCGGAAGAAAGATGGTTCTATGCGTCTCTGTATCGACTACCGCCAATTGAATCAGGCTATAGTTAAGAACAGGTATCCTTTACCCCAAATAGATGACCTTTTTGATCAGCTGCAGGGTTCTTCTGTCTACTCTAAGATTGATCTGAGGTCAGGTTATCACCAGTTGAGAGTGCGAGAGGAAGATGATAAGTGCATTTTGTATGCATTATTTCATGTTATTTTTATGTCTATTTTGTGTGCATTCATATTATTTTTATGTGTTTTTATGTGTTTTAGTTCATATGTGTGTATTTCACTTCCCCGGTTAATTTTGTAGGAAATTAGATTTTTGAAGAGCGAATAACGAAGCAGCCTTGATCTAAAAATCATATTTAATTTTTGAGAGATCCAAATCCGATCTCCACCAGTCAGAATAAAGTTCAAGATGTTTTGAAGCTGCAGTCCAAATTTCAGCTCAATCCGACGGCTAGAACTCAATATATGAATTTTTCAAAATCGTCGCTTGGAGCAAGTTGAAGGTTGCGCTGATGATGAGAGTTGTTGCGCGTTTGCCCTTGTCTAGGCGCTGATAAGCATGGGAGAAGCGCTAACGCGCTGATAAACAAGTTGTTAGCACAAGAATTAGCGCTATCGCGCTTTATGGCCGTGGTTGGCGCAAGAAGCAGCGCTATCGCGCATGTTCAGCAATTAAATAACGCGCGCGCGCGAGGGCATTATCTCGCGCGCGCGCAGAAGAAAATTCCAGAGATTCGTGAGTGGAGCGCGCGCAAGCGGGACTATTTCTCGCGCGCGCGAGAGAGGAAGTTTGGGCCACTGTTTTATATAATTGCGCGCGTGCGAGGACTCCAAGGCGCACGCACGCGTGTCGACGGGCCAGAAAATTCCGAAAATTATATTTCAACTAGGAAATTAATTTTTAAGGCTTTCCAAACACTATAAATAGGAGTTTTTATTATTTTATAAGGGTTCCAGAATTTTGAGAGGAGATTTCGAGAGGCGGCTACGGCACAGGCTTGGGAGTTTTTTCTCTTCTCTTTTATTTTATTTTATTTATCAATTCATGATTAAAACTTGGTTTTGAATTATGAATTGTGAGTAGTTTCTTTATTTCGATCAAGGCCACGTGATTGGGCCAGACAGTTTATGTAAAAACTTGATTTATTTATTTGAGATTTTCAGACTTAATTGAGTTTATTGATTATCAGATTTATCTTTGCCTTACAAATTTCTTGGCCAGTTATTTGTTTGCTTGTTAATCGATTCCAATTTGTACAGAGGAGGTTTCGAATTCGATCACTTTGGTTTTCAACATAGTGTAAAACTGACTAGAAATAGAATTCGGTTTCATTATGCGGTTTAGGTATTTACTGAATTTTCACAGTGTTTATGCATTTGGATTTGATTAGAATTATGAAATATTAATCCGTCAAATTTGAATAGGTTTGATTGTTCTAGAAATAGTCTTTCGAACAATTTAGGAAAATTCCCGTAAATTATAATTAAGTCTGATATCTTAGATAGATTGCTTGTTGTGTGAATTGTCTGGTACCTACGTGTGTCTTGGTTGTCTTTGTCTTGATTATTTTTATCTTCAGTTATTTTTATTCTTATTTCTTAATCAGTTTTTTATTTTATTTTCTTATTTTATTTAATTCAAAATTCTTCTATTATTTTGTCTAGATTAAGTAAAATAATTAATTCTTAAGAATTGACTGCAGTCCCTGTGGGATCGATACTTGGACTCTCAGTCCACTTTACTATTACTTGACCTGGTGCGCTTGCCAGTAGATTTTTATCAAACCGATTTAGCCGGTCAAGCTTTTGGCGCCGTTGCCGGGGACTGTTTAGTTGATATTAGGATAGATTATTTGCTTGAGGCTAGACATTTTTTTTTTATTTTTATCTTTTCGTTCTTTTCGTTTTTTTTATTTTATTTTAATTTTGATTTTTTTTTCTTTTCTTTTTCTTGTGAGGTACTTGGAGATGGATCATCATCAGGTGTTCAAAAGCTCCTTATCGTATGGCACTTGTTGAATTGAGAGAGTTGAAGGAGCAGCTTGAGGATTTGATTGTCAAGGGATACATCAGACCTAGTGTATCGCCTTGGGGTGCTCCTGTTCTATTTGTGCGGAAGAAGGATGGTTCTATGCGGCTCTGTATCGACTACCGCCAATTGAATCAGGCTACAGTTAAGAACAGGTATCCTTTACCCCAAATAGATGACCTTTTTGATCAGCTGCAGGGTTCTTCTGTCTACTCTAAGATTGATCTGAGATCAGGTTATCACCAGTTGAGAGTGCGAGAGGAAGATGATAAGTGCATTTTGTATGCATTATTTCATGTTATTTTTATGTCTATTTTGTGTGCATTCATATTATTTTTATGTGTTTTTATGTGTTTTAGTTCATATGTGTGTATTTCACTTCCCCGGTTAATTTTGTAGGAAATTAGATTTTTGAAGAGCGAATAATGGAGCAGCCTTGATCTAAAAATCATATTTAATTTTTGAGAGATCCAAATCCAATCTTCACCAGTCAGAATGAAGTTCAAGATGTTTTGAAGCTGCAGTCCAAATTTCAGCTCAATCCGACGGCTAGAACTCAAGATATGAATTTTTCAAAATCGTCGCTCGGAGCAGGTTGAAGGTTGCGCTGATGATGAGAGTTGTTGCGCGTTTGCCCTTGTCTAGGCGCTGATAAGCATGGGAGAAGCGCTAACGCGCTGAGAAACAAGTTGTTAGCACAAGAATTAGCGCTATCGCGCTTTATGGTCGTGGTTGGCGCAAGAAGCAGCGCTATCGCGCATGTTCAGCAATTAAATAACGCGCGCGCGCGAGGGCATTATCTCGCGCGCGCGCAGAAGAAAATTCCAGAGATTCGTGAGTGGAGCGCGCGCAAGAGGGACTATTTCTCGCGCGCGCAAGAGAGGAAGTTTGGGCCACTGTTTTATATAATTGCGCGCGTGCGAGGACTCCAAGGCGCACGCACGCGTGTCGACGGGCCAGAAAATTCCGAAAATTATATTTCAACTAGGAAATTAATTTTTAAGGCTTTCCAAACACTATAAATAGGAGTTTTTAATATTTTATAAGGGTTCCAGAATTTTGAGAGGAGATTTCGAGAGGCGGCTACGGCACAGGCTTGGGAGTTTTTTCTCTTCTCTTTTATTTTATTTTATTTATCAATTCATGATTAAAACTTGGTTTTGAATTATGAATTGTGAGTAGTTTCTTTATTTCGATCAAGGCCGCGTGATTGGGCCAGACAGTTTATGTAAAAACTTGATTTATTTATTTGAGATTTTCAGACTTAATTGAGTTTATTGATTATCAGATTTATCTTTGCCTTACAAATTTCTTGGCCAGTTATTTGTTTGCTTGTTAATCGATTCCAATTTGTACAGAGGAGGTTTCGAATTCGATCACTTTGGTTTTCAACATAGTGTAAAACTGACTAGAAATAGAATTCGGTTTCATTATGCGGTTTAGGTGTTTACTGAATTTTCACAGTGTTTATGCATTTAGATTTGATTAGAATTATGAAATATTAATCCGTCAAATTTGAATAGGTTTGATTGTTCTAGAAATAGTCTTTCGAACAATTTAGAAAAATTCCCGTAAATTATAATTAAGTCTGATATCTTAGATAGATTGCTTGTTGTGTGAATTGTCTGGTACCTACGTGTGTCTTGGTTGTCTTTGTCTTGATTATTTTTATCTTCAGTTATTTTTATTCTTATTTCTTAATCAGTTTTTTATTTTATTTTCTTATTTTATTTAATTCAAAATCCTTCTATTATTTTGTCTAGATTAAGTAAAATAATTAATTCTTAAGAATTGACTGCAGTCCCTGTGGGATCGATACTTGGACTCTCAGTCCACTTTACTATTACTTGACCTGGTGCGCTTGCCAGTAGATTTTTATCAAACCGATTTAGCCGGTCAAGTTTTTGGCGCCGTTGCCGGGGACTGTTTAGTTGATATTAGGATAGATTATTTGCTTGAGGCTAGACATTTTTTTTTTATTTTTATCTTTTTGTTCTTTTCGTTTTTTTTATTTTATTTTAATTTTGATTTTTTTTTCTTTTCTTTTTCTTGTGAGGTACTTGGAGATGGATCATCATCAGGTGTTCAAAAGCTCCTTATCGTATGGCACTTGTTGAATTGAGAGAGTTGAAGGAGCAGCTTGAGGATTTGATTGTCAAGGGATACATCAGACCTAGTGTATCGCCTTGGGGTGCTCCTGTTCTATTTGTGCGGAAGAAGGATGGTTCTATGCGGCTCTGTATCGACTACCGCCAATTGAATCAGGCTACAGTTAAGAACAGGTATCCTTTACCCCAAATAGATGTCCTTTTTGATCAGCTGCAGGGTTCTTCTGTCTACTCTAAGATTGATCTGAGGTCAGGTTATCACCAGTTGAGAGTGCGAGAGGAAGATGATAAGTGCATTTTGTATGCATTATTTCATGTTATTTTTATGTCTATTTTGTGTGCATTCATATTATTTTTATGTGTTTTTATGTGTTTTAGTTCATATGTGTGTATTTCACTTCCCCGGTTAATTTTGTAGGAAATTAGATTTTTGAAGAGCGAATAACGGAGCAGCCTTGATCTAAAAATCATATTTAATTTTTGAGATATCCAAATCCGATCTCCACCAGTCAGAATGAAGTTCAATATTTTTGAAGCTGCAGTCCAAATTTCAGCTCAATCCGACGGCTAGAACTCAAGATATGAATTTTTCAAAATCGTCGCTCGGAGCAGGTTGAAGGTTGCGCTGATGATGAGAGTTGTTGCGCGTTTGCCCTTGTCTAGGCGCTGATAAGCATGGGAGAAGCGCTAACGCGCTGAGAAACAAGTTGTTAGCACATGAATTAGCGCTATCGCGCTTTATGGCCGTGGTTGGCGCAAGAAGCAGCGCTATCGCGCATGTTCATGAATTAAATAACGCGCGCGCGCGAGGGCATTATCTCGCGCGCGCGCAGAAGAAAATTCCAAAGATTCGTGAGTGGAGCGCGCGCGAGCGGGACTATTTCTCGCGCGCGCGAGAGAGGAAGTTTGGGCCACTGTTTTATATAATTGCGCGCGCGCGAGGACTCCAAGGCGCACGCGCGCGTGTCGACGGGCCAGAAAATTCCGAAAATTATATTTCAACTAGGAAATTAATTTTTAAGGCTTTCCAAACACTATAAATAGGAGTTTTTATTATTTTATAAGGGTTCCAGAATTTTGAGAGGAGATTTCAAGAGGCGGCTACGGCACAGGCTTGGGAGTTTTTTTTCTTCTCTTTTATTTTATTTTATTTATCAATTCATGATTAAAACTTTGTTTTGAATTATGAATTGTGAGTAGTTTCTTTATTTCGATCAAGGCCACGTGATTGGGCCAGACAGTTTATGTAAAAACTTTATTTATTTATTTGAGATTTTCAGACTTAATTGAGTTTATTGATTATCAGATTTATCTTTGCCTTACAAATTTCTTGGCCAGTTATTTGTTTGCTTGTTAATCGATTCCAATTTGTACAGAGGAGGTTTCGAATTCGATCACTTTGGTTTTCAACATAGTGTAAAACTGACTAGAAATAGAATTCGGTTTCATTATGCGGTTTAGGTGTTTATTGAATTTTCACAGTGTTTATGCATTTGGATTTGATTAGAATTATGAAATATTAATCCGTCAAATTTGAATAGGTTTGATTGTTCTAGAAATAGTCTTTCGAACAATTTAGAAAAATTCCCGTAAATTATAATTAAGTCTGATATCTTAGATAGATTGCTTATTGTGTGAATTGTCTGGTACCTACGTGTGTCTTGGTTGTCTTTGTCTTGATTATTTTTATCTTCAGTTATTTTTATTCTTATTTCTTAATCAATTTTTTATTTTATTTTCTTATTTTATTTAATTCAAAATCCTTCTATTATTTTGTCTAGATTAAGTAAAATAATTAATTCTTAAGAATTGACTGCAGTCCCTGTGGGATCGATACTTGGACTCTCAGTCCACTTTACTATTACTTGACCTGGTGCGCTTGCTAGTAGATTTTTATCAAACCGATTTAGCCGGTCAAGTTTTTGGCGCCGTTGCCGGGGACTGTTTAGTTGATATTAGGATAGATTATTTGCTTGAGGCTAGACATTTTTTTTTATTTCTATCTTTTCGTTCTTTTCGTTTTTTTTATTTTATTTTAATTTTGATTTTTTTTTCTTTTTCTTGTGAGGTACTTGGAGATGGATCATCATCAGGTGTTCACAAGATTTGGCCAGCAATACTTGGAGCCATTCTATGCTGTTTGGGGGAGATTCAATGATTTGGCGAACAAATTTCGATTCCATAAATTTTCGAGCTACACCCTCACTCAAATTTTTTATGGTGGTTTGGATGAGATTACAAGAAGTTGGGTGGATTATGGAGCGTTGGCCACTGGCAGTCAATTGTTTAGAAGAGATGAAGACAGTGCGATGCACTTGTTAAATGATACGGCAGATTTTGACTACCATTGGCATTGTGATCCTTCACTGCAGGGTTGGAGTCACCAATATCCTCCAGATATCAACTCTAAAAATTTTGCGAACCAGCCACCGGAGCATCAAGAAGAGTGCGTAGGGCGTTCCAAAGATTATGTGGCTCAGTTGGAAAATCTTGTGCGACAGCAGACAGAGTCAAATCAATTTTTAGAAAGCCGCATAAGTCTTTTGGATGAACAGATTGCGCTTATTAGTGAACCAATTTTGGATATCTGCCAATTGAGTGAAGTAACTGAGCCAGAGCATGAAGAAATCATTTTTGAGGAATCTTCTTGTGAGGATGAGCCAAACATGATAGTGGAGGAGGAAGAACCATACAAGGAGAGAGATTTTACCTCGTCAGTGGTCGTTTTATGTACACCGTTAGAAGATACTTTTTTGCCATTGACGCCACCTCCACAGTATTACATCCTCTTTGAGCTTCAGCCTAGAATCAGAGTCTCTTTCCAAAGGAAAATTTTCATGTCGAGTACTGTTGGACCGACAAGCTTAAACTGCAAATATCACGCCAAGCTTGAGGGCGAAGAAATTCAAAACCCATACGTAGAATCGTATGATTCTTACTATGGGCGGCAGCCGCTCTTTGATGGTGGATTCTGCATAGTCGGGCTATAGACTATAATTTTAGCGCTGACTGGGAGGCAACCCAGTGTTTTTGCTTTTGTTTTTATTTTGTTTTTTTTATATTTTGTTTTTATTTGATTTTGTTTTCTTTCCCATGCCAGTTGGTCATGCCTGCCGATATATCTAGACTGATGCTACTGTCCCAGCTGATGCCGTCAAGAAGGAAGAGAATGAAACAAAAACCAGGGGAGTGTTATTTTTGTTTTTCATTACATTGTGTGTTTGTTTGCATTCTGTTCATTGTTCTGAAGCATTGAGGGCAATGCTTTGGATAAGTATGGGGGGGTTGACTAATTTATAGCATTTGTGTGTTTGTTTTGCATTTGTCGTGTTTTGTTTTTGTTTGCATATAGTGTGTTTTTGTTGTTGTTTGCATTAAATGAGTAGGATGAATCATGATAGCCAATGAAGATGAAGTTATGTTGAAAAAAAAAAATTTTGAAAAATTTTGCTCTTGGCTTGACATGAGAAACTGTAGGTTGAACCGTGAATATTTTTAAGCACTAATGTTAGACCAGTGGACTGTAACAAAAGAATTGATGAAGTTTTGTCTGTTTGACCATTGCACGGCAATAGGTGGTTTGTGAATCTTGATTGTGTACTATGAATTTTGATGAGGCTCTAGTTACACTTATAATCTTGGGCGCACCTAGAGAAAAAAAAATAGTTTTATACAATTCCATCCGGGCCTTGAAAGGATTAAAATCCTATAAAAGATTAAATTTAAGGCTAAGTATGCGGGTTAAATGGGATTGATGCTCCATCCGGGCTATAGATGAGGGGATTAGAAAGAAAAAATAGAATGATTTTTCATATCCTATCCAGTTGTAGCTAAGTCAGCGGGTAATTATTGGGGCTAATGCAATACCAGGTGCAAAATCCGGAGGTGTGTAATTCATTATCTCAAGGGAGGTGGGTATGTCTAGAGATCGTTGGAATGAATGGACACTTGAAAAGTGAAACTTGCATTGATTTGTCATAGGTCGCTAAGCAGATTTGAGACGAATTCGGTCTAAAAAGTATGAAACTGGAATGATCAACTGAAGGTGTATTATGAAAAGTTGAGAGCATGTTTGTGTTTTATGTTTTGTGATTAAACTTCTCGGAGGCTGTGCAATCTCATGAATCATCCTTACTTATGTTTTTGTTTGCATTTTGTTTTTTCATGTCTTGCTCGAGGGCGAGCAAGGTTTAAGTATGGGGGTGTTGATAAGTGCATTTTGTATGCATTATTTCATGTTATTTTTATGTCTATTTTGTGTGCATTCATATTATTTTTATGTGTTTTTATGTGTTTTAGTTCATATGTGTGTATTTCACTTCCCCGGTTAATTTTGTAGGAAATTAGATTTTTGAAGAGCGAATAACGGAGCAGCCTTGATCTAAAAATCATATTTAATTTTTGATAGATCCAAATCCGATCTTCACAGATCAGAATGAGGTTCAAGATGTTTTGAAGCTGCAGTCCAAATTTCAGCTCAATCCGACGGCTAGAACTCAAGATATGAATTTTTCAAAATCGTCGCTCGGAGCAGGTTGAAGGTTGCGCTGATGATGAGAGTTGTTGCGCGTTTGCCCTTGTCTAGGCGCTGATAAGCATGGGAGAAGCGCTAACGCGCTGAGAAACAAGTTGTTAGCACAAGAATTAGCGCTATCGCGCTTTATGGCCGTGGTTGGCGCAAGAAGCAGCGCTATCGCGCATGTTCAGCAATTAAATAACGCGCGCGCGCGAGGGCATTATCTCGCGCGCGCGCAGAAGAAAATTCCAGAGATTCATGAGTGGAGCGCGCGCGAGCGGGACTATTTCTCGCGCGCGCGCGAGAGAGGAAGTTTGGGCCACTGTTTTATATAATTGCGCGCGCGCGAGGACTCCAAGGCGCACGCGCGCGTGTCGACGGGCCAGAAAATTCCGAAAATTATATTTCAACTAGGAAATTAATTTTTAAGGCTTTCCAAACACTATAAATAGGAGTTTTTATTATTTTATAAGGGTTCCAGAATTTTGAGAGGAGATTTCGAGAGGCGGCTACGGCACAGGCTTGGGAGTTTTTTCTCTTCTCTTTTATTTTATTTTATTTATCAATTCATGATTAAAACTTGGTTTTGAATTATGAATTGTGAGTAGTTTCTTTATTTCGATCAAGGCCACGTGATTGGGCCAGACAGTTTATGTAAAAACTTGATTTATTTATTTGAGATTTTCAGACTTAATTGAGTTTATTGATTATCAGATTTATCTTTGCCTTACAAATTTCTTGGCCAGTTATTTGTTTGCTTGTTAATCGATTCTAATTTGTACAGAGGAGGTTTCGAATTCGATCACTTTGGTTTTCAACATAGTGTAAAACTGACTAGAAATAGAATTCGGTTTCATTATGCGGTTTAGGTGTTTACTGAATTTTCACAGTGTTTATGCATTTGGATTTGATTAGAATTATGAAATATTAATCCGTCAAATTTGAATAGGTTTGATTGTTCTAGAAATAGTCTTTCGAACAATTTAGGAAAATTCCCGTAAATTATTATTAAATCTGATATCTTAGATAGATTGCTTGTTGTGTGAATTGTCTGGTACCTACGTGTGCCTTGGTTGTCTTTGTCTTGATTATTTTTATCTTCAGTTATTTTTATTCTTATTTCTTAATCAGTTTTTTATTTTATTTTCTTATTTTATTTAATTCAAAATCCTTCTATTATTTTGTCTAGATTAAGTAAAATAATTAATTCTTGAGAATTGACTGTAGTCCCTGTGGGATCGATACTTGGACTCTCAGTCCACTTTACTATTACTTGACCTGGTGCGCTTGCCAGTAGATTTTTATCAAACCGATTTAGCCGGTCAGAAGACGTTCCTAAGACCGCATTCAGGACGAGGTTGAAGGGGATCGGTTAACTCGTGCCCGGAAACGCAGCGGAAATATAAAATTTTTAATAAAAGAAATCCGATCACTTGTGTAGTATTCAAAAAACTCAAACAACCATAGGGTGTTTAGAATTTTACCTATCAATCTCAAAGATTGATTTATGGCTCCAACCAAGTTGATAAACAACTAGGCTCTTGAAAAATGGTAGACTCAATCTACAAGCTTCCAAGAGCACTCCTTGCTCAAAATGGATTCAACTCTTCGAGCCTCCGAATTAGGTCCACGACTAGACGATCTATATCCACTCTAAATATGCACTAGAATATTTAGAGGATTTTTCATTGAGATATCATTTTAATTCTCCCTCAAAATGAAAGAAAAATTTGGAGAAAATTGCAATGGAGTGTTCGGCCACTTCAATAATCTTGGAATGGAATGGATTGTGTGTGTGTATATATTATTCCAAATAATATATTAAAGGAGAGGGATTAATGAGTACAATTAAGCCATGCATGAAAAATTGCAAGACATGCATGGAAAATTGCAAACCATCTTACAACCCTTCAAATTCCATACACACACATATATATATATCATATATATATATATATATATACACGCCTATATATATATATACATATATAAATATATATATTCAAATGTCATTTGAACTTATTTTTAATTAATTATTAAACCTAAACCCATTTAAGTTTAATCAATTAATTAAATTTAACTTGAACCCATTCAAGTCCACTAGTATCAATAATTATACAACACTATATTAATTTGAGCTCTACTAGACTCAATAGTGTTTAATTAATTCAACACTTGAATTAATTTAATTATTTATACATTAAAATGTCTACTAGTGTTAAATTAATTCAACACTTGAATTAATTAACTAAGTTCAAAATAATAGTTTAGAAAATTACCATTTTCATAAACTAATTATTTTAAGTCAACTTTTAATCTTGGAACACATTCACAAATTAAAAGTTACTTATTCCATTCATTCTCCAATTAAGAAGTCAAACTTCTAATTTATTTTACTTATAAACTCCTTTATAAGTTGTTCAACACAATGAACTAATTTTAATCTCAACGGGATCTAGAAAGCTATTACTTGTGTGACCCTCAATGGTTCACTGATACAACTAGCAGTGGGTTCACATCTCCATGTGATTCAGGATCAACAAGTCCCTTATATGAGCATACCCTAGATAGCTCCATTCTTATTAATCAACACATTGATAATAAGAACGTCAGAAAACTCAAGTCTGATAGTACCCAACCAGTCATGTAAACATCTAGCAGCATTGCTTACATGACTCCCTAGGTATCAAATGATAGTGCCTGCAAGAACCAATCAATTATGGTTAGCGTACAGTACGGTCCCTTCAACTCATATATCCCGACCGATTCGACAACCATTGGTTTATCGAGAGTTGTCATTGAATCGATAACTATGTGTCATGCCGTAGTTGCATCGAAAGTGTAATTCAAGAAACTCCTTTCTTAATTACCACTTACTCTGATCAGAGATTTCAAGCTACGTATGCATGATATAACATAGGATATCCATACCCGTAGGTAAGCGGTGAATCCCCAACTACAATGCATTGACTCCTATATGTTTCGTCACAACACCCAACATTGCCACCTGATGACCCCAGATGAGTCGGTAAACAAGTCAAAGTGAAGCACTAGCATATAGAGTCTCCATGTTGTCCCGGGTTATAGGACTAATGGTGTACAACCATAAACTAGGACTTCTCCACTCGATAAGTGAGAACCACTTGGAAAATCCTTTAGGGAGGGTTGTTCAGTGCACTCTACAAGGAGCACCTATTTGCATGCTTGGACATCTCCATGTCCCCTACCAATGAAACATGGTACTCACATCGCAAATACTAGTCTCAAGCTCGAGCGGCCTTTATCCTTCTTTATGGCGGCTGAATCGACTAGGAACAGTTTAGAATATACAGTATTCCAAATATGAGTTTCATGATAGTCATCACATGACCATCTCATATTCTTTCTACTATTTGTATATTCAAGGGCTTTATCTATGCAGCTAGCATGGGTATAAAGATAAAGATGTGCCAAATTAAATAATGTCAAATATTATTAAAATAAAGATTTTCATACAAGAGTTCTCTCAAGGACCATCGGCCAACAAATTGGCTCGACGGGCACCTACTCAAACAATCTCCCACTTGCACTAGAGCCAACTACCCATATTCTTCAAACCCATTGATTCCCGATGCTTTTCGAACAATGGTCCTGGTAAAGGCTTAGTTAGCGGATCAGCAACATTTTCTGCGGAGGCGACTCTGTCTAACAAGACATCTCCTCGTTCCACAATTTCCTGGATGATGTGATATTTTCTCAGTATATGTTTGGATTTCTGATTAGACCTTGGTTCTTTTGCCTGAGCAACGGCACCAGTGTTGTCGCAGTACACCGGGACTGGATCAACTTCATTAGGAATAACGCCCAACTCTTGGACGAAATTCCTAATCCAAACAGCTTCCTTTGCAGCATCGGATGCAACAATATATTCTGCCTCAGTGGTTGAATACGCAGTGCTATTTTGCTTGGATCTCTTCCAACAAACAGCAGCACCATTGAGCATGAATATAAAACCGGAAGTTGACTTCGAATCATCAACATCGCTTTGGAAGCTAGAGTCGGTATAGCCTTCCAATTTTAGTTCTCCACCCCCATAAACCAAGAACATATTCTTAGTCTTTCTCAAATACTTGAAAATGTCTTTCACAGCTTTCCAGTGTGGAAGACCAGGGTTCTATTGATATCTACTTGTAACACTAAGTGCAAAGGCCACGTCAGGACGTGTAGATATCATTGCATACATGATACTACCAATTGCAGATGCATATGGAATGCGTGTCATCGTCTCTATCTCTGCATCATTTTTGGGAGACATGGACTTGGATAGAGACACGCCATGGCACATTGGTAGATGTCATCTCTTAGACTCATCCATCGAGAACCTCTTCACGATGGTATCAATGTATGTGGACTGGGTGAGACCAAGCAATCTTTTCGATCTATCCCGATAGATTTGTATTCCCAATACAAAAGATGCTTCACCCAAGTCCTTCATCGAGAACTTACTGTAAGAGTGGGTGCCCAGTGAGCCAACTGTGTGGCTATGGGCTTTGTTGACTCTTTGTATAAACAATCTTTTGTTTAATATTATTTACACTTTTATGGCAATGACTTTATATTACTTCATATTGTTATATTGTGATATACTATTGTTGTTTTGATAAAGACCTTGAATATACTATAGTGTATGTAAGATGTGGTAGAACATGGAGATGTCTATCATGAAATACATCTTATAGTCACTGTATATTCTAAAACCGTTCCTAGTCGATTGAGCCGTCCGATAATAAGGATAAGGATCGCTCGAGTTTGAGACTAGCATTTGCGATGCGGAGTACCACGTTTCATTGGTAGGGAACATGGAGATGTTCGAAGCATGCAAATGGATATTCATAGGATGAATAGTCGAACTACCCTATCCGGACTTTCCAAGTGGTTATCACTTATCGAGTGGATAAAGTCCGCGGTTTTGGTTGTACACCATTAGTCCTTACGACTTGAAACATCATGGAGACTCTATATGCTAGTACTGTGCTTTGACTCGTTTACCGACTCTGAGGGGGTCATCAGGTGTCGAGATTGGGTACAGTTACGACACATATAGGAGTCAATGCATTGTTGTCAAGGATTCACCACATACTTGCGAGTGTGGATATCCTATGCGATCTGAGGAGATATTAGTGTGACAAATCTCTGGCCAGAGTACTTGATGTGATTTAAGAAATGGTTTCTTAGTAGCACATGCGATGTCACTAATTTGATCTTCAAGATGTATTGCATAGTTATCGAATCTTGAGCGACTCTCGATATACCAATGGTTGTTGATTCGATCGGGATATATGGATGAAGGGACCGTACTGTACGTTAACCAAAATCTACTGGTTCTTGTAGGCACTATCAGTGATACCTAGGGAATCATGGGGCGATGTTGCTAGGCGCTTTACCATGATTCGTTGGGCAAGTCGGAAAGTGTTGTTCCGAGTCACAAGGAGTTGTGAGCCCACGGCTAGCTGTATCCCTGAACCATTGAGGGTCACACAGTGTAATGGAGTTTTAATCCCCGTTGAGATAGTTAAATTTAAAGAGTTAAATTTAATGAACTAAGGAGTTGGACTTCTTAAATAAGAGTAAGGGAGTAGGATTTCCTAAAATGACATAGGGATGGACATTTTTGGAAACCACTGAATTCGGATTCAGGAAAATTTATTTTGACTTTAAAACGTGCAGAAATAGTTTCTGTGCACATTGGTGAAATCGTTTCATCAATCGGAGTCACGATGAATTTTATATTAATTTCTGAACGAGCGGGCTTTGCTTGTCGGGCCCCAGCTTATGACTAATGGGCCCTAAGGTGTTAGTGGCCTGCATTATAAATAAGTTATTTCAGTACAGAAATTACACACAACAGGTCATAATTTTTGAGAGCTAATTTTCGAAAAACCCTAGCCTCTCTTAAGAATATTTCGGCCGCCCCTCCCTACCTCTGCCCGAGATTTTCCGGTCTGTGATTTTGAATCGCAGTAAGGAATAACGAATCAAATTCGTGTATTCTCTTCGCAGAAAACTTCTGATAGATTTTCTAGTGCAATCTATCAGAGGGATTAAACCTCTGTTCGTGGACCTGATTGAAGGCGTTCATCGGTTCCAGGGAGAGACAACAAGAGCAGAATTGTTCTGTTGGTGTCCATTAATCTCGTTGCGAGATTTGAGGTAAAATTTATTTAATTGTTATTTAAATTTTACACACACAATAATTCAATCGTTGTATGGTTGATACCCACACCATGGAATCGTTCCATGAGAAAAAAATTTTTAAACTTCCGCTGCACCGGGTATCAATCGTAATTGGTCTGGGAACTCGCCAGTTTTCCAACAGTGGTATCAGAGCCAGGTTGCTCAGATCAATCGATTGAATTAATCAATTGTACAAAATTTTTTGAGTCTCGGTTTTTGAAACAAAATAAATATTTTTAATAAAAAAATTTTTTTCGGGGGCGAAACCCGGGCAGCGATTGGATCGCTGCCCGGAGGGGGCAGCGATGGTCGCTGCCCCCAGGGGCGGCGCACGGCGCCGCCCAAAGGGGGCGCACGGCGCCGCCCAGGGCGGCGACCGTCGCCGCCCAGGGCGGCGCACGGCGCTGCCCAGGGCAGCGCTGTGCGCTGCCCAGCGCAGCGCTGGGCGCTGCGCAGGGCAGCGCTCGGCGCTGCCCAGCGCAGCGCTCGGCGCCGCCCAGGGGTGGCGCTCAGCGCCGCCCAAGGCGACGCACGGCGCCGCCCAGCGGCGGCGCCAGGCGCCGCCAGGGCAGCAAGTGTTGCTGCCCTAAGGGGGCAGCCGGGCTGCCCCGGCCCGCGCCCGGGTGCGGGCCAACCCGGGAGTGTCCCGGGCGGCCCGCGGGAAAAATTATTATTTTTATTAAAATTAATTTTAATATGTTAAAATTTTATTTTTGGTCCGGTCAAAAATTGTTTTTGATTGGTTCACGAGATTTCGGATCGAATTGTTCGAGTCCGTAAATTTTAAAATTGATTTTGGATAAATTTGAATTTTTGGAAAATTTTAATATTTTATCCGTAAATTGAATTTTGAAATCAATTATTTTGGTACAATTGATGATAAGATATGATCTTATGATATATTAGATAAAATATGATTTTATTTGTAAAATTGGATTTTATAGATAAAATATGATTTTATTTGATATGGAGATAAAATATGATTTTATATGTGAAATGTGATTTTATATATAAAATATGATTTTATCTTGTTTAAATTTGAATTGCCACAGCATGTTATCCAATAAATTAATTTTGAATTAAATGTTATTGGATAAGGATGATCGATTGCCATGACCAATTTTGTAGGTGTATGTTAGGAATTTACATTTTGTCTTTATTGTTGTTGGTTTTATTAATGGGCCTGGTTTATGGCCCGATATGAATGTCATATGTAATAAAAGTGGGCTTGGTTTATAGCCCGTTCCCACCCCCTAAAAATGTATCCCCTACTTGTCATTGTTATTTAATTGTAAATACATTAGATTTAGTGGGAGATCAAGATTTGAAGATGGTGGGTCCAGCAGACAATGAAGACTGAAGAAATGTAAATTGGAAGCATATGTAATAGGATTGCATTTGCATACTGCATATTACCTAGGATTGGACTAAGACCCGTGATTGGCAACCACGGGTCAATTAGAAATGGAATCGATCATCCTATATAATATGTGATATTATGATTGTATGCATGTTTAGACATAAATTGCGTGAATCCGGCAATGCATGCAATAAATTAAATATGATGAGACAAATATTTTATAAATAAAATCCCTCATTTTAAATATGATTTAAAATTTATATCAAGATAAATAAAGGAAATTTAAATATTGTTTAAATGTTCCTACCTTCCATCAACGGTCAATGTATGTGATGCTACCCGCGGATACGGTCCGGCTCATATTATTGGGGGGGCCCGTCCGTCGGAAAGCTGTACATTGGATCGACAAATGTTGTAAGTTGGGTGGAACTCCCATGGGATCGGCTCATATTATTGGGGGATCCACATGGCGACCGTCCATCACAACTTAATATTGATGGGTCATCTTGACATGTCACTTTAAACGGCGTCATATTATTGGGCCCTTATTGGACATGAGGTAAATGCATGGGGGTTGCTTTGGAAGCAATTGGGCTCTACCTTTTGAGAATTATGGTTGGCTGATATTATTCGGGACCATAAGTTTGTCAATTGGACTCCATGTTCTCACTAAGGAAAAAGTTTCCCGTTTTCACTAGAGGGTGGTGAAATCGTTAAAATAGTGGGAGTGAGATTCATAAAATTAAATTCGCCTATTTTATGTCTTAGTAAATTGTTAAACAATCATTGATATATGTCTGTTTTCCTTTTCAGTATTTCATACAATGAATTCGCGAAATCCTTTATTCTCGATCCTCGAACAAAACAAGCTGACTGGCGCCAACTATACGGAATGGTTCCGGAAGTTGAAGATTGTCTTAACTTCGGAGAAAATGCTCTACGTGTTAGAGAAAGCACCTCCGAAGGAAGCACCAGCTGACATAAGTCCGGAGGAATTGGCCAAACTTGATGCATGGTGTGACCATGACATCAAGACCAAATGCTATATGCAAGCCTCGATGTCTGATGAACTCCAGAGGCGATTTGAGGACACGGTGAATGCTGCTGACATTCACACGCAACTCAAGGAACTTTTTGGGGCTCAGTCGAGGGCTGAAAGGTTCTCTACTGTTAAGGAGTTGATGACGTGCCGCATGCGTGAAGGGACTTCGGTCCGTGATCATGGGGTACGAGTGATTTGGCTCATACAGAAGTTAGCGACCCTTGATTTGGTGTTGGAGCATGAACTCAATGTGGACTTGCTGCTTCTATCTCTTCCTTCTTCATTTGATGGATTCGTGATAAATTTTAATATGAACAAGATAGAGGCCACCCTTGAAGAGATGGTCAATATGCTCGTTACATATGAATCCACACTTAAGAAGGATAAGCCAGCTTTCTTGGTGGGCTCCTCATCTTCTGCTAAGAAGGGGCCAAGTATGAAGGGCAAGAAACGTTCTGCCCCACCCAAGAAAGTGGAACTCGAGAAGAAGCAAAAGACAAAGGCTTCAAACGATGGAAAATCCAAGGATGTTTGCCATTACTGCAAGAAGCCGGGTCATTGGAAGCGCAACTGCAAGGAGTATCTTGGGCAGTTAGGAACTGCAAAGGGTATGTTCTATATCGAAATAAACATGTCACTTAATACAACTTCTTGGGTATTGGATACCGGATGTGGATCTCACATTTGCAATGATTTGCAGGTGATGACAAGAAGTCGCAGGCTTAGAATGGGTGAGACCCAGCTGAGGCTCGGGAATGGTTCCAGAGTTGAAGCTACGGCCATTGGAGATGTTTGTTTGATTTTGCAGAATGGTTTTAAATTATTGTTGAGAGATGTTTTATTTGTGCCAGATTTAATTAAAAACATTATTTCTATTTCTATGCTTGATAGAGATGGTTATTCTTGTAATTTTGTGAATGGGATTTGCAGTATTTACAAGAATGAATGTTTAATTGGAAATGGACAACTTGAAAACGATCTATATAATTTAAAACTAAAAGACGTTCCAGTGAATTGTATTGACAAACCGGCAACAACAAACAAAAGGAAAATCGATAGTCAAAACCCGGCAAACCTATGGCACGCTAGACTAGGTCATATTTCCTCAAGGAGGATGAACAAGCTAGTGGGAGAGGGCATGTTTGATATGTCTGATATTAACTCTCTACCTACTTGTGAATCCTGCCTAAAAGGAAAAATGACTAAATCTCCTTTTAAGGGGAAGCCTGAGCGTAGTCAAAATCTGTTGGATTTGATCCATACAGATGTTTGTGGTCCATTTAGAGTAGGGACTCAACATGGCCACACCTACTTCATTACCTTTACTGATGATTATTCTAGGTATGGGTATTTATATTTAATGAAATATAAGTCTGAAGCATTTGAAAAGTTCAAAGAATTCAAGGCTGAAGTAGAAAACAAGCTAGGTAAAAGTATTAAAGCACTTCGATCGGATCGAGGTGGAGAATACTTGAGTACCGAGTTTTTGGACTATCTAAAAGAGAATGGGATTCTCTCTCAGTGGACTCCTCCTATGACACCACAGCTTAATGGTGTATCGGAGCGTCGTAATCGAACTTTGTTGGACATGGTTCGATCCATGATGAGCTTCACTGAGCTTCCACCTTCGTTTTGGGGCTATGCGCTTGAAACGGCGGTATTGTTGTTAAATAACGTCCACACTAAAGCAGTGGACAAAACACCATACGAGTTATGGAATGGCAAAGCTCCTAAGTATTCATACTTGAGGATTTGGGGATGTCCTGCTTACGTGAAGCGGACAGTGGGAGATAAGTTGGATAGTCGATCCAGCTTGTGTTATTTTGTGGGGTATCCGAAGAATTCAATCGGATATTATTTCTATTATCCTGCTGAAACAAAGGTGTTTGTTTCTAGGAATGCCACCTTCTTGGAGAAGGAGTTCTTATTGGATAAGAAAGGCGAGATGATGGAACTCGAAGAAGTTCGAGAAGAACCCGAAATACAAAATAACGATCCCACACCTCAGGAACCATTGCTGGACACGCCTGCACCTAGAAGATCCGAAAGGACTTCTAGACCTCCAGTTCGATATGGTCTTCTTCTTGAAGAGGGTCAAGATGAACCCGACATTGGATGTGATCCAAGAAGCTTCAAGGAAGCAATTTCTGATGCGGATTCGAATTTATGGCTTGAAGCTATGCAGTCAGAATTGGATTCGATGCATACTAACCAAGTCTGGTCTTTAGTGGATCCTCCCGATGGAATTGTTCCAATAGGGTGTAAATGGATCTACAAAAGAAAGCTTGGGCCTGATGGTAAGGTATTGACCTACAAGGCGCGATTGGTGGCTAAAGGTTATACTCAAAGGCAAGGAGTTGACTATGACGAAACCTTTTCACCAGTTGCAATGTTCAAGTCCATAAGAATCCTAATTGCCATAGCTGCATGGTATGACTATGAGATATGGCAGATGGATGTGAAGACTGCTTTTCTTAATGGAGACATTAAGGAAGAAATCTATATGAGGCAGCCTGAGGGGTTCACATCCATGGGAAGCGAGCATAAGGTATGCAAGCTTCAGAGATCAATTTATGGTCTAAAACAAGCATCAAGAAGTTGGAACCAGAAATTTGATGAAACAATAAAAGATTTTGGTTTCATCAAGAACCCGGAGGAACCTTGCGTGTACAAGAAAGTAGTTAAGGATGCGGTGACATTCTTAGTACTTTATGTTGATGACATCCTACTCATTGGGAATGATGTAGGGATGTTGCAGTCAACGAAGATATGGTTATCAGGTAGATTTTCGATGAAGGATTTGGGTGAGGCATCCTACATTCTTGGGATACAGATCTATAGGGATAGATCTAAGAGAATGATAGGACTCACTCAATCAACCTACATCGATACCATATTGAAACGGTTTTCAATGGATGGGTCCAAGAGAGGACATCTACCCATGTGTCATGGAGTTTCTCTATCCAAGTCTATGTGTCCCAAGACTGATGCAGAGATAGAGAATATGACACATGTACCATATGCGTCAGCTATAGGTAGTATCATGTATGGGATGATATCTACCAGACCGGATGTAGCATTTGCTCTGAGTGTCACGAGCAGATATCAGTCTAATCCTGGTCAGATGCATTGGAAAGCCGTGAAGGACATTCTTAAGTACTTGCGAAGGACTAAGAATATGTTCATGGTTTATGGAGGACGAGAACTCAAACTGGAAGGCTATACCGACTCTAGCTTCCAAAGTGATGTGGATGACTCGAAGTCAACCTCTGGATTTGTGTTCATGCTCAATGGCGGTGCTGTCTCTTGGAAGAGTTCCAAGCAGGACACCACAGCGGATTCCACCACTGAGGCTGAATACATTGCAGCATCAGCTGCTGCTAAAGAGGCCGTTTGGATGAGGAATTTCGTCCAAGAGTTGGGCGTCATTCCTGAATTTGTTGGTCCAGTCCCGGTGTACTGCGACAACACGGGTGCCGTTGCTCAAGCAAAGGAACCAAGGTCTCATCAAAGATCCAAACACGTACTGAGGAAATACCACATAATCCGGGAGATTGTGGAAAGAGGAGACATCAGTGTCGAACGAGTGGCCTCTGCAGACAATATCGCTGATCCACTTACTAAGCCTTTGCCAGGACCATTGTTTGACAAACATCGCGAAGCAATGGGTCTACGTAGTATGACTAGTTGGCTATAGGGCAAGTGGGAGATTGTAAGAGTGGGTGACCAGTGAGCCAACTGTGTGGCTATGGGCTTTGTTGACTCTTTGTATAAACAATCTTTTGTTTAATATTATTTACACTTTTATGGCAATGACTTTATATTACTTCATATTGTTATATTGTGATATACTATTGTTGTTTTGATAAAGACCTTGAATATACTATAGTGTATGTAAGATGTGGTAGAACATGGAGATGTCTATCATGAAATACATCTTATAGTCACTGTATATTCTAAAACCGTTCCTAGTCGATTGAGCCGTCCGATAATAAGGATAAGGATCGCTCGAGTTTGAGACTAGCATTTGCGATGCGGAGTACCACGTTTCATTGGTAGGGAACATGGAGATGTTCGAAGCATGCAAATGGATATTCATAGGATGAATAGTCGAACTACCCTATCCGGACTTTCCAAGTGGTTATCACTTATCGAGTGGATAAAGTCCGCGGTTTTGGTTGTACACCATTAGTCCTTACGACTTGAAACATCATGGAGACTCTATATGCTAGTACTGTGCTTTGACTCGTTTACCGACTCTGAGGGGGTCATCAGGTGTCGAGATTGGGTACAGTTACGACACATATAGGAGTCAATGCATTGTTGTCAAGGATTCACCACATACTTGCGAGTGTGGATATCCTATGCGATCTGAGGAGATATTAGTGTGACAAATCTCTGGCCAGAGTACTTGATGTGATTTAAGAAATGGTTTCTTAGTAGCACATGCGATGTCACTAATTTGATCTTCAAGATGTATTGCATAGTTATCGAATCTTGAGCGACTCTCGATATACCAATGGTTGTTGATTCGATCGGGATATATGGATGAAGGGACCGTACTGTACGTTAACCAAAATCTACTGGTTCTTGTAGGCACTATCAGTGATACCTAGGGAATCATGGGGCGATGTTGCTAGGCGCTTTACCATGATTCGTTGGGCAAGTCGGAAAGTGTTGTTCCGAGTCACAAGGAGTTGTGAGCCCACGGCTAGCTGTATCCCTGAACCATTGAGGGTCACACAGTGTAATGGAGTTTTAATCCCCGTTGAGATAGTTAAATTTAAAGAGTTAAATTTAATGAACTAAGGAGTTGGACTTCTTAAATAAGAGTAAGGGAGTAGGATTTCCTAAAATGACATAGGGATGGACATTTTTGGAAACCACTGAATTCGGATTCAGGAAAATTTATTTTGACTTTAAAACGTGCAGAAATAGTTTCTGTGCACATTGGTGAAATCGTTTCATCAATCGGAGTCACGATGAATTTTATATTAATTTCTGAACGAGCGGGCTTTGCTTGTCGGGCCCCAGCTTATGACTAATGGGCCCTAAGGTGTTAGTGGCCTGCATTATAAATAAGTTATTTCAGTACAGAAATTACACACAACAGGTCATAATTTTTGAGAGCTAATTTTCGAAAAACCCTAGCCTCTCTTAAGAATATTTCGGCCGCCCCTCCCTACCTCTGCCCGAGATTTTCCGGTCTGTGATTTTGAATCGCAGTAAGGAATAACGAATCAAATTCGTGTATTCTCTTCGCAGAAAACTTCTGATAGATTTTCTAGTGCAATCTATCAGAGGGATTAAACCTCTGTTCGTGGACCTGATTGAAGGCGTTCATCGGTTCCAGGGAGAGACAACAAGAGCAGAATTGTTCTGTTGGTGTCCATTAATCTCGTTGCGAGATTTGAGGTAAAATTTATTTAATTGTTATTTAAATTTTACACACACAATAATTCAATCGTTGTATGGTTGATACCCACACCATGGAATCGTTCCATGAGAAAAAAATTTTTAAACTTCCGCTGCACCGGGTATCAATCGTAATTGGTCTGGGAACTCGCCAGTTTTCCAACACTTACTCGATAACCATACTTTAGTTGATTGCAACATTCCTACATCATTCCCAATGAGTAGAATGTCATCAACATAAAGTATTAGGAATGTCACAGCACTCCCACTGACCTTCTTATACACACATGGTTCCTCAGGATTCTTAGTAAACCCAAACTCTTTGATTGTACCATCAAATCTAAGGTTCCAGCTCCTAGATGCCTGTTTGAGACCATAGATAGATCTCTGAAGTTTGCATACTTTATGCTCACTTCCAATAGATGTGAACCCTTTAGGTTGAGACATGTAAATTTCTTCCTTAATATCCCCATTAAGAAAAGCTGTCTTCACATCCATTTGCCATATTTCATAGTCATACCATGCGGCAATGGCAAGCAATATCCTTATGGACTTGAACATTGCGACTGGAGAAAAAGTTTCTTCAAAGTCAATTCCTTTCCTTTGAGTATAACCTTTTGCCACCAATCGAGCCTTGAAGGTCAGAACCTTCCCATCCGTCCCAAGCTTCCTCTTGTAAATCCATTTACACCCTATAGGAACAATTCCTTCAGGTGGATCCACAAGATTCCACACTTGGTTCGAATACATGGAATTCATCTCAGATTCCATAGGTTCAAGCCACTTGGATGAATCGGCATCAGACAATGCTTCCTTGAAGGTCCTTGGATCACATCCATGGTCAGGCTCATCTTGGCCCTTTTCAAGAAGCAGACCATACCTCATAGGTGGTTTTGAGATCCTCTCGGATCTTCTAGGAGCTTGTATCTCCTCTCTTGGCTGTTCGGGTGTGGGTTCCACAATCGTGGGTGTTTCTCGAACTTCTTCGAGTTCTATCATCTCCCATTTTCTATCCAATAGAAATTCCTTCTCCAAGAAGGTTGCATTCCTAGAAACAAACACCTTTGTTTCTTTGGGATGATAGAAATAATATCCAACCGAATTCCTTGGATATCCCACGAAGTAGCATAAAATGGATCGAGCATCCAATTTATCTCCCACTATCTGCTTCACATAAGCAGGGCATCCCCATATTCTTAGATAAGAATACTTTGGAGATTTTCCCATCCATATCTCATATGGTGTCTTATCAACTGCCTTTGAATGGACATTGTTCAACAACAGTGCCGCTGTCTCAAGTTCATATCCCCAAAAGGATGGCGGCAACTCCGTGAACCCCATCATAGACCGAACCATGTCCATCAAAGTTCGATTACGACGTTCTGAAACACCATTCAACTGAGGTGTACCAGGAGGAGTCCACTGTGAGAGAATCCCATTCTCCCTTAGATACTCTTGGAATTCAGTACTCAAGTACTCACCACCTCGATCCGATCAAAGTGCCTTGATGCTTCGTCCCAATTGTTTTTCTACTTCATTTATGAATTCTTTGAACTTTTCAAAAGCTTCAGATTTGTATTTCATCAAATACACATACCCATACCTAGAGAAGTCATCGGTAAAGGTAATGAAGTAAGAATGTCCGTGCTTAGTGGTGATGCTAAGTGGACCACACACATCTGTATGGATCAAATCCAACAGTCCCTTGGCTCGCTCCACATGGCCCTTAAAGGGAATTTTGGTCATCTTTCCTTTTAGACAGGGTTCACAAGTAGTAAGAGAATTAATATCAGACATATCAAACATGCCTTCTCCCACTAGCTTGTTCATCCTTTTAAAAGATATATGACCTAATCGAGCATGCCATAAGTGTGCTGGATTTAGAGTATCTTGTTTTCTTTTGGATGTTGTTGATATCTCTTGGACATTATACATAGGAATATCTTTTAATTTTAAATTATAGAGATCATTTTCCAATTGTCCCGTACCAATTAAACATTCATTCTTGTAACTATTGCAAACACCTTTGCCAAATAAACAAGAATATCCATCTTTATCAAGCATAGAAATGGAAACAATGTTTTTCACCAAATCTGGTACAAACAAAACATCTCTCAAACATAATTTAAAATCATTGTCCAACAATAAGTAAACATCTCCAATAGCTTTGGCTGCAACTCTTGCCCCATTGCCCATCCTCAAGAAGGTCTCACCATCTCTGAGTCTCCTACTTCTTGCCATCACCTGCAAATCATTACAGAGATGTGAGCCACAACCTGTTGGAGAACGCGGCGATCAGATCAATCAGGATTGATACCCGGTGCAGCGAAAGTTTAAAATTTTTATATGGAACGATTCCATAATGGGTATCAACCTTACGATTAAATTATGTGTGTAAAAATTAAATAACGATTATAAATTTTTACCTCCAATCTCGAAGCGAGATTATGGACACCAACAGATTGCTCTGCTCTTGTTGTATATCCCTGGAACTGATGGTCGAACTGTTCTTCAATCAGGTCCACGAACGGATATTTAATCCCTCTGATAGATTGCACTAAAAAATCTATCAGAAGTTTCTACGAAGAGAATTAACGAATTTGATCCGTTAAACCAGACTGTAATTCAAAACTCACAGACTGGATTTTCCGAGCAGAGGGGAGAAAGGGGGCGGCCACTATTGAGAGAAAAATACTAGGGTTTTCGAAAATTGTGACCTGTTGTGTGTAATTTTTGTACTGCAATAACTTATTTATAATGTAGGCCACTAACAGCTTAGGGCCCATTAGTCATAAGTTCAATCCCGACAAGCAAAGCCCGCATGTTCAAAAATTAATATAAAATTCATCGTGACTTCGATTGATAAACCGATTTCACCAATGTGCACAGAAACCATTTCTGCACCTTTTAACGTCAAGATAAATTTTTCTGAATCCGAATTCAGTGATTTCCAAAAATGCCCATCCCTATGTCATTTTAGGAAATCTTACTCCTCTACTCATAATTAAGAAGTCCAACTTCTTTGTTCATTAAATTTAACTCTTTAAATTTAACTATCTCAACGGGGATTAAAAATCCATTACTCTGTGTGACCCTCAATGGTTCAGGGATACAGCTAGCCGTGGGCTCACAACTCCTTGTGACTCGGAACAACAATTTCCGACTTGCCCATCGAATCATGGTAAGAGCGCCTAGCAACATCGCCCCATGATTCCCTAGGTATCACTGATAGTGCCTGCAAGAACCAATAGATTTTGGTTAGCGTACAGTACGGTCCCTTCATCCATATATCCCGATCGAATCAACAACCATTGGTATATCGAGAGTCGTTCGAGATTCGATAACTATGCAATACATCTTGAAGATCAAATAGTGACATCGCATGTGTTACTAAGAAACCATTTCTTAAAACACATCATGTACTCTGGCCAGAGATTCGTCACACTAATATCTCCTCAGATCGCATAGGATATCCACACTCGCAAGTATGTGGTGAATCCTTGACAACAAAGCATCGACTCCTATATGTGTTGTAACTGTACCCAATCCCGACACCTGATGACCCCAATAGAGTCGGTAAACGAGTCAAAGCACAGTACTAGCATATAGAGTCTCAATGATGTTTCAAGTAGTAAGGACTAATGGTGTACAACCAAAACCGCGGACTTTATCCACTCGATAAGTGATAACCACTTGGAAAGTCCGGATAGGGTAGTTCGATCATTCATCGTATGAATATCCATTTTCATGCTTCGAACATCTCTATGTTCCTTACCAATGAAACGTGGTACTCTGCATCGCAAATGCTAATCTCAAACTCGAGCGATCCTTATCCTTATTATCGGACGGCTCAATCGACTAGGAACAGTTTAGAATATACAGTGACTATAAGATGTGTTTCATGATAGACATCTCCATGTTCTACCACATCTTACATACATTATAGTATATTCAAGGTCTTTATCAAAACAACAATAGTATATCACAATATAACAATATGAAGAAAGATAAAGTCATTGCCATTAATAAAAGTGTAAATTTTATTAAACAAAAGATTGTTTATACAAAGAGTCATCAAAGCCCTTAGCCACAAGTTGGCTCACCGGGCACCCACTCTTTCACTGCCGGTATCCAATACCCAAGAAGAAGAGTTAAGTAAAATGTTTACTTCAATGTAGAACATACCTTTTCCAGAACCATTCTGGTCAAGATATTCCTTGCAATTACGTTTCCAATGTCCAGGTTTCTTACAGTGATGACAGATGTCATTAGTCTTGTTAGCCTTAACTAGTGTGGCTACCATAATGGGACTCGGAGCTTGCCTATTCAAGGGCACGTTCTTTTTGGGAGCATGGAAGGAACGCTTCTTTCCCTTCCCATGTGGTCTATTCTTTGAACCAGATGAAGATCCCACATAAAGAACCAACTTCTCTTTCTTGATTGTGGATTCAAACGTAACAAGCATGTTAACCAACTCCTCAAGGGTTGGATCTAACCTGTTCATGTTGAAATTCACCACAAAAGGATCAAATGAGCTAGGCAGTGACAAGAGCAACACGTCTGTGGTCAACTCAGTTTGTAGCACAAGATCCATGCTAACGAGTTTCTCCACGAGCCTAATCAACTTCAGGCCATGCTCATGGACCGAAGCCCCATCTCGCATGCGCAAAGTGATTAGCTCCTTGACAATCGCATGTCAAAGTGGGCGTGTTTGTTCACCAAAGAGTTCTTTGAGATGCAAATAAATGTCAGCAGCATGCTTTGCACTCTCAAAACGTCGCTGAAGCTCATCATTCATAGAAGCCTGCATATAACACTTGGCTTTCAAGTCATGGTCACACCAATCCTTGTAAGTCTGTAGCTCCTCAGGGCTACAATCAGTCGGAGCCGTATCAGGGGGCGACTCATCAAGTGTGTATGCAATCCTCTCCGAGTTCAAGACAATTTTCAAATTTCTTAGCCAATCGAGGTAATTTGGACCGGTCAGTAAATGTTTGTCGTGTATAGTAGATAGCGGATTTCGAATTGATGACATTGTCAAAACTTGTACTGAAAAATAATAACAGATAAATGTCAATGACTATTTTAAAATATTTAATAAGATATAAAGTATGGACTTTAACTTTATAAATATTTACTCCCACTGTTTTGACATTTTTACTACCCTCTAGTAAAAACGGGAAACTCCTTTCCTCAGTAGGTATATAAGGTCCAATTAGCCAATTACGATCCCGAATAATATCAGCCAATCATAATTTCTAAAAGGTAGTTTCCAATTGCATCTCCATGCAACTCTTACGTAAACTTTTGTCTCACGCTTGATTAGGACCCAATAATATGACGTCGTTCATCTTTACGTGTCAAGCCTTACCCATCGATATCGAACCTTAATGGACGGTCTCCATGAGTTCCCCCAATAATATGAGCCGAAGTCATGGGAGTTCCACGTAGTTCACATCACCATGTCAATGGATGTCACAGCTTTCCGGCATCCAAGCCCCCCCAATAATATGAGCCGAGCATTGAATACGGGTAGCGTTCGTCATGCATCCATTGTCGATGGAAGACATGGAAATTATAAACAAATTTATAATTCCCCTTTTCGGGCTTGATATAAATTTTGAATCTAATTCAAAATGAGGGTTTTTTTTAATTTTGAAAAGGTCTCATCATTAATTTTAAAGATCGCCATGTTTGATCCTATGTTTGCCGGATTCATGCAACTTTGTTATTATAAAATAATAACGCACATACTAATTAACAAGGATGATCAATCGCCCCAAAAACTATTTGGCCCGTGTGAGCCAAACACGGGCCTAGGTCCAATTCCTAGGGAATGCATGGGATGCAAATGCAACAATTACATAAGCTTCCAATATTTACATGTCTTGGATCTTCATAATTCATCATGGCCCACCATCTTCCAATCTTGAACTTCCGCTATTAAATATTTTACATGAAAATATCCATGGCAAATAGGGATACATCTCATGGGGTGGGAACGGGCCATAAACCAAGCCCACTTTGTAATTTGATAATTATTACAACCATTCAACACAAAATATCCTAGCATACACCTAGAAAATTGGTCTTGGGCTTTTAATCATCCTTCATGCACAATATCACATATCATACACCATCAATTAATTATCTCAATAATTAATTGATCAAATATTATATATCTTGGTCCAATCACTAACCACCACAATTATAAAATAAATTAACAAAATAAACAAACACCTTTGTTTACTTTCAAATTAATTTATTTATAATTGAATTTCTTGTAAATCACAATTTACTATAAATAATCAAAGTCACACTTTAACTATTTATTTTATGAGAAAAATCACATATTATAAAGTTTAATTTTTCATAAAAATCAACTATAATATATTTAACAATTTAGGGCCTATGACACATGATATTCCAAAACACCTTTTGAAAAACTCAAGTCGTCATAGTCGTCACCGAAACTCCGTCGCCGGATTCCGGCCAAATTTTTTTTTTTTTTTAATTATTAAAAATATGGGGCAGCCCACGGCTGCCCCTAGGACACCTTCGGGCAGCCCAAGGGCTGCCCGAAAATAAAAAATAATAATTTTTATAAAATTTGCCCTAAAAGTTAAAATATTGATTTTTTCATGCGGTTAGAAATTGACCTCAACATAATATCCAACAAATACTACACAAAAGAGTAACCTAGGCTCTGATACCACTGAAGGGGATCGGTTAACTCGTGCCCAGAAACGCAGCGGAAATATAAAATTTTTAATAAAAGAAATCCGAGCACTTGTGTAGTATTCAAAAAACTCAAACAACCATAGGGTGTTTAGAATTTTACCTATCAATCTCAAAGATTGATTTATGGCTCCAACCAAGTTGATAAACAACTAGGCTCTTAAAAAATGGTAGACTCAATCTACAAGCTTCCAAGAGCACTCCTTGCTCAAAATGGATTCAACTCTTCGAGCCTCCGAATTAGGTCCACGACTAGACGATCTATATCCACTCTACATATGCACTAGAATATTTAGAGGATTTTTCATTGAGATATCATTTTAATTCTCCCTCAAAATGAAAGAAAAATTTGGAGAAAATTGCAATGGAGTGTTCGGCCACTACAATAATCTTGGAATGGAATGGATTGTGTGTGTGTATATATTATTCCAAATAATATATTAAAGGAGAGGGATTAATGAGTACAATTAAGCCATGCATGGAAAATTGCAAGACAAGCATGGAAAATTGCAAACCATCTTACAACCCTTCAAATTCCATACACACACATATATATATCATATATATATATATATATATACACGCCTATATATATATATACATATATAAATATATATATTTAAATGTCATTTGAACTTATTTTTAATTAATTATTAAACCTAAACCCATTTAAGTTTAATCAATTAATTAAATTTAACTCTAACCCATTCAAGTCCACTAGTATCAATAATTATACAACACTATATTAATTTGAGCTCTACTAGACTCAATAGTGTTTAATTAATTCAACACTTGAATTAATTTAATTATTTGTACATTAAAATGTCTACTAGTGTTAAATTAATTCAACACTTGAATTAATTAACTAAGTTCAAAATAATAGTTTAAAAAATCACCATTTTCATAAACTAATTATTTTAAGTCAACTTTTAATCTTGGAACACATTCACAAATTAAAAGTTACTTATTCCATTCATTCTCCAATTTAGAAGTCAAACTTCTAATTTATTTTACTTATAAACTCCTTTATAAGTTGTTCAAAACAATGAACTAATTTTAATCTCAACGGGATCTAGAAAGCTAGTACTTGTGTGACCCTCAATGGTTCACTGATACAACTAGCAGTGGGTTCACATCTCCATGTGATTCAAGATCAACAAGTCCCTTATATGAGCATACCCTAGATAGCTCCATTCTTATTAATCAACACATTGATAATAAGAACGTCAGAAAACTCAAGTCTGATAGTACCCAACCAGTCATGTAAACATCTAGCAGCATTGCTTACATGACTCCCTAGGTATCAAATGATAGTGCCTGCAAGAACCAATCAATTATGGTTAGCATACAGTACGGTCCCTTCAACACATATATCCCGACCGATTCGACAACCATTGGTTTATCGAGAGTTGTCATTGAATCGATAACTATGTGTCATGCCGTAGTTGCATCGAAAGTGTAATTCAAGAAACTCCTTTCTTAATTACCACTTACTCTGATCAGAGATTTCAAGCTACGTATGCATGATATAACATAGGATATCCATACCCGTAGGTAAGCGGTGAATCCCCGACTACAATGCATTGACTCCTATATGTTTCGTCACAACACCCAACATTGCCACCTGATGACCCCAGATAAGTCGGTAAACAAGTCAAAGTGAAGCACTAGCATATAGAGTCTCCATGTTGTCCCGGGTTATAGGACTAATGGTGTACAACCATAAACTAGGACTTCTCCACTCGATAAGTGAGAACCACTTGGAAAATCCTTTAGGGAGGGTTGTTCAGTGCACTCTACAAGGAGCACCTATTTGCATGCTTGGACATCTCCATGTACCCTACCAATGAAACATGGTACTCACATCGCAAATACTAGTCTCAAGCTCGAGCGGCCTTTATCCTTCTTTATGGCGGCTGAATCGACTAGGAACAGTTTAGAATATACAGTATTCCAAATATGAGTTTCATGATAGCCATCACATGACCATATCATATTCTTTCTACTATTTGTATATTCAAGGGCTTTATCTATGCAGCTAGCATGGGTATAAAGATAAAGATGTGCCAAATTAAATAATGTCAAATATTATTAAAATAAAGATTGTCATACAAGAGTTCTCTCAAGGACCATCGGCCAACAAATTGGCTCGACGGGCACCTACTCAAACAGAGGTATGGTCACTTTGAGTTTATAGTCATGCCATTCGGTTTGACTAACGCTCCAGCAGTTTTTATGGGTTTGATGAACCGTATCTTTCAACGTTATTTAGATAAGTTTGTCATTATCTTTATCGATGATATTCTTATCTACTCGAAGAACCGTACTGACCATGCAGAGCACTTGAGGACCGTACTGCAGATTTTGCGAGTTGAGCAGTTGTTTGCCAAGCTATCTAAGTGTGAATTCTGGTTAGATCAAGTTGTCTTTCTCGGTCATTTTATTTCTGAAGATGGGATTTCTGTCGATCCCACCAAAATCGAAGCGGTAATGAATTGGCCTATACCTACATCAGTACCTGAGATCTGAAGCTTCATGGGTTTAGCTGGTTATTACCGTCGTTTCATCGAGGGTTTCTCGTCTATTGCTAATCCAATTACCCAGCTGACTCAGAAGAATGCGCCTTTTGTCTGGACTTTAGATTGTGAGGCTAGCTTTGTTGATCTAAAGAGGAGACTGACCAGTGCTCCGATTCTTTCTATTCCGAAGGGTACTGGAGGTTTCACAGTCTATTGTGATGCTTCTAACCGAGGCTTGGGATGTGTTCTTATGCAGCATAAGCATGTGATAGCGTATGCATCGAGACAGCTGAAACCGCACGAGACCCGTTATCCGGTTCACGATCTTGAACTAGCTGCGATCGTCTTTGCACTGAAGATCTGGCGTCACTATCTTTATGGTGAGTCTTTCGAGATCTTTTCTGACCATAAGAGCCTCAAGTACTTATTTTCGCAGGCAGAGCTGAATATGAGACAGAGAAAATGGTTAGATCTGTTGAAAGATTTTGACTGCGAAATCAAGTATTATCCCGGGAAGTCGAATGCAGTTGCAGATGCCTTGAGCCGAAAGCTTTGTTCTTTATCTCTTTCTACTATTGGTGTTTCTCAGTTGATCGATGATTGTTGCACTTCTGGTTTAGAGTTTGAAACAGATAGGGAGACTATCAGAGTGTTTGCTATTCAAGCAGAACCGAAGTTGTTTGTTGCAATCAGAGAAGCACAGAAGTCTGAGCCGAGCATTCAGGTTTCAGTAGAGAAAGTCAGATCTAGGCATCAGTCTGAATTCCAGGTTAGAGATGACGTCTCGTTTGTGAATAACTGTCTTGTTGTGCCAGATATAACGGAGTTGAGACAGCGTATTCTCCAAGAGGCTCATTGCAGTCGGTTCAGTATTCATCCTGGAGGTCGTAAGATGTACAACGATCTGAAGAGTCAGTTCTGGTGGAAGAGAATGAAGAGCGACGTAGCGAAGTTTGTATCTCGGTGTTTGAACTGCCAGCAAGTAAAAGCAGAGCGGAAGCGACCAGGAGGTCTTTTGCACAGCCTATCTGTTCAAGAATGGAAATGGGATCACATTTCTATGGATTTCGTCACAAAGCTACCACAATCCATTCGAGGATGCGATGCTATTTGGGTATTGATCGACCGATTGACGAAGTCTGCTTGTTTTATTCCGTACAAGATGACGTATCGTCATGATCAGATGGCTGAGTTGTATGTTAGTAATGTTGTGAGATTGCATGGTGTGCCGAAGTCGATCGTTTCATACAGAGATCCTAGATTCACTTCGCACTTCTGGCATAGTCTTCAGGAGGCACTTGGTACTCGATTTCATCTGAGTACAGCTTATCATCCTCAGAAAGATGGACAGTCAGAGCGGACTATCCAGACGTTAGAGGATATGCTGCGAGCGGTGGTGCTAGACTTTGGCACTAGTTGACAGGATTCTTTGCCTCTTGTCGAGTTTTCTTACAACAACAGCTTCCAAGCGAGTATCGGTATGGCGCCTTTTGAGGCTTTGTATGGCAAGAAGTGCCGATCTCCGCTGTTTTGGGATGATTTGTCCGAGTCACCAGATTTGGGGCCGGAAATGCTTCGAGATATGGCAGAGCAGGTTAAGATCATTCAGACCAGAATGAAGTCAGCTCGAGATAGACAGGCGAAGTATGCGAATGTCAGACGTAGACCTCTGAGTTTCGAGCAGGGAGACCGTGTTTTTCTTAAGATTTCTCCGTTCAAAGGCACTGTCAGATTCGGTAAGAGAGGGAAGTTATCTCCGAGATTCATCGGTCCGTACTAGATTCTCAAGAAGATAGGCGATCTTGCCTACAGACTTGCACTTCCTCCGTCTTTATCTGGTATTCACGATGTTTTTCACGTCTCTATGCTGCGAAAGTATCATCCAGATCCTTCTCATATCCTTCAGCCTGACGAAGCCGAGTTAGACGAGACTCTGAGCTACTTTGAGCGACCGATTCAGATCCTTGATCGGAAGGAGAAGAAACTCAGAACCAAGTTGATTCCGTTAGTGAAAGTGCAGTGGAGCCATCACGGAGTCAAGGAAGCGACTTGGGAGACAGAGTCTGACATGAGACAGCGTTTTCCAGAGTTATTCGGATGACGTGAGTTCTTCTTACTGTCTTTAGTTCTTTATTCTATCTTATGAGTTGTGGTTCTCGTTGATTTCGAGGACGAAATCTCTTCTTAGTTGGAGAAAATTTTAACGCACCGTTTTTATCTTAAATGAGTTTATTTGAGTTAATCAGAGATTACAGAGTTCTCGAGCCAGTTTGTTTTTTATCAGGGTCCTTTTTGCAAATTTTGGAAATTTCAGGGACTAAAACGCAAATATTGATTTTTATATATTATCTACACTTAGAAATTGATTGGGAAATCTTCATCTTCCTCCCCAAACCGTGAAGCACCATTGAAGCTTGGGGAAACGCCTTTCAAGCTTTTCCAATCTCGGTTTCCGGTCGATCCGTCCGTTAGAAATTATTTCTGAAGGCAGATTATCGATCACGGCAACGAGAACTTTGTTATATCGTAAGTTCTCCTTCGATCCGACGCATTCTAGTTTTTGAATGTTGTTAGAATCATTCTAGATTCGAGTATGTTGTTCTCTACAGTGTTCTGATCGTTTATTATCTGTCGGTTTAGAAATAGAGCGACGTTCGGAATTGTTATGATTTTTGGAAGCCATTTTCGAAAGTTTGAGTTTTGAGATTTGTTGGGATGGCCTTGTTGTTGTGGTATTAGCATTGTTATGAGATTATATCGCTATTGAACTGTTGTCTGTGTTGTCGGTTTGTTCAGTTATAGCCGTTATGCCGCCGGTTTGAGTTTTAGAGATTTGAACCGTTTTTGGGTTGTTGGACTTTTGCTTGAGTTGAACGTTGTTGTTGATCACTTTTTGTCTCCGTACAGATTTGTTTGGAATTTGTGAAGCCAGTGTTAATCAGCCTTTTGATCATCAAGAGATTGGACGAAGAACGGTAAAGAGATTCGCCTTGAACCGTTGTTGTTGTTTAGATTGTATAGCTTTTGATACAATATTTTGTTGTAGCTTAGCCAGAGTTGGAGCTACTGCATTGAAAGGTAAAAGCAGTCATCGTAGCGGGATAGCATACTCGGGACTGTTGGTTCTCGAGTTTCCCTTTTTAAATCACATATTGCATCGATACTTGTTCTAGCATGTGGAACTTGTATTTGGTTGATTGATTGAGTTTTGAATTCGATTTCTCGAATAGGTCGCAAACCAGGAACATCTTCCGGGAACACATCAGCAAATTCTCTAACCACCGATAAATCTACCAAAGCTGGGCTAGATTTCAGTACATCAACCGCATAAACCAAAAATCCTTCTGCACCTCTCTGTAGCAAACGAGTCATAGATAACACTGAAATCAAAGGAATTCTAGATCGAGAACCCTTACCAAAGAATTTCCACTCGTCTGCCATTTCAGGTCTAAACCTGACAACTTTCAGAAAACAATCGACTGTTGCCCTGTACTTGGTTAAAGCATCTATACCGAAAATACAATCAAAATCTGACAGTCCAAGTACAATACATTCGAATTCTAACAAATTTTCTTCAAAACTTAGTTCACAGTTCCTGACTAATCGGACAGAAACAATTCCTCCACCCAAAGGTGAAGTAACAGCTACTACTGTAGGCAACAACTCAGTAGGCAAAGCATGCAATAACACAAATTTCTCAGAGATAAAGGAATGGGAAGCACCTGTATCTATCAAGACATGAGCAGAATAACCAAAAATTGAACAGTTACCTGCTATAACATCGTCAGGTGCCGCCTGAGCCTGATCCTCTGTCAAGGCAAAAACTCGTGCCTGCTGTCTCGGGGGCTGGTTCGCACTAGAGTTACCTCCCTGTCTGTTCTGCTGCTGAGGCTGGAAAGAGTGCACTGCAGAAGACTGCCTCTCAGGCTGAGCTGCAGGTCTAGACGAACTCCCACTCTGAGCTCTATCTCTGTTACGCTGAGGGCACACCTTAGAGAAGTGTCTCGGTTGCTGACAGGTGTTAAAATTACCGAAGACTCCCACACACTGATCCGGTAAGTGTCTTCCTCCACACTTGCTGCAGTACATGGCTGAAGATCCAGAACTCTGTCCTGAACCGAATTGCTTCGAACCACTGGAACTAGAAGAACTGTTCCCCTGCCTTTTGAACTGTTTACCTCTTGCTTTGTACTGATCCTTTCTGTTTCCCCCACTGCTACCACCTTCATACCTCTGCTGCTGGTACTGATGCTGAGATGGTTGATTCTGATACTGAGATGGTTGGTTCTGATACTGCCTCTGCTGCTGAGATGCCACCTGATTACCTATTTGCCTCCACAAGCCTGCTTCTGCTCCCTTTGCGTGATTTATGGCATCCGCAAAGTTGTCTGGCCTAGCAGTGTTCACCAAAGTGAAGATGTTAGGATTCAAGCCATTTATGAAGTGGTCGGCCTTTTCTTCCTCATCTCCGACAATTAGTGGTGCAAAACGCAACAGACTATCAAACTTGGCTACATACTCTTCGATGTTCAGATTCCCTTGCCTCAGATTGGCAAACTCTGCTCCCTTATCCTTACGGTACGAGATAGGGAAAAACCGCTTATAGAATTCAGATTTAAAAAGAGTCCAAGTAACTTCCATACCTCTACTCTCCTTTGCTTTCTTTGTCATGATCCACCAGCTCTTAGCAACCCCACGCAGTTGATGAATTACTAACCTGATTCGGCGGTCATCGGTGTAGTCAATGGAATCAAACAACTGATCAATATCATCCAACCAACTCTCACAGTCAACTGTATTTTCTGAACCCAACAACAAAGGAGGTTTGAAGGACTAAAACCTCTTCAGCAAGGTTTCCATAGGAGTCGCTGAAGCATCCAACTGATCAACTTCAGTGCTAGCCTGCTCAGTCGTCGAGATAACTGGCGAAGGGTTTCTGTTTATCTCTCGACTAGGACCCATCTGATAATCGAAGGTTAGGACACGATATATCTCAATTGCTACAATCGGTGCCCTTACAACCGCTTGGAATACCGGATACCAGTCGATAACAGAACAATTATATCTCCAGTAGATCATACTTTATAAATTAAATTACAAAACCATGTAATTCAGTAATTATTAACAATAAAGCATGCTCGCATGGAATTAAGTACACAGTTAAATAATTCATACACATGCGAGGAGCCAATACACGCAGACTCGATCTACCCCGCTCACTTTAGTTCGACCAAGAATCTTTACTCTCTGATACCACTTAATGTGAGATCTCGGTTCTAAACATCAATCTTGGGATTAAACAACACTAAGACAAACAATAACCAAAGGTTAAAGCAATTAAAAGAAATTTTATTTTATTTTTTTTAAAATAGTGCCTCGCTCGATCCGCATGATCTTGCGGATCGAGCGAGAAACTTTTGCCAAAGCTACTGCCCGGAAAACCCAGCCCTCGCTCGATCCGCAAGATCTTGCAGATCGAGCGAGCCACAAAAATTTGAAACAGAGGACTGCACAGCTTGCCCTCGCTCGATCCGCAAGATCTTGCGGATCGAGCGGTGACAGAAACAGAGCAAAACAGCAGAAATCATGCTAGAACTTGAGTCCAACACCAACAACATTTTATCATGCATTTCAATCACAAGTTCTCCAACTAATACATGAAATTCTAGGGTTACACAACCGCTCAAAAGTATTGGATTTGTAACGACAAACTTTCAACACAGCTCGCATAAACAATACAATAACATAACGAAGTTCGATATCTAAACATGTTCAAATACAACTATGTAGACATGCCGACACGACTTCTAAATCGAGTCTCACTACTAGCTCTCCCTCTTGTTGCTAACCAGGCCTTCGCTGACTTTGTCCTGCCCCACCTGTTGCCAAGTACACATACAAAACAAAGCAAAAGCCGGATAAACCGGTGAGAATGACATTCCCAGTAAAAACAACATAACAAGTAATGAATATACAACATGCTATCAAAACAACATATTCAAGTCGAAGCTAATGGTATGCATGTCTTTTAAACCAGGATATCAATTCTGATAAACAAGGGAGCGCTGCTCTGCTTTTGGGATCCCGAGGATGAGATCACGTAACGACTCACCGACTCTCCCAATCGAGGTGGTGCCACGTATCCCACTCCTCTAGACTTTGAGCAACCATAATGAGTATGCTAGCACTAGGCGAAATACTGCAACCTAGGCCACTCAATCATAGTTCCCAAACATCTAAACAAAAAGGGCGGTTCTGCCCGCTGAAATCAAAGTAGGCTCAAGATGAATGCATAACAGAAACATAAACATAAGCCACATAACAAAACTCAATCAATCAACAAAATACAAGTTCCACAAGCTAGAACAAGTATCGATGCAATATGTGATTTAAAAAGGGAAAATCGAGAACCAACAGTCCCGAGTATGCTATCCCGCTACGATGACTGCTTTTACCTTTCAATGCAGTAGTTCCAACTTCTGAAAAGCTACAACAAAAGATTGTATCAAAGTCTAACCAATCTAAACAACAACAAGGCTCAAGGTAATTCTCTATACCGTTCTTCGTCCAAAACTCTGAAACGAACAATTGCTGTTAACCTTGGGCTTGACAAGCTCCAAACGAATCTGTTCAGATACAAATAAATGATCAATAACCACGATCAACTTACAAGCCAAGATCACAACTCAAAGATGGTTCGAAATCCCCAAAACTCAAACCGACGGCATAACGGCTATAAACTGAACAAAACGGAAACGCAGACAGCAGTTCAATACCGATATAATCTCATAACAATGCTAATACAACAACAACAAGGCAATCCAAACAAATCTCAAAACTCAAACTTTCGAAAATGGCTTCCAAAAATCATAACAATTCCGAACGTCGCTCTATTTTAAAACCGACATATAATAAACGATCAGAACTCTGTCGAGAACAACATACTCAAATCTAGAATGATTCTAACAACATCCAAAAACTAGAATGTATCTGATCGTAGAAAAACTTACGATATAACGGAGCTCTAGCTGCAGTGATCGCTAAACTGTCTTCAGAAATAAATTCCAACGGCCGGATCGAGCTCGGAAGGAAATCTAAAAGCTCAAAACTCAAAAGGGGCATTTCAATGGAGGCTCACGGTTTTGGAGAGGAAGATGAAGACTTTTCCCAATCAATTCTAAGTGTAGATAATATATAAAAATCAATATTTGCGTTTAGTCCCTGAAATTTCCAAAATTTGCAAAAAGGACCCTGATCAAAATCAAATCGGCTCAAGAACTCTGTAATCTCTGATTAACTCAAATAAACTCATTTAAGATAAAAACGGGGCGTTACAGAAACGAAGACAAGTATGATGATTTAAATACTGTATTGTTATAATTGTAACCAGTATTTCAGTTGTAATGAATCATCAAACTCTAGTTGTATCATTTCAAGTTTTTGGTTGTAAATTTTCGTTGTATTTTTGGGATACTGAAATTGTATTACATAGGCTTCTAATAAAGAAATTGTACATAACTTGAAACGATGATACATGTATTATTTATCAGCGATTCATGGATAACTGTAGGTGATTTTTGTTAAAGTTGGCTTGGTTTTAATTGATTTGTGTTCAACTGTTGTAACTCATAGGTTTTGTGTAAGCCGATTGTAACTGCATGACGTGTGGTTAGTCTAGGTGTTTTCTTAGGATGACCTAGTTAGTCAGTGGACTAATTTAGTGCCAGCAATGAGTTTATTCATCAGTGGGCATGAGCTTTGTTCTAGGTTGTTTCCTTAGAACAGTAGTCTGATGACCTTCGTAGGTTGAGACTTTGTGATTATGGGTTTTCATCAGGGAACCAGGTCGAGTAATACCAAGAGTTGTGAAACATTACCAAAAGTAGACGTGAGGAGGCGTGACCCTATGCCGGTGTACTTGGAAGCTTTTGCGCTTCAGGAGGTGGCAGTGAGAAGGCTAATCAGTCTAGGGATTTTGGTAACAGTCACAACGGGGTATGACCTTGGTGTGGATAAATACCGGGTTTGGTATCAGTTGTTTAGTTATCATCTGGCTTTTGTCAGAGATATTGGATTGGGTTTTTCTGTTGTCAGAACCGGTCTTGGAAGGATTTCCTTGACGAGTGAATGTTCTGAGCAGGTAGTTTTTGACATAGAGATATTGCTAGATTAGTGGATCTAGTAGGTAATTGAAAGAGTGGGTGCCCGGTGAGCCAACTTGTGGCTAAGGGCTTTTATGACTCTTTGTGTAAACAATCTTTGTTTAATATAATTTACAATTTTATAATGGCATTTGCTTTATCTTTTATCATATTATTATGTTGTGACATACTATAAGATGTTTAGATGAAGACCTTGAATATACTATAGTGTATGTAAGATGTGGTGGCACATGGGGATGGCTATCATGAAACACATCTTATAGTCACTGTATATTCTAAGCAGTTCCTAGTCGATTGAGCCGTCCGTTAATAAGGATAAGGATCGCTCGAGATTGAGACTAGCATTTGCGATGCCGAGTACCACGTTTCATTGGTATGGAACATAGAGATGTTCAAAGCATGCAAATGGATATTCATACGATGAATGATCGAACTACCCTATCCGAACTTTCCAAGTGGTTATCACTTATCGAGTGGATAAAGTCCGCGGTTTTGGTTGTACACCATTAGTCCTTACTACTTCAAACATCATTGAGACTCTATATGCTAGTACTGTACTTTGACTCGTTTACCGACTCTATTGGGGTCATCAGGTGTCGGGATTGGGTACAGTTACGACACATATAGGAGTCGATGCTTTGTTGTCAAGGATTCACCACATACATGCGAGTGTGGATATCCTATGCAATCTGAGGAGATATTAGTGTGACGAATCTCTGGCCAGAGTACATGATGTGTTTTAAGAAATGGTTTCTTAGTAGCACATGCGATGTCACTATTTGATCTTCAAGATGCATTGCATAGTTATCGAATCTCGAACGACTCTCGATTTACCAATGGTTGTTGATTTGATCGGGATATATGGATGAAGGGACCGTACTGTACGCTAACCAAAATCTATTGGTTCTTGCAGGCACTATCAGTGATACCTAGGGAATCATGGGGCGATGTTGCTAGGTGCTCTTACCATGATTCGATGGGCAATTCGGAAATTGTTGTTCCGAGTCACAAGGAGTTGTGAGCCCACGGCTAGCTGTATCCCTGAACCATTGAGGGTCACACAAGTAATGAATTTTTAATCTCCGTTGAGATAGTTAAATTTAAAGAGTTAAATTTAATGAACAAAGAAGTAGGACTTCTTATATCAGAGTAGAAGAGTAAGATTTCCTAAAATGACATAGGGATGGGCATTTTTGGAAATCATTGAATTCGGATTCAGAAAATTTATCTTGACTCTAAAAGATGCAGAAATGGTTTCTGTGCACATTGGTGAAATTGGTTTATCAATCTGAGTCACGATGAATTTTATATTAATTTCTGAACATGCGGGCTTTGCTTGTCAGGTTTGAACTTATGACTAATGGGCCCTAAGCTGTTAGCAGCCCACATTATAAATAAGTTATTGCAGTACAGAAATTAAATAACAGAGGTCACAATTTTCGAAAACCCTAGCTGTTTTCTCTCTAGTGGCCGCCGCCCCTCTCCTCTCTCTCTGTTCGAAAATTCCAGCCTGTGAATTTCGAATTTGCAGTCTGGTTTAACGGATCAAATTCGTTAATTCTCTTCGTAGAAACTTCTGATAGATTTTCTAGTGCAATCTATCAGAGGGATTAAACTTTTGTTCGTGGACCTGATTGAAGAATTGTTCGTCCATCAGTTCCTGGGATATACAACAAGAGCAGAGTTATCTGTTGGTGTCCATAATCTCGTTTCGAGATTCAAGGTAAAAATTTAATTGTTATTTAATTTTTACACGCACAATTTAATCGTAAAGTTTTGATACCCATGATATGGAATCGTTCCATATAAAATTTTAAAACTTCCGCTGCACCGGGTATCAATTCTGATTGATCTGAACATCGTTTTCCAATAGTGGTATCAGAGCCAGGTTGCTCAGATCAAGCGATTAAATTAATCGATTGTACAAAATTTTTAAGCCTCGGTTTTTGAAACAAAACAAATTTTAAAAATTAAATTTTTTGACGGGCAAAACACGGGCAGCGATCGTCGCTGCCCAAGGGGCAGCGACGGGCTGCCCGGCCCGAGCCCGGGCGGCCCGGGAAAATTTATTTTTTTATTTTTAATTAAAATTTTAATATGTTAAAATTCTATTTTTGGTCCGATCGAAAATTGTTTTTGATTGGTCCACGAGGCGTCGGATCGAATTGTTCGAGTCCGAAAATTTTAAAATTGATTTTTGGATAAATTTGAATTTTTGGAAAATTTATAGATTTTATCCGTTAAATCAGATTTTATGAAATTAATTATTTTTGGTACAATTGATGATAAGATATGATCTTATGGAAATATTGATTAAAATATGATTTTATGTATAAAATTGGATTTTATATGTAAAATATGATTTTATTTGATAAAAATATAAAATATGATTTTGTATGTAAAATAAGATTTTATATATGAAATATGATTTTATCCTTTTTAATTTAATTGTCATTGCATGTTATCCAATAAATTAATTTTGAATTAAATATTATTGGATAAGGATGATCGATTGCCATGACCAATTTTGTAGGTGTATGTTAGGGAATTTACATTTTGTTTTTATTGTTGTTGGATTTATTAATGGGCCTGGTTTATGGCCCAATATAAATTGTCATATGTAATAAAAGTGGGCCTGGTTTATGGCCCGTTCCCACCCCTTAAAATGTATCCCCTACTTGTCATAGTTATTTATTGTAAATACATTATACTTAGTGGGAGATGAAGATTGGAAGCGTGGTGGGCCCAGCAGACAATAAAGACTGAAAAAATGTAAATTGGAAGCACAATGTAATAGGATTGCATTGCATACTTGCATATTACCTAGGATTGGACTTAGACTCGTGATTGGCAACCACGGGTCGATTAGAAATGGAATCGATCATCCTATATAATATATGATATTATCATTGTATGCATGTTTTAGACTAAATTGTATGAATCCCGCAAGCATACAAATTTTAAATGATGAGACAAATTTTCAAAATTAAAATCCCTCATTTTAAATATGATTTAAAATTGATATCAAGATTAAAAGAAAATTTAAATATTGTTTAAATGTTCCTACCTTCCATCAACGATCAATGTATGAGATGCTACCCGCGGATACGGTCCGGCTCATATTATTGGGGGGGCCCGTTCGTCGAAAAGCTGTACATTGGATCGACACATGTTGTAAGTTGGGTGGAACTCCCATGGGATCGGCTCATATTATTGGGGGATCCACATGGCGACCGTCCATCACAACTTAATATTGATGGGTCATCTTGACGTGTCACAATAAACGGCGTCATATTATTGGGCCCTTATTGGACATGAGGTAAAAACGTGGAGGTAGCTTTGGAAGCAATTGGGCTCTACCTTTTGAAAATTATGGTTGGCTGATATTATTCGGGACCATAGTTTGTCAATTGGACTCCATGTTCCCACTAAGGAAAACAGTTTCCCGTTTTCACTAGAGGGAAGTGAAATCGTTAAAATAGTGGGAGTGAGATTCATAAAATAAATTTCGCCTATTTTATGTCTTAGTAAATTAATTAAACAATCACTGATTATTGTCTGTTTCTTTTCAGTATTTCATTAAGATGAATTCGCGCAATCCACTATTCTCTATTCTCGAACAAAATAAACTGACTGGCGCAAACTATACGGAATGGTTCCGTAAGTTGAAGATTGTCTTGACCTCGGAGAAGATGTTCTACGTGTTAGAAAAATCTCCTCCGAAGGAAACACCAGCTGATATAAGTCCGGAAGAGTTGGCCAAACTTGATAAATGGTGGGACCATGATATCAAGGCCAAATGCTATATGCAAGCTTCGATGTCTGATGAACTCCAGAGGCGTTTTGAGGATACCGTGAATGCTGCTGACATTCACGTACAACTCAAGGAACTTTTTGGGGCTCAATCGAGAGCTGAAAGGTTTGCTACTGTAAAAGAGTTAATGACGTGTCGCATGCGTGAAGGGACTTCGGTCCGTGATCATGGGGTACGCGTGATTTGGCTCATTCAGAAGTTGGTAACGCTTGATTTGGTATTGGAGCATGAACTCAATGTGGACTTATTACTTCTCTCTCTTCCTTCATCGTATGAAGGTTTTGTGGTGAACTTCAACATGAACAAGATAGAGGCCACCCTTGAAGAGATGGTCAATATGCTTGTCACATATGAAGCCACACTAAAGAAGGATAAACTGGTTCTCTTGGTGGGCTCCTCTTCTTCTGCTAAGAAGGGGCCAAGTACAAAGGGTAAGAAACGTTCTGCCCCATCCAAGAAAACCGGACCCGAGAAGAAGAACAAGACAAAGGCTTCAAACATGGAAAAGTCCAAGGATGTTTGCCATCACTGCAAGAAACCCGGTCATTGGAAACGTAACTGCAAGGAATATCTAGAGCAGTTGCGAACTGCGAAGGGTATGTTCTATATTGAAATAAATGTTTCACTTAATACTACTTCTTGGGTATTGGATACCGGATGTGGATCTCACATTTGCAATGATTTGCAGGTGATGACAAGAAGTCGCAAGCTTAGAATGGGTGAGACCCAGCTGAGGCTCGGAAATGGTTCTAGAGTTGAAGCAAAAGCTGTGCGAGACGTTTATTTAATTTTGCAGAACGATTTTAAGTTACTTTTGAGAGATGTTTTATTTGTTCCAGATTTAATTAAAAACATTATTTCTGTTTCTATGCTTGATAGAGATGGTTTTTCTTGCAATTTTGTGAATGAGATTTGCAATATTTACAAGAATGAATGTTTGATTGGAAATGGACAACTTGAAAACGATCTATATAACTTAAAATTAAAAGACGTTCCAATAAATTATGTTGATAAACCGGTAACAACAAACAAAAGGAAAATCGATAGTCAAAACCCGGCAAACCTTTGGCATGCTAGGCTAGGTCTTATTTCCTCAAGGAGGATGAACAAGCTAGTGGGAGAGGGCATGTTTGATATGTCTGATATTAACTCTCTACCTACTTGTGAATCCTGCCTGAAAGGAAAAATGACTAAATCTTCATTCAAGGGGAAACCTGAGCGTAGTCAAAATCTGTTGGATTTGATCCATACAGATGTTTGTGATCCATTTAGAATTGGTACTCAATTTGGCCACACCTACTTCATTACCTTTACTGATGATTATTCAAGGTATGGGTATTTATATTTAATGAAATATAAGTCTGAAGCATTTTAAAGGTTCAAAGAATTCAAGGCTGAAGTAGAAAACAAACTAGGTAAAAGTATTAAAGCACTTCGATCGGATCGAGGTGGAGAATACTTAAGTACCGAGTTTTTGGACTATCTGAAAGAGAATGGGATTCTCTCTCAGTGGACTCCTCCTATGACACCTCAGCTGAATGGTGTATCGGAGCGTCGTAATCAAACTTTGTTGGACATGGTTCGATCCATGATGAGCTTCACTGAGCTTCCACCTTCGTTTTGGGGCTACGCGCTTGAAACAGCGGTTTTGTTGTTGAACAACGTTGACCGGCTAAATCGGTTTGATAAAAATCTACTGGCAAGCGCACCAGGTCAAGTAATAGTACTGAGAGTCCAAGTATCGATCCCATAGGGACTGTTGTCAATTCTCAAGATTCAATTATTTTACTTAATCTAGACAAAATAATAGAAAATATTTTGAATTAAATAAAATAAGAATATAAAATAAAAACTGCTTAAGAAATACGAATAAAAATAACTAAAGATAAAAATAATTAAAATAAAGACAACCAAGACACACGTAGGTACCGAACAAATCACGTAACATGTAGTCGATTCAGGACTCAGATTTAATCTTAATTCACGGGAATTCTCCTAATTTGTTCAAAGGTCTATTTCTAGAACAATCAAACCTATTCAAATATTGATGAACTAATCTTTCGTAATTCTAATCAAATTTGAATGCATTAAATATTTATGAAAATTCAGTTTACACCTAAACCGCATAATGAAACCGAATTCTATTTCTAGTCAGTTTTACAATATGTTAATTATCAGAGTGATCAAAATCAATACCTCCTCTGTCGACTTGGAATTGATTAACATGCAAGCAAACAGTTGATCAAACTATTCACAAGACAAATATAAATCTGACAATCAATAAAATAAAATCAACTCTAAAAAATCCCAAACAAACATCCAAGTTTTCTACATGAATTTGTTCGGCCCAATCACGCCGTCTTGGTTGAAAATAAACTACTCAATAATTAAAAACAATAATTCAAAAATAAAAATAAAAAGAAGAAAAGAAAGAAGAAATCTTCTCTCCCAAGCCTTGTAGCCGCCTCCTCTTGCGTTGTCTGCGCTCTGGAGCTTCCGAAAACCTCAAAAATATGTTATATCTTCTATATATATGGTCCGGGACGCCTACTAGTTAATTTCCTCCCAAAATAAGGATTTTTCGGAACACATATGACCCCCAAACATGCGCGCGCGCGCGGCATAGGCCTCGCGCGCGCGCAGAAGTTAAAAACAGAGATCTGATCACGGAACTCGCGCGCGCGCAGTACAAAAAATCTGCGCCGAGCGACAATTTTCAAAAATTCATATCTCAAGATCTAGCCGTCGGATTGAGCTGAAATTTGGACAGCAGCTTCAAAACATCTTTAACCTTAATCGGAACGGTGGAGATTGGATTTCAATGTCTCTAAAATTAAATATGAATTTTCGATCAAGGCTGCTCCGTAATTCACTCTTCAAAATTCCATTTTCCTACAAAATTAACCCAAGGAGTGAAATACATACACATGCACTAAAACACATAAAAACACATAAAAATAATATGAATGCACACAAAATAGACATAAAAATAACATGAAATAATGCATACAAAATGCACTTATCAACACCCCCATACTTAAACCTTGCTCGCCCTCGAGCAAGACATGAAAAAAGAAAATGCAAACAAAAACATAAGTAAAGATGATTCATGAGAGTGCACAGCCTCCGAGAAGTTTAATCACAAAACATAAAACACAGACATGCTCTCAACTTTTCATAATACACCTTCGGTTTAACGTGAACGTGTGTGTGTGAAATGTATTCCAGTTTCATACAACTTAGACCGAATTCATCTCAAAACTGCTTAGCGACCTATGACAAATTAGTGCAAGTTTCACTCTTCAAGTGTTCATTCCTTTCAACGACCTCTAGACTAAACCCACCTCCCTTGAGATAATGAATTACACACCTCCGGATTTTGCACCCGGTATTGCATTAGCCCCAATAATTACCTGCTGACTTAGCTATAACTGGCTAGGATACGAAAAATCATTCTATTTTTTCTTTCTAATCCCCTCGTCTATAGCCCGGATGGAGCATCAATCCCATTTAACCCGCATACTTAGCCTTAAATTTAATTTATTTTTTTTATAGGATTTTAATCCTTTCAAGGCCCGGATGGAATTGTAAAAAAATTTTTTTCTAGGTGCGCCCAAGATCATAAGTGTAAACTAGAGCCTCATCAAAATTCATAGAACACAATCAAGATCCACAAACCACCTATTGCCGTGCAATGGTCAAACAGACAGAAACTTCATCAAATCTTTTGTTACAGTCCACTGGTCTAACATTAGTGCTTAAAAATATTCACGGTTCAACCTACAGTTTCTCATGTCCAGTCAAGAGCAAAATTTTTCAAATAAATTTTTTTCAAATAAACTTCATCATCATTGGCTATCATGACTCATCCAACTCATGCAAGACAACATAAACGAACAAAAACAAACAATATGAAAACAAACACGAAACGAACTTTATGCAACACAAACACAAAACATAATGAAATAAACTAGTCTACCCCCCCATACTTATCCAAAGCATTGCCCTCAATGCTTCAGACAATGAACAGAATTCAAAACGAACAAAAACACAATGAAAACAGAAATAACACTCCCCTGGTTTTTGTTTCATTCTCTTCCTTCTTGACGGCATCAGCTGGGACAGTAGCATCAGTCTAGATATATCGGCAGGCATGACCAACTGGCATGGAAAAGAAAACAAAATCAAATAAAAACAAAATATAAAAAAAAAAACAAAATCAAAACAAAAGCAAAAACACTGGGTTGCCTCCCAGTCAGCGCTAAAATTATAGTCTATAGCCCGACTATGCAGAAGCCACCATCAAAGAGCGGCTGCCGCCCATAGTAAGAATCATACGATTCTACGTATGGGTTTTGAATTTATTCTCCCTCAAGCTTGGCGTGATATTTGCAGTTTAAGCTTGTCGGTCCAACAGTACTCGGCATGAAAATTTTCCTTTGGAAAGCGACTCTGATTCTAGGCTGAAGCTCAAAGAGGATGTAATACTGTGGAGGTGGCGTCAATGGCAAAAAAAGTATCTTCTAACGGTGTACATAAAACGACCACTGACGAGATAAAATCTCTCTTCTTGTATGGTTCTTTCTCCTCCACTATCATGTTTGGCTCATCCTCACAAGAAGATTCCTCAAAAATGATTTCTTCATGCTCTGGCTCAGTTACTTCACTCAATTGGCAGATATCCAAAATTGGTTCTCTAATAAGCGCAATCTGTTCATCCAAAAGACTTATGTGGCTTTCTAAAAATTGATTTGACTCTGTCTGCTGTCTCACAAGATTTTCCAACTGAGCCACATAATCTTCGGAACGCCCTATGCAGTCTTCTTGATGCTCCGGTGGCTGGTTCGCAAAATTTTTAGAGTTGATATCTGGAGGATATTGGTGACTCCAACCCTGCAGTGAAGGATCACAATGCCAATGGTAGTCAAAATCTGCCATATCATTTAACAAGTGCATCGCACTGTCTTCATCTCTTCTAAACAATTGACTGCCAGTGGCCAGAGCTCCAGAATCTACCCAACTTCTTGTAATCTCATCCAAACCACTATAAAAAAATTTAGTGAGGGTGTAAGTAGAAAACTGATGGCATTGAAATCTGTTCGCCAAATCATTGAATCTCCCCCAAGCAGCATAGAAAGGCTCCAAGTATTGTTGGCCAAATCTTGTGAACACCTGATGATGATCCATCTCCAAGTACCTCACAAGCAAAAGAAAAGAAAAAAAATCAAAATTAAAATAAAATAAAAAAAAACGAAAAGATTGAAATAAAAAAAATGTCTAGCCTCAAGCAAATAATCTATCCTAATATCAACTAAACAGTCCCCGGCAACGACGCCAAAAACTTGACCGGCTAAATCGGTTTGATAAAAATCTACTGGCAAGCGCACCAGGTCAAGTAATAGTAAAGTGGACTGAGGTCCAAGTATCGATCCCACAGGGACTGTTGTCAATTCTCAAGATTCAATTATTTTACTTAATCTAGACAAAATAATAGAAAATATTTTGTATTAAATAAAATAAGAATATAAAATAAAAACTGCTTAAGAAATACGAATAAAAATAACTAAAGATAAAAATAATTAAAATAAAGACAACCAAGACACACGTAGGTACCGAACAAATCACGTAACATGTAGTTGATTCAGGACTCAGATTTAATCTTAATTCACGGGAATTCTCCTAATTTGTTCAAAGGTCTATTTCTAGAACAATCAAACCTATTCAAATATTGATGAACTAATCTTTCGTAATTCTAATCAAATTTGAATGCATTAAATATTTATGAAAATTCAGTTTACACCTAAACCGCATAATGAAACCGAATTCTATTTCTAGTCAGTTTTACAATATGTTAATTATCAGAGTGATCAAAATCAATACCTCCTCTGTCGACTTGGAATTGATTAACATGCAAGCAAACAGTTGATCAAACTATTCACAAGACAAATATAAATTTGACAATCAATAAAATAAAATCAACTCTAAAAAATCCCAAACAAACATCCAAGTTTTCTACATGAATTTGTTCGGCCCAATCACGCCGTCTTGGTTGAAAACAAACTACTCAATAATTAAAAACAATAATTCAAAAATAAAAATAAAAAGAAGAAAAGAAAGAAGAAATCTTCTCTCCCAAGCCTTGTAGCCGCCTCCTCTTGCGTTGTCTGCGCTCTGGAGCTTCCGAAAACCTCAAAAATATGTTATATCTTCTATATATATGGTCCGGGACGCCTACCAGTTAATTTCCTCCCAAAATAAGGATTTTTCGGAACACATATGACCCCCGAACATGCGCGCGTGCGCGGCATAGGCCTCGCGCGCGCGCAGAAGTTAAAAACAGAGATCTGATCACGGAACTCGCGCGCGCGCGAGCTTGATTCTCGCGCGCGCGCAGTACAAAAAATCTGCGCCGAGCGACAATTTTCAAAAATTCATATCTCGAGATCTAGCCGTCGGATTGAGCTGAAATTTGGACAGCAGCTTCAAAACATCTTTAACCTTAATCGGAACGGTGAAGATTGGATTTCAATGTCTCTAAAATTAAATATGATTTTTCGATCAAGGCTGCTCCGTAATTCACTCTTCAAAATTCCATTTTCCTACAAAATTAACCCAAGGAGTGAAATACATACACATGCACTAAAACACATAAAAACACATAAAAATAATATGAATGCACACAAAATAGACATAAAAATAACATGAAATAATGCATACAAAATGCACTTATCAAACGTACACACCAAAGCAGTGGATAAAACACCATACGAGTTATGGAATGGCAAAACTCCTAAGTATTCGTACTTGAAGATTTGGGGATGTCCAGCTTACGTGAAGCAGACAGTGGGAGATAAGTTGGATAGTCGATCCACCTTATGTTATTTTTTAGGGTATCCGAATAATTCAATCGGATATTATTTCTATCATCCTACTGAAACAAAAGTGTTTGTTTCAAGGAATGCCACCTTCTTGGAGAAGGAGTTCTTATTGGATAAGAAAGGCGAGATGATGGAACTCGAAGAAATTCGAGAAGAACCCAAGATACAAAATAATGATCCTACACCTCAGGAACCATTGATGGACACGCCTATACCTAGAAGATCCGAGAGGACTTCTAGACCTCCTATTCGATATGGTCTTCTTCTTGAAGGGGATCAAGATGAACCCGACGTTGGATGTGATCCAAGAAACTTCAAGGAAGAAATTTCTGATGCGGATTCAAATTTATGGCTTGAAGCTATGCAGTCGGAAATAGATTCGATGCATACAAACCAAGTTTGGTCTTTAGTAGATCCTCCCGATGGAATTGTTCCAATAGGGTGTAAATGGATCTACAAGAGAAAGCTTGGGCCTGATGGTAAGGTATTGACCTACAAGGCACGATTGGTGGCGAAAGGTTATACTCAAAGACAAGGATTTGACTATGATGAAACCTTTTCACCAGTTGCAATGTTCAAGTCCATAAGAATCCTTATTGCCATAGCTGCTTGGTATGACTATGAGATATGGCAAATGGATGTGAAGACTGCATTTCTTAATGGAAACATTAAGGAAGAGATCTATATGACGCAGCCTGAGGGATACACATCCATGGGAAGCGAGCATAAGGTATGCAAGCTTCAGAGATCGATCTATGGTCTCAAACAAGTATCAAGAAGTTGGAACCAGAAATTTGATGAAACAATAAAGGATTTTGGTTTCATCAAGAACCCGGAGGAACCGTGCGTGTACAAGAAAGTAGTTAAGGATGCTGTGACATTCTTAGTACTTTATGTTGATGACATCTTACTCATTGGGAATGATGTAGGGATATTGCAGTCAACAAAGATATGGTTATCAGGTAGATTCTCGATGAAGGATTTGGGTGAAGCATCCTATATTCTAGGGATACAGATCTATAGAGATAGATCTAAGAGAATGATAGGACTCACTAAAGCAACCTACATCGAAACCATATTGAAAAGGTTTTAATTGGATGGGTCCAAGAGAGGACATCTACCTATGTGTCATGGAGTTTCTCTATCCAAGTCCATGTGTCCCAAGACTGATGAAGAGATAGAGAAAATGACACATGTACCATATGCTTCAGCCATAGGTAGTATCATGTATGGGATGATATCTACCAGACCGGATGTAGCATTTGCTCTGAGTGTCACGAGCAGATATCAAGCCAATCCCGGTCAAATGCATTGGAAAGCCGTGAAGGACATTCTTAAGTACTTACGAAGGACTAAGAATATGTTCATGGTATATGGAGGAAGAGAATTGAAATTGGAAGGCTATACCGACTCTAGCTTTCAAAGTGACGTGGATGACTCGAAGTCAACCTCTGGATTTGTGTTCATGCTCAATGGCGGTGCTGTCTCTTGGAAGAGTTCCAAGCAGGACACCACAGCGGATTCCACCACTGAGGCAGAATACATTGCGGCATCAGCTGTTGCTAAAGAGGCCGTTTGGATGAGGAATTTCGTCCAAGAGTTGGGCGTTATTCCTGAAGTTGTTGGTCCAGTCCCGGTGTACTGTGACAACACGGGTGACGTTGCTCAGACAAAGGAACCAAGGTCTCATCAAAGATCCAAACACGTACTGAGAAAATAACACATCATCCGGGAGATCGTGGAAAGAGGAGACATCACTGTCGAGAGAGTGGCCTCTGCAGACAATATCGCTGATCCACTTACTAAGCCCTTGCCAGGACCATTATTTTACAAACATCGCGAAGCAATGAGACTGCGTAGTATGACTAGTTGGCTTTAGGGCAAGTGGGAGATTGAAAGAGTGGGTGCCCGGTGAGACAACTTGTGGCTAAGGGCTTTTATGACTCTTTGTGTAAACAATCTTTGTTTAATATAATTTACAATTTTATAATGGCATTTGCTTTATCTTTTATCATATTATTATGTTGTGGCATACTATAAGATGTTTAGATGAAGACCTTGAATATACTATAGTGTATGTAAGATGTGGTGGCACATGGGGATGGCTATCATGAAACACATCTTATAGTCACTGTATATTCTAAACAGTTCCTAGTCGATTGAGCCGTCCGTTAATAAGGATAAGGATCGCTCGAGATTGAGACTAGCATTTGCGATGCCGAGTACCACGTTTCATTGGTATGGAACATAGAGATGTTCAAAGCATGCAAATGGATATTCATACGATGAATGATCGAACTACCCTATCCGGACTTTCCAAGTGGTTATCACTTATCGAGTGGATAAAGTCCGCGGTTTTGGTTGTACACCATTAGTCCTTACTACTTCAAACATTATTGAGACTCTATATGCTAGTACTGTACTTTGACTCGTTTACCGACTCTATTGGGGTCATCAGGTGTCGGGATTGGGTACAGTTACGACACATATATGAGTCGATGCTTTGTTGTCAAGGATTCACCACATACTTGCGAGTGTGGATATCCTATGCAATCTGAGGAGATATTAGTGTGACGAATCTCTGGCCAGAGTACATGATGTGTTTTAAGAAATGGTTTCTTAGTAGCACATGCGATGTCACTATTTGATCTTCAAGATGCATTGCATAGTTATCGAATCTCGAACGACTCTAGATTTACCAATGGTTGTTGATTCGATCGGGATATATGGATGAAGGGACCGTACTGTACGCTAACCAAAATCTATTGGTTCTTGCAGGCACTATCAGTGATACCTAGGGAATGAAAGAGTAGGTGCCCAGTGAGCCAACTTGTGGCTATGGGCTTTGATGACTCTTTGTAAAAACAATCTTTTGTTTAATGTAATTTACACTTTTATTAATGGCAATGACTTTATATTACTTCATATTGTTATATTGTGATATACTATTGTTGTTTTGATAAAGACCTTGAATATACCATAGTGTATGTAAGATGTGGTAGAACATGGAGATGTCTATCATGAAATACATCTTATAGTCACTGTATATTCTAAACTGTTCCTAGTCGATTGAGCCGTCCGATAATAAGGATAAGGATCGCTCGAGTTTGAGACTAGCATTTGCGATGCGGAGTACCACGTTTCATTGGTAGGGAACATAGAGATGTTCGAAGCATGCAAATGGATATTCATAGGATGAATAATCGAACTACCCTATCCGGACTTTCCAAGTGGTTATCACTTATCGAGTGGATAAAGTCCGCGGTTTTGGTTGTACACCATTAGTCCTTACGACTTGAAACATCATGGAGACTCTATATGCTAGTGCTGTGCTTTGACTCGTTTACCGACTCTATGGGGGTCATCAGGTGTCGGGATTGGGTACAGTTACGACACATATAGGAGTCGATGCATTGTTGTCAAGGATTCACCACATACTTGCGAGTGTGGATATCCTATGCGATCTGAGGAGATATTAGTGTGACAAATCTCTGGCTCTCTGGCCAGAGTACTTGATGTGATTTAAGAAATGGTTTCTTAGTAGCACATGCGATGTCACTAATTTGATCTTCAAGATGTATTGCATAGTTATCGAATCTTGAGCGACTCTCGATATACCAATGGTTGTTGATTCGATCGGGATATATGGATGAAGGGACCGTACTGTACGCTAACCAAAATCTACTGGTTCTTGTAGGCACTATCAGTGATACCTAGAGAATCATGGGGCGATGTTGCTAGGCGCTTTACCATGATTCGTTGGGCAAGTCGGAAAGTGTTGTTCCGAGTCACAAGGAGTTGTGAGCCCACGGCTAGCTGTATCCCTGAACCATTGAGGGTCACACAGTGTAATGGAGTTTTAATCCCCGTTGAGATAGTTAAATTTAAAGAGTTAAATTTAATGAACTAAGGAGTTGGACTTCTTAAATAAGAGTAAGGGAGTAGGATTTCCTAAAATGACATAGGGATGGACATTTTTGGAAACCACTGAATTCGGATTCAGGAAAATTTATCTTGACTTTAAAATGTGCAGAAATGGTTTCTGTGCACATTGGTAAAATCGGTTTATCAATCGGAGTCACGATGAATTTTATATTAATTTCTGAACATGCGGGCTTTGCTTGTCGGGCCTCAACTTATGACTAATGGGCCCTAAGGTGTTAGTGGCCTGCATTATAAATAAGTTATTGCAGTACAAAAATTACACACAATAGGTCATAATTTTGAGAGACAAAATTTCGAACCCTAGCCTCCTCTCTCTCTCACAATTCGGCCGCCCCCCCCTTTGCTCTGTCAGAGAAATTTCCGGTCTGTGATTTTGAATCGCAGTCTGAAATAACGAATCAGATTCGTTTAATCTCTTCGCAGAAAACTTCTGATAGATTTTCTAGTGCAATCTATCAGAGGGATTTAAACCCCATTCGTGGACCTGATTGAATGAGTTCATCGGTTCCAGGGAGAGACAACAAGAGCAGATTAATTCTGTTGGTGTCCAATAATCTCGCTTCGAGATTGAAGGTAAAATTTAATTAATTGTTATTTGAATTTTACACACTTATAATTTAATCGTTGAACGGTTGATACCCACACTATGGAATTGTTCCATAACAAAATTTTTAAACTTCCGCTGCACCGGGTATCAATCGTGATTGATCTGACCGCCAGTTTTCCAACAGTGGTATCAGAGCCAGGTTGCTCAGATCAAACGATTAAATTAATCGATTGTACAAAATTTTTGAGTCTCGGTTTTTGAAACAAAATAAATATTTTTAAATAAAAAAAAAAATTTCGGGGCAAAACCCGGGCAGCGATTGGATCGCTGCCCGGTGGGGCGGCGCCAAGCGCTGCCCTAAGGGGGCAGCCGGGCTGCCCCGGCCCGCGCCCCGGGTGCGGGCCGGCCCGGGAGTGTCCCGGGCGGCCCGCGGGAAAAATTATATTTTATTTAAAATTAATTTTAATGTGTTAAAATTTTATTTTTGGTCCGGTCAAAAATTGTTTTTGATTGGTTCACGAGATTTCGGATCGAATTGTTCGAGTCCGTAAATTTTAAAATTGATTTTTGGATAAATTTGAATTTTTGGAAAATTTTAATATTTTATCCTTAAATTGAATTTTGAAATCAATTATTTTTGGTACAATTGATGATAAGATATGATCTTATAATATATTAAGTAAAATATGATTTTATCTGTAAAATTGGATTTTATAGATAAAATATGATTTTATTTGATATAGAGATAAAATATGATTTTATGTGTAAAATATGATTATATCTTGTTTAAATTTGAATTGCCACTGCATGTTATCCAATAAATTAATTTTGAATTAAATGTTATTGGATAAGGATGATCGATTGCCATGACCAATTTTGTAGGTGTATGTTAGGAATTTACATTTTGTTTTATTGTTGTTGGTTTTATTAATGGGCCTGGTTTATGGCCCGATATGAATGTCATATGTAATAAAAGTGGGCTTGGTTTATGGCCCGTTCCCACCCCTAAAAATGTATCCCCTGCTTGTCATTGTTATTTATTGTAAATACATTAGATTTAGTGGGAGATCAAGATTTGAAGATGGTGGGCCCAGCAGACAATAAAGACTGAAGAAATGTAAATTGGAAGCACATGTAATAGGATTGCATTGCATACTGCATATTACCTAGGATTGGACTAAGACCCGTGATTGGCAACCACGAGTCAATTAGAAATGGAATCGATCATCCTATATAATATATGATATTATGATTGTATGCATGTTTAGACATAATTGCGTGAATCCGGCAAGCATGCAATAAATTGAATATGATGAGACAAATATTTTATAATTAAAAATCCCTCATTTTAAATATGATTTAAAATTGATATCAAGATAAATAAAGGAAATTTAAATTTGTTTAAATGTTCCTACCTTCCATCAACGGTCAATGTATGTGATGCTACCCGCGGATACGGTCCGGCTCATATTATTGGGGGGCCCGTCCGTCGGAAAGCTGTACATTGGATCGACACATGTTGTAAGTTGGGTGGAACTCCCATGGGATCGGCTCATATTATTGGGGGATCCACATGGCGACCGTCCATCACAACTTAATATTGATGGGTCATCTTGACATGTCACTTTAAATGGCGTCATATTATTGGGCCCTTATTGGACATGAGGTAAATACATGGGGGTTGCTTTGGAAGCAATTGGGCTCTACCTTTTGAGAATTATGGTTGGCTGATATTATTCGGGACCATAAGTTTGTCAATTGGACTCCATGTTCTCACTAAGGAAAAAGTTCCCGTTTTCACTAGAGGGTGGTGAAATCGTTAAAATAGTGGGAGTGAAATTCATAAAATAAAATTCGCCAATTTTATGTCTTAGTAAATTGCTTAAACAATCATTGATATATGTCTGTTTTTCTTTTCAGTATTTCATACGATGAATTCGCGTAATCCTTTATTCTCGATCCTCGAACAAAACAAGTTGACTGGCGCCAACTATACGGAATGGTTCCGGAAGTTGAAGATTGTCTTAACTTCGGAGAAAATGCTCTACGTGTTAGAGAAAGCACCTCCGAAGGAAGCACCAGCTGATGTAAGTCCGGAGGAATTGGCCAAGCTTGATGCATGGTGGGACCATGACATCAAGACCAAATGCTATATGCAAGCCTCGATGTCTGATGAACTCCAGAGGCGATTTGAGGACACGGTGAATGCTGCTGACATTCACGCGCAACTCAAGGAACTTTTTGGGGCTCAATCGAGGGCTAAAAGGTTCGCAACTGTTAAGGAGTTGATGACGTGCCGCAAGCGTGAAGGGACTTCGGTCCGTGATCATGGGGTACGAATGATTTGGCTCATACAAAAGTTGGCGACCCTTGATTTGGTGTTGGAGCATGAACTCAATGTGGATTTACTGCTTCTGTCTCTTCCTTCTTCATTTGATGGATTTGTGATAAATTTTAATATGAACAAGATAGAGGCCACCCTTGAAGAGATGGTCAATATGCTCGTTACATATGAATCCACACTTAAGAAGGATAAGCCCGTTTTCTTGGTGGGCTCCTCATCTTCTGCTAAGAAGAGGCCAAGTATGAAGGGCAAGAAACGTTCTGCCCCACCCAAGAAAGTCGAGCCCGAGAAGAAGCAAAAGACAAAGGCTTCAAACAATGGAAAATCCAAGGATGTTTGCCATTACTGCAAGAAGCCGGGACATTGGAAGCGTAACTGCAAGGAATATCTAGAGCAGTTGCGAACTGCAAAGGGTATGTTCTATATTGAAATTAACGTTTCGCTTAACACTACTTCTTGGGTATTGGATACCGGATGTGGATCTCACATTTGCAATGATTTGTAGGTGATGACAAGAAGTCGGAGGCTTAGAATGGGTAAGACCCAGCTGAGGCTCGGGAATGGTTCCAGAGTTGAAGCTACAGCCGTAGGAGACGTTTGTTTAATTTTGCAGAACGGTTTTAAGTTATTATTAAGAGATGTTTTATTTGTTCCAGATTTAATTAAAAACATTATTTCTATTTCTATGCGTGATAGAGATGGTTATTCTTGCAATTTTGTGAATGGGATTTGCAATATTTACAAGAATGAATGTTTGATTGGAAATGGACAACTTGAAAACGATCTATACAACTTAAAACTAAAAGACGTTCCAATAAATTATATTGATAAACCGGCGACAACAAACAAAAGGAAAATCGATAGTCAAAACCCGGCAAACCTTTGGCACGCTAGACTAGGTCATATTTCCTCAAGGAGGATGAACAAGCTAGTGGGAGAGGGCATGTTTGATATGTCTGATATTAACTCTCTACCTACTTGTGAATCCTGCCTAAAAGGGAAAATGACTAAATCTCCTTTTAAGGGGAAACCTGAGCGTAGTCAAAATCTGTTGGATTTGATCCATACAGATGTTTGTGGACCATTTAGAGTTGGGACTCAATATGGTCACACCTACTTCATTACCTTTACTGACGATTATTCAAGGTATGGGTATTTATATTTAATGAAATATAAGTCTGAAGCATTTGAAAAGTTCAAAGAATTCAAGGCTGAAGTAGAAAACAAGCTAGGTAAAAGTATTAAAGCACTTCGATCGGATCGAGGTGGAGAATACTTAAGTACCGAGTTTTTGGACTATCTAAAAGAGAATGGGATTCTCTCTCAGTGGACTCCTCCTATGACACCACAGCTGAATGGTGTATCGGAGCGTCGTAATCGAACTTTGTTGGACATGGTTCGATCTATGATGAGCTTCACTGAGCTTCCACCTTCGTTTTGGGGCTATGCGCTTGAAACGGCGGTATTGTTGTTGAACAACGTCCACACTAAAGCAGTGGACAAAACACCATACGAGTTATGGAATGGCAAAGCTCCTAAGTATTCGTACTTGAGGATTTGGGGATGTCCTGCTTACGTGAAGCGGACAGTGGGAGATAAGTTGGATAGTCGATCCAGCTTATGTTATTTTGTAGGGTATCCGAAGAATTCAATCGGATATTATTTCTATTATCCTGCTGAAACAAAGGTGTTTGTTTCTAGGAATGCCACCTTCTTGGAGAAGGAGTTCTTATTGGATAAGAAAGGCGAGATGATGGAACTCGAAGAAGTTCGAGAAGAACCCGAAATACAAAATAACGATCCTACACCTCAGGAACCATTGCTGGACACGTCTGAATCTAGAAGATCAGAGAGGACTTCTAGACCTCCAGTTCGATATGGTCTTCTTCTTGAAGGGGGTCAAGATGAACCCGACATTGGATGTGATCCAAGAAACTTCAAGGAAGCAATTTCTGATGCGGATTCGAATTTATGGCTTGAAGCTATGCAGTCAGAATTAGATTCGATGCATACAAACCAAGTTTGGTCTTTAGTAGATCCTCCTGATGGAATTGTTCCAATAGGGTGTAAATGGATCTACAAGAGAAAGCTTGGGCCTGATGGTAAGGTATTGACCTACAAGGCGCGATTGGTGGCGAAAGGTTACACTCAAAGACAAGGAGTTGACTATGATGAAACCTTTTCACCAGTTGCAATGTTCAAGTCCATAAGAATCCTTATTGCCATAGCTGCATGGTATGACTATGAGATATGGCAAATGGATGTGAAGACTGCTTTTCTTAATGGAGACATTAAGGAAGAAATCTATATGAAGCAGCCAGAGGGGTTCACATCCATGGGAAGCGAGCATAAGGTATGCAAGCTTCAGAGATCAATTTATGGTCTAAAACAAGCATCAAGAAGTTGGAACCAGAAATTTGATGAAACAATAAAAGATTTTGGTTTCATCAAGAACCCGGAGGAACCATGCGTGTACAAGAAAGTAGTTAAGGATGCGGTGACATTCTTAGTACTTTATGTTGATGACATCCTACTCATTGGGAATGACGTAGGGATGTTGCAGTCAACAAAGATATGGTTATCAGGTAGATTCTCGATGAAGGATTTAGGTGAGGCATCCTACATTCTTGGGATACAGATCTATAGAGATAGGTCTAAGAGAATGATAGGACTCACTCAATCAACCTACATCGATACCATATTGAAACGGTTTTCAATGGATGGGTCCAAGAGAGGACATCTACCCATGTGTCATGGAGTTTCTCTATCCAAGTCTATGTGTCCCAAGACTGATGCAGAGATAGAGAATATGACACATGTACCATATGCGTCAGCTATAGGTAGTATCATGTATGGGATGATATCTACCAGACCGGATGTAGCATTTGCTCTGAGTGTCACGAGCAGATATCAGTCTAATCCTGGTCAAATGCATTGGAAAGCCGTGAAGGACATTCTTAAGTACTTACGAAGGACTAAGAATATGTTCATGGTCTATGGAGGACGAGAACTCAAATTGGAAGGCTATACCGACTCTAGCTTCCAAAGTGACGTGGATGACTCGAAGTCAACCTCTGGATTTGTATTCATGCTCAATGGCGGTGCTGTCTCTTGGAAAAGTTCCAAGCAAGACACCACAGCGGATTCCACCACTGAGGCTGAATACATTGCAGCATCAGCTGCTGCTAAAGAGGCCGTTTGGATGAGGAATTTCGTCCAAGAGTTGGGCGTCATTCCTGAATTTGTTGGTCCAGTCCCGGTGTACTGTGACAACACGGGTGCCGTTGCTCAAGCAAAGGAACCAAGGTCTCATCAAAGATCCAAACACGTACTGAGGAAATACCACATCATCCGGGAGATTGTGGAAAGAGGAGACATCACTGTCGAACGAGTGGCCTCTGCAGACAATATCGCTGATCCGCTTACTACTAAGCCCTTGCCAGGACCATTGTTTGACAAACATCGCGAAGCAATGGGTCTACGTAGTATGACTAGTTGGCTATAGGGCAAGTGGGAGATTGAAAGAGTAGGTGCCCAGTGAGCCAACTTGTGGCTATGGGCTTTGATGACTCTTTGTAAAAACAATCTTTTGTTTAATGTAATTTACATTTTTATTAATGGCAATGACTTTATATTACTTCATATTGTTATATTGTGATATACTATTGTTGTTTTGATAAAGACCTTGAATATACCATAGTGTATGTAAGATGTGGTAGAACATGGAGATGTCTATCATGAAATACATCTTATAGTCACTGTATATTCTAAACTGTTCCTAGTCGATTGAGCCGTCCGATAATAAGGATAAGGATCGCTCGAGTTTGAGACTAGCATTTGCGATGCGGAGTACCACGTTTCATTGGTAGGGAACATAGAGATGTTCGAAGCATGCAAATGGATATTCATAGGATGAATAATCGAACTACCCTATCCGGACTTTCCAAGTGGTTATCACTTATCGAGTGGATAAAGTCCGCGGTTTTGGTTGTACACCATTAGTCCTTACGACTTGAAACATCATGGAGACTCTATATGCTAGTGCTGTGCTTTGACTCGTTTACCGACTCTATGGGGGTCATCAGGTGTCGGGATTGGGTACAGTTACGACACATATAGGAGTCGATGCATTGTTGTCAAGGATTCACCACATACTTGCGAGTGTAGATATCCTATGCGATCTGAGGAGATATTAGTGTGACAAATCTCTGGCCAGAGTACTTGATGTGATTTAAGAAATGGTTTCTTAGTAGCACATGCGATGTCACTAATTTGATCTTCAAGATGTATTGCATAGTTATCGAATCTTGAGCGACTCTCGATATACCAATGGTTGTTGATTCGATCGGGATATATGGATGAAGGGACCGTACTGTACGCTAACCAAAATCTACTGGTTCTTGTAGGCACTATCAGTGATACCTAGGGAATCATGGGGCGATGTTGCTAGGCGCTTTACCATGATTCGTTGGGCAAGTCGGAAAGTGTTGTTCCGAGTCACAAGGAGTTGTGAGCCCACGGCTAGCTGTATCCCTGAACCATTGAGGGTCACACAGTGTAATGGAGTTTTAATCCCCGTTGAGATAGTTAAATTTAAAGAGTTAAATTTAATGAACTAAGGAGTTGGACTTCTTAAATAAGAGTAAGGGAGTAGGATTTCCTAAAATGACATAGGGATGGACATTTTTGGAAACCACTGAATTCGGATTCAGAAAAATTTATCTTGACTTTAAAATGTGCAGAAATGGTTTCTGTGCACATTGGTAAAATCGGTTTATCAATCGGAGTCACGATGAATTTTATATTAATTTCTGAACATGCGGGCTTTGCTTGTCGGGCCTCAACTTATGACTAATGGGCCCTAAGGTGTTAGTGGCCTGCATTATAAATAAGTTATTGCAGTACAAAAATTACACACAATAGGTCATAATTTTGAGAGACAAAATTTCGAACCCTAGCCTCCTCTCTCTCTCACAATTCGGCCGCCCCCCCCTTTGCTCTGTCAGAGAAATTTCCGGTCTGTGATTTTGAATCGCAGTCTGAAATAACGAATCAGATTCGTTTAATCTCTTCGCAGAAAACTTCTGATAGATTTTCTAGTGCAATCTATCAGAGGGATTTAAACCCCATTCGTGGACCTGATTGAAGGAGTTCATCGGTTCCAGGGAGAGACAACAAGAGCAGATTAATTCTGTTGGTGTCCAATAATCTCGCTTCGAGATTGAAGGTAAAATTTAATTAATTGTTATTTGAATTTTACACACTTATAATTTAATCGTTGAACGGTTGATACCCACACTATGGAATTGTTCCATAACAAAATTTTTAAACTTCCGCTGCACCGGGTATCAATCGTGATTGATCTGACCGCCAGTTTTCCAACAGGGAATCATGGGGCAATGTTGCTAGGCGCTCTTACCATGATTCGATGGGCAAGTCGGAAATTGTTGTTCCGAGTCACAAGGAGTTGTGAGCCCACGGCTAGCTGTATACCTGAACCATTGAGGGTCACACAAGTAATGGATTTTTAATCCCCGTTGAGATAGTTAAATTTAAAGAGTTAAATTTAATGAACAAAGAAGTAGGACTTCTTATATCAGAGTAGAAGAGTAAGATTTCCTAAAATGACATAGGGATGGGCATTTTTGGAAATCACTGAATTCGGATTCAGAAAATTTATCTTGACTCTAAAAGATGCAGAAATGGTTTTTGTGCACATTGGTGAAATTGGTTTATCAATCTGAGTCACGATGAATTTTATATTAATTTCTGAACATGCGGGCTTTGCTTGTCAGGCTTGAACTTATGACTAATGGGCCCTAAGCTGTTAGCAGCCCACATTATAAATAAGTTATTGCAGTACAGAAATTAAATAACAGAGGTCACAATTTTCGAAAACCCTAGCTGTTTTCTCTCTAGTGGCCGCCGCCCCTCTCCTCTCTCTCTGTTCGAAAATTCCAGCCTGTGAATTTCGAATTTGCAGTCTGGTTTAACGGATCAAATTCGTTAATTTTCTTCGTAGAAACTTCTGATAGATTTTCTAGTGCAATCTATCAGAGGGATTAAACTTCTGTTCGTGGACCTGATTGAAGAATTGTTCGTCCATCAGTTCCTGGGATATACAACAAGAGCAGAGTTATCTGTTGGTGTCCATAATCTCGTTTCGAGATTCAAGGTAAAAATTTAATTGTTATTTAATTTTTACACGGACAATTTAATCGTAAAGTTTTGATACCCATGATATGGAATCGTTCCATATAAAATTTTAAAACTTCCGCTGCACCGGGTATCAATTCTGATTGATCTGAACACCGTTTTCCAACAGTAGTCAGCTTTCTACAAGTGATGGCATGAAGTATCGTTTGATATCTTCCGAGACTAAGCATAGGATTTTCCATGGGATGGAAATGATCTAGGTTGATAGATCGAGGAAATTGTTTGGGTATAGTACGCCTTGTTGTTTGCTTTGAATGAAAAAGGTAGCGGTTAGTAGTTCTGAAATGGTGCAAAATAAGTGTCAGTGACTAATCTTAGCTATAGCCTGATGTTGTCAGGAATAGATGTGTTGAAACAGTGTGATTCTTACATTTGAGAATAGTAGACTTGTGACAATTGGGTTTCGAGGATCAGTGGTTGTCTGATTTGATCGACACTGATGGATCAAGTTCAGCCACAGTAGATCGACGTGGTTGATAAAAGAGTCCAATCAGTGATGGCTAGGATGTAGCGAATCGAGAAGTACTTGGGATAGTATTTTTTCGCACTGTGCTTAGGAGATGGGTACTTGGTACAGTCTCAGAGCAGTTGACGATTCGGGTATATCGAGAATCTCTAGGATTGCTAGAGACGAATCTTTTGGGATTGCTCCTAATCGAGGATGAATGCAAATTTGACTCGTGTAGTCAATTTTCGGTGATAACTTGGTTATCAGTTGTAGTAAGAGCAAGCAAAAGAATTGGTAGTTTCCCATTTTAGTGTTTTCTTGTTAATAAGAAGCCGAAATTGATCCAAGCAATTTCTTAGTATTAGCAAATGTGTACTCAAGGTTGAGTAAGGAAGAGATCAAGTTTTTGATTCATGTCAGTAGTAACGCCCCGAATTTATCTTAATTGAGTTTATTTGAGATAACCGGAGATTTTATTATTCGAGGGCCGTTTTGATTTATATCAGGGACCATTTTGTAATTTTCGGAAATTTCAGGAACTAAAACGCAAATTGAGGGATTGTTATATTATTGGACTTGACTAAGTCTTCTCCACTTCACCACTTCATCCCCTCCATCGTTTCACTCCATTAGAGGCTCCCCCAAGTTCTTCAAGCTTTGTGATTTCGGTTTCTGCTCGATCCGTCCGTTAGAATTTATTTCTGAAGGCATATTAGCGATCACGGCCGCGAGAGCTTCGTTCTATCGTAAGTATTTCTTCGATCGGACGTATTTTATTTTTTGGATTTAGTTGGAATTCGATTCTTTTTGTGTATGATGTTCTTGAGTTAGCACTTATCGTTTATTCTCAGTCGGATTAGAAAAAGAACGTCGTTCGGAATTGTTTTGAATTTTTGAAGTGTTGTTCGAAAATTTGGCTTTGAGATTTGATGGGTTTGAGTTTTTATTGATGATTTGATATTGATTTGAGTTGGTATCGATAATATACTGCTGTCTGCGTTTTCGGTTTGATCAGAATATAGCCGTTATGCCGCCGGTTTGAGTTTTGTAATTATTGATCGATTGTGTTGTTTTATAGTATTCGATTTGAGTTGTTGAATGATATTAATTCATTTGAATCTCCGTACAGATTGGTTGGAAGGCTGATATCTTGGCTTTACAGATTTTGAATCTCGAGAGATTGAAGACGGTAGTGTATTGTACTTCTTGACTTTTGATTTGAATTCGAATAACTTTTGAATCGAATCATCTTTTGATTGTTCAGGATTGGAACTTGCGATCAAAGAGAGGTATAAGACGACTTTGGATGGAATAGGACGATTAACTCGAATTCGGATTGAATCGAGTGTCCTGGAAAAATCACATACTTGCATGTCTTTTTTATTTAATTGAATGTTTTAGTTTTCATATGCATTCATATTGAGCCGAACGTTTCGTTTCGTTTCGTTTGAATTAGATTATCTGGGGATTATAGTCGAGTGGCACTGGTAGGCAATTTACTTCAGTGGCTGATCAACTCTCTATTGAATGCCTCAGAGTCTAGAGGATTGAAGTACACATCGTCCACCTCGAAAGGGAAAGTAGGTGTGATTTTTGTGATATTTCATCCTCGGGATCCCAACCAAGGAATTAAGGAACCGTTTTATTTTTTTTTATTATCTGGATTGATAATCTAGACTTTTGATGTCATGCATTCATTTATTCTCTTTTGGAATATCTGGAAGTTGTTGTATTTTATTTTGAGATGCTTATCTAATATAGCATGTTTGTCTCTTTTACTGGGAATATTATTCTCACTGAATTTATCCGGCTATTTTTTTGTCTTTGTATGTGTGCTTGGCGACAGGTGGGGCAGGACCGAGTCAGAGATCGCATGGCTAGGTGGTTGAGTTGATAGAAGTGAGGACTTGGTGTTTTGAGAAGTCGATTATGTATTCGAACTTAGATTGTATTCGAACTTGTATTGTATTGATTAAACTAGACCGAAGCATGTTCTACTAGCTTGATTATGTATAACTCTAGAACTACCTTGTATTGGATTATGCATGTCATTTCGAGTAAGTTATGCTTGTTGGAATGGATTTGTGTTGAGTTTGAAATTAGCGGGAAAAGCCCAGATTTTTGGCTCAGAGCATCGCTCGCTCGAGCGGGTGTTTCTTACCGCTCGAGCGAGGGACCAGAAAATTCTTTTTTTTTTAGGCAAGGAGTTTCTCGCTCGAGCGGGTGTTCTTTACCGCTCGAGCGAGAGTATTGCAGGGAGCCGGTCAGAGTTTTTCTCGCTCAAGAGCGAGGGTTGTTCACAGGAAATAAATTTTTTTTATTGCTTATCCTTTGGCTCTTGTATGATTTTATATTGGTTTATTCTAGTTTAGATGATTGGAATCGAGGTCCTCACATCCGTGGTGGACAATAATTTTCGAGGACTGTCAACCAAACATCTTGCCAGGTTTTCTTTTGATGACGTCCTAGTATACCATGGATTATAATAGGCATCAGCGGGTGAACACCAGTTGTCTGATCGCGGAATGAGACAATAGCTGAGACTTGGTTTTTCAGTGTCTAGCAGTATTGTTGTCACTAATCTTACAGCGTGTAATGCACGATGCCATTGAGATGATTGAATCAGTTGATGGTTGACTTAGTAGCCAACAAGATTGTCATTGGAATTGAAGAACTTGTAAGATAACTGTAGTGACCCGTATCCAGAATTAGCGATTAATGAGTATATTAATCATGTAATCATTTTTAGATTAAGTAAATCATGATTAAGGAAATTCCAAATGGGTTAACGGAGTCCAAAAATGGATTCAGGACACTCGAAAATAGCTGGGAAGGTCCCGAGGATCCGGAGGGTTCGGAAGCTCCGAACCAAGTCAGGAGGCTCCGAACTGGATCGGAGGATCCGAACTCAGGATCGGAGGCTCCGAAGTGGATCGAAAGCTCCGTCGGTAAGATCGGACGTTCCGATCGGGACCAGGGCATGTGTCATCGCTGATGTCAGCAAAGTGACGTCATGGTTGCATAATATTAGGCGATCGGACGCTCCAAAGGTGGGATCGGAGGTTCCCATCGTGTTCGGACGTTCCGAACCGGGTTCGGAGGCTCCAAACTCCGTCTATAAATAGGGGGCCGAGATTTCATTTTCAAGTGCACCTTTCCCTCTCTTCTCTCTGATTTCTAAGCCTTCTAACTCAGATCTAGGGAGTTCTAGGCATCCTATTGGGAATCCGAAAGTGGCATAGCGATCCAGGCGTCGTAGCGGAGTTGTGGCCTAGTTTTGAGGTAATTGTCATCAGCGGGCTGACGACAGACGCAGGTATAGCTATGGTCTCCTTAAATTATTTAGGAGTATGCAATAGCTTAGTTAAGGCTTTTAGAGCTTAATTATTGATGCATGGGTATTTGCATTGTAGAGCTGATATAGGCTTGGAACCTAGAGTGGGACTGCTAGGACTTGCCTGTAGTAAGATACGTATGTACAGACTGAGATAGCCAGCAGGTTTTGCATGCTTATATGTTGCATTTGTGTGTCATATTATTATGCAGCATGTGCATATCATATTGTGCCTGTCCATCTTGTGAGATGAGCCATGTAGGGCCGCTCAGCCCTGTCTGGACGGGTGATGTCTAGTGCCCAATGACTGACGGGTCATGGGCGATTAGCATCTGGGGACACAGTCCACGCCCTATATGGAATGAGCAGTGTCGACAGAGTTTGCTCCCCGGGTTGTACCACTCATGTCCTAGGCGCCATTACTGAGCAGTTATATATAGTTATCCCAGATATGGATACCCTATCATTTGCATGTATCATATTTGTATGTTTTACCCAGTGCTTTCGTATTGAGCTTAGAGCTCACGTCCAGTCTTTTTTATGTATTTGGACACCCCATTAGACGGGGCAGGTGTAGGTGCAGGATTGAGCACCCGGAGCTTGGAGTAGCCAGTGACCAGTGAAGACAGCAGGATTAGCTGTAGGTTATGCCTTTAGGTTATTTATTCGATTTGGTTGTATAAATCAAATTGGTTTAACCGGTTGTATTCTGCCGGTCTGTTTTTATTTAAGTCTTCCGCAGCAATTTATTTAATGCATGTTTAATTATGTTCTTAACTCTGATTAGGTAGCAGATCCGGGTAGGGTCGCTACATTTATTGGTATCAGAGCATATGCATGCAAAGAGACTTGGGATATAGTAAAGAGACTTTGGGTTATCCTTATAGGATTGATGAGACCTTGGAAAAGGTGATGATGCGGCAATTAGTTTGCCCAGAGACTATCATCATCGGCAGGATTTCTGAAGATTTGGCTAATGGGATTCCAGCAAGTGCGGACAGGAGTGATGGATCGTGTCCGAGTTTTCAAGATTTCTACTCAGGTGGATCCTAGTTTTGGATCGAGTACCGGATGCCAGAGGATTGGTGGGGACTTACTTGATGCTTGCATCTGTACAGTCATTACCATGATGACACTACTCCATAGATTCTCCACTAGTAGTTGGAGAGATTGTCAGATAGACCTTTACCAGGGAATGCCTCTAGTGCCTAAGGCATGACAGGTTTCGAGCGTAAGGTCTTTAACCTCATGCAGTACATGGTTTTGCCGGTATGATGATATCGATGCGTTCGGTAGGCACACGAGAAACTTCATGTTCAAAAGCATGATATGAATACAAGAAGAACGCTGATGGTAGATCGTGAGCAGAAGAGGTCGACTGACATGCATTGATGCAGAACATAGCTGGTTAGCTATCACAAGCCATTTCTCCAGAGTTCTTCGTAGGAGGACATGTAGAGAGACTTGGTCGGGAGTATGCTTGTATCGATGCGTGTGTTGATTAGAAGCTTCATGCTCAAGAAACGAAGACTAGTGCGATGATTTAAATACTGTATTGATGTAGTTGTAAATAGTATTTCAGTTGTAAAGAATCATCATACTTTGGTTGTATCATTTCAAGTTCGATTGTACATTTCATTGTATTTTGAATACTGTATGTATTACATGAGATTGTAATAAAAAGAATTGTACATAACTTGAAATAAGTGATACTTGTTTTATTTATCCAAAAATTCGTGGATGATTGCATGATTGTGCGGAAGTTTGGATTGGGTTTAGTTGATTAGTGTTCAACTATTGCAGCTCATGGGATTTGAGTGGGCCGACTGCGACAGTTTGACTTGTGGTTAGTTTAGGCGTTTTCCTAGGATTGACCTAGTTAGTCAGTCGACTATGTTAGTGCCAGCGATGAGTGGACACATCTAGAGGCATTAAGGGTATTGTTCGGTTTAGAACATTTGGGCTTTATTCTAAGTTGTCTCCTTAGAATAGTAGGCTGCCTGACCTTTGTTAGGCTGAGGCTTGTGATGATAGGTTTGTATCAGGGATACAAGGTCCAGTATATGCTGAGAGTTGTGGACTATGACCATGACTAGACGTGATGGGGTGCGACCCTATGCCAGTGTTACTCTGGGAGTCCTTGTACTTCAGAGGTTATCTAGGAGCCTTGGTACTTCAGGATTGGCGGTGGGAAGGCTACTCAGTCTAGGGATTTGGTAGCAGTCACGACAGGGTATGAGCTTGGATTAAGATATCAGGTTTGATATCGATGGTTCGATATCGTCTGGTGTGCCAGATATATAGTTTGAGTATTTTGCTGTAGGAACCAGTCATGGAGGGATTTTCTTGACAAGTGTGTACTCTGAGAAAATAGGTTTTAACCTTTGAATTACTGCTAGATGTGTGGATCTAGTAGGTGGACGGATTTCTAGGGGTTGTCATCAGGGTTGTGGTTAGAATTTTCCTGTAATAGGAGTTATCCAAGAACTTGGATAGGAGGTTGTTCTAAGACTTCGACTCGAATGTGAGGACTACTCCTTGATGATTGACTTCATCAGTATTGGATTATATCAGACGTGGAGGATTGTACATGACTATTTAAGATGTGGGGAAGCATGGCCTATGACCGTGAAACCTTGGTGGTTGTCCAGGTGGGTTAACATGGTAAGCTACCTTAGTCTTGAATTGTTGCACAATCTTAAGCGAGGGATATAATCAGGAGAGTGTTCGAAGATTGTAAGAATCTGGGAGATTCGTTAGTTATGATTCTGAATTTGACGAATCGTGATATTCATCCTGGATGAATGAAGCAAGGATAGTTAGTACAGTGTTTGCGCTAAGTACTGTCTGATATTTTCAGATATTGAGCGTAGGATTTTCCATGGGATGGAAATGGGCTTAGTTTATCTTGATGTTTGCCTTGGGTGAACAAGACAACGATTTATAGTGCTAAGGTTGCACGGGATCTGTGCTAGTGACTACTAGTGGTTATTGGCTAACTCTGTCAGAGTTAGGATGATTAAGTTCAGAATACAAAGCAGCGGTTAGTAGTGCTGAAAAGGCGCAGGACTTGTGCCAAGTAAACTACTTATGTACTGTGATCTGACTCCGTTTGGAAATGGTTCTTTCTGGCAGCTGAGTCATGGTTATTGACCGAGCCATGTAGGTTGGATTATCAGTGGTGGTTTGATCTGATAAGTGCGAGCTTAAGTAGATCGACGAGTTCGATTGGTTGAGCCAATTAGGGTTGATCAGGATGTAGCAATTAAGAAATACTTGAGATAGTATTTTGTCGAGTAGTGCTTATGGGATGAGTACTGGATACCATCTCAGAGAATTTGACAATTCGGATGATTTAGGGTCTCTAGGTTGCCAGGGACTAATCTACCGAAAGATTATGATTGACTTGTATGATCAAGATAGGTGCTAACTTGACAGTGGAGACAAGCAAGGGAGTTGGTAGTTTTCAGTATAGTGCATTCTTGTTAAGAAGAAATCTGATATTGATCCAATCAATTGCTTAGTGATAGCAATAGGTCAGGAAAGAATCTTGTTGTTGTTTCATGTGAGAGTTTTCCATTGAACAACAATAGTGAAGATTGTTGACCGGACATTTCGGTTAAGTGAGGGCATCTATGTGTACCGTTGTGGTTGGATCCGACGAGTAGTTGGAAATGCTAATGGACATTAGCAAGGGAACATCAGTTGTCTGATCTGTGTGACATTATCTAGGATCTGATCCTCAAGATCTAGAAGGATTTGTCACTAGTCTTCTAGCGTGTAATGAACGATGTCTCTGAAATGACAGAGATAGTCAAGGATCAACTTAGTAGCCAACGAGGTCTGCCTTTGGGATAGAAGATTTCGCAAGATCTTGACGGATCGAAATTGTTCTTTCGGGTCAGTGAGTCACATCTATGCGGATTGTTTTGTCAAGAATATTGCGCGTTAGCAATAATCGATATTCGGATGTGCGTCGGTTGGCAAGTTACTTCGAGCACAAGTATTTCCCAGGATTGACTAGGGAATCGACGAGTTAGATCGTTCAGTGCTGGGACTGATGCGTTCGGCAAGGGAGCGATTTGACTATTGAGAATCCATTGGGATTTAGTTCCAGGATCAGTATGTTCAACCTTGGGAGATTGGTATAAGCTGATGGTATTATCAGAGACTCTGAGTTGAGTTATACCAGGTGCAATGACTGTTGAGTTTCGAGACGAAATAGGAAGCATTTCCATATGTCTGTGCACTGTGGAAAGTCCCAGTCGAGCATATTGGTGGGAGCTTACCTTAGTCTTGATGAGCGCACAGTGATTGCGAGTATGTATAACTATCAGGACGATGTCCAACGATTGAGATTCATGGGTGAATAACCTATGGGTGAGGTGATGTAGATCATTAGAGGTGTAATAACTTCTATTGCAATGTATGCATGACTTCGCAGGCCAATGGCTAGGAGATAACGTAGCGTCATAAATTGCAAGTGATGATAGTTATCATCAGGGAACAGTGTTGAGGTTATACTAAGAAACGTGGACAGCAGAATGTACTAGACATGATGGTTTAAGTTCTCAGTTTTCCTTGGGAAGCCGGTTGTGCTTCAGGGAGAGTGGGGAGGATAACCAGTCTAGGGAACATTGCGAGCAGTTACATTGAAGTATAGACTTCAGCAACTAGATTCTCTTGAGAGAATTTGGGCTTTGTTGTGTCGGCACAGTGTTGAAAATAGTGTTTCCCGACCAGAGGTGTTGAGCATCGAGAACTTTTGGAACCATTAGATGGTTAATTTGATTAGTGATTCGACGATTGTCGTAAGCCAGTCAAGTTATGACTTGGTCCTCGTCAGTATAAGATTTCCTTTGATACGATAATCTGGATAAAGCGGGTATTGTATCCTTCGTGGTCAGGAAGATTGTGGTCCGAGTGAAAGAGGTATCAGTGTTACGATACGCTAGCGCAAGGGAAGTTCGACTGTCGGCCAGTAGCACAGTAATTTTCAGCTGGGAAAATGTTAATGCGGTTAGGAATTAATGAAGCTTGCAGAGAATTCGACGGGAGTCTGAGTGTGTCGGAGAATATTTCGACCATACACTCGAACAAGGGTTTTTTGTATGTTCTCGAGGTTTTACCCTAGACTTCGTGGATGAAATCTTTTAAGGGGGGAGAATGTAGTGACCCGTATCCAGAATTAGCGATTAATGAGTATATTAATCGTGTAATCATGTTTAGATTAAGTAAATAATGATTAAGAAAATTCCAAATGGGTTAACGAAGTCCAGAAATGGATTCAGGACACTCGAAAATAGCCGGGAAGGTCCCGAGGATCCGGAGGGTTCGGAAGCTCCGAACCAAGTCAGGAGGCTCCGAACTGGATCGGAGGATCCGAACTCAGGATCGGAGGCTCCGAAGTGGATCGGAAGCTCCGTCGGTAAGATCGGACGTTTAGATCGGGACCAGGGCATGTGTCATCACTGACGTCAGCAAAGTGACGTCATGGCTGACGTAATATTGGGCGATCGGATGCTCCGAAGGTGGGATCGGAGGTTCCGATCGTGTTCGGACATTCCGAACCGGGTTCGGAGGCTCCGAACTCCGTCTATAAATAGGGGGCCGAGATTTCATTTTCAAGTGCACCTTTCCCTCTCTTCTCTCTGATTCCTAAGCCTTCTAACTCAGATCTAAGGAGTTCTAGGCATCCTATTGGGAATCCAGAAGTGGCATAGCGATCCAGGCGTCGTAGCGGAGCTGTGGCCTAGTTTGGAGGCAATTGTCATCAGCGGGCTGACGACGGACGCAGGTATAGCTATGGTCTCCATAAATTATTTAGGTGTATGCAATAGCTTAGTTAAGGCTTTCAGAGCTTAATTATTGATGCATGGGTATTTGCATTGTAGAGCTGATATAGGCTTGGAACCTAGAGTGGAACTGCTAGGAACTGCCTGTAGTAAGGTACGTAAGTACAGACTGAGATAGCCAGCGGGTTTTGCATGCTTATATGTTGCATTTGTGTGTCATATTATTATGCAGCATGTGCATATCATATTGTGCCTGTCCATCTTGTGAGATGAGCCATGTAGGGCCGCTCAGCCCTGTCTGGACGGGTGATGTCTAGTGCCCAATGACTGACGGGTCATGGATGATTAGCATCTGGGGACACAGTCCACGTCCTATATGGAATGAGCAGTGTCGACAGGGTTTGCTCCCAGGTTGTACCACTCATGTCCTAGGCGCCATTACTGAGCAGTTATATACAGTTATCCCAGATATGGATACCCTATCATTTGCATGCATCATATTTGTATGTTTTACCCAGTGCTTTTGTATTGAGCTTAGAGCTCACGTCCAGTCTTTTCTATGTATTTGGACACCCCATTCGATGGGGCAGGTGTAGGTTCAGGATTGAGCACCCGGAGCTTGGAGTAGTCAGTGACCAGTGAAGACAGCAGGATTAGCTGTAGGTTATGCCTTTAGGTTATTTATTCGATTTGGTTGTATAAATCGAATTGGTTTAACCGGTTGTATTCTGCCGGTCTGTTTTTATTTAAGTCTTCCGCAGCGATTTATTTAATGCATGTTTAATTATGCTCTTAACTCTGTATAGGTAGCTGATCCGGGTAGGGTCGCTACAATAACGATGAAGCAACTTTGTTCTTTCCAGTAAGTGAGTCACATCAAGTGCGGCTGATTGTCAAGGTTGTTGCGTTTCAGCAATGGTCAATAGTCGAGTGGGTCATGTGTAGCAAGTTACTTCAAGCATGGAGTATTCCAAGAGTAACTTGGTATCTAGTGACTTGTGATAGTTCAAGAGATGACATGTTCGTCAGGAATCTTAGTGTTTTCCGACCCAGTGCTAGGGCTGATGCATTTAGCAAGGACGCGAATTGGCGATATCGTAGAATCCATTGGAATAAGTCTCCTTTAAGTTCAATTATTTCGGCCTTGTGAGGTTGTGAGTAACGATGATGGTATCATCAGAGACTCTGAGATGAGTTATACCAGGTGCAAATTACTGTTGAGTTTCGAGATAGGATAGGAAACGTTTCCATGTGCCGGTGTACTATGGAATGTCCCAGTCGAGAATTTTGGTGGAAGCTTGTCTTAGTCTTGATGTGTGTACAGTGATTGCAAATATGTATAACTTTTAGCTTTTAGAGAGATTTTACTAGCCCATCGATTGAAATTCATGGGTGAGTAACCTGTGGTTGAGACGATGTAGTTCGTTAGAGATACGATTGGCACCAGAATAGCGTTTGTTTTCTGGATGGTTTCTCAGACCAGTTTATAGCGATGACAATATTTCACTAATACACAGTGTTGAGTTATACTGAGAAACGTAAACTACGATCAGGACTAGATATGGTGGTTTGGTTCCCAGTTCTGCTTTAGAAACTTGTTCGTGCTTATAAGGGTTATGGGACGGTTACCCCAGTCTGGAGATTGAACAACAATTACCTTAAGATATAGCTCAGCGCTAGCTGAATTCTCTTGAAGAGAGATACCGATTTGGATTTTGGTGGACAGAACGGTGCTAGGATATGAGTTTCTTAACTATGGGTATTCTACACCAAAATCTTGTAAGAGTGGGTGCCCAGTGATCCAACTGTGTGGCTATGGGCTTTGTTGACTCTTTGTATAAACAATCTTTTGTTTAATATTATTTACACTTTTATGGCAATGACTTTATATTACTTCATATTGTTATATTGTGATATACTATTGTTGTTTTGATAAAGACCTTGAATATACTATAGTGTATGTAAGATGTGGTAGAACATGGAGATGTCTATCATGAAATACATCTTATAGTCACTGTATATTCTAAAACCGTTCCTAGTCGATTGAGCCGTCCGATAATAAGGATAAGGATCGCTCGAGTTTGAGACTAGCATTTGCGATGCGGAGTACCACGTTTCATTGGTAGGGAACATGGAGATGTTCGAAGCATGCAAATGGATATTCATAGGATGAATAGTCGAACTACCCTATCCGGACTTTCCAAGTGGTTATCACTTATCGAGTGGATAAAGTCCGCGGTTTTGGTTGTACACCATTAGTCCTTACGACTTGAAACATCATGGAGACTCTATATGCTAGTACTGTGCTTTGACTCGTTTACCGACTCTGAGGGGGTCATCAGGTGTCGAGATTGGGTACAGTTACGACACATATAGGAGTCAATGCATTGTTGTCAAGGATTCACCACATACTTGCGAGTGTGGATATCCTATGCGATCTGAGGAGATATTAGTGTGACAAATCTCTGGCCAGAGTACTTGATGTGATTTAAGAAATGGTTTCTTAGTAGCACATGCGATGTCACTAATTTGATCCTCAAGATGTATTGCATAGTTATCGAATCTTGAGCGACTCTCGATATACCAATGGTTGTTGATTCGATCGGGATATATGGATGAAGGGACCGTACTGTACGCTAACCAAAATCTACTGGTTCTTGTAGGCACTATCAGTGATACCTAGGGAATCATGGGGCGATGTTGCTAGGCGCTTTACCATGATTCGTTGGGCAAGTCGGAAAGTGTTGTTCCGAGTCACAAGGAGTTGTGAGCCCACGGCTAGCTGTATCCCTGAACCATTGAGGGTCACACAGTGTAATGGAGTTTTAATCCCCGTTGAGATAGTTAAATTTAAAGAGTTAAATTTAATGAACTAAGGAGTTGGACTTCTTAAATAAGAGTAAGGGAGTAGGATTTCCTAAAATGACATAGGGATGGACATTTTTGGAAACCACTGAATTCGGATTCAGGAAAATTTATTTTGACTTTAAAATGTGCAGAAATGGTTTCTGTGCACATTGGTGAAATCAGTTCATCAATCGGAGTCACGATGAATTTTATATTAATTTCTGAACGAGCGGGCTTTGCTTGTCGGGCCCCAGCTTATGACTAATGGGCCCTAAGGTGTTAGTGGCCTGCATTATAAATAAGTTATTTCAGTACAGAAATTACACACAACAGCTCATAATTTTTGAGACAGGATTTTCGAAACCCTAGCCCCTCTCAAAAACGTTTTCGACCGCCCCCTTGCTCTGTCACAGAGAAATTCCGGTCTGTGATTTTGAATCGCAGTAAGGAATAACGAATCAGATTCGTTTATTCTCTTCGCAGAAAACTTCTGATAGATTTTCTAGTGCAATCTATCAGAGGGATTAAACATCTGTTCGTGGACCTGATTGAAGGCGTTCATCGGTTCCAGGGAGAGACAACAAGAGCAGAATTGTTCTGTTGGTGTCCATTAATCTCGTTGCGAGATTTGAGGTAAAATTTATTTAATTGTTATTTAAATTTTACACACACACGTAATTCAATTGATGAACGGTTGATACCCATACCATGGAAACGTTCCATGAAAAATTTTTAAACTTCCGCTGCACCGGGTATCAATCGTAATTGGTCTGGGAACTCGCCAGTTTTCCAACAGTGGTATCAGAGCCAGGTTGCTCAGATCAATCGATTGAATTAATCAATTGTACAAAATTTTTGAGTCTCGGTTTATGAAACAAAATAAATATTTTTAATAAAAAATTTTTTTTTTCCGGGGGCGAAACCCGGGCAGCGATTGGATCGCTGCCCGGAGGGGGCAGCGATGGTCGCTGCCCCCAGGGGCGGCGCACGGCGCCGCCCAAAGGGGGCGCACGGCGCCGCCCAGGGCGGCGACCGTCGCCGCCCAGGGCGGCGCACGGCGCTGCCCAGGGCAGCGCTGTGCGCTGCCCAGCGCAGCGCTGGGCGCCGCGCAGGGCAGCGCTCGGCGCCGCCAGGGCAGCAAGCGTTGCTGCCCTAAGGGGGCAGCCGGGCTGCCCCGGCCCGCGCCCCGGGTGCGGGCCAACCCGGGAGTGTCCCGGGTGGCCCACGGGAAAAATTAATATTTTATTAAAAATTAATTTTAATATGTTAAAATTTTATTTTTGGTCCGGTCAAAAATTGTTTTTGATTGGTTCACGAGATTTCGGATCGAATTGTTCGAGTCCGTAAATTTTAAAATTGATTTTGGATAAATTTGAATTTTTGGAAAATTTTAATATTTTATCCGTAAATTGAATTTTGAAATCAATTATTTTGGTACAATTAATGATAAGATATGATCTTATGATATATTAAGTAAAATATGATTTTATTTGTAAAATTGGATTTTATAGATAAAATATGATTTTATTTGATATGGAGATAAAATATGATTTTATATGTGAAATGTGATTTTATATATAAAATATGATTTTATCTTGTTTAAATTTGAATTGCCACAGCATGTTATCCAATAAATTAATTTTGAATTAAATGTTATTGGATAAGGATGATCGATTGCCATGACCAATTTTGTAGGTGTATGTTAGGAATTTACATTTTGTCTTTATTGTTGTTGGTTTTATTAATGGGCCTGGTTTATGGCCCGATATGAATGTCATATGTAATAAAAGTGGGCTTGGTTTATAGCCCGTTCCCACCCCCTAAAAATGTATCCCCTACTTGTCATTGTTATTTATTGTAAATACATTAGATTTAGTGGGAGATCAAGATTTGAAGATGGTGGGCCCAGCAGACAATGAAGACTGAAGAAATGTAAATTGGAAGCATATGTAATAGGATTGCATTTGCATACTGCATATTACCTAGGATTGGACTAAGACCCGTGATTGGCAACCACGGGTCAATTAGAAATGGAATCGATCATCCTATATAATATGTGATATTATGATTGTATGCATGTTTAGACATAAATTGCGTGAATCCGGCAATGCATGCAATAAATTAAATATGATGAGACAAATATTTTTATAAATAAAATCCCTCATTTTAAATATGATTTAAAATTTATATCAAGATAAATAAAGGAAATTTAAATATTGTTTAAATGTTCCTACCTTCCATCAACGGTCAATGTATGTGATGCTACCCGCGGATACGGTCCGGCTCATATTATTGGGGGGGCCCGTCCGTCGGAAAGCTGTACATTGGATCGACAAATGTTGTAAGTTGGGTGGAACTCCCATGGGATCGGCTCATATTATTGGGGGATCCACATGGCGACCGTCCATCACAACTTAATATTGATGGGTAATCTTGACATGTCACTTTAAACGGCGTCATATTATTGGGCCCTTATTGGACATGAGGTAAATACATGGGGGTTGCTTTGGAAGCAATTGGGCTCTACCTTTTGAGAATTATGGTTGGCTGATATTATTCGGGACCATAAGTTTGTCAATTGGACTCCATGTTCTCACTAAGGAAAAAGTTTCCCGTTTTCACTAGAGGGTGGTGAAATCGTTAAAATAGTGGGAGTGAGATTCATAAAATTAAATTCGCCTATTTTATGTCTTAGTAAATTGTTAAACAATCATTGATATATGTCTGTTTTCCTTTTCAGTATTTCATACAATGAATTCGCGAAATCCTTTATTCTCGATCCTCGAACAAAACAAGCTGACTGGCGCCAACTATACGGAATGGTTCCGGAAGTTGAAGATTGTCTTAACTTCGGAGAAAATGCTCTACGTGTTAGAGAAAGCACCTCCGAAGGAAGCACCAGCTGACATAAGTCCGGAGGAATTGGCCAAACTTGATGCATGGTGTGACCATGACATCAAGACCAAATGCTATATGCAAGCCTCGATGTCTGATGAACTCCAGAGGCGATTTGAGGACACGGTGAATGCTGCTGACATTCACGCGCAACTCAAGGAACTTTTTGGGGCTCAGTCGAGGGCTGAAAGGTTCTCTACTGTTAAGGAGTTGATGACGTGCCGCATGCGTGAAGGGACTTCGGTCCGTGATCATGGGGTACGAGTGATTTGGCTCATACAGAAGTTAGCGACCCTTGATTTGGTGTTGGAGCATGAACTCAATGTGGACTTGCTGCTTCTATCTCTTCCTTCTTCATTTGATGGATTCGTGATAAATTTTAATATGAACAAGATAGAGGCCACCCTTGAAGAGATGGTCAATATGCTCGTTACATATGAATCCACACTTAAGAAGGATAAGCCAGCTTTCTTGGTGGGCTCCTCATCTTCTGCTAAGAAGGGGCCAAGTATGAAGGGCAAGAAACGTTCTGCCCCACCCAAGAAAGTGGAACCCGAGAAGAAGCAAAAGACAAAGGCTTCAAACAATGGAAAATCCAAGGATGTTTGCCATTACTGCAAGAAGCCGGGTCATTGGAAGCGCAACTGAAAGGAGTATCTTGAGCAGTTGGGAACTGCAAAGGGTATGTTCTATATCGAAATAAACATGTCACTTAATACAACTTCTTGGGTATTGGATACCGGATGTGGATCTCACATTTGCAATGATTTGCAGGTGATGACAAGAAGTCGCAGGCTTAGAATGGGTGAGACCCAGCTGAGGCTCGGGAATGGTTCCAGAGTTGAAGCTACGGCCATTGGAGATGTTTGTTTGATTTTGCAGAATGGTTTTAAATTATTGTTGAGAGATGTTTTATTTGTGCCAGATTTAATTAAAAACATTATTTCTATTTCTATGCTTGATAGAGATGGTTATTCTTGTAATTTTGTGAATGGGATTTGCAATATTTACAAGAATGAATGTTTAATTGGAAATGGACAACTTGAAAACGATCTATACAATTTAAAACTAAAAGACGTTCCAGTAAATTGTATTGACAAACCGGCGACAACAAACAAAAGGAAAATCGATAGTCAAAACCCGGCAAACCTTTGGCACGCTAGACTAGGTCATATTTCCTCAAGGAGGATGAACAAGCTAGTGGGAGAGGGCATGTTTGATATGTCTGATATTAACTCTCTACCTACTTGTGAATCCTGCCTAAAAGGGAAAATGACTAAATCTCCTTTTAAGGGGAAGCCTGAACGTAGTCAAAATCTATTGGATTTGATCCATACAGATGTTTGTGGTCCATTTAGAGTAGGGACTCAACATGGCCACACCTACTTCATTACCTTTACTGATGATTATTCTAGGTATGGGTATTTATATTTAATGAAATATAAGTCTGAAGCATTTGAAAAGTTCAAAGAATTCAAGGCTGAAGTAGAAAACAAGCTAGGTAAAAGTATTAAAGCACTTCGATCGGATCGAGGTGGAGAATACTTGAGTACCGAGTTTTTGGACTATCTAAAAGAGAATGGGATTCTCTCTCAGTGGACTCCTCCTATGACACCACAGCTTAATGGTGTATCGGAGCGTCGTAATCGAACTTTGTTGGACATGGTTCGATCCATGATGAGCTTCACTGAGCTTCCACCTTCGTTTTGGGGCTATGCGCTTGAAACGGCGGTATTGTTGTTGAATAACGTCCACACTAAAGCAGTGGACAAAACACCATACGAGTTATGGAATGGCAAAGCTCCTAAGTATTCATACTTGAGGATTTGGGGATGTCCTGCTTACGTGAAGCGGACAGTGGGAGATAAGTTGGATAGTCGATCCAGCTTGTGTTATTTTGTGGGGTATCCGAAGAATTCAATCGGATATTATTTCTATTATCCTGCTGAAACAAAGGTGTTTGTTTCACGGAATGCCACCTTCTTGGAGAAGGAGTTCTTATTGGATAAGAAAGGCGAGATGATGGAACTCGAAGAAGTTCGAGAAGAACCCGAAATACAAAATAACGATCCCACACCTCAGGAACCATTGCTGGACACGCCTGCACCTAGAAGATCTGAGAGGACTTCTAGACCTCCAGTTCGATATGGTCTTCTTCTTGAAGAGGGTCAAGATGAACCCGACATTGGATGTGATCCAAGAAGCTTCAAGGAAGCAATTTCTGATGCGGATTCGAATTTATGGCTTGAAGCTATGCAGTCAGAATTGGATTCGATGCATACTAACCAAGTCTGGTCTTTAGTGGATCCTCCCGATGGAATTGTTCCAATAGGGTGTAAATGGATCTACAAAAGAAAGCTTGGGCCTGATGGTAAGGTATTGACCTACAAGGCGCGATTGGTGGCTAAAGGTTATACTCAAAGGCAAGGAGTTGACTATGACGAAACCTTTTCACCAGTTGCAATGTTCAAGTCCATAAGAATCCTTATTGCCATAGCTGCATGGTATGACTATGAGATATGGCAAATGGATGCGAAGACTGCTTTTCTTAATGGAGACATTAAGGAAGAAATCTATATGAAGCAGCCTGAGGGGTACACATCCATGGGAAGCGAGCATAAGGTATGCAAGCTTCAGAGATCAATTTATGGTCTAAAACAAGCATCAAGAAGTTGGAACCAGAAATTTGATGAAACAATTAAAGACTTTGGTTTCATCAAGAACCCGGAGGAACCTTGCGTGTACAAGAAAGTAGTTAAGGATGCGGTGACATTCTTAGTACTTTATGTTGATGACATCCTACTCATTGGGAATGATGTAGGGATGTTGCAGTCAACAAAGATATGGTTATCAGGTAGATTTTCGATGAAGGATTTGGGTGAGGCATCCTACATTCTTGGGATACAGATCTATAGGGATAGATCTAAGAGAATGATAGGACTCACTCAATCAACCTACATCGATACCATATTGAAACGGTTTTCAATGGATGGGTCCAAGAGAGGACATCTACCCATGTGTCATGGAGTTTCTCTATCCAAGTCTATGTGTCCCAAGACTGATGCAGAGATAGAGAATATGACACATGTACCATATGCGTCAGCTATAGGTAGTATCATGTATGGGATGATATCTACCAGACCGGATGTAGCATTTGCTCTGAGTGTCACGAGCAGATATCAGTCTAATCCTGGTCAGATGCATTGGAAAGCCGTGAAGGACATTCTTAAGTACTTGCGAAGGACTAAGAATATGTTCATGGTTTATGGAGGACGAGAACTCAAACTGGAAGGCTATACCGACTCTAGCTTCCAAGGTGATGTGGATGACTCGAAGTCAACCTCTGGATTTGTGTTCATGCTCAATGGCGGTGCTGTCTCTTGGAAGAGTTCCAAGCAGGACACCACAGCGGATTCCACCACTGAGGCTGAATACATTGCAGCATCAGCTGCTGCTAAAGAGGCCGTTTGGATGAGGAATTTCGTCCAAGAGTTGGGCGTCATTCCTGAATTTGTTGGTCCAGTCCCGGTGTACTGCGACAACACGGGTGCCGTTGCTCAAGCAAAGGAACCAAGGTCTCATCAAAGATCCAAACACGTACTGAGGAAATACCACATAATCCGGGAGATTGTGGAAAGAGGAGACATCAGTGTCGAACGAGTGGCCTCTGCAGACAATATCGCTGATCCACTTACTAAGCCTTTGCCAGGACCATTGTTTGACAAACATCGCGAAGCAATGGGTCTACGTAGTATGACTAGTTGGCTATAGGGCAAGTGGGAGATTGTAAGAGTGGGTGCCCAGTGATCCAACTGTGTGGCTATGGGCTTTGTTGACTCTTTGTATAAACAATCTTTTGTTTAATATTATTTACACTTTTATGGCAATGACTTTATATTACTTCATATTGTTATATTGTGATATACTATTGTTGTTTTGATAAAGACCTTGAATATACTATAGTGTATGTAAGATGTGGTAGAACATGGAGATGTCTATCATGAAATACATCTTATAGTCACTGTATATTCTAAAACCGTTCCTAGTCGATTGAGCCGTCCGATAATAAGGATAAGGATCGCTCGAGTTTGAGACTAGCATTTGCGATGCGGAGTACCACGTTTCATTGGTAGGGAACATGGAGATGTTCGAAGCATGCAAATGGATATTCATAGGATGAATAGTCGAACTACCCTATCCGGACTTTCCAAGTGGTTATCACTTATCGAGTGGATAAAGTCCGCGGTTTTGGTTGTACACCATTAGTCCTTACGACTTGAAACATCATGGAGACTCTATATGCTAGTACTGTGCTTTGACTCGTTTACCGACTCTGAGGGGGTCATCAGGTGTCGAGATTGGGTACAGTTACGACACATATAGGAGTCAATGCATTGTTGTCAAGGATTCACCACATACTTGCGAGTGTGGATATCCTATGCGATCTGAGGAGATATTAGTGTGACAAATCTCTGGCCAGAGTACTTGATGTGATTTAAGAAATGGTTTCTTAGTAGCACATGCGATGTCACTAATTTGATCTTCAAGATGTATTGCATAGTTATCGAATCTTGAGCGACTCTCGATATACCAATGGTTGTTGATTCGATCGGGATATATGGATGAAGGGACCGTACTGTACGCTAACCAAAATCTACTGGTTCTTGTAGGCACTATCAGTGATACCTAGGGAATCATGGGGCGATGTTGCTAGGCGCTTTACCATGATTCGTTGGGCAAGTCGGAAAGTGTTGTTCCGAGTCACAAGGAGTTGTGAGCCCACGGCTAGCTGTATCCCTGAACCATTGAGGGTCACACAGTGTAATGGAGTTTTAATCCCCGTTGAGATAGTTAAATTTAAAGAGTTAAATTTAATGAACTAAGGAGTTGGACTTCTTAAATAAGAGTAAGGGAGTAGGATTTCCTAAAATGACATAGGGATGGACATTTTTGGAAACCACTGAATTCGGATTCAGGAAAATTTATTTTGACTTTAAAATGTGCAGAAATGGTTTCTGTGCACATTGGTGAAATCAGTTCATCAATCGGAGTCACGATGAATTTTATATTAATTTCTGAACGAGCGGGCTTTGCTTGTCGGGCCCCAGCTTATGACTAATGGGCCCTAAGGTGTTAGTGGCCTGCATTATAAATAAGTTATTTCAGTACAGAAATTACACACAACAGCTCATAATTTTTGAGACAGGATTTTCGAAACCCTAGCCCCTCTCAAAAACGTTTTCGGCCGCCCCCTTGCTCTGTCACAGAGAAATTCCGGTCTGTGATTTTGAATCGCAGTAAGGAATAACGAATCAGATTCGTTTATTCTCTTCGCAGAAAACTTCTGATAGATTTTCTAGTGCAATCTATCAGAGGGATTAAACCTCTGTTCGTGGACCTGATTGAAGGCGTTCATCGGTTCCAGGGAGAGACAACAAGAGCAGAATTGTTCTGTTGGTGTCCATTAATCTCGTTGCGAGATTTGAGGTAAAATTTATTTAATTGTTATTTAAATTTTACACACACACGTAATTCAATTGATGAACGGTTGATACCCATACCATGGAAACGTTCCATGAAAAATTTTTAAACTTCCGCTGCACCGGGTATCAATCGTAATTGGTCTGGGAACTCGCCAGTTTTCCAACAAATCTTTTGGAACCATAGATGGTTGAATCTAGTTAGTGTCTTGGAAGATTCCATGAACCAACTAAGGCTTATCTTGGAAATCGACTATATGAAATTCACTTGGGATAGGGAATATGATTGGACAAGTCTTGTCTGATTTGACCAGCGAAATTGTGGCTAGAATAGTGTGAGATTAGTGCTAGTGGATACGCAGGAACAATCGTCTGAGATGATCAGAGATAGATATGATGGATTTTAGTATGGGAATCAAATACGGTTGATCAATAGGCGCTTTAAGGTGTCTCGAGTTGCGAGATGTAATCGTACGAGTGTCAGCTCGATAGATGAATCTTTAGTGATTCTAGTTGAGGTAGGAAGGTATATCAGGTTGGAGATACTTTAACAGTTTGGCCAGTACCAACAGATTTGTGGTCGTGTGACAAGAGTTAGATTGTCAAAAATTTATTTTGACCAGTCATTCTGAATCAGAATTTCCCGTAAATGTTATAATCAGAGGATAAGCTGCATTCTCAAGTATTCCCTAGATTTCAGGATGAAATCTTTTAAGGTGGGGAGAATGTAGTAACCCGTATTCAATTTGAGTGATTAAGTATTAATCACTATTATCAGATAGACTAAATATGGATTAAAGAAACTTCATATAAGTATAAGGACTTCAGAAATGGACTCAAAATGATCAGAAATGGCCCGAAGGATGACCATGAACGAAAACAACGTTTTGAGAATGGACGCAATGTACAGGTAAGCTGATGTCATCCGTGATGTCAGCAAGGTGACATCATTGCTTATGAACTTGACGTGACATCGGAAGCAACGATCTCAGATCGGACGCAACGTTCTAAACGGACGCAATGGTTGGAGGAATGGACGTTCCGTTGTGCGTCTATAAATAAGGGTGCTGAGGCCTCAGTTCAACTCGCCTCTTTCCTATCTTCTCTCTCCTTCTTAGCTCTTTCTAGTCAGATCTAGGGATGTCTAGGCATCCTATTGGGAATCCAAAAGTAGCAGAGCGATCCCGGCATCGTAATGGAGTTGTTCCTAAGTTTTGAGGCGATAGCCATCAGCGGGCTGACGACGGACGCATGTATAGCTATGATCTCCTTAAATTATTTAGGAGTATGAAATAGCTTACTTAAGGCTTTTAGAGCTGAAATAATGATGCATGGGTACTTGCATTGTAGAGTTGATGATAGGCTTGGAACCTAGAGTGGGACTGCTAGGACTGCCTTTTGTGAGGTACATAAGTACTGACTGAGATGGCTAGCATGATATATATTATATGTGTTGCATGAGTATGTGCTACGTGTTTTATATGTTTTACTGCTTTAGCACATGCATGTCTCTTATACTGGACTGCATCTCGAGAGATGTGAGTCATGGAAAGTTTCCATAGGGATCTTGTAACTCATCATGGACTCAAGTGAGGTATTTTCAGTTTCCATGTGAGCCTGGTATCCTGTTTTGGATTCGAGTCAGGTTCTGGGGAAACTCAGTCCCTGGTTTTTCTATCACTAGAAGCGACCACGACGGTGGAGTAGACGCAATAGTTGATAGCGGAATATAGGAGCGGCACCGTGGATTAGCTATCCGGCACAGCCCTGTATATTCCTGGCGCCCCTGAGTATACTGTTTTACCTTGGTTTTAAACACAATTATGTGTTGCATATATTATATATATCATTGCTTATGTATTGAACATAGTAGCTCACGTCCAGTATTTTTCTGTATGACTGGACACCCTATTTGACGGGGCAGGTGCAGGTACAAGAGGTGTACCCAGTCGCTTGGAGAAGCCAGTGACCAGTCGAGTCAGCAGGATTAGTTGTAGGATTTTAACCTTAGGAATATTTGTATTCGATTGGGTTGTATATTGGTTTATTTAACCGGTTGTATTCTACCGGTCAGTATTTATTTAAGTCATCCGCAGTGAATTATTTTAATTACATGATTAATTATGCTCTAAACTCTGATTAGATAGTGGATCCGGGTTGGGTCGATACATTAATTGGTATCAGAGCAGCATGCATAGAGACTTGGGATATAGTACAGAGACTTTGGGTTATCCTTGTAGGATCAGTGAGGCCTAAGTGGATGATGATGTAGCATGGGATGCTAGAAGATTATCGGCCTCATCGAAATGATTTAAGTTAGTCATTTCCGAAATTGGCATCAAAGAATTTCATTATGCGGAATTCAACAGTGATGAGAATACCAGTAGTAGCATATCGGTGGATAGATTGACTACTGTGGGCACAGTTTTTCATTAACGCATAGTACAGCTGGTCGAAGATCGTCTGGATTCCAACTAGGGAAGACTAGAAGAGAAGATCAAGTATTTTACTTCAAAAGCATCTGAGGACTTATTGGCACGCATGGTGTGTGACAACCCATGTGGCTTTAGTCCGAGGAGATTCTTCACTTGTAGTTGGAGAGATTGTCATATAGACCTTCACCAGGGAATGCCTCGAGTGGCTAAGGCATGACTAGTTTTGAGCGTAAGGTCATTAAATTCATGCAGAACATGACCCTATCTGTATGCTTGTATTGATGCTTTCGGTTGGCAAAACGGAAAACTTCATGGTCAAAAGCATTAGGTGGATGCAAGTAGAACTCTGACGATAGATCGTGAGCAGAAGAGGTCGACTGACATGCACTGATGCAGAGCATAGCTGGTTAGAAAACACGTACCATTTCTCCGAAATGTTTTTGTAGGAGGAAGGGTAGAGAGATTTGGTCAGGAATACGCTAGCATTGATGCGTGTGTCAATGAGAAGCTTCATGCTCAAGAAACAAAGAAGAGTACGATGATTTAAATATTGTATTGTTATAATTGTAACTAGTATTTCAGTTGTAATGAATCATCAAACTCTGGTTGTATCATTTCAAGTTGTTGGTTGTAAATTTTCGTTGTATTTTTGGGATACTGAAATTGTATTACACAGGCTTCTAATAAAGAAATTGTACATAACTTGAAACGATGATACATGTATTATTTATCAACGATTCATGGATAACTGTAGGTGATTTTTGCTAAAGTTGGCTTGGTTTTAATTGATTTGTGTTCAACTGTTGTAACTCATAGGTTTTGTGTAAGACGATTGTAACTACTTGACGTGTGGTTAGTCTAGGTGTTTTCTTAGGATGACCTAGTTAGTCAGTGGACTAATTTAGTGCCAACGATGAGTTGATTCATCAGTGGGCATGAGCTTTGTTCTAGGTTGTTTTCTTAGAACAGTAGTCTGATGACCTTCGTAGGTTGAGACTTTGTGATGATGGGTTTTCATCAGGGAACCAGGTCGAGTAATACCAAGAGTTGTGAAACTTTACAAGGAGTAGACGTGAGGAGGCGCGACCCTATGCCGGTGTACCTGGAAGCTTTTGCGCTTCAGGAGGTGGCAGAGGGAAGGCTACTCAATCTAGGGATTTTGGTAACAGTCACAATGGGGTATGGCCTTGGTGTGGATAAATACCGGGTTCGGTATCAGTTGTTTAGTTATCGTATGGCTTTTGTCAGAGATATTGGATTGGGTTTTTCTGTTGTCAGAACCGGTCTTGGAAGGATTTCCTTGACCAGTGAATGTTCTGAGCAGGTATTTTTGACATAGAGATATTGCTAGATTAGTGGATCTAGTAAGTAGTCGGATTTCTACCAAAGATGGCGCGAAGTATCGTTTGATATCTTCCGAGACTAAGCATATGATTTTCCATGGGATGGAAATGATCTAGGTTGATAGATCAAGGAAATTGTTTGGGTATAGTACGCCTTGGTGTTCGCTTTGAGTGAACAAGGTAGCGGTTAGTAGTTCTGAAATGGCGCAAAATAAATGCTAGTGACTACTACAAGAAAAAAGGCAAACCACAACGCTTTTTCTAGGTTGTTGTTGTCCCAGAAAAAGCGTTGTCGTAGGCAGTGTTATAAAAGACCGCGGTCAAAGACAACGCGGAAAAAACGTTGTGGTATTTAAAAAAGACAACGCTTTAAAAGCGTTGTGGTATTCGAAAAAAAGACAACGCTTACAAAGCGTTGTGGTATTTATAAAAGACAACGCTTTAAAAGCGTTGTGATATTCGAAAAAGACAATCCTTAAAAAGCGTTGTGGTATTCGAAAAATACAACGCTTAAAAAGCGTTGTGGTATTCGGAAAAGACAACGCTTAAAAAAGCATTGTATTTTTTTAAATAAAAAACAAAAAAAAAATTTAAATCACAAATTTTTAATATTATCAATCACTCAAAATTCAAAAATTTCTAAAATAAAATTTAATATACAATCTTCCAATGTTATATATAATTCAAATATAAAAAATAATCGAATTCTAAATTAATGAACACTAGGAAAAAAATATGCGTTAATCTTGAAAAACTGTGATTCCTCACTTCAGCACATGCTAGCATCCCGAACTTTCATAAAAGCCACAACAATCTCTTTTCCTTTAATTTGTATCTCCATACTGTAAATTATTAAAAATAAAAACAAACATAAAAAAAATATGAATAGATTAAAATAAAAAGTAAACTTAAAAAGATATTTATCAGTAAAAGAACATGAACTACGACATAAAATTATCATTAAGAAAAGTACTCTAATGTTATGCAATTCAGTAACCCCTTCGAATTCCTTGAAAAGTACTCTAATGTTATGCAACTCAAGAAATATAGAGAAACAAACAAGAAACTAAAATTTACCTTCTATTAATAAACTTATACCAACTAATTATGATGCGATGGAAAATGTCTTCAGCTGTTATTCGCTTTCGAAGGATGTCACAATCCGTAAATCTGAGGCAGCATAGTACCAAGGGCAAGAAAAACTATTAGAACCCGTACGAAAAATTGGAAACACGCACCGAGAAGAAGTGTCATTGACCTATTTGCTTTCAGTTTTACGTCTAGTATTCCCCAAATTCAAAAGTTCAAGAATCTTAACAGCTGAGTTCACCTGTGACATTCAGCAACAACAATAAGGGCCAACGATGCTTATCATAGATAATCTCCACAAATTTTATGGCTGCCTATTAAGAATGAAAACATTAGCCATGTCTCAGATAACTTTCCATCAACCTTATTCATGCATATGAAGTTCTATAAATATTCCAATGAACCAACTTTAAGACTAGTTAATTTCTACAGAAACAGGATAAATGACCCTAATACTTCTAAGGCCAGCAACAATTATTCCTTGTTCGGGATCCTCCCTCAGTTCCAAGTGACCTGATGATTTTTCATGCAAATCATAGATGACTTGTGGGAAAGAAAAGCCGAATATGAAAGACTAGCAGTTATCAAAACCTTAATTTCTCCGAGTTAACTAGTGAATAGATACCTCATTGTAAGGTATGAACAAGTAACTTCAAAATTGTCTGAGGTTTTGTCTTTCTCGATTAGATCAAAAATGGTACTGAGACTGAGAACCATAAGTCCAGGATCATCTTGAGTTCCAACCATGGTATATGTTTTGCCACTGGATAAGTTCAAAAAGAATAGCTTAAAGGATGCAATGGGATTAATTTCCTTTATAACGTATGACAAAATTCAAGCAACCATTTTTCTAAGCCTAAATTTCAGATGAATTTTTTTAAGTGTGTTGTCTTTGAGGTATAATCATTTACATCTGCTTCTCAGCGACTTAACGAACTACAGGTTGACACACACATCAAGAGAGATATAAGTTAACATGCAAAAGACATGCGTATTTGCAGTATTAACTATCACTCCATAGCCAATTAGCCATCAGGCTCATCAGTAAGGCAGCAAGAGTCAAAAGTAAATGCCACTTACTTTTACTTATAGCTTGGAAGGTATAAATAAATTTTTTTCAGCACAGTAGCTAGAATTTTGAAATAATTGAGTTGATGTAGCTCTTCCATACAAATTCCTCCAAATTTTGGCTGCTGTTCACGCATTAGTATTTTAACTTGTGTACTTCCAGCTGTCAGCAACTCTATAGCATGGGTTATCATCCTATTGGTAAAAAACACAATATTGAATCATATGACGTAAGCTCTGAAATTCTGGATGCCAATTCCATAACCATGATCATATTAATTACTCTCCAAATAGCATAATATAAATAAAATCCACTCGCATATCAAGAAAACAATTACTTGAGACATATAACAGATGATCAACCACCATCAAGTCATATAAAGAAAGACATGTTATCCTAAAAATGATTTTCAAACAGAAAAAAAATAGTTGAACAACAATTAGAACCTAGAAAGGTATGGCTCTCACCAAGGACCAAATGAACTTGAGCTGTCACCAAGAATAACCTGAATAATTAAACTAGTCATTCGCAGCTAGACGAGAGGCCAACAATAAAAAAATGCTGCAGTCAATAGCTGAGCTCATATATCTTACTTCAGTATTTTATTCTAGAATTCCAATCATGAGTCCCATCAACTTGTGACGATTGGAAATTGGTTTCAATTGCATGCATTTCTGAGCAAGGCTATGCATGCTTTCTAAACCCTGCAAACATTGAAGACAGAATGCACTGCAATCCAATTTAGTAATTTTAGCTCGCATTTTTCCCCATGCCTAACAGATTAACTTTATCAAGAACAACAGAGCTTATGGTCTTCTAATAGATGCAAGATGTACCCGGACTCCATATTACCTTCATGAACTGTGATTTGGTATTGTAGCGCTCACCCAATTTTTTGCTGATACATCAGACCGCAAGCGTGGCATCTGAGTATAAGAACAGCAACGGCTTCTACAAGTCCATTTTATATCTGTTCGAGATAGATGCAGGAGATTCAGATAATTATTTCCAGCAATGGTTAAAGGCAAATAACTAATAAACAAACATCAAGAGACAAATTAAATAGATTGTCCTTCATCATTATAGGTGTAATTATTTAATTTCGAAATGAAAATGGTAAATTATGCAAACAGTGTTATAAGAAAGAAAGATTTGTACGACTTTAAACGGTTAGAGTAAACTGCTAAAATTTTCATAAACATGGATACATAAATATGTATGCAATCGTAGGATATGATAGCAAATTACTCAAAAGACAAAAAGGGAAAAGAAAAAAATGTGATAATAAAAGGAGCCAATTTCTTCACAAAAAATTCACATTCACCTAGTATTACACTACATCCACTTAAATCAATCCTCGAGATGCAAAAACATTAAAAAGAAATATCAAATAATCAAACCTAAACAGCACGAAACAGACACAACCATAAATACAACATCTCATCGATGATTCCAAAGAAAATGCACAGGCAATTATGAAAGCCAAAATCAGCACCCATAGATTAAAAAAAATGGAATCAAAGAAACGTACGAAGAAAGGGGAGAGATGAACTACTGTCCATGCAATGCCTGGAGAACACCCAAAGACCGAGAGCACGACCAGCCATGAGAAGAATAATATGAGGATATAGATGGTCCATACACCAGGATTCATGAACCACTCCGTATTCCGATTCAAATCCATAGGTACAAGTTTAAATTTCCATTAATACAAAAATTTTTAGTATATAATATAAATATCTCCAATTTGAAATAGGAATTTTATCTCATAATTTGATGTCCCATGTTTCACATATCGATGTTTTGTAATTGCAATCTTTAAACATCATAGCATGCACAGTGAAGGATAAAAGGGATCTATAAACTTTTCTAATTTTTCCACTGTTATTTTCGAGAGTAATGCACAACCTAAAATTTAGTAATCAAGAATCAAAGGACCACTTTGTGATCCTTAACCTACTGGGCCACTGAGAATAATAAAAAAATGCATTGCAACGGAAATCAATAGATCAAAGTGGTGATTTGCAAGAATACAAGCAAAGCATTACTAAAATTATTACAATAAAAAAAAGGTACGACCAGCTTAAAAAATAATCAAGCACTCACTCTTGCTCTGGAACTGACACCAATGTGAGGATATTTCAAGATGGTCCAATCAAATACATAGTTGAATTGGTAACCTACACAAAAATTGCTAACTGTAATTGCCGAAAACTGGAAATCCTAAACAAATGACAGTTAAACTGAAACGACCCTAACTACTCGCTACTAGACTATAATTAAAATAAAGAAAAATTACGGATTTTTAAAAATTTTGCCATGACCTATTTGTAAAACAAATAAGCCATCAAGACTCAAACAGCAATTTAAATAAGGAAAGAAGACTTCAAAACTTAAGTGCGTTAAACATAAACATGCAATCCTAGTAACCACCTCCCGGTTACAGCATAAAGTAAACTAAAATATTTAAAATTAATTCCAACGATAATCATAAACTTGCAAAAGCGGAAAACGTACTTCAAAACATAAGCTGTAGCACAGGGAATGCACATCCTGGCTATAAATACTACAAGATCTCAAATAATACTTCATTATTACAAATTCAATAACTGTGCGGAAAAACATAAACTAAAAGGAAGCAACGGTCACTGGGCCTTGCACTACCGATGGCCTCATCCCAGTAGATCACGCCCCTCCGTCTCCTCCACAAAATTCTCACCTGCAAACATTCAAGCATAGTGAGTCTAAAGACTCAACAAGCATAACTAGGATAATAACAAGGGTTTAAAATACGTGATGCAAAAACTCAACTTAAACTGTAATATGCATGAAACTAGAAAGATATAGAAATCATGCATTAATGAACTCACACTATGATAAACTTTAACTTTCATAACATTCAACTTAGACTCATGCATAACTGAAAGACTGACATCAATGCAAAACGAGTCAACTAAAATTGTGAAACTTTAACTTTTAAACTTTTCTTTACTTTTTCCTCTTAGAAATCCGATCCCTGATTTGTGACCCTCTGTTTCGATCATGATCATGGCTGCAGTGCACTATGCCGGCAAGACGACGAGATTTCTCCCGACGAACTTAACCCCTCTATGGCAAGGAGACCGAGATGCCTCCCGATCCCACATTGCCCCTCTGTGGCAAGGGTAAACAAGATGTCTCTTGCTCCTTGCCTAACCTCTATAACCTCTTGGTGAGTAGACCGAGGCATCCCCCGGCCTAGCAACACCCCTCTTGTCACAAACAGATCACTTCATTCAAAAATATTTGCTTTCTTTTCCCTTTTCATTTATAAAGACTCAACTCATACATTAAATGGCATGCAAACAAGTAAACTTCCTTTTTCTTTATTAAACTCAAGAACACGTCAAATGCACACGAATAAGCAATCTTTAAGACATGAGACTTGACTCGAAAATGTGAGTTTAAGGTGGATGAGTGGCTGCCCCTAAGTCCAAAGAAGACAACTTACCCAACAAAATCCTCAAACTTGACTTAACTCGAGCAAGCAAACCGAAAAGCCCTTAACTTTGTCATGCCTTATCCAAAACCCGTCCCGCTTGAACCGACACTCAACAAACACTCCAAATCATCCCAAGGAATAGGTGGTATCATCAAAAGATCAAAAGAGCAAATTTACAAAACACAAAAATCGGACAGCCCCTATTCAAAGGAAAAATCTGCACTTGCACCCAATTTTGAAAAATCCATAACTCACTCAATTCTTATCCGAATCGAGCCCATTTTATATCGACGCGACCACAACGTCATGAACTTTACCATGGAATAGCCTAACCCTGCCCAAACCTCAGCCACGACCCTGCCCTTCCCCGTGAACAGTGCTGTCCTGCACACTCACACACCTCCAATTCCAACAATTCAAACACTTAGCCCACTTTCCTCAACTTATCTCCACACCAAACACCCAAACACCTCAAATAACCTCTCTTAGGACTTTTCCCAAACACTTGGGCTACACTCAATCCACACTTTCACAACACATATCAAGAACATCAAGAATTAACCATCAAAACTCCAAAATGTTGAACAATCAATCAAGACCAATGCAAGACCATTAAATACTTCAACATCAATTAAATTTCAGCCCCTACACATGCAAAATTTCGAAATTTAGGTCCTTATACATTCTGAAAATTCGAATTTTGGCAAGAACATCCATATAAATCCATGTCATTGCACATATACTCAACATTAAATCACATAAACTCAACCCCATAACACATTTAGCAAAATCAGCCCCTTAAATGCCCAAATTCGAAACCCTAACATCATGCATTTTCGAAATTATTGCAAGAAGTCTTAAGGGTGGGGGTAGATATTGCTTGAATGTTAGCCCAAAGAAATAGTTACACTTGTCTTTACCAATCTACCAACAAATTTCGAACAAGAAGAGGAGATGAGAGTGGAACTTCAACCAAACACCAAGCTAAGCACCTAGGGGAGCTTCTCCGGTGGCTGGGACGGCGGCAGGCGGCGGCGGACGGCGGCTGGGCGGCGGCTGGAGGGGTTGGACGGCTTCTTCAAGGGAGAGGGGAGAAGTGGGCGGCTAGGGCTAGGGTTTGGGAGTTAGGGTTTGTGTTTTGATTTTTTAATTGAAATGTTTTAATGATAGTGTAAATTAAAAGTGTAGTGTATTGTGTGTAGTGTTTTAAAATTTCACTTGTACTAGCAAAAGTACTACTTGTACTATTAAAACTTTTTACCTCAAACTTTTTGCTATTTTCAAACTTCTAAATTTAAAATTTCAACTCACAACATTTTGATTGAAATTCCACTAATCCGGATTTAATAAAATCCTATTTTATGGAAAATTTAGGAAATAACCCAAGAAAATGATAAAATTGCTTTTTGACCCCTAAAAATTCAAAATTTGCATTTTTGGCCAAAACCCCCCTTTTACCTCTAACTTAAAATCTTAAAATTAAAAATCTTGAAAATAAACCACCGAAGCCCACCGTCGTCGCCTGCCTGGATAAAAATTACTAACTAAACAGTTCAAGGCATTTAATTCAATTAAGTCAAGCAAGGCTAACTTTAACTGAAACTTAAACAATTAACTTCAAGAAATTTAAAATATAAATACTGAAAATAATTTTAGGCATGATTTTCAAATTTTAGAAGTTCTTGGTGCTACAATTCCTCCCTCCCTAATAAGAAATTTCGTCCTCGAAATTAAAACTTACCAAAAAGCTTCGGATATCGAACTCTGATATCTGCTTCTGCTTCCCAAGTGGCCTCTTCATCCGAATGGTTCTGCCATCTCACCTTGATCATTGGAATCGACTTGTTACGGAGTCTTCTCTCCTGTCTATCCAAAATCCGGATGGGCTTCTCCTCATAGGTCAAGTGAGGAGATAGCTGAAGCGGTTCCGAACTAAGCACATGGGATGGGTTCGAGATGTACTTCCTCAACATCGACACATGGAAGACATTATGGATCTTATCAAGGTTAGGCGGCAAGGCCACTCTATAAGCCAGTACCCCTACCCTATCCAAAATCTTGAAGGGCCCTATGAACCTCGGTGCCAACTTCCCTTTCTTTCCAAACCTCATCACACCCTTCATGGGTGCAATACGGATAAAAACATGATCACCCACCGAGAACTCCAAGTCTCTCCGGTGATCAGCATAGCTCTTCTGCCTACTCTGGGCAGTCCTCATCCTATCACGGATCTTAGCCACTACCTCGGTGGTCAACTGAACAATCTCCGGACCAAAGTCTGATCTCTCACCTATCTCATCCCACAACACTGGAGATCTACACTTCCTCCCATATAGTGCCTCGTAGGGAGCCATGCCAATAGTGGACTGAAAACTGTTATTATACGCGAATTCCACTAGTGGTAGTCTCGACTCCCAACTACCTTGAAAATCAATAGCACATGCCCTCAAAAGATCCTCCAAAATCTGAATCACCCTCTCTGACTGGCCATCAGTCTGCGGGTGAAAGGCGGTGCTAAAAAGTAGCTTCGTACCCATAGCAGAATGAAGACTCTTCCAAAAAGACGAAGTAAACCGTGGATCTCTATCAGACACTATGGAGACTGGAATACCATGTAGTCTGACTATCTCCCGGATATACAACTCCGCGAACTGAGTCATCGTGAAAGTCATCTTCACCGGTAAAAAGTGAGCCGACTTAGTGAGACGGTCTACAATCACCCAAATGGCATTCGAACCTCTCAATGTCTTCGGCAATCCCACGACAAAATCCATGGAGATATTCTCCCACTTCCACTCCGGAATAGGGAGAGGCTTAAGCAAACCGGCGGGTCTCTGATGCTCCGCCTTAACCTGCTGGCATGTCAGGCATTCTGACACGAATCGGGCAATGTCACTTTTCATGCCTGGCCACCAATAAAGCTGCTGAAGATCCCGATACATCTTCGTACTACCAGGGTGGATTGAGTACGGCGATGTATGTGCCTCTGCCATGATAGTAACTCGCAGAGAATCACCTGCGGGAACCCAAAATCTACCTCTGTACCTCACAATCCCATCTACCACAGCATACAAACCGTTGCCTTTCTCCTCATCTCTCTGTCTCCACTTCCTGATCTGCTCATCAACTGACTGCGCTGCACGGATACGATCAAAAAGTGTAGTCTGCACACTAAGGGAAGACAAACGGGGAGCTCTACCACTCTCATAAAACTCAAGACCATACCTCTGAATCTCAACCTGCAACGGTCTAGACACTGACAAGGAGGTAATCACTGCAGTCTTCCTGCTCAAAGCATCTGCAACCACATTAGCTTTACCAGGGTGGTAGCTAATATTGCAGTCATAGTCCTTCACCAACTCTAACCACCTACGCTGCCTCATATTCAACTCCTTCTGGGTGAAGAAGTACTTGAGGCTTTTGTGGTCTGTGAAGATCTGACTCTTCTCTCCGTAAAGATAGTGTCTCCAAATCTTAAGAGCAAACACTACTGCTGCCAACTCTAAGTCATGAGTAGGGTAGTTCTTCTCGTGCTCCTTCAATTGCCTAGAAGCATAGGCAATAACTCTGTCTCGCTGCATCAGAACTGCTCCCAATCCCAACTTGGAAGCATTAGTATACACCACAAAATCACCTTGCCCGGATGGCATGGTCAACACTGGCGCTGTCGTAAGAGCTTCCTTCAAAGTATCAAAGCTCCTTTGACACTCGGCACTCCAAACAAACTTGGCGTTCTTCTTAGTCAACGCTGTCATAGGCACAGCAATGGAGGAAAAACCCTTGATAAATTTTCGGTAATAACCGGCTAATCCAAGAAAACTGCGAATCTCAGACGCGCTCCTCGGTATAGACCACTCCTTCACTGCTTGAACCTTTGAAGGGTCTACTTCCACACCACTCTTAGAAATAATATGACCCAAGAAAGCAACTTTCTCCAACCAGAATTCACACTTATCAAACTTGGCCAACAACTTGTGCTCTCGAAGCACCTCAAGAACGGTCCTCAAATGCTGTTCATGATCCACTCTATCCTTCGAATAAATGAGGATGTCATCGATGAAAACAATGACAAAGCGGTCCAAGTAAGGCTGAAACACGCGGTTCATAAGATCCATGAAAACCGCGGGCGCGTTCGTCATCCCAAACGGCATCACAAGGAACTCGTAATGACCGTAACGAGTCCTAAAAGCTGTCTTCGCCACATCTGACTCCTTCACCTTCAACTGGTGATAACCTGAACGAAGATCAATCTTCGAAAAGACGGATGCACCTTGCAATTGATCGAAGAGGTCCTCGATCCTAGGTAATGGGTACTTGTTCTTCACAGTCACTCCGTTCAAACCTCGGTAGTCTATGCACAATCTTAGACTACCGTCCTTCTTAACGAAGAGAACTGGTGCGCCCCATGGGGAGAAACTAGGGCGTATGAATCCCTTGTCAAGCAACTCTTGAATCTGCTCTTTTAACTCCTTCATTTCGGTAGGAGCCAATCTGTACGGTGCCTTGGAGATAGGCACAGTACCGGGAATCAAATCTATAGAGAACTCCACTTCTCTATCGGACGGAATTCCCACAACATCGCTAGGGAACACATCCTCAAACTCCCTGACGATAGCCACATCAGAAATAACTGGTCGCTCTGGCAGCTCTGTCAAAGATAAACTGGCTAGAAATGACTCGCACCCACTAAGTACAAGCCTCTGAGCTTGCAAAGTAGAAATGACTCGAGTCTTCCTCAAGCTCTTAGCAGCCTCAAACCAAAACGGTTCCTCGCCCTCAGGCCTGACTAGTACTGACCTCTGCTGAAAATATATCATCACCGCATTCTTCGTCATCCAATCCATCCCAAGAATCAGGTCAAACTCTGGCAAAGGTAGCACTATGAGGTCTGCTACCACTGACTGACCCTGCAAAAGCAATACAAGGTCTCTCACCAAGCTCCTGGTGGATAGCTCTTCCCCTGAGGGGATAGTAACTGAGAATCCAACCTCCAATTCCTCGCTTTGAATGCCCCTCTCAAGGGCAAAAGACTCCGATATAAAGGAATGGGTAGCCCCTGAGTCTAATAAGGCCCTCGTGGCTACGCCTGCCACAACAATCCTACCTGCATAGCAGTAGTTACAACGACGAAAGGTTGAAGTTAAAACCACGAGTTCTACTTAGGCTCATTCTAATTCAACAATTCCCAAACAAGATACTATTCATGCTAAACAGTCAAAGGTCCTAAGGCATGCAACAAGTTACTAGAGTAAAACCTCAAACAAGCAAAGATTTAGAGTCGCATGCATCAACAAATCTTTAACTGCTCTAACCCAAAAGTTAAGATATTACCTGTGAGAAGAGTAGTGTCTGGGTCGGCCTGCTCGGCCTCCATCACGAACACTCTGCCCTGCACGGGCCTCCTCAGCTCTGGACAATGGGTAGACATATGTCCTGGCTTCTTGCACTTGAAGCAAACTCCAGCATCCTTCAAACACTTCCCAAAATGCGGACGATGGCAAAACTGACAAATAGGCTTCTCCCCAGCCTTGGGAGGAACCTGTCTCTGGGCCTGACGCCCCTGCGGTGCCTGCTGTCCCTGCTGTCTCGGGGGCCCATGATACAGCTTCTTGCCATGCTGCTGCTGCTGAGAGTGGCCCTGATGAGGGAAGGGCCTCTTTCCATGCGCCTCCGCGCTAATATCTCTCAGCGTCTGCTCGGACCTCAAGGCACGCCTCAGTGCTGAAGCATAATCAGATGGCTCAGCCATCAGCACATCCCTACGGATGGTAGGTCGAAGCCCTACAAGAAAGTGCTCCAGCTTCTCTTTCTCATCATCTCCAATCAACGGCACGAAATGGCAGCCTCTCTCAAACTTCACCACGAACTGGGCTACCGACAGATCACCCTGCCTCAAGCTCATAAACTCCGTCTTCAAACGGGCTCTCACATCAGCAGTAAAGTACTTCTCAAAGAACAACTTCTTGAACTCAGCCCAAGGTAGAGTAGCTGGGTTCACAATCTTCTCCATACCCTCCCACCAGAGGGCGGCATCATCCTGGAGGAGAAACACAGCACATCTCACTCTATCTGGATCTCCCATCTGCATATAGCGAAAGATCACCTCAAGGGAGCGGATCCAACCCTCCGCTATCAACGGATCAGTGGTGCCAGCGAAGTCCTTCGGATTCATCTTCCGAAACTGCTCATAAGTAGTCTCCGATCTAGCAACAGGAGCATCCACATGACGCTCGAGGATACGGGCCAATCCTGCTAGCACCTGCCCTCCTATATCCACCTGCGGCGCCGGTGGAGGCGGTGGAGGCGTAACTGCACGCGGATCATGACGACGAGCCATCTAAACGCATTGAGAAAATCCAACATTCAAATTTCATGCCTTAGAAAATATTTTTACTTCAAATTTAAACTTCTCAATAACTCAAGAAACTAATACATCAAAACTTAAACAGATAGAGACATTAAACTTAAATCTTACAGACTTTGAGGCGAGATCCCCTGAGTTTCAGCAACCGGCAGTAGGCTCAGCCCAAACCAAGACCGTGCTCTGATACCAACTGAAACGACCCTAACTACTCGCTACTAGACTATAATTAAAATAAAGGAAAATTACGGTTTTTTAAAAATTTTGTCATGACCTATTTGTAAAACAAATAAGCCATCAAAACTCAAACAGCAATTTAAATAAGGAAAGAAAATTGACTTCAAAACTTAGTGCGTTAAACATAAACATGCAATCCTAGTAACCACCTCCCGGTTACAGCATAAAGTAAACTAAAGCATTTAAAATTAATTCCAACGATAATCATAAACTTGCAAAAGCGGAAAACGTACTTCAAAACATAAGCTGTAGCACAGGGAATGCACATCCTGGCTATAAATACTACAAGATCTCAAATAATACTTCATTATTACAAATTCGATAACTGTGCGGAAAAACATAAACTAAAAGGAAGCAACGGTCACTGGGCCTTGCACTACCGATGGCCTCATCCCAGTAGATCACGCCCCTCCGTCTCCTCCACAAAATCCTCACCTGCAAACATTCAAGCATAGTGAGTCTAAAGACTCAACAAGCATAACTAGGATAATAACAAGGGTTTAAAATACGTGATGCAAAAACTCAACTTAAACTGTAATATGCATGAAACTAGAAAGATATAGAAATCATGCATTAATGAACTCACACTATGATAAACTTTAACTTTCATAACATTCAACTTAGACTCATGCATAACTGAAAGACTGACATCAATGCAAAACGAGTCAACTAAAATTGTGAAACTTTAACTTTTAAACTTTTCTTTACTTTTTCCTCTTAGAAATCCGATCCCTGATTTGTGACCCTCTGTTTCGATCATGATCATGGCTGCAGTGCACTATGCCGGCAAGACGACGAGATTTCTCCCGACGAACTTAACCCCTCTATGGCAAGGAGACCGAGATGCCTCCCGATCCCACATTGCCCCTCTGTGGCAAGGGTAAACAAGATGTCTCTTGCTCCTTGCCTAACCTCTATAACCTCTTGGTGAGTAGACCGAGGCATCCCCCGGCCTAGCAACACCCCTCTTGTCACAAACAGATCACTTCATTCAAAAATATTTGCTTTCTTTTCCCTTTTCATTTATAAAGACTCAACTCATACATTAAATGACATGCAAACAAGTAAACTTCCTTTTTCTTTATTAAACTCAAGAACACGTCAAATGCACACGAATAAGCAATCTTTAAGACATGAGACTCGACTCGAAAATGTGAGTTTAAGGTGGATGAGTGGCTGCCCCTAAGTCCAAAGAAGACAACTTACCCAACAAAATCCTCAAACTTGACTTAACTCGAGCAAGCAAACCGAAAAGCCCTTAACTTTGTCATGCCTTATCCAAAACCCGTCCCGCTTGAACCGACACTCAACAAACACTCCAAATCATCCCAAGGAATAGGTGGTATCATCAAAAGATCAAAAGAGCAAATTTACAAAACACAAAAATCGGACAGCCCCTATTCAAAGGAAAAATCTGCACTTGCACCCAATTTTGAAAAATCCATAACTCACTCAATTCTTATCCGAATCGAGCCCATTTTATATCGACGCGACCACAACGTCATGAACTTTACCATGGAATAGCCTAACCCTGCCCAGACCTCAGCCACAACCCTGCCCTGCCCCGTGAACAGTGCTGCCCTGCACACTCACACACCTCCAATTCCAACAATTCAAACACTTAGCCCACTTTCCTCAACTTATCTCCACACCAAACACCCAAACACCTCAAATAACCTCTCTTAGGACTTTTCCCAAACACTTGGGCTACACTCAATCCACACTTTCACAACACATATCAAGAACATCAAGAATTAACCATCAAAACTCCAAAATGTTGAACAATCAATCAAGACCAATGCAAGACTATTAAATACTTCAACATCAATTAAATTTCAGCCCCTACACATGCAAAATTTCGAAATTTAGGTCCTTATACATTCTGAAAATTCGAATTTTGGCAAGAACATCCATATAAATCCATGTCATTGCACATATACTCAACATTAAATCACATAAACTCAACCCCATAACACATTTAGCAAAATCAGCCCCTTAAATGCCCAAATTCGAAACCCTAACATCACAACATCATGCATTTTCGAAATTATTGCAAGAAGTCTTAAGGGTGGGGGTAGATATTGCTTGAATGTTAGCCCAAAGAAATAGTTACACTTGCCTTTACCAATCTACCAACAAATTTCGAACAAGAAGAGGAGATAAGAGTGGAACTTCAACCAAACACCAAGCTAAGCACCTAGGGGAGCTTCTCCGGTGGCTGGGACGGCGGCAGGCGGTGGCAGATGGCGGCTGGACGGCGGCTGGAGGGGTTGGACGGCTTCTTCAAGGGAGAGGGGAGAAGTGGGCGGCTAGGGCTAGGGTTTGGGAGTTAGGGTTTGTGTTTTGATTTTTTTATTGAAATGTTTTAATGATAGTGTAAATTAAAAGTGTAGTGTATTGTGTGTAGTGTTTTAAAATTTCACTTGTACTAGCAAAAGTACTACTTGTACTATTAAAACTTTTTACCTCAAACTTTTTGCTATTTTCAAACTTCTAAATTTAAAATTTCAACTCACAACATTTTGATTGAAATTCCACTAACCCGGATTTAATAAAATCATATTTTATGGAAAATTTAGGAAATAACCCAAGAAAATGATAAAATTGCTTTTTGACCCCTAAAAATTCAAAATTTGCATTTTTGGCCAAAACCCCCCTTTTACCTCTAACTTAAAATCTTAAAATTAAAAATCTTGAAAATAAACCACCGAAGCCCACCGTCGTCGCCTGCCTGGATAAAAATTACTAACTAAACAGTTCAAGGCATTTAATTCAATTAAGTCAAGCAAGGCTAACTTTAACTGAAACTTAAACAATTAACTTCAAGAAATTTAAAATATAAATACTGAAAATAATTTTAGGCATGATTTTCAAATTTTAGAAGTTCTTGGTGCTACATAAACTTTCAGTACCTTCACGAATAAATAAGTCCCAGAAGAGCCTTTTCAAGTAAGAATAACCCGGTTTGTCTTCAAATCTTAACGATCAGCAATAATGAAAATATGATATGAATTCTGATGGATATGATTTGCACAACACCTGTAGCAATTGCAAATCGAATGACCTTGCAGCAACTCTTATAATGAAGAAAACCAAAGAATCCAGGAGGGACACTGGCCAAAATGATATAATCAGGTAACAGGTTATGGAAATAAAACTAGCAAGGTTTCTGCTGTTTTCAAGTCAAATCTTAACCCTAGAACGTATGTTTCAAACATGACACCACCATAGAAAAGAATACAAATTATACATAAATTTTTTAACCTCTATAGGAGTTCTTTTCACTAATCTTGTCGTATTTCTGCTTTTTGGTGCTAGCTTTGAGTCCTTTCCAGGGAAGACTAGAAAACATTTCCTAGTGAGTACAGGATAAAAAGATTTGTGATCATGTCAGAGATATATATAATTATACATGGCCAAAATCCCACGTGTTCAACCGACCTTCCTCTAAGAAAATACATTAGGACATAACCAAGGGATTCCAAATCATCTCTTCGGCTTTGTTCTGCAATCATAATTAAATCAGAAATAGATAAAAGAAAATAAATCGTATCAGCCGCTATGAAAACCTACTTTCTGGATAGGGAACACTCATATGATGCATCACTTACCAACACCAAGATGTGTATTGACACTAGCATAGCGAGCAGTGCCAGTTAGGTTCTTGTTTTCCCTGAAAGAAGAGGTGATGAAATTCATCAATTATTATATCCAAGTTAGCTAAATTGCAAGAAACTCTCAGATGAACATGACCACATTATAAGAGCAAACCATCACCGACTCACATAGTTAACACTCATGAAACTCCATGGGATCTGCAAAATTCATAGACCCACCAAGGAAGTAGTCTAATGGCTACAAAGAAGAGTGTTCAACTCATGCTTTTGTCATATCTCGAGTATGATGGAACCATGGCATGAAAGTGAATGATGTTAAACTATCCTTGTAAGCCTTAAAACCAAAAACCAAGTGAAATTACCAGACTAGGAACCAATGCACCATTTAGGTCTTAAAAAGTTCAGAATCTACTCTCAGTCAGAGTCGTCGAATAAACAAAGGGTTAATTGACAATAAACAACACTTGATAGCTTGACAAAAAACGAGGTAAGATATCACAAATTATGAAAAAGAAAATCGATGAACATTTTCCATATTAAAAATACATTGGAAAAGCACCTGTAGGGTATGTGCTTATGGGTCTATAGATCCCTATATTTTTTGGCAAGACCAAAATCAATGATGTAGATCTGTAACAATTACCTCAAGCATCAATAAAAATGATATCAACACCATGCCAAAAGCAATGAGGTGAACTCATTAATTGTACTGCATCATTAGTATTTAACATCCACAAAAGCAAAAGTCAAGATAGCCACTAGTTTGGAATGACAGGAAAGACATTTTCTTGTCAATTATTCAAAGAATAAACTAAACACAAAAATCCTAGCAACGAAACCAAATACAATAGCTCTTATAGCTTCACACGGAATGTATTGTAGAAATTACACCTCAAATTAAAACTGAAATTGATCCATTGCAGCAGTTAAGAGTATATTCAATGTTCTTTATCCATCATTCATTGTTGTGTGCGGAAAATGGTCAATTATATCCATTTTTTAACAATTCCGATGTTTCATATCCAAAGGGAAACAGATGGAGCAGCAGAACTACCTCAAACAACAAAATGAGTGTATGAGAGGACACGGGTTTGTATATTCAAAAAATCACAAAATTCAAAAAAATCAGAAACAAATCACTAAAAGCGTTCACTAATATATGAAACTCACTCTGTATTTGCCGCAACTATCGAAGCAATAACACCTGAAGAACGAATAACAACAACTCGCACAAGTATGGTCTAACAGGGGCGACGACTTCGAAGCTTCAGGTCATGATTTCTTGCTAGATTGGCATTAAAACAAAGCTTAGGATGAGCTCTAACCAAATTCTAGCTCCAATAATAGATTTTCGATGCCCACGGCAGCGAATCAAAGACAAGAAATGGGTGGCTAGGGTTGGGTCATGGTGGAATCGTGAGAGCACGAGAGAGAATGATTTTTCTTATCCTAAGATGGGCTTCTCGGAGGTCACTTGAAAAATCTTCTGATGAATCGAGCAAGAAAGCAGATTTTGATTTGAAAGAGAGAAAAAATAGAGAGGGGTCGGAGAAGGAGATCGAGAAGAAGTGTGGGGATTTTGGGTATATTTCTCACGTAAAGGCAGGTGCAATAATATTTATTTTAAGTTTTTATTTTAAATAAAAATAATAGTTCTTCTACAACACTTTTTAAAAAGTGTTGTCATACATAGGAAAAAAAAATCTCATAAACAACACTTTTAAAAGCGTTGTCTTTGACCTAAAAAAATGCTAATAGACAACGCTTTTTTAAAAAAGTGTTGTCTTTGATGAATAAAAAATATATAACGACAACGCTTTTCACTAAAAGCGTTGTCTTTTAAAAAACGACAACACTTTTCACAAAAAGCGTTGTCTTTTAAGTGTTGTGTTTGTGTATTTTTGTTGTAGTGACTCTTGCTATAGCCTGATGTTGTCAGGAATAGATGTGTTGAACCAGTGTGATTCTTACATTTGAGAATAGTAGACTTGTGAAAATTGGGTTTCGAGGATCAGTGGTTGTCTGATTTGATCGACACTGACGGATCAAGTTCAGCCACAGTAGATCGACGTGGTTGATAAAAGAGTCCAATCAGTGATGGTTAGGATGTAGAGAATTGATAAGTACTTGGGATAGTATTTTTCGCACTGTGCTTAGGATATGGGTACTTGGTACAGTCTCAGAGCAGTTGACGATTCGGGTATATCGAGAATCTCTAGGATTTCCAAAGACGGATCTTTTGGGATTGCTCCTAATCGAGGATGATTGCAAAATTGACTCGTGTAGTCAATTTTCGGTGATAACTTGGTTATCAGTTGTAGTAAGAGCAAGCAAAAGAATTGGTAGTTTCCCAGTTTAGTGTTTTCTTGTTAATAAGAAGCCGAAATTGATCCAAGCAATTTCTTAGTATTAGCAAATGTGTACTCAAGGTTGAGTAAGTAAGAGATCAAGTGTTTGATCCATGTCAGTTGTAACGCCCCGAATTTATCTTAATTGAGTTTATTTGAGATAAACGAAAATTTTATTATTCGAGGGCCGTTTTGATTTATATCAGGGACCATTTTGAAATTTTCGGAAATTTCAGAGACTAAAACGCAAATTGAGGGATTGTTATATTATTGGACTTGAATAAGTCTTCTCCACTTCACCATTCATCCCCTTCATCGTTTCTCTCCATTAGAGGCTCCCCCCAAGTTCTTCAAGCTTTGTGATTCCGGTTTCTGCTCGATCCGTCCATTAGAATTTATTTCTGTAGGCAGATTAGCGATCACGGCCGCGAGAGCTTCGTTCTATCGTAAGTATTTTTTTGATCGGACGTATCTTATTTTTTGGATGTAGTTGGTGTAACGCCCAAAATTTTCTTAGGTGATTTCGCATGCATAACTAGGAAATAATTAAAGTAAAAAAAATTTTGAGTAGTATTAGAAGGTAGTCGTTTCATTTGGTATCAAAGCGCGGTCCTTGGAGGGTACTAGCCTACTGCTTGGAGCTCAGAAGTCGCACTACCAGTCTGTAAGTTTTAATGTTTTAATTATTTTTATTTATGGGGCTTAGGATTTTTGATATATTGGTTTAAAGTATGAAAAATTTTAAGTGTACTTAGTTATGCATTGCGATCACGTGAGAGATTTATGGAAATTGCAGTATGGGTCCCCAAAGGAATTCCCTGGAAACCAACCCCAATAATGGCGATGAGACGAACCAGAATCCACCTCCGCCACCTCCACTTACTCCATTCGAGCAGGCCAGTGTGAACATGTGGGCCGGGATTACGAGACTGCTAGAGAACCAGGCTGCTCAGCCGAGGAAGTCTCATGAGGAGGATGTAGCGGAGAGATTCAAGAAGCAGGAGCCCAAGGAGTTCAAGGGAACTACCGATCCACTTGTTGCTGAGGAGTGGATTCGATCTTTAGAGACCATATTTGCCTATATGGGAGTCACTGATGCTGACAGGGTTCGATGTGCTATCTACATGCTTAAGGAGGATGCAGCTCTTTGGTGGGAAGGAGCTGTAATCGGAGTGAACTTGACGACCCTGACTTGGGAAAATTTCAGGACTATGTTCTTTGAGAAGTACTACACTGCAGAGGAACGAGGCAGATTGATCAGGGAGTTTATTAGTCTCTGTCAGGGAGACAATTCTGTTGCGGAATATGTGAAGCAGTTCGAGAGAGTATGTCATTTCGCGCCCCTGATTGTGAATGACGAGCAGGAGAGGCTGAGGCACTTTACTGATGGGCTTAGACCGGATATCAAGCACGACGTTTTCATGGCTGATGTGGCGAATTATAGTGCAGCAGTGAAGAGAGCTTTGCGGTCCGAGCAAGGGAGAAAGGAGATGCAAGCAGCTTACCAGCAGAAGAGGCAGTTTCAGCAGCCTTTCCGTGGTCATTCTTCGCAGCCGGTGAAGAAGCAGTTTACTGGGCCGGTTAAGGGCCCGAATCCTCCCAGACCACAGCAAAGGCAGCAGGGCCCACAGAGGCCACAGCAGAAAGGGGCAGCCGCCTCAAATCCTAGAGGTATTCCCTTATGCAAGACTTGTCAGAAGCCTCATTCGGGGCAGTGCATGGCTGGTTTAGGTGTCTGTTACAAGTGTAAGCTACCGGGGCACGTTGCGATGAACTGCCCTAATGCGAGGAACATCCCGGGGCATGTATATGTCATGCAGGCAGAGGAGGCTGACCCAGACACGTCTTTGATCACGGGTAATCCTAAATTTTGTATTTAAGATTTGATAGTTTGCATGATTATTTGGATATCATGGAAAGTTCGTATTTATGTGATATTTTGAGTGAATTGCTCTTGCATGTGTAGTATAAAGAAAATGACTAGGAATTTGGGTAATAGTATACTTAAGGGAATTGTTATGAATTATGGGTTCAATTAAATTATTCTTAAGTTGTATGTGCGTTGGGACATTTTCTGAGTGCAGGGAAGATCCTCGTTAGAGGTAATGCTACGTATGCGTTGCTAGACTCAGGAGCTACGCATTCATTTATCTCTCAAGAATTTGTTAGGCGGGTAGGCATCATACCTGAGGATGCTGTTACGGGCTATGATGTTACCTTTCCATCTGGCGAGATTCTTACTACCTCTAGTGTACTTAATGGTGTTGAGTTGGAGCTTCAGGGGAATCTGATTAGAGCCGATCTAGTGGTTCTACCGATGTCAGGATTTGATCTCATTCTTGGCATGGATTGGTTATCAGATAATGGAGCTTCAATATATTTTCGGAGGCGATCAGTTTCAGTGAATCCGTCAGGCGGAGATTCTTTCATATTCCTTGCAGCTCAAAGCAGTGGTGCTTCGCATGTCATATCTTATGTGCGTGCAAAGAAGTTATTGCGCAAAGGTTGTCAGGGCTTCCTTCAAAGTTTAGTAGTTGCAGCGGATGAGCCGTCTTCTAAATCTATTGCAGATTTTGAGATCGTTTGTGAGTTTTCGGATGTCTTTCCGGATGATGTAGTAGGAATTCCACCAGTCAGAGAGGTGAAGTTCAGTATTGAGCTGATGTCGGGTACTGTGCCTATCTCTAAGGCACCGTATCGTCTTGCTCCCACTGAGATGAAAGAGTTGCGGGATCAGATACAAGAGCTTTTGGAGAAGGGCTTTATCCGCCCTAGTGTGTCACCTTGGGGTGCGCCAGTCTTATTTGTGAAGAAGAAGGACGGCAGCATGAGGTTATGTATTGACTATCGAGAGCTGAATAGAGTCACCGTGAAGAATAAGTATCCACTGCCGAGGATAGAGGATTTATTTGATCAGTTGCAGGGCGCTTCGGTGTTTTCTAAGATCGATCTGAGATCGGGTTATCATCAGCTTCGAGTCAAAGAGGAGGATGTTGTTGGAAAAACTAGCGGTCAGATCAATCACGATTGATACCCGGTGCAGCGGAAGTTTAAAAATTTTGTTATGGAACAATTCCATAGTGTGGGTATCAACCGTTCAACGATTAAATTATTGTGTGTGTAAAATTTAAATAACAGTTATTAAATTTTACCTCCAATCTCGCAACGAGATTAATGGACACCAACAGATTTGATCTGCTCTTGTTGTCTCTCCCTGGAACCGATGAACTCCTTCAATCAGGTCCACGAACAGAGGTTTAATCCCTCTGATAGATTGCACTAGAAAATCTATCAGAAGTTTTCTGCGAAGAGAATAAACGAATCTGATTCGTTATTCCTTACTGCGATTCAAAATCACAGACCGGAAAATCTCGGGCAGAGTATGGGGAGGGTTCGGCCGAAACAATCTTTGAGAGGAACTAGGGTTTTCGATTTTTGCTCTCAAAAATTATGACCTGTTGTGTGTAATTTCTGTACTGAAATAACTTATTTATAATGCAGGCCACTAACACCTTAGGGCCCATTAGTCATAAGCTGGGGCCCGACAAGCAAAGCCCGCTCGTTCAGAAATTAATATAAAATTCATCGTGACTCCGATTGATGAACTGATTTCACCAATGTGCACAGAAACCATTTCTGCACATTTTAAAGTCAAAATAAATTTTCCTGAATCCGAATTCAGTGGTTTCCAAAAATGTCCATCCCTATGTCATTTTAGGAAATCCTACTCCCTTACTCTTATTTAAGAAGTCCAACTCCTTAGTTCATTAAATTTAACTCTTTAAATTTAACTATCTCAACGGGGATTAAAACTCCATTACACTGTGTGACCCTCAATGGTTCAGGGATACAGCTAGCCGTGGGCTCACAACTCCTTGTGACTCGGAACAACACTTTACGACTTGCCCAACGAATCATGGTAAAGCGCCTAGCAACATCGCCCCATGATTCCCTAGGTATCACTGATAGTGCCTACAAGAACCAGTAGATTTTGGTTAGCGTACAGTACGGTCCCTTCATCCATATATCCCGATCGAATCAACAACCATTGGTATATCGAGAGTCGCTCAAGATTCGATAACTATGCAATACATCTTGAAGATCAAATTAGTGACATCGCATGTGCTACTAAGAAACCATTTCTTAAATCACATCAATTACTCTGGCCAGAGATTTATCACACTAATATCTCCTCAGATCGCATAGGATATCCACACTCGCAAGTATGTGGTGAATCCTTGACAACAATGCATTGACTCCTATATGTGTCGTAACTGTACCCAATCTCGACACCTGATGACCCCCATAGAGTCGGTAAACGAGTCAAAGCACAGTACTAGCATATAGAGTCTCCATGATGTTTCAAGTCGTAAGGACTAATGGTGTACAACCAAAACCGCGGACTTTATCCACTCGATAAGTGATAACCACTTGGAAAGTCCGGATAGGGTAGTTCGATTATTCATCCTATGAATATCCATTTGCATGCTTCGAACATCTCCATGTTCCCTACCAATGAAACGTGGTACTCAGCATCGCAAATGCTAGTCTCAAACTCGAGCGATCCTTATCCTTATTATCGGACGGCTCAATCGACTAGGAACGGTTTTAGAACATACAGTGACTATAAGATGTATTTCATGATAGACATCTCCATGTTCTACCACATCTTACATACACTATAGTATATTCAAGGTCTTTATCAAAACAACAATAGTATATCACAATATAACAATATGAAGTAATATAAAGTCATTGCCATAAAAGTGTAAATAATATTAAACAAAAGATTGTTTATACAAAGAGTCATCAAAGCCCATAGCCACACAGTTGGCTCACTGGGCACCCACTCTTACAGATGTATCCAAGACTGCCTTTCGGACACGTTATGGGCATTACGAGTTTATGGTGATTCCATTTGGCCAGACTAATGCTCCGGCGATTTTCATGGATCTCATGAACCGTGTCTTTAGGTCATATCTTGATCAGTTCGTCATTGTCTTCATTGACGATATTCTGATATATTCGAGGAGCTTGGAGGAGCATAGACATCATTTGCAGACAGCTTTTCAGACTTTGAGAGAGCATAAGTTGTTTGCGAAATTCAGCAAGTGCGAGTTTTGGCTCGAGCAGGTGGCATTCTTGAGCCATATTGTTTCTAAGGAGGGCATAGCAGTGGATCCATCAAAAGTCAAGGCTGTCCAGAATTGGGGATTTCCGAAGAATGCCTCTAAGATACGCAGCTTCTTGGGTTTAGCCGGTTATTATCGGAAGTTCATCAAGGGTTTTTCTTCTATAGCAGTACCCTTGACATCATTAACCAAGAAGAATGCCAAGTATGTTTGGAGTCAAGAGTGTCAGAGGAGCTTTGATCAGCTTAAGGAGGCACTTACTTCTGCACCAGTGTTGGCAGTGCCAATGGATCTTGAGGAGTTTGTGGTGTATACAGATGCGTCTAAGATGGGCTTAGGCGCTGTTCTTATGCAGAATGGTAAGGTGATTGCTTATGCATCGAGACAGTTGAAGACTCGTGAGAAGAACTATCCGACTCATGACTTAGAGCTTGCAGCTGTTGTGTTTGCGCTCAAGATATGGAGACATTACTTGTACGGTGAGAAGTGCCAGATTTTCACTGATCACAAGAGTCTCAAGTACTTCTTCACCCAGAAGGAGTTGAATATGAGACAACGTCGATGGTTGGAGTTAGTTAAGGATTACGACTGTGACATTTGCTACCACCCTGGTAAAGCTAATGTAGTAGCCGATGCTTTGAGTCGGAAGACTTCAGTGTTGTATTGTGTTTCAGTTCAGTGTTGGAGAACGCGGCGATCAGATCAATCAGAATGGATACCCGGTGCAGCGGAAGTTTAAAAATTTTATATGGAACGATTCCATAATGGGTATCAAAACCTTACGATTAAATTGTGTGTGTAAAAATTAAATAACAATTATAAATTTTTACCTCCAATCTCGAAGCGAGATTATGGACACCAACAGATTGCTCTGCTCTTGTTGTATATCCCTGGAACTGATGGACGAACTGTTCTTCAATCAGGTCCACGAACGGATAATTAATCCCTCTGATAGATTGCACTAGAAAATCTATCAGAAGTTTCTACGAAGAGAATTAAAGAATTTGATCCGTTAAACCAGACTGTAATTCAAAATTCACAGACTGGATTTTTCGAGCAGAGGGGAGGGGGGGTCGGCCACTATCAGAGAAAATACTTAGGGTTTTTCGAAAATTTGTGACCTGTTGTATGTAATTTCTGTACTGCAATAACTTATTTATAATGTAGGCCTCTAACAGCTTAGGGCCCATTAGTCATAAGTTCAAGCCCGACAAGCAAAGCCCGCACGTTCAGAAATTAATATAAAATTCATCATGACTCCGATTGATAAACTGATTTCACCAATGTGCACAGAAACCATTTCTGCACCTATTAAAGTCAAGATAAATTTTTCTGAATCCAAATTCAGTGATTTCCAAAAATGCCCATCCCTTTGTCATTTTAGGAAATCTTACTCTTCTACTCTTAAATAAGAAGTCCAACTTCTTTGTTCATTAAATTTAACTCTTTAAATTTAACTATCTCAACGGGGATTAAAAATCCATTACTCTGTGTGACCCTCAATGGTTTAGGGATACATCTAGCCGTGGGCTCACAACTCCTTGTGACTCGGAACAACAATTTCCGACTTGCCCATCGAATCATGGTAAGAGCGTCTAGCAACATCGCCCCATGATTCCCTAGGTATCACTGATAGTGCCTGCAAGAACCAATAGATTTTGGTTAGCGTACAGTACGGTCCCTTCATCCATATATCCCGATCAAATCAACAATCATTGGTAAATCGAGAGTCGTTCGAGATTCGATAACTATGCAATACATCTTGAAGATCAAATAGTGACATCGCATGTGCTACTAAGAAACCATTTCTTAAACCACATCATGTACTCTGGCCAGAGATTCGTCACACTAATATCTGCTCAGATCGCATAGGATATCCACACTCGCAAGTATGTGGTGAATCCTCGACAACAAAGCATCGACTCCTATATGTGTTGTAACTGTACCCAATCCCGACACCTGATGACCCCAATAGAGTCGGTAAACGAGTCAAAGCACAGTACTAGCATATAGAGCCTCAATGATGTTTCAAGTAGTAAGGACTAATGGTGTACAACCAAAACCGCGGACTTTATCCACTCGATAAGTGATAACCACTTGGAAAGTCCGGATAGGGTAGTTCGATCATTCATCGTATGAATATCCATTTGCATGCTTCGAACATCTCTATGTTCCTTACCAATGAAACGTGGTACTCTGCATCGCAAATGCTAGTCTCAAACTCGAGCGATCCTTATCCTTATTATCGGACGGCTCAATCGACTAGGAACAGTTTAGAATACACAGTGACTATAAGATGTGTTTCATGATAGACATCTCCATGTTCTACCACATCTTACATACACTATAGTATATTCAAGGTCTTTATCAAAACAACAATAGTATATCACAATATAACAATATGAAGAAAGATAAAGTCATTGCCATTAATAAAAGTGTAAATTATATTAAACAAAAGATTGTTTATACAAAGAGTCATCAAAGCCCTTAGCCACAAGTTGGCTCACCGGGCACCTACTCTTTCATTCAGCAACCTCTACAGGATGAGATTCAGAGGTTTGACCTAGAGATCTACTGTAGTGGGCACGCATTGAGATTATCCACTCTTGTAGTACAACCGACTCTACAGGATCGGATTCGAGAGGGACAGACCACTGATGAGCAGTTGCAGCGCATGAGGCGCAAGGATGAGTTGAAGGGTAGTCTTCTTTATACAGTGGATGATGACATTGTTCGATACAGAGGACGTATGTGGGTACCGAGTACTGATCAGTTGAGAGAAGATATCATGTCAGAGGCACATGCATTTCCGTATTCCATCCATCCAGGGGGTACGAAGATGTACCAAGATTTGAGGACCTTGTATTGGTGGCCGGGTATGAAGGGAGATATTGGTCAGTTTGTTTCCGAATGCTTGACTTGTCAGCAAGTCAAGGCAGAGCATCAGCGACCAGCGGGATTGTTACGACCACTTCCCATTCCGGAGTGGAAATGGGAGAACATCTCTATGGATTTTGTAGTTGGGCTACCGAGGAGTACTAGAGGATCGACATCGATTTGGGTGATTATCGATCGACTCACCAAATCTGCACATTTTCTGCCGGTGAGGACTACTTTTACTATGGCTCAGTTTGCAGAACTTTACATTAAGGAGATAGTCAGACTTCACGGTATTCCAGTGTCCATCGTGTCGGTCCGAGATCCAAGGTTCACTTCTGCATTTTGGAAGAGTCTGTATACAACTTTGGGGACTAAGTTATTGTTCAGCACTGCTTTTCATCCTCAGACAGATGGTCAGTCGGAGAGAGTAATTCAGACACTTGAGGATTTGTTGAGAACATGTGTGATTGATTTCCAGGGCTCGTGGGAGTCGAGATTGCCTTTAGTGGAGTTTACTTATAACAACAGTTTTCAGGCGTCTATAGGTATGGCTCCATACAAGGCTTTTTACGGGAGACGGTGTAGATCTCCTGTGCATTGGGACGAGGTTGGAGAGAGGGTCTTGCTAGGACCCGAGATTGTGCAGCAAACGGCGGATATTGTAGCTCAGATCCGAGAGCGGATGAGGACCGCACAGAGTCGTCAGAAGAATTATGCTGATCGACGACGACAAGACCTCGAGTTTGCCGTGGAAGATCATGTATTCTTGAAGGTCTCGCCTATGAAAGGCGTGATGCGGTTTTTTAGGAGAGGCAAGCTCAACCCGAGGTATATCGGTCCGTTCGAGATTTTGGAGAGGATTGGGACGTTGGCTTATCGTTTGGCACTACCACCGAGCCTTGCGAAAGTTCACAACGTGTTCTATGTATCTATGCTTCGGAGGTATGTCTCTAATCCGTCGCATGTTTTGGATTTTGAGCCTCTATAGTTGTCACCAGAGCTAGCATTTGAGGAGAGACCCGTTCGGATATTGGCTCGTGAGGAAAGGAGGCTTAGGACGCGATCTATTCCGATGGTCAAAGTCCAGTGGCTGAATCATTCTGAGGAGGAAGCTACTTGGGAGACCAAGGCCGGCATGAGGACTCGTTATCCGGAGTTATTCGGTAAGTAATCTAATTTCGAGGACGAAATTCAATTTAAGGGGGGGGGAGAGTTGTAACGCCCAGAATTTTCTTAGGTGATTTCGCATGCATAACTAGGAAATAATTAAAGTAAAAAAAATTTTGAGTAGTATTAGAAGGTAGTCGTTTCAGTTGGAATTCGATTATTTTTGTGTATGATGTTCTTGAGTTAGCTCTTATCGTTTATTCTCAGTCGGATTAGAAAAAGAACGTCGTTCGGAATTGTTTTGAATTTTTGAAGTGTTGTTCGAAAATTTGGTTTTGAGATTTGATGGGTTTGAGTCTTTATTGATGATTTGATATTGATTTTAGTTGGTATCGATATTATATTGATGTCTGCATTTTTGGTTTGATCAGAATATAGCCGTTATGCCGCCGGTTTGAGTTTTGGAATTATTGATCGATTGTATTGTTTTATAGTATTCAATTTGAGTTGTTGAATGATATTAATTCATTTGCATCTCCGTACAGATTGGTTGGAAGGCTGATATCTTGGATTTACAGAGTTTGAATCTCGAGAGATTGAAGACGGTAGTGTATTGTACTTCTTGACTTTTGATTTGAATTCGAATAGCTTTTGAATCGAATCATCTTTTGATTGTTCAGGATTGGAACTTGCGATCAAAGAGAGGTAAAGATGAATTTGGATGGAATAGGACGATTAACTCGAATCCGGATTGAATCGAGTGTCCTGGAGAAATCACATACTTGCATGTCTTTTTGATTTAATTGAATGTTTTTGTTTTCATATGCATTTATATTGATCCGAACATTTCGTTTTGTTTGAATTAGATGATCTGGGGATTATAGTCGAGTGGCACTGGTAGGCGATTTACTTCAGTGGCCGATCAACTCTCTAATGAATGCCTCAGAGTTTAGAGGATTGAAGTATACATCGTCCACCTTGAAAGGGAAAGTAGGTTTGATTTTTGTGATATTTCATCCTCGGGATCTCAACCAAGGAATTGAGGAACCATTTTATTTTTTTGATTATCCGGATTGATAATCTAGACTTTTGAAGTCATGCATTCATTTATTCTCTTTTTGAATATCTGGAAGTTGTTGTATTTCATTTTGAGATGCTTATCTGATATAGCATGTTTGTCTCTTTTACTGGGAATATTATTCTCACCGGATTTATCCGGCTGTTGTCTTGTCTTTGTATGTGTTCTTGGCAATAGGTGGGGCAGGACCGAGTCAGAGATCGCATGACTAGGTGGTTGAGTTGATAGAAATGAGGACTTGGTGTTTTGAGAAGAAGATTATGTATTCGAACTTAGATTGTATTCGAACTTGTATTGTATTGATTAAACTAGACCGAAGCATGTTCTACTAGCTTGATTATGTATAACTCTAGAACTACCTTGTATTGGATTATGCATGTCGTTTGGAGTAAGTTATGCTTGTTGGAATAAATTTTTGTTTAGTTTGAAATTAGCGGGAAAAGCCCAGATTTTTTGCTAAGAGCATCGCTTGCTCGAGCGGGTGTTTCTTACCGCTCGAGTGAGGGACCAGAAAATTCTTTTTTTTTTAGGCAGGGAGTTTCTCGCTCGAGCGGGTGTTCTTTACCGCTCGAGCGAGAGTATTGCAGGGAGCCGGGCAGAGTTTTTCTTGGTCGAGCGAGGCACTGTTCACAGGAAATAAATTTTTTTTATTGCTTATCCCTTGGCTCTTGTATGCTTTTATATTGGTTTATTCTAGTTTAGATGATTGGAATCGAGGTCCTCACATCAGTGGTGGACAATAATTTTTGAGGACTGTCAACCAAACATCTTGCCAGGTGTTCTTATGATGACGTCCTAGTATACCATGGATTATAATATGCATCAGCGGGTGAACACCAGTTGTCTGATCGCGGAATGAGACAATAGCTGAGACTTGGTTTTTCAGGGTCTAGCAGGATTGTTGTCACTAATCTTCCAGCGTGTAATGTACGATGCCATTGAGATGATCGAATCAGTCGATGGTCGATTTAGTAGCCAACAAGATTGTCGTTGGAATTGAAGAACTTGTAAGATAACGATGAAGCAACTTTGTTCTTTCCAGTCAGCGATTCACCTCAAGTGCGGCTGATTGTCAAGGTTGTTGCATTTCAGCAATGGTTAATAGTCGAGTGGGTGATGTGTAGCAAGTTACTTCAAGCATGGAGTATTCCAAGATTAACTTGGTATCTAGTGACTTGTGATAGTTCCAGAGATGACATGTTCGTCAGGAATCTTAGTGTTTTCCCACCCACTACTAGGGCTGATGCATTTAGCAAAGACGCGAATTGGCGATATCGTAGAATCCGTTGGGATAAGTCTCCTTTAAGATCAATTATTTCGACCTTGTGAGGTTGTGAGTAACGATGATGGTATCATCAGAGACTCTGAGATGAGTTATACCAGGTGAAAATTACTGTTGAGTTTCGAGATAGGATAGGAAACCTTTCCATGTGCCGGTGTACTATGGAATGTCTCAGTCGAACATTTTGGTGGAAGCTTGCCTTAGTCTTGATGTGTGTACAGTGATTGCAAGTATGTATAACTATCAGCTTGTAGAGAGATTTTACTAGCCCAGCGATTGAAATTCATGGGTGAGTAACCTGTGGTTGAGACGATGTTGTTCGTCAGAGATACGATTGGCACCAGAATAGCGTTTGTTTTCTGGATGGTTTCTCAGACCAATTGATAGAGATGACAATATTTCACTAATACACAGTGTTGAGTTATACTGAGAAACGTAAACTATGATCACGACTAGACATGGTGTTTTGGTTCCCAGTGCTGCTCTAGAAACTTGTTCGTGCTTCTAAGGGTTATGGGACGGTTACCCCAGTCTGGAGATTGAACAGCAATTACGTTAAGATATAGCTCAGCGCTAGCTGAATTCTCTTGAAGAGAGATACCGATTTGGATATTGGTGGACAGAACGGTGCTAGATATGAGTTTCCTAACTATGGGTATTCTACACCAAAAGCTTTTGGAACCATAGATGGTTGAATCTAGTTAGTGATTTGGAAGATGCCATGAACCAACTAAGGCTTAGCTTGGAAATCGACAGTATGAAATTAATTCACTTGGGATAGTGAATATGATTGTAAAAGTTTTGTCTAATTTGACCAGCAAAATTGTGACTAGAATAGTGTGAGATTAGTGCCCAGTGGATACGCAGGAACAATCGTCTGAGATGATCAGAGATAGATATGATAGATTTTAGTATGGGAATCAGATACGGTTGATCAGTAGGCGCTCTAAGGTGTCTCGAGTTGCGAAATGTAAACGTACGAGTGTCAGCTCGATAGATGAATCTTTAGTGATTCTAGTTGAGGTAGGAAGGTATATCAAAGGATCATCGAGGGAATCAAGACAACTCTCAACTGTTCATTCAAGAATTGTTGAAAGAAGATTTGCTCAACAGATTGAATCTACGGATTCTTTCGAACCAAACTTGTTTCATTTGTTGTTGATTAAGACTTTTTGACTTATTTTGTGATGTACTAGGAGTTTCGATCTAAGAAAAGGGTAATCCATATGATTGGAGTGAGTTGTATACAAAGAAGTGTATAAACCAAAGTTTTCTAGTGAATTCCTTTTTAAGTGGAAGAAGGGGAGACATAGAAGCAGTTTTTCTTCGAACTTCCATAATATCTTGTCTCATATATTTCATCTGCACAAGTTATTTTATCTTATACATACATAGATATCACAAATGTACTTTGACTATTTATCCGCACTATTCTAGTAGTCCAAACTGTTTTGATAATAACAAAAAATAGTCTTGATAACTAACATTATCAAGATTTCTCGCGAAAAGTTTTTGGAAATATTTTGAAATATATAAATATGTATTCACCCCCTCTACACACTTATTCGATCATAACAACTTGCATTCATGCACTAATAGCACTTGTATACTCATGTTATGGTATTGAGCGCTTTCATCGCTAACGCTATCAGCTTTATTCATGTACATCTCGTTCCACGGGGGGAAATCCTTAGGTTGGACGTTGGGAGAGATTGCTGAGTAATAGCCTGATGCAGCATTCTCAAGAGTGGCGATCTTGTCTCGGTTTTAGTTTTGTTTTTAATACTTGATTTGATATGGTTGTATAATATTCAGTATTTACATATTCTTTCGATTGGGTAGAACTAACTCTGTTTTAGTTTCGTTGTTTAGCTGTTTCGGTCTCATTAAGTTAATTGCATGCTATTAAGACTTGTTTATTAGGTGATCTCTGTCGACTCACTACAACAATATCGTCGGATCGTAATGTTCTTCTTTCAAAAGACCTACTGATTTTTATATATTAGACTGTAATGATATTTGGTTAATTTTTTCCCTTTAAACTTTATACTCGAGATTTTATTTTGTCATTTTTTAAGAAAATGATCATAACAAGAGGAAAAGATATCTAAAAAATATAATTTATATTTTTAGTTTTATTAATATATTTTAATTAAAAAGGCTTTATATAGTTATCTGGAAAATATCACGTAAAATGTTTCAAAATTATCTCTTTCTCCCTCAATTCAATATTATTTATAGCTCGTATGAACGTGATCACACTAATTTTTTTTTTTATTATTATACAATTATTTTACACTAAATTATATTACTAATCAATTAATTTTAAATTTTACAATAATCAATTCTATTTTCCATCTACACGGTTACTATATAAAACCTAAAACACGTTTCGTCTAGTGAGATTGGTCAACGTGATAGCTAAGACTCAGAGGTCGGCTTGACTTTGACTAAAAACGAAGAATTTCATCACCCAAATTTTGAATATCTTGCCCACCTCCATTCTTTTATCATTTTTCCTGATAGCAACAAGTACTACTAGCTCGTTTTTGTGTGATTGCATCATCGATTCTTTCAATTAATTATTGTTAAAGAAATTATCGATTAAATTTAAATTTTCTTTTATTTTTGATATATAAGTTTTTCTTTAGAAAATTTTATTTTAAATACATTTTAATTTTTTTCATACCAACAAAACCGAAAAAAGAAAAAAAGAAAAAAGAAAAAAACAGGGTACAAGTTAACTTTACATGGTGTATTTGAGTTAGTGGGTATATGCAATCCATCCATTTAATGACTTTTAATAATTTTTAAAATGATAAAATTTTTTGGATTTAATATATTTTTATTGTACAATCTCACATGTTTCCAAACAGATTTGCATAGACTTAATAGACTTTATGTAAAAATTTTATAAAGAGCAACTACTAATTTCTTCATATTTTCATGGGAGACCCGCTGTCAATCGTTGAAATTTTGTTACATTACTTGGATGGAGTGAAATTCACCACACATATAGTATAGAAAAATCCGTTTTGTTCAATGATAAGTCCATGGTATTTCACTTTTTTTTTAAAAAAAAAAAATAAAAATTTCCATACTATTTCTTTGATATTCCAAGTGTGACATGAGTTTGACTTTTTGTGGCCAACACACGGCTTTTTGGTCTTCTAGATTCCAATTTACAACTCATTTTCGTTTTCTTCGCCATCTATCTTCCTCCCCATCTTCCTACTAACAACATGTGGTTCTATATAAGCTTCTCTTCTTATCTACTCTTCCTCGGTTGACGTATTGCTTCTACATTAACACTGCGGAGAAATCTAAAGCTAATTAATTTGGAGTTTTTCTTTTTAAAGTGGGGGAGAAGAATTAAAAAGAGATTGCACAACAAGTTATGGAGTTCACAAGTCTGTTGGACACTTCTTTGGATCTTAATATCAAACCTTTCAGATTCCTGGATGAAGTTCCTATTTGGGTAAGTTTATGTATCCGATTTGAATGCAAAAATGAATCCAATTTATAAAGCGTTGAGTCCCAGTATACTGAACTTTTTGTTTGTGCAGAAACAAGAAGTGGAGAGCGATTTCATTGAGTTGGGAAGAAATTTAACAGTGAACGAAGAGGTTAGTACTTATTAGTGCCTTCTGTTTTGGTATTATTATTATTATTATTATTATTATTATTATTATGGGTTCGAATGAATCTATTGTAAAGGAAATTAACTCTTTCTTCCAAGAAACAGAGAGTTTAGTTGAGAATGGATGGCTTTTTTTTTTTTTTTTGCCCAGTTGAATGAACAAGTGTTATTGGTTATTTTGTGGGGTTTATCTGAACTTTTTTTCCGTGCGCAGAAAGGCGCTTTGATAGAAGAACTAAAGCGGGTGAGCGCTGAAAACAAGAGGTTGGCAGATATGCTAACAGTGGTGTGTGAGAACTACACACAACTGAGAAATCAATTAATGGAGCATACGACCAAGAATCTCGGAGCATCAAAGAAGAGGAAAGCTGAGAGCAGCATCAACAACAATATCGGGCCTTCTGAAAGTAGCTCTAGTGATGAAGATTCGTGCAAGAAACCAAGGGAGGAAGAGCAAATCAAAACCAAGATTTCGCATACTCACACAAAAACTGAAGCCTCTGATACAAGCCTTGTAAGTATATACGTACTCCTTAATTGGTTATTCAGTTTCTGTGGATAATACACGAGAAATTGGTTGTCTTTGTTCCTTTTAATTTATTGAAACACCATTTACTCCAACTGTAGATTGTCAAGGATGGGTATCAGTGGAGGAAATATGGGCAGAAAGTGACCAGGGATAACCCATGCCCAAGAGCTTATTTCAAGTGTTCTTTTGCTCCAAGCTGTCCTGTCAAAAAGAAGGTGACAACTCAAGATTTAAGGCCTCCTCATCAACTAATGATCAAATCAGAGTCTATAAACTGGAATTCCACAAGTCTTTTCTCTCATGTGTGCTTTTGTTTCAGGTGCAAAGAAGCATAGAAGATCAATCAATTGTGGTGGCAACTTATGAAGGGGAGCACAACCATCCTCCGCTTTTGAAAGCCGAGACGAATTCCGGGTCCAACAAGAGCTTGACACCAGGCACTTCGCCGTATTCCACGTCTCCGCATTCGTCTGCACCGACTATAACTCTCGATTTGACGACGTCGGAACACGGCAACGAAGAAACGAGAAATCCAAGAGGCAAGAAGGATGAACCTGCAGAACTTCAACATTTCCTTGTTGAACAAATGGTTTCCACTTTAACTAAGGATCCCAGTTTCATAGCAGCTTTGGCAGCTGCCAGTACAAGAAATTTTCTTTTACAAAATGAGCATATATAAAATGGTAAGGTGTATGATGAGACTTGTTGCTTCACTGCTTCGATTAAAACAATGTGATGTTATTTCAAAGATTCTTGTACATTCAAGCATGGAAAATTATATGCTTGGTTTAGTTTAATTTAAGAAATCTCGGCGAAACACTTGTATGTTGTACATCATTGGATTGCTCAAGTTGAGAATCAGTTGTTAAGATTAGAAAATCTTAGACTCATTGAACGGATTCAAACTTGGAATAAATACTCAGTCACATTGAGTGCAATACACGAACTGCAGAGACCAGATAATGATAAAATTGGTCTAGGTTTTAAAGAAGATAAAAACAGTTTTGAGGTTGATACTTGGCCAAAACTGAATATGTGCCAAAAAAAAAATATTCATTTTGTCAAATCCAGTCGAATACACGAACAAAGTAATCCTATTTAGCAAAATGAAAAAACCCATTGAAAATAAGAACTATGACAAGAAGTTTGGAATTGGTTATGTGCCACAGAGCTCTTGTGTGAGAAAAGATTGGAATTCTAGTCAAAGCAATCACATCTTTGAAAAACACAACAATAAACCTTACGGAAAGCAAGATCAAAGAAGATACATGCAAATTTATAATGAGAAAATGGTAAAATCATATACTTCATCACATGCATATCATGCACACTCATGATCACATCATTCACAGTTCAATGCATGTTATCACACACAAACTGCACAAGACATCAATTTTATGGGACACACTCAATGATCGACCAGTTAGGATAATCAAGGTTTGAGTTCTTAAAGGACTAATCAATTTATGACCCACAAATAAATGGGTACCAAAGTTTAGTCTGTATTAAGTGTGCAGGTGACAGGAAATAAAATGAATACCAATTAAGAGGAAACTGGAGTAAGAGGGAACATCAATTTTTTGCAGAATAATTGCTGGAATGTTTCCTTAAAAATAGTAGCAGTCCCAACTGCTCCAATTAAATCACTCCAAAAACATAAATGGCCAGCAAGGAACAACGACTGAATGACACGCCACAAACTATAACTAAGATTTCTCATCCCTATCCTCTATTTTAAGTATCAAAGATGATTTGCTTAAGTTTGTTTCTCATTTGTTGATATATTGTTAAGTGTTAAGATTGAAAAAAAAATTACACATGAATAAAATGAAAAACAAAATAAATAAATAAATTTTATTCATAGATTTTATTTTACAATGTCAATCTCTCATTCAACTGTCATTCTCCAGAAGGACATTCAGGTGCTTAGCACACCTGAAGATGTGTCCTGAAAGTTTGGAGAAGAAGAGATTTTGTCCAGAGTCTGAAGCTCTTTTATGAGCATCAGGAGGAAAACACCTTCGGAAGATAAGATGTTTTCAGACTTGGGCGTGCCAAGCCGCAACATGAATTTTCTTTCTATTCTAACCATATTTTCGGATTCTATTGGCGGAGGAGGTGAAACTCTGTATAACTACAACTTCTCCACATTTGACTTGGTAAACATTGTCTTCAAATGAACAATTCTTTCGCACTCTTTCTTTATATATTCCATAATAGTCTTAAAGCTCTTTTAAAATTGTTATGAAGAAAATGAAGTACTTTTTCAAATTTATGTTGTTCATATCGCTTTTATAGACATATTTAGGGAATACGAAGTGCCATATACACTCACTTTTTCCCATAATATTTTAGCATACAAAGAGACTCAATAAATGTTCCTGAAAACATGAACTAGTCATAAAGAGAAAAGTTATTGGATACTAGTTTCAGAGGGAACTACTCGAGAGAAAATACAAAAACAAGTCAGGAGAATCAAATCAAGTCTTAAATAGTTTATCTAGAATAAAAAGATCGGAGAAATGACAAGCTTGGTGAACTGCTCAAATTTGTCAAATACCATAAAGGAGGAAATTATAAGAACATATTTTGGTGCTTGACAAACTATTTTAGATCATTATTTGTTGAATCCTGACTTTTGGTGATAACAAAACAATACTTTGTTGTTTAGCCGACCGCCATTTATTTGTATAAGCAGCTACGTCAACCGAACAAAGACATATCTACCAACGGAAGCCAAAGCATGCAAAGTAGTTGTACGTCAACCGAACAAGTACATATCTACCGACGTCAGTTAAAGCATATCAACCAACGAAAGATGCAAAACAGTTGTATGTCAAACATATCTACCGACTAAGATATCTACCGAACTTCAAATACAAAAAGCTATATGCTACATTTCGAAGTTACAGTTTCCCAGATCTCAGAAAGTGACAAGACAACTGAAAAGCAAAAGGACGAAGCATTTAAGGATTTGTCTGATAAAGTGAGAAAACCTTAAATAGCATTTAATGTGAGCGACATATTGAATAGACAATTAAAGGCGCTCCAAGTATGAAATATTTAGAAAGCTTTATCAGTAGGGAAATCCTACCGTTGGACAAAGAAGAAAGACGTTGAAGTCAAAGGCTATATATATCAAAGCCTCTCTAGACAAAAAAAAGAGACGACAGAACACAACACAACAAACGCTTATTGAGAATCTGTCTATCTGAGCTCTCGAGCCCATCTTGAATACTCTACCGCTCAAAGAAAAAACCCTTAGCCTTAACAGCTTTATCCGATCTTTGATGAGATCTTTTCAAGGGTTGCTCAAATCTAGATATCGTTTGAAGAACGCTACCTGATACAAGGATTTGAGAAGTCTTAAGTCCTCGAGAGACTAAGACAATCATCATCACCATCTGAAGAAAATTTTGATAAGAGCTTCAAATCTTATCACTGTGAATTTAGGAGTTCCATATTAGGCATTGGATAAGTCCTAACTTGGATCGGGTGTATTGCAAGATGTTGTAATAACCAAAGTCTTCTAGTGAATCCTTCCGAGGTGGAAGAAGGGGTGACTTAGGAGATTGAGCTCCGAACATCCAAGAAACATATCTGTGTCTACTTACGTTATTGCATTGCATCATTCCATGGATATCATCTAGCATGTTGAGAGCTATTTCCGCACTAATCATAGTCGCTCTTATATTTCTAGCAGGCTAAAAAAAAATCGGTCGAGTGAACTAACATTTACTCAACCATATTGCATTAGATTTTAAAGATTATCAATATTGTGTATTCACCCCCCCCCCCCCTCTACACACTATATCGATCCCCAACAAGTGGTATCAGAGAGGGTTTTTCTATTTAGCTACTGATATTCATCATGACTTCTTTAAATAAAATTCCTATATTCTCTAAAGAAGATTATGATGACTGGAAAATTCGTATGCAGGAACATCTTTCTGCTCAAGATGATGATATGTGGTACGTTATCACTGACGGACCCATGAAGATTCTCAAAGTCAACAATGCTGTAGCCATAACTGGAGGAGAATCACAGATGGTCGAGAAACCCAGAATGGAATGGACTAATGAGGATAAAAAGAAAGCAAATCTTGATAACGTAGCCAAAGATATGCTGTACAAAACGCTGGACAAAAATATGTTTAGCAAAATCAAGGCGTGCTCAACTGCCAAAGAAATTTGGGAGAAACTCACTCAACTGTGCGAAGGGAACGACCAAACCAAAGAAAAAAAACTCACTGTAGCAATACAGATGTTTGAAAACGTCAAGATGAAACCAGGAGAAACAATGACTGAGTTTGACGAAAGATTCAACAATATTATTTGTAAATTAATTTCTCTTGGAAAGATATACACTAATCTTGAAATTGCTTTGAAGGTTATGCGAGCACTACCCAGAGAATGGGATGTCAAGACCATAGCCATGAGGGAATCAAAAGATCTGAACAAGCTAGAGCTTCATGATCTGTTTGCAGATCTCAAAGCATATGAGTTTGAACTTGGAATCCGAACAGAGGAAGAACCATTAGCGTCAAACCCCACCAAGGCACTAACGACAACTATCCTATCTCAACCGATCGAGGATACAACAAAGAAGACAGCTGAACAAATGAGTGGAGAAGCTATGTCTCTCTTTATCAAAAGGTTTGGGAAATTTATGCGTAATAATAATAAATTTAAACCTTACTACAAACAAGACCATACAGAGGATGGTCCCGCATGCTTTAACTGTGGCAAGCAAGACCATTTTATTGCAGATTGTACTAAACCTAAGAATGAAGAAAGAAAGCAGCATTATGAGAAGAAGAAAGGCAAAGAAGGAAGAAGAACATATCGAAAGAAGAAGGAGCAAAAGGTACTAGTTGCAGACGAAGAGAAAAGCAAATGGGCTGAAACAGAATCTGATTCAACCGATACAGATAGCTCATCCAAGGAAATCGAGGAAGAGCGAGTTCAATGTCTCATGGCTAACTCCATACATGAAAAAGATGACACTGAGGTATTTGACTTCAACTCATCTGACTTTACACAAGAGGAACTTATTCAGGCACTAAATGAGATGGTCACTGAGTATAAGAAGCTTTCTATATTATTCGAGGAAGCAAAAACAGAAAAAGCATGTCTCATTGATAAATCAAGGGAATCTAGCTGTTTACAACAAAAAGAACTTGATGGTCTAAGGACTAAGCTAAATCTGTTAGCTACTGAGAATGATAATATGAAACGAGTATTCCAAGCTACTTTATTTGAAAATCAAAAGTTGCTTAAAACAATCAATGCTTGGAATAAGGCTTCTGTCTCTTTGGATAAGATACATGAGAACCAGAAACAAGCAGGTGATAAAACCGGTCTTGGATATGGATCAAATGAATGTACTGGCTCAAAAGAAAATACTCAACCGTACTCTAGTGGGAACAATCCCTATGAGATGAGATTTGTTCGATCTAGTACGATATATGAACACACTGAACCAGATGCAGATGTTAAACAGCCAAGTCTCTATTGTAAAGGTAAGCATGAAGGACTAGGATATGTGAAACCTAAGATCCCAAGGAAAGAAGAGACATGGAATAAACCAAGATTGAATGGACAAAAAATGGGAAACCAAACTAAGTTCAAACAATCAAGGTTTGAACCAAGTCAACTCAAGTACAGGAATCATCGGGTGACACATAACCAACACTTCAATTGTAAGCCTATTCAAAAACGATATAGACTGAATAACACAGATTAGAAGTTCAAACAGTACACTGTAAAGCCTAGATCACACACAAATTCACATCGTGTACCTCGACCGACTCACTTTGTAAACACTCACACGGGTAAAACCGTTAGAGTAATTCAGGTGTGGGTTCCAAAAGGTCTAATCCAATTTGGACCCAAATAGATAAGGGTACCATGGTTGTACATTCTTCTTACAGGTACTATTAGTAAAATTAGTCGAGAAGAATAGTGCAACAGAAAGGTCAATGTGGTATCTTGATAGCGGATGTTCCAGACACATGATTGAAAACAAAGATTTACTATCCGATATCATGCATTACAAAGGACCTAAGATTATTTTTGGTGATAACTCGAAGGGTAAGACCGTGGGTAAGGGTAAGATTACTCATGGTAACTTTATCATTAATGACGTATTGCTCGTTGATAACTTATGTTATAATTTGATCAACATCAGTCGACTATGTGACAATGGTTATACTGTTGAATTTCTTAAGCATTCTTGCATGATCAAATCTAGCAACGGCGATATTATGCTAACCGGACTAAGAGAACAAAACACGTATAGGTTGAATTGGCAAAGTAAACAACCGATAGTTCCTACTTGTTTTGTTGCTCAGAATGATAAGCAGTGGTTATGGCATAAACGGCTCAACCACTTAAATTTCAAGTCCATTAAGCATCTGAGTAAACATGAGTTGGTTATTGGCTTGCCCAAAGGTGATTTTAAAATAGATAGAGTTTGCTCCGCTTGTCAGCAGGGCAAACAGGTGAGAGCCTCTTTTAAAAACAAAGGATGCTCATCTTCTTCCAAATGCTTGGATCTGTTACATATGGATCTGTTTGGTCCTATACCAATCAGGAGCTTAGGGGGAATGAGATATACCTTAGTGATTATGGATGATTACTCTCGGTTTACTTGGGTAATTTTCTTATCATCCAAAGATCAAACTGCTACTCACCTGATAAAAATTTTCAAACGTATGCAAAATGAGAAACATACTGGGATAGACAGGATCAGGAGTGATAGAGGCACTGAGTTTTTAAACAAAACCCTTGAATCCTATCTAGATGACCAAGGCATCAAACATGAGTTATCTGCTGCTCGGACCCCACAGCAAAACGGGGTTGCTGAACGAAGAAATCGAACTCTTATATATCTCAAAGACTCTGGGCAGAAGAAATTAACACAGCATGTTACACTCAAAACAGATCTATGATTAACAAGAGACACAACAAAACACCATATGAGATCTGGAATGGCACAAGACCTGATGTCTCGTATTTTAAAGTATTTGGTTGTGTTTGTTATATTCATGATAATGAAAAACATCGCCTGACAGCTTTTGATGCAAAAGCAGATGAAGGCATATTTGTTGGATTTTCCTCAGTCAGCCGAGCTTACAGAGTGTTCAATAAAAGATCACTGACTATAGAGGAATCCATTCATGTTATTTTTGATGAAACTACTGTATGTGCAGAAAGGTTTCAAATTGACATTCAAGATTTAGCCAGCAGGCTGAAATCAACCGTTCTACAGGATGAAAGTGATAGTGATGACCCTCCTAACACAAGAGATGAGCAAGCAGAAGAGATTATTCAACCCAATGAAGGAGGAATAGATCACATCAATGACGAATAGATAATCGGAGAGGGTGCTATTGAACCTAACAACGCAATCAGGGATGAGGAAGACACTCAAACAGGCGCAAATCCTCTCGGACAAAATCTTCGGTGGAATAAAAATCATCCACCTGATCTGGTCATCGGTAACCCTACGGCACCTATTCGTACACGTAATCAACTGATTGATGAGTTATTGCATGCAACTTTCATTTCACAGCTAGAGCCCAAACACATAGATGAAGCATTACAAGATGCTAGCTGGATTGAAGCAATGCAAGAAGAACTAATTCAATTCACTAGAAACAAAGTGTGGAATCTAGTCCCTCGACCGACAAATCAAAACATCATAGGCACCCGATGGGTGTTTCGCAACAAATTTAATGAGGATGAGACAGTGGTAAGAAATAAAGCCCGACTGGTTGCTCAAGGATTCAGACAAGAGGAAGGCATTGACTTTGACGAATCATTCGCTCCAGTAGCAAGGCTTGAGGCTATCAGAATATTCCTTGCCTATGCTGCTTACAAAAACTTCAAAGTATATCAAATGGATGTCAAGTCAGCTTTTCTCAATGGTCTACTTCAAGAAGAAGTATATATTGAACAACCACCAGGTTTTATCAACTCTTTAACTCCTAATTTTGTTTTTAAGGTTGATAAAGCTCTTTATGGCTTAAAACAAGCACCGCGTGCATGGTATGATACGTTATCACAATTCTTATTAGATCATGCCTTTACTATAGGAATAGTAGATAAGACTCTTTTTAAGTTTGTTAAAGGAGATCACATTTTACTCGTTCAAATATATGTAGATGATATTATATTTGGATCAACTAATCCTTGTCTATGCGAGAAATTTTCTAAGATGATGCAGGAACAGTTTGAAATGAGCATGATAGGAGAATTAAATTTCTTCCTCGGACTACAAGTCAAGCAGCTGGATAATGGCATCTTCATAAATCAAACTAAGTACACCAAAGAACTTATCAAGAAGTTTGGTATGGAGAATTGCTATAACATCTCTACCCCTATGAGTGCTTCTATTAAACTTGACAAAGATGAAGCAGGAGCACCAGTTGAGGTAACTATGTATCGAGGTCTAATCGGTTCATTACTTTATCTTACGGCCAGTAGACCAGATATTATGTTTGCTGTATGTTTGTGTGCAAGATTTCAAGCAGCACCCAAGCAATCGCATTACATCGCATCCAAGTGGATTATTAAATATCTTAAAGGTACTACAAATGTGGGTCTTTGGTATTCCAAAGACTCAGAATTTAACCTTGTTGGCTAATCAGATGCAGATTATGCAGGTTGCAAGATTGATAGAAAAAGCACTAGCGGATCGTGTCAATTTTTGGGAGATAGACTTATTTCATGGTTCAGTAAGAAGCAAACATCAATTGCCACCTCTACTGCTGAAGCAGAATATCTTGCAGCTGGCAGTTGCTGTGCTCAAATACTGTGGATCCAACAACAGCTTAGGGACTATGGAATCAAGTCAAATGAAGCTCCTATATTTTGTGACAACACGAGTGCTATTGCAATCACTCAAAATCCAATGATGCATTCCAGAACCAAGCACATTGATGTGCACCATCATTTCATTCGTGAACACGTACTCAAAAAGGAGATTCAACTGATCTACGTATCTACTGACCAGCAGGCAGCAGATATTTTCACCAGCCATTGCCGGACGCTAAGTTTTCTTATTTTCGCAATATTCTTGGTTTAATTGATTTAAATTAATACAAGAATAAGTTTAGGGGGAATAATCGTTTATTTCTTTTAAATACTTTCATTACATGGAGTGCTTAAACCTAACCCCTAGTGAGTCTGAAGTCAGCATGAGCCGCAAAAATTCTGCTTCTCATTTCATGACTCCACTCTATCATCCAGACGGAGAGCGAGCCTTGACCATTGTAGACGTCATCCTTGAAACGGATGTTCTGCATCTCGAGAGACACACGAAATACCTTACTTGCTCACATTGCCCACTCATCAGAGACATATATCAGATATTCAAGGATCACGAAGGGCAAAGAAACAACTCCCAACTGTTTGATCAGATTGGAGAACAGGTGTTGTTTACCTGTTGAATTCATTCAAACTGATTATATTTCACACTAAAAAAAATATGAGTTTTCGCGGCACAATATTAACGTCGCACATTAAAAGCTCGCTTTTAATGTTATTAATTACAGCGTGCATGTAAGGCCCTGAAATTATTTATTGCGGATTAGCAAAATTGATTATTTTTTTATTTTGGAGATTTATTTGAGCCGGGACTGAATTGATTTAATTGGGAGTTTCAGGGACCAAAATGCAAAAAATGGATTTTTATACTATTTTATCCCTCCTAGTTGACTAAGCCCATACCCCCCCATATTCTCTTCCTCCCCTACTCTCTCTCTCTCTCTCTCTCTCTCGATTCCTCTCTCTCCCGGAAGCCATGGAAACCGTTTCTTCAAGCTTTCTTTCCGTTCGATTCGCACGATCCGACCGTTAGATTTCTTTCCGAGTTGAGTTTCACGATCACCGCAACGAGAGCTTCATTTGGACATTGGATTGGAGTCCTGGAATTGGATTGAACTTGGAAGTTGAGTCTGTCGAGAATTGAAGACGATTTGAATCTTTTACGGACTCGAAAGGTAAAAGATGACTTTGAATTGAATGGGGTTGAATACTCGAGTTCGATTGATTCTCGAGCCCCGAAAATCACATACTACATGTTTATTTGCTTGTGTGAACTTGTTTGAGTATCTTGTTACACTTGCATTCATATTGAGCCGATTATTCAATTCGTTTGAATTTAGACGATTTAGAGAGCTATATTGAAGTGGGCTTAGATTTCGAGTTTTTCTAAGTACCAGAATACTTTTTATAGTTGCTCTGAAGTCTAGGGGTTGAGTTGAGCGACATCCACCCCAAATGGGTGTGTCGGTGAGTTGTTGTGAATACTTATCCCCGGAGATCTTTACCTTAGTCAATACCGGGAGACCCAACAACTTTGCAGATGCCATGGATCAGGCGAAGGGAGCCGAAGCTGGGATTTTGATGCAACGAGGAAATCAGGCAGCTCCTCAGCAGCAGCAGAGATCTTTTCAGAATCCGCCTGTTCAGTTTCAGCCTCAACAGTCTCAGTATCAGTACCAACCTTCTCCGCAACCGAATCAGTCTCAGAGGGTTGATGGAGGCAACAGTGGCAGAAACCGGCGAGATCAGTATCGACCGAAGGGGAAGACTTTTAAGAAGTCTGGGAACAGTTCCTCGAGTTCCAGTGGTTCTAGACAGTTCAGTTCTGGGCAGATTTCAGGGTTCTCTGGAGAATCATGCAGCAAGTGTGGAGGACGCCATCCATCGGATCAGTGCCGTGGTGTGTTTGGTAGTTGCAACATCTGCCAGCAACCAGGTCATTTTGCTAGAGTCTGTCCTCAGCGGGGATCCGATAGAGCTCAGAGCGGTAGTTCTTCTCGACCGTCCGCTCAGCCCGAGAGGTCATCTTCTGCAGTTCATTTCTTTTAGCCCCAGCAGCAGACTCGTCAGGGAGGTAATCAGAATCAGAACCAACCTCCTCGAAAACAGGCTAGAGTGTTTGCATTGACAGAGGATCAAGCCAATGCAGCCCCGAATGACGTGATAGCAGGTAACTGTTCGATTTTTGGTTATCCTGCGTTTGTGTTGATTGATACGGGAGCTTATCACTGTTTCATTTCTGAAAGGTTTGTCTTGATGCATGATTTATTTGCTGAGCCTTTATATGATGTTATTTCTATTACTTCACCTTTGGGTGGAGGAATTGTTTCGGTGAGATTAGTCCGTAACTGCATCTTAGAATCCGAGGGGAATTCGATCGAGATTGACTGCATTGTACTTGGGTTATCTGATTTTGACTGTATCATTGGGATTGACGCACTGACCAAGTACAGGGCAACGGTAGATTGCTTTCAGAAAGTAGTCCGTTTCAGACCTGTTATGGCAGACGAGTGAAAGTTTTTCGGTAAGGGTTCTCGATCCTGAATCCTTTGATTTCTGCTTTGTCCATGACTCGTTTGTTACAGATAGGAGCAGAGGGATATTTGATCTATGCAGTGGATGTTATGAGGTCTAGCCCTTTGTTGACAGAGATACCAGTGGTTAGCGAGTTTCCTGATGTCTTTCCAGAAGAGATTCCCGGATTGCCGCCGATTCGAGAGATCGAATTCAGCATTGAGCTTGCATCAGGTACTCAGCCTATTTCCAAGGCACCTTACCGAATGGCTCCTTTAGAATTGAAAGAGTTGAAGGAACAGTTGGAGGATCTGATTTCCAAGGGATACATCCGACCTAGCGTATCGCCTTGGGGTGCCCCAGTCCTTTTTGTGAGGAAGAAAGACGGTTCTATGCGACTTTATATCGATTATCGCCAGTTGAATCAGGCTACCGTTAAGAACAGATATCCTCTCCCTCGAATTGATGATCTTTTTGACCAGTTACAGGGTTCTGCAGTGTACTCGAAGATAGATCTGAGATCAGGGTATCATCAGCTGAGAGTTCGCGACGAGGATGTGCCTAAGACAGCTTTCAGAACCAGATATGGGCATTTTGAGTTCTTAGTCATGCCTTTCGGTTTGACGAACGCTCCAACGGTTTTTATGGATTTGATGAACCGTGTCTTCCAGCGGTATCTAGATGAGTTCGTCATTGTCTTTATCGACGATATTCTGGTCTATTCGAAGAACCGTTCAGATCATGCCGAGCATTTGAGGACTGTGTTGCAGATTTTGAGATCCGAGCAGTTGTATGCGAAGTTATCAAAGTGCGAGTTTTGGTTGGACCGAGTCGTCTTTCTAGGCCACATTGTATCAGGAGAGGGAATATCTGTTGACCCCAGCAAGATCGAGGCAGTTATGAATTGGCCGAGACCGACATCAGTGCCAGAGATTCGCAGTTTCATGGGTTTAGCAGGGTATTACCGTCGATTTATCGAGGGCTTCTCTTCCATTGCAAAGCCGATTACCCAGTTGACCCAGAAGAATGCACCGTTTGTTTGGTCCGAGCAGTGTGAGGCCAGTTTCATTGAGCTGAAGAAGAGATTGACCAGCGCTCCGATCTTGTCTATTCCATCAGGTACTGGAGGTTTCTCCGTGTACTGCGATGCTTCTCACCGTGGTCTTGGATGCATTCTGATGCAGAGGAAGCACGTCATATCTTATGCGTCAAGGCAGCTGAAGCCTCACGAGACTCGTTAACCAATCCATGATCTTGAGCTAGCTGAAATTGTGTTTGCTTTGAAGACTTGGCGCCATTATCTGTATGGCGAGTCGTTTGAGATATTTTTTGACCATAAGAGCCTCAAGTACTTGTTTTCCCAGTCCGAGCTGAACATGAGACAGAGGCGATGGATGGATCTGCTGAAGGATTTTGACTGTGAGATCAAGTATTATCCTGGAAAATCGAATGCAGCTGCAGACGCTCTTAGTAGGAAGCTTTGTTCTTTATCTCTTTCTACGATTGGTGTCTCTCGTTTGATTGAAGATTTTTGTACTTCTGGGTTGGAGTTTGAGACCGATAGGAGATCCATCAGAGTTTTTGCGATTCAGGCCGAGCCGGAGTTGTTTCAGTTGATCAGAGAGGCACAGAGGTCAGATCCGAGTATTCAGAGTTCGATAGAGAGAGTCCGATCAGGCCACCAGTCCGAGTTTCAGGTCAGGGATGATGTTCTGTTTGTGAATAGCCGTATTGTTGTGCCCGATGTTTCTGAGTTGAGACAACGTATTCTTCGAGAGGCGCATTGCAGTCGGTTCAGTGCTCATCCTGGAGGCCGAAAGATGTATAATGACTTGAAGACTCAGTTTTGGTGGAAGCAGTTGAAGGAAGCCGTCACGAGGTTTGTGTCCCGTTGTCTGAATTGCCAACAGGTGAAAGCCGAGAGGAAGAAGCCCGGAGGTTTATTGCACAGTTTGCCTGTTCCGGAATGGAAGTGGGATCACATCACTATGGACTTTGTCACGAAGCTACCACGTTCATTCAGAGGTTGCGATGCAGTTTGGGTAGTGGTTGACCGGTTGAGGAAGTCTGCTTGTTTATTCCGTACTGCATGACGTACCGCCACGACCAGATGGCCGAGTTGTATGTTAGAGAGGTGGTGAGATTGCACGGTGTGCCGAAGTCGATTGTATCAGACAGAGATCCGAGGTTCACTTCTCACTTTTTGCACAGTCTTCAGGCGGCATTGGGTACTCGTTTGCACTTGAGCACATCGTATCACCCTCAAACCGACGGTCAGTCTGAGCGTACGATCCAGACTTTGGAGGATATGCTTCGAGCCGTGGTACTTGATTTTGGCTCAGGATGGCAGGATTCTTTGCCTTTAGTAGAGTTTTCGTACAATAACAGTTTTCAGACGAGTATTGGGATGGCACCGTTTGAAGCTTTGTACGGGAAGAAGTGCAGATCTCCGTTGTTCTGGGATGAGATTTCAGAGTCACCTGAGTTAGGTCCCGATATGATTCGTGACATGGCCGATCAGGTGAAGATTATTCAGATGAGGATGAAGACAGCCCAGGATCGGCAGGCCAAGTATGCGAATGTTCGACGTCGACCTCTGAGTTTTGAAATAGGAGACCGAGTTTTCTTGAAGATCTCTCCTTTTCGAGGTACTGTCAGATTCGGGAAGCGAGGGAAGTTGTCGCCTCGTTTTATTGGTCCTTATGAGATTCTGGAGAAGTTAGGCAATCTTGCCTATAGATTGGCTCTTCCCCCTTCGTTGTCCGGAATCCACGACGTGTTTCATGTTTCCATGCTTCGTAAATATCATCCAGATCCGTCCCACGTTCTTCAGCCAGATGAGGCCGAGTTGGATGAGACTCTGAGTTACTTCGAGAGACCGATTCAGATCCTTGACAGAAAAGAAAAGCAGCTCAGAAACAAGTCAATTCCGTTGGTGAAGATTCAGTGGAGTCGTCACGGAGTTGAAGAAGCAACCTGGGAGACCGAATCCGATATGAGGCAACGTTTTCCCGAGTTGTTCGATTGAGGTGAGTCCGTCTTCAGTCTGTTCTTACTTGTTTCAGTTTTGATCTGTCAGATTTCGAGGACGAAATCGAATCTTAGAGGAGGAGAATTGTAAGGCCCTGAAATTATTTATTGCGGATTAGCAAAATTGATTATTTTTTTATTTTGGAGATTTATTTGAGCCGGGACTGAATTGATTTAATTGGGAGTTTCAGGGACCAAAATGCAAAAAGTGGATTTTTATACTATTTTATCCCTCCTAGTTGACTAAGCCCATACCCCCCCATATTCTCTTCCTCCCCTACTCTCTCTCTCTCTCTCTCGATTCCTCTCTCTCCCGGAAGCCATGGAAACCGTTTCTTCAAGCTTTCTTTCCGTTCGATTCGCACGATCCGACCGTTAGATTTCTTTTCCGAGTTGAGTTTCACGATCACCGCAACGAGAGCTTCATTTGGACATTGGATTGGAGTCCTGGAATTGGATTGAACTTGGAAGTTGAGTCTGTCGAGAATTGAAGACGATTTGAATCTTCGACGGACTCGAAAGGTAAAAGATGACTTTGAATTGAATGGGGTTGAATACTCGAGTTCGATTGATTCTCGAGCCCCGAAAATCACATACTACATGTTTATTTGCTTTTGTGAACTTGTTTGAGTATCTTGTTACACTTGCATTCATATTGAGCCGATTATTCAATTCGTTTGAATTTAGACGATTTAGAGAGCTATATTGAAGTGGGCTTAGATTTCGAGTTTTTCTAAGTACCAGAATACTTCTTATAGTTGCTCTGAAGTCTAGGGGTTGAGTTGAGCGACATCCACCCCGAATGGGTGTGTCGGTGAGTTGTTGTGAATACTTAGCCCCGGGATCCCAACCGAGTATCGATTGACATTTCGATTATCTGATTGATAGTCCCGAGTTTTAAAGTCATGCATACATCCCTTTTCTTTGAAGTTGTTGATGTTTGTGGATTTTGATACGAGGTGTTTATTTGATATTGCATGCCTGTCTCTTTTACTTAGAAATTATATTTCTAACCGGATTATTCCGGCTGTTGTCTTTGTTTTGTATGTGTAACTTGGCAACAGGAGGATCAGGAGCTGGACCGAGTCGTCTTGGTTAGCTTGGGGTGAGATGGATAGAAGTGAGACTCCGCGTCGTAGGGTCGAGTCTTTTGAACTTGTATTAGTTTTGTTGAGTCGTTGGAACTCTGATTTTAGAACTCGACTTGTTTTGTATTGCGGGAAGGATTTAGAACTTGTGGTATGTTCTGATTTCGTGTTGTATTGTATGTTGGAGCTTGGATTTGATTTGATTCGTGTTTGGCTTGATTTTCTCCAGGTTCCCTTGTTTTATGTCCGTTTGGCCTGAGCGCGGGTGAGGCTTGTCCTCGCGCGCGCGCGAGCTGCCTGGAGTGGCTCGGGTATTTTTGCCCGCGCGCGCGCGAGCCCCTTCCTCGCGCGGGCGCGAGCTTCCCTCGAGGCCACTGGCCCTTTCTCCTGCGCACGCGCGAGGCGATAGCTCGCGCGGGCGCGAGGCATGTCTTTAAAAAAAAAAAAAAAAAAAAATTCTGATTTGTTCCCGCGACTTACTGTGTTCGATTATGTTTAATTATTTCGAGTTTAGAATCGGGGTCTCACAGTGCATGTACTTGCACACTCTTAATATTATTAGAGCTCATAAAAACAACAGCGTACAGTATAAGCACGTTGTAAATAATTGTTTTCACAGAGAATTAAATGTGTTCTGTTAAAATTATTATTTACAGCGGGATCAGACCGCTGTTAATAATAATAATAATAGTACTAAAACAAAAAAAAAAATTACGCCAATTTCCCAAATCCCATTCACACGTCTGGGCGCCCCTATTTTATAATCTCTCAACCTCCATGTCCTTCTCTATTTTCTCTACACCTCGCCTCGCCATTCTCTCTGAATTTGAGAAATAGATCGTGCATCTCTAACCTTCACTCAATCCATCTTTTCACATTCTTTGAATCGCTCAATTGCTCTTCTCACTTCCCTCAATCGCTCAGGGATTCTCATTTCTCAATCGCTCAACGGATTCTTGTTGAATTCAATCACTCAATTGCTTAGAGGCAGTGGCTTCACACATGTATAGTCCTACAAATTTCGCTCATCAATTTATCTATAAATTAATATCTCGGTTTATAGAATTCAATTTGGTGCTAAAATCAGGTTATACAGCTTAAATTGAAAGATATATGCCCATTTTTCTGAAACTGCTCAAATCTGCAGGAAACAAAGCTCTCGGGTGTTATGTCTGTTATTGCAGATAGAATTTGGCATATTAAATGATCTTATTAGGAAATTCTTTGAGAAGATGAAATGTAGAAAATTGAGTAATTTTCATTTCCAATTTACAGAACTTATTTTCAGTCAAAGATTAATTACTTATGATTTTTATACTACTGACTGACGAATCTGGAATTATGTTGTGACCTTGCTGATTTCAGTTCTGTTGTGGTGTAAATTAGCCTCAATGGATGAACGAATTTCACTTCAATGTCTTCTGATGAAATGTGGGAAATTGATTTAGGTTTCTAACCGTGTATGATATGTGTAATTTGAATTAGTATGGAATGATTTATGTATTAAAAATCTATCCTAGTACAAAATGGATTGAGATCTGATATTGATTGAGTTTGATGTTGGTCGATTTTGCACATTGTTCTGCTGTATTTTTTAGATCTGATATATTATGATACATAATTTGAATTTGAAGGTTAAATGAAACTTGTATATGATTGTGTTTTCTTTGAATTGCCACCAGTTAAGCCATTTGAATGTAAAATGAATTTTATTTGAGTTTTCTACAAAAACTGCTCAAATCTGCAGGAAACAAAGCACTCGGGTTTTGCGTGTGTTCTTGTAGATAGAATTTGGCCTATTAAATGATCTTATTTGGAAAATTTTTGAGAATATGAAATGTATAAAATTGAGTTAGATTTCATTTCCAATTTACAGAACTTATTTTGAATCAAAGATGAAGTACTTATGATTTTTATACTACCAACTGACGAATCTGGAATTATGTTGTGACCTTGATAATTTCATTTCTTGTATTGTGAAGAAAATGCGTCAAACTACTGTGAACTGATGTTTGGAATTTATGAGCTTTACTTCAGTAAATTTGGCTAGTTCTCAAGAAAACTATTTTGGTCAATCCCAATGGTTAGGATTTATCGAGATTTCAAGGCGTCAAATGTGCTATTGGATGGAGATTTCAAGTCAAAACTTTTGGATTTCGGGCTTGCTAGGGAGGGTCCAACTGCTAGTCGTACTCATGTTTTAACTGCGGTATGTTCACTCTGTGTAACGCCCCGTTTTTATCTTAAATGAGTTTATTTGAGTTAATCAGAGATTACAGAGTTCTCGAGCCGGTTTGATTTTGATCAGGGTCCTTTTGCAAATTTTGGAAATTTCAGGGACTAAAACGCAAATATTGATTTTTATATATTATCTACACTTAGAATTGATTGGGTAAAGCTTTCATCTTCTTCTCCAAAACCGTGAGCCTCCATTGAAACGCCCCTTTTGAGTTTTGAGCTTTCAGATTTCCTTCCGAGCTCGATCCGACCGTTGGAATTTATTTCTGAAGGTAGTTTAGCGATCACTGCAGCGAGAGCTTCGTTCTATCGTAAGTTTTTCTACGATCAGATACATTCTAGTTTTTGGATGTTGTTAGAATCATTCTAGATTCGAGTATGTTGTTCTCTACATTGTTCTGATCGTTTATTATTTGTCGGTTTGGAAATAGAGCGACGTTCGGAATTGTTATGATTTTTGGAAGCCATTTTCAAAAGTTTGAGTTTTGAGATTTGTTGGGATTGCCTTGTTGTTGTGGTATTAGCATTGTTATGAGATATTATATCGCTATTGAACTGCTGTCTGCGTTGTCGGTTTGTTCAGTTATAGCCGTTATGCCGCCGGTTTGAGTTTTAGAGATTTGAACCGTTTTTGGGTTGTTGGACTTTTGCTTGAGTTGAACTTTGTTGTTGATCACTTTTGTCTCCGTACAGATTCATTTGGAGTTTGTGAAGCCAGTGTTAATCAGCCTTTTGATCGTCAAGAGATTGGACGAAGAACGGTAAAGAGATTCGCCTTGAACCATTGTTGTTGTTTAGATGGTATAGCTTTTGATACAATCTTTTGTTGTAGCTTAGCTAGAGTTGGAGCTACTGCATTGAAAGGTAAAAGCAGTCATCGTAGCGGGATAGCATACTCGGGACTGTTGGTTCTCGAGTTTCCCTTTTTAAATCACATATTGCATCGATACTTGTTCTAGCATATGGAACTTGTATTTGGTTGATTGATTGAGTTTTGTTATGTGGCTTATGTTTATGTTTCTGTTATGCATTTATCTTGAGCCTACTTTGATTTCAGCGGGCAGAACCGCCCTTTTTGTTTAGACGTTTGGGAACTATGATTGAGTGGCCTAGGTTGTAGTATTTCGCCTAGTGCTAGCATACTCATTATGGTTGCTCAAAGTCTAGAGGAGTGGGATACGTGGCATCACCTCGATTGGGAGAGTCGGTGAGTCGTTACGTGATCTCATCCTCGGGATCCCAAAAGCAGAGCAGTACTCCCTTGTTTATCGGAATTGATATCCTGGTTTTAAAGACATGCATATCATTAGCTTCGACTTGAATATGTTGTTTGATATCATGTTGTGTATTCATTACTTGTTATGTTGCTTTTACTGGGAATGTCATTCTCACCGGTTTATCCGGCTGTTGCTTAGTTTTGTATGTGTACTTGGCAATAGGTGGGGCAGGACCAAGTCAGCGAAGGCCTGGTTAGCAACAAGAGGGAGAGCTAGTAGTGAGACTCGGTTTAGAAGTCATGTCAGCATGTCTACCTAGTTGTATTTGAACATGTTTAGATATCGAACTTCGTTATGTTATTGTATTGTTTATGCGAGCTGTGTTGAAAGTTTGTCGTTACAAATCCAATACTTTTGAGCGGTTGTGTAACCCTAGAATTTCATGTATTAGTTGGAGAACTTGTGATTGTAATGCATGATAAAATGTTGTTGGTTTTGGACCCAAGTTCTAGCATGATTTCTGCTGTTTTTGCTCTGTTTCTGTCACCGCTCGATCCGCAAGATCTTGCGGATCGAGCGAGGGCAAGCTGTTCTGTCCTCTGTTTCAAATTTTTGGTGGCTCGCTCGATCTGCAAGATATTGCGGATCGAGCGAGGGCTGAGTTTTTCGGGCAGTAACTTTGGCAAAGTTGCTCGCTCGATCCGCAAGATCATGCGGATCGAGCGAGGCACTGTTTCAAAAAAAAAAAAAATCTTATTGCTTTTAACCTCTGGTTATTGTATGCCTTATTGTTATTTAATACCGAGATTAGTTTTTTGGAATCGAGGTCTCACATTAAGTGGTATCAGAGAGTTAAGATTCTTGGTCGAACTAGAGTGAGCGGGTAGATCGAGTCTGCGTGTATTGGCTCCTCGCATGTGTTTGAATTATTTTAACTGTTTACTTAATTCCATTCGAGCATGCTTTATTATTGAGAATTATTTAATTACATGGTTATGTGATTTAATTTATAAAGCATGATCTACTTGAGATATAACTGTTTCTGTTATCGACTGGTATCCGGTATTCCAAGCGGTTGTAAGGGCACTGATTGTAGCGATTGAGATATCTCGTGTCCTAACCTTTGATTATCAGATGGGTCCTCGTCGAGTGATAAACAGAAACACACCGCCAGTTATCCCTGCAACTGAGCAAGCTAGCACTGAAGTTGATCAGTTGGATGCTTCAGCAACGCCTATGGAAACCTTGCTGAAGAGGTTTCTGTCTTTCAATCCGCCGTTGTTGTTAGGTTCAGAAAATCCAGTTGACTGTGAAAGTTGGTTGGATGATATTGATCAGCTGTTTGATTCCATTGATTACACAGATGACCGCAGAATCAGGTTAGTCATTCATCAGCTACGTGGGGTTGCTAAGAGCTGGCGGATCATGACAAAGAAAGCAATAGAGAATAGAGGTACGGAAGTTACTTGGACTCTTTTTAAATCTGAATTCTATAAGCGGTTTTTCCCTATCTCGTACCGTAAGGACAAGGGAGCAGAATTTGCCAATTTGAGACAAGGGAATCTGAACATCGAAGAGTACGTTGCCAAGTTTGATAGTTTGTTGCGTTTTGCACCACTAATTGCCGGAGATGAAGAAGCTAAGGCAGATCACTTCATAAATGGCTGGAATCCTGACATCTTCACTTTGGTGAACACTGCTAGGCCAGACAACTTTGCGGATGCCATGAATCACGCAAAGGGAGCAGAAGCAGGCTTGTGGAGGCAAAGAGGTAATCAGGTAGCACCTCAGCAGCAGAGGCAGTATCAGAACCAACCATCTCAGTATTAGAATCAGCCACCGCAGCATCAGAACCAGTAGCAAAGGTATGAAGGTGGAAACAGTGGGGGAAACAGAAAGGATCAGTACAAGGCAAGAGGTAAACAGTTCAAAAGGCAGGGGAACAGTTCGTCCAGTTCCAGTGGTTCGAAGCAATTCGGTTCAGGACCGAGTTCTGGGTCATCATCCTTGTACTGCAGCAAGTGTAGAGGAAGACACTCACCGGATCAGTGTGTGGGAGTCTTTGGTAATTGTAACACATGTCAGCAACCGGGACACTTCTCTAAGGTGTGCCCTCAACGTAACAGAGATAGAGCTCAGAGTGGGAGTTCGTCTAGACCTGCAGTTCAGCCGGAGAGGCAGTCATCTGCAGTGCACTCTTTCCAACCTCAGCAGCAGCAGAATAGACAGGGAGGTAGTACCAGTGCAAATCAGCCTCCGAGACAGCAAGCACGAGTCTTTGCTCTGACAGAGGATCAGGCTCAAGCAGCACCTGACGATGTTATAGCAGGTAACTGTTCGATTTTCGGTTATTCTGCTCATGTCTTGATAGATACAGGTGCTTCCCATTCCTTTATCTCTGACAAATTTGTGTTATTGCATGCTTTGCCAACTGAATTGTTGCCTATAGTAGTAGCTGTTACTTCACCTTTGGGTGGAGGAATTGTTTCTGTCAGATTAGTCAGGAACTGTGAACTGTTTTTGAAGGAAATTTGTTAGAATTCGACTGTATTGTACTTGGACTGTCAGATTTTGATTGTATTGTCGGGATAGATGCTTTAACCAAGTACAGGGCGACGGTCGATTGTTTCCAGAAAGTTGTCAGGTTCAGACCTGAAATGGCAGACGAGTGGAAACTCTTTGGTAGGGGTTCTTGATCTAGAATTCCTTTAATTTCAGTGTTATCTATGACTCGTTTGCTACAGAGAGGTGCAGAAGGATTTTTGGTGTATGCAGTGGATGTACTGAAATCTAGCCCAGCATTGGTAGATTTACCAGTGGTTAGAGAATTTGCGGATGTATTCCCGGAAGATGTTCCTGGATTGCCGCCTATTCGAGAAATCGAATTCAGCATTGACTTAGTGCCAGGTACTCAACCTATCTTCAAAGCTCCGTATCGTATAGCACTTATTGAATTGAGAGAGTTGAAGGAGCAGCTTGAGGATTTGATTTCCAAGGGATACATCAGACCTAGTGTATCGCCTTGGGGTGCTCCTGTGCTTTTTGTTCGGAAGAAGGATGGTTCTATGCGGCTCTGTATCGACTACCGCCAATTGAATCCGGCTACAGTTAAGAACAGGTACCCTTTACCCCGAATAGATGACCTTTTTGATCAACTGCAGGGTTCTTCTGTCTACTTTAAGATTGATCTGAGGTCAGGTTATCACCAGTTGAGAGTGCGGGAGGAAGATGTGCCTAAGACCGCATTCAGAACGAGGTATGGTCATTTCGAGTTTATAGTCATGCCGTTCGGTTTGACCAATGCTCCAGCGGTTTTTATGGGTTTGATGAACCATATCTTTCAGCGTTATTTAGATGAGTTCGTCAATATCTTTATCGATGATATTCTTATCTACTCGAAGAACCGTACTGACCATGCAGAGCACTTGAGGACCGTACTGCAGATTTTGCGAGTTGAGCAGTTGTTTGCCAAGCTGTCTAAGTGTGAATTCTGGTTAGATCAAGTTGTCTTTCTCGGTCATATTATTTCTGAAGATGGGATTTCTGTCGATCCCAGCAAAATCGAAGCGGTAATGAATTGGCCTAGACCGACATCAGTACCTGAGATCCGAAGCTTCATGGGTTTAGCTGGTTATTATCGCCGATTCATCGAGGGTTTCTCGTCTATTGCCAAGCCTATTACCCAGCTGACTCAGAAGAATGCGCCTTTTGTCTGGACTTCAGATTGTGAGGCTAGCTTTGTTGATCTAAAGAGGAGACTGACCAGTGCTCCGATTCTTTCTATTCTGAAGGGTACTGGAGGTTTCACAGTTTATTGTGATGCTTCTAACCGAGGCTTGGGTTGTGTTCTTATGAAGCATAAGCATGTGATAGCGTATGCATCGAGACAGCTGAAACCGCATGAGACCCGTTATCCGGTTCACGATCTTGAACTAGCTGCGATCGTCTTTGCTCTGAAGATCTGGCGTCACTATCTTTATGGTGAGTCTTTCGAGATCTTTTCTGACCATAAGAGCCTCAAGTACTTATTTTCGCAGGCAGAGCTGAATATGAGACAGAGAAGATGGTTAGATCTATTGAAAGATTTTGACTGCGAAATCAAGTATTATCCCGAGAAGTCAAACGCAGTTGCAGATGCGTTGAGTCGAAAGCTGTAGTAGCCCGTACCCTAATTGAGTAATTAAAGGATTAATGCTAATTAAATAGATTGGGTATCGGACGGATCGAAAGCTCCTAAGGCACAATCGGAAGCTCCGAACAGGATCAGAAGCTCCGATGAGCGATCGGAGGCACCGATGGTATTACGTCATCCATGACGTGTGGTTAGATCGGAAGCTCCGATCAGGACCGCAAGCTCCGATCACCCCTATCCGGAGTCAACAAGTGATATTTTGACACGTGGCAGATCAGGATCTTCGGAAGCTCCGATGGCAGGATCGGACGTTCCGATCGAGGTTCGGACGTTCCGATCAAGGATCGGATGTTCCGATCGTTGTCTATAAATAGAAGGCCGAGGCTTCACTTTCATTTGCCAATTCCGAGTGTTTCCCTCTCCTTTCTAGTCTATTCGAGTTGTTCTAGCCTTCCTAGGCTTGACCCGGCGGTCGGCGAGGCGTTCGATAGTCGTAGCGGAGTTGTGCCCATGTTCTGGAGGCATCGACATCAAAGGGCTAACGATGGACGAAGGTATAGCTTTTGCTTCCTATAAATATTTAGGAGTATGCAATAGCTTAGCTAAGGCTTTTAGAGCGCTTTAATGATAGTAGTATCATTTGGCAGTGTAGAGCAGACTATAGGCGTGGACCTAAAGTTGGTAGAGCTTGCACTGTTTTGAGGTACGGAAGTACTGTTCGAGATATCCTGACTGAGTATGCATGTATTATGTGAATGCATGATTTATATGCCATGATATTATGCTGTATTCATTTGCATCTTGTTGTATCTCCTTCGAGATGTTTGTTAGTAGGGTTGCACCCTATCCTGTTAGTGGATGGACTTCCATCGATTTGGATCCGGCATATCCACTGGTATTATGGTATGGGAGCCACCTCCTGAAGCGACGGCACAGCGTGCTACATACCAGGGCCCGGTCTGTCTCTATTATCTGATCCTTGACCTCGAGTTTATAGGGAGTTCACTTTGCATGCATGTATACTCATACTCTCGTACTGAGCGTTTTATGCTCACGTCTCGTACTCTGTGTTTCTGGACATCCTATTCCATGGGGCAGGTTTGCGATTGGACGAGGAGGGTGGATCCACGAGGGGCTAGTCAGTGGTTGGCCAGCTGGAGCTTCGTCTAGGTTTTATTACTATTTTTTGGGTTGATATAGCTATTCGATTTGGTTGTATATTATTTGGATAAATTACAGATTCCTTTACTTGGGATTGTATAACGTTTATGGTTTCCGCAGTTTTATTCTGATATCTATTTAATTAAGTTAATTGCATGCCTAAGTTCTGTTTAGTAGGTGATCCGGGTAAGGGTCACTAAATTTATGGTATCAGAGCATGCAAAAGTATTCTTGGGATTTAGTCTCATCATGAGGTATATTTGTAGATGGAAAATCGTGACGACCGGAGTTCTCATGGTAGTATTGGTGGGCGTTGGGGTGATGCCGACCGGGAGCCTCGTCGGAACGGCGTCATCGTCATCATGACGACGAGCGTTTCACTGTGCGTCGATTCTTAGCTATGGGTCCTAAGCCCTTAGTTGGAGGTGAGTCTCCGGAGGATGAGGAGGACTGGTTAGACCGCATGGAGACGACTTTTCAGACTTTCCAATGCACCGAGGAGCAGAAGATGGAGACCCTTGGCTATCTTCTGGATGGGCGTGCGCGCAGGTGGTGGAGGTTTACTTCTGCACCTTTTGTTGTGGCGAGGGGAGTGGCCACCTGGGCCGAGTTCCGCACAGCTTTCCAAAAGCGGTATTTTCCTCCTGCACTCCGACAGTCGAAGGCAGGCAAGCTTCTGAGTCTGCGACAGGGAGCCATGTTTATTGATGAGTATCAGCAGAGGTTCTTTGATCTCTATCCTATTGCCCCGAGATTGCTGATAGCTCAGAGATGAAGTATAATCTGTTCCTTCAGGGCCTTAACCCTGAGATCCATGACCGTGTGGCGGTTGGCGACGACATGTCCTACGAGGGTTTGGTGAGCCGTTGTCACCAGGCGGAGGACAGCATTCGGCGGAACAGGTCTTTCTCTCAGTCGAGACCTGCTAGTTCTTTGGGTCCCCGTGCCCAATCTTTCAAGAAGTCTGGATCTACTTCTTCTTCCTCTGGTTCTGGAGGTGTTGTCCGTTTCGGTAAGAAGGACAAGTGTGATCACTGTGGGAAGAACCATCCATCCGACAAGTGCCGTAGAGCTTCTGGAGCTTGTTTCCGTTGTGGAGAGACTGGTCATATCCGGAGGGATTGTCCACTGTCTGGGGGAGGCGGTTCTGGTTCTGGTTCAGGATCGGGTTCTCAGGCCACCGTTCAGCAGAGGTCGCAGGGACAGCCTGCTGGGAATTCTCATTTGAGGCCACGAGTTTCTGGCCAGGTGTTTGCCTTGAGGCATGATCAGGCTGTGGAGGAGAATGAGAAAGTCATCGCAGGTACATTTCTGCTTTATGTTATACCTGCTCTTGTACTTATTGACATTGGTGCATCTCATTCCTTCATTTCTGCACGTTTTGTTAAGAGGCATAAATTACCATGCATTGCACTAGACGTAGTGATGTCTGTTTCTACTCCGACGGGTCAATCTGCTTTGGCTAAGCGTCTAGTGATAGGTTGCCCTTTAGAGTTCGAAGGGAACATTCTATTAGCGAATCTCATGGTCCTGGCGATGGACGACTTTGATTGCATTCTGGGAATAGATATGTTAACTACCTATCGAGCTTTAGTGGACTGCTATCAGAGACTAGTACGCTTTCATCCGGAGGGGAGTGAGAGCTGGTTTTTCTATGGTGAGGGAGCGCGACCTCCGATGCCTTTGGTATCAGCTTTGAGAGCCTGTCGAGCTCTAGAGTCTGGCGGGGAAGGCTACCTTATCTATGCAGTTGATTTGTCCGCTGAGAGCATTGGGATAGAGAGCATTCCTGTTGTGGATGAATTTCCAGATGTATTTCCTGATGAGATTCTGGGTTTTCCTCCTGTTAGGGAAGTCGAGTTTGGAATAGAGTTGATGCCGGGTACTTCGCCTATTTCTAGAGCACTGTATCATCTGGCTCCGTCAGAGATGCGTGAGTTGAAGAATCAGCTACAAGATCTTTTGGACAAGGGGTACATCCGTCCTAGTGTATCTCCTTGGGGAGCTCCTGTTCTCTTTGTAAAGAAGAAGGATGGGTCGATGCGGCTGTGCATTGACTATCGGCAGCTGAATCGAGTCACTGTGAAAAACAAGTATCCGTTGCCTCGCATTGATGACTTGTTTGATCAGCTGCAGGGCACGTCAGTTTACTCCAAGATTGACTTGAGATCTGGGTATCATCAGTTGAGAGTCCGTGATCAGGACATAGCCAAGACTGCATTCCGTACTCGCTATGGGCATTACGAGTTTCTAGTAATGCCATTTGGTTTGACTAATGCGCCGGCTATATTCATGGATCTGATGAACCGTGTCTTCAGGGAGTATTTGGAAAAGTTTGTCGTGGTCTTCATTGACGACATCTTGGTGTATTTGCGTAATATGGAAGAGCATGTTTCTCACTTGCGGTTGGTACTACAGACTCTTCGAGATGAGCAGTTGTACGCCAAGCTGAGCAAGTGTGAGTTCTGGATGGATAGAGTGGTCTTTCTTGGCCATATCATATCCAGCGAGGGGATTTCTGTTGATCCAAGCAAGATTGAAGCGGTACTTAATTGGTCGCGTCCAACGACAGTTGCTGAGATCCGTAGTTTTCTGGGTCTAGCAGGGTATTATCGTCGCTTCATTCTGAACTTCTCTCAGCTAGCTCGACCTTTGACGCAGTTTACCCGCAAGGGTGTGGATTTCGAGTGGTCCTCCGAGTGTGAGGAGAATTTCTGTGAGCTTCGACGTCGGTTGACTTCTGCGCCAGTGTTGGCATTACCGTCAGGATCTGGAGGGTATGTGGTATACACGGATGCTTCTCTTCAGGGGTTAGGTTGTGTCCTGACTCAGAATGGGCATGTGATCGCATATGCTTCTAGACAGCTGAAGCTTCATGAGGACAACTATCAAGTCCATGATTTGGAGTTAGCAGCCATTGTGTTCGCTTTGAAAATCTGGCGTCATTATCTGTATGGCGAGAAATTTGAGATCTTCATCGACCATAAGAGTCTCAAGTATTTGTTCACTCAGGCGGAGTTGAACATGAGGCAGAGACGTTGGATGGACTTGCATAAGGACTATGATTGCGAGATTAAGTACCATCCGGAAGCTGCTAATCTCACCGCTGATGCTTTGAGTCGCAAGGTGCGACTATCCGCACTTCAGACTTGTTCGATGTCTAGTGCGATCAGTGAATGTTGTACTTCAGGTTATACCTTAAAGCATAAGAAAGGTATGAAGAGTATCCAGATGTTTGCGATATTATCTGAGCCAGCTTTGTATTCGTGGATCCGAGATGATCAGATGTCTGATTCGAAGACCCAGCGTTTAGCTCGTCTAGCTAACGAGGGTAGCTCGTCTGGATTTCATTATCAGTCAGATGGATTTCTGTGTTTGTCTGGTAGGCTTGTGATTCCGCAGGATGAAAAGTTGCGAGAGGAGATTTTGTCTCAGGAACATCGCACTAAGTTGAGTATTCATCCTGGGAGCAACAAGATTTACAAGGATCTGCGTACTTGTTTCTGGTGGAAGGGAATGAAACGCAGTGTTTATCAGTTTGTTTAGAGATTTTTGGTGTGTCAAAAGGTCAAAGCAGAGCACCGACGACCTAGAGGATTGCTTCACAGTCTGCCTATTCCTGAATGGAAATGGGAGTTTATCACAATGGACTTTGTGACCCATTTGCCAGTATCCCTGAGGAACTGTGATGCTATCTGGGTTGTGGTGGACCGACTCACCAAGTCAGCGCATTTTATTGCCTATAGCCGGGAGTACAATGTGGATCGTATGGCTCGGTTGTACATTCAGGAGATCGTTCGACTTCATGGAGTGCCTGTGAGCATTGTCAGCGATCGGGACCCCAGGTTTACTTCTAGATTTTGGGGGAGTGTTCAGCGTGCGATGGGTACTACTCTCAGTTTGAGTACTGCCTATCATCCGGAGACTGATGGTCAGTCGGAGCGCACTATCCATACTTTGGAGGATATGATTAGAGCGTGCGTCATGGATTTTGGTTCAGCCTGGCAGGATCATTTGCCGTTGATCGAATTCGCGTACAACAACAGCTATCATACTAGTATTAGGATGGCACCTTTTGAGGCGTTGTACGGGTGACGTTGTCGTACTCCACTCTTCTGGGAAGAAGTGGGGGAGAGACAGGCTGAGGGACCAGAGTTTATCCAGAAGGCGATAGACATTGTTGATCAGATCAAGAAACGGATTAAGACTGCACAGGATCGTCAGGCCAGCTATGCTAATATCAAGCGTAGGCCATTGCAGTTCGATGTCGGGGAGAAAGTGTTTCTGAGAGTGTCATCTTTCCGCAAGATTCTCAGATTTGTCCTTAAGGGCAAGTTGTCTCCCAGGTTTATCGGTCCGTTTGAGATCTTGGAGAGCATTGGCGATTTGGCTTATCGACTAGCTTTACCACCGCATCTTTCCAGTATTCACGACGTGTTCCATGTATCTCTGCTGCGATGGTATGTGGCGGATGAATCTCATATTCTGCAGCGGTCTGAGGTTCAGGTGAACAAGGATTTGACCTATGTTGAGAAACCTATTCGTATCCTCGATTATAAGGATAAGGTTTTACGGAACAAAGTCATTCCTTTGGTTTTAGTTCAGTGGCAGCGCCGAGGCACTGAGGAAGCTACTTGGGAGCTTGAGAACAGGATGCGTGAAGACCATCCTGAGTTGTTTTGATTTCATTCTTTAAGTTGTATTCAGTTGCAAACTCTGTAAACGTTTGATTTGAATAAAGAATGTTTCTGATTTCTGTATTGCATTCGGTACTTAAGATCTGATTTCGAGGACGAAATATCTTAAGTGGGGGAGAATGTAGTAGCCCGTACCCTAATTGAGTAATTAAAGGATTAATGCTAATTAAATAGATTGGGTATCGGACGGATCGGAAGCTCCGAAGGCACGATCGGAAGCTCCGATGAGCGATTGGAGGCACCGATGGTATTACGTCATCCATGACGTGTGGTTAGATCGGATGCTCCGATCAGGACCGGAAGCTCCGATCACCCCTATCCGCAGTCAACAAGTGATATTTTGACACGTGGTAGATCAGGATCTTCGGAAGCTCCGATGGCAGGATCGGACGTTCCGATCGAGGTTCGGACATTCCGATCAAGGATCGGAAGTTCCGATCGTTGTCTATAAATAGAAGGCCGAGGCTTCACTTTCATTTGCCAATTCCGAGTGTTTCCCTCTCCTTTCTAGTCTATTCGAGTTGTTCTAGCCTTCCTAGGCTTGACCCGGCGGTCGGCGAGGCGTTTGGTAGTCGTAGCGGAGTTGTGCCCAAGTTCTGGAGGCATCGACATCAAAGGGCTAACGACGGACGGAGGTATAGCTTTTGCTTCCTATAAATATTTAGGAGTATGCAATAGCTTAGCTAAGGCTTTTAGAGCGCTTTAATGATAGTAGTATCATTTGGCAGTGTAGATCAGACTATAGGCGTGGACTTAGAGTTGGTAGAGCTTGCACTGTTTTGAGGTACGGAAATACTGTTTGAGATATCCTGACTGAGTATGCATGTATTATGTGACTGCATGATTTATATGCCATGATATTATGTTGCATTCATTTGCATCTTGCTGTATCTCCTTCGAGATGTCTATTAGTAGGGTTGTACCCTATCCTGTTAGTGGATGGACTTCCATCGATTTGGGTCCGGCATATCCACTGGTATTATGGTATGGGAGCCACCTCCTGAAGCGATGGCACAGCGTGCTACATACCAGGGCCCGGTCTGTCTCTATTATCTGATCCTTGACCTCGAGTTTATAGGGAGTTCACTTTGCATGCATGTATACTCATACTCTCGTACTGAGCGTTTTATGCTCATGTCTCGTACTCTGTGTTTTTGGACACCCTATTCCATGGGGCAGGTTTGCGATTGGACGAGGAGGGTGGATCCAGGAGAGGCTAGTCAGTGGTTGGCCAGCTGGAGCTTCGTCTAGGTTTTATTACTATTGTTTGGGTTGATACAGCTATTCGATTTGGTTGTATATTATTTGGATAAATTACAGATTTCTTTACTTGGGATTGTATAACGTTTATGGTTTCCGCAGTTTTATTCTGATATCTGTTTAATTAAGTTAATTGCAGGCCTAAGTTCTGTTTAGTAGGTGATCCGGGTAAGGGTCACTACAAAAGCTGTGTTCTTTATCTCTTTCTACTATCGGTGTTTCTCAGTTGATTGATGATTGTTGCACTTCTGGTTTAGAGTTTGAAACATATAGGGAGACTATCAGAGTGTTTTCTATTCAAGCCGAACCGGAGTTGTTTGTTGCAATCAGAGAAGCACAGAATTCTTAGCCGAGCATTCAGGTTTCAGTAGAGAAAGTCAAATCTGGGCATCAGTCTGAATTCCAGGTTAGAGATGACGTCTTGTTTGTGAATAACCGTCTTGTTGTGCCAGATATTGCGGATTTGAGACAGCGTATTCTCCGAGAGGCTCATTGCAGTCGGTTCAGTATTCATCCTGGAGGTCGTAAGATGTACAACGATCTGAAGAGTCAGTTCTGGTGGAAGAGAATGAAGAGCAACGTAGCGAATTTTGTATCTCGGTGTTTGAACTGCCAGCAAGTAAAAGCAGAGCGGAAGCGACCAGGAGGTCTTTTGCACAGCCTATCTGTTCCTGAATGGAAATGGGATCACATTTCTATGGATTTTGTCACGAAGCTACCATGATCCGTTCGAGGATGCGATGCTATTTGGGTAGTGATCGACCGATTGACGAAGTCTGCTTGTTTTATTCCGTACAGGATGACGTATCGTCATGATCAGATGGCTGAGTTGTATGTTAGCAATGTTGTGAGATTGCATGGTGTGCCGAAGTCGATCGTTTCAGATAGAGATCCTAGATTCACTTCGCACTTCTGGCATAGTCTTCAGGAGGCACTTGGTACTCGATTGCATCTAAGTACAGCTTATCATCCTCAGACAGATGGACAGTCAGAGCGGACTATCCAGACATTAGAGGATATGCTGCGAGCGGTGGTGCTAGACTTTGGCACTAGTTGGCAGGATTTCTTGCCTCTTGTCGAGTTTTCTTACAACAACAGCTTCCAAGCGAGTATCGGTACGGCGCCTTTTGAGGCTTTGTACGGCAAGAAGTGCCGATCTCCGATGTTTTGGGATGATTTGTCCGAGTCACCAGATTTGGGTCCGGAAATGCTTCGAGATATGGCAGAGCAGGTTAAGATCATTCAGACCAGAATGAAGTCAGCTCAAGATAGACAGGCGAAGTATGCGAATGTCAGACGTAGACCTCTGAGTTTCGAGCAGGGAGACCGTGTTTTTCTTAAGATTTATCCATTCAGAGGCACTGTCAGATTCGGTAAGAGAGGGAAGTTTTCTCCGAGATTCATCGGTCCGTACGAGATTCTCGAGAAGATAGGCGATCTTGCCTACAGACTTGCACTTCCTCCATCTTTACCTGGTATTCACGATGTTTTTCACGTCTCTATGCTGCGAAAGTATCATCCAGATCCTTCTCATATCCTTCAGCCTGACGAAGCCGAGTTAGAAGAGACTCTGAGCTACTTTGAGCGACCGATTCAGATCCTTGATCGGAAGGAGAAGCAACTCAGAACCAAGTTGATTCCGTTAGTGAAAGTGCAGTGGAGCCGTCATGGAGTCGAGGAAGCGACTTGGGAGACAGAGTCTGACATGAGACAGCGTTTTCCAGAGTTATTCGGATGACGTGAGTTCTTCTTACTGTCTTTAGTTTTTTATTCTATCTTATGAGTTGTGGTTCTCGTTGATTTCGAGGACGAAATCTTTTCTTAGTGGGGGAGAATTGTAACGCCCCATTTTTATCTTAAATGAGTTTATTTGAGTTAATCAGAGATTACAGAGTTCTCGAGCCGGTTTGATTTTGATCAGGGTCCTTTTTGCAAATTTTGGAAATTTCAGGGACTAAAACACAAATATTGATTTTTATATATTATCTACACTTAGAATTGATTGGGTAAAGCTTTCATCTTCCTCTCCAAAACCGTGAGCCTCCATTGAAACGCCCCTTTTGAGTTTTGAGCTTTCATATTTTCTTCCGAGCTCGATCCGGCCGTTGGAATTTATTTCTGAAGGCAGTTTAGCGATCACTGCAGCGAGAACTTTGTTCTATCATAAGTTTTTCTACGATCAGATACATTCTAGTTTTTGGATGTTGTTAGAATCATTCTAGATTCGAGTTGTTCTCTACAGTGTTCTGATCGTTTATTATCTGTCGGTTTTGAAATAGAGCGACGTTCGGAATTGTTATGATTTTTGGAAGCCATTTTCGAAAGTTTGAGTTTTGAGATTTGTTGGGATTGCCTTGTTGTTGTGGTATTAGCATTGTTATGAGATTATATCGCTATTGAACTGCTGTCTGCGTTGTCGGTTTGTTCAGTTATAGCCGTTATGCCGCCGGTTTGAGTTTTAGAGATTTGAACCATTTTTGGGTTGTTGGACTTTTGCTTGAGTTGAACGTTGTTGTTGATCACTTTTGTCTCCGTACAAATTCGTTTGGAGTTTGTGAAGCCAGTGTTAATCAGCCTTTTGATCGTCAAGAGATTGGACGAAGAACGGTAAAGAGATTCGCCTTGAACCGTTGTTGTTTTTTAGATTGTATAGCTTTTGATACAATCTTTTGTTGTAGCTTAGCCAGAGTTGGAGCTACTGCATTGAAAGGTAAAAGCAGTCATCGTAGCGGGATAGCATACTCGGGACTGTTGGTTCTCGAGTTTCCCTTTTTAAATCACATATTGCATCGATACTTGTTCTAGCATGTGGAACTTGTATTTGGTTGATTGATTGAGTTTTGTTATGTGGCTTATGTTTATGTTTCTGTTATGCATTCATCTTGAGCCTACTTTGATTTCAGCGGGCAGAACCGCCCTTTTTGTTTAGACGTTTGGGAACTATGATTGAGTGGCCTAGGTTGTAGTATTTCGCCTAGTTTTAGCATACTCATTATGGTTGCTCAAAGTGTAGAGGAGTGAGATACGTGGCACCACCTCGATTGGGAGAGTCGGTGAGTCGTTACGTGATCTCATCCTCGGGATCCCAAAAGCAGAGCAGTACTCCCTTGTTTATCAGAATTGATATCCTGGTTTTAAAGACATGCATATCATTAGCATCGACTTGAATATGTTGTTTGATAGCATGTTGTGTATTCATTACTTGTTATGTTGTTTTTACTGGGAATGTCATTCTCACCGGTTTGTCCGACTGTTGCTTAGTTTTGTATGTGTACTTGACAACAGGTGGGGCATGACCAAGTCAGCGAAGGCCTGGTTAGAAACAAGAGGGAGAGCTAGTAGTGAGACTCGGTTTAGAAGTCATGTCAGCATGTCTACCTAGTTGTATTTGAACATGTTTAGATATCGAACTTCGTTATGTTATTGTATTGTTTATGCGAGCTGTGTTGAAAGTTTGTCGTTACAAATCCAATACTTTTGAGCGGTTGTGTAACCCTAGAATTTCATGTATTAGTTGGAGAACTTGTGATTGTAATGCATGATAAAATGTTGTTGGTTTTGGACCCAAGTTCTAGCATGATTTCTGCTGTTTTTGCTCTGTTTCTATCACCGCTCGATCCGCAAGATCTTGCGGATCGAGCGAGGGCAATCTGTTCTGTCCTCTGTTTCAAATTTTTGGTGGCTCGCTCGATCTGCAAGATATTGCGGATCGAGCGAGGGCTGAGTTTTTTGGGCAGTAACTTTGGAAAATTTGCTCGCTCGATCCGCAAGATCATGCGGATCGAGCGAGGCACTGTTTCAAAAAAAAAAAAAATCTTATTGCTTTTAACCTCTGGTTATTGTATGCCTTATTGTTGTTTAATACCGAGATTAGTTGTTTGGAATCGAGGTCTCACACTCTGGTAAAACTTGTATTTACACTTTTCGTGCGAAGCAAGAAAATTTTCTTACATTGTCTCTTGTTAATAAGATTTGGAACGAGCCATTTTCTTAATAGACACTATAAGTGAATCCTGCAGAGAGAAAAAAGGGTAGTCGCCCCCTTAAAAAGGATAAATTCTTAAATTTTAGGCGTACCATCTTCAAAATTTTAAACTTTCACGCTCTGAATATATATTTAATCACAGTAGCTCAACGAATATGTGATGCATTTAATTTTGTCCTTGGTCAGATCTTAAAATGTTGTGAATTATTTTACAGGTCCTATGTCATGCACTTTTCTATCCATTTAAGCTATAACTCATTTTTCAAAGGGAAGTAGATGCGAAGTTGGTTTTAGTCAAGCCCATTTGCATGGACCTGATGGCACTGCACGTGATAGTTTCTAATGGTGAATTTTCCGGGGGAAGAATATTGACCGCTTAATTCGGTTATCTAGCAAGTGCACTAGGTCAAATAATAGTAAAGTGGACAGAGAGTCAAAGTATCGATCCCACAGGGACTGTAGTCAATTCTCAAGATTAAATTATTTTACTTAATTTAGACAAAAATAATAAAGAAGGATGCAACGAATTAAATAAAAAAATTTAATTTCTAAAAATAATAAGAATTAAAATAACTAAAACATAAATATAATTAAAATGAAACAACCAAGACACACGCAGGTACCGAAAAAATCATGTGACATATAGCCGATTCTGGACTCAGATTTAATATTAAATTACGATTAATTCTCCTAACTTGTTCAAAGATCTATTTCTAGAACAATCAAACCTATTCAAATATTGACGGATTAATTTTTCGTAATTCTAATCAAATTCAGATGCATGAAGAACTGTGAGAATTCAGTTTTCTCCTATAACCGCACATTGAAACCGAATACTATTTCTATTCGGTTTTACCATATGTCAATTATTAGAGTGATCAAAATCAATTCCTCATCTGGCGACTTAGAATCTATTAACATACAAGAAAACAATTGGCCAGATCATTCACAATACAAATATAAATCTAACAATCAATAATATAAAATCAAATCTAAAAAATCACAAACAAACATACAAGTTTTCTACATATATTTGGTCGGCCCAATCACGTGGCCTTGGTTGAAGAAAATCTACTCAATAATAAAAAACAATAATTCAAAATTAAAAAGAAGAAAAGAAAAGAGAAATCTTTTCTCCCAAGCCTGTAGCCACCTCTCTTGTGCTCTGCACGTTCTATCCGTTGTGTTCCCCCATTCTATGTGTCTTTTAACTTCTATTTATATGGCGTGAAAAGCCCACAAAATAAAGCCCGCAAAATAAGAGTTTTTATTTTTGGAAATTCTAATATTTTTTCCTGATCGTGATCTCTCGCTCGAGCGGCAAGAAGTAGCCGCTCGAGTGAGGAAAATTCTGTTCCGTTAATTTTATTTTCCCATTTTTCTCGCTCGAGCGCGTAAACATGCCCTCGAGCGACACCTTCTGGATTCTTGCTTTCTTTTACGCACAACATATGGCGCAGAAGTGCATCATCTCCCGCAATTGCGTGTCTCAATAGCGCAGTAGCGCTTTTCTTGTTCCAATAGCGCAGCTGCGCTGCTTATTAGCGCAACAACGCTTTGTTACTTTCTCTCGTTTTGCGCAAAAGCACAGCAAGGTGGGCAAAAGTGCCGTTCTTCATCAAGTTTCACGTAATGCGCAGCTACGCAGATTTCTTCACGCAGAAACGTGGCTTTCCTCTTCTCTTGTTCCATTCTTCTTTCTTTCTTTTCTTGTCCGCATCTGCTCGATCTTTCATCTCCAAAGCGCAGCTTCTCTATTTCACCAAAAATAACGAGTTTCCGTCATTTTCTTTAAATACACCAAGGGTAATGATGTGAAGATAAAATGCACAAAAACACAAATGAAATAACATGAACGCATGCAAAATAGACATAAAAATAACACAAAATAATGCACACAACATGTACTTATCAACACCCACATACTTAAATCATCTTGATCGCACTCGAGCAAGACATGCAAAAACAATATGCAAATAAAAACATAAGCAAGGATGAATCATGGACTTGCACAACCTCAGAGAAGTTCAAACACAAAAAAAAATAACACATGCTCTCGATTTTCCATAATACACCATCAGTCAGGCGTGAATGTGTGTGTGTGTGCCATATTATTCCAGTTACATGATACTTCAAAAGAATCCATTCTACGATTTCTTAGCGACCTGTGACATATCAGTGCAAATTTCTCAATCAACTGTCTCTTCCTCCCAACAGCCTCTAGCACAAACATACCTCCCTTGAGAATAATTACGCACCGCAGGATTTTGCACCCAATATTTTTATGCCCCAATAATTACCCACAAACTTAGCTATAACTTTGATAGGATTAGAATTTCAATCCCCTCATCTATAACCCGGATGGATCTACAATCCCATTGAACCCAAATACTTGGCCATGGAAAGTGATTAGAATTTCAATCACTTTCCAAGCCGGGATGAAATTGTTATTAATTTTAAAAAATTCATGTTGTTTTTAAGAGAACACCCCCATTTTATCCGCATAATTAGCCATAGACAAGGTAATTAGGATTTCAATTCCTAGTCCACAACCCGGATGGAGGTGTTATTTTTCAAAAATTTTCTTTGCAACCCCATTTAGCCCGCATACTTAGTCAAGAACAAGGTAATTAGGATTTAATTCCTCGTTCATGACCCGGATGGAGTTGGTTTTTCATAAATTTTGTGCCATTTTTCTTGTTTTCAAAAAAAATTTAGGTGCGCCCAAGATCATAAGTGTAATGCTAGACAATCATTGAAACTCAAAAAACACAATCAAGATCAACAACACCTATTGCCGTGCAATGGTCAAACAGACACGAACATCATCAATTATATCGCTACACTTCACTGGTCTAACATACGTGCTTAAAATTATTCACTACTCAACCTAAGGTTTCTCATGTCCAATCAAGAGCAAAAATTTTCAAAAAAATAATTTTTTCACATCAACTTCATCATCATAGGCTATCAATCATCATCCTTCTCATGCAAGACAAACACTAAAATGACAAAGATACAAACAGACATGAACGAACTATATGCAACAAAACACAAAACAATAAAATAAACTAGAATACCCCTCATACTTATCCAAAACATTGCCCTCAATGCTACAGAAACAATGAACAATACGCAGAAACAAACAAACACATGCAACATGAACAAAACACAATGAAAACAAAAATAACACTCCCCTGGTCATAAGAATCCTCTTCATCTTTCTCCTCGGCATCATCTTTTGGGATGACAGTAGCAGACTGGGTATATCAGTCAGGCACGACAAACTTGAATGAGAAATAAGAAAAAATAAAATAAAGATAAAAATAAAACTAAGCAAAAAGAAACTAAAAAGCAAGGTAAAGAACAATGGGTTGCCTCCCAGTCAGCGCTAAAGTTATAGTCTATCGCCCGACTATGCGGAAGCAACCATCAAAGAGCAGCTCCCGCCCATAATAAAAATCATACGATTCTACGTATGTGTCTTGACTGTGTACTCCCTCAAGCTTGGCGTGATATTGACTTTGTACGCTCGTCGGTCCAACAAAACTCGACATAAATTTATTATTTTGGAAGGAGACTTCGAATCTAGGCTGAAGCTCATAGAGGATGTAACATTTTGGAGTCGGTGTCAATGGCAAGAATGGATCTTCAAGTGATGCACATGGAAAGACCATTGACGAATTCAAGTCTTCCGCCTTGAATATTTCTTCCTCCTCAACTGTCACTTTTGGCTCCTCTTCGATTGAAAATTCTGCGCATAATAGTTCTTCATGCTCTGGCTCAATTACATCATTCTCTTGGAAGATCTCAAAAATTGGTTCTCTAAGAAGCGCAATCTATTCATCCAAAAGACTCAACACTACAAGAAAAATGCAAAAAAAAAAAAACAACGGATTTTATCTGTTGTCGTAGGGAGTGAAAAACTGTTGTAATTGATGGTGTTGTCAAAACTGCGCCCCTAAGACAACGGGTAAAATCCGTTGTCGTTGATAAAAATCTGTTGTTTTTGAGAGAAACGACAATGGATTTTATCCATTGTCGTAGGGGCGTGCTATTTACAACACCATCAGCTACAACAGTTTTAAACCCTCTACGACAACAGATAAAATTCGTTGTCTGTTTTTATATAAAAAACAAAAAAAATAAATATTTTTATATAAATTTTAATATTATAAATAAACCAAAATTTAAAATTTCATAAAAAAAATTTAATATAAAATTTTTTAGTATTACAAATCACTCGAAATTAAAATTCTAATTCAATGCACACTACAAAAAAATATCGACAGGGTGGTTCGACCCTTTGCATCCTTGATCGTGTAATTAGCTCTAGCTCACATCAAGTACTCTTCTATATTCGGTTTATCACCCTCTGAAGCAGACATCAATAACAAAAGTTAAATAAACTTGAAAAACAAAGTCTACCAGTTATCATTTTCACATTCACTCAATGATCCAATGCCTGTACCAGGACAATTAATGAATCCATTAGTGAGTTAGTTCTCTCTCTCGTAGTGGGTAGACATACATGTAAGGAAGAGGCAAACTACCTGCATATCCGAAGTCCACAAAGTGAGGTTGTCCCGAAGAAGCTGCATTATCAAAGTTCTATCCTTGTATGACTCCTCTCCAAGTGTGTCCAACTCACTCACCAATAGCATCATCAAAATCCTTCAAGAAACAAGCAAGAATCACCCAATACCACAATCATCAGAAAAACACGCAAAATAAAACTCTTTAGATGTGGAGATTTACAAATGTAAACTGATATTAATCATTTATGCTTACATTTATGCTAACAAATCTTTTGTTTCTTGGTTACTAAATAGTTCATTAAATGAATATGGGATGAACTACTGGCATACCTGTTTTGCAAGAGTACAAGCATTTTCAGGAGAATTCAAAATTTAGTGACCCTGCATGGAATCACCTACTAACTGGCAACTAATAGCATGCATTAAAATTAATACAACAATATAAGAAACAGAGTAAAACGTGCGGAAACATAATCCATAATTTACATATCAGCTCAGTAAATAATTCAGGCTTAATACTGTAGTGATACAACTAAATCGAAAACTTAAACAGTAAACATTATATAGCTATATCGAATCCTGTTGTATAATAAAATCCTCAAGGCTCCTGCTCCCTATTCCTGCCTTGAACTACCAGCTCTGTCCATCCTGCGACCTGCCCCATGGAATAGGGTGTCCAAGATAACAACTAGGACGTGAGCGCTAACGCCCAGTACATAGACATGAGTACACGTAAATATATGATGCATGCAACATGATGACTGATACAGGGTCATCTGAAAAGTCATGCTCAGAACCGGCGCCACATGAGTGCTGCCACCGCACGGATCAACCTCTGGGTGCAACCACACTCGTCTAGTACACCAGAGTAGACAGACATAAATGCCCCCGCCGTCGCGGTACTCTCAGTGACAGACTATCGAGTATAGAGCTGAGTGGCTCTATAATCAGGTATAACAAGGTATAGGCTCAACGTGTATATGCACATGACATATGAATATAGAAAGCGGTAAATCATATCTCATGCCATATAATAATGCCAAATAAATGCAACATATAAACATGTATACTCGCTGGCAATCTCAGTCAATGTGTACGTACCTCTAGGCTACTTCAAGTATAGTAGGATCCTAGGTTCCAAGCCTATATTCAAAAGTTCACTTTATCACTACATAAATTCTATAAGCCTTAACTAAGCTAATAAGTACTCCCAAAACTTAAACAGATTCCCGTCCAGAACCTCTATTATAACCGATAGGGCCCTCAAGTGTATATCTCACACTATATAACTGAAGAAAAAAACTCGGAAATTCGTAATTAGAAATGAATCTGAGAAGTCCTATTTATAGGCAAAATTCCCGGCCAGGATCGGAACTTCCGATTTCGGGATCGGAGCTTCTGATCTAGCTCATTGCATGCATGTGTGACACGTCGGGATCGGAACTTCCGATCGGGCGATCGGAGCTTCCGATCTGCTCTACGTTCAACACTTGTCAAAACTCGCGGCTGCGTCATCGGACAAAGCTGGCAGCTGGAGATCGGAACTTCCGTTCCAGGATCGGAGCTTCCGATCTCTGTGCTTCCGATGAGCTTCCGAAGTGGCTAGGATCGGAACTTCCGATCTGGGTTCGGAGCTTCCGATCCGGCCCAAAGTCAAAAGCCCATATTCTCCTCCGAATTCCAATAATACTTCGAAATTGATTAATTACCAACCCTTAATCATGTTTAACATATTATTATCTTAAAATGGTCTCTGGGTTACTAAATTCTCCCCACCTTTAGATATTTCGTCCGCGAAATAACATCTAAAAACAAATTAAGATAACAATATGAAACATCAAACCATGTTTTATTACAACAACTGTAATTACATCTTACATGGTAAATCAAAAGTACAAAGCAAACAACTCAGGATATTCCGCTTGCATATGACTTTCAGTTTCCCAAGTTGCTTCTTTAACGCCTCGGCGCTGCCACTGTACCATCACAAGTGGTATAGTCTTGTTCTGAAGAACTTTCTCCTTCTTGTCTAGGATACGGATTGGTCGTTCAACAAAAGACAGATCTGGCTCTAGCTGAATATCAGTAGACTGAATCACATGAGATTCATCAGCTATATACTGTCGAAGTAACGACACATGAAAAACATTATGTATAATGGAAAGATTTGGCGGTAAAGCCAAACGATATGCAACATCTCCGATCTTCTCCAGTATCTGGAAAGGCCCAATGAAACGAGGAGACAACTTGCCTTTCACGCCGAATCTCATCACCTTCCTAAAAGGTGATACTCGAAGGAACACATATTCACCAGGCTCAAACTGAAGTGGCCTGCGGTGAATATTAGCATAACTGGCTTGTCTATCTTGAGCAACTTTGATCCTATGCTTGATCAAATCTACCTTGTCTACAATCTGCTGCACCAATTCAGGACCCTCGACTTGTCGTTCCCCGACTTCATCCCAGAATAACGGAGTACGACACCGTCGACCGTACAATGCCTCGAAAGGTGCCATATCAATACTACGATGATAACTGTTATTGTAGGCAAATTCGATCAAAGGTAACTGATCCTGCCAAGATAAGCCAAAATCCATGACAGAAGAACGTAGCATATCCTCCAGCGTACGAATCGTCCGCTCTGACTGCCCATCAGTCTCCGGATGATATACAGTTCTCAAACTCAGAGTGGTACCCAATGCCTCCTGAAAACTACCCCAAAATCGTGAGGTAAATCACAGGTCTCTATCACTGACTATGCTCACTGGAATCCCATGTAATCGCACTATCTCCTGGATATATAAGCGTGCCATGCGATCATAAGAATACTCCCGGTTATAAGGAATAAAGTGTGCTGATTTCGTCAAACGGTCAACAACAACCCAGATAGCATCACACTGACGTGACGTCATAGGCAAGTGGGTAACAAAGTCCATAGTCACATGCTCCCACTTCCATTCGGGAATCTCAAGATTCTGCAGTAATCCACCTGGTCGTTGATGTTCAGCCTTGACCCGTTGACAAACCAAACATCTCGAAACAAATTGATACACACTCCTCTTCATCCCTTTTCACCAGAATCTAGTTCGCAAATCCTTATACATTTTCATGCTTCCAGGATGGACTGATAATCGACTCCTGTGAGCTTGAGAAAGAATATCGTTCCTGAGCTCCACATCATTAGGTACAACCACTCGATTAGATAGACACAATAAACCATCTGCCTGAAAATGGAATCTAGATGTATTAATTCCATTGGCTAGACGTGCCAAATGCTGAGTCTTAATATCAGATATCTGAGCATCTCTGATCCGATAATACAATGCTGGCTCAGATAGAATAGTATACAATCGAATCCCATTCCTCCCTTTCTTGTGCTTGAGCGTAAAACTCAATGAACAACACTCTTGAATAATATGAGATATTTCACTAGTCCGAAGTGCAGAACGTCTCACCTGCCGACTCAAGGTATCAGCAGTAAGATTAACAGAACCTGGATGATATTTGATTTCACAATCATAATCTTTCAAAAGATCCATCCAGCGTCTCTGTCGCATATTCAACTCCGCCTGAGTGAATAAATACTTCAAACTCTTGTGATCCGTAAATATCTCAAATTTCTCGCCAAAAAGATAATGCCTCCAAATCTTGAGTGCAAATACTGAAAGAGTGGGTGCCCGGTGAGCCAACTTGTGGCTAAGGGCTTTGATGACTCTATGTATAAACAATCTTTTGTTTAATATAATTTACACTTTTATAATGGCGTTTACTTTATCTTTTATCATATTATTATGTTGTGACATACTATAAGATGTTTAGATGAAGACCTTGAATATACTATAGTGTATGTAAGATGTGGTGGCACATGGGGATGTCTATCATGAAACACATCTTATAGTCACTGTATATTCTAAACAGTTCCTAGTCGATTGAGCCGTCCGTTAATAAGGATAAGGATCGCTCGAGATTGAGACTAGCATTTGCGATGCCGTGTACCACGTTTCATTGGTATGGAACATAGAGATGTTCAAAGCATGCAAATGGATATTCATACGATGAATGATCGAACTACCCTATTCGGACTTTCCAAGTGGTTATCACTTATCGAGTGGATAAAGTCCGCGGTTTTGGTTGTACACCATTAGTCCTTACTACTTGAAATATCATTGAGACTCTATATGCTAGTACTGTACTTTGACTCGTTTACCGACTCTATTGGGGTCATCAGGTGTCGGGATTGGGTGCAGTTACGACACATATAGGAGTCGATGCTTTGTTGTCAAGGATTCACCACATACTTGCTAGTGTGGATATCCTATGCAATCTGAGGAGATATTAGTGTGACAAATCTCTGGCCAGAGTACATGATGTGTTTTAAGAAATGGTTTCTTAGTAGCACATGCGATGTCACTATTTGATCTTCAAGATGCATTGCATAGTTATCTAATCTCGAACGAATCTCGATTTACCAATGGTTGTTGATTCGATCGGGATATATGGATGAAGGGACCGTATTGTACGCTAACCAAAATCTATTGGTTCTTGCAGGCACTATCAGTGATACCTAGGGAATCATGGGGCGATGTTGCTAGGCGCTCTTACCATGATTCGATGGGCAAGTCGGAAATTTTTGTTTCGAGTCACAAGGAGTTGTGAGCTCATGGCTAGCTGTATCCCTGAACCATTGAGGGTCACACAAGTAATGGATTTTTTAATCCCCGTTGAGATAGTTAAATTTAAAGAGTTAAATTTAATGGACAAAGAAGTAGGACTTCTTATATCAGAGTAGAGGAGTAAGATTTCCTAAAATGACATAGGGATGGGCATTTTTTTGGAAATCACTGAATTCGGATTCAGAAAATTTATCTTGACTTTAAAAGGTGCACAAATGGTTTCTGTGCACATTGGTGAAATCGGTTTATCAATCGGAGTCATGATGAATTTTATATTAATTTCTGAACATGCGGGCTTTGCTTGTCAGGCTTGAACTTATGACTAATGGGCCCTAAGCTGTTAGCAGCCCACATTATAAATAAGTTATTGCAGTACAGAAATTAGACAACAGAGGTCACAAAATATTTTCGAAAACCCTGGCTTTTTTAACAGTGGCCGCCGCCCCCTCCCTCTCTGTTCTGAAAATTCCAGCCTGTGAATTTTGTATTTGCAGTCTGGTTTAACGGATCAAATTCGTTAATTCTCTTCGTAGAAACTTCTGATAGATTTTCTAGTGCAATCTATCAGAGGGATTAAATTTCCGTTCGTGGACCTGATTGAAGAATTGTTCGTCCATCAGTTCCTGGGATATACAACAAGAGCAGAGTAAACTGTTGGTGTCCATAATCTCGTTTCGAGATTGGAGGTAAAAATTTAATTGTGATTTAATTTTTACACGCACAATTTAATCGTAAAGTTTTGATACCCATTATGGAATCGTTCCATATAAAATTTTTAAACTTCCGCTGCACCGGGTATCAATTCTGATTGATCTGATCACCATTTTCCAACATTGGTATCAGAGCCAGGTTGCTCAGATCAAGCGATTAAATTAATCGGTTGTACAAAAATTTTTAAGCCTCGTTTTTTTGAAACAAAATAAATTTTTTTAAAATAAAATTAAATTTTTCGACGGGAAAAACACGGGCAGCGATTGGATCGCTGCCCGGGGGGCAGCGAAGGCCTGCCCGACCCGAGCCCCTTTTGGGGCGCGGGCTGCCCGGGATCGTCCCGGGCGGCCCGGGAAAATTTATTTTTAATTTTTTAATTAAAATTTTAATATGTTAAAATTCTATTTTTGGTCCGATCGAAAATTGTTTTTGATTGGTCCACGAGGCGTCGGATCGAATTGTTCGAGTCCGAAAATTTTAAAATTGATTTTTGGATAAATTTGAATTTTTGGAAAATTTATAGATTTTATCCGTTAAATCAGATTTTACGAAATTAATTATTTTTGGTACAATTGATGATAAGATATGATCTTATGGAAATATTGAGTAAAATATGATTTTATGTATAAAATTGGATTTTATATGTAAAATATGATTTTATTTGATAAAAAGATAAAATATGATTTTGTATGTAAAATAAGATTTTATATATGGAATATGATTTTATCCTTTTAATTTAAATTGCCATTGCATGTTATCCAATAAATTAATTTTGAATTAAATATTATTGGATAAGGATGATCGATTGTCATGACCAATTTTGTAGGTGTATGTTAGGAATTTACATTTTTTTTTATTGTTGTTGGATTTATTAATGGGCCTGGTTTATGGCCCAATATGAATTGTCATATGTAATAAAAGTGGGCCTGGTTTATGGCTCGTTCCCACCCCTTAAAATGTATCCCCTACTTGTCATAGTTATTTATTGTAAATACATTAGACGAAGTGGGAGATGAAGATTTGAAGATGGAGGTGGGCCCAGCAGACAATAAAGACAGAAGAAATGTAAATTGGAAGCTCAATGTAATAGGATTGCATTGCATACCTGCATATTACCTAGGATTGGACTTAGACTCGTGATTGGCAACCACGGGTCGATTAGAAATGGAATCGATCATCCTATATAATATATGATATTATCGTTGTATGCATGTTTTAGACTAAATTGTATGAATCCCGCAAGCATACAAATTATAAATGATGAGACAAATTTTCAAAATTAAAATCCCTCATTTTAAATATGATTTAAAATTGATATCAAGATAAATAAAGGAAATTTAAATATTGTTTAAATGTTCCTACCTTCCATCAACGATCAATGTATGAGATGATACCCACGGATACGGTCCGGCTCATATTATTGGGGGGGGCCGTTTGTTGGAAAGCTGTACATTGGATCGACAAATGTTGTAAGTTGGGTGGAACTCCCATGGGATCGGCTCATATTATTGGGGGATCCACATGGCGACCGTCCATCACAACTTAATATTGATGGGTCATCTTGACATGTCACAATAAACGGCGTCATATTATTGGGCCCTTATTGGACATGAGGTAAAAACGTGGAGGTTGCTTTGGAAGCAATTGGGCTCTACCTTTTGAAAATTATGGTTGGCTGATATTATTCGGGACCATAGTTTGTCAATTGGACTCCATGTTCCCACTAAGGAAAACAGTTTCCCGTTTTCACTAGAGGGTAGTGAAATCGTTAAAATAGTGGGAGAGAGATTCATAAAATAAATTTCGCCTATTTTATGTCTTAGTAAATTAATTAAACAATCACTGATAATTGTCTGTTTCTTTTCAGTATTTCATAAAGATGAATTCGCGCAATCCACTATTCTCTATTCTCGAAAAAAATAAACTGACTGGCGCAAACTATACGGAATGGTTCCGTAAGTTGAAGATTGTCTTGACCTCGGAGAAGATGCTCTACGTGTTAGAAAAATCTCCTCCGAAGGAAGCACCAGCTGACATAAGTCCGGAAGAGTTGGCCAAACTTGATACATGGTGGGACCATGATATCAAGGCCAAATGCTATATGCAAGCCTCGATGTCTGATGAACTCCAGAGGCGATTTGAGGACACCGTGAATGCTGCTGACATTCACGTACAACTCAAGGAACTTTTTGAGGCTCAATCGAGAGCTGAAAGGTTCGCTATTGTAAAAGAGCTAATGACATGTCGCATGAGTGAAGGGACTTCGGTCCGTGATCATGGGGTACGAGTGATTTGGCTCATTCAGAAGTTGGTAATGCTTGATTTGGTGTTGGAGCATGAACTCAACGTGGACTTATTACTTCTCTCTCTTCCTTCATCATTTGATGGTTTTGTGATGAATTTCAATATGAACAAGATAGAGGCCTCCCTTGAAGAGATGGTCAATATGCTTGTAACATATGAAGCCACTTTAAAGAAGGATAAACCGGTTCTCTTGGTGGGCTCCTCTTGAAAGAGTAGGTACCCGGTGAGCCAACTTGTGGCTAAGTGCTTTGATGACTCTTTGTATAAACAATCTTTTGTTTAATATAATTTACACTTTTATTAATGGCAATGACTTTATCTTTCTTCATATTGTTATATTGTGATATACTATTGTTGTTTTGATAAAGACCTTGAATATTCTATAGTGTATGTAAGATGTGGTAGAACATGGAGATGTCTATCATGAAACACATCTTATAGTCACTGTGTGTTCTAAACTGTTCCTAGTCGATTGAGCCGTCCGATAATAAGGATAAGGATCGCTCGAGTTTGAGACTAGCATTTGCGATGCAGAGTACCATGTTTCATTGGTAAGGAACATAGAGATGTTCGAAGCATGCAAATGGATATTCATACGATGAATGATCGAACTACCCTATTCGGACTTTTCAAGTGGTTATCACTTATCGAGTGGATAAAGTCCGCGGTTTTGGTTGTACACCATTAGTCCTTACTACTTGAAACATCATTGAGACTCTATATTCTAGTACTGTGCTTTGACTCGTTTACCGACTCTATTGGGGTCATCAGGTGTCGGGATTGGGTACAGTTACAACACATATAGGATTCGATGCTTTGTTGTCAAGGATTCACCACATACTTGCGAGTGTGGATATCCTATGCGATCTGAGGAGATATTAGTGTGACGAATCTCTGGCCAGAGTACATGATGTGTTTTAAGAAATGGTTTCTTAGTAACACATGCGATGTCACTATTTGATCTTCAAGATGTATTGCATAGTTATCGAATCTCGAACGACTCTCGATTTACCAATGGTTGTTGATTCGATCGGGATATATGGATGAAGGGACCGCACTGTACGCTAACCAAAATCTATTGGTTCTTGCAGGCACTATCAGTGATACCTAGGGAATCATGGGGCGATGTTGCTAGGCGCTCTTACCATGATTCTATGGGCAAGTCGGAAATTGTTGTTCTGAGTCACAAGGAGTTGTGAGCCCACGGCTAGCTGTATCCCTGAACCATTGAGGGTCACACAGAGTAATGGATTTTTAATCCCCGTTGAGATAGTTAAATTTAAAGAGTTAAATTTAATGAACAAAGAAGTTGGACTTCTTATTTAAGAGTAGAGGAGTAAGATTTCCTAAAATGACATAGGGATGGGCATTTTTGGAAACCACTGAATTCGGATTCAAAAAAATTTATCTTGACTTTAAAAGGTGCAGAAATGGTTTTTGTACACATTGGTGAAATCGGTTTATCAATCGGAGTCATGATGAATTTTATATTAATTTCTGAACATGCGGGCTTTGCTTGTCGGGCTTGAACTTATGACTAATGGGCCCTAAGCTGTTAGCGGCCTACATTATAAATAAGTTATTGCAGTACAGAAATTATACACAACAGGTCACAAAATAATTTTCGAAAAACCCTAATTTTATTAAGTGTGGCCGCCGCCCCCTTCCCCTCTGCTCGGAAAAATCCAGTCTGTGAATTTTGAATTACAGTCTGGTTTAACGGATCAAATTCGTTAATTCTCTTCGTAGAAACTTCTGATAGATTTTCTAGTGCAATCTATCAGAGGGATTAAATCTCTGTTCGTGGACCTGATTGAAGAACAGTTCGTCCATCAGTTCCAGGGATATACAACAAGAGCAGAGCAATCTGTTGGTGTCCATAATCTCGCTTCGAGATTGGAGGTAAAATTTATAATTGTTATTTAATTTTTACACACACAATTTAATCGTTAAGTTTTGATACCCATTATGGAATCGTTCCATATAAAATTTTTAAACTTCCGCTGCACCGGGTATCAATTCTGATTGATCTGATCGCCGTTCTCCAACAGTGGTATCAGAGCCAGGTTGCTCAGATCAAGCGATTAAATTAATCGATTGTACAAAAATTTTTTAAGCCTCGGTTTTTGAAACAAATATAATATTTTAAAAATAAAATTTTTTTTTTCGGGCAAAACCCGGGCAGCGATTGGATCGCTGCCCGGGGGGGGGGGGGCAGCGATGGTCGCTGCCCCGGGCAGCCGGGCTGCCCGGCCCGAGCCTCTTTGGGGCGCGGGCAGCCCGGGAGTGTCCCGGGCGGCCCGCGAAAAATTATTTTTGATTTTTAAATTAAAATTTTAATATGTTAAAATTCTATTTTTGGTCCGATCGAAAATCGTTTTTGATTGGTCCACGAGGCATCGGATCGAATTGTTCGAGTCCGAAAATTTTAAAATTGATTTTTGGATAAATTTGAATTTTTGGAAAATTTAAATATTTTATCCGTTAAATTGAATTTTGAAATTAATTATTTTTGGTACAATTGATGATAAGATATGATCTTATGGATATATTGAGTAAAATATGATTTTATGTATAAAATTGGATTTTATAGATAAAATATGATTTTATTTGATAGAAAGATAAAATATGATTTTGTATGTAAAATAAGATTTTATATATGGAATATGATTTTATCCTTTTAAATTTAAATTGCCAATGCATGTTATCCAATAAATTAATTTTGAATTAAATGTTATTGAATAAGGATGATCGATTGCCATGACCAATTTTGTAGGTGTATGTTAGGAATTTACATTTGTTTTTATTGTTGTTGGATTTATTAATGGGTCTGGTTTATGGCCCAATATGAATTGTCATATGTAATAAAAGTGGGCTTGGTTTATGGCCCGTTCCCACCCCTTTAAAATGTATCCCCTACTTGTCATTGTTATTTATTGTAAATACATTAGATTTAGTGGGAGATCAAGATTTGAAGATGGAGGTGGGCCCAGCAGACAATAAAGACAGAAGAAATGTAAATTGGAAGCACAATGTAATAGGATTGCATTGCATACTGCATATTACCTAGGATTGGACTAAGACTCGTGATTGGCAACCACGGGTCGATTAGAAATGGAATCGATCATCCTATATAATATGTGATATTATTGTTGTATGCATGTTTTAGACAAAATTGTGTGAATCCGGCAAGCATACAAAATTTTAAAAATGATGAGACAAATTTTCAAAATTAAAATCCCTCATTTTAAATATGATTTAAAATTGATATCAAGATAAATAAAGGAAATTTAAATTTGTTTAAATGTTCCTACCTTCCATCAACGATCAATGTATGAGATGCTACCTGCGGATACGGTCTGGCTCATATTATTGGGGGGGCCCGTTCGTCGGAAAGCTGTACATTGGATCGAAACATGTTGTAAGTTGGGTGGAACTCCCATGGGATCGGCTCATATTATTGGGGGATCCACATGGCGACCGTCCATCACAACTTAATATTGATGGGTCATCTTGACATGTCACAATAAACGGCGTCATATTATTGGGCCCTTATTGGACATGAGGTAAAAACGTGGAGGTTGCTTTGGAAGCAATTGGGCTCTACCTTTTGAAAATTATGGTTGGCTGATATTATTCGGGACCATAGTTTGTCAATTGGACTCCATGTTCTCACTAAGGAAAACAGTTTCCCGTTTTCACTAGAGGGTATTGAAATCATTAAAATAGTGGGAGTGAGATTCATAAAATAAATTTCGCCTATTTTATGTCTTAGTAAATTACTTAAACAATCACTAATAGTTGTCTGTTTCTTTTTAGTATTTCATAAAGATGAATTCGCGTAATCCACTTTTCTCGATCCTCGAACAAAATAAATTGACTGGCGCAAACTATACGGAATGGTTCCGTAAGTTGAAGATTGTCTTGACTTCGGAGAAGATGCTCTACGTGTTAAAAAAATCTCCTCCGAAGGAAGCATCAGCTGACATAAGTCCGGAAGAGTTAGCAAAACTTGATACATGGTGGGACCATGATATCAAGGCCAAATGCTATATGCAAGCCTCGATGTCTGATGAACTCCAGAGGCGATTTGAGGACACCGTGAATGCTGCTGACATTCACGTACAACTCAAGGAACTTTTTGGGGCTCAATCGAGGGCTGAAAGGTTCGCTACTGTAAAGGAGCTAATGACGTGTCGCATGCGTGAAGGGACTTCGGTCCGTGATCATGGGGTACGAGTGATTTGGCTCATACAGAAGTTGGTAACCCTTGATTTGGTGTTGGAGCATGAACTCAACGTGGACTTACTACTTCTATATCTTCCTTATTCGTTTGACGGATTTGTGGTGAATTTCAATATGAACAAGATAGAGGCCTCCCTTGAAGAGATGGTCAATATGCTTGTGACATATGAATCCACTTTAAAGAAGGATAAACCGGCTTTCTTGGTGGGCTCCTCTTCTTCTGCTAAGAAGGGGCCAAGTACAAAGGGTAAGAAACGTTCTGCCCCACCCAAGAAAATCGAACCCGAGAAGAAGTACAAGACAAAGGCTTCAAACATGGAAAAGTCCAAGGATGTTTGCCATTACTGCAAGAAGCCCGGTCATTGGAAGCGTAACTGCAAGGAATATCTAGAGCAGTTGCGAACTGCGAAGGGTATGTTCTATATTGAAATAAATGTTTCACTTAATACTACCGGATGTGGATCTCACATTTGAAATGATTTGCAGGTGATGACAAGAAGTCGCAGGCTTAGAATGGGTGAGACCCAGCTGAGGCTCGGAAATGGTTCCAGAGTTGAAGCTAAAGCTGTGGGAGATATTTATTTAATTTTGCAGAACGCTTTTAAGTTACTTTTGAGAGATGTTTTATTTGTTTCGGATTTGATTAAAAACATTATTTCTGTTTCTATGCTTCATAGAGATGGTTATTCTTGCAATTTTGTGAATGAGATTTGCAATATTTACAAGAATGAATGTTTGATTGGAAATGGACAACTTGAAAATGATCTATATAACTTAAAACTAAAAGACGTTCCAATAAATTATGTTGATAAACCGGCAACAACAAACAAAAGGAAAATTGATAGCCAAAACCCGGCAAACCTTTGGCATGCTAGGCTAGGTCATATTTCCTCAAGGAGGATGAACAAGCTAGTGGGAGAGGGCATGTTTGATATGTCTGATATTAACTCTCTACCTACTTGTGAATCCTGCCTGAAAGGAAAAATGACTAAATCTCCTTTTAAGGGGAAACCTGAGCGTAGTCAAAATCTGTTGGATTTGATCCATACAGATGTTTGTGGTCCATTTAGAGTTGGTACTCAATATGGCCACACCTACTTCATTACCTTTACTGATGATTATTCTAGGTATGGGTATTTATATTTAATGAAATATAAGTCTGAAGCATTTGAAATGTTCAAAGAATTCAAGGCTGAAGTAGAAAACAAGCTAGGTAAAAGTATTAAAGCACTTCGATCGGATCGAGGTGGAGAATACTTAAGTACCGAGTTTTTGGACTATCTGAAAGAGAATGGGATTCTCTCTCAGTGGACTCCTCCTATGACACCACAACTGAATGGTGTATCGGAGCGTCGTAATCGAACTTTGTTGGACATGGTTCGATCCATGATGAGCTTCACTGAGCTTCCACCTTTGTTTTGGGGCTATGCGCTTGAAACGGCGGTATTGTTGTTGAAAAACGTCCATACTAAAGCAGTGGACAAAACACCATACGAGTTATGGAATGGCAAAGCTCCTAAGTATTCGTACTTGAGGATTTGGGGATGTCCTGCTTACGTGAAGCAGACAGTGAGAGATAAGTTGGATAGTCGATCCACCTTATGTTATTTTGTAGGGTATCCGAAGAATTCAATCGGATATTATTTCTATTATCCTGCTGAAACAAAGGTGTTTGTTTCAAGGAATGCCACCTTCTTGGAGAAGGAGTTCTTATTGGATAAGAAAGGCGAGATGATGGAACTCGAAGAAATTCGAGAAGAACCCGAAATACAAAATAACGATCCTACACCTCAGGAACCATTGATAGACACGCCTGTACCTAGAAGATCCGAGAGGACTTCTAGACCTCCTATTCGATATGGTCTTCTTCTTGAAGGGGATCAAGATGAACCCGACGTTGGATGTGATCCAAGAAACTTCAAGGAAGCAATTTCTGATGCGGATTCAAATTTATGGCTTGAAGCTATGCAGTCGGAAATAGATTCGATGCATACAAACCAAGTTTGGTCTTTAGTAGATCCTCCCGATGGAATTGTTCCAATAGGGTGTAAATGGATCTACAAGAGAAAGCTTGGGCCTGATGGTAAGGTATTGACCTACAAGGCGCGATTGGTGGCAAAAGGTTATACTCAAAGACAAGGAGTTGACTATGATGAAACCTTTTCACCAGTTGCAATGTTCAAGTCCATAAGAATCCTTATTGCCATAGCTGCTTGGTATGACTATGAGATATGACAAATGGATGTGAAGACTGCTTTTCTTAATGGAGACATTAAGGAAGAAATCTATATGAAGCAGCCTGAGGGGTACACATCCATGGAAAGCGAGCATAAGGTATGCAAGCTTCAGAGATCAATTTATGGTCTAAAACAAGCATCAAGAAGTTGGAACCAGAAATTTGATGAAACAATAAAGGATTTTGGTTTCATCAAGAACCCGGAGGAACCATGCGGTCGCATGAACAGTGACGTCGGAACTTTGACCGGCGAATTGACAGGGCAATCGGACTCCAAATTGGCTGAAATTTGGACCGTGTGTTCGCCTTGAAGAGGCGAATCATATGATACAACGGTATTTTCCATCGGAGCACCGACGGCCGGAATCGCATAGTTGGACGGAAAATTCGAAAATTCAATCAAGCATTTGACCGGGCAAAACAACTCCGAATTACCTGAAAATTGAGTATGTTGGTCGCCTTGACGAGGCGGTTTTGATGATACAATGGGCTTGCCGAAATCCGGCACCGGCCAGCCGGACGACGGGGGGGGGGGGGGGGCGATTTATGGGGTCAAATTTGGGCTTTTTGGGCTTGAGAGAATCTCATCTAAACATTCGCCCACATTCATGAGCATTCCATGTCGACTCTTGGCTAAGGATGCTGTGACATTCTTAGTACTTTATGTTGATGACATCCTACTCATTGGGAATGATGTAGGGATGTTGCAGTCAACAAAGATATGGTTATCAGGTAGATTCTCGATGAAGGATTTGGGTGAGGCATCCTATATTCTAGGGATACAGATCTATAGAGATAGATCTAAGAGAATGATAGGACTCACTCAATCAATCTACATCGACACCATATTGAAACGGTTTTCAATGGATGGGTCCAAGAGAGGACATCTACCCATGTGTCATGGAGTTTCTCTATCCAAGTCTATGTGTCCCAAGATGGATGAAGAGATAGAGAAAATGACACATGTACCATATGCGTCAGCCATAGGTAGTATCATGTATGGGATGATATCTACCAGACTGGATGTAGCATTTGCTCTGAGTGTCACGAGCAGATATCAAGCTAATCCCGGTCAAATGCATTGGAAAGCCGTGAAGGACATTCTTAAGTACTTACGAAGGACTAAGAATATGTTCATGGTATATGGAGGAAGAGAACTAAAATTGGAAGGCTATACGGACTCTAGCTTCCAAAGTGACGTGGATGACTCGAAGTCAACCTCTGGATTTGTGTTCATGCTCAATCGTGGTGCTGTCTCTTGGAAGAGTTCCAAGCAGGACACCACAGCGGATTCCACCACTGAGGCAGAATACATTGCAGCATCAGCTGCTGCTAAAGAGGCCGTTTGGATGAGGAATTTTGTCCAAGAGTTGGGCGTCATTCCTGAAGTTGTTGGTCCAGTCCCGGTGTACTGTGACAACACGGGTGCCGTTTCTCAGGCAAAGGAACCAAGGTCTCATCAAAGATCCAAACACGTACTGAGGAAATACCACATCATCCGGGAGATTGTGGAAAGAGGAGACATCACTGTCGAAAGAGTGGCCTCTGCAGACAATATCGTTGATCCACTTACTAAGCCCTTGCCAGGACCATTATTTGACAAACATCGCGAAGCAATGGGTCTACGTAGTATGACTAGTTGGCTTTAGGGCAAGTGGGAGATTGAAAGAGTAGGTGCCCGGTGAGCCAGCTTGTGGCTAAGGGCTTTGATGACTCTTTGTATAAACAATCTTTTGTTTAATATAATTTACACTTTTATTAATGGCAATGACTTTATCTTTCTTCATATTGTTATATTGTGATATACTATTGTTGTTTTGATAAAGACCTTGAATATACTATAGTGTATGTAAGATGTGGTAGAACATGGAGATGTCTATCATGAAACACATCTTATAGTCACTGTGTGTTCTAAACTGTTCCTAGTCGATTGAGCCGTCCGATAATAAGGATAAGGATCGCTCGAGTTTGAGACTAGCATTTGCGATGCAGAGTACCACGTTTCATTGGTAAGGAACATAGAGATGTTCGAAACATGCAAATGGATATTCATACGATGAATGATCGAACTACCCTATCCGGACTTTCCAAGTGGTTATCATTTATCGAGTGGATAAAGTCCGCGGTTTTGGTTGTACACCATTAGTCCTTACTACTTGAAACATCATTGAGACTCTATATGCTAGTACTGTGCTTTGACTCGTTTACCGACTCTATTGGGGTCATCAGGTGTCGGGATTGGGTACAGTTACAACACATATAGGAGTCGATGCTTTGTTGTCAAGGATTCACCACATACTTGCGAGTGTGGATATCCTATGCGATCTGAGGAGATATTAGTGTGACGAATCTCTGGCCAGAGTACATGATGTGTTTTAAGAAATGGTTTCTTAGTAACACATGCGATGTCACTATTTGATCTTCAAGATGTATTGCATAGTTATCGAATCTCGAACGACTCTCGATTTACCAATGGTTGTTGATTCGATCGGGATATATGGATGAAGGGACCGTACTGTACGCTAACCAAAATCTATTGGTTCTTGCAGGCACTATCAGTGATACCTAGGGAATCATGGGGCGATGTTTCTAGGCGCTCTTACCATGATTCGATGGGCAAGTCGGAAATTGTTGTTCCGAGTCACAAGGAGTTGTGAGCCCACGGCTAGCTGTATCCCTGAACCATTGAGGGTCACACAGAGTAATGGATTTTTAATCCCCGTTGAGATAGTTAAATTTAAAGAGTTAAATTTAATGAACAAAAAAGTTGGACTTCTTATTTAAGAGTAGAGGAGTATGATTTTTAAAATGACATAGGGATGGGCATTTTTGAAAACCACTAAATTCGGATTCAGAAAAATTTATCTTGACTTTAAAAGGTGCAGAAATGGTTTCTGTACACATTGGTGAAATCGGTTTATCAATCGGAGTCATGATGAATTTTATATTAATTTCTGAACATGCGGGCTTTGCTTGTCGGGCTTGAACTTATGACTAATGGGCCCTAAGCTGTTAGCGGCCTACATTATAAATAAGTTATTGCAGTACATAAATTATACACAACAGGTCACAAAATAATTTTTGAAAAACCCTAATTTTATTAAGTGTGGCCGCCGCCCCCTTCCCCTCTGCTCGGAAAAATCCAGTCTGTGAATTTTGAATTACAGTCTGGTTTAACGGATCAAATTCGTTAATTCTCTTCGTAGAAACTTCTGATAGATTTTCTAGTGCAATCTATCAGAGGGATTAAATCTCTGTTCATGGACCTGATTGAAGAACATTTCGTCCATCAGTTCCAGGGATATACAACAAGAGCAGAGCAATCTGTTGGTGTCCATAATCTCGCTTCGAGATTGGAGGTAAAAATTTATAATTGTTATTTAATTTTTACACACACAATTTAATCGTTAAGTTTTGATACTCATTATGGAATCGTTCCATATAAAATTTTTAAACTTTCGCTGCACCAGGTATCAATTCTGATTGATCTGATCGCCGTTCTCCAACACCTCTTCCTCTGCTAAGAAGAGGCCAAGTACAAAGGGTAAGAAACGTTCTGCCCCACCCAAGAAAACCGGACCCGAGAAGAAGAACAAGACAAAGGCTTCAAACATGGAAAAGTCCAAGGATGTTTGCCATCACTGCAAGAAACCCGGTCATTGGAAACGTAACTGCAAGGAATATCTAGAGAAGTTGCGAACTGCGAATGGTATGTTCTATATTGAAATAAATGTTTCATTTAATACTACTTCTTGGGTATTAAATACCGGATGTTGATCTCACATTTGCAATGATTTGCAGGTGATGACAAGAAGTCGCAAGCTTAGATTGGGTGAGACCCAGCTGAGGCTCGGAAATGGTTCTAGAGTTGAAGCCAAAGCTGTGGGAGATGTTTATTTAATTTTGCAGAACGATTTTAAGTTACTTTTGAGAGATGTTTTATTTATTCAAGATTTGATTAAAAACATTATTTCTATTTCTATGCTTGATAGAGATGGTTTTTCTTGCAATTTTGTGAATGGGATTTGCAATATTTACAAGAATGAATGTTTGATTGGAAATGGACAACTTGAAAACGATCTATATAACTTAAAATTAAAAGACGTTCCAATAAATTATGTTGATAAACCGGTAACAACGAACAAAAGGAAAATCGATAGTCAAAACCCGGCAAACCTTTGGCATGCTAGGCTAGGTCATATTTTCTTAAGGAGGATGAACAAGCTAGTGGGAGAGGGCATGTTTGATATGTCTGATATTAACTCTCTACCTACTTGTGAGTCCTGCCTGAAAGGAAAAATGACTAAATCTCTTTTTAAGGGGAAACCTGAGCGTAGTCAAAATCTGTTGGATTTGATCCATACAGATGTGTGTGGTCCATTTAGAATTGGTACTCAATTTGGCCACACCTACTTCATTACCTTTACTGATGATTATTCAAGGTATGGGTATTTATATTTAATGAAATATAAGTCTGAAGCATTTGAAAAGTTCAAAGAATTCAAGGCTGAAGTAGAAAACAAGCTAGGTAAAAGTATTAAAGCACTTCGATCGGATCGAGGTGGAGAATACTTAAGTACCGAGTTTTTGGACTATCTGAAAGAGAATGGGATTCTCTCTCAGTGGACTCCTCCTATGACACCTCAGCTAAATGGTGTATCGGAGCGTCGTAATCGAACTTTGTTGGACATGGTTCGATCCATGATGAGCTTCATTGAGCTTTCACCTTCGTTTTGGGGCTACGCGCTTGAAACGGCGGTGTTTTTGTTGAACAACGTCCACACCAAAGCAGTGGACAAAACACCATACGAGTTGTGGAATGGCAAAGCTCCTAAGTATTCGTACTTGAGGATTTGGGGATGTCTTGCTTACGTGAAGCAGACAGTGGGAGATAAGTTGGATAGTCGATCCACCTTATGTTATTTTGTAGGGTATCCGAAGAATTCAATCGGATATTATTTCTATCATCCTACTGAAACAAAAGTGTTTGTTTCAAGGAATGCCACTGATTACCAAAATATATTTATTTCTACTTAATCTAGGCTAATTAAAAAGAGCGATTTCAGGTTTTTAAACTAATAACTAAAATTGCAATAAAACTCAAATTAATTAAAATAAAGCTGGAATATTTTTGATTACTTAAAATTTGGGAAAAACTTCGATCAAGGACACACGTAGGTACCAGACAATTCACACAACAAGCAATCTATCTAAGATATCAGACTTAATTATAATTTATGGGAATTTTCCTAAATTGTTCGAAAGACTATTTCTAGAACAATAAAACCTATTCAAATTTGACGGATTAATATTTCATAATTCTAATCAAATCCAAATGCATAAACACTGTGAAAATTCAGTAAACACCTAAACCGCATAATGAAACCGAATTCTATTTCTAGTCAGTTTTACACTATGTTGAAAACCAAAGTGATCAAATTCAAAACCTCCTCTGTACAAATTGGAATCGATTAACAAGCAAACAAATAACTGGCCAAGAAATTTGTAAGGCAAAGATAAATCTGATAATCAATAAACTCAATTAAGTCTGAAAATCTCAAATAAATAAATCAAGTTTTTACATAAACTGTCTGGCCCAATCACGTGGCCTTGATCGAAATAAAGAAAAACTACTCACAATTCATAATTCAAAACCAAATTTTAATCATGAATTGACAAATAAAATAAAATAAAAGAGAAGAGAAAAATCTCCCAAGCCTGTGCCGTAGCCGCCTCTCGAAATCTCCTCGAAAATTCTGGAACCCTTGTAAAATAATAAAAACTCCTATTTATAGTGTTTGGAAAGCCTTAAAAATTAATTTCCTAGTTGAAATATAATTTTCGGAATTTTCTGGCCCGTCGACACGCGCGCGTGTGCCTTTGAGTCCTCGCGCGCGCACCTATAAACAACAGTAATTCCTTAACGCCTCGCGCGCGCGCGAGGAAGAAGCTTGCACGCGCGCGCCTTCCTTGCAACACTCTGGATAAATATTCTGCGCGGGCGCGAGGAGTGGTTCTCGCTCGCGCGCGTGCCTCATTTCTTCATGCGCGATAGCGCAGCTTTCAGCGCTGAATTTCCTTTCCTTGATGCGCGATTGCGCCTCCTTGTGCACTGATTTGATGCGCTATTCATCATTCTTTGCTCTTGCGCGTTAGCACTCCCTCATGCGCCAATCACCTTGTTTTAAGTGCGTTAGCACTCTTTCTAGCGCCAAAATCAAGAGCTAACGCACTACAACATTCACCGTCAGCGCAACATTCCAACTGCTCCGAGCGACGATTTTGAAAAATTCATATCTTAAAATCTAGCCGTCGGATTGACCTGAAACTTGGAATGCAACTTCAAAACATCATGAAATTCATTCTGACTGATGGAGATTGGATTTGGATCTTTCAAAAATTAAATATGAGTTTGAGACACATCTTATAGTCACTGTATATTCTAAACAGTTCCTAGTCGATTGAGCCGTCCGTTAATAAGGATAAGGATCGCTCGAGATTGAGACTAGCATTTGCGATGCCGATTACCACGTTTCATTGGTATGGAACATAGAGATGTTCAAAACATGCAAATGGATATTCATACGATGAATGATCGAACTACCCTATTCGGACTTTCCAAGTGGTTATCACTTATCGAGTGGATAAAGTCCGCGGGTTTGGTTGTACACCATTAGTTCTTACTACTTGAAACATCATTGAGACTCTATATGCTAGTACTGTACTTTGACTCGTTTACCGACTCTATTGGGGTCATCAGGTGTCGGGATTGGGTGCAGTTACGACACATATAGGAGTCGATGCTTTGTTGTCAAGGATTCACCACATACTTGCTAGTGTGGATATCCTATGCAATCTGAGGAGATATTAGTGTGACAAATCTCTGGCCAGAGTACATGATGTGTTTTAAGAAATGGTTTCTTAGTAGCACATGCGATGTCACTATTTGATCTTCAAGATGCATTGCATAGTTATCGATTCTCGAACGACTCTCGATTTACCAATGGTTGTTGATTCGATCGGGATATATGGATGAAGGGACCATACTGTACGCTAACCAAAATCTATTGTTTCTTGCAGGCACTATCAGTGATACCTAGGGAATCATGGGGCGATGTTGCTAGGCGCTCTTACCATGATTCGATGGGCAAGTCGGAAATTTTTGTTCCGAGTCACAAGGAATTGTGAGCCCACGGCAAGCTGTATCCCTGAACCATTGAGGGTCACACAAGTAATGGATTTTTTAATTCCCGTTGAGATAGTTAAATTTAAAGAGTTAAATTTAATGAACAAAGAAGTAGGACTTCTTATATCAGAGTAGAGGAGTAAGATTTCCTAAAATGACATAGGGATGGGCATTTTTTTTGGAAATCACTGAATTCGGATTCAGAAAATTTATCTTGACTTTAAAAGGTGCAAAAATGGTTTCTGTGCACATTGGTGAAATCGGTTTATCAATCGGAGTCATGATGAATTTTATATTAATTTTTGAACATGCGAGCTTTGCTTGTCAGGCTTGAACTTATGACTAATGGGCCCTAAGCTGTTTGCAGCCCACATTATAAATAAGTTATTGCAGTACAGAAATTAGACAACAGAGGTCACAAAATATTTTCGAAAACCCTGGTTTTTCTAACAGTGGCCGCCGCCCCCTCCCTCTCTGTTCTGAAAATTCCAGCCTGTGAATTTTGTATTTGCAGTCTTGTTTAACGGATCAAATTCGTTAATTCTCTTCGTAGAAACTTCTGATAGATTTTCTAGTGCAATCTATCAGAGGGATTAAATTTCCGTTCGTGGACCTGATTGAAGAATTATTCGTCCATCAGTTCCTGGGATATACAACAAGAGCAGAGTAATCTGTTGGTGTCCATAATCTCGTTTCGAGATTGGAGGTAAAAATTTAATTGTGATTTAATTTTTACACGCACAATTTAATCGTAAAGTTTTGATACCCATTATGGAATCGTTCCATATAAAATTTTTAAACTTCCGCTGCACCGGGTATCAATTCTGATTGATCTGATCACCGTTTTCCAACAAATACAATGGCGGCTAACTCGAGATCATGCACTGGATAATTACTCTCATGCGTCTTCAACTGTCGAGAAGCATAGGCAATAACATGTCCATGCTGTGTCAAAACACATCCTAACCCCTGAACAGAGGCATCAATATAGACAACATAACCTCCTGATCCAGAAGGTAGAGCTAGCACAGGTGCAGTAGTAAGACGTCTACGCAGCTCGTGAAATGACTCCTCACAATCCGAGGACCAAATGAAGGGAACATCTTTCCGTGTAAGCTGAGTCAAAGGCCTTGCCAACTGTGCAAAATTCTCGATGAACCGACGGTAATATCCTGCTAGACCCAAGAAACTACGAATCTCAGCAACCGTCGTCGGTCGAGACCAGTTCAGCACTGCCTCTATCTTACTAGGATCAACAGATATCCCTTCATTAGAAATCACATGACCAAGAAACACAACCCGATCAAGCCAGAATTCACACTTGCTCAATTTTGCATATAACTGCTTATCTCGTAACGTCTGTAAAACAATCCTTAGATGCTGTGCATGCTCATCCTTGTCATGAGAATAGACAAGAATATCATCAATGAAGACGATGACAAATCTATCCAGATACTCTCGAAATATCTGATTCATCAGATTCATGAAGACTGGCGGTGCATTCGTCAAACCGAATGGCATCACCAGAAATTCATAATGCCCGTATCTGGTTCTGAAAGCAGTCGTAGATATATCTGAGTCTCGTACCCGCATCTGGTGGTATCCAGATCTCAGATCTATCTTTGAGTAAACACAAGTACCCTGTAGTTGATCAAACAGATCATCAATCCGCGACAAAGGATACTTATTCTTGATGGTGACACGATTCAACTGCCTGTAATCAATACATAATCGCATCGATCCATCCTTTTTCTTAACAAATAAAACAGGTGCTCCCCACGGAGAAACACTCGGACGAATATATCCCTTATCAAGCAGATCCTGTAACTGCTGTTTCAATTCCCTCATCTCAGACGGTGACAGACGATAAGGTGCTCGGGATATAGGCGTAGTTCCTGGTACTAGATCAATACCAAATTCAACCTCTCGCACCGGAGGAAAACCAGGAATCTCATCAGGGAATACATCAGAAAACTCGCTGACAACCGGTAACTGATCAATACCCGTACTACTCGTGGATATATCAACTGCATAGATGAGGTAGCCCTCCCTACCTGACTCCAAGACATGACATGCCTTCAGAGCCGAAACAAGTGGCTACGGAGGTTGCGCACCCTCACCATAAAAATACTAGCTATCACCCTCATCCGAATGAAACTATACCAGACGCTGATAACAATCCACAGTAGCATGATACAAAGTCAGCATATCTATTCCCAAGATACAGTCAAAATCTGCCATCGCTAATATCATCAAATTAGCTATTAACACATTACCCTCAAACTCCAGAAGGCAACCCATCACTCCAACGGAGTAGATACAACTAAATCCATATCTAATGATACATAAGGTAATCTATGTCTCTTAACAAAGCGACTAGAAATAAAGGAATGCGATGCTCCAGTATCAATTAATACAAGTGCAGGAATACCACATAACAGAAATGTATCTGCCAACATGCGATCGCTTCCCTCTGTAGCCTGCTCCTGAGACAGAGCAAACACCTTCCCTTGAGTCTGTGGACGATAACCAGAAGAACTCTGTGGTGCTGGCTGCTGACGTGGAACAATAGAAGCCTAAGATCCAACCTGTGATCCCGATCCACTAGCAGAACCCATGCGCTGAGGACAATCTCTCCGCAGATGTCCCTGCTGACCGCAAATATAACAAGCACCAGTAGCTCTCCAACATGAAGCTGCAGGATGCTTCCCTCCACAATGGCTACAAAACTCCTCCTCCTTCTTCTTCTTCCCAAAACGGAACATACCTCGTGAACCACGAGATCCAGATGAAGTAGTAGGAGTAGAAGAAGACATAGGTCCAGATTGCACAACAGATTGAGCTCGAGGCTCAAAAGATCCACTAGGCTGTCCTGGCATCATCAACTGTGCCCGCCTGTTGCTAGTCTCCACAAGACGGCAACGGTTCACCAAAGTATCAAAAGATACCGGGTCATCACAGACGAAAACCTGAGAGTAGATATCTTGGTTCAAACCTTGTAGAAAGATATCATACTTCGATGCATCACTCTCATTGATATGAGGACTGAAAGGTAGCAGATCAAGAAATCGTTGCTGATATTGATCAATAGTCATTGATCCTTGCCTCAAAGTAAGCAACTCCATAGATCGTGCTTGGCGAACAGTCGGAGGAAAATATAATTTCTGGAACTCCCGACAGAAATTCCCCCAAGTCACCTATCTTCTCTCAGTACGTGCCTGAGCATCCTTGGCATACCACCAAAAACGTGCTCGATCTTCTAGAACAAATTCTAGAACATCCAATTTCTGATCCTCAGTACAATCGAAAGAACGAAAAGTACTCTCGAGTTTAGACATCCAACTCCTCGCCTGTTCAGGATTCTCGCCTCCCACCAAGGGTTTCGGTCCTACTTCCATGAATTTATTGATAGAGTAGCGACGTCTACCCTCATGATGACGATGTTGATCATCATGATGGCGGTGATGACGATGATGATGACCACCTCCCTGGCCAACACTACCATGACTCTCGTCAGCCATATCCTGTAAAGAATTGCACATTAAAATCCCAAATGCGCAAAAATTACTCAAGACTAAACTAAATCCCAAGTACTAATCCCAAAATCTAAGCATGCTCTGATACCAAAAATGTAGTCACCCTGCATGGAATCACCTACTAACTGGCAACTAATGGCATGCATTAAACTTAATACAACAATATAAGAAACAGAGTAAAACGTGCGGAAACATAATCCATAGTTTACATATCAGCTTAGTAAATAATCCAGGCTTAATACTGTAGTGATACAACCAAATCGAAAACTTAAACAGTAAACATTATATAGCTATATCGAATCCTGCTGTATAATAAAATCCTCAAGGCTCCTGCTCCCTATTCCTGCCTTGAACTACCAGCTCCGTCTATCCTGCGACCTGCCCCATGGAATAGGGTGTCCAAGATAACAACTAGGATGTGAGCGCTAACGCCCAGTACATAGACATGAGTACACGTAAATATATGATGCATGCAACATGATGACTGATACAGGGTCATCTGAAAAGTCATGCTCAGAACCGGCGCCACATGAGTGCTGCCACCGCACGGATCAACCTCTGGGTGCAACCACACTCGTCTAGTACACCAGAGTAGACAGACATAAATTCCCCCGCCGTCGCGGTACTCTCAGTGACAGACTATCGAGTATAGAGCTGAGCGGCTCTATAATCAGGTATAACAAGGTATAGGCTCAACGTGTATATGCACATGACATATGAATATATAAAGCGGTAAATCATATCTCATGCCATATAATAATGCCAAATAAATGCAACATATAAACATGTATACTCGCTGGCAATCTCAGTCAATGTGTACGTACCTCTAGGCTAGTTCAAGTATAGTAGGATCCTAGGTTCCAAGCCTATATTCAAAAGTTCACTGTATCACTACATAAATTCTATAAGCCTTAACTAAGCTAATAAGTACTCCCAAAACTTAAACAGATTCCCGGACCATACCTTCGTCCGTAGTTAGCCCTTTGGAGTCGCTAGTCCCGGATGACTATAACCACACCTTGGTTATTCCAGAACCTCTATTATAACCGATAGGGCCCTCAAATGTATATCTCACACTATATAACTGAAGAAAGAAACTCGGGAATTCGTAATTAGAAATGAATCTGAGAAGTCCTATTTATAGGAAAAATTCCCGGCCAGGATCGGAACTTCTGATCCAGCTCATTGCATGCATGTGTGACACGTCGGGATCGGAACTTCCGATCGGGCGATCGGAGCTTCCGATCTGCTCTACGTTCAACACTTGTCAAAACTCGCGGCTGAGTCATCGGGCAAAGCTGGCAGCCGGAGATCGGAACTTCCGTTCCAGGATCGGAGCTTCCGATCTCTGTGCTTCCGATGAGCTTCCGAAGTGGCTAGGATCGGAACTTCCGATCTGGGTTCGGAGCTTCCGATCCGGCCCAAAGTCAAAAGCCCATATTCTCCTCCGAAGTCCAATAATACTTCGAAATTGATTAATTACCAACCCTTAATCATGTTTAACATATTATTATCTTAAAATGGTCTCTGGGTTACTACACAAAATCTCATAGTAAAAGACAGAGAAGTTGAGCGCCAGCCCTAGCCTGATGGGATGAGTTGAGGCAAGTTCAGCGGTAGCAATCTCCTACAGAAAACATGAAACCAATAGAAGTAGCAGATAAAGAAACGAAACTAAAGCTCGTCCAAAACGAGTTTACACACATCATTGAACAAATCAGGAAACGTGAAACATGGTGCAACATATGCATGAGATTCAATAGCTCAATCACACTCAAGTGATTCAATTGCTAAAATCAACCAGATAGACGAAGCTACACTCCCAAACCTCAGCCCCTCCGCTAGCATAAAAAAAGAATCAAAACAAACACAATTCCCCCTCAAGGTTAATCCTCTTTTCTCAAATGCACAAAAATCTAAACACTTACGGAGAGAAACGAAAGAGTCGGATTATCATTATGCAGCAGTGGGAGCACAAGAAAACAATGGAATACAAAATAAACAATCCCATCTGACCTTTCGATTTGAGTTTAACTAAAATCGTTTCCTTTTTCTACCAAATAGGATCTTACTGATACATGACAGCTCAGAGGGAATTGTTTATGGCATAATTTCTAACCCCCAAACTTCTTCGCAAGATAGCATGGATTAATCTTCATCGTCTTCATCATCATCCTAGAAATTTGGAAGAATTTTAACCGAATGAACTGATTAATCCCAATAAAATTCTTGATAATTGAAAATTAGGGGGAGGGAAAGAATCAGAAACTCATCATACCTCTGCGCTGCCGTCATCTTCGTCATCGTGCACTTTAGACTTCTACTTGTCTCTCTCTTCTTCAGCATAGTGGATGCAAACATAGATGCAATCGATAGCTCAATTGAGGTTAAAAATCAGTAAATTACGATTTTCTTGTTGTAGGCTTGGATGGTATTTTCGTATTCAGACTTCCTCTTCTAGCCTTGGAGACAAAGGGAGCTTTCTCCTGGAACAATTACAAAGAACGATGATACTTACTACTGAGCAAAAACAGATGAAACCACTAAAATTTTTAGATTTGAAGCGAATGCATACTGCATCGGACATCGACATCCACTTATCGCCACCAGCTTTACCAACCTACGCAAATTTCCCACGACATAGAACAATGAAATATTGTTCTCATGAATTTTATGAAATCGAACAAATGAATTAAATACTAACAACAACGATAGATTTGTTGTGGGGATTCCTTTCCTTGAATCGCTTCCTGAATTCCTCCCTGTATTTGAATTACGAGTATCTCAAAATCAACAAAACCACCAAAAATCATGCAACCTAATCATCTACAAATCCCAAAAATTATGAATTACATGAAAACAAAAAAAGTGCTGGCAGGCCTCTTAGACTTGTTTGGATCCCTAGGCTGCCCGGCCATTCTTACCGGCTTTTTCCCTGCCAATGCAGCTCCTTTCTTCACCGACAGCCTTCTCAAAACTCAAAATTAAAAACAAATCCAAAATAAAACACAAAAAAATTCACAGATCTCAAAAAACTCTCTTCGGATCAGCCTTTTTGGACTTCGGTTTCGACTTTCCGCCTTTCATATCTAGCCTGACAAGAAAACCACAAGAAAATTGGTAAAAACATCCAAAAATCGGTGCGACTCAATGGATTCAACGGTGATCGAACCTCCAACTCACCTTCGGCTCGAGTAGTACAAAGATAGCGACAAAAACAAAAGAGATATCCAATGCAGTGGATGCGCGTGGGGGATTTATGAAGAGTATTCAATGAATGAAAGGGAGTGTGCGCTTTTTTGGATAGCATAAAAAAAGAAGCCTAAATCACGTAAAAACATAAAAACCAAAATAAATGAGAAAAGAGGATTAATCTGAGCCGCTTGATAAGAAGACAGTGTGTTCTTCGCGGCTTCTTTTCGCCCGACTCCAATCTTAAACTCCGCCTCATAACGATGATAATCTCCTTTCATATTCAAGTAAAAGACCTTGGAATCACTGTTAGCGGGGGATCCGATGAGTTTGGAGTCGAGTAGCTTTATAATTCCATGGTAGATAGATGCAAGCTCGGATTCTATCTTATATCTGTAGGTTTTAATGGCAGAGACATGGTTTTTGTTTTCACGGCTCTCCTCTTTCTGCAACCCCTCTCGATTTGAAGTCGGCTAGAGTGCTATGGTGGCTAGGGTTTTGTAATTGATGATGACAGCGATGAGGAGAGAAACGAGAAATCAAAAGACAATGAAAGTGTGATTTCTCTTTAAGTTATAAGTATTATAATATATTTTAAAAAATTAATTTTATTAATATATAAAATAATAATACAACAACGATTTTGTAGAATCCGTTGTCGTAAGCCATAAAAAACGCGCTTAAAGACAACGGATTTTAAAATCCGTTGTCGTAGGCCATTAAAAAAGCGCTAATAGACAATGAATTTTAAAATCCATTGTCGTAGGCCATAATCCGTTGTCTATTAGCGCTTTTTTTATGGCATTCGACAACGGATATTAAAATTCGTTGTCGATGAGCGTTTTTTGCACTACAACAAATTTGATGTACAACAACGGCTAAACGAAAACGGTTTTATAAGAACTGATTTGCCTCTGTTTGCTTTTTCACAATGTTCTCCAACCGAGCCACATGATCATCAAAATGCCCTATAGACTCTTCTTGATACTCCGGTGGTTGGTTCGCAAAATTTGTGGAGTTGAATTCTGGAGGATATTGGTGACTCCAACCCTGCAGTGAAGGATCACAATGCCAATGGTAGTCGAAATCTGTCATATCATTTAACAAGTGCATCACACTGTTATATTCTCTTCTGAACAAGTGACTTTCAGTTGACAAAGCTCCATAATCTACCCAACTTCTTGTTGTCTCATCCAACCGACCATAGAAAATCTGAGTTAAAGTGTAATTTGAAATGTCATGGCATCGAAATTTGTTTGCCAATTCATTGAATCTCCTCCAAGAAGCATAGAATGGCTCTGAGTATTGTTGGCCAAAATTTGTGAATACCCATCGATGATCCATCTCCAAGCACCTCACAAGTAAAAAAAATTATAATTAAAATTAAAAAATAAACAAAGGAACGAAAAGAGAGAAAAAAATGTATAGTCTCAAGCAAATAATCTATCCTAATATTAACCAAACAGTCCCTGACAACGGCTCCAAAAACTTGACCGCTTAATTCAGTTATCTAGCAAGTGCACTAGGTCAAGTAATAATAAAGTGGACAGAAAGTCCAAGTATCGATCCCACAGGGACTGTAGTCAATTCTCAAGATTTAATTATTTTACTTAATCTAGACAAAAATAATAAAGAAGAATGCAACAAATTAAATAAAAATTTAATTACTAAAAATAACAAGAATTAAAATAACTGAAAGATAAATATAATTAAATTGAGACAACCAAGACACACGCAGGTACTGAAAAAATCATGTAACATGTAGCCGATTCAGGACTCATATTTAATCTTAAATTACAGTGAATTATCCTAACTTGTTCAAAGTTCTATTTCTAGAACAATCAAACCTATTCAAATATTGACGGATTAATTTTTCGTAATCCTAATCAAATTCAAATTCATGAAGAACTGTGAGAATTTAGTTTTCACCTAAAACCGCACACTGAAACCGAATACTATTTCTAGTCGGTTTTATCATATGTCAATTATTAGAGTGATCAAAATCAATTTCTCCTCTCTCGACTTAGAATCGATTAACAGGAAAGCAAAAAATTGGCCAGATCATTCACAAGACAAATATAATGTTGGAAAACTGGCGGTCAGATCAATCACGATTGATACCCGGTGCAGCGGAAGTTTAAAAATTTTGTTATGGAACAATTCCATAGTGTGGGTATCAACCGTTCAACGATTAAATTATTGTGTGTGTAAAATTTAAATAACATTTATTAAATTTTACCTCCAATCTCGCAACGAGATTAATGGACACCAACAGATTTGATCTGCTCTTGTTGTCTCTCCCTGGAACCGATGAACTCCTTCAATCAGGTCCACGAACAGAGGTTTAATCCCTCTGATAGATTGCACTAGAAAATCTATCAGAAGTTTTCTGCGAAGAGAATAAACGAATCTGATTCGTTATTCCTTACTGCGATTCAAAATCACAGACCGGAAAATCTCGGGCAGAGTATGGGGAGGGTTCGGCCGAAACAATCTTTGAGAGGAACTAGGGTTTTCGATTTTTGCTCTCAAAAATTATGACCTGTTGTGTGTAATTTCTGTACTGAAATAACTTATTTATAATGCAGGCCACTAACACCTTAGGGCCCATTAGTCATAAGCTGGGGCCCGACAAGCAAAGCCCGCTCGTTCAGAAATTAATATAAAATTCATCGTGACTCCGATTGATGAACTGATTTCACCAATGTGCACAGAAACCATTTCTGCACATTTTAAAGTCAAAATAAATTTTCCTGAATCCGAATTCAGTGGTTTCCAAAAATGTCCATCCCTATGTCATTTTAGGAAATCCTACTCCCTTACTCTTATTTAAGAAGTCCAACTCCTTAGTTCATTAAATTTAACTCTTTAAATTTAACTATCTCAACGGGGATTAAAACTCCATTACACTGTGTGACCCTCAATGGTTCAGGGATACAGCTAGCCGTGGGCTCACAACTCCTTGTGACTCGGAACAACACTTTCCGACTTGCCCAACGAATCATGGTAAAGCGCCTAGCAACATCGCCCCATGATTCCCTAGGTATCACTGATAGTGCCTACAAGAACCAGTAGATTTTGGTTAGCGTACAGTACGGTCCCTTCATCCATATATCCCGATCGAATCAACAACCATTGGTATATCGAGAGTCGCTCAAGATTCGATAACTATGCAATACATCTTGAAGATCAAATTAGTGACATCGCATGTGCTACTAAGAAACCATTTCTTAAATCACATCAATTACTCTGACCAGAGATTTATCACACTAATATCTCCTCAGATCGCATAGGATATCCACACTCGCAAGTATGTGGTGAATCCTTGACAACAATGCATTGACTCCTATATGTGTCGTAACTGTACCCAATCTCGACACCTGATGACCCCCATAGAGTCGGTAAACGAGTCAAAGCACAGCACTAGCATATAGAGTCTCCATGATGTTTCAAGTCGTAAGGACTAATGGTGTACAACCAAAACCGCGGACTTAATCCACTCGATAAGTGATAACCACTTGGAAAGTCCGGATAGGGTAGTTCGATTATTCATCCTATGAATATCCATTTGCATGCTTCGAACATCTCCATGTTCCCTACCAATGAAACGTGGTACTCCGCATCGCAAATGCTAGTCTCAAACTCGAGCGATCCTTATCCTTATTATCGGACGGCTCAATCGACTAGGAACGGTTTTAGAACATACAGTGACTATAAGATGTATTTCATGATAGACATCTCCATGTTCTACCACATCTTACATACACTATAGTATATTCAAGGTCTTTATCAAAACAACAATAGTATATCACAATATAACAATATGAAGTAATATAAAGTCATTGCCATAAAAGTGTAAATAATATTAAACGAAAGATTGTTTATACAAAGAGTCATCAAAGCCCATAGCCACACAGTTGGCTCACTGGGCACCCACTCTTACAATCTCCCACTTGCCCTATAGCCAACTAGTCATACTACGTAGACCCATTGCTTCGCGATGTTTGTCAAACAATGGTCCTGGCAAGGGCTTAGTAAGCGGATCAGCGATATTGTCTGCAGAGGCCACTCGTTCGACAATGATGTCTCCTCTTTCCACAATCTCCCGGATTATGTGGTATTTCCTCAGTACGTGTTTGGATCTTTGATGAGACCTTGGTTCCTTTGCTTGAGCAACGGCACCCGTGTTGTCGCAGTACACCGGGACTGGACCAACAAATTCAGGAATGACGCCCAACTCTTGGACGAAATTCCTCATCCAAACGGCCTCTTTAGCAGCAGTTGATGCTGCAATGTATTCAGCCTCAGTGGTGGAATCCGCTGTGGTGTCCTGCTTGGAACTCTTCCAAGAGACAGCACCGCCATTGAGCATGAACACAAATCCAGAGGTTGACTTCGAGTCATCCACATCACTTTGGAAGCTAGAGTCGGTATAGCCTTCCAATTTGAGTTCTCGTCCTCCATAAACCATGAACATATTCTTAGTCCTTCGCAAGTACTTAAGAATGTCCTTCACGGCTTTCCAATGCATTTGACCAGGATTAGACTGATATCTGCTCGTGACACTCAGAGCAAATGCTACATCCGGTCTGGTAGATATCATCCCATACATGATACTACCTATAGCTGACGCATATGGTACATGTGTCATATTCTCTATCTCTTCATCAGTCTTGGGACACATAGACTTGGATAGAGAAACTCCATGACACATGGGTAGATGTCCTCTTTTGGACCCATCCATTGAAAACCGTTTCAATATGGTATCGATGTAGGTTGATTGAGTGAGTCCTATCATTCTCTTAGACCTATCTCTATAGATCTGTATCTCAAGAATGTAGGATGCCTCTCCCAAATCCTTCATCGAAAATCTACCTGATAACCATATCTTTGTTGACTGCAACATCCCTACATCATTCCCAATGAGTAGGATGTCATCAACATAAAGTACTAAGAATGTCACCGCATCCTTAACTACTTTCTTGTACACGCAAGGTTCCTCCGGGTTCTTGATGAAACCAAAATCTTTTATTGTTTCATCAAATTTCTGGTTCCAACTTCTTGATGCTTGTTTTAGACCATAAATTGATCTCTGAAGCTTGCATACCTTATGCTCGCTTCCCATGGATGTGTACCCCTCAGGCTGCTTCATATAGATTTCCTCCTTAATGTCTCCATTAAGAAAAGCAGTCTTCACATCCATTTGCCATATCTCATAGTCATACCATGCAGCTATGGCAATCAGGATTCTTATGGACTTGAACATTGCAACTGGTGAAAAAGTTTCATCATAGTCAACTCCTTGCCTTTGAGTATAACCTTTCGCCACCAATCGCGCCTTGTAGGTCAATACCTTACCATCAGGCCCAAGTTTTCTCTTGTAGATCCATTTACACCCTATTGGAACAATTCCATCGGGAGGATCTACTAAAGACCAAACTTGGTTTGTATGCATCGAATCCAATTCTGACTGCATAGCTTCAAGCCATAAATTCGAATCCGCATCAGAAATTGCTTCCTTGAAGTTTCTTGGATCACATCCAATGTCGGGTTCATCTTGATCCCCTTCAAGAAGAAGACCATATCGAACTGGAGGTCTAGAAGTCCTTTCGGATCTTCTAGGTGCAGGCGTGTCCAGCAATGGTTCCTGAGGTGTAGGATCGTTATTTTGTATTTCGGGTTCTTCTCGAACTTCTTCGAGTTCCATCATCTCGCCTTTCTTATCCAATAAGAATTCCTTCTCCAAGAAGGTGGCATTCCTAGAAACAAACACCTTTGTTTCAGCAGGATAATAGAAATAATATCCGATTGAATTCTTCGGATACCCTACAAAATAACATAAGCTGGATCGACTATCCAACTTATCTCCCACTGTCCGCTTCACGTAAGCAGGACATCCCCAAATCCTCAAGTACGAATACTTAGGAGCTTTGCCATTCCATAACTCGTATGGTGTTTTGTCCACTGCTTTAGTGTGGACGTTGTTCAACAACAATACCGCCGTTTCAAGCGCATAGCCCCAAAACGAAGGTGGAAGCTCAGTGAAGCTCATCATAGATCGAACCATGTCCAACAAAGTTTGATTACGACGCTCCGATACACCATTAAGCTGTGGTGTCATAGGAGGAGTCCACTGAGAGAGAATCCCATTCTCTTTTAGATAGTCCAAAAACTCGGTACTTAAGTATTCTCCACCTCGATCCGATCGAAGTGCTTTAATACTTTTTCCTAGCTTGTTTTCTACTTCAGCCTTGAATTCTTTGAACTTTTCAAATGCTTCAGACTTATATTTCATTAAATATAAATACCCATACCTTGAATAATCATCAGTAAAGGTAATGAAGTAGGTGTGGCCATGTTGAGTCCCTACTCTAAATGGACCACAAACATCTGTATGGATCAAATCCAACAGATTTTGACTACGCTCAGGCTTCCCCTTAAAATGAGATTTAGTCATTTTTCCTTTTAGGCAGGATTCACAAGTAGGTAGAGAGTTAATATCAGACATATCAAACATGCCCTCTCCCACTAGCTTGTTCATCCTCCTTGAGGAAATATGACCTAGTCTAGCGTGCCAAAGGTTTGCCGGGTTTTGACTATCGATTTTCCTTTTGTTTGTTGTCGCCGGTTTGTCAATACAATTCACTGGAACGTCTTTTAGTTTTAAATTGTATAGATCGTTTTCAAGTTGTCCATTTCCAATTAAACATTCATTCTTGTAAATATTGCAAATCCCATTCACAAAATTACAAGAATAACCATCTCTATCAAGCATAGAAATAGAAATAATGTTTTTAATTAAATCTGGCACAAATAAAACATCTCTCAACAATAATTTAAAACCATTCTGCAAAATCAAACAAACATCTCCAATGGCCGTAGCTTCAACTCTGGAACCATTCCCGAGCCTCAGCTGGGTCTCACCCATTCTAAGCCTGCGACTTCTTGTCATCACCTGCAAATCATTGCAAATGTGAGATCCACATCCGGTATCCAATACCCAAGAAGTTGTATTAAGTGACATGTTTATTTCGATATAGAACATACCCTTTGCAGTTCCTAACTGCTCAAGATACTCCTTGCAGTTGCGCTTCCAATGACCCGGCTTCTTGCAGTAATGGCAAACATCCTTGGATTTTCCATTGTTTGAAGCCTTTGTCTTTTGCTTCTTCTCGGGTTCCACTTTCTTGGGTGGGGCAGAACGTTTCTTGCCCTTCATACTTGGCCCTTTCTTAGCAGAAGATGAGGAGCCCACCAAGAAAGCTGGCTTATCCTTCTTAAGTGTGGATTCATATGTAACGAGCATATTGACCATCTCTTCAAGGGTGGCCTCTATCTTGTTCATATTAAAATTTATCACGAATCCATCAAATGAAAAAGGAAGAGATAGAAGCAGCAAGTCCACATTGAGTTCATGCTCCAACACCAAATCAAGGGTCGCTAACTTCTGTATGAGCCAAATCACTCGTACCCCATGATCACGGACCGAAGTCCCTTCACGCATGCGGCACGTCATCAACTCCTTAACAGTAGCGAACCTTTCAGCCCTCGACTGAGCCCCAAAAAGTTCCTTGAGTTGCGTGTGAATGTCAGCAGCATTCACCGTGTCCTCAAATCGCCTCTGGAGTTCATCAGACATCGAGGCTTGCATATAGCATTTGGTCTTGATGTCATGGTCACACCATGCATCAAGTTTGGCCAATTCCTCCGGACTTATGTCAGCTGGTGCTTCCTTCGGAGGTGCTTTCTCTAACACGTAGAGCATTTTCTCCGAAGTTAAGACAATCTTCAACTTCCGGAACCATTCCGTATAGTTGGCGCCAGTCAACTTGTTTTGTTCGAGGATCGAGAATAATGGATTTCGCGAATTCATTGTATGAAATACTGAAAAGAAAAACAGACATATATCAATGATTGTTTAACAATTTACTAAGACATAAAATAGGCGAATTTAATTTTATGAATCTCACTCCCACTATTTTAACGATTTCACCACCCTCTAGTGAAAATGGGAAACTTTTTCCTTAGTGAGAACATGGAGTCCAATTGACAAACTTATGGTCCCGAATAATATCAGCCAACCATAATTCTCAAAAGGTAGAGCCCAATTGCTTCCAAAGCAACCCCCATGTGTTTACCTCATGTCCAATAAGGGCCCAATAATATGACGCCGTTTAAAGTGACATGTCAAGATGACCCATCAATATTAAGTTGTGATGGACGGTCGCCATGTGGATCCCCCAATAATATGAGCCGATCCCATGGGAGTTCCACCCAACTTACAACATTTGTCGATCCAATGTACAGCTTTCCGACGGACGGGCCCCCCCAATAATATGAGCCGGACCGTATCCGCGGGTAGCATCACATACATTGACCGTTGATGGAAGGTAGGAACATTTAAACAATATTTAAATTTCCTTTATTTATCTTGATATAAATTTTAAATCATATTTAAAATGAGGGATTTTATTTATAAAATTATTTGTCTCATCATATTTAATTTATTGCATGCATTGCCGGATTCACGCAATTTATGTCTAAACATGCATACAATCATAATATCACATATTATATAGGATGATCGATTCCATTTCTAATTGACCCGTGGTTGCCAATCACGGGTCTTAGTCCAATCCTAGGTAATATGCAGTATGCAAATGCAATCCTATTACATATGCTTCCAATTTACATTTCTTCAGTCTTCATTGTCTGCTGGGCCCACCATCTTCAAATCTTGATCTCCCACTAAATCTAATGTATTTACAATAAATAACAATGACAAGTAGGGGATACATTTTTAGGGGGTGGGAACGGGCTATAAACCAAGCCCACTTTTATTACATATGACATTCATATCGGGCCATAAACCAGGCCCATTAATAAAACCAACAATAATAAAGACAAAATGTAAATTCCTAACATACACCTACAAAATTGGTCATGGCAATCGATCATCCTTATCCAATAACATTTAATTCAAAATTAATTTATTGGATAACATGCTGTGGCAATTCAAATTTAAACAAGATAAAATCATATTTTATATATAAAATCTCATTTCACATATAAAATCATATTTTATCTCTATATCAAATAAAATCATATTTTATCTATAAAATCCAATTTTACAAATAAAATCATATTTTACTTAATATATCATAAGATCATATCTTATCATCAATTGTACCAAAATAATTGATTTCAAAATTCAATTTACGGATAAAATATTAAAATTTTCCAAAAATTCAAATTTATCCAAAATCAATTTTAAAATTTACGGACTCGAACAATTCGATCCGAAATCTCGTGAACCAATCAAAAACAATTTTTGACCGAACCAAAAATAAAATTTTAAATATTAAAATTAATTTTTAAATAAAAATATAATTTTTCCCGCGGGCCGCCCGGGACACTCCCGGGCCGGCCCGCACCCGGGGCGCGGGCCGGGGGCAGCCCGGCTGCCCCCTTAGGGCAGCGCCTGGCGCCGCCCTGCGCAGCGCCCAGCGCTGCGCTGGGCGGCGCCGAGCGCCGCCCCTGGGCAGCGCCGAGCGCTGCCCTGCGCAGCGCACAGCGCTGCCCTGGGCGGCGCCGTGCGCCGCCCTGGGCGGCGACGGTCGCCGCCTTGGGCGGCGCCGTGCGCCGCCCGGGGCAGCAACAATTGCTGCCCCACCGGGCAGCGATCCAATCGCTGCCCGGGTTTTGCCCCGAAAAAATTTTTTTTTTTTATTTAAAAATATTTATTTTGTTTCAAAAACCGAGACTCAAAAATTTTGTACAATTGATTAATTTAATCGTTTGATCTGAGCAACCTGACTCTGATACCACTGTTGGAAAACTGGCGGTCAGATCAATCACGATTGATACCCGGTGCAGCGGAAGTTTAAAAATTTTGTTATGGAACAATTCCATAGTGTGGGTATCAACCGTTCAACGATTAAATTATTGTGTGTGTAAAATTTAAATAACAGTTATTAAATTTTACCTCCAATCTCGCAACGAGATTAATGGACACCAACAGATTTGATCTGCTCTTGTTGTCTCTCCCTGGAACCGATGAACTCCTTCAATCAGGTCCACGAACAGAGGTTTAATCCCTCTGATAGATTGCACTAGAAAATCTATCAGAAGTTTTCTGCAAAGAGAATAAACGAATCTGATTCGTTATTCCTTACTGCGATTCAAAATCACAGACCGGAAAATCTCGGGCAGAGTATGGGGAGGGTTCGGCCGAAACAATCTTTGAGAGGAACTAGGGTTTTCGATTTTTGCTCTAAAAAATTATGACCTGTTGTGTGTAATTTCTGTACTGAAATAACTTATTTATAATGCAGGCCACTAACACCTTAGGGCCCATTAGTCATAAGCTGGGGCCCGACAAGCAAAGCCCGCTCGTTCAGAAATTAATATAAAATTCATCGTGACTCCGATTGATGAACTGATTTCACCAATGTGCACAGAAACCATTTCTGCACATTTTAAAGTCAAAATAAATTTTCCTGAATCCGAATTCAGTGGTTTCCAAAAATGTCCATCCCTATGTCATTTTAGGAAATCATACTCCCTTACTCTTATTTAAGAAGTCCAACTCCTTAGTTCATTAAATTTAACTCTTTAAATTTAACTATCTCAACGGGGATTAAAACTCCATTACACTGTGTGACCCTCAATGGTTCAGGGATACAGCTAGCCGTGGGCTCACAACTCCTTGTGACTCGGAACAACACTTTCCGACTTGCCCAACGAATCATGGTAAAGCGCCTAGCAACATCGCCCCATGATTCCCTAGGTATCACTGATAGTGCCTACAAGAACCAGTAGATTTTGGTTAGCGTACAGTACGGTCCCTTCATCCATATATCCCGATCGAATCAACAACCATTGGTATATCGAGAGTCGCTCAAGATTCGATAACTATGCAATACATCTTGAAGATCAAATTAGTGACATCGCATGTGCTACTAAGAAACCATTTCTTAAATCACATCAATTACTCTGGCCAGAGATTTATCACACTAATATCTCCTCAGATCGCATAGGATATCCACACTCGCAAGTATGTGGTGAATCCTTGACAACAATGCATTGACTCCTATATGTGTCGTAACTGTACCCAATCTCGACACCTGATGACCCCCATAGAGTCGGTAAACGAGTCAAAGCACAGCACTAGCATATAGAGTCTCCATGATGTTTCAAGTTGTAAGGACTAATGGTGTACAACCAAAACCGCGGACTTAATCCACTCGATAAGTGATAACCACTTGGAAAGTCCGGATAGGGTAGTTCGATTATTCATCCTATGAATATCCATTTGCATGCTTCGAACATCTCCATGTTCCCTACCAATGAAACGTGGTACTCCGCATCGCAAATGCTAGTCTCAAACTCGAGCGATCCTTATCCTTATTATCGGACGGCTCAATCGACTAGGAACGGTTTTTAGAACATACAGTGACTATAAGATGTATTTCATGATAGACATCTCCATGTTCTACCACATCTTACATACACTATAGTATATTCAAGGTCTTTATCAAAACAACAATAGTATATCACAATATAACAATATGAAGTAATATAAAGTCATTGCCATAAAAGTGTAAATAATATTAAACAAAAGATTGTTTATACAAAGAGTCATCAAAGCCCATAGCCACACAGTTGGCTCACTGGGCACCCACTCTTACATATAAATCTATCAATCAATAATATAAAATCAAATCTAAAAAATCCCAAACAAACATCCAAGTTTTCTACATATATTTGTTCGGCCCAATCACGTGGCCTTGGTTGAAGAAAATCTACTCAATAATTTAAAACAATAATTCAAAAATAAAAAGAAGAAAAGAAAAGAGAAATCTTTTCTCCCAAGCCTGTAGTCGCCTCTCTTGTGCTCTGCACGTTCTATCCATTGTGTTCCCCCCTTCTATGCATCTTTTAACTTTTATTTATATAGCGTGAAAAGCCCACGAAATAAAGCCCGCAAAATAAGAGTTTTTATTTCCGAGAATTCTAATTTTTTTCATGATCGCGATCTCTCGCTCGAGCGGCAAGAAGTTGCCGCTCGAGCTAGAAAACTTCTGCTCCGTTAATTTTCTTTTCCCATTTTTCTCGCTCAAGCACGTAAACATGCGCTTGAGCTAGACAACTTCTGGATTCTTGCTTTCTTTTACGCACATCATATGGCGCAGAAGCGCATCATTTCCCGCAATTTCGCGTCTCAATAGCGTAGTAGCTCTTTTCTTGTTCCAATAGCGCAGCTGCGCTGCTTATTATTGCAACATCGCTTCGTTCCTTTCTCTCGTTTTGCGCAAAAGTGTCGTTCTTCATCAAGCTTCACGTAATGCGCAGCTGCGGAGTTCTCTTCACGCAGAAGCTTGGCTTTCCTCTTCTCTTTTTCCATTCTTCTTTCTTTCTTTTCTTGTCCGCATCTGCTTGATCTTTCATCTCCAAAGCGCAACTTCTCTATTTCACCAAAAATACCTAGTTTCCGTCATTTTCTGTAAATACACCAAGGGGAATGATGTGAAGATAAAATGCACAAAAACACAACTAAAATAACATGAACGCATGCAAAATAGACATAAAAAAATATAAAATAATGCACACAACATGTACTTATCAAATATAAATTGGTAGGAATATATATTTGTTTATCGAGCACTTCTTGATAGTTTTTTTTTGATGGTAAAGACTTCTTGATAGTTGATGAACTTGACAGTGTATAAATTACCTTAACTTAACAGTATATATCATTGTCTTATGCTTAAAATAAAAATGATAATATTTTCACGAGAATGAAAAATAGCAATAATCCCTCTATTTAGTTAAATATGTGTCCCTTGCCGATAAATTATCTGTAGTAGCCCGTATCCAAATTAAGTTAATCAAGTTTTTAATTATGAATAATTAGCTAAAACATGATTAAGGGGTTTTCAAATGGGTTGAAGGAGTTTAGAAATGGATCCAAAACGGTCGAAAATGGTCCAGTAGATGTAGCAATCCAACCCGGATCCACTACCTGATCAGAGTTAGAGCATAATTAAGCATGCATTTAAAATAAATTGTTGTCATAGACTTAAATAAAAGCAGACCGGCAGAATACAACTAGTTAAATAAACCCATATAAAACCCAATCTAATTACAATTAATCCTAAGGGTAAAGACCTACAGCTAATCATGCTTTCTTCATGGGTCACTGGCCTTTAAGCTCCTGGTGCTCAATCCTGCACCTACACCTGCCCCGTCGAATGGGGTGTCCAGACATACAAAAAATATTGGACGTGAGCTCTAAGCTCAATACATAAGCAATGATATATATAATATATGCAACACATAAATGCATTTAAAACCAGGGTAAAACAGTATACTCAGGGCGCCAAGAATATGCAGGGCTGTGTCGGATAGCTAATCCTCGGTGCCGCTCCCATATTCTCCTACCAACTATAGCGTCTACTCCACCATCGTGGGCGCTCCTAGTGATAGCAAAACCAGGGGTTGAGTCTCCCCAAACCTGACTCGAATCAAAAATATGATGCAAGGCTCATATGGAAACTGACAATACCTGACTCGAGTCCATGATGAGTTACAAGCTCCCTATGAAAACTATCAATGACTCACATCTCTCGGGATGCGGTCCAGTGTAAAAGCATACATGTGCTAAAGCAGTTAATCATGGAAAACATATAGCACATACTCATGCAACATATAAGCATATATATCATGCCGGCTATCTCGGTCAGTACTTAGGTACCTTACTACAGGCAGTTCCTAGCAGTCTCACTCTAGGTTCTAAGCCTATCATCAGCTCTACAATGCAAATACCCATGCATTATTTAATAAGCTCTAAAAGCCTTAACTAAGATATTGCATACTCCTAAATATTTTTAGGAAGGCAAAGCTATACCTGCGTCCATCATTAGCCCACTGATGGCGACTGCCCCAAAACTTAGGCACATCTCTGCTACGACACCGGGGTCGCTCCGCTACTTCTGAATTCCCAAAAGGACGTCTAGAATTTCCTAGATCTAAGTTAGAAGGCTAAGAAAAGAGAGAGAAGAGAGGAGAGAGGCGAGTTGCAAATGAGCCTCGACACCTCTATTTATAAACAGCAAACGGAACGTCCGATTGTCACATCACGTTCGTAAGTAATGACTTCAACTTGCTGATGTCATGGATGACATCAGATGGCCAGAACGTTGCGTCCGTTCCACGAACGTTGCTTCCATTCTTGGTCACCCTTCGGGCCATTTCCGATCATTCTGACTCTATTTATGAAATCTGTTAATCCATCTGAAATCTCTTTAATCATGTATTAATAAATCAAAACATGATCGCATGATTAAAATACTCATTAATCTCTAATTACGGATACGGGTCACTACATTCTCCCCCTCCCCTTAAAATATTTCGTCCTCCAAATCTAGGGCAGAACCTCGAGAACATATTAAAATAATTATTGTGCGTTTGGTAGAAATAGCTTTCGACACACTCAGACTCTTGTCTAAATTCCTGTAAGCTTCATAAATGCAGAACCACATTAGCATTCTCCCAATTGAAGATTACTGCGCTACTTTTCGACAGTCAAACTCCTCTGGCACTAATGTATCACAACACTGATACATCTTTCATTATGACCATGATCTCTCTGATCACGAAAGATACTAATACCCGCTCGATCGAGATCATCCTCCCAAGGAAAAGTCTTAGACTGACGAAGACCAAGTCATAACTTGACTGGTTTACGACATTCGTCAAATCACTAACTGAACCTAACCATCTAATGGTTCCAAAAGCTCTCAGTGCACAACACCTCTAGTCAGGCAACACCAATCCCAATGCTGTGCTGACACAGAAAATCTTGAATTTCTCCTCAAGAGAATTCAGTTGCCGCAAGGTCATACTACAACGTAACTGCTTCACATGATTCCCTAGACCGATTATCTTTCCCATGCTACTCCGAAGAAAAAAAAGCTTCCCAAAGCAATTACTGGGAACTCAGACTATCCAGTCTAGTACTAACCATAGTTCACGTTTCTTAGTATACTCAATACTGTGTCAAAAAGGAACTCTCATCACATGACAATCATGTCACAAAATCCTCTCTTGAACCGTTGGTATGCGAAGTAATACGCATATGCCGCAATGGCAATCATCGTATCTCTGATGATCTAAATCATCTCGACCATAAATTATTCACCCATGAATTTCAATCGATGGACATCCTCCTGATAGTTATACATACTCGCAATCACTGTACACACATCAAGACTAAGGCAAGTTCCCACCAATATGCTCGACTGGTACATTCCACAGTGCACAGACATATGGAAACTCTTCCTATTCTGTCTCGAAACTCGACAGTCATTGCACCTGATATAATGCACCTCGGAGTCTCTGGTAACACCATCATCACTAGCAACCTATCATGCACCCGACCATTTTCCATTGCTAAAACGTAATATCCTTGATAAATAGTCTGCACAGATGTAACTCACTGACTGGAAAGAACGAATTCGATCCGTCCCGATCTTGCGAAGTCTTCAATCCCAAGGGCAAACCTCGTTGGTTACTAAGTCAATCATCGACTATCTCGATCATCTCAACAGTATCACACATCTCATGCTGTAAACTAGTGACATAACCTGCTAGATCTTGAGAACTAGATACTAGCTAATTCCATATATCACGATCAGAAAACTGATGTCCCCTTGCTAATGCCCATTAGTTTTTCCAACACTCGTCGGATTCAACATAACGGTTCAACACAAGAACACTCTGTCGAAACGTTCGGTTGACACCCTTGATTTCTTGTTAATGGAAAACTCTCACACAAAGCAGAAACTTGATCCCTTCCGTTACTAAACCCGAGTATACGATCTCTATCACTAAGAAATTGCTGGAATCAATATCAGTTTCTTCTTAACAAGAATGCATAATCCTGGGAAACCACCAATTACCTTGCTTGTCTCTACAGACAAGTTATTGCCTAACTTGACCATACAAGTCCAACTACAATCGTCCCCGATTACAGCAATCCCAAATTATTCATCTTCGGCAACCCTTAGAGATACTAAATTACCCAAATCGCTGACTACTCTGAGATTGTACCAGATACAATTCCCCTTAAGCACTACGCGACAAAATACTATCCCAAGTATTTCTCGATTGCTACACCCTTATCATCACAGATTGGGATCACTAATCGCCCTCGTCGATTCTACTTTGGCTCACACTTAGCTCAACAGTGAAACTCAAATCAGATTAGCCATGTGGCTCGATCAATAGTCTTGACTCAGCTGCCACAAGTCTATTACCCCCAATACTTGAAATAACCAGCTCGCTCTGGTTTCAACACACCTATACTCGATATCCAAACAATAACTATTAGTAGACTATTGGCACCATCTCGCGCCTTAGTACTGACAGATATCTCACACACTAGACTTAACCTTCCTAACTCTGACAGAGTTTAGCCAATAGTCACTAGCGGTCATTAGCACAATTTCCGTGCCACCTTAGTACTACTAATCGTTGTCTTGTTCACCTAAGGCGAACATGAAGACAACTAAGCCCAAGAATTACTCGTGATTTATCAACCTAGATCATTTCCATCTCACGGAAAATCATACGCTTAATTCTGAATGCATCAGACGATACATAGCACAATCAGTGGACTCATTATTCATTATCTCGTTCATTCAGAAAGAACACCACGACTAATCAAGTCAATAAATTATACCCAATGAATACCAAAGATTCCCAAAATCTTCGGACACGCTCCTAATTATATCCCTTGCTAAGATTGTACAACAATTCAAGACTGAGGCAGCTTACCACGATAACCCACCTGGAATCACCATTAGGTGTACACTGGCATATCATGTTTCCTCTATGCCTCAAATAGTCCTGTACAATTCTTATCATCTGATATAATCCACCACTGATGAAATCAATCATCATGGTGCAATTATCTTATTCAATTCGAAGCCTCGAAACAACATCCCTTCCAGTATCTTGGATAACTCCTGTCACAAATAAATCCTAATCATAACCCTGATGAGAATCCCTAGCCATCTTTGGTAGAAATCCTTCCACCTAGTAGATCGATCCATCTAGTAGTATTCCCTAGGTCAAAACCTATCTGCTCAAAGTACACAATCGCCAAGGAAATCCCTCCAAGACATGTCCTCACGGCAAAAAATTCAAACTAATATCTCTGACAAAACCCAGACGATTCTAAACATTGATATCAAACCTGATATCTACTCCAATGTCATACCCCGTCGTGACTGTTGCCAAAACTCTAGACTGAGTAGCCTTCCCACCGCCATCCCCTGAAGCACAAAGGATCCCAGGTACATCGACATAGGGTCGCGCCTCCTCACGTCAAATCATGGTCATAGTCCACAACTCTCGGCATATACTCGACCTGTCATTCTGATGAAAACTCATCATCACGAAGTCTCAACCTACGAAGGTCATCAGTCTACAGTTCTAAGTAAACAACCTAGAACAAAACTCATGCCCACTGATGAATCACTCATCGCTGGCACTAACTTAGTCCACTGACTAACTAGGTCAATCCTAGGAAAAACCTAGACTAACCACAACTCAAAAGTTATAGCTGGTTTTCTCAGAATCTATGAGTTATAATAGTTGAACACTAATCAACTAACATCATGAAAATCTTAGCAAAATCACTTGCAATCATTCACGAATTGCTGGATAAAAAATACATGTATCATCATTTCAAGTTTATGTACAATTTATTTATTACAATCCATGTAATACATACAGTATTCAAAATACAATGAAAATGTACAACCATTAACTTGAAATGATACAACCAAAGTATGATGATTCATTACAACTGAAATAATGTTTACAATTACAACAATACAGTATTTAAAATCATCATACTAGTCTTCGTTTCTTGAGCATGAGGCTTCTCATCGACACACACATCAATGCAAGCATAATACTGCCTAACTCTCTCGGTATCTCGTCCTGCCAAGACTTTCGGAGAAATAACTCGAGCTCGCTAACCAGCTATGCTTTGCATCAGTGTTTGTCAGTCGACCTCTTCTGCTCACAATCTCCATCATCATTCTTCTTGTATTCATATAATGCTTTTGAACATGAAGTTTCTCGTGAGCCTACCGAACTCATCGATACAAGCATGCCGGAAAAACCATATTCTGCATGAGTTTAAAGACCTTACCCTCGAAACCAGTCATAACTTAGCCACTTGAGGCATTCTCTGGTGAAGGTCTACATGACAATCTCTCCAACTATGGCTGGAGAATCTTCAGAGTAGTGTCATCATGGTAAGGATGGTACAGATGCAAGCATCTTGTGCGTCCCAACCAATCCTCTGGCATCCGGTACTCGATCCAAAGTTAGGATCCACATGAGTAGACGTCTCGAAAGCTCGGACACGATCCATCGCTCATGTCCGTACTTGCTGGAATCCCATAAGCCAAATCTTTAGAACTCCTCCCGATGATGATAGTATTCGGGCAACCTAATCGCCTCATCATCGTCTCTTTAAAAGTCTCATCAATCCTACAAGGATAATCCAAAAATTCTCATTACTATCTCCCAAGTCTATTTGCATGCCGCTCTGATACCAATAAATGTAGCGACCCAAACCAGATCCACTACCTAATCAGAGTTAGAGCATAATTAAGCATGCATTTAAAATAAATTGTTGCGGAAGACTTAAATAAAAGCAGACTGGCAGAATACAACCGGTTAAATAAACGCATATACAACCCAATCTAATTACAATTAATCCTAAGGGTAAAGACCTACAGCTGATCCTGCTGTCTTCAAGGGTCACTGGCCCCCAGGCTCCTGGTGCTCAATCCTGCACCTACACCTGCCCTGTCGAATGGGGTGTCCAGACATACAGAAAATACTGGACGTGAGATCTAAGCTCAATACATAAGCAATGATATATATAATATATGCAGCACATAAATGTATTTAAAACTAGGTTAAAACAGTATACTCAAGGCGCCAAGAATATGCAAGACTATGTCGGATAGCTAATCCGCGGTGCCTCTCTCATATTCTCCTACCAACTATAGCATCTACTCCACCGTCATGGGCGCTCCTAGTGATAGCAAAACCAGGGGTTGATTCTCCCCAAACCTGAATCGAATCCAAAACAGGATGCAAGGCTCATATGAAAACTGACAATACCTGACTCGAGTCCATGATGAGTTACAAGCTCCCTATGGAAACTATCAATGACTCACATATCTCGGGATGTGGTCCAGTGTAAAAGCATGCATGTGCTAAAGCAGTAAACAATGGAAAACATATTGCACATACTCATGCACATATAAGCATATATATCATACCAGCTATCTCGGTCAGTACTTACGTACCTTACTACAGGAAGTTCCTAGCAGTCCCACTCTAGGTTCCAAGCCTTTCATCAGCTCTACAATGCAAATACCTATGCATCATTTAATAAGCTCTAAAAGCCTTAACTAAGCTATTGCATACTCCTAAATATTTTTAGAAATCCAAAGCTATACCTGCGTCCGTCGTTAGTCCACTGATGGCGACTGCCCCAAAACTTAAGCACAGCTCCGCTACGATGCCAGGATCACTCCGTTACTTCCAGATTCCCAAAAGGACGTCTAGAATTTGCTAGATCTAAGTTAGAAGGCTAAGAAAAAAGAGAGAAGAGAAGAGAGAGGCGAGTTGCAAATGAGCCTCGACACCTCTATTTATAGACAGCAAACGGAACTGGTCGTAAGCAATGAAGTTAACTTGCTGACATCACAGATGACATTAGATGGCCAGAACGTTGCGCCCATTCCACGAACGTTGCTTCCATTCTTGGTCACCCTTTGGGCCATTTTCGATCATTTTGAGTCCATTTCTGAAATTCGTTAATCCATCTAAAATCCCTTTAATAATGTATTAATAAATCAAAACATGATCACACGATTAACATACTTATTAATCACTAATTATGAATACGAGTCACTCTAGTAGAGCTTTGAGCTTCGAAAGGATCGGAAGTTCCGAGCAGAGTTCAAAAGCTTTGAAATGATAGGAACCATAGTTTTGGGTTCGGAAGCTCTGGTACGTTCGGAATCTCCGATCGTCACTTAGTGCCAGTTGTCCAAGAATTTCGTAGGCAGTGACATCATGTAGATCGGAAGCTCCGAAGTGGGATCGGAAGCTCCAACCTACTGTCGGCAGGCGACCTCTAGAAGCCAGTCATGTGGTTGGAGGAGAGAGTTAAAAAGTAGGGATCAGAAGCTCCGATTGTGCGATCGAAGGCTCCGATCGTGCGATCGGAAGCTAAAATGGGGTGCCGAGGCTCAATTTCTCTTGATCATTTCCCTCTTCTCTCTCTCGTTCTTAGCTTCTTCTAGTCGATTTTAGGTGTTTATAGTCATCCTATTGGAGAGCCGGGAGTGGCAGAGCGCTACAGGGATATTAGCAGAGCTGTGCCTAAGTTTTGGGGCTATCATCATCAGCAGGCTGACGATGGACGCAGGTATAACTTTGGATCCATAAAAATATTAGGGAGTTTGTAATAGCTTAGTTAAGGCTTTTAGAGCATAATAGATGATGCATGGGTATTTTGTACTGTAGTACTAGATGGTAGGCTTGGAACCTAGATGGATGCTTCTAAGACTGCCTTAGTAAGGTACGTAAGTACTGATTGAGATTGCCAAGGGATATGCATGCTTATATGTTTCATTTATGTGCCATGATTGCATGTTTCTGTTATGCTACACGTGCATACATCTTGATTTAGACCGTATTGTTTTACTTACCTAGTATAGGGGATTTTCTCAGTCCAATTGCATGTGTGGATGAGAACCATAGTTTTGGGACCCAGATATGTCCATGGTTTATGGTATGGGAGCCACCTCCAGATGCAATGGCCCTGCAGCTTGCTACATAACATGGCGCCTAGACTGAGCAGGATATGATTCCCAATATGATACCCAGACATTCATTTGCATGCATCATATTTGTATGTTTTACCCGTACTAGCATATTGAGCTTTAATGCTCACGTTCAGTGTTTTTTATGTTTTCTGGACACCCCATTCAACGGGGCAGTTGCAGGTGTTCCACCAGGACTTAGGATTAGGTGGTGACCAAGAAGAGCTACAGGAGTAGTAGCTAGGTTGAATATTGATTTATTTCCACTGGGTTGTATATTTGGAATTTGTTTTACCGGTTGTATTCTGCCGGTTTAGCGTTTATTCAAGTTTTCATATTTTATCTCTAATTATTATTTATTGCATTCTTAATTAAGCTTATTGTAATAGCCCGTAACCAAAATTGGTGATTAAGTGTTAATCACCCCAATAAATCATGTTAGTTAAGTTAAACATGATTAAGGAGACTTCAAATAGATAAACGGAGTCCGAAAATAGATCCAGAATGATCAGAAATGGTTCGGAGGGTCAGGCGGAACGGACGCAACGTCCTGGGATTGGACGCAACGTTCGTGCCAGCAGAATGCGTCATTGCTTATGAATTTGATGGGACATCGGAAGCAACGATGGGGAACGGACGCAACGATCGTCGGACGAACGGACGCAACATTGAGGAACGGGCGTTCCGTTCCGTGTCTATAAATAGAGGTGCCGAGCCTCAGTTTCAGATGCACCAATCACCTCTTCTCTCTCGTTTCCTTAGTCTTCTAGCTTAGATATAGGGAATTCTAGGCGTCCCATTGTGAATCCAAAAGTAGCGTAGCGACCCAGGAGTCGTAGCGGAGCTGTGGCCTAGTTTTGAGGCAAGCAACAACAACGGGCTGACGACGGATGCAGGTATATCTTTTGCTTCCTAAAAATATTTAGGAGTATGCAATAGCTTAGTTAAGGCTTGTAGAACACTATAATGATATTAGTATCATTTGGCAGTGTAGTGCGGACTATAGGCGTGGACCTAGAGAAGGTAGAGCTTTCCTAGTATTTGAGGTACGAAAGTACTGTTCGAGATATCCTGTCTGAGTATGCATGTATTATGTGACTTCATGATTTATATGGCATGATTATATGCTGCATACATTTGCATATTGAGCTATCTATTTTGAGATGTCTGGTAGTAGGGTTTTAACCTATCCTGTTAGTGGATGGATTTCCATCGATTTGGGTCCGGAGTATCCACTGGTTTTCGGTATGTGAGCCACTTCCTGAAGCGACGGCACAACGTGCTACATACCAGGGCCCGATCTGTCTTTGTTATCTGATTCTTGGCCTCTAGTCAGTAGGAGGTACACTTGCATGCATGTATACTCATACTCTCGTGCTGAGCATTTTATGCTCACGTCTCGTACTTTGTGTATCTGGACACCCTATTCCATGGGGCAGGTTTGCGATTGGATCCAAGAGAGGCTAGGCAGTGGATAACCAGCTGGAGCTTCTCCTAGGGTTTTATTTTATTGTATTGGTTGATACAGTATTCGATTTGGTTGTATAACTATTTGGGTATTTGCAGATTCTTTTTCTTGGGATTGTATAATATTTATGTCTTCCGCAGTTTAATTCTGGTTTACTGTTTAATTAAGTTAATTGCATGCCTAAGTTTCTTATTAGTAGGTGATCTCGGTAAGGGTCACTAGATTTATGGTATCAGAGCATGCATAGTATTCCTGGGATTTAGATTCTGCATAAGGTAACCGTGGGGTAATTTTGTAGATGGCAGATCGCGATGATCAGAGTAGCCATGGTAGTGGAGGTGGACGTTGGGGCGATGGTGATCGGGAGCGTCGTCGGGAACGCCATCATTGTCTTCATGATGAGAACCGTTTCAGTGTGCGCTGATTCTTACAGATGGGTCCTAAGCCCTTGGTTGAAGGCGAGACTCCGGAGGATGCGGTGAACTGGTTAGATCGCACGGAGACTTGCTTTAAGACATTCCACTGTAATGAGGAGCAGAAGATGGAGACTCTTGGTTATCTTCTAGATGGGCGAGCCCGTAAGTGGTGGAGGTTCACTTCTGCACCGTTCATTGGGGGGAGAGGAGTTGCTACTCGGGCCGAGTTTCGTACAGCTTTTCAGAAGCTATAATTTACTTCTACACTCCGTCAGGCGAAGGCGGGTGAGTTACTGAGTTTCGACAGGGATTTATGACGATTGACGAGTATCAGCAGAAGTTCTTTGATCTGTTATCCTATTGCCCTGAGATTACTGATAGGTCTGAGATGAAGTACAATCTGTTCCTTCAGGGTCTTAACCCGGAGATTCATGACAGGGTGGCGGTCGGTGATGATATGACCTACGAGGTTTTCGTGAGCCGTTGTCACCAGGTGGAGGATAGTATTCGGCGTAACAAGTCATTTTCTCAGTCTAGGCCTGTGAGTTCTTTGGGTCCCCGTGCTAAGTCTTTCAAGAAGTCCGGATCTACTTATTCTTCCTCTGGTTCTGGCGGTGTTGTTCGTTTTGGGAAGAAGGAGAAGTGCGACCATTGTGGGAAGAACCATCCGTTAGACAAATGCCGTAGAGCTTCTGGAGCATGTTTTTGTTGTGGAGAGATCGGTCATCTCCGGAGGGATTGTCCATTAGCTGGGGGAGGCGGTTCAGGTTTTGGTTCAGTATCGGGTTCTCAGGCTACCGTTCAGCAGAGGTCGCAGGGACAGTCTGCTGGGAGTTCTCATTTGAAGTCGCGGGTTTCTGGCCAGGTGTTTGCCTTAAGGCATGATCAGGCAGTGGAGGAGAATGAGAAGGTCATCGGCAGCTGAACCGAGTTACTGTGAAGAACAAGTATCCTTTGCCTCGTATTGATGACTTGTTTGATCATCTGCAGGGTACTTCGGTTTACTCCAAGATTGATTTGAGATCTGGGTATCATCAGATGAGAGTTCGAGATCAGGACATAGACAAGACTGCATTCCGTACTCGCTATGGGCATTACAAATTTCTAGTGATGCCTTTCGGTTTGACTAATGCGCCGGCTATATTTATGGATCTGATGAACCGCATTTTTAGGGAGTTTATAGATAAGTTTGTCATGGTTTTCATTGACAACATTCTGGTGTATTCGCGTGATGCAGACGAGCATGTTTCTTACTTGAGATTGGTACTGCAGACTCTTCAGGATGAGCAGTTGTACACCAAATTGAGTAAGTGTGAGTTTTGGATGGATCGAGTGGTCTTTCTTGGCAATATCATATCCAGGGAAGGGATTTCTGTTGATCCGAGCAAGATCGACAACATTCTTGTGTATTCGCGTGATGCAGACGAGCATGTTTCTCACTTGCATACCTTATGCTTGCTTCCCATGGATGTGAATCCCTCGGGCTGCATCATATAGATCTCTTCCTTAATGTTTCCATTAAGAAATGCAGTCTTCACATCCATTTGCCATATCTCATAGTCATACCAAGCTGATATGGCAACAAGGATTCTTATGGATTTGAACATTGCGACTGGTGAAAAAGTTTCATCATAGTTAACACCTTGTCTTTGAGTATAACCTTTTGCGACCAATCGTGCCTTGTAGGTCAGTACCTTACCATCAGGCCCAAGTATTCTCTTGTAGATCCATTTACGCCCTATTGGAACAATTCCATCATGAGGATCTACTAAAGACCAAACTTGGTTTGTATGCATCGAGTCTATTTCCGACTGCATAGCTTCAAGCCATAATTTCGAATCGCATCAGAAATTGCTTCCTTGAAGTTTCTTGGATCACATACAATGTCGGGTTCACTTTGATTCCCTTCAAGAAGCAGACCATGTCGAATAGGAGGTCTACAAGTCCTCTCGGATCTTCTAGGAAGAGGCGTGTCAATTATTGGTTCCAGAGGTGCGGGATCGTTATTTTGTATCTCGGGTTCTTCTCGTATTTCTTCGAGTTCCATCATCTTGCCTTTCTTATCAAGTAAGAACTCCTTCTCCATGAAGGTGGCATTCCTCGAAACAAACACTTTTGTTTCAGTAGGATTCTAGAAATAATATCCGATTGAATTCTTCGGATACCCTACAAAATAACATAAGGTGGATCGACTATCCAACTTATCTCCCACTGTCTGCTTCACGTAAGCAGGACATCCCCAAATTCTCAAGTACGAATGCTTAGGAGTTTTGCCAGTCCATAATTCATATGGAGTTTTGTTCACTACTTTAGTGTGGACATTGTTTAACAACAATACCGCCGTTTCAAGTGCATAGCCCCAAAACGAAGGTGGGAGCTCAGTGAAGCTCATCATAGATCGAACCATGTCCAACAAAGTTCGATTGCGACGCTCCGAAACGCCATTTAGCTGAGGTGTCATAGGAGGAGTCCACTGAGAGAGAATCTCATTCTCTTTTAGATAGCCCAAAAACTCGGTACTTAAGTATTCTCCACCTCGATCTGATCGAAGTGCTTTAATACTCCTACCTAGTTTGTTTTCTACTTCAACCTAGAATTCTTTTAACTTTTCAAATGATTCAGACTTATATTTTATCAAATATAAATACCCGTACCTAGAATAATCATCAGTAAAGGTAATGAAGTAGGTGTGACCATATTTAGTACCAATACTAAATGGGCCGCAAACATCTGTATGGATCAAATCCAACAGATTTTGACTACGCTCAGGCTTTCCTTTGAAAGGAGTTTTATTCATTTTTCCTTTTAGGCAGGACTCACAAGTTGGTAGAGAGTTAATATCAGACATATCAAACATGCCCTCTCCCACTAGCTTGTTCATCCTCCTTGATGAAATATGACCTAGCCTAGCATGCCAAAGGTTTGCCGGGTTTTGACTATCATTTTTCCTTTTATTTGTTGTTGCCGGTTTATCAACATAATTAATTGGTATGTCTTTTAATTTGAAGTTATATAGATCGTTTTCAAGTTGTCCACATCCAATCAAACATTCATTTTTGTAAATATTGCAAATATCATTCACAAAATTTCAAGAAAAACCATCTCTATCAAGCATAGAAACAGAAATAATATTTTTAACTAAATCTGGCACAAATAAAACATCTCTAAAAAATAACTTAAAATCGTTCTGCAAAACTAAATAAACGTATCCCAAAGCTTTGGCTTCAACTCTAGAACCATTTCCGAGCCTCAACTAGGTCTCACCCATCCTAAGCTTACGACTTCTTGTCATCACCTGCAAATCATTGCAAATGTGAGATCCACATCCGGTATCCAATATCCAAGAAGTAGTATTAAGTGAAAAATTTATTTCAATATAAAACATACCCTTTGCAGTTTGCAACTGCTCGAGATATTCTTTGCAGTTACGTTTCCAATGACCGGGTTTCTTGCAGTGATGGCAAACATCTTCATATTTGATCACGTTTGAAGCCTTTGTCTTGTTCTTCTTCTTGGGTCCAGTTTTCTTGGGTGGGGCAGAACGTTTCTTACCCTTTGCACTTGGTCCCTTCTTAGAGTTAGAAGATGAGCCTACCAAGAGTACCTGTTTATCCTTCTTTAATGTGGCCTCATATGTGACAAGCATATTGACCATCTTTTCAAAGGTGGCCTATATCTTGTTCATATTGAAGTTCATCACAAAATCGTCAAACGACGAAGGAAGAGATAGAAGTAATAAGTCCGCATTCAGTTCGTGCTCCAATGTCAGATCGAGTGTTACCAACTTTTTAATGAGCCCAATCATGTGTACCCCATGCTCATGGACCGAAGTCTCATCTCGCATGCGGTATGTCATGAGCTCTTTGACAGTCGCATATCTCTCGGATCTCGACTGAGCTCCAAAAAGTTCCTTGAGGGCCTTGTGAATTTCAGCAGCATTCACTGCATCCTCAAATCGCCTCTGAAGTTCATCAGACATCGATGCCTGCATGTAGCTTTTGGCCTTGATATCATGGTTCCACCATTTATCAAGTTTAACCAACTCTTCCGGACTCACATCAGCCGGGGCTTCCTTCGGAGGAGACTTTTCTAATACGTAGAAAGCCTTTTCCGAACTTAGAACAATCTTTAACTTACGGAACCATTCCGTATAGTTTGCGCCAGTCAGTTTGTTTTGTTCGAGAATAGAGTATAGTGGATTGCGTGAATTCATCATAATGAAATACTGAAAAAAAACAGATAATAATCAGTGATTGCTTAATTAATTTACGAAGACATAAAATAAGGCGAGATTAATTTTATGAATCACTCTCCCACTATTTTAATGATTTCACTACCCTCTAGTGAAAACGAGAAACTGGTTTCCATAGTGGGAACATGAAGTCCAATTGACAAACCATAGTCCCGAATAATATCAGCCAACCATAATTTTCGAAAGGTAGAGCCCAATTGCTTCCAAAGAAACCCCCATGGTTTTTACCTCATGTCCAATAAGAGCCCAATAATATGACGCCGTTTATTGTGACATATCAAGATTACCCATCAATATTAAGTTGTGATGGACGGTTGCCATGTGGATCCCAAATAATATGAGCCAATCCCATGGGAGTTGCACCCAACTTACAACATGTGTCGATCCAATGTACAACTTTCCGACGAACGGGCCCCCCCAATAATATGAGTCAGACTATGCCCGCGGGTAGCATCTCATACATTTATCGTTGATGGAAGGTAGGAACATTTAAACAATATTTAAATTATCTTTTGTTAATCTTGATATCAATTTTAAATCATATTTAAAATGAGGGATTTTAATTTTGAAAAATTGTCTCATTTAATAATTTGTATGCTTGCGGGATTCATGCAATTTAGTCTAAACATGCATACAACAATAATATCAAATATTATATAAAGGATGATCTATGCCTAGATCTTATCGACCCGTGGTTGCCAATTACGAGTCTAAGTCCAATCTTAGGTGATATGCAAGTATGCAATGCAATCCTATTACATTGAGCTTCCAATTTACATTTCTTCGATCTTTATTGTCTGCTGGGCCCACCATTGTCTTCAAATCTTTATCTCCCACTAAGTCTAATAAATTTACAATAAATTTCCATGAAAAGTAGGGGATACATATTTAAGGGTGGGAACGGGCCATAAACCAGGCTCAGGCTCTTTGCCAAGCTGAAACGGTTGAAGGGCCACCTCAAGTGGTGGAACCGGGATGTTTTTGGGAACCTTTTTGATAAGATCGCTGAGGCGGAGAGGTCGGTTAGACTAGCTGAGGCTGCCTGTGATGCGGATCCCTCTGAGCATAGCTGGACCCTCTTGTCCAGGTGCAATGAGGAGCTGTCTAGAGTCACTGCTATGGATGCGGATTTTTGGAAGCAAAAAGCTGCTTGTAATTGGCTTGAGGACGGGAGAGGAATACGAAGCTTTTCCACAACATGGTGAAGAAGAAGAATGTGGTTATTATGATCTTTCGTATCTGGGAGGATGGAATTTGCCTCACCTCTCCTGGTCTCATCAAGCAATCTGGGGCTGCCTATTTCGAGCGCATCCTCACTGGAGATCCCTTTGTCCTGGATCTTTCGGATTTTTCTGGCTTCTCCTAGGAGATTTTGGAGGAGGAGAACCTTAGCTTTGCCGCCGCACCTTCCTTGGAGGAGGTTCGTGCTGTCGTCTTTTCCATCCCTCGGGATAGTGTGGCGGGCCCCGATGGGTATTCTTTGGTTTTCTTTCAGAGCTACTGGGATTTTGTGCAGCATGATGTCATGGACGTTGTCCTTGATTTCTTTCGGGGCTCTCTTATGCTCCAGGGCTTCACTGCCACCACGATCACTTTGATACCCAAAGTCGAGGGTGCGCAAGCTTGGACGGACTTCCGTCCCATTAGCTTGTGTAATGTTTCCAACAAGATCATCTCGAAGCATTTATACTCTCGTCTGAGGTCGGTGGTGGGGAGACTCGTTTCTCAGAGTCAGAGTGGCTTTGTTCCGGGGCGGATGATTGCTGACAATATCCTTCTCGCGCAAGAGCTCACTCACAGTCTTAATCTCCTTGCCCGTGGTGGCAATGTCATTCTGAAATTGGACATGGCTAAGGCCTATGATAGAGTCCAATGGTCTTTTTTTTTGGATGTCCTCTGGAGGTTTGGTTTTTCGGAGCAGGTCGTGAGGATGGTAAGGGCTTGCAATTCGTTTTGCAAGTTCTCGGTTAATGTCAACGGCACCCCTGCTGGTTTCTTTGCTTCCTCGAGGGGCCTGAGACAGAGTGACCCGTTATCTCCCCTCCTTTTCGTTCTCGGAGTGAAATATCTGTCCCGGGGCCTGGACCGGTTGTTCCTCCAGCATGCAGATATGAGGTACCGGTCTGGGTGTGATTTGTCGATCTCCCATTTGGCCTATGCTGACGATGTCATTATTTTTGCCAATGGGGGATCTCGCGGTCTTCAGCGGCTCAAAGACTTTTTGGCTCACTATGAGAATTTCTCGGGCCAGCTCGTTAATGTGGCCAAGAGCGCTATGATCTTCCCTCCGGGCTGGACCGCTCGTCGCCGCTCCAGGTTGCTGCGCATCACAGGGTTTGCGGAGGGGCAGCTGCCCTTGAAATAACTTGGAGCTCCGCTTTTCCGTGGGAACCGTAAGTGCTCTCTATTTGAGCCTCTTCTGCAGTCGGTTCGGAAAAAGCTGGAGGGCTGGGAGTCCCGTTCCCTTGCTCCTGGGAGTAGGATGACGCTGATTCATAGTGTGCTCCTTTCGATCCCGATCTATCTCTGCCAGGTGATCCAGCCTCCTTTGGCTGTTTTGGAGAAATTGGAGCTTATTTTTAATGCTTTTCTTTGGGGCTCCAGACCCTTAAAGAAGAAGTGGCACTGGGCCCGCTGGTCTTGCGCCTGCCTCCCTGTGAAAGAAGGAGGCCTGGGTTTTCGCAGGCTCAAGGACATTGTTGACAGCTTTTCCATGAAGTTGTGGTTCAGATTCCGGTAGGGTTCCTCTCTTTGGGCGAGATTCCTTTCGAGGAAGTATTTCCGGATTGTCAGCCCTATTTGTGCTCCTTCTCATGGAGCCATTTCCCCCACTTGGAGGCGTTTTCTCTAGATTAGACCTCGTGCGGAGCCTGGTATCCGGTGGAGGATTGGTCTTGGGGATGTCTCTTTTGGGGATGATACTTGGTTGGGTGACGCCACTCTGTCGAGCAGGTGTGATGTCAGAGGGGATCGGTGTGTCCGTTTTTCTAGCTTCTTGTTGGAGGGAGACTGGGATTTTGATCTCCTCTGCGCTGTCGTCGCTCCCTCGGTGGCGGAGGAGATCGTTCAGATTCCTATTTTGGTGGATGAGCCGGATGCGGCTATCTGGATCCATAGCACGGATGGTGCTTTTTCTATGAGATCTTCTTGGGAGCAGGTCAGACCGAGAGGCTCGGTCTCGGATATCTTTACTCCCTGTTGGGGGCGCTGGATGAGGCCTACCATGTCCTTCTTCTTGTGGAGGTTTTGGCTTCGGTGGTTGCCTGTGGATGAAGTGCTCCACCAGCGAGGTTTCTCCCTTGTGTCCAAGTGCCAGTGCTGTGAGATGTCGGAGACATTCTCGCACATTTTCATCGATGGTCCCATCGCCCGCTCTGTGTGGCATTTCTTTGGGGATATCTTCAGAGTTCGCATCCCTATCACTGAGAACCTTAGTATGTTTCTTAGTGCTTGGAAAAGGGGTCGCGAGTGGTCTCTGGGGGGTAATGTGAGGGAATTCCTCCCTTTTGTCGTGCTTTGGTTCCTTTGGACTGCATGCAATGATGCTAAGCACCGTCACTTACCCTCTTCTGCGGAGACGGTTAAGTTCCAAATTTTATCTTATTTGAGACTTGCCCATTCCGCAACTGTTATCAAGCCCCGTATTTGGCTGGGGGCTATGCAGGCTGCGAGGAAGATGGGCATCTCGGTCGGCCTCCAACGGATTCACAAGACTGCCATCGTCCGTTGGCTGAGGCCTCTTCCTGGATCTTTCAAGCTCAATGTGGATGGGAGCTCGAGAGGTAACCCGGGTGAGTCGTCTGTGGGAGGGGTTGTCCGAGATTCTTCTGGTAGGGTCTTGGCATTTTTTAGTGAGTTCATTGGTTTGGGGTCCAATGTCCGTGCAGAACTTTGGGCGGTTTGGAGGGGTATTCTTCTCTGTTCTGACCTTAGCCTTTTTTTCCTTTGGATTGAGACCGATTCCCAGATTGCCATTCAAATTCTTTGATCTCGGAGATTTCGTTGGGATTTGGATCATATTGTTTAGAGGACGTGTGTTCTGGTGCGGAATAGGCCGGTTCATTTCTCGCATACCTATCGGGAAGGGAATTCGATTGCGGATGCGTTGGGGCGGCAGGCTCATGATCATAGGCAGTTTTTGTTGGAGATTGGTGTTCCTTTAACCACTCCCATCGCTGCTTTGGCCCGTTCTTATTTATCCGGGCTCCCCTACCTTAGATCTAGGTTCACCTAGAGCTTTTTGCTCCCTTTTCGCCGCTTCTATTGGGCTTCTTTTTATTCCACCTTCTTTTCCTCTAGGTTCGCCTAGAGTTATTTATATATGTAGCTATATATTTTTCTTTGCAGGTACAGCTCTCCGGCCCTTTTTTGGAGTTTTTTGGAGTTAGTTTGTCTCCCTATCGCTCGCTTTGCTTCTTCAGGGAGATGGATTTTCCAGGCGTTCACTGTGGTTCCCCTTGCCTGGTTCTTGCTGTTGGATGGTTGTTTTGTGGGCGGCCTCTCGCGCCCCTTGCTTTTTGGATTTCCAGTCTTCTTGGGCTTTTGGATATGGCTTGAGTTTCCTTCGCCATTTTCCTGATATTTTGCTCCGGGTCTGCTGGTTTAAGGTTGCTCCTCCTTTTTCCTAGCGGCCTCTGATGTATAGTGACTTCCCGACTGATCGTGACTTTTGGACATATTTCTAGCGTAGCTTTGATCTTTTGTTCAGCTCTGGATGGTGCTAGCCACTTTTCGCGCCTCAGTGTTGGATTTTGATTTTGCTGGGCTTGAGTTGTGGATCTCTTCTAGCTTTTAACTGCACAGGTCCACTGCTGACGATGACTTAGTTAGATGTCATTTATTTTGTCTGTATTTACTTATTTTCTAGGGTTGTTCTAGTTGTATTTTTTCCGATACCCTAGTTGCTCTGATGTTCTATTACATTTGTATAGCCTTTAGGGGAGGTCTTGGTCTAGTCCCCCTCCTCCGTTAGGTTTTATTTGTTATGCATTTTTATGTTTATATATACAGGTAGGGGTCTGCCTAACCCCCCCGCTTTCGGTGGTGTTTCCTCCCCAAAAAAAAAAAAAAAACCTAACATACACCTACAAAATTGGTCATGACAATCGATCATCCTTTTATCCAATAATTAATTCAATAATTAAATCATTGGATAACATGCAATGACAACATAATTAAAAATATAAAATAAAATTTTATCTAATATAATCATAAGATCATATCTTATCATCAATTGTACCAAAATAATTAATTTTGTAAAATCTAATTTAACGGATAAAATTTATAAATTTTCCAAAAATTCAAATTTATCCAAAAATCAATTTTAAAAATTTCGGGCTCAAACAATTTTGACCCAATGCCTCGTGGACTAATCAAAACAATTTTCGATCAGACCAAAAACTAAAATTTCAAAAATTTAAAATTCTTTAAAAAAAATCAATTTTTAATTTTCTGGGCTGCCCGGGACGTTCCCAGGCAGCCCCGCCCCCACGTGGGGCAAGGCAGCCCCACGTGGGGCCTGGGCAGCCCGTCCCTGCCCTTGGGCAGTGCCCAGCGATGGCTGCCCAGAGCAGCGACGATCGCTGCCCTTGTTGCCCATAAAATTTAATTTAAAAATTTTGTTTTGTTTTCCAAAAAACGAGGCCAAAATTTTGTAAAATCGATAAATTTTAATCGTTTGATCTGAGAATAACCTGTATCTGATGCCACTGTTGGAACACGTTTTCAGATCAGTCAGATCTAATACCCGGAGCAGCGAAAGTTTAAAAATTTTATTTTTTGATCTGGAACGATTCCAGATTATGGGCATCAAATCCTTACGATTAAAATTAAACAAGTAAAATAATAATAACAATTAATATTTTACCTCTTCAAGTTATGGATTGATCTATGGACTCCAACAGATTAAATCTGCTCTTGTTGTAAATCCTAGGAACTGATGACTCACTCGATCAACTCCTGAATTAGGTCCACGAATAGAAAACTGAAACCCTTTGATTGATTGCACTAGAAATCAATCAGATGTTTATCGAAGAGATTTACAGATTTGATCTGTCAATTCAGAATGTAATTTTCCAAAAATCACAGACTGAATTCTCTCACAAAAGGGAGACATGATTTTCGAAAATCCTCTTGAGACCCTCTCAAGATTTTTGAAAATTCCTTTTTAATTATGAGGTTGTGTGTCTAATTTCTGTACTGCAATAACTTATTTATAATGTGGGCTGCTAACAGCTTAGGCCTCATTAGTCATAAGTTCAAGCCTGACAAGCAAAGCCCGCATGTTCAGAAATAAATATAAAATTCATCGTGACTCAGAATGATAAACCAATTTCATCATTGTGCATAGAAACCTTTTCTGCATATTTTAAAGTCAATATAAATTTTCTGAATCCGAATTCAGTGATTTCCAAAAATGCCCATCCTTATGTCATTTTAGGAAATTCCACTCCCTTTAGTTTAGAAGTCCAACTTCTCTTTCGCCAAATTTAACTCTTTAAATTCAACTATCTCAACGGAGATTAGAAATCCATTACTTGTGTAACCCTCAATGGTTCAGGGATACAGCTAGCCGTGGGATCACAACTCCTTGTGACTCGGAACGACAATTTCCGACTTACCCATCGAATCATGGTAAGAGCGCCTAGAAACATCGCCACATGATTCCCTAGGTATCACTGATAGTGCCTGCAAGAACCAGTAGGTTTTGGTTAGCGTACAGTATGGTCCCTTCAACCATATATCCCGATCGAATCAACAACCATTGGTACATCGAGATTCGTTCAAGATTCGATAACTATGCAATAAATTTAAAAGATCAAATAGTGACATTGCATGTGCTACTAGGAAACCAAGTAACCTAAAGCACATCATGTACTCTGGCCAGAGATTTGTCAAACTAATATCTCCTCAGATCGCATAGGATATCCACACTCGCAAGCGTGTGGTGAATCCTTGACAACAAAGCATTGACTCCTATATGTGTCGTAATTGTACCCAATCTCGACACCTAATGACCCTCATAGAGTCGATAAACGAGTCAAAGTACAGTACTAACATATAGAGTCTCCATGATGTTTTAAGTTGTTGGAAAACTGGCGAGTTCCCGGACCAATTACGATTGATACCCGGTGCAGCGGAAGTTTAAAAATTTTCTCATGGAACGATTCCATGGTGTGGGTATCAACCATACAACGATTGAATTATTGTATGTGTAAAATTTAAATAACAATTAAATAAATTTTACCTCAAATCTCGCAACGAGATTAATGGACACCAACAGAACAATTCTGCTCTTGTTGTCTCTCCCTGGAACCGATGAACGCCTTCAATCAGGTCCACGAACAGAGGTTTAATCCCTCTGATAGATTGCACTAGAAAATCTATCAGAAGTTTTCTGCGAAGAGATTACACGAATCTGATTCGTTATTCCTTACTGCGATTCAAAATCACAGACCGGAATTTTCTCGGGCAGAGCAAAGGGAGGGGACGGCCGATCGGTTTTGAGAGGGTAGGGTTTTCGAAAATTGCTCTCAAAAATAATGACCTGTTGTGTGTAATTTCTGTACTGAAATAACTTATTTATAATGCAGGCCACTAACACCTTAGGGCCCATTAGTCATAAGCTGGGGCCCGACAAGCAAAGCCCGCTCGTTCAGAAATTAATATAAAATTCATCGTGACTCCGATTGATGAAACGATTTCACCAATGTGCACAGAAACTATTTCTGCACGTTTTAAAGTCAAAATAAATTTTCCTGAATCCGAATTCAGTGGTTTCCAAAAATGTCCATCCCTATGTCATTTTAGGAAATCCTACTCCCTTACTCTTATTTAAGAAGTCCAACTCCTTAGTTCATTAAATTTAACTCTTTAAATTTAACTATCTCAACGGGGATTAAAACTCCATTACACTGTGTGACCCTCAATGGTTCAGGGATACAGCTAGCCGTGGGCTCACAACTCCTTGTGACTCGGAACAACACTTTCCGACTTGCCCAACGAATCATGGTAAAGCGCCTAGCAACATCGCCCCATGATTCCCTAGGTATCACTGATAGTGCCTACAAGAACCAGTAGATTTTGGTTAACGTACAGTACGGTCCCTTCATCCAAATATCCCGATCGAATCAACAACCATTGGTATATCGAGAGTCGCTCAAGATTCGATAACTATGCAATGCATCTTGAAGATCAAATTAGTGACATCGCATGTGCTACTAAGAAACCATTTCTTAAATCACATCAAGTACTCTGGCCAGAGATTTGTCACACTAATATCTCCTCAGATCGCATAGGATATCCACACTCGCAAGTATGTGGTGAATCCTTGACAACAATGCATTGACTCCTATATGTGTCGTAACTGTACCCAATCTCGACACCTGATGACCCCCTCAGAGTCGGTAAACGAGTCAAAGCACAGTACTAGCATATAGAGTCTCCATGATGTTTCAAGTCGTAAGGACTAATGGTGTACAACCAAAACCGCGGACTTTATCCACTCGATAAGTGATAACCACTTGGAAAGTCCGGATAGGGTAGTTCGACTATTCATCCTATGAATATCCATTTGCATGCTTCGAACATCTCCATGTTCCCTACCAATGAAACGTGGTACTCCGCATCGCAAATGCTAGTCTCAAACTCGAGCGATCCTTATCCTTATTATCGGACGGCTCAATCGACTAGGAACGGTTTTAGAATATACAGTGACTATAAGATGTATTTCATGATAGACATCTCCATGTTCTACCACATCTTACATACACTATAGTATATTCAAGGTCTTTATCAAAACAACAATAGTATATCACAAATATAACAATATGAAGTAATATAAAGTCATTGCCATAAAAGTGTAAATAATATTAAACAAAAGATTGTTTATACAAAGAGTCAACAAAGCCCATAGCCACACAGTTGGCTCACTGGGCACCCACTCTTACAATCTCCCACTTGCCCTATAGCCAACTAGTCATACTACGTAGACCCATTGCTTCGCGATGTTTGTCAAACAATGGTCCTGGCAAAGGCTTAGTAAGTGGATCAGCGATATTGTCTGCAGAGGCCACTCGTTCGACACTGATGTCTCCTCTTTCCACAATCTCCCGGATTATGTGGTATTTCCTCAGTACGTGTTTGGATCTTTGATGAGACCTTGGTTCCTTTGCTTGAGCAACGGCACCCGTGTTGTCGCAGTACACCGGGACTGGACCAACAAATTCAGGAATGACGCCCAACTCTTGGACGAAATTCCTCATCCAAACGGCCTCTTTAGCAGCAGCTGATGCTGCAATGTATTCAGCCTCAGTGGTGGAATCCGCTGTGGTGTCCTGCTTGGAACTCTTCCAAGAGACAGCACCGCCATTGAGCATGAACACAAATCCAGAGGTTGACTTCGAGTCATCCACATCACTTTGGAAGCTAGAGTCGGTATAGCCTTCCAGTTTGAGTTCTCGTCCTCCATAAACCATGAACATATTCTTAGTCCTTCGCAAGTACTTAAGAATGTCCTTCACGGCTTTCCAATGCATCTGACCAGGATTAGACTGATATCTGCTCGTGACACTCAGAGCAAATGCTACATCCGGTCTGGTAGATATCATCCCATACATGATACTACCTATAGCTGACGCATATGGTACATGTGTCATATTCTCTATCTCTGCATCAGTCTTGGGACACATAGACTTGGATAGAGAAACTCCATGACACATGGGTAGATGTCCTCTCTTGGACCCATCCATTGAAAACCGTTTCAATATGGTATCGATGTAGGTTGATTGAGTGAGTCCTATCATTCTCTTAGATCTATCCCTATAGATCTGTATCCCAAGAATGTAGGATGCCTCACCCAAATCCTTCATCGAAAATCTACCTGATAACCATATCTTTGTTGACTGCAACATCCCTACATCATTCCCAATGAGTAGGATGTCATCAACATAAAGTACTAAGAATGTCACCGCATCCTTAACTACTTTCTTGTACACGCAAGGTTCCTCCGGGTTCTTGATGAAACCAAAGTCTTTAATTGTTTCATCAAATTTCTGGTTCCAACTTCTTGATGCTTGTTTTAGACCATAAATTGATCTCTGAAGCTTGCATACCTTATGCTCGCTTCCCATGGATGTGTACCCCTCAGGCTGCTTCATATAGATTTCTTCCTTAATGTCTCCATTAAGAAAAGCAGTCTTCACATCCATTTGCCATATCTCATAGTCATACCATGCAGCTATGGCAATAAGGATTCTTATGGACTTGAACATTGCAACTGGTGAAAAGGTTTCGTCATAGTCAACTCCTTGCCTTTGAGTATAACCTTTAGCCACCAATCGCGCCTTGTAGGTCAATACCTTACCATCAGGCCCAAGCTTTCTTTTGTAGATCCATTTACACCCTATTGGAACAATTCCATCGGGAGGATCCACTAAAGTCCAGACTTGGTTAGTATGCATCGAATCCAATTCTGATTGCATAGCTTCAAGCCATAAATTCGAATCCGCATCAGAAATTGCTTCCTTGAAGCTTCTTGGATCACATCCAATGTCGGGTTCATCTTGACCCTCTTCAAGAAGAAGACCATATCGAACTGGAGGTCTAGAAGTCCTCTCGGATCTTCTAGGTGCAGGCGTGTCCAGCAATGGTTCCTGAGGTGTGGGATCGTTATTTTGTATTTCGGGTTCTTCTCGAACTTCTTCGAGTTCCATCATCTCGCCTTTCTTATCCAATAAGAACTCCTTCTCTAAGAAGGTGGCATTCCGTGAAACAAACACCTTTGTTTCAGCAGGATAATAGAAATAATATCCGATTGAATTCTTCGGATACCCCACAAAATAACACAAGCTGGATCGACTATCCAACTTATCTCCCACTGTCCGCTTCACGTAAGCAGGACATCCCCAAATCCTCAAGTATGAATACTTAGGAGCTTTGCCATTCCATAACTCGTATGGTGTTTTGTCCACTGCTTTAGTGTGGACGTTATTCAACAACAATACCGCCGTTTCAAGCGCATAGCCCCAAAACGAAGGTGGAAGTTCAGTGAAGCTCATCATGGATCGAACCATGTCCAACAAAGTTCGATTACGACGCTCCGATACACCATTAAGCTGTGGTGTCATAGGAGGAGTCCACTGAGAGAGAATCCCATTCTCTTTTAGATAGTCCAAAAACTCGGTACTCAAGTATTCTCCACCTCGATCCGATCGAAGTGCTTTAATACTTTTACCTAGCTTGTTTTCTACTTCAGCCTTGAATTCTTTGAACTTTTCAAATGCTTCAGACTTATATTTCATTAAATATAAATACCCATACCTAGAATAATCATCAGTAAAGGTAATGAAGTAGGTGTGGCCATGTTGAGTCCCTACTCTAAATGGACCACAAACATCTGTATGGATCAAATCCAACAGATTTTGACTACGTTCAGGCTTCCCCTTAAAAGGAGATTTAGTCATTTTCCCTTTTAGGCAGGATTCACAAGTAGGTAGAGAGTTAATATCAGACATATCAAACATGCCCTCTCCCACTAGCTTGTTCATCCTCCTTGAGGAAATATGACCTAGTCTAGCGTGCCAAAGGTTTGCCGGGTTTTGACTATCGATTTTCCTTTTGTTTGTTGTTGCCGGTTTGTCAATACAATTCACTGGAACGTCTTTTAGTTTTAAATTATATAGATCGTTTTCAAGTTGTCCATTTCCAATTAAACATTCATTCTTGTAAATACTGCAAATCCCATTCACAAAATTACAAGAATAACCATCTCTATCAAGCATAGAAATAGAAATAATGTTTTTAATTAAATCTGGCACAAATAAAACATCTCTCAACAATAATTTAAAACCATTCTGCAAAATCAAACAAACATCTCCAATGGCCGTAGCTTCAACTCTGGAACCATTCCCGAGCCTCAGCTGGGTCTCACCCATTCTAAGCCTGCGACTTCTTGTCATCACCTGCAAATCATTGCAAATGTGAGAACCACATCCGGTATCCAATACCCAAGAAGTTGTATTAAGTGACATGTTTATTTCGATATAGAACATACCCTTTGCAGTTCCCAACTGCTCAAGATACTCCTTGCAGTTGCGCTTCCAATGACCCGGCTTCTTGCAGTAATGGCAAACATCCTTGGATTTTCCATCGTTTGAAGCCTTTGTCTTTTGCTTCTTCTCGGGTTCCACTTTCTTGGGTGGGGCAGAACGTTTCTTGCCCTTCATACTTGGCCCCTTCTTAGCAGAAGATGAGGAGCCCACCAAGAAAGCTGGCTTATCCTTCTTAAGTGTGGATTCATATGTAACGAGCATATTGACCATCTCTTCAAGGGTGGCCTCTATCTTGTTCATATTAAAATTTATCACGAATCCATCAAATGAAGAAGGAAGAGATAGAAGCAGCAAGTCCACATTGAGTTCATGCTCCAACACCAAATCAAGGGTCGCTAACTTCTGTATGAGCCAAATCACTCGTACCCCATGATCACGGACCGAAGTCCCTTCACGCATGCGGCACGTCATCAACTCCTTAACAGTAGAGAACCTTTCAGCCCTCGACTGAGCCCCAAAAAGTTCCTTGAGTTGCGTGTGAATGTCAGCAGCATTCACCGTGTCCTCAAATCGCCTCTGGAGTTCATCAGACATCGAGGCTTGCATATAGCATTTGGTCTTGATGTCATGGTCACACCATGCATCAAGTTTGGCCAATTCCTCCGGACTTATGTCAGCTGGTGCTTCCTTCGGAGGTGCTTTCTCTAACACGTAGAGCATTTTCTCCGAAGTTAAGACAATCTTCAACTTCCGGAACCATTCCGTATAGTTGGCGCCAGTCAGCTTGTTTTGTTCGAGGATCGAGAATAAAGGATTTCGCGAATTCATTGTATGAAATACTGAAAAGTAAAAACAGACATATTCAATGATTGTTTAACAATTTACTAAGACATAAAATAGGCGAATTTAATTTTATGAATCTCACTCCCACTATTTTAACGATTTCACCACCCTCTAGTGAAAACGGGAAACTTTTTCCTTAGTGAGAACATGGAGTCCAATTGACAAACTTATGGTCCCGAATAATATCAGCCAACCATAATTCTCAAAAGGTAGAGCCCAATTGCTTCCAAAGCAACCCCCATGTATTTACCTCATGTCCAATAAGGGCCCAATAATATGACGCCGTTTAAAGTGACATGTCAAGATGACCCATCAATATTAAGTTGTGATGGACGGTCGCCATGTGGATCCCCCAATAATATGAGCCGATCCCATGGGAGTTCCACCCAACTTACAACATTTGTCGATCCAATGTACAGCTTTCCGACGGACGGGCCCCCCCAATAATATGAGCCGGACCGTATCCGCGGGTAGCATCACATACATTGACCGTTGATGGAAGGTAGGAACATTTAAACAATATTTAAATTTCCTTTATTTATCTTGATATAAATTTTAAATCATATTTAAAATGAGGGATTTTATTTATAAAAATATTTGTCTCATCATATTTAATTTATTGCATGCATTGCCGGATTCACGCAATTTATGTCTAAACATGCATACAATCATAATATCACATATTATATAGGATGATCGATTCCATTTCTAATTGACCCGTGGTTGCCAATCACGGGTCTTAGTCCAATCCTAGGTAATATGCAGTATGCAAATGCAATCCTATTACATATGCTTCCAATTTACATTTCTTCAGTCTTCATTGTCTGCTGGGCCCACCATCTTCAAATCTTGATCTCCCACTAAATCTAATGTATTTACAATTAAATAACAATGACAAGTAGGGGATACATTTTAGGGGTTGGGAACGGGCTATAAACCAAGCCCACTTTTATTACATATGACATTCATATCGGGCCATAAACCAGGCCCATTAATAAAACCAACAACAATAAAGACAAAATGTAAATTCCTAACATACACCTACAAAATTGGTCATGGCAATCGATCATCCTTATCCAATAACATTTAATTCAAAATTAATTTATTGGATAACATGCTGTGGCAATTCAAATTTAAACAAGATAAAATCATATTTTATATATAAAATCACATTTCACATATAAAATCATATTTTATCTCCATATCAAATAAAATCATATTTTATCTATAAAATCCAATTTTACAAATAAAATCATATTTTATCTAATATATCATAAGATCATATCTTATCATCAATTGTAACAAAATAATTGATTTCAAAATTCAATTTACGGATAAAATATTAAAATTTTCCAAAAATTCAAATTTATCCAAAATCAATTTTAAAATTTACGGACTCGAACAATTCGATCCGAAATCTCGTGAACCAATCAAAAACAATTTTTGACCGGACCAAAAATAAAATTTTAAATATTAAAATTAATAAAAATATAATTTTTCCCGCGGGCCGCCCGGGACACTCCCGGGCCGGCCCGCACCCGGGGCGCGGGCCGGGGCAGCCCGGCTGCCCCCTTAGGGCAGCAACGTTTGCTGCCCTGGCGGCGCCTGGCGCCGCCGCTGGGCGGCGCCGTGCGTCGCCCTGGGCGGCGCCGAGCGCCGCCCCTGGGCGGCGCTGTGCGCCGCCCTGGGCAGCGCCGAGCGCTGCCCTGCGCAGCGCCCAGCGCTGCCCTGGGCAGCGCCGTGCGCCGCCCTGGGCGGCGACGGTCGCCGCCCTGGGCGGCGCCGTGCGCCCCCTTTGGGCGGCGCCGTGCGCCGCCCCTGGGGGCAGCGACCATCGCTGCCCCCTCCGGGCAGCGATCCAATCGCTGCCCGGGTTTCGCCCCCCGGAAAAAAAAAAAAATTTTTTTTTTTTATTAAAAATATTTATTTTGTTTCAAAAACCGAGACTCAAAAATTTTGTACAATTGATTAATTCAATCGATTGATCTGAGCAACCTGGCTTTGATACCACTGTTGGAAAACTGGCGAGTTCCCGGACCAATTACGATTGATACCCGGTGCAGCGGAAGTTTAAAAATTTTCTCATGGAACGATTCCATGGTGTGGGTATCAACCATACAACGATTGAATTATTGTATGTGTAAAATTTAAATAACAATTAAATAAATTTTACCTCAAATCTCGCAACGAGATTAATGGACACCAACAGAACAATTCTGCTCTTGTTGTCTCTCCCTGGAACCGATGAACGCCTTCAATCAGGTCCACGAACAGAGGTTTAATCCCTCTGATAGATTGCACTAGAAAATCTATCAGAAGTTTTCTGCGAAGAGATTACACGAATCTGATTCGTTATTCCTTACTGCGATTCAAAATCACAGACCGGAATTTTCTCGGGCAGAGCAAAGGGAGGGGACGGCCGATCGGTTTTGAGAGGGTAGGGTTTTCGAAAATTGCTCTAAAAAATAATGACCTGTTGTGTGTAATTTCTGTACTGAAATAACTTATTTATAATGCAGGCCACTAACACCTTAGGGCCCATTAGTCATAAGCTGGGGCCCGACAAGCAAAGCCCGCTCGTTCAGAAATTAATATAAAATTCATCGTGACTCCGATTGATGAAACGATTTCACCAATGTGCACAGAAACTATTTCTGCACGTTTTAAAGTCAAAATAAATTTTCCTGAATCCGAATTCAGTGGTTTCCAAAAATGTCCATCCCTATGTCATTTTAGGAAATCCTACTCCCTTACTCTTATTTAAGAAGTCCAACTCCTTAGTTCATTAAATTTAACTCTTTAAATTTAACTATCTCAACGGGGATTAAAACTCCATTACACTGTGTGACCCTCAATGGTTCAGGGATACAGCTAGCCGTGGGCTCACAACTCCTTGTGACTCGGAACAACACTTTCCGACTTGCCCAACGAATCATGGTAAAGCGCCTAGCAACATCGCCCCATGATTCCCTAGGTATCACTGATAGTGCCTACAAGAACCAGTAGATTTTGGTTAACGTACAGTACGGTCCCTTCATCCAAATATCCCGATCGAATCAACAACCATTGGTATATCGAGAGTCGCTCAAGATTCGATAACTATGCAATGCATCTTGAAGATCAAATTAGTGACATCGCATGTGCTACTAAGAAACCATTTCTTAAATCACATCAAGTACTCTGGCCAGAGATTTGTCACACTAATATCTCCTCAGATCGCATAGGATATCCACACTCGCAAGTATGTGGTGAATCCTTGACAACAATGCATTGACTCCTATATGTGTCGTAACTGTACCCAATCTCGACACTTGATGACCCCCTCAGAGTCGGTAAACGAGTCAAAGCACAGTACTAGCATATAGAGTCTCCATGATGTTTCAAGTCGTAAGGACTAATGGTGTACAACCAAAACCGCGGACTTTATCCACTCGATAAGTGATAACCACTTGGAAAGTCCGGATAGGGTAGTTCGACTATTCATCCTATGAATATCCATTTGCATGCTTCGAACATCTCCATGTTCCCTACCAATGAAACGTGGTACTCCGCATCGCAAATGCTAGTCTCAAACTCGAGCGATCCTTATCCTTATTATCGGACGGCTCAATCGACTAGGAACGGTTTTAGAATATACAGTGACTATAAGATGTATTTCATGATAGACATCTCCATGTTCTACCACATCTTACATACACTATAGTATATTCAAGGTCTTTATCAAAACAACAATAGTATATCACAATATAACAATATGAAGTAATATAAAGTCATTGCCATAAAAGTGTAAATAATATTAAACAAAAGATTGTTTATACAAAGAGTCAACAAAGCCCATAGCCACACAGTTGGCTCACTGGGCACCCACTCTTACATAAGTAGTAAGGACTAATGGTCTACAACCAAAACCGCGGACTTATCCACTCAATTAATGATAACCACTTGGAAAGTCCGAATAGGGTAGTTCGATCATCCATCATATGAATATCCATTTGCATGCTTCGAACATCTCTATGTTCTATATCAATGAAACGTGGTACTAGGCATCGCAAATGCTAGTCTCAATCTCGAGCGATCCTTCTCCTTATTAGCGGACGGCTCAATTGACTAGGAACAGTTTAGAATATACAGTGATTATAAGATATGTTTCATGATAGTCATTCAATTCTACTATCATATTTTACATGCACTCTAGTATATTCAAGGTCTTTATCTAAACATCGTATAGTACGTCACAACATAATATTATGATAAAAGATACAGTAAATGCCAATATAAAAGTGTAAATTATAATAAACAAAGATTGTTTACACATAGAGTCACAAAAGCCCTTAGCCACAAGTTGGCTAACCGGGCACCCACTCTTTCAAATTTGACCGGATCTTTCCACGCGACCCCCTCAAGGCACAGTTTGGTAGTGAGTAAATTATAATCCAGGTTCGCCTTGAATGCCTTAAATAGGCTATCATCGACCGCAGGGGGTTTCAAAAAAGTATTCAAAATGTCCGGATCAAACGACACTAACTTACCCCTGACAAAAGGTTTGCTGTCGGTTCTCTCTGGTGCGTTGGCATAGAATTCTCGCACCACGAGCATGATTGCCGCTTGAGGTTGTGTGCAAAAATGCGTCCAACACCGCTTATGAATACCCAAGTAAACAGTTCTCTCAGCAGATAGTTCTATTCCTCTTTCAGCAATCGGGTTCCTATGAAGCTTGGTTGATTCATACCTGGATTTTGCTTCCGCCGAGATGAATTTGCCGTCAATAATGGTGGAGGAGGAAGTTGAGGCCCTGGAAGATGCAATATTTGCTTTTTTAGGAGGCATCTCGTTCGTGTCATGAGAAATTGGGTGGAGTACCTGCGATTTGGAAGAGAAAACGTAAGGATTGAAGTAAAAGGTGAAAGGGGCGTAGGGTTTTCAGCGAAGATAAGAGAGGAAATAAGAAAGAAAAGAAAGGGGATTGCGATTTAAATTTTCTAAAATTGCGACGCGCTCAGGCGGTGATAAGTTACCACTCGGGCGCATCCTTATAAGTGCATTTTGTATGCATTATTTCATGATATTTTTATGTCTATTTTGTGTGCATTCATATTGTTTTGTGTGTTTTTATGTGTTTTATTGCATGCATGTATGTTTCACTCTCCAGATTTTATTTGTAGGAAAAATGAAAATTAAAGGAATTTTGAGGAAAAGACAAGAAGAAAAGAAAAGATAAAGAAGAAAAGATTATAGCGCAAGCACTGGCTATGATGCTGTGTCGCGAAGAAATTGGAGCAGAGAAATTCTCGCGCTTGTGCGCAAGATCAAATTCCAGAAACTTGCAAAAAGTCGTGCGCTCGAGCAAGCCCTTTCTCGCGCTCGAGCAAGCCCTTTCTCGCGCTCGAGCGGGAATCGCAATTCCAAAATGTTGAAAAATCTCGCGCGCTCGAGCGCGAATTGGCGAGGGGCAATAATTCAGAGGATTCCTTATGACGTGAGGAATTTAATTTTCTTGTGTTCCAAACCATATAAATAGAAAATATATTACATCTTGATGGATAACCTGTGTTTTTGAGAGATAAGGCGGCGGCTACTACACCTTTGGGAGAGAAGATTTCTCTTTTCTTCCTTCTTTTCTTCTTTTTATTTTATTTTTGGTTCATGATTGAACTTTATTTTTGAATTATGTTAGACCTTGAGTATTCGTTTATTTTCGATCAAGGCCACGTGATTGGGCCGAAAAAATCTATGTAGAAAACTTGGATGTTTATTTGGGATTTTTTAGATTTGGTTTTATATTATAGATGATTAGATTTATATTTGTCTTGTGAATGATCTGGCCAATTTTTTTCTTGCATGTTAATCGATTCTAATTCGATAGAGGAGGAATTTATTTCGATCACTCTAATAATTATCACGAGGTAAAATTGACTAGAAATAGTATTTGATTTCATCGTGCGGTTTTAGGTATAAACTGAATTCTGACAGTTCCTAAGGCAATTGAATTTGATTAAAATTATGAAAATTAATCCGTCAACATTTGAATATGTTTAATTGTTCTAGAAATAGATCTTTAAACAAGTTAGGAGAATTCACCGTAATTTAAGATTAAATCTGAGTCCTGAATCTACTACATGTTACATAATTTTTTCGGTACCTACGTGTGTCCTTGATCGAGCTTTTCTCGTATTTGAATTCACTCTAAAATTCTTGTTGTGTTTTATTTAATTTAATTTAATTTTAAAAGTTATTTCTTAGTTTAAATTCTGAAATCTCTTTTATTTGCTAGTCTAGATTAAGTAGAAATAATAATATTTTGGTAGTTACAAAATAACAGTCCCCGTGGGTTTAACATCTCGACTTTTGTTCACTATCTATTACTTGACATGGTACTCTTTCCAGTGGATTTATATCACACTGATTTTAGGTGGTCTAGTTTTTGGCACCGTCTTTTTGTGATATCAGAATTTTTATTTCACTTGAGATTAGACTTTATTTTTTATTTGTTCTTCTAAATTCTGAATTCTTCTATTTTCTTTGTGATTTTCAGGTACTATCTGTTGTGCATGAATAAAATTCGATCTTGGGAGCTCATACCACTTGACTTGGAGATCGAACGCACACTCAGCAGAATTCGGAGAGCTATGCGAAGCATTAATCTAGTTCTTGAATCAGATTCGGAGGAAGAGATGGCAGCCGAGAACGATAATCGTACTGTGTTGGATTTGATCAGACCGCCAGTTGATGGTTATGGGTCGAGCATTGTTCGCCCTACTGTGGAGGCAAACAACTTTGAGCTGAAACAAGCGATTATTCAAATGATCAAAATTCAAGCATGGTTTGGAGGCGCTGCCGTGGAAGATCCCTACGCTCATCTGGAGCGCTTTTTGTTAATCTGCGATACTTTTAAGTTCAATGGAGTAAGCCCTGATGCAGTGAGACTGCGGTTATTTCCATTCTCTTTGCAGGGAGACGCACTTGAGTGGTTAGATGATTTACCCACCGGCTCGATTACTACATGGACGGGGCTCGTCCAAGTGTTCTTGAACAAATATTTCCCACCTACTAATATGGCGCAATTATTTTCGGATATTATATCTTTTTGACAGAAAGATGGTGAGTCGCTGCATTCCGCATGGACATGATTCAAAAAGATGTTGAGGATGTGTCCTCAACACAACTTGGCCCAGAGCCAGTAGACTCAGACTTTCTACAATGGTGTTGAGCCATCAGTGAGATCTATGTTAGATGCTGCTTCTAGTGGAAGTTTGTTCAAGAAAACGCCTACAGACGCTTGGGAAATCATCGGCAATATGGCAAAAAGTAATATTGGGTGGCCATATTTGAAAAAGGAAAAGAAAGCTGAACTTCTGGAGGTTAACGCATTGGCATATCTGAATGAGAAGATTGGCGCTTTGACACGTCAGATGACACTTATGAAAGCAGCGCCAGTTAATCAAGTACAGAGGCCAGAGGAACAACAGTTGTTTGAGGTGGAGGCGGCTAATTTTGCAAGAAATCAAGGACAGCAACCGTACAACTCATACAACAACAACAACAATCAGAACTGGTAGAAGCAAGAGGCGCAGAAGGCGAGATTTTAGGCGATAATGATGAAGTATGTTGCGGGAACCGAGGCAAGGCTGCAAAATCAAAAAGCTATGTTGCAAAAGTTGGAGACTCAGATGGCTCAGATAACAACCCAACTTTCGACCAGAGCACCCGGTTCACTTTCGAGCAACACTAAACCAAATCCCAAGGGCGTGAATGCTATCATGGTCATGACTAGATCACAATCTAAAAAACCTGAGCAGATGGACGAAGCAAAGATTGTGGAGATGCCAAAAATTTTAGAATTCAAGGAGGATGAGAGTACAGAAAATTCCTCCACGGCAGGTAAGAAAGGTAAGACTTCAAAATTTGAAGTTAATGATGATGTTTATATTTCTACTTTACCTTTCCCCAGCGAGCTAAGCAATTAATTTTTGATCTTCAATTTAAAAAGTTTCTTGAAATTTTCAAGAAACTGTATATTAACATAACTTTTGCGGAATAATAATGAATTATGTCCCCAAAGTTTCCCTAGTTTTCCAAAAATATACTAACAATTTATTTGTTCCCAATTATGTCCCTCTTTTTACAAAACATTTTCCTTGATATGTCCTCCAGACTTAAAATTTCCTATAATACCCTTAAATTAAAATGTCATTTTAATTCTTCCCTTAGGTTCAAAAAATGGTATCATAGCCTAGGTAATTTTATTCAGACTTTATATTATTTATTAAATCTTACTTTTCTTTGTTGAGGAAGAGATTTTCAACAGAATGGATTCAAACGAGAGTTTGAACCAGAAGGATTTCATTTACATGAAATCCCATAAACAAGTGAATCTATTTAAAATAGATTTTTTACAACAGAAGTTAAAAAGACTTGGGTCTTTAATACGCTCTCAAGAGATTAAGAAATATGATTTCTAATTATCAATTTTTAAAAATTACACCAGATTCCTCTAAACTCTCCAGAGATCTTAGAGAAATTCAAAAGACGGTACAATATTACAGCAATTAGCTGTATGAAATACCTCGGCTGATTGAAGAATTAATCCTTAAGAAACAAGAAGAATTTATTGGAACTCTAAAGGATCTTCAAACAAAAATCATAAATCTAGAACACACCTCTGGTTCTAGAAAAAGAAATACAGGAGGAAGGTTACCACTCTCGTTTGGTACTGAGCCTTTGCTACATCAGAAAGATAAAACCAAAATGGTACAAAAACCTTTAACTGTTGAAGAAATGATGATTAATCTTATAAAAGCAGTATCAGAGAAAAACACTATCTGATGACTACTTTAGTAAAATTAAATCTCAAGGATCTACAAGATCTTGCAGATTCATTTGCAAATCTCAAAGTAGTAGATCTAAAAATGAATTCCCCTGAGGGTGAGCAACCCATTGGAAATCCTCCAAGATATGTGGTTAAAACAGAAGAACCATATAGTGAGTTCCATATTGGGGAAAATTCACATCCAGCGGGAACTAGGACAAGAAGGAGTAAGATACCAATACATCAAACTCCTTACGGAAAAACTGTTTTAGATCCGGTACATCCTTATGGGGTTATGTTAAACCTTGATGTTTTGGACTTTAAAAACAGGGAAGATCTCATAGACGATTGGATGTCATCTATGAGAATTTCAGCAGGAACATTAGATCTCAATAAAGAAGGATTCATTAAACTCCTAGAAATGAGTCTAATGGGATCGGTCAAGATAGCTTGGGAAATGACCATGCCAGAAACCAAATAATCAGTCTTAGCAGGAGAATCCCTAAGCGAGATTGGAGGAAGAACGACTACTCTATTTAAAGCACAATTTATAGGGGTAGACTATTTCAATAATCTCAAGCTCTGTATAGTCTCGAGTTGCACGACATCTGTCTAGTTGATGAATATATTATGTTATTCACCAAATATAGATGTAATTCAGGAGTCGAGGAAAACGTAGCTATTCAGCTATTATTTGCAAAAATGCCAAGTCCCTGGAGAGAAATGTTGATAAAAAAAATATGTTCCGGGTAATCCAGACACATTGGCAAGACGCGCTTCTTTTCAAAAAGGAAAATTGGCAGAATTGTGTCACATGGCAGCATTACAAAAGAACTACAAGAAGATAAGGGGCATAAATAAACTTACTCCTTTATGTTGAAAAGAAAATTATCTCCCAACAATCGTTGGGAACAGATCACAGGGATTTAAAAGAAAGAAATTCAGAAATAATCCCTATAACAAACGAATGAGGAGTTCTTGGAAACCAAGAACAGTTTGGTCCAAACAAGGCCAGATCTTATAGATCAGGAAATAGAAGCGGACCTGCAAGAACATCCCCAGCAATGAGTTCATCTCAAAACAAGGGAAGAATACCATCCAGAAAAACTTTCAGAAGAACTCATACAAAAGAAAGTGAAAGTTTTAAGGATTGTAACTGCTGGACATGTGGAGCAAGAGGACATATCTCAACAAATTGTCCAGAAAATGAGAAGAAAGGAGTCAAGATCTAGTCAAGTATATCAATCTTTGATTTTCCCTTGTCTGTGTTTGGCCTAAGATTGATCTCTTCCTCTTTTACCCCAGAGGCGGAGGGTTGACTTGATGAATTATCCTCATCAATTGTTGCTTTATCTAGTTCATGAAAAGCTAATGATAGATTTGCTCTTGTTTCCTGAGTTTTAGAATCCTCGTCATCTTGTTTCACTACCGGTGGCTGTATTTCTTATTTTTGTAAAACCAATGGTTTTAGCATATCTTGTTTATAAGAAACCAATGGTTTCTCTATAGCCTTCACAATTGGACCTTGAATAGCAGCCCATAATTGAGTTTGAGCTTGCATGCATCCTGTAATTCGATTAGATACTTTGATCCGATCAGCTTGTTGTAACCTGCCGGCCATTTCAGCATTAATGGCTAACTGGTTGAACTCGGTTTGAAACAACCCAAGGTGTTCCCTGAGATGCCTCTGCATTTTCATGATGGAATCTACGTCACCGCCTTCCATCTCTTGTTAGAAAATCTGCAAGAATATTTTCATGAGATTTAATAATAACAATATCAAAAATATAATTTTGACATAAAGCTTGCCATCTTAATAATCTACCCTTCTTTGGTTTAGATTCAATTTTATTTTTTTAGAAAGCTTTTACCTGGGTATTATCAACTTTCAAAGTAAATTTTTTAGCAAGTAAAAATAAAGGCCATTTCTCAAAAGCCTTTTTAACTGCATAAATTCTTTTTTCGTTGATATGTCATCTGATACCCTCAGATTCTGTAAATAGGCCGCTACAGTATCTGCATGGTACTTCCCCATCTGGGGTGAGCTTAGTAAGAACTGCAGCCCACCAATCATCACTGGCATCTGTAAATAACACCAAATCATCTTCATCTACGGGTATAGCCATTTTCGGGAGTTTCTTACATATCTCCTTTAATTGGTTTACCCCTTTAGTATACTCATCGGTCCATATAAAACCTAGCATCCTTTTTTAATAAAGGATTGAACACCTTCCTGTACATTGCTAGGTTGTTTATGAACATTCCTGCAAAATTAACCACTCCGAGAAAACTTTGGAGTTGTTTTACATCTTCATCTATGATTTTGATCGACCAATGACTATAGCATACAATGCCGACAAGGAAACCAAGTTCTTCTCGGCCCCACATTTCCCCTCTGATTGGTAGGGAAGTTGAGATTTCTTCCAACCCCGATCTACACGTCTAATTTGGTAGGGAAGTCGAGATGTCTCTCGATCCCGATCTACACGTCTCAATTTGGCAAGTGACCCAGGGCATCCCCTGACCCATCATTGCACGTCTAAGTCACAATCAACTCACTTCGTTCTTTAACATTTCCTTTCATTCAACATTTTCTCATTTCAACATTAATCTTTGCAAGCATTCTTTAAATAAGACTTTGGGACTAGAATAAATGAGTTTGAAGTCACACACGCGAATAAATAGGCGTTGAATAATTTAAATGACACAACCTCAAAAGATAGCATGACATGAATTATTTATGGATGATTGGAGTGTATGGGAGCACCCTTGGCTTAAAAGCTTTCTCCTTCCACTTAAGTTTACGCCTACAAGGGCCTAACTCGAGCGGTTAACCCATAAAATCCATAACTCGTCCTATTTAATTCCAAAAGACTTCCCGTTCAATATGGAACCTCAAACACACCTTAAAATACACCTAGGATCAGTAGTCAACCTTTACTTGTAGCCCGAACAACCCAAACAATTTAAATTTCCGAAAAGCCCCAAGAAGTTATAAAAATATGCTCACGACACTCCAACTTAAAACACACCTAACTTAATCGATTCTTATCCGAAATAAGCCCAAATTGAACCGACGCAAACCTAACTGTTGGAACACGCTCTCGGATCTGTCAGATCTGATACCCGTAGCAGCGGAAGGTTTTAAAATTTTTATTTTCTGATCTGGAACGATTCCAGATCGTGGGTATCAAATGAAAGAGTGGGTGCCCGATGAGCCAACTTGTGGCTAAGGGCTTTGATGACTCTTTGTATAAACAATCTTTTGTTTAATATAATTTACACTTTTATTAATGGCAATGACTTTATCTTTCTTCATATTGTTATATTGTGATATACTATTGTTGTTTTGATAAAGACCTTGAATATACTATAGTGTATGTAAGATGTGGTAGAACATGGGGATGTCTATCATGAAACACATCTTATAGTCACTGTATATTCTAAACTGTTCCTAGTCGATTGAGCCGTCCGATAATAAGGATAAGGGTCGCTCGAGTTTGAGACTAGCATTTGCAATGCGGAGTACCACGTTTCATTGGTAAGGAACATAGAGATGTTCGAAGCATGCAAATGGATATTCATATGATGAATGATCGAACTACCCTATCCGGACTTTCCAAGTGGTTATCACTTATCGAGTGGATAAAGTCCGCGGTTTTGGTTGTACACCATTAGTCCTTACTACTTGAGACATCATTGAGACTCTATATGCTAGTACTGTGCTTTGACTCGTTTACCGACTCTATTGGGTCATCAGGTGTCGGGATTGGGTACAGTTACAACACATATAGGAGTCGATGCTTTGTTGTCAAGGATTCACCACATACTTGCGAGTGTGGATATCCTATGCGATCTGAGGAGATATTAGTGTGACGAATCTCTGGCCAGAGTACATAATGTGATTTAAGAAATGGTTTCTTAGTAGCACATGCGATGTCACTATTTGATCTTCAAGATGTATTGCATAGTTATCGAATCTCGAACGACTCTCTATATACCAATGGTTGTTGATTAGATCGGGATATATGGATGAAGGGACCGTACTGTACGCTAACCAAAATCTACTGGTTCTTGTAGGCACTATCAGTGATACCTAGGGAATCATGGGGCGATGTTGCTAGGCGCTCATACCATGATTCGATGGGCAAGTCGGAAATTGTTGTTCCGAGTCACAAGGAGTTGTGAGCCCACGGCTAGCTGTATCCCTGAACCATTGAGGGTCACACAGTGTAATGGATTTTTAATCCCCATTGAGATAGTTAAATTTAAAGAGTTAAATTTAATGAACGAAGAAGTTGGACTTCTTATTTAAGAGTAGAGGAGTAAGATTTCCTAAAATGACATAGGGATGGCCATTTTTGGAAATCACTGAATTCGTATTCAGAAAAATTTATCTTGACTTTAATAGGTGCAAAAATGGTTTCTGTGCACATTGGTGAAATCGGTTTATCAATCGGAGTCACGATGAATTTTATATTAATTTCTGAACATGCGGGCTTTGCTTGTCGGGCTTGAACTTATGACTAATGGGCCCTAAGCTGTTAGCGGCCTACATTATAAATAAGTTATTGCAGTACAGAAATTACACACAACAGGTCACAAAATAATTTTCAAAAACCCTAATTTTATTGATTGTGGCCGCCGCCCCCTCTCCCTCTGCCTGAGAAAAATCCAGCATGTGATTTTGAATTACAGTCTGGTTTAACGGATCAAATTCGTTAATCTCTTCGTAGAAACTTTTGATAGATTTTCTAGTGCAATCTATCAGAGGGATTAAATATCCATTCGTGGACCTGATTGAAGAACAGTTCGTCCATCAGTTCCAGGGATATACAACAAGAGCAGAGAAATCTGTTGGTGTCCAAAATCTCGATTCGAGATTAAAGGTAAAAATTTTATAATTGTTATTTAATTTTTACACACACAATTTAATCTTAAGGTTGATACCTATTATGGAATCGTTCCATACAAAAATTTTAAACTTCCGCTACACCGGGTATCAATCATAATTGATCTGATCGCCGCGTTCTCCAACAGTGGTATCAGAGCCAGGTTGCTCAGATCAAGCGATTAAATTAATCGATTGTACAAAAAATTTTTAGGCCTCGGTTTTTGAAACAAAATAAATATTTTAAAATAAAAATATTTTTTTTCCGGGCAAAAACCCGAGCAGCGATTGGATCGCTGCCTGGGGCAGGGGCAGCGATCGTCGCTGCCCCGGGCAACGCACGGCGCTGCCCTACGCAGCGCTGGGCGCTGCACAGGGCGGCGCACGTCGCTGCCCTAGGGGCAGCCGGGCTGCCCGGCCCGAGCCCTACGGGGAGCGGGCAGCCCGGGAATGTCCCGGGCGGCCCGCGGAAAAATTAATTTTTAATTTTTAAATTAAATTTTAATATGTTAAAATTCTATTTTTGGTCCGATCGAAAATTGTTTTGATTGGTCCACGAGGCGTCGGATCGAATTGTTAGAGTCCGAAAATTTTAAAATTGATTTTTGGATAAATTTGAATTTTTGGAAAATTTAAATATTTTATCCGTTAAATTGAATTTTGAAATTAATTATTTTTGTACAATTGATGATAAGATATGATCTTATGGATATATTGATAAAATATGATTTTATGTATAAAATTAGATTTTATAGATAAAATATGATTTTATTTGATAAAAAGATAAAATATGATTTTATATGTAAAATAAGATTTTATGTATAAAATATGATTTTATCCTTTTAAATTTAAATTGCCATTGCATGTTATCCAATAAATTAATTTTGAATTAAATGTTATTGGATAAGGATGATCGATTGCCATGACCAATTTTGTAGGTGTATGTTAGGAATATACATTTGTTTTTATTGTTGTTGGTTTTATTAATGGGCCTGGTTTATGGCCCAATATGAATGTCATATGTACTAAAAGTGGGCTTGGTTTATGGCCCGTTCCCACCCCTTAAAAATGTATCCCCTACTTGTCATTGTTATTTATTGTAAATACATTAGATTTAGTGGGAGATCAAGATTTGAAGATGGAGGTGGGCCCAGCAGACAATAAAGACAGAAGAAATCTAAATTGGAAGCAAATGTAATAGGATTGCATTGCATACTGCATATTACCTAGGATTGGACTAAGACTCGTGATTGGCAACCACGGGTCGATTAGAAATGGAATCGATCATCCTATATAATATGTGATATTATAGTTGTATGCATGTTTTAGACATAATTGTGTGAATCCGGCAAGCATACAAAAATTTTAAAAATGATGAGACAAATTTTTATAATTAAAAATCCCTCATTTTAAATATGATTTAAAATTGATATCAAGATAAATAAAGGAAATTTAAATTTGTTTAAATGTTCCTACCTTCCATCAACGATCAATGTATGAGATGCTACCCGCGGATACGGTCCGGCTCATATTATTGGGGGGGCCAGTTAGTCGGAAAGCTGTACATTGGATCGACACATGTTGTAAGTTGGGTGGAACTCCCATGGGATCGGCTCATATTATTGGGGGATCCACATGGCGACCGTCCATCACAACTTAATATTGATGGGTCATCTTGACATGTCACAATAAACGGCGTCATATTATTGGGACCTTATTGGACATGAGGTAAAAACATGGAGGTTGCTTTGGAAGCAATTGGGCTCTACCTTTTGAAAATTATGGTTGGCTGATATTATTCGGGACCATAAGTTTGTCAATTGGACTCCATGTTCTCACTAAGGAAAACAGTTTCCCGTTTTCACTAGAGGGTAGTGAAATCGTTAAAATAGTGGGAGTGAGATTCATAAAATAAATTTCGCCTATTTTATGTCTTAGTAAATTGCTTAAACAATCACTGATATTTGTTTGTTTCTTTTCAGTATTTCATAAGATGAATTCGCGTAATCCACTTTTCTCGATCCTCGAACAAAATAAGTTGACTGGCGCAAACTATACGGAATGGTTCCGTAAGTTGAAGATTGTCTTGACTTCGGGGAAGATGCTCTATGTGTTAGAAAAATCTCCTCCGAAGGAAGCACCAGCTGACGTAAGTCCGGAGGAGTTAGCCAAACTTGATACATGGTGGGACCATGATATCAAGACCAAATGCTATATGCAAGCCTCGATGTCTGATGAACTCCAGAGGCGATTTGAGGACACCGTGAATGCTGCTGACATTCACGTTCAACTCAAGGAACTTTTTGGGGCTCAATCGAGGGCTGAAAGGTTCGCTACTGTAAAGGAGCTAATGACGTGTTGCATGCGTGAAGGGACTTCGGTCCGTGATCATGGGGTACGAGTGATTTGGCTCATACAGAAGTTGGTAACCCTTGATTTGGTGTTGGAGCATGAACTCAACGTGGACTTACTACTTCTGTCTCTTCCTTCTTCGTTTGACGGATTTGTGGTAAATTTCAATATGAACAAGATAGAGGCCTCCCTTGAAGAGATGGTCAATATGCTTGTGACATATGAATCCACATTAAAGAAGGATAAACCGGCTTTCTTGGTGGGCTCCTCTTCTTCTGCTAAGAAGGGGCCAAGTACAAAGGGTAAGAAACGTTCTGCCCCACCCAAGAAAATCAAACCCGTGAAGAAGTATAAGACAAAGGCTTCAAACATGGAAAAATCCAAGGATGTTTGCCATTACTGCAAGAAGCCCGGTCATTGGAAGCGTAACTGCAAGGAATATCTAGAGCAGTTGCGAACTGCAAAGGGTATGTTCTATATTGAAATAAATGTTTCACTTAATACTACTTCTTCGGTATTGGATACCGGATGTGGATCTCACATTTGCAATGATTTGCAGGTGATGACAAGAAGTCGCAGGCTTAGGATGGGTGAGACCCAGCTGAGGCTCGGAAATGGTTCCAGAGTTGAAGCAAAAGCCATGGGAGATGTTTATTTAATTTTGCAGAACGGTTTTAAGTTACTTTTAAGAGATGTTTTATTTGTTTCGGATTTGATTAAAAACATTATTTCTGTTTCTATGCTTGATAGAGATGGTTATTCTTGCAATTTTGCGAATGGGATTTGCAATATTTACAAGAATGAATGTTTGATTGGAAATGGACAACTTGAAAACGATCTATACAACTTAAAACTAAAAGACGTTCCAATAAATTATGTTGATAAACCGGCAACAACAAACAAAAGGAAAATCGATAGCCAAAACCCGGCAAACCTTTGGCATGCTAGGCTAGGTCATATTTCCTCGAGGAGGATGAACAAGCTAGTGGGAGAGGGCATGTTTGATATGTCTGATATTAACTCTCTACCTACTTGTGAATCCTGCCTAAAAGGAAAAATGACTAAATCTCCTTTTAAGGGGAAACCTGAGCGTAGTCAAAATCTGTTGGATTTGATCCATACAGATGTTTGTGGTCCATTTAGAGTTGGGACTCAATATGGCCACACCTACTTCATTACCTTTACTGATGATTATTCAAGGTATGGGTATTTATATTTAATGAAATATAAGTCTGAAGCATTTGAAAAGTTCAAAGAATTCAAGGCTGAAGTAGAAAACAAGCTAGGTAAAAGTATTAAAGCACTTCGATCGGATCGAGGTGGAGAATACTTGAGTACCGAGTTTTTGGACTATCTAAAAGAGAATGGGATTCTCTCTCAGTGGACTCCTCCTATGACACCACAACTTAATGGTGTATCGGAGCGTCGTAATCGAACTTTGTTGGACATGGTTCGGTCCATGATGAGCTTCACTGAGCTTCCACCTTCGTTTTGGGGCTATGCGCTTGAAATGGCGGTATTGTTGTTGAACAACGTCCACACTAAAGCAGTGGACAAAACACCATACGAGTTATGGAATGGCAAAGCTCCTAAGTATTCGTACTTGAGGATTTGGGGATGTCCTGCTTACGTGAAGCGGACAGTGGGAGATAAGTTGGATAGTCGATCCAGCTTATGTTATTTTGTAGGGTATCCGAAGAATTCAATCGGATATTATTTCTATTATCCTGCTGAAACAAAGGTGTTTGTTTCAAGGAATGCCACCTTCTTGAAGAAGGAGTTCTTATTGGATAAGAAAGGCAAGATGATGGAACTCGAAGAAATTCGAGAAGAACCCGAAATACAAAATAACGATCCTACACCTCAGGAACCATTGCTGGACACGCCTGTACCTAGAAGATCCGAGAGGACTTCTAGACCTCCTATTCGATATGGTCTTCTTCTTGAAGGGGATCAAGATGAACCCGATGTTGGATGTGATCCAAGAAACTTCAAGGAAGCAATTTCTGATGAGGATTCAAATTTATGGCTTGAAGCTATGCAGTCGGAAATAGATTCGATGCATACAAACCAAGTTTGGTCTTTAGTAGATCCTCCCGATGGAATTGTTCCAATAGGGTGTAAATGGATCTACAAGAGAAAGCTTGGGCCTGATGGTAAGGTATTGACCTACAAGGCGCGATTGGTGGCAAAAGGTTATACTCAAAGACAAGGAGTTGACTATGATGAAACCTTTTCACCAGTTGCAATGTTCAAGTCCATAAGAATCCTTATTGCCATAGCTGCATGGTATGACTATGAGATATGGCAAATGGATGTGAAGACTGCTTTTCTTAATGGAGACATTAAGGAAGAGATCTATATGAAGCAGCCTGAGGGGTACACATCCATGGGAAGCGAGCATAAGGTATGCAAGCTTCAGAGATCAATTTATGGTCTAAAACAAGCATCAAGAAGTTGGAACCAGAAATTTGATTAAACAATAAAAGATTTTGGTTTCATCAAGAATCCGGAGGAACTATGCGTGTACAAGAAAGTAGTTAAGGATGCTGTGACATTCTTAGTACTTTATGTTGATGACATCTTACTCATTGGGAATGATGTAGGGATGTTGCAGTCAACAAAGATATGGTTATCAGGTAGATTCTCGATGAAGGATATGGGTGAGGCATCCTATATTCTAGGGATACAGATCTATAGAGATAGATCTAAGAGAATGATAGGACTCACTCAGTCAACCTACATCGACACCATATTGAAACGGTTTTCAATGGATGGGTCCAAGAAAGGACATCTACCCATGTGTCATGGAGTTTCTCTATCCAAGTCTATGTGTCCCAAGACTGATGAAGAGATAGAGAAAATGACACATGTACCATATGCGTCAGCCATAGGTAGTATCATGTATGGGATGATATCTACCAGACCAGATGTAGCATTTGCTCTGAGTGTCACGAGCAGATATCAAGCTAATCCCGGTCAAATGCATTGGAAAGCCGTGAAGGACATTCTTAAATACTTACGAAGGACTAAGAATATGTTCATGGTATATGGAGGAAGAGAACTAAAATTGGAAGGCTATACCGACTCTAGCTTCCAAAGTGACGTGGATGACTCGAAGTCAACCTCTGGATTTGTGTTCATGCTCAATGGTGGTGCTGTATTCTAGGGATACAGATCTATAGAGATAGATCTAAGAGAATGATAGGACTCACTCAGTCAACCTACATCGACACCATATTGAAACGGTTTTCAATGGATGGGTCCAAGAAAGGACATCTACCCATGTGTCATGGAGTTTCTCTATCCAAGTCTATGTGTCCCAAGACTGATGAAGAGATAGAGAAAATGACACATGTACCATATGCGTCAGCCATAGGTAGTATCATGTATGGGATGATATCTACCAGACCAGATGTAGCATTTGCTCTGAGTGTCACGAGCAGATATCAAGCTAATCCCGGTCAAATGCATTGGAAAGCCGTGAAGGACATTCTTAAATACTTACGAAGGACTAAGAATATGTTCATGGTATATGGAGGAAGAGAACTAAAATTGGAAGGCTATACCGACTCTAGCTTCCAAAGTGACGTGGATGACTCGAAGTCAACCTCTGGATTTGTGTTCATGCTCAATGGTGGTGCTGTATTCTAGGGATACAGATCTATAGAGATAGATCTAAGAGAATGATAGGACTCACTCAGTCAACCTACATCGACACCATATTGAAACGGTTTTCAATGGATGGGTCCAAGAAAGGACATCTACCCATGTGTCATGGAGTTTCTCTATCCAAGTCTATGTGTCCCAAGACTGATGAAGAGATAGAGAAAATGACACATGTACCATATGCGTCAGCCATAGGTAGTATCATGTATGGGATGATATCTACCAGACCAGATGTAGCATTTGCTCTGAGTGTCACGAGCAGATATCAAGCTAATCCCGGTCAAATGCATTGGAAAGCCGTGAAGGACATTCTTAAATACTTACGAAGGACTAAGAATATGTTCATGGTATATGGAGGAAGAGAACTAAAATTGGAAGGCTATACCGACTCTAGCTTCCAAAGTGACGTGGATGACTCGAAGTCAACCTCTGGATTTGTGTTCATGCTCAATGGTGGTGCTGTCTCTTGGAAGAGTTCCAAGCAGGACACCACAGCGGATTCCACCACTGAAGTAGAATACATTGCAGCATCAGCTGCTGCTAAAGAGGCCGTTTGGATGAGGAATTTCGTCCAGGAGTTGGGCGTCATTCCTGAAGTTGTTGGTCCAGTCCCGGTGTACTGTGACAACACGGGTGCCGTTGCTCAGGCAAAGAAACCAAGGTCTCATCAAAGATCCAAACACGTAGTGAGGAAATACCACATCATCCGGGAGATTGTGGAAAGAGGAGACATCACTGTCGAAAGAGTGGCCTCTGCAGACAATATCGCTGATCCACTTACTAAGCCCTTGCCAGGACCATTATTTGACAAACATCGCGAAGCAATGGGTCTACGTAGTATGACTAGTTGGCTATAGGGCAAGTGGGAGATTGAAAGAGTGGGTGCCCGATGAGCCAACTTGTGGCTAAGGGCTTTGATGACTCTTTGTATAAACAATCTTTTGTTTAATATAATTTACACTTTTATTAATGGCAATGACTTTATCTTTCTTCATATTGTTATATTGTGATATACTATTGTTGTTTTGATAAAGACCTTGAATATAATATAGTGTATGTAAGATGTGGTAGACCATGGGGATGTCTATCATGAAACACATCTTATAGTCACTGTATATTCTAAACTGTTCCTAGTCGATTGAGCCGTCCGATAATAAGGATAAGGATCGCTCGAGTTTGAGACTAGCATTTGCGATGCGGAGTACCACGTTTCATTGGTAAGGAACATAGAGATGTTCGAAGCATGCAAATGGATATTCATATGATGAATGATCGAACTACCCTATCCGGACTTTCCAAGTGGTTATCACTTATCGAGTGGATAAAGTCCGCGGTTTTGGTTGTACACCATTAGTCCTTACTACTTGAGACATCATTGAGACTCTATATGCTAGTACTGTGCTTTGACTCGTTTACCGACTCTATTGGGGTCATCAGGTGTCGGGATTGGGTACAGTTACAACACATATAGGAGTCAATGCTTTGTTGTCAAGGATTCACCACATACTTGCGAGTGTGGATATCCTATGCGATCTGAGGAGATATTAGTGTGACGAATCTCTGGCCAGAGTACATAATGTGATTTAAGAAATGGTTTCTTAGTAGCACATGCGATGTCACTATTTGATCTTCAAGATGTATTGCATAGTTATCGAATCTCGAACGACTCTCGATATACCAATGGTTGTTGATTCGACCGGGATATATGGATGAAGGGACCGTACTGTACGCTAACCAAAATCTACTGGTTCTTGTAGGCACTATCAGTGATACCTAGGGAATCATGGGGCGATGTTGCTAGGCGCTCATACCATGATTCGATGGGCAAGTCGGAAATTGTTGTTCCGAGTCACAAGGAGTTGTGAGCCCACGGCTAGCTGTATCCCTGAACCATTGAGGGTCACACAGTGTCATGGATTTTTAATCCCCGTTGAGATAGTTAAATTTAAAGAGTTAAATTTAATGAACGAAGAAGTTGGACTTCTTATTTAAGAGTAGAGGAGTAAGATTTCCTAAAATGACATAGGGATGACCATTTTTGGAAATCACTGAATTCGGATTCAGAAAAATTTATCTTGACTTTAATAGGTGCAGAAATGGTTTCTGTGCACATTGGTGAAATAGGTTTATCAATCGGAGTCACGATGAATTTTATATTAATTTCTGAACATGCGGGCTTTGCTTGTCGGGCTTGAACTTATGACTAATGGGCCCTAAGCTGTTAGCGGCCTACATTATAAATAAGTTATTGCAGTACAGAAATTACACACAACAGGTCACAAAATAATTTTCAAAAACCCTAATTTTATTGATTGTGGCCGCCGCCCCCTCTCCCTCTGCTTGAGAAAAATCCAGCCTGTGATTTTGAATTACAGTCTGGTTTAACGGATCAAATTCGTTAATCTCTTCGTAGAAACTTCTGATAGATTTTCTAGTGCAATCTATCAGAGGGATTAAATATCCATTCGTGGACCTGATTGAAGAACAGTTCGTCCATCAGTTCCAGGGATATACAATAAGAGCAGAGAAATCTGTTGGTGTCCAAAATCTCGATTCGAGATTAAAGGTAAAAAATTTATAATTGTTATTTAATTTTTACACACACAATTTAATCGTAAGGTTGATACCTATTATGGAATCGTTCCATACAAAAATTTTAAACTTCCGCTGCACCGGGTATCAATCATAATTGATCTGATCGTCGCGTTCTCCAACATCAAATCCTAACGATTAAAACAAATAAGTAAAATATAACAAGAATTAATCTTACCTCTCAAGTCACAACTTGAGGTTATGGACTTCAACTGATAAATCTGCTCTTCTTGTTTATCCTAGGAACCGATGCCTCGATCAACTCCTGAATCAGGTCCATGAACAGAAATCTAAACCCTCTGACAGACTGCACTAGAAAGTCTATCAGAAGTTTCTACGAAGAGAATTAACAGATTTGCTGTAGTGACCCTTACCCGGATCACCTACTAAACAGAACTTATGCATGCAATTAACTTAATTAAACAGATATCAGAATAAAACTGCGGAATCCAAAACATTATACAATCCCAAGAAAAGGAATCTGTAATTATCCAATAATATACAACCAAATCGAATAGCTGTATAAACCCAAACAACAGTAATAAAACCTAAGCGAAGCTTCAGCTGGCCAACCACTGACTAGCCCCTCCTGGATCCACCCTCCTCGTCCAATCGCAAACCTGTCCCATGGAATAGGGTGTCCAGAAAATACAGAGTACGAGACGTGAGCATAAAACGCTCAGTGCGAGAGTATGAGTATACATGCATGCAAAGTGAACTCCCTATAAACTCGAGGTCAAGGATCAGATAACAGAGACAGACCGGGCCCTGGTATGTAGCACGCTGTGCCGTCGCTTCAGGAGGTGGCTCCCATACCGAGATAACCGTGGATACGCCGGACCCAAATCGATGGAAGTCCAATCCACTAACAGGATAGGGTACAACCCTACTAACAGACATCTCGAAGGAGATACAGCAAGATGCAAATGAATGCAGCATAATATCATGGCATATAAATCATGCAGTCACATAATACATGCATACTCAGTCAGGATATCTCGAACAGTACTTTCGTACCTCAAAACAGTGCAAGCTCTACCAACTCTAGGTCCACACCTATAGTCTGCTCTACACTGCCAAATGATACTACTATCATTAAAGTGCTCTAAAAGCCTTAACTAAGCTATTGCATACTCCTAAATATTTATAGGAAGCAAAAGCTATACCTTCGTCCGTCGTTAGCCCTTTGATGTCGATGCCTCCAGAACTTGGGCACAACTCCGCTACGACTACCGAACGCCTCTCCGACCTCCGGACCAAGCCTAAGAAGACTAGAACAGCTCCAAAAGGACTAGAAAGGAAAGGAGAACTCGGAATTGGCAAGGAGAAATGAAGTCTCGGCCTTCTATTTATAGACAACGATCGGAGCTTCCGATCCTTGATCGGAATGTCCGAACCTCGATCGGAAAGTCCGATCCTGCCATCGGAGCTTCCGAAGATCCTGATCTGCCACGTGTCAAAATATCACTTGATGACTCCGGATAGGGGTGATCGGAGCCTCCGGTCCTGATCGGAGCTTCCGATCCAGCCACACGTCATGGATGACGTAATATCATCGGTGCCTTCGATCCTCATCGGAGCTTCCGATCCCGATCGGAGCTTCCGATCGTCCCTTCGGAGCTTCCGATCCGTCCGATGCCTAATTGAATTAATTAGCATTAATCCTTTAATTACTCAATTAGGGCACGGGCTACTACATTTGCTCTGTTAAACTTGACTGCAATTTCAAAAATTGCAGCCTAGAATTTCGAACACAAAAGAGGGAAGTGGGCGGCCAACCCTAGAGAAAATGCTCTAAGTTTTTCGAAAATTATGAGCTATTTTGTGTAATTTCTGTACTGCAATAACTTATTTTTAACATGGGCTGATAACAGCTTAGGGCCCGTTAATCATAAGTTCAAGCCTAACAAGCAAAACCCGCATGTTCAGAAAATAATATAAAATTCATCGTGACTTAAATTGATAAACCAATTTTACCAATGTGTACAGAAAACTTTTCCGCATATTTTAAAGACAAGATAAATTTTCTGAATCCGAATTCATTGGTTTCCAAAAATGGCATCCCTATGTCATTTTAGGAAATCTCACTCCCTCTACTCATCAATAAGAAGTCCTACTTCTCATTCGCTAAATTTAACTCACTAAATTTAATTATCTCAACGGGGATTAGAAATCTATTACTTTTGTAGCCCTCAATGGTTCAGGGATACAGCTAGCCGTGGGCCCCCAACTTCTTGTGACTCGGAACAACAATTTTCGACTTGCCCATCGAATCATGGTAAGAGTACCTAGCAACATCGCCCCATGATTCCCTAGGTATCACTGATAGCGCCTGCAAGAACCAATGGGTTTTGGTTAGCGTACAATACGGTCCCTTTATCCATATATCCCGATCGAATCAACAACCATTGGTATATCGAGAGTCGTTCGAGATTTGATAACTATGCAATGCATCTTGGAGATCAAATAGTGACATCGCATGCAACTAGGAAACCAAGTAACCTAAAGCACATCATGTACTCTGGCCAGATATTTGTCACACTAATATCTCCTCAGATCGCATAGGACATCCACACTCGCAAGCATGTGGTGAATCCTTGACAACAAATCATTGACTCCTATATGTGTCGTAACTGTACCCAGTCTCGACACCTGATGACCCTCATGGAGTCGGTAAATGAGTCAAAGTACAGTACTAGCATATAGAGTCTTCATGATGTTTCAAGTAGTAAGGGCTAATCGTGTACAACCAAAACCACAGATTTTTCCACTCAATTAGTGAAAACCACTTGAAAAGTCCGAATAGGGTAGTTCGATCATTCATCCAATGAATATTCATTTGCATGCTTCGAACATCTCTATGTTCCATACCAATGAAGCGTGGTACTCGGCATCCCAAATGCTAGTCTCAATCTTGAGCGATCCTTATCCTTATTGCAGACGGCTCAATTGACTAGGAACTGGTTTAGAATATAAAGTAATTACAAGATGTGTTTCATGATAGTCATCCATATCCACTATCACATCTTGCATGCACTTTAGTATGCAGGGCATACTAAAGTGTAAATTATATTAAACAAAGATTGTTTACAAATAGAGTCATAAAGGCCCTTAGCCACAAGTTGGCTAGCAGGGCACCCACTCTTTCACTAACATCACCCCCAATAAGAGGAGCTAGGTTAGCCCCTGTCCGGACCTCAAGAAGGTCACGATCAGAACCAATCTCTAGAGGCCAACCGCTTAGGCTAGAAAATTATGTTTTGGCACTCTTAAGACTAAGACTTCCCAAACTCACTCCTCATGTCTTAACACCTCAAAAACCCACCCAAACATCCTCCAAGTGTCCCTAAATTTCCAGAAAGATTTCTTGAGCTAGTCACTTTCCCAGTGCTAGCTCAATCCGAATGTTTAATCTCATACGACTAATTGGCACCCTCAAGCACTACGATCCAAAATCCCATCAAAAATTCTCTAAGTCCAGCCTCTAACACCCATATAACACACTTACAAGATATCATTCTCATCCAAGAAACTCACCTTGGGCAGCCCTTAACCCCTCCTCCATTCATGTCATAAATATTTGATTTCGAACGCCCAACATTAAAGTCATATTGCAACATTTCAAAACATATGTATAAAAAGGCTTGCATAATACCATATGAGACTTAAAATCAATCAATAAAACATAAGAATGGGGTTGAATACTCCATGTATAATCTGACTTCTTCCTTTAATTCATGCAAACCCCATTAGAATGCAAGGAATTGACCAAACATGTTTGAAATACAAGCTAGCAACTACATCCACACAAAAAGAATCACCTCCTACATAGACCCTGCTGGAAAACGATACATGCACACACATTTAATCATGTAAAAGCTAAAAAAATTCGAGTTAAGGACGAAGGACCCAAAAATCATATACTCTATGCTTGGGTTTTAAAGAGAGAAGAAGAAATATTGCCTAACACTTGCAAGACCAAGAAGAAGAGGAGGCGGCTGATGTTGGAAGTCACGACCAGCAGCAACTATGGCTTCCTATGGTGGCCCCGAGGTGGCTGCACGGCAGCTGGAGGCAGGGGAGGATGGCCGGCGGAAAGAGAGAAGGAAAGAGGGGCGGCCGATGGGTTTGCTTTTAGAGAAAAAGTGAAGTGGCGTGAGGAATGGGAGGGGAAAGGAGAGTGATGGCTAGTAGGCTTTAGAAATGCTAGGGTTTAATTGTAGTGTGATATAATATGTATATGTATGTATAGGTGTGAGTGTGTGAGATTAGGACAAGTCAAAAAGTGTTTTTTGACCCATAAAAGTGCTAGTTTTGATTTTAAAATTTTAGCTTGTAGAATTGCCTCTAATTTAAAGTTCTAAGTATAGAATCTTAAATTTTAAATGCCAAGAATGGAATTTTACTTGTCCGGGTTCAAAAAGGCTATATCGGGAAATTTAAAGAATTACGTGCGAAAATGCGCTTACGCGATTTTTCTTGAATGAAAAAATCTAAAAGAAAGATTTTATTTTATTTTCCTCACCTCTCAAGAAATTTAGGTCACCTAAATTTAAAATGAAGGAAAAACCTAAATTTAAAATGAAGGATTTTTCCGCCGTGATTGCCTTTGCCGCGTGCCGAAGCCGAAAGTCACCAATACAAGCAATTTAAGCAATTAAAATTTTAATATCATGCAAATAAATTATAAGGAGATTTAAAGCATTTAAATTACCATAAATTTTAGAATTTTAAACGTTAAAACTAATTTAGGCATGGAATTTAATTTATGGATTTTAGGCGTCACAATTTCTCCCTCCCTAAAAGAAATTTTGTCCTCGAAATTAAAGCTTACCGAATAGCTCCAGGTAGCGAGTCCTGATGTCAGCCTCTGACTCCCAAGTAGCTTCCTCATCTGTATAGTGCAACCAACCAACCTTGACCATTGGGGATATTTGGTCATCACTCTTTCTTGTGAAGAGGATTTTGCTCGTCTTTGGACGAAGGGATGGATTTTTGTGGGAGCAGTTGGGATCCGCTTTTCCAAGTGGACCCCTGAATTCAAGTTCGAGGCTTTGTCGCCTATTGCCCCAGTCTGGGTCCGATTTCCTGAGCTTCCCTTGCACTTGTATAACAAGAAGAGTCTGTATTTGGGGCCTTACTCCACCTGTTCCAAATGCAGTGCCTAATTTGGAACATCAGGGGACTCAGGATCTCTGAGTCCCAGGAGAGGCTTCATGCCTTGGTGAAAGAGAAGCGTGTCAAGATCTTGGCTATCTTGGAGCCGATGATTGCACTTGACCAGCGCTTCATGACCCGTCGCCTTGGTTTCCAGAGAGTTCTGTCGAATGTCTCTTGTCATATTTGGGTTTTTTTGGCGGACGATGTGAAGGCGGAGTGTGTCCTTGATCACGCTCAGTTCTTCCATCTTCGCGTGGCGGCTCTCTTTTTGTCGACCCATGTTTTTTGCTATTTCGTGTATGCCAAGTGTGACTACATTTTACGGCGCGACTTGTGGGCTTCTTTGCTGCAGGTCAAGCCTGTTGGTGGTCCTTGGCTTGTCAGGGGGGATTTTAATGTCGTCAGGGATGCCTCCGAGTGTCTTGGCTCTTTTGGTGGGAGGCAGCTCCCCATGGACGAGTTTAATCATTTTGTTTTGGAGTCTGCGCTGGTTGACGCTGGTTTTGAGGGCTCTTCGTTCACCTGGACGAATAAGTCCATTTGGAAGCGTCTTGACAGAGTTTTTGTTTCTGTGGATTGGGGTGACCATTTCAACTCTATCAGGGTTGAACACCTCAGTCGCACGGTTTCGGATCATTGTCCTCTTTTGGTGTCTGCTCCTGTCTTTGCTCGGGGGCCGAGCTCGTTTCGGTTCCAGAGCATGTGGACTCGGCACCAGGGGTTCCTTCAAACCGTCAGGCTGAACTGGAACATGCCCTGCTCTTTGCAAGGCATGCCCAAGCTCTTTTCCAAGCTGAAACGTTTGAAGGGCCACCTCAAGTGGTGGAACCAGGATTTTTTTGGGAACCTTTTTAATAAGATCGCTAAGGCGGAGAGGTCGGTTAGACTGGCTGAGGCTGCCTGTGAAGCGGATCCCTCTGAGCATAGCTGGACCCTCTTGTCCAGATACAATGAGGAGCTGTCTAGAGTCACCACTATGGAAGCGGATTTTTGGAAGCAGAAAGCTGCTTGTAATTGGCTTGAGGACGGGGAGAGGAATACGAAGCTTTTTCATAACATGGTGAAGAAGAAGAATGTGGTTAATAAGATCTTTCGTATTTGGGAGGATGGTAATTGCCTCACCTCTCCTGGTCTCATCAAGCAGTCTGGGGCTGCCTATTTCGAGCGCCTCCTCACTGGAGATCCTTTTGTCCTGGATCTTCCGGATTTTTCTGGCTTCTCCTTGGAGATTTCGGAGGAGGAGAACCATAGCTTTGCCGCCGCACCTTCCTTGGAGGAGGTACGTGCTGTCGTCTTTTCCATCCCTCGGGATAGTGTGGCGGGCCCCAATGGGTTTTCTTTGGTTTTCTTTCAGAGCTGCTGGGATTTTGTGCAGCATGATGTCATGGACGATGTCCTTGATTTCTTTTGGGGCTCTCTTATGCCCCAGGGCTTCACTGCCACCACGATCACTTTGATCCCCAAAGTCGAGGGTGCGCAAGCTTGGACGGACTTCCGTCCCATCAGCTTGTGTAATGTTTCCAACAAGATTATCTCGAAGCTTTTATACTCTTGTCTGCGGTCGGTGGTGGGGAGACTCGTTTCTCAGAGTCAGAGTGGCTTTGTGCCGGGGCGGATGATTGCTGACAATATCCTTCTCGCGCATGAGCTCACTCACAGTCTTAATCTCCCTGCCCGTGGTGGTAATGTCATTCTGAAATTGGACATGGCTAAGGCCTATGATAGAGTCCAATGGTCTTTTCTTCTGGATGTCCTCCAAAGGTTTGGTTTTTTGGAGCAGGTTGTGAGAATGGTGAGGGCTTGCATTTCTTTTTGCAAGTTCTCGGTTAATGTCAATGGTACCCCTGCTAGTTTCTTTGCTTCCTCGAGAGGCCTGAGACTGGGTGACCCTTTATCTCCCCTCCTCTTTATTCTTGGAGCGGAGTATCTGTCCCGTGGCTTGGACCGGTTGTTCCTCCAGCATGCTGATTTGAGGTATCGGTCTGGGTGTGATTTGCCGATTTCCCATTTGGCCTATGCTGACGATGTCATTATTTTTGCCAATGGGGGATCCCGTGGTCTTCAGCGTCTCAAATATTTTCTGGCTCACTATGAAAATTGCTTGGGCCAGCTCGTTAATGTGGCCAAGAGTGATGTGATCTTTCCTCCGGGCTGGACCGCTCGTCGCCGCTCCCGTTTGCTGCAAATCACTGGATTTGCGGAGGGGCATCTGCCGTTGAAATACCTTGGAGCTCCGCTTTTCCGTGGGAACCGCAAGTGCTCTCTCTTTGAGCCTCTTCTGCAGTTGGTCCGGAAAAAGCTGGAGGGCTGGGAGTCCCGTTCCCTTGCTCCTGGGAGTAGGATGACGCTGATCCCCAGTGTGCTCCTTTCGATCCCAATCTATCTCTGCCAGGTGATCCAGCCTCCTTTGGCTGTTTTGGAGAAATTGGAGCGTATTTTCAATGCTTTTCTTTGGGGCCCAGACCCTTAGAAAAGAAGTGGCACTGGGCCCGCTGGCCTCGCGCCTGTCTCCCTGTGAAAGAAGGAGGCCTGGGTTTTCGCAAGCTCAAGGACATTGTTGATAGCTTTTCCATGAAGCTGTGGTTCAGATTCCGGCAGGGATCCTCTCTCTGGGCGAGATTCCTTTCGAGGAAGTATTGCCGAACTGTCAGCCCTATTTGTGCTCCTTCTCGTGGAGCCATTTCCCCCACTTGGAGGAGCTTGCTCCAGATTAGACCTCGTGCGGAGCCTGGTATCCGGTGGAGGATTGGTCTTGGGGATGTCTCTTTTTGGGATGATACTTGGTTGGGTGATGCCCCTTTGTCGAGCAGGTGTAATGTCAGAGGGGATCGGTGTGTGCGTGTTTTCAGCTTCCTTTTGGATGGAGACTGGGATTTTGATCTCCTTTGCGCTGTCGTCGCTCCCTCGGTGGCGGAGGAGATCGTTCAGATTCCTGTTTTGGTGGATGAACCGGATGCGACTATCTGGATCCACAGCACCGATGGTGCCTTTTCTGTGAGATCTTCTTGGGAGCAGGTCAGACCGAGAGGCTCGGTCTCAGATATCTTTACTCCCTGTTGGGGTCGCTGGATGAGGCCCACCATGTCCTTCTTTCTGTGGAGGTTTTGGCATCGGTGGTTGCCTGTGGATGAGGTGCTCCAGCAGCGGGGTTTCTCCCTTGTGTCCAAGTGCCAGTGCTGTGAGATGTCGGAGACATTTACTCACATTTTCATCAACGGTCCCATTGCCCGCTCTGTGTGGCATTTTTTTGGGGCTATCTTTAGAGTTCGCATCCCTGCCACTGAGAACTTCAGTCTGTTTCTCAGTGCTTGGAAAAGGGGTCGCGAGTGGTCTCCGGGGGGTAATGTGAGGGAATTCATTTCTTTTGTCGTGCTTTGGTTCCTCTGGACTGCACGCAATGATACTAAGCACCGTCACTTACCCTACTCTGCGGAGAAGGTTAAGTTCCAAATTTTGTCTTATTTGAGACTTGCTCATTCCGCAACTGTTATCAAGCCCCGTCTTTGGCTGGGGGCTTTGCAGGCTGCGAGGAAGATGGGCATTTCGGTCGGCCTCCAACGGATTCACAAGACTGCGATCGTCCGTTGGTTGAGGCCTCCACCTGGGTCCTTCAAGCTCAATGTGGATGGGAGCTCGAGAGGTAACCCGGGTGAGTTGTCTGTGGGGGGGGGTTGTCCGGGATTCTTCTGGTAGGGTCTTGGCATTTTTTAGTGAGTTCATTGGTTTGGGGTCCAATGTCCGTGCAGAACTCTGGGCGATTTGGAGGGGTATTCTTCTCTGTTCTGACCTTAGCCTTTTTCCCCTTTGGATTGAAACTGATTCCCAGATTGCTATTCAGATTCTTAGATCTCGGAGGTGTCGTTGGGATTTGGACCATATTGTTTCGAGGACGCGTGTTTTGGTGCGGAATAGGCCGGTTCATTTCTCGCATATCTATCGGGAAGGGAATTCGGTTGCGGATGCATTGGCGCGGCAGGCTCATGATCATAGGCAGTGTTTGTTGGAGATTGGTGTTTCTTTAACCACTCTCATCGCTGCATTGGCCCGTTCTGACTCTTTCGGGCTTCCTTACCTTAGATCTAGGTTTTCTTAGAGCCTCACGCTCGCTTATAGCCGTTTCTCTTGGGCTTTCTTTTTCTTTGTTTGCTCTCCTTTTTGGTCTAAGTCATCCTAGATTTAGATATATGTAGCTATTTATTTTTCTTTGCAGGTACAGCTCTCCGGCCCTTTTCCGGAGTTTTTGGAGTTAGTCTGTTCCCCTGTCGCTTGCTTTGCTTTCTTCAGGGTGATGGATCATTAGGCGTTCTCTGTGCTTCCTCTTGCCTGGTTCTTGCTATTTTTTGGATGTTTTGTGGGCGGTCTCTCGTGCCCCTCGCTTTTTGGATTTCCAATCTTCTTGGGAGTTAGGTTATGGCTTGAGTTTCCTTCGCCATTCTCCTGCTTTTTTGCTCTGGGTCTGCTGGTTTGCGGTCGCTCCTCTTTTTCCTCGCGGCCTATGTATAGTGACTTCCCAGCTGATCATGACTTTTGTACATATTTCTTGCATAGCTTTGATATGTTGTTCAGCTCTGGATGGTTCCAGCCTCTTTTCGCGCTTTAGTGTCGGATTTGATTTTGCTGGCCTGGAGTTGTGGATCTCCTCTAGGTTTTACTGCACAGGCTGATACCAGCCACTCTTCGCGCCTCAGTGTCCGTTTTTTATTTTGCTGGGCGGAGCTGTGGCTCTCTTCTAGCTTTTGCTGCTCAGGATGACTGCTGACGTTGATTTAGTTAGCTATCTTTGATGTTATTTGTTTATACTTATTTCCTAGGGATGCTTTGGTTGTATATTTTCGATACCCTAGCTGTTCTGATGTTCTTATTACCTTTGTATAGCCTTTTGGGGAGGTCTTGGCCTAGTCCCCCTCCTCCGTTAGGTTTTATTTGTATCGCTTTTTTATGTTTATATACAGGTAGGGGTCTGCCTAACCCTCCGCTCCCGGCGGTGTTTTTTTTAAATAAAAAAAAAAAAAAAAAAAAACCTTGACCATTTGTATCGAATTGTTGCAAAGTCTCCTCTCTTGCCTCCCAAGAATCCGATCGGGCCTCTCCTCATAGGTCATGTGAGGAGATAACTGAAGAGGTTCACATCTGAGCACATGAGACGGATTCGAGATATACTTCCTCAACATAGACACGTGGAAGACATTATGGACTCCATCAAGGCTAGGTGGCAAGGCTACTCTATACGCCAATGCCCCTATCCTGTCCAATAACTTGAAAGGTCCAATGAACCTCGGTGCCAACTTCCATTTCTTGCCAAACCTCATCACACCTTTCATAGGAGCTACTCAGACAAAAACGTGATCTCCCACCGAAAATTCCAAGTCTCTCCTCCTATGATCAGCGTAACTCTTCTGTCTGCTCTGAGCAGTCCTCATCCTGTCTCGAATCTTGGCTACAACCTCAGCTGTCTGCTGTACAATCTCCGGTCCTAACTCCAATCTCTCACCGGTCTCAGTCCACAACACCGGTGATCTACACGGTCTGCCATACAACTCCTCATAAGGTGACATACCGATAGTGGCCTGATAACTGTTACTATATTCAAACTCCACAAAGGGTAATCTTGACTCCCAGCTACCCTGAAAGTCAATGGCACAAGCCCTCAAAAGATCCTCCAATATCTATATTACCCTCTCGGATTGCCCATTCGTCTGAGGGTCAAATGTTGTGCTATACAGGAGTTTCGTCCCCAAGGCTGAATGAAGACTCTTCCAAAACGATGAAGTGAACCGTGGATCTCGGTCAGACACAATGGAGACAGGGATACTGTAGTGACCCTACCCGGATCCACTACCTAATCAGAGTTAAGAGCATAATTAAACATGCATTAAATAAATCACTGCGGAAGACTTAAATAATAACAGACTGGCAGAATACAACCGGTTAAATAAATTCGATTTATACAACCAAATCGAATAAATAACCTAAAGGCAAAACCTACAGCTAATCCTGCTGTCTTCACTGGTCACTGGCTACTCCAAGCTCCGGGTGCTCAATCCTGCACCTACACCTGTCCTGTCGAATGGGGTTTCCAGATACACAGAAAAGACTGAACGTGAGCTCTAAGCTCAATACGAAAGCACTGGGTAAAACATACAAATATGGTGAATGCAAATGATAGGGTATCCATATCTGGGATAACTGTATATAACTGCTCAGTAATGGCGCCTAGGACATGAGTGGTACAACCCGGGGATCAAACCCTGCGTACACTGCTCATTCCTACAGGACGTGGACCGTGTCCCCCAGATGCTAACTACCCATGACCCGTCAGTCACTGAGCACTAGACATCAACCGTCCAGACAGGGCTGAGCGACCCTACGTGGCTCATCTCACAAGATGGACAGGCACAATATGATATGCACATGCTGCATAATAAATGACATACAAAATGCAACATATAAGCATGCAAAACCCGCTGGCAATCTCAGTCTGTACTTGCATACCATACTACAAACAGTTCCTAGCAGTCCCACACTAGGTTTCAAGCCTATATCAGCTCTACAATGCAAATATCCATGCATCATTATTTAAGCTCTAAAAGCCTTAACTAAGCTATTGCATAATCCTAAATAATTTGAGGAGACCATAGCTATACCTGCGTCCGTCGTCAGCCCGCTGATGACAATTGCCTCAAAAATAGGCCACAACTCCGCCTCGACGCCTGGATCGCTATGCCACTTCCGGATTCCCAATAGGATGCCTAGAACTCCCTAGATCTGAGTTAGAAGGCTTAGGAATCAGAGAGAAGAGAGGGAAAGGTGCACTTGAAAATGAAATCTCGGCCCCCTATTTATAGACGGAGTTCGGAGCCTCCGAACCCGGTTCGAAACGTCCGAACACGATCGGATCCTCCGATCCCATCTTTGGAGTGTCCGATCGCCCCAATATTACGTCAGCCATGACGTCACCTTGCTGACGTAAGCGATGACGTGTGCCCTGGTCCCGATCGGACCGTTCGATCTTACCGACGGAGCTTCCGATCCACTTCGGAGCCTCCGATCCTGAGTTCGGATCCTCCGATCCAGTTCGGAGCTTCCGAACCATCCGAACCCTTGGGACCTTCCCGGCTATTTTCGAGTGTCCTGAATCCATTTTTGGACTCCGTTAACCTATTTGGAATTTCCTTAATCATGTTTTACTTAATCTAAACATTATTACATGATTAATTACTCATTAATCATCAATTCTGGATACGGGTTACTACATTCTCCCCCCCTTAAAAGATTTTGTCCTCGAAATCTAAGGTAATATCTCGAGAACGTACAAGAAACCCTTGCTCGAGTGTCTGGTCGAAATATCCTCCGACACACTCAGACTCCCGTCGAATTCTCTGCAAGCTTCATTAATGCTGAACCGCATTAACATTTTCCCCAGCCGAAAATTACTGCGCTACTGGTCGACAATCGAACTTCCCTTGCACTAGCGTATCGTAACACTGATACCTCTTTCCCTCGGACCACGATCTCTCTGGTCACGAAAGATACAATACCCGCTTGATCAAGATTATCGTCTCAAAGGAAATCTTATATTGACGAAGACCAAGTCATAACTTGACTGGCTTACGACAATCGTCGAATCACTTATCGAATCTAACCATCTAACGGTTCCAAAAGTTCTCGGTGTTCAACACCTCTAGTCAGGAAAACACTAATCCCAACCTTGTGCTGACACAACAAAGCCCAAATTCTTCTCAAGAGAATCTAGTTGCTTAAGTCTATTCTTCAACGTAACTGTTATCAATGTTCCCTAGACTGGTTATCCTCCCCACTCTCCCTGAAGCACAACCGGCTTCCCAAGGAATACTGGGAACTTAAACCATCATGTCTAGTACATTCTATTGTCCATGTTTCTTAGTATAACCTCAACACTGTGCCTTGATGATAACTATCATTAGTTGCAATTTTATGACGCTACGTCATCTCTTAGCCATTGACCTGCAAAGTCACGCATTCATTGTAATGGAAGTTATTACACCTCTAATGATCTACATCACTTCACCCATAGGTTATTCACCTATGAATCCCAATCGTTGGACATCCTTCTGGTAGTTATACATACTCGCAATCACTGTGCGCTCATCAAGTCTAAGGCAAGCTCCCACCAATATGCTCGACTGTGACATTCCACAGTGCACATACATATGGAAACGCTTCCTATTCCGTCTCGAAACTCGACAGTCTTGCACCTGGTATAACTCAACTCAGAGTCTCTGATAATACCATCAGCTCATACCAACCTCCCAAGGTTGAACATACTAATCCTGGAACTAAATCCCAACGGATTCTCAATAGTCAAATTGTTCCCTTGTCGAACGCATCAGTCTCAACACTGAACGATCTAACTCGTTGATTCCCTAGTCAATCCTGGGAAATACTTGTGCTCGAAGTAACTTTCCACACAATGCGTCTCTGATTGTCGTTTATTGCTACAACGCAATATTCTTTGACCAACAGTCTGTATAGATGTGACTCACTAACTCGAAAGAACAATTTCGATCCGTCACGATCTTGCGAAATCTTTGACCCCAAAGGAAAACCTCGTTGGCTACTGAGTCGATCCTTGACTATCTCAGTCACATATCGCACATCACTCGCTGGAAGATTAGTGACACAACCTGCTGGATCTCGAGGATCAGATCCTAGCTAATGTCACACAGATCAGACAACTGATGTCTCCTTGCTAATGTCCATTAGCATTCCCAACTACTCGTCGGATCCAACCACAACGGTACACATAGATGTCCTCACTTAACCAAAATGTTCGGTCAACAATCTTCACTATTGTTGTTCAATGGAAAACTTCTCACATGAAACAACAACATGATCCTTTCCTGACCTATTTCTATCACTAAGAAATTGATTGGATCAATATCAGCTTTCTTCTTAACAAGAATGCACTATACTGGAAACTACCAACTCCCTTGCTTGTCTCCACTGTCAAGTTAGCACCTAGCTTGATCATACAAGTCTACTTCCAATCGTTCCCAATTACAGCAATCCCAGAAGATTCATCTCTCACAATCATTGAGACTAAATAACTCAAATCTCCGATTCCTCTGAGATGGTATTCAGTACTCATCCCATAAGCATTTACTCGACATAATACTATCTCAAGTATTTCTTAATTACTACATCCTGATCAACCCTGATTGGCTCAACCAATCGAACTCGTCGATCTACTTAAGCTCGCACTTATCAGATCAGACCACCACTGATCATCTAACCTACATGGCTCGGTCAATAACCATGACTTAGCTGCCACAAAGAACTATTTCCAAACGGTGTCGGATCACAGTACATAAGTAGTTTACTTGGCACAAGTCCTGCGCCTTTTCAGCACTACTAACCGCTGCTTCGTATTTTGAACTTAATCATCCTAATTCTGACAGAGTTACCCAATAACCACTAGTAGTCACTAGCATAGATCCCGTGCCACCTTAGCACTACTAATCGTTGTCTTGTTCACCCAAGGTAAACATCAAGATAACTAAGCCCATTTCCATCCCATGGAAAATCCTACGCTCAATCTCTGAAAATATCAAACAGTGCTTAGCTCAACCACTGGACTCACTATCCTTACCTCGTTCATTCAGAATGAACATCACGGCTCGTCAAGTCCAAGAAGAATAACTAAAGAATCCCAAAGATTTTCACAATCTTCGGACACAATCTTGATTATATCCCTCGCTAAGATTGTTCAACAAATTAAGACTAAGGTAGCTTACCTCAATAACCCACCTGGACAACCACCAAGGTTTCACGGTCATAGGCCATGCTTCCCTCACATCTTAAATAGTCATATACAATCCTTAGCATCTGATACAACCCCATTACTGATGAAAGACTAACATCGCTGGAAATACTCACCTCCGAGTCAACGTCTTAGATAGTCTTCACTCTCCCCTCCTGAATAAGTCTCATATCATGAGAATCCAATCATATTTCTAATACGATACTAGTCAAATGACACCCCAATCATCATGGTGTAGTCCTCGTATTCGAGTCAAAGTCTTAAAACACAATTCCATCCAGTATCTTGGATAATTCCTATCACAAGGAAATTCTAACCACAACTCTGATGACAACCCATAGCCATCGCTTGTAGAAATCCGTCCACCTACTAGATCCACACGTCTAGTAGTAACCCAAAGGTTAAAATTTATCTGCTCAGAGTACACACTTGTCAAGAAAATCCCTCCATGACTGGTTCCCACATCAAATACTCAAACTATATCTCTGGCACACCAGACGATATCGAACCATCGATATCAAACCTGATATCTAATCCAAGGTCATACATCGTCGTGACTGTCACCAAATCCCTAGACTGAGTAGCCTTCCCACCGCCAATCCTGAAGCACCAAGGCTCCCAGATATCACTGGCATAGGGTCGCGCCCCATCACGTCTAGTCATGGTCATAGTCCACGGCTCTCGGCATATACTGGACTTTGTATCCCTATGAAAACCCATCATCACAAGCCTCAACCTAACAAAGGTCAGACAGCCTACTATTCTCAAGAAAACAACCTAGAACAAATTTCTGATGTTCTAAACCGAACAATACCCTTAATGCCTCTAGATGAGTCCATTCATCGCTGTCACTAACATAGTCCACTAACTAACTAGGTCAATCCTAGGAAAATGCCCAGACTAACCGCAAATCACACTGTCACAGTCGGCCCACTCAAATCCCATGAGTTACCACAGTTGAACACTAATCAATTAAAATAATGCCAATCCTAGCAAAATCACTCGCAATCATTCACGAATTGCTGGATAGGTAAAACATGTATCATTGCTTCCATTTATGTACAATTTCTCAATTACAATCCTATGTAATACATACAGTATTCAAAATACAACGAAATGTACAATCAAACTTGAAATGATACAACCAAAGTATGATGATTCATTACAACTGAAATACTATTTACAACTACATCAATACAGTATTTAAATCATCGTATTAGTCTTGTTCCTTGAAAATGAAGCTTCTAATCGACACACGCATCGATACAAGCATACTCCCGACCAAGTCTCTCTACATGTCCTCCTACGAAGAACTCCGGAGAAATGGCTCGTGATAGCTAATCAGCTATGCTCTGCATCAGTGCATGTCAGTCGACCCCTCCTGCTCATGATCTACCATCAGCGTTCTTCTTGTATTCATATCATGCTTCTGAACATGAAGTTTCTCGTGTGCATACCGAACGTATCGATATCAGCATACCGGCAAAACCATGTTCTGCATGAGGTTAAAGACCTCACGCTCGAAACCTGTCATGCTTTAGGCACTCGAGGCATTCTTTGGTGAAGGTCTATCTGACAATCTCTCCCTCTATGACTGGAGAATCTTCAGAGTAGTGTCATCATGGTATGGACTGTACAGATGCAAGCATCAAGTGTGTCCCATCCAATGCTCTGCCACTGCCTCTGACATCCGGTACTCAATCCAAAGCTAGGATCCACCTGAGTAGAAATCTTGAAAACTCGGACACGATCCATCATTCTTGTCCGCACTTGCTGATATCCCATAAGCCAAATCTTCAGAAATCCTGCCGATGATGGTAGTCTCTGGGCAAACTAATTGCCGCATCATCACCTCTTCCAAGGACTCATCCATCCTATAAGGATAACCCAAAGTCTTATTACTATATCCCAAGTCTCTTGCATGCATATGCTCTGATACCAATAAATGTAGCGACTCTACCCGAATCCGCTACCTAATCAGAGTTAAGAGCATAATTAAACATGCATTAAATAAATTTCTGCGGAAGACTTAAATAAAACAGACCGGCAGAATACAACCGGTTAAATAAATTCGATTTATACAACCAAATCGAATAAATAACATAAAGGCAAAACCTACAGCTAATCCTGTTGTCTTCACTGGTCACTGGCTACTCCAAGCTCCGGGTGCTCAATCCTACACCTACACCTGTCCCGTCGAATGGGGTATCCAGATACACGGAAAATACTGGATGTGAGCTCTAAGCTCAATACAAAAGCACTGGGTAAAACATACAAATATGGTGCATGCAAATGATAGGGTATCCATATCTGGGATAACTGTATATAACTGCTCAGTAATGGCGCCTAGGACATGAGTGGTACAACCCAGGGAGCAAACCCTGCTTACACTGCTCATTCCTACAGGACGTGGACCATGTCCCCCAGATGCTAACTATCCATGACCCGTCAGTCACTGAGCACTAGACATCAACCGTCCAGACAGGGCTGAGCGACCCTACGTGGCTCATCTCACAAGATGGACAGGCACAATATGATATGCACATGCTGCATAATAAATGACATACAAAATGCAACATATAAGCATCTAAAACCCGCTGACAATCTTAGTCTGTACTTGCGTACCTTACTACAGGCAGTTCCTAGCAGTCCCACTCTAGGTTCCAAGCCTATATCAGCTCTACAATGCAAATATCCATGCATCATTATTTAAGCTCTAAAAGCCTTAACTAAGCTATTGCATACTCCTAAATAATTTAAGGAGACCATAACTATACCTGCGTCCGTCGTCAGCCCGCTGATGACAATTGCCTCAAAACTAGGCCACAGCTCCGCCTCGACGCCTGGATCGCTATGCCACTTCCGGATTCCCAATAGGATGCCTAGAACTCCCTAGATCTGAGTTAGAAGGCTTAGGAATCAGAGAGAAGAGAGGGAAAGGTGCACTTGAAAATGAAATCTCGGCTCCCTATTTATAGACGGAGTTCAGAGCCTCCGAACCCGGTTTGGAATGTCCGAACATGATCGGATCCTCCGATCCCATCTTCGGAGCATCCGATCGCCCCAATATTACGTCAGCCATGACGTCACCTTGCTGACATAAGCGATGACGTGTGCCCTGGTCCCGATCGGAGCGTCCGATCTTACCGACGGAGCTTCCGATCCACTTTGGAGCCTCCGATCCTGAGTTCGGATCCTCCGATCCAGTTCGGAGCCTCCTGACTTGGTTCGGAGCTTCCGAACCATCCGAACCCTTGAGACCTTCCCGGCTATTTTCGAGTGTCCTGAATCCATTTTTGGACTCCGTTAACCCATTTGGAATTTCCTTAATCATGTTTTACTTAATCTAAACATGATTACATGATTAATTACTCATTAATTGTCAATTCTGGATACGGGTTACTACAGATACCATGAAGTCTAACTATCTCACGGATGTACAACTCCGCATACTGAGCCATGGAGTAGGTCATCCTCACCGGTAGGAAGTGCGCCGACTTAGTGAGGCGGTCTACAATAACCCATATGGCATTCGAATTCTTCACCGTCCTTGGAAACCCCACTACAAAATCCATCGTAACATTCTTTCATTTCCACTCAGGTATAGGGAGAGGCTTGAGTAAACCAGCGGGTCTTTGATGTTCAGCCTTAACCTGCTGGAAAGTCAGACACTCAGCCACAAATCGGGCAATGTCTCGCTCATGCTCGGCCAACAATATAATTGCTAAAGATTACGGTACATCTTCGTACTCCCTGGGTGGATGGAGTACGGTGATGCATGAGCCTCTGCCATTATCGTAGTTCGCAAGGAATCACCTGCAGGCACCCAAAATTGTCCCTTGAATTTCACAATCCCGTCCACCACTAAGTACAAACCACTACTCCTCTCCTCATCTCTCTGTCTCCACTTACCTAACTGTTCATCATTAGCTTGTTCAGCACGGATACGGTCAAACAATGTAGTTCCCACCGTCAATGAAGATAACCGGGGCGCTCTACTCCTGGCATAAAACTCCAAATCAAACCTTTCAATCTCATACTGCAAAGGTTTAGACACTGACAAGGAGGAAATCACTGCTTTCCTGATCAATGCATCCGAAATGACATTAGCCTTACCCGGATGGAAACTAATGTCGCAGTTGTAGTCCTTCACCAACTCTAGCCATCTCCGCTGCCTCATGTTCAACTCCTTCTGGGTGAAGAAGTACTTGAGGCTCTTATGGTCCGTAAAGATCTTGCACTTTTCCCCATAGAGGTAGTGTCTCCAAATCTTGAGTGCGAAGACTACGGCGGCCAACTCCAAATCATGAGTAGGATAGTTCTTCTCATGTCCCTTCAACTGCCTGGAAGCATAGGTAATCACCTTCTCCCACTGCATAAGAACGGCTCCTAATCCCAGTTTAGAAGCATCCGTGTAAACAACAAAGTCACCTTGCCCAGATGGCATGGCTAGAACTGGCGCTGTCGTTAGAGCTGTCTTCAATACGTCAAATCTCTCTTGACACTCCCGACTCCAATCAAACTTGGCATTCTTCTTCGTCAATGCGGTCAAGGGAACTGCAATAGACGAAAAGCCCTTGATGAACTTCCTATAATAGCCTGCCAAACCAAGGAAGCTGCGAATCTCCGATGCATTACTATGTATATCCCACTCCTTTACTGCTTGAACCTTAGAGGGATCAACCTCTACACCACTCTTGGAGATTACATGACCCAAAAATGCTACTCTCTCCAACCAAAAATCACACTTGTCAAACTTAGCAAACAATTTACGATCTCGAAGAACCTCAAGGACTGTCCTCAAGTGTTGGGCGTGCTCCGCTCGGTCCTTGGAGTAGATGAGGATGTCGTCAATGAAAACAATAACAAACCCGTCTAAATATGGCTAGAAGATGCGGTTCATGAGATCCATGAAGATCGCGGGTGAATTCGTCAACCCAAACGGCATCACAAGAAACTCGTAGTGGCCGTAACGAGTCCTAAACACTGTCTTGAATACATCTGACTCCTTCACCTTCAACTGGTAATAACCAGCACGAAGATCAATCTTTGAAAATACAGAGGCTCCTTGTAACTGATCGAAGAGGTCCTCAATCCTGGGCAATAGGTACTTGTTCTTCACAGTCACTCCATTCAACTCCCGTTAATCAATACACAACCTTAGGCTCCCATCCTTTTTCTTCACAAAGAGAACCGGTGCACCCCATGGAGAGAAACAAGTGCGTATAAAACCCTTATCTAGCAACTCTTGAATCTGCTCTTTCAACTCCTTTATTTCCGTAGGCGCCAACCTATATGGTGCTTTAGAAATTGGCGCTGTACCCGGGACCAAATCGATAGAGAACTCAATCTCCCTATCCGGCGAAAGACCTGAAACGTCTTCTGGAAACACATCTCCAAAATCTCGGACTACATCCACATCTGTAATCACAGGTCTAACTGGCATTTTTGTCAAGGTCAAACTTTCCAAGAATGTCTCATGGCCCTCCAACATGAACTGTCTTTCCAGTAGAAAAGATATGACCTTGGCCTTCCTCCGACTGTTAGTTGCCTCAAACCAGAAAGGCTCAACACCTTCCGGTCTAACCAACACTGATCTCTGCTGAAAATCAATAACCACTGCATTCTTCACCATCCAGTCCATTCCAAGTATCATATCGAAATCGGGCATGGGAAACACTATCAGGTCTGCAACCACCGTCTGACCCTGTAAAAGAAGTTCAAAACTCTTGACTAAGCTCTTGGTGGTCAGCTCTTCCCCTGATGGGATAATAACTGAGAACCCCACCAATAATTCCTCTCCCTGAATACCCCACTTGAGCACAAATGCCTCAGAAATAAAAGAATATGTTGCCCCCGAGTCTAATAATGCCTTGGTGGCTACACCAGCTACTAAGATCATTCCTGCAAAAACCACAGTTACATCATAGCAGTTGGGTCTCCTAACCACAAGATAAATCTATGCTCATCCTAATACAATCAGCTCCCAATATTTTAAGCATGCAAATAACAACCAACAAAATCATGCAATAACACACAAATCTTACGCAAGTTCCCCAATAAACTCAAGAATATCTAGCACTTAGTATAACCAAATTCTCACTTAAAACAGTTCACCAACATAAATCCACAAATAAATTTAGGGTACCGATTTAACTTGAAAGCTTAAAGTATTACCTGTGATCAGGGTGGTATCAGGGTCGGCCTCCTTGGCCTGCATCAGGAAGACTCGCCCAGTCGCGGGCCTTCGGACCACTGGACAGTCATCAACCAAATGTCCAGGTTTTTTGCACTTGAAGCAAACCCCTGCTCCCATCAAGAATTTCCCATAATGGTGACGCTGGAATTCCCTAAAAAGCGGTTTCTCCCTAGACTTGGGAAGAACGGGTCTCTGGGTCTGATGCCCCTGGGCTCTCTGGGCCTGATGCCCCTGAGGTCTGTGGGCCTAATGCCCCTGCTGACGCGGTGGTCTATGGTACGGCTTCTTGTCGTGCTGCTGCTACTGCTGCTGGCCATGAGCTGGGAATGGCCTCTTACCCTGTGCCTCAGCGCTAATATTCCTCAGTGTCTGCTCAGACCTCAAGGCCCGCCTAAGGGCAGAATCATAGTCAGCTGGCTCCGCCATAAGTACATCATGATGGATAGCGGGTCGTAGCCCCACAATGAAGTGCTGGAGCTTCTCCTCCTCATCGTCTCAAATCAAGGGCACAAAGTGGCAGCCCCTCTCAAACTTCACCACAAACTGAGCCACTAATAAGTCTCCCTGTCGCAGGCTCATAAACGCCATCTTCAAATGGGCCCTCACATCCGCGGTAAAATACTTCTCAAATAAAAGTCTCTTGAACTCAGTCCAAGGTAGGGTAGCCGGATCCACATTCTTCTCCACTCCCTCTCACCAGAGGGCAGCATCATCCTGGAGAAGAAATACAGCACAACGCACTCGATCTGGATCTCCCAACTGCATATAGCGGAAGATCACCTCCAGCGAACGAATCCATCCTTCCGCTACCAGCGGATCAGTAGTGCCAGCAAAGTCCTTCGGATTCATCTTCCTAAATTGCTCATAAACTGTCCCAAGTCCAGTCCTAGGAGCATCCACATGTCGCTCAAGGATACGGGCTAATCCAGCCAGCACCTGAGTCCCAACATCCGTGGCTGGTGGAGGTGGAGGTGGCGGTGGTGGAGGCTCTAAAGCACGACCGCGACGAGGGGCCATCTGTATGCAAGTCCAAATTCCAAGGTTCAAATTCCATGACTTAAGAGTCCTTTAAAATTTTAAGTGCTCAAGAACTTTAAAATTCTTATTCTCAACATTTAAACAGTCAAAGATAACAAAATTTTAAATCATACAGACTTTGAGGCGAGATCTCCCGAGTCCCAGCGTCCCGAGGTAGGCACATCCCAAGCCCAATGACCGTGCTCTGATACCAACTGAAACGACCCTAACTACTAATTTTTAAATAAATAAAGAAAATACGGAGAATTTAAAAAAACAATCGGCATGACCTATTTGTTTGAATAATAAAACCACCTGTCTCAAATAGCAGTTTAAAAATAAACCTCATCCCGAGGTAAACATCTCACAAGGCATACAAAACAATATCTAGTTCGACGCCAGATGAAGGGAATAATATTTAATGTTTACATGTCAACATAATTGCAGGGAATGACACATCCTGCTACTGGAAAGGAACGACATACGACATAGTATATCTATTACAAAGACAATACGGAAAGAAAAGAGCGGCAACAGTCAGGGCATGCCACCGAACACCTATGGGCCCTTGAAATCCTGCCCCGCAGTCTCGTCCGCATGCTCACCTGAACCAAGCATAGTAGTGAGCCTAAAAGTCCAGCAAGATTTAAATAATACATCAAGGGTTCAAAATAATGCATAATACTAAAAATGCTACCCAGTACACTAATGAATCTTACACAAAAGGGGAAAAGTCAAAATGTGCCCGAAGTAGTAACAAAAAAAATATGCGATGAACAACACAATCATGAATCAATTATCCTTTACTTTTACTTTGAATTTGGATCCTTGATTGTGACAATGGTTTTGATCGATCAATGGCTATAGTATACAATGTTGTGGGGCCTCGGGTTGCTAATCTCAAATCTTAAGGGCAATTAATGAATAAGCAATCACCAAGCATCCGAAGCTGTAACAAACAAAATTTATTTTTATTTTTTTTAAAATAGGCTGCGCTCGAGCGGCTGAAAAGCGCCGCTCGGGCGCGCCCTGCCCATTTCGAAGCAAAACTTTCTGCCCCGGGCTGCGCTCGGGCTATTGTTTTCTGCAGCTCGGGCACGGCCCTGGGCAGATTCTTGCCCACACTTGACAGCTCCAAAAACTTGGCAATTGACAGCTCCAAAACTTGTTTCCTTTGATGTAAACACAAACTTATACATCTAAACAAAGTCTCAAGCAAGTATACATGCATTTTATTACATCAACCAAGTCGCTAAAGAACGATAAACGACCCAAACTATCTCAAGTTTCATACATGTATTTCAAAACCAACAAGTTCTAAGGTTCCTTGCTTCTAACATTCAAAACATCATCTACAACCCGAGTCCTCACGTGCTAGACTCTCTCCCAGCTGTCAATGACGTCGATGATCAGCTCCTGCCCTCTCTGTTGTCATGCACACATACAAAACAAGACAACAGCCGGATAAACTCCGGTGAGATAAAATTCTCAGTATAACCAACATATCGAAAGCGTTAAATAAATCATATTAACTCTATTTAAAACTCAACTCAACAAATAGAGTACTCAAACGCTTTACATACGAATTGATTCACATAACTTCGAAGCCATCAAGATTCATAACTGATCTTGACATGGATATCCATCTAACGAATTCGTAAACGACTCGCAAATAAGGTTAACCGCAACCTTGGCTTAGAATCAATTCGATATAACATCATATAAACTCAAATTTAAAGATCCACTACCTGAGATGGATCGACAACACCACAATCAAATCAAAACATAAACAAGTATGTGATTTTTGCGGGCCAACTCAAAGATAATCGTTCTTGAGTTTCAAAGTCCCTACTTCGCGATGTCGTCATTATACCTTCGTTTATCGAGGTTCTGAACTCTTCAAATCTGCAAGATATAATCAAAATACATATATCAAACTTCATATCAATCTATCATTTCAGAAACGAGTCAAAATCATCAAGAATTCATCAATCAATCGCATTTCAAACCTCAACTCTTTCTTCGTTCGTTCAAGTCGGCATCCTGTGTCGTTTATCGTTCAAACTCAACTGAAACTGAATAAGAAAAATACTATAACATTCATAACATCTCAATAACAACTTCATCTCAGAATTCGGCATCAAAACAGTTCCAAAACTCGATTAAACGACGTAGCGATTCCAAATCGGTAACCGACGTAATCCCGACTTCGAAATCATTTCTCTTTTCAATGTCATTCAAACTTATAGATATATTTCACAAACCAGCTGATATAACTCATTCAAATCTTCATTGAAATAGCTATAATCTACAATCATAAGCTGGAGATCATATTTGGACACAATAACATAAGCTCATCAATTCCGGTGTTGCATATTCAAACGATAGAACACCAAGCACAATTCCAAAATTTCAGAATCTAATCTTTGCCACATATCAATTTCGAAATCCATAAAACATAACATAACACTTACACGAGATCGAAGCCCTCGTCGTAAGGATTCCAAAACACTTTTCAGAATCGAAATCGGATACCCGGAGCAAAAGTTATAAGGGTTTGAAGATCAAGAACTCAAAGAAAATGGAAGAAATCGATTCCTCTGTTCATAATTCTGAATTATCTAATGAAGTACACGTTTCATGCTGACTAATAAACTTAAAATCTAATAAGTTATAAGATAATTTCAATTTGGTCCCTCAACTCTTCAATAATTGCAATTTGGTCCTCGGCCCTTATTTTACTTCAATTTCAACCCTAAATAATTTAAGAATATTAGAATTTAAATCCAAAACTCCAAATATTCCCAAATTAAATATACTCGGATTAAAATGAAATAAATTCGGATTAATTTCTAATTAATCTCGGGCCTTACATTTCTCCCCCACTAAGACATGAGTTCGTCCTCGAATTCATAAACAGTATAGATATGCAGTCCGCATGCTCATAAGAATAAAAAATAACTGAAAACTGAATAAGAACTCACATCAATGAAATAAGTAAGGAAATCGTTGCTTCATATCTTCTTCGACTTCCCAAGTCGCTTCTTCAACTCCGTGTCTACTCCATTGAATCTTTACCAATGGAATGGTCTTCGTTCGGAGTTGCTTCGTCTTTCTATCAAGAATCTGAATAGGTTGCTCGAAATAACTAAGAGTGTCATCCAATTCAGCTTCATCGGAGTGAATCACATGAGATGCATCAGATATGTACTACCTCAACATCGATACATGAAAGACATCATGTATTCTAGATAAAGATATAGGAAGAGCGAGTCGATAAGCTAGATTACCTATCTTCTCGAGAATCTCATACGGCCCAATATACCTCGGAGATAACTTCCCTCGTTTTCCAAATCGAACGGTGCCTCTGAACGGTGAAATCTTCAGAAACACTCTATCTCCCTGATCAAATGATAACGGACGTCGTCGTACATTCGCATATCTGGTATGTCTGTGATGTGCTATTTTCATTCTCTGCTGTATTAGTTTCACCTTTTCAGTCATCTGTCTGATCATATCTGGCCCTAACTCAGGTACCTCAGAAACATCATCCCAATACAAAGGCGATCGACACTTCTTCCCATATAACGCTTCAAATGGTGCCATTTCTATACTCGTCTGATAACTGTTGTTATAAGAAAATTCCACGAGTGGTATAGAATTTTGCCATGTAACACCAAAATCAAGTACTACAGCTCCAAGCATATCCTCAAGCGTCTGAATAGTTCGTTCAGATTGACCATCGGTTTAAGGATGGTAAGCAGTACTCAAATGTAAACGCGTACCTAGAGCTTCCTGTAGGCTATGCCAAAAGTGCGAAGTAAACCTCGGATCACGGTCAGATACAATCGACTTTGGCACACCATGAAGTCTTACCACTTCTCGAATATAAAGATCCGCCATTTGATCATGACGATAAGTCATTCGATAAGGAATACAGCACGCAGATTTAGTCAATCTGTCAATGATCACCCAAACAGCATCGCATCCTCGAGATGATCGGGGCAACTTTGTTACAAAGTCCATGGAAATGTGATCCCATTTCCATTCAGGAATTGATAAACTCTGTAATAAGCCACCCGGTTTCTTTCTTTCAGCCTTCACCTGTTGCCAATTCAAACATTTGGATACAAATTCAGTCACATCAGACTTCATTTGTTTCCACCAGTACTGACTTTTCAAGTCGTTGTACATCTTTCTGCCTCCAGGATGAACACTAAAGCGACTACAATGGGCTTCTTTCAGAATATTTTGTCTCAAGTCTGCAATATTGGGAACAACTATTCGGTTATTCACATACAAGATATCATCGTCACTAACTTTGTATTCAGACTGATATCCTGATCTGATCATTTCAATCTATTTCTGTACATTGTGATCAGCTTTCTTTGCTTCTTTGATACTAATCAACAACTCTGGCTCAGCACTGATTGCATACACTCTCATCGGCCTTCTATCTGTCTCAAATACATACCCAGAAACACAACAATTCTCAATCAAACTAGATACACCGACAGTAGATAAAGATAGAGCACATACTTTTCTACTCAGGGCATCTGCTGCTGCGTTAGATTTTCCCGGATAGTATTTGATTTCACAATCAAAATCCTTCAATAAATCAAGCCATCGTCGTTGTCTCATGTTCAATTCAGATTGTGAGAATAGATACTTCAGACTTTTATGGTCAGAAAAGATTTCAAACTTCTCGCCATATAAATAATGTCTCCAGATCTTCAATGCAAATACAATAGCAGCCAATTCAAGATCATGAATCGGATACCTAACCTCATGTGGTTTCAGTTGTCGAGAAGCATAAGCAACGACATGTCCTTTTTGCATTAAAATACATACCAAACCCTGGTGAGAAGCATCACAATAAACAACAAAATCACCAGTACCTTTAGGGATTGTCAACACTGGCGCAGTAGTCAATCTCTTCTTCAATTCAACAAAACTCCTTTCACATGCCTCAGACCAAACAAATGGTGCATTCTTCTGTGTAAGCTGTGTAATAGGCTTCGCTATAGATGAAAAATCTCGAATGAATCAACGATAATAACCAGCTAAGCCCATAAAACTTCGAATTTCTGGCACAGACGTCGGTCTTTGCCAACTGATCACAGCTTCTACTTTGCTTGGATCCACTGATATACCATCTCCTGAAATTATATGACCAAGAAACACAACTCGTTGCAACCAAAACTCACATTTGGATAACTTGGCATATAATTTTTCTTCTCGTAACGTTCTCAATACAATTCGGAGATGATCATCATGTTCACACATATTGTTAGAATAAATCAAGATATCATCGATAAATATGATCACGAAATCATCTAGATATCTTTGAAATACCCTATTCATCAATCCCATAAAAACTGCTGGTGCATTCGTTTGACCAAAAGGCATGACTATGAATTCATAATGGCCATACCTGGTTCTAAATGCAGTCTTAGGAATATCTTCATCTCTAACCCTCAGTTGATGATATCCGGATCGCAAATCAATCTTCGAATATACTGACGATCCCTGCAATTGATCAAATAAATCATCGATACGAGGTAAAGGATAGCGATTCTTTACCGTTGCTTTGTTCAATTGCCGGTAGTCAATACATAGTCTCATCGATCCGTCCTTCTTTCTAGCAAACAATATCGGAGCACCCCATGGAGAGACGCTCGGTCTGATATAACCCTTGGCCAACAAATCTTCGAGTTGGTCTTTCAGTTCTTTCAATTCAATCGGGGCCATACGGTAAGGTGCTTTTGATATCGGCTGTGTACCTGGCATCAATTCAATACCGAAATCTACCTCTCTGTATGGTGGCAATCCTGGAATCTCGTTAGGGAATACATCTGCAAACTCACTCACCACCGGTATATCAGTCAATGTCGGACTAGTCTTCAGTATATCAACTGCATAAATAAGGAATCCTTCTGCTCCTTTCTGTAACAACTCAGTCATAGCAAGAACAGATATCAATGGAATTTTAGATCTTGATCCCTTACCATAAAATTTCCATTCATCAGCCATATCAGGTCTGAACTTCACAATCTTCTGAAAACAGTCTACTGTAGCTCTGTACTTGGTTAGCATATCAATACCGATTATGCAATCAAAATCGGACAAACCGAGTACAATACAATCAAGCTCAATCTCATGCCCCTCACACTGTAATATACAGTTTCGTACAGACTTCACTGATACAATACCTCGACCCAGAGGTGATGAAATAGATACAACAGTAGTTAAGGGCTCAACAGGTAATGAATGCAATGCAATAAACTGCTTAGATATAAAAGTATGCGACACACCAGTATCCAATAAGACATAAGCAGGATAACCATAAAGAGAACAGTTACCTGCAATCACATCATCTGGTTCCGCTTGTGCTTGCTCCTCAGTCAATGCAAACACCCTTGCTTGTTGCCTTGGAGGTTGATTCACCGTCTGACCTCCTCCTCTACTCGGTGCTGCAGCCTGTGGTTGAAAAGAATGAACAAAAGATGTAGATTGACCCACCGGTCTCGATGCTCCTGCACCCTGTGCACCTTCAGATCCTCGTTGTGGACACACTCTTGCAAAGTGTCCCATCTTGTTGCAAATGTGGCAGCTACCAAACACACCTCGGCATTGTTCATCAGTATGGCGACCTCCACATTTGGTGCAATACACATCAGACTTCTGTCCAGCTCTAGACTGTCGGGATCCACTAGAACTAGAAGAGCTACCACCACCTGATCTCTTGAACTGTTTGCTCTTACCCTTGAAGAAATTTTTCTTTCCACTGCTGCTACCTCCAGCTTCAAATCGAGGTGGCTGTGGAATCTGTGGCTGTTCTTGTGGTTGTCTCACTGGCTGTGGCACAAACTGTGCTCCTCGTTGTTTTAGTATCCCTGCTTCAGCCCCCTTTGCTCGATTCAGAGCATCAGCAAAGGTATTCGGTCTTCCCGAATTCACCAGTGTAAACACCTCAGGATTCAAGCCATTGATGAATTGATCTGCTTGAGCTTCGTCACTAACAGCGATATGTGGTGCAAACTTCAACAGGCTACTGAATTTGGCAACATATTCTTCAATATTCAACTGTCCCTGTTGCAAACTTGCAAACTCTGCTCCCTTGTCCTTGCGGTAAGACACAGGAAAGAAACACTGATAGAAAGCAGTTCGAAATACAGACCAGGTAATAACAGTACCTTGGTTTTCCAGTGCTCTCTTCGTCGCTATCCACCAACTCTTGGCAAGGCCATGCAGTTGATGAATTATCAATCTCACACGACGATCATCTGTATAATCAATGGACTCAAATAACTGCTCAATATCTTCCAGCCAGTTCTCACATTCTATAGCATTCTCTGTTCCTTGCAACTTCGGTGGTTTGAATGACTGGAATCGTTTCAAAAGTTTCTCCATCGGATTAGCATCACTGAACTCATCAGTAGATGTACTACCCTGTCCATGTTCAGACACTGTCACTGGGACCTGTGCAGCATTGGTCTGTTCAGGCTGATTCACAACCAATGGTTGTCTAACTATCGGTGCTGGTCGGGGAGGCATATCTGATAATCAAACAGATTAGTGTACAGTTCATCATATCATAACACATTTCTTTTTCAGTTCCTCAATGCCTTCTCAAAAGATCGAATCTGTTTCAGTCGTATTATTATATGCTTCCAATAATATCAGATAACGGATAGCATGCAATTCTTAAAGCTGTAAATCAAGTCAGATAATAAACATGCTTCAAGAATACTTAAATCAGAGTAAAAGACTCGATCTAACCCACTCATCTATTCTTAGTCCGAGAAATTTAACGCTTTGATACCACCTGTTGTGGGGCCTCTGGTTGCTAATCTCAAATCTTAAGGGCAATTAATGAATAAGCAATCACCAAGCATCCAAAGCTGTAACAAACAAAATTATTATTTTTTTTTTAAAATAGGCTGCGCTCGAGCGGCTGAAAAGCGCCGCTCGGGCGTGCCCTGCCCATTTCGAAGCAGAACTTTTTGCCTTGGGCTGCGCTCAGGCTGCTGTTTTCTGCAGCTCGGGCACGGCCCTGTGCAGATTCTTGCCCACACTTGACAGCTCCAAAAACTTGGCAATTAATAGCTCCAAAACTTGTTTCCTTTGATGTAAACACAAACTTATACATCTAAACAAAGTCTCAAGCAAGTATAAATGCATTTTATTACATCAACCAAGTCGCTAAAGAATGATAAACGACCCAAACTATCTCAAGTTTCATACATGTATTTCAAAACCAACAAGTTCTAAGGTTCCTTGCTTCTAACATTCAAAACAGCATCTACAACCCGAGTCCTCATGTGATAGACTCTCTCCCAGCTGTCAATGACGTCGATGATCAGCTCCTGCCCTCTCTGTTGTCATGCACACATACAAAACAAGACAACAGCCGGATAAACTCCGGTGAGATATAATTCTCAGTATAACCAACATATCGAAAGCGTTAAATAAATCATATTAACTCTATTTAAAACTCAACTCAACAAATAGAGTACTCAAACGCTTTACATACGAATTGATTCACATAACTTCGAAGCCATCAAGATTCATAACTGATCTTGACATGGATATCCATCTAACGAATTCGTAAACGACTCGCAAATAAGGTTAACCGCAACCTTGGCTTAGAATCAATTCGATATAACATCATATAAACTCAAATTTAAAGATCCAATATCTGAGAAGGATCGACAACACCACAATCAAATCAAAACATAAACAAGTATGTGATTTTTGCGGCCCAACTCAAAGATAATCGTTCTTGAGTTTCAAAGTCCCTACTTCGCGATGTCGTCATTATACCTTCGTTTATCGAGGTTCTGAACTCTTCAAATCTGCGAGATATAATCAAAATATATATATCAAACTTCATATCAATCTATCATTTTAGAAACGAGTCAAAACCATCAAGAATTCATCAATCAATCGCATTTCAAACCTCAACTCTTTCTTCGTTCGTTCAAGTCGGCGTCCTGTGTCGTTTATCGTTCAAACTCAACTGAAACTGAATAAGAAAAATACTATAACATTCATAACATCTCAATAACAACTTCAACTCAGAATTCGGCTATCAAAACAGTTCCAAAACTCGATTAAACAACGTAGCGATTCCAAATCGGTAACCCACGTAATCCCGACTTCGAAATCATTTCACTTTTCAATATCATTCAAACTTATAGATATATTTCACAAACCAGCTGATATAACTCATTCAAATCTTCATTGAAATAGCTATAATCTACAATCATAAGCTGGAGATCATATTTGGACACAATAACATAAGCTCATCAATTCCGGTGTTGCATATTCAAACGATAGAACACCAAGCACAATTCCAAAATTTTAGAATCTGATCTTTGCCACATATCAATTTCGAAATCCATAAAACATAACATAAAACTTACACGAGATCGAAGCCCTTGTCGTAAGGATTCCAAAACACTTTTCGGAATCGAAATCGGATACCCGGAGCAAAAGTTATAAGGGTTTGAAGATCAAAAACTCAAAGAAAATGGAAGAAATCGATTCCTCTGTTCATAATTCTGAATTATCTAATGAAGTACACGTTTCATGCTGACTAATAAACTTAAAATCTGATAAGTTATAAGATAATTGCAATTTGGTCCCTCAACTCTTCAATAATTGCAATTTGGTCCTCCGCCCTTATTTTACTTCAATTTCAACCCTAAATAATTTAAGAATATTAGAATTTAAATCCAAAACTCCAAATATTCCCAAATTAAATATACTCGGATTAAAATGAAATAAATTCGGATTAATTTCTAATTAATCCCGGGCCTTACATTTCTCCCCCACTAAGACATGAGTTCGTCCTCGAATTCATAAACAGTATAGATATGCAGTCCACATGCTCATAAGAATAAAAAATAACTGAAAACTGAATAAGAACTCACATCAATGAAATAAGTAAGGAAATCGTTGCTTCATATCTTCTTCGAATTCCCAAGTCGCTTCTTCAACTCCGTGTCTACTCCATTGAATATTCACCAATGGAATGGTCTTCGTTCGGAGTTGCTTCGTCTTTCTATCAAGAATCTGAATAGGTTGCTCGAAATAACTAAGAGTGTCATCCAATTCAGCTTCATCGGAGTGAATCACATGAGATGCATCAGATATGTACTTCCTCAACATCGATACATGAAAGACATCATGTATTCCAGATAAAGATATAGGAAGAGCGAGTCGATAAGCTAGATTGCCTATCTTCTCGAGAATCTCATACGGCCCAATATACCTCGGAGATAACTTCCCTCGTTTTCCAAATCGAACGGTGCCTCTGAACGGTGAAATCTTCAGAAACACTCTATCTCCCTGATCAAATGATAACGGCCGTCGTCGTACATTCGCATATCTGGTCTGTCTGTGCTGTGCTGTTCTCATTCTCTGCTGTATCAGTTTCACCTTTTCAGTCATCCGTCTGATCATATCTGGCCCTAACTCAGGTACCTCAGAAACATCATCCCAATACAAAGGCGATCGACACTTCTTCCCATATAACGCTTCAAATGGTGCCATTTCTATACTCGTCTGATAACTGTTGTTATAAGAAAATTCCACGAGTGGTTTTTAATTTTGCCATGTAACACCAAAATCAAGTACTACAGCTCTAAGCATATCCTCAAGCGTCTGAATAGTTCGTTCAGATTGACCGTCGGTTTGAGGATGGTAAGAAGTACTCAAATGTAAACGCGTACCTAGAGCTTCCTGTAGGCTATGCCAAAAGTGCGAAGTAAACCTCGGATCTCGGTCAGATACAATCGAATTTGGCACAACATGAAGTCTTACCACTTCTCGAATATAAAGATCCGCCATTTGATCATGACGATAAGTCATTCGATAAGGAATAAAGCACGCAGATTTAGTCAATCTTTCAATGATCACCCAAACAGCATCGCATCCTCGAGATGATTGTGGCAACTTCGTTACAAAGTCCATGGAAATGTGATCCCATTTCCATTCAAGAATTGATAAACTCTGTAATAAGCCACCCGGTTTCTTTCTTTCAGCCTTCACCTGTTGGCAATTCAAACATTTGGATACAAATTCAGTCACATCAGACTTTATTTGTTTCCAACAGTACTGACTCTTCAAGTCGTTGTACATCTTTCTGCCTCCAGGATGAACACTAAAGCGACTACAATGGGCTTCTTTCAGAATATTCTGTCTCAAGTCTGCAATATTGGGAACAACTATTCGGTTATTCACATACAAGATATCATCGTCACTAACTTTGTATTCAGACTGATGTCATGTTCTGATCATTTCAATCGATTTCTGTACATTCTGATCAGCTTTCTGTGCTTCTTTGATACTAATCAACAACTCTGGCTCAGCACTGATTGCATACACTCTCATCGGCCTTCTATCTGTCTCAAATACATACCCAAAAACACATAAATTCTCAATCAAACTAGATACACCGACAGTAGATAAAGATAGAGCACATACTTTTCTACTCAGGGCATCTGCTGCTGCGTTAGATTTTCCCGGATAGTATTTGATTTCAAAATCAAAATCCTTCAATAAATCAAGCCATCGTCGTTGTCTCATGTTCAATTCAGATTGTGAGAATAGATACTTCAGACTTTTATGGTCAGAAAATATTTCAAACTTCTCGCCGTATAAATAATGTCTCCAGATCTTCAATGCAAAAACAATAGCAGCCAATTCAAGATCATTAATCGGATACCTAACCTCATGTGGTTTCAGTTGTCGAGAAGCATAAGCAAAAACATGTCCTTTTTGCATTAAAATACATCCCAAACCCTGGTGAGAAGCATCACAATAAACAACAAAATCACCAGTACCTTTAGGGATTGTCAACACTGGCGCAGTAGTCAATCTCTTCTTCAATTCAACAATACTCCTTTCACATGCCTCAGACCAAACAAATGGTGCATTCTTCTGTGTAAGCTGTGTAATAGGCTTCGCTATAGATGAAAAATCTTGAATGAATCGACGATAATAACCAGCTAAGCCCATAAAACTTCGAATTTCTGGCACAGACGTCGGTCTTTGCCAACTGATCACAGCTTCTACTTTGCTTGGATCCACTGATATACCATCTCCTGAAATTATATGACCAAGAAACACAACTCGTTGCAACCAAAACTCACATTTGGATAACTTGGCATATAATTTTTCTTCCCGTAACGTTCTCAATACAATTCAGAGATGATCAGCATGTTCACACATATTCTTAGAATAAATCAATATATCATTGATAAATATGATCACGAAATCATCTAGATATCTTTGAAATACCCTATTCATCAATCCCATAAAAACTGCTGGTGCATTCGTTTGACCAAAAGGCATGACTATGAATTCATAATGGCCATACCTGGTTCGAAATGCAGTCTTAGGAATATCTTCGTCTCTAACCCTCAGTTGATGATATCCGGATCGCAAATCAATCTTCGAATATACTGACGATCCCTGCAATTGATCAAATAAATCATCGATACGAGGTAAAGGATATCGATTCTTACCATTGCTTTGTTCAATTGCCGGTAGTCAATACATAGTCTCATCGATCTGTCCTTCTTTCTAGCAAACAGGAGCACCCCAAGGAGAGATGCTCGGTCTGATATAACCCTTGGCCAACAAATCTTCGAGTTGGTCTTTCAGTTCTTTCAATTCAATCGGTGCCATACGGTAAGGTGCTTTTGATATCGGCTGTGTACCTGGCATCAATTCAATACCGAAATCTACCTCTCTGTATGGTGGCAATCCTGGAATCTCGTTAGGGAATACATCTGCAAACTCACTCACCACCGGTATATCAGTCAATGTCGGACTAGTCTTCAGTATATCAACTGCATAAATAAGGAATCCTTCTGCTCCTTTCTGTAACAACTCAGTCATAGCAAGAACAGATATCAATGGAATTTTAGATCTTGATCCTTTACCATAAAATTTCCATTCATCAGCCATATCAGGTCTGAACTTCACAATCTTCTGAAAACAGTCTACTGTAGCTCTGTACTTGGTTAGCATATCAATACCGATTATGCAATCAAAATCAGACAAACCGAGTACAATACAATCAAGCTCAATCTCATGCCCCTCACATTGTAATATACAGTTTCGTACAGACTTCACTGATACAATACCTCGACCCAGAGGTGATGAAATAGATACAACAGTAGTTAAGGGATCAACAGGTAATGAATGCAATGCAATAAACTGCTCAGATATAAAAGTATGCGACGCACCAGTATCAAATAAGACATAAGCAGGATAACCATAAAGAGAACAGTTACCTGCAATCACATCATCTGGTGCCCCTTGTGCATGCTCCTCAGTCAATGCAAACACCCTTGCTTGTTGCCTTGGAGGTTGATTCACCGTCTGACCTCCTCCTCTACTCGGTGCTGCAGGCTGTTGTTGAAAAGAATGAACAGAAGATGTAGATTGACCCACCGGTCTCGATCCTCCTGCACCCTGTGCACCTTCAGATCCTCGTTGTGGACACACTCTTGCAAAGTGTCCCATCTTGTTGCAAATGTGGCAGCTACCAAACACACCTCGGCATTGTTCATCAGTATGGCGACCTCCACATTTGGTGCAATACACATCAGACTTCTGTCCAACTCTAGACTGTCGGGATCCACTAGAACTAGAAGAGCTACCACCACCTGATCTCTTGAACTGTTTGCTCTTACCCTTGAAGAAATTTTTCTTTTCACTGCTGCTACCTCCAGCTTCAAATCGAGGTGGCTGTGGAATCTGTGGCTGTTCTTGTGGTTGTCTCACTGGCTGTGGCACAAAATGTGCTCCTCGTTGTTTTAGTATCCCTGCTTCAGCCCCCTTTGCTTGATTCAGAGCATCAGCAAAGGTATTCGGTCTTCCCGAATTCACCAGTGTAAACACCTCAGGATTCAAGTCATTGATGAATTGATCGGCTTAAGCTTCGTCACTAACAGCGATATGTGGTGCAAACTTCAACAGGATAGTGAATTTGGCAACATATTCTTCAATATTCAAGTGTCCCTGTTGCAAACTTGCAAACTCTGCTCCCTTGTCCTTGCGGTAAGACACAGGAAAGAAACGTTGATAGAAAGCAGTTCGAAATACAGACCAGGTAATAAAAGTACCTTGGTTTTCCAGTGCTCTCTTCGTCGCTATCCACCAACTCTTGGCAAGGCCATGCAGTTGATGAATTATCAATCTCACACGACGATCATCTGTATAATCAATGGACTCAAATAACTGCTCAATATCTTCCAGCTAGTTCTCACATTCTATAGCATTCTCTGTTCCTTGCAACTTCGGTGGTTTGAATGACTGGAATCGTTTCAAAAGTTTCTCCATCGGATTAGCATCACTGAACTCATCAGTAGATGTACTACCCTGTCCATGTTCAGACACTGTCACTAGGACCTATGCAGCATTGGTCTGTTCAGGCTGATTCACAACCAATGGTTGTCTAACTATCGGTGCTGGTCGGGGAGGCATATCTGATAATCAAACAGATTAGTGTACAGTTCATCATATCATAACACATTTCTGTTTCAGTTCCTCAATGCCTTCTCAAAAGATCGAATCTGATTCAGTTGTATTATTATATGCTTCCAATAATATCAGATAACGGATAGCATGCAATTCTTAAAGCTGTAAATCAACTCAGATAATAAACATGCTTCAAGAATACTTAAATCAGAGTAAAATACTCGATCTACCCCACTCATCTATTCTTAGTCCGAGAAACTTAACGCTTTGATACCACCTGTTGTGGGGCCTCGGGTTGCTAATCTCAAACCTTAAGGGCAATTAATGAATAAGCAATCACCAAGCATCCGAAGCTGTAACAAACAAAATTATTTATTTTTATTTTTTAAAATAGGCTGCGCTCGAGCGGCTGAAAAGCGCCGCTCGGGCGCGCCCTGCCCATTTCGAAGCAGAACTTTCTGCCCCGGGCTGCACTCGGGCTGCTGTTTTCTGCAGCTTGGGCACGGCCCTGGGCAGATTCTTGCCCACACTTGACAGCTCCAAAAACTTGGCAATTCACAGCTCCAAAACTTGTTTCCTTTGATGTAAACACAAACTTATACATCTAAACAAAGTCTCAAGCAAGTATACATGCATTTTATTACATCAACCAAGTCGCTAAAGAACGATAAACGACCCAAACTATTTCAAGTTTCATACATGTATTTCAAAACCAACAAGTTCTAAGGTTCCTTGCTTCTAACATTCAAAACAACATCTACAACCCGAGTCCTCACGTGCTAGACTCTCTCCCAGCTGTCAATGACGTCGATGATCAGCTCCTGCCCTCTCTGTTGTCATGCACACATACAAAACAAGACAACAGCCGGATAAACTCCGGTGAGATATAATTCTCAGTATAACCAAGATATTGAAAGCGTTAAATAAATCATATTAACTCTATTTAAAACTCAACTCAACAAATAGAGTACTCAAACGCTTTACATACGAATTGATTCACATAACTTCGAAGCCATCAAGATTCATAACTGATCTTGACATGGGTATCCATCTAACGAATTAGTAAACGACTCGCAAATAAGGTTAACCGCAACCTTGGCTTAGAATCAATTCGATATAACATCATATCAACTCAAATTTAAAGATCCACTACCTGAGATGGATCGACAACACCACAATCAAATAAAAACATAAACAAGTATGTGATTTTTGCGGGCCAACTCAAAGATAATCGTTCTTGAGTTTCAAAGTCCCTACTTCGCGATGTCGTCATTATACCTTCGTTTATCGAGGTTCTGAACTCTTCAAATCTGCGAGATATAATCAAAATACATATATCAAACATCATATCAATCTATCATTTCAGAAATGAGTCAAAACCATCAAGAATTCATCAATCAATCGCATTTCAAACCTCAACTCTTTCTTCGTTCGTTCAAGTCGGTGTCCTATGTTGTTTATCATTCAAACTCAACTGAAACTGAATAAGAAAAATACTATAACATTCATAACATCTCAATAACAACTTCAACTCAGAATTCGGCTATCAAAACAGTTCCAAAACTCGATTAAACGACGTAGCGATTCCAAATCGGTAACCGACGTAATCCCGACTTTGAAATCATTTCTCTTTTCAATATCATTCAAACTTATAGATATATTTCACAAACCAGCTGATATAACTCATTCAAATCTTCATTGAAATAGATATAATCTACAATCATAAGCTGGAGATCATATTTGGACACAATAACATAAGCTCATCAATTCCGGTGTTGCATATTCAAACGATAGAACACCAAGCACAATTCCAAAATTTCAGAATCTGATCTTTTCCACATATCAATTTCGAAATACATAAAACATAACATAAAACTTACACGAGATAGAAGCCCTCGTCGTAAGGATTCCAAAACACTTTTCGGAATTGAAATCGGATACCCGGAGCAAAAGTTATAAGGGTTTGAAGATCAAGAACTCAAAGAAAATGGAAGAAATCGATTCCTCTGTTCATAATTCTGAATTATCTAATGAAGTACACGTTTCATGCTGACTAATAAACTTAAAATCTGATAAGTTATAAGATAATTTCAATTTGGTCCCTCAACTCTTCAATAATTGCAATTTGGTCCTCGGCCTTTATTTTACTTCAATTTCAACCCTAAATAATTTAAGAATATTAGAATTTAAATCCAAAACTCCAAATATTCCCAAATTAAATATACTCGGATTAAAATGAAATAAATTCGGATTAATTTCTAATTAATCCCGGGCCTTACAAATGCCGACAAGGAAACCGAGTTCTTCTCGGCCCCACATTGCCTCTCTGATTGGTAGGGAATTCGAGATTTCTCCCAACCCCGATCTACACGTCTAATTGGGTAGGGAAGTCGAGATATCTCCCGAACCCGATCTACATGTCTCAATTTGGCAAGTCACCCAGGGCATCTCCTGACCCATCATTGCAAGTCTAAGTCACAATCAACTCACTTCATTCTTTAACTTTTCCTTTCATTCAATATTTTTTCATTTCAACATTAATCTTTACAGGCATTCTTTAAATAAGACTTCGGGACTAGAATAAATTAGTTTGAAGTCACACACACGAATAAATAGGCATTGAATAATTTAAATGACACAACCTCAAAAGATAGCATGACATGAGTTTTTTATGTATGATTGGAGTGTAGGAGAGCACCCTCGGCTTAAAATCTTTCTCCTTCCACTTAAGTTTACGCCTACAATGGCCTAACTCGAGCGGTTAACCCATAAAATCCATAAATCGTCCAATTTAATTCCAAAAGACTTCCCGTTCAAACCGGTGTCTCAAACACACCTTAAAATACACTTGGGATCAGTAGTCAACCTTTAATGATAGCCCGAACAACCCAAACAATTTAAATTTCCGAACATCCCCTAGAAGATAGAAAAATCTGCTCACGACAGTCCAACTTAAAACGCACCTAACTTAATCGATTCTTATCCGGAATAAGCCCAAATTGAACCGACGCAAACCTAACATCACCCCCAATAAGGGGAGCTAGGTTAGCCCCTGTACAGACCTCAAGAAGGTCACGGTCAGAACCAATCTCTATAAGCCAACCGCTTAGGCTAGAAAATTCTGTTTTGGCACTCTTAAGACTAAGGTTTCCCAAACTCACTCCTCATGTCCTAACACCTCAAAAAACCACCCAAACATCCTCCAAGTGTCCCTAAATGTCCAGAAAGAGTTCTTGAGCTAGTCACTTTCCCGGTGCTAGCTCAATCCGAATGTTTAATCTTATACGACTAATTGGCACCCTCAAGCACTACGATCCAACATAACATCAAAAATTCTCTAAGTCCAGCCCCTAACACCCATCTAACACACTTCCAAGATATCATTCTCATCCAAGAAACTTTCCTTGGGCAGCCCTTACCCCCTCCTCCATCCATGTCATCAAGATTTGATTTCAAACGCCCAACATTCAAGTCATATTGCAACATTTCAAAACACATGTATAAAAAGGCTTGCATAATACCATATGAGACTTAAAATCAATCAATAAAACATAAGAAAGGGGTCGAATACTCCATGTATAATCTGAATTTTTCCTTTAATTCATGCAAACCCCATTAGAATGCAAGGAATTGACCAAACATGTTTGAAATACAAGCTAGCAACTACATCCACACAAAAAGAATCACCTCCTCCATAGACCCTGCTGGAAAACGATACATACACACACATTTTATCATGTAAAAGCTAAAAAAATTTGAGTTAAGGAGGAAGGACCCAAAAATCATATACTCTATGCTTGGGTTTTAAAGAGAGAAGAAGAACTCTTGCCTAACACTTGCAAGATCAAGAAGAAGAGGAGGCGGTTGCTGTTTGGAAGTCATGACCAGCAGCAACTAAGGCTTCCTATGGTGGCCCCGGGGCGGCTGCACGGCGGCTGGAGGCAGGGGAGGACGGCCGGCGGGAAGATAGAAGGAAAGAGGGGCGGCCGATGGGTTTTCTTTGAGAGAAGAAGTGAAGTGGCGTGAGGAATGGGAGGGGAAAGGAGAGTGACGGCTAGTAGGCTTTAGAAATGCTAGGGTTTAATTGTAGTGTGATATAATATGTATATGTATGTATAGGTGTGAGTGTGAGAGTAGGACAAGTCAAAAAGTGCTTTTTGACCCATAAAAGTGCTAGTTTTGATTTTAAAATTTTAGCTTGTAGAATTGCCTCTAATTTAAAGTTCAAATTCTAGAATCTTAAATTTTAAATGCCAATAATGGAATTTCACTTGTCCGGGTTCAAAAAGGCTAAATCGGGAAATTTAAAGAATTACGCGCGAAAATGCATTTACGCGATTTTTCTTGAGTGGAAAAATCTAAAATAAAGATTTTATTTTATTTTCCTCACCTCTCAAGAAATTTAGGTCACCTAAATTTAAAATGAAGGATTTTTCCGCCGTGATTGCCTTTGCCGCGTGCTGAAGCTGGAAGTCACCAATACAAGCAATATAAGCAATTAAAATTTTAATATCATGCAAATAAATTATAAGGAGATTTAAATCATTTAAATTACCATAAATTTTAGAATTTTAAACATTAAAACTAATTTAGGCATGGAATTTAATTTCTGGATTTTAGGCGTCACAAAAATATCATCAATATAAACAAACATGAAGTTGAAATAATCCTTAAAAAGATTATTCATCTTTCTTTGAAATATTTGGGGTGCAATAGCCAATCCCATAGGAATAAATTCCCAAATATAATGTCTTTGTGGTGTAGAGAAGGCTGTGAATTTCTTACTGCCTTCTTCCATCCGAATCTGTTAAAATCCAGATTTACAATCAAATTTTGAGAACACCCTAGCATTTCATACACAACTAATTAGGTGTTCTCTACTGGGTATGAAATACCCATCAAACTCCAGGATTTTATTAATTCCTTGGTAATTAATAACTAACCTGGGTTTTCCTCTTTTTATCTCACCATGATTTTTGACCAGAAAACCTGGACTACTATATGGTGACACTACTTCTTTGATTAGACTAAGGTATAAATGTTCCTTGATAATTATTCTCATATCCCCTTGATCTGTTACGTTCATAGGGATAGGCTTATATCTAAAAAACTCATATTTTTTGCCTTCCTTTAAAGTAAGACTGGCATTGAGTTGATTTCTATCCCACCATGCCAAAGGATGTTCATTATAACTTTCTTTGAGCCTCTTTTTGACATCTTCAAGGGATACCTTGCTCTCCAACTCTATATCCCTATGGGTTAGGGTTACCTTGAGAAGATCCATATCCTCTATTTGGAGTTCTTGTTCTCTTGTTATTTTCAACATAGTTTTCCCAAATCTCCTAGAATCTTTCATCTTTGGATGAAAAAGTTGTCCTTTATCACCACGCTGGCTTCGGAACAAAATATTGGCATTTTTCTATAAAACGCCATCTTGAGTCGTTGAACGATAATCTTATGATCACAAATGGTAGTAAACATAAGGTGTCTTAACTCGTTATCTTGTGTGTATTTTTTAAACATTTGTAAAAAGTTATTTCCTAACAAGATATCGAATCCTGTATCATGGAAATATATTGGTGGTGTCTTTACCTTGTACCAAGGAGTCTGACCTGTGCCTCCCATAAGGATCTTTGCTTGTTTTATTCCTCTGCAAAGAATTAAAATTCTTTTTGAGAAATCTCGTCCAGCAATTTTTGGCAATTCTTCTTCACAATCTGTAGGGAAGACTCCTCTTTTTTTTTTTACGAATTCCTGCTCCTGAATCAATATAAACTGCAAAGTATTCATCTTTATATTGTTCATACAAAATCCCAATTGGAATGTATATGGAGAACGGACTTGTTGTCATTTAAAAGGATTACTAAATGGCCCCGCAATTTTTAATAAGCTGTGTTGTAACTTAGTAATCCGATTAAGACTATTTAGCCTTAATCTTTATAAGGCTTCAGTAGGTAGAGTATGGTTACTCTTTTCTACTTCCTCAATGCGTTCTAGTAAATCATGCTCATAATTTACTAACTTCAAGAATTGTTTCTTCCTCTGTTTGTGAACAGAGTTTTCAAATATGGTTAAGGGATTATCCCTTATCCAATTTTCTTGATTGGCCATCTCATAGAATTTTATTGAATTCTCCAAGTTTTATCTTTTGCCATAAACTCTATTCCTCTTTCAAAGCGGTTCCATGGTTTATGGTCCTCAAGGAATTCTAGACCAAGAATGAGTTGAGCTACTTCTTTTCCTGGAATTCCACATATATGAACTTCTAATTCTCCAATATTTATCACTCCTTGGTAAGTCCCTTTTTCTTGTTGTTCTAAATAGTAAACCGAGTTGCAAGGGAATTGGTTCCGATGACTTGTAATTTTGAATACTATTTTTACTTCTTTTCATCCTTCTGGAGATCTAAGTTTTCCTAGTATAGAAAACTCCTTTTCTTCTGGTGGAATTTTCTGAATCGGAGATTTTTCCCATCTACGACTTGCCATTCGATTACCCTGAAAGGATAACCTTCTGGGTTCTATTTTATGTTCTCTGTATAGAACCGGTTGGTCTTGAATTTGAATGTCTATTTCCTGAATTAAGGGAAACTCGATTCTTTCTGGGTAGATTTCTTGAGCAACCTTTCCAAAAATCTCTGGAATTTCAATAAACTCATTTCTAATAAATAATTCTGAATGGTGAGTATTAGAAAGAGCATATGAAATTTGATAGGTAATAGAATATGGTCTATTGCCTTCTTTCATCAATCTTTTTTCCTTGAAATTTTGATGCAATGTCAATGCTCGACTAAAATCTCTGTTGGCTAAATTGTAGGCTATTCTTGGGTAGATAACTCCTACAATTTTTCCTGCACATAAATTTCCTGAAATAGTTCCCAGAATACCATCTTGTATATTCCACATTCTTTTTATCGCATACTATGATATCTATGGGCGAATCTATTCCTTCTTTAAAAGTAGCTTTGATCATTATTTGGATTGCTCCAATATGAATCCAAGACATCGTCTTTGCTACTTAACTTTTCAGCTTTTGAAATTCTTCTCTTATTTCTTCAAAAGGAATTAATTGCATTTCAATCTGATTACTAGTTAATTCCATGGGGATTGCCATTTTTATTCTGGATACCTTGTAAATTAGATTATGTCTTCTTTGTCTAAGGCCCAGGTTTGCTAAGACTCTTTCCACTTGTCCTTCTGAAAATCCTTGTTATTTCTGTAGAGTAGGATTTTCTCTCATAATTCTCTGGATCATTGGTAGCGCTTTTCACGTACGCCCAAATTACCCGACTCAATCAGATAAACAAATAATGCAGTAGCGTGAGTAGGGATCGTTCCCACGAGGAAAGTGACATTTATTTGTGTTCTTTAAAATAAAAGGGGGTTTTGGAGTTTGGATTAACTACTAAAAACTTTAAGCAATCAAAATTCACTAGCATGCAAAATTTAAATAAAAGAATGGAGAAATTCAATAAGAGACGAGACTTGGTATCGATCGACTACACCCTTGATATTCATTCATTCAATCATCGATTCTCTAAAATAATTAATCTTATTAAATATTCGTCATTGAAAATTCAATTCCTGTTTCACCGTAATATTAGTTAATTAGAAAACAGCATTCTTAATTAACCCTTACCAATGGACCAACCTGATAACAGCAATCTAGATTTAAATCCACGGTAGCATTCAAACTAGTAAAACTGACGAAACTAGACAACACAACACCAGCGGTTATATTTAGCCTATTCAATAATTGAATTGTAATTTATCTATCGCTTGCAATACAAAATCCTAAGATGGCCAATCCTAAAATCTCGCATACAAACATAAAATAAAATAGATCAAAAATTGATACTTAATAAAGATTAAAACACTACAAATCAAATCTCATGAATGAAATATACCAAGGGTTCGTCTCCCTTAACCAAGTAAAAGAGTTTAGTTACAACGATTCATAACAAAACTCACAAAAATCAAAGAAAAAGAAGAAAACTAGAATTCAAGAATTCAAGAAGAAAACCTAGCCTCCAATGTATCTCCACAAGTCTGATAAAAACCTCTACTAAAACGGAATAATAGTATAATTAAGGCTAGGAACTAAATTAACAAAGTTTCCAAAAATAAATTTTTTTTTTCGAAACAAACCGCCCACTCGATCCGCAACATTCTGCGGATCGAGCGAGAGAAATTCCAACCGCTACTGCCTTGCGTAAAAAAGGTCTCGCTCGATCCGCAAACTCCTGCAGATCGAGCGAGAGAAAATTGTCTTCCTACTGCCTCCAACATAAAAGTGCTCGCTCGATCCGCATACTTTTGCGGATCGAGCGAGAGAAGTTTTGCAGAAATTGCCCGGCCTTTCCCTTGCTTCAAATTTCCGTTCCTCCGGTTCCATCTTAGTCCGCAAAATAGGCGACCTGACCACAAAAACACGAATCCCATCATGCAAACACTGAAAATGCAATACGAACAAAATGCTAAACTAAAACATACAACTAATGCAAAACAACAACAAAAATGATACTAACAAATGCAACAAAAACACTACTATCAAATACCCCCACACTTAATCATTTCTCGCCCTCGAGCAAGTTATGCAAAAACAAAATGAAACAGAACAAACATGTACGCAAGGATGAATCACATAATTCATAGCCTCAGAGAAAACCATTTTCATCTAAAATAAGCTCATAGCAACTCTCAATTATCAATGATACACCTACCGTCGAATGCGAACGTGTGTGTGTACCATGTTACCCCAGCTACATGCAACTTCAAAAGAACAAAGTTTCAAGACTGTTCGCCGACCTATAACAATTTAGTGTAAGCTACACCATCAAGAACTATCCTCCCAACAATCCTTCAACACAACACAACTTTCTTGAGAATAATTACGCACCTCTGGATTTTACACCTAGTATTGCTTTAGCCCCAATAATTACCCGCATACTTAGCTATAACTAAGACAGGATTAGAATTTCAATCCCCTCGTCTATAGCCCGGATGGAGCATCAACCCCATTTTATCCGCATACTTAGCCTTGAATTTAATCTTTTAGGATTAGGATTTCAATTCTTTCTAGGCCCGGATGGAGTTTTAAATTTTTATTTTTTATTTCTAGGTGCGCCCAAGATCGTTTATGTCATACCAAAGAAATCATCAAGATTCAAACACTATCCTATTTCACAAACACCTATTGTCGTGCAATGGTCCAACAGACATCCACAATATCTAATACATCGCTACACTTCACTGGTTAAACATGCGTGCTTAAGAATATTCAACAAGCAACCTACGGTTTCTCATATCCAATCAAGGTTTAAATTTTTTCAAAATTCATTTTTGTCAACTATCTCGTCATAGGCTAATGATTTCATCCTCAACTCATGTATGTGAATAACACAAACGAAAATAACAACAATACGATGCATAAACAACACAAGAAAAAGTTATAACGAAACAAAATGCATGTAATGCAACCCCCCCACACTTAAACAACACATTGTCCGCAATGCAAAAATAAAAGAAAAACACAACCAAACAACGAAACAGAATGAAATGCAAAAAACGTAAAACGGGACTCCCCTGGTTCACAGGTCTGCGGCATCTTCCTCTTCAGCCTCCGGAGGAAGGAAAAGGGCGGCGTATTGGAATGGGAAAGGTGGTGGATAAGGCAGAGCAGCTGGCACAGCATTTGGATAAAGACCATGGTGGATTGTCAGATTGCGCAACAAAGAATCCAAAGCCTGTGAATTATGCACCGCCACTATATTGTATGCATTCTGATGTTGGGCGAAAGCCGTGAGTTCGCGGATGGAATCAGCTTGAGATCTTCGAAGAGGAGGAGGTGGCCTTGGCTGGGCTTGCGATGGTGGTTGAAAGTGACCATCCTGCATAAAATGCTTGACACGGTGCGCCCTCTTTGCTTCGATGAAAGCGGAGTCGAGTGGTCGCTGAGGTGACAACCACTCTTCATCATTCCGAACTGAAATTCCGGCGCGTAAGCATAAACAGGAGATGATCATGGGGAAATAGAGACCCACGGTGACATTATGGATGGACTTTTGGATCTCGCTATGAAGAACCCGCCCCACATTAATGGGTGCTCCTATTTCCAGCGCATAAAGAATGGTGGCGCACTCTAGACTGACGTCACTTGAATGCAAGATCGGCATCAGACGCCGAATCACAAAAGCATACCATGTTGCAGGAATCACCCGCAAGAACCGCTCCTTGAAGTTCAAAATAGAAGCTGGATTGAGCCACGTAGCACCGGGGTACGCTAGTTGTTCAAGTAGTTCATCCAAATGCGGGCCGTTTTGCAAGCTTTGGTAGAGCGAGTCGTCCACCTCCGGTATTTCCAATAACGCATTCAGCTCATGGGGCATGAAAGAGATCAGTTTCCCCATAACAAAAGCCTTGCTATCTGTTCGCTCAGCTGCATTGGCATAGAATTCACGGACAAGCGGCACTACAGTTGGCGGAGGATCCTCGCAGAATTTCGTTCACCCACGCTCATGAATAGTATGGAAAATATCGGGATAGGCCAAGTTATCTTCAAAACCACGTTCGGGGATGGGTGAACGACTTACCTTGGCTTCGAAGTATCGATGACGAGCGGCATCATTGACAAAGTGGCCGTCGAACTCGGCATAAGTGTGATCAGCAGCCCTAGAAGAGGATTCGCCTTGGTGTCGGTTGCGTTTAGGACCCAAGAAGAGTAGGGAGATGAGAGTAAAAGTGATAGGTGCAATTCGTCAAACACCTTACGTACTAATAAAAAAATCCGGCAACCCCTTGAAGAACACAAGATCAATAATGAAGAATTACGTCTGGGAGATGCCTAAGGAGGAAAGCGCGACGAAAAGAACCCACGATGACAAAAATCGAGGATGGTGACCGGTGGTAGGCGTGAAGTTTCGACGTGAGAAGGTGACCGGAGAAAAGGGCAGAGAAGATGGCGTCCGAAGAGTTGTGGTGGAACTTCCGAGAGATTTGCCTGCGAATTAGAAGATGGAAATATGAAATAGGGAGGAAAATTAGCTAAGAAAAACGAAAGGTTGGGTTTGAGGGAGACACAAGAGGGAAAAGAGAGAATAAGAAGGAATGAAATAAGGAAGGGGGAAGGGAGTCGGCGCTTTATTTAAGGAAAAAGTGCTCTCGCTCGATCCGCAAGATGTTGCGGATCGAGCGAGCCAAAATATGTAACTTACTGTCCCGACGAAAAAAATGCTCTTGCTCGATCTGCAAGATGTTGCGGATCGAGCGAGCCAAAATGCTAACCTTACTGTCCTGAGCAAAAAATCTCTCGCTCGATCTGCAAGATATTGCGGATCGAGCGAGACAACAAAAATTAAATTTTTTTTGGATTTTTCAAAATTTTCGAAAAACAAGAAACAATATAAACATAAAATTAAGACTAAAGAAAGTAAAAGAAATAAAAACGAGCAGAAGTAAAAAAGAAAGAAACACTGGGTTGCCTCCCAGTCAGCGCTAAATTTGCAGTCAGTCTATAGCTCGACTGCATGCCATGATTTATTCGACATTTGGCGGGGCATCGAGAGTGATATCATGCTCTTCCGCTTCGACGTTCGCTTGGACTCCTTCATAGTAGTGCTTAAGCCGATGGCCATTCACCTTGAATGTTTTGGATGTGTCCAAACTTTGGATTTCGACTGCACCATGAGGAAAGACATTAGTTACAACAAAAGGTCCATTCAAACGTGAACGTAACTTACCTGGAAACAACCGAAGTCATGAATGATAGAGCAAAACTTTCTGACTGACTTCGAAGTACCATCGAGAGATCATCTTATCATGGAAAGCCTTTGTTTTGTCCTTGTAAATTTTAGAGCTGGCATAAGCATCATTGCGGATCTCTTTCAATTCTTGCAACTGTAGCTTTCGATGCTCGCCGCTCTCATCCATCTGCATGTTGAAATTCTATAGCCCAATAGGCTCTATGCTCCAATTCGACTGGCAGATGATAGGCTTTCCCAAAAATTAACCGATATGGTGACATTCCAATCGGCATTTTGAACGCAGTTCTATAAGCCCACAAGGCGTCATCCAATCGCAAGCTCCAATCCTTTCTCGTAGGATTCACGGTCTTCTCTAGGATAGATTTGATTTCTATGTTGGATACCTCAGCTTGACCGTTGGATTGTGGATGATATGCCGTGGAAATCCTATGCGTCACATGATATTTCTTCAGCAGACTCGCCACGGTTCGGTTGCAGAACTGTGTGCCTCTATCACTGATGAGGGCTCTAGGAATTCCAAACCTAGAGAAAATGTGATGCTTGATAAACTCTGCAACAACTTGAGAATCGTCAGTACGGGTGGCCTTTGCTTCCACCCACTTCGAGACATAATCCACAGCAAGTAATATATAAATATAACCATGTGAATTCGGAAAGGGTCCCATGAAATCGATGCCCCAAACATCAAAGATCTCACAAACTAGAATGGGTTGTTGGGGCATCTCCTTTCGTTGGGAGATGTTACCTGTCTTTTGGCATTGGGCGCATGACTTACGGAACAGGTAGGCGTCTCGAAATAAGGAGGGCCAGAAGAATCCGCTGTCCAACACCTTCCTTGATGTCCTTCTCGGTCCAAAGTGGCCACCACATGCATAGGAATGACAAAACGTGAGAATAGGGATTACCTCGCTCGCGGGAACGCATCGTTGTATAACTTGATCAGTGCAGTGCTTCCACAAGTATGGATCATCCCACACGTAATACTTCGCATCACTTATCACTTTGTCTTTTTGTGCCTTAGAAAATTCAGAGGGGAAACCATTAGTAACTAAATAATTCATAATATTTGCGTACCATGGTAATTCGGTGGTCGTCGAGAACAGCTGTTCATCAGGAAATTCGTCACGCAAATTCAGCTCCTCATCAATATGAACTAGACGACTCAAGTGATCAGCAACTTGATTCTCGGCCCCTCTTTTGTCTTTGATTTCTATATCGAATTCATTCAGCAGAAGTATCCATCGGATCAGCCTTGGTTTTGCCTCTTTCTTTGCCATCAGAAAACGAAGAGCTGCATGGTCAGAGTAAACAATAACCTTAGCACCAAGTAAATATGAACGAAACTTATCTAAAGCAAAAACTACTGCTAAAAGCTCCTTTTCAGTAGTGGATTAGTTTCGTTGGGCATCGTTCAGAATGCACGAAGCGTAGTAGATGGCATGCGATGCTTTCCCAACTTTCTGGCCTAAGACAGCGCCGACGGCATAGTCACTGGCGTCACACATAATTTCAAAGGGCTTGCTCCAATCCAGTGGTTGGATTATTGGTGCAGATATCAAGGAGTTCTTCAATTTGTCAAAGGATAATTTGCATGACTCATTAAACTCGAATGACACATCTTTTTGTAATAGCCTGCACATGGGGGATGCGATCTTGGCGAAATCTTAAATGTACCTCCTGTAAAAACCTGCATGGCCAAGAAAATAACGCACTTCCCGCACACATGTGGGGTAAGGTAGAGATTGAATGATATCAATTTTAGCTCTATCTACCTCTATCCCCTTTGATGACACAACGTGACCCAAAACCACACCTTGCCCAACCATAAAATGACATTTTTCAGAATTCAAAGCGAGGTTGGTTTCGACACACCTCTTAAGGACAAGTGCAAGGTTAGATAGACAGTTTTCAAAGGAATCACCATAGACAGTGAAGTCATCCATAAAAACTTCTAAGATATTCTCAATAAAGTCTGAAAAAATAATAACCATACACCGTTGGAAAGTGGCCGGTGCGTTGCAAAGTCCAAAGGGCATCCGTCGATAAGAAAAAGTGCCAAACGGGCATGTGAATGTCGTTTTTTCCTGATCCTCTGGCGCGATAGCAATCTGAAAATAACCAGAATATCCATCAAGAAAACAATAGTAAGGATGACCCGCTAACCTTTCAATCATTTGATCAATAAAGGGTAAAGGAAAGTGGTCCTTTCGGGTTCCGGCATTCAGCTTTCTATAGTCAATACAAACCCTCCACCCATTTTGAATACGGGTGGGAACCATCTCGTCATACTTATTCTTCACAACGGTGATTACGGTTTTCTTGGGTACCACTTGGACCGGACTAACCCACTGACTGTCAGAAATTGGGTAGATAACCCCAACTTCAAGTAGCTTCAGAATCTCAGCCTTTACCACCCCCATCATCGGTGGATTCAGTTTGCGTTGCGGCTGACGTGAGGGGTTTGCTCCTTCCTCCATCAGAATTCGATGCATGCATGTGGAAGGACTAATTCCTTTAATGTCTACTATGGTCCACCCAATAGCAGTCTTGTGCTCTTGTAACACCTTGACTAATTGCTCCTCTTGATCAACTTCCAAGCTGTTGGAGATGATAACCGGTAATGTTTCTCCTTTACCAAGGAAAACATACTTTAGATGGTTTGGAAGTGTCTTCAATTCGACCTCTGGTGCCTGCAAAACAGATGGAAGATGCCTAGTATTAGAAACTGGCAAAGCTAAGTAAGAGACATTACCTGACTGAGGTAGCTCAGGAGAACTATTCAGAAGTTTCTCAATCTCTTCTATTTCTTGATTACATCGAATTCCATCTTCCGTCTGCATAATGGGTGCTGTAATAGCCACCTCTAGATCATCTTTCCCTGCACGCTCACAATACTCTTGTGCCAAGAAATCCACAATATCAACAGAAAACACGCAATCATCACTATCAGGGAATTTCATGGCATCATAGATATTAAATTTTACAACCTCGCCATCGAATTCCATAGTAAGTGTGCCACTGTGAACATCAATTTTCGTCATGGAAGTTTTCACAAACGGTTTGCCTAACAAAATAGGACTATTATGATCACCGTTTTCCATGTCTAGCACATAAAAATCTGCAGGGAACACTAATTCATTTACTTGCACCAACACATCTTCTACTACTCCCCTAGGGTATGCATTAGACCTGTCCGCTAACTGTATGACAATTCCAGTTTTGTTCAATGGGCCAAGTTTTAAGGATGCATATATAGAATAAGGCATAACATTAATCGATGCTCCTAGATCTATCATGGCCTTCTCAAGTCTAACATTCCCTATAGTGCAGGGGATAGAAAACATACCTGGATCCTTACATTTTGCGGGTAGTTTCCTTTGGATCACTGCAGATACATTCTCATCAAGTTCCACTTTTTGACAGCCCTTCAATGTCTGCTTCCTCTTTCTTGTGCACAACTCCTTCAAAAACTTTGCGTATCGAGGTACCTGCTTAATCGCATCTAGCAATGGAATATTGACCTCACATCTACGAAAAGTTTCATAGAGCTCCTTAATCCCCTCACCTTTTCTAGAGTCCTTCAATGCTAAGGGAAATGGGGCAACAGGCTTATATTCAGATAAAGGAGGAAACTTACCTCTGGGCGAATCATCCTTGAATGATTTTTCTTCACCTACCTTTTGCTCTTATTCTTCTTTCAGCTTCTCTTTGGGCTCAACCTCAACTTCTTTCTCCTTCATTTTCAACTCCTTCCCATTCCTTAAAGTTATCGCACTTGCGTTCTCTCTAGGGTTCACTACAGTTTAAGATGGCAAACTGCTGGAATTTTGTGATTCAAGCTTGTTGATTGTTGTAGCTAGCTGTCCCATTTGAGTGATTAAATTTGTATACTTGCCCGGGTGTCCTGTTGAAAAGATGCAGTGTTAGTGGCAAGTTCCTTAACTATATTTTCGAGAAACTCACCTGGAGTTGGTATCTGAGGTCTCTACTGTTGTTGTTGAGGGTACGGCGGCCTATAAGTGTGATTATGTGGTGGTGCTTGAGGCCCCGATTGACTTGCTTGAGGATATCCATATCTTAGATTTGGATGATCCTTCCAAGCAGGATTGAATGTGTTGGAATAAGGATCATACTTCCGTTGTGGTGGTCCAGGAAATCCGCCAGTAGCGTTTACCTGTTCAACTGAGTCCTCTTGAAGTGTAGGACACATATCAGTGGTGTGTCCTATTGCAGCGCAGATGCCACATGCCTTCACAGTTTGTCCATTCCCTACAGCCATCTGACGCACAAGAGTCGTCAATTCAATTAATTGTTGTTCAAGGGAAGAAACATTTACCTCATTGTTCTTCCGTGGTGGATGATCATTCCTTATGGTGCCAAATTGTTGAGAATTGACGGCCATATTTTCAATCAAATTCCGTGCTTGCACCGGCGTTTTGTCCATGAAAACACCTCCACTCGCCGCATCCAACATGCTCCTGTCATGAGGCAACAAACCTTCATAGCATAATTGAATCAACTGGTTTTCACTTATCTGGTGTTGCGGACAACTAGCGCAAAGCTTCTTGAACCGCTCCTAATATTCGTGCAGTGATTCCCCTGAATATTGCTTGACGCCATAAATTTCTTTTCGAATGTTCGCTGCTCGAGAGGCTGGAAAAAATTTATCCTGAAAGATCCTTTTCATCTTCGTCCACGTGGTGATAGAGCCAGAGGGCAAGTAGTATAGCCAATCCTTAGCAGCACTCTTCAAAGAGAAAGGAAAGGCCCTCAGTTGAATCTGCTCCTCCGTCACTCCATGGGGTTTCATACTAGTGCAAACCACGTGGAATTCCATCAAGTGTTTGTTCGGGTCTTCACCTGCAAGACCATGAAAAGCAGGTAGTAAGTGAATTAAACCAGATTTAAGTTCAAAAGTAGCATTATTCTCTAATGTAGGAAAGTAATGCATAGAGGTTGTTGATTGGGATCAGGAGTTTCCAATTGTCTGAGACTCAATTTAGCATTAGCATTAGCAGCCATCTCTTCTTCTGAAAAAGCAGCTCTAGCCGCGGCTTCTTGTTGTTGCCTACGGAGTTCTCGCCTTCGCCTATGCAAAGTTCTTTCGATCTTTGGATCGTAGAAAATATCCTCTTCAACAAGATCACCTGAAAGCATGAACTAGAGAAAGCTAGAACCAGAGAAAAGAAGAAAAAGAGTGAGAGTAACAGAATAAAGCAAAATAAAACAAAAAAAAAAGAACACAAAAAAAAATTTAACACCGTCCCCGGCAACGGCGCCAAAATTTGGTAGCGCTAATCGCGTACGCCCAAATTACCCGACTCAATCAGATAAACAAATAATGCAGTAGCATGAGTAGGAATCGTTCCCACGAGGAAAGTGACATTTATTTGTGTTCTTTAAAATAAAAGGGGGTTTTGGAGTTTGGATTAACTACTAAAAACTTTAAGCAATCAAAATTCACTAGCATGCAAAATTTAAATAAAAGACTGGAGAAATTCAATAAGAGACGAGACTTGATATCAGTCGACTACACTCCTGATATTCATTCATTCAATCATCGATTCTCTAAAATAATTAATCTTATTTAATATTCGTCATTGAAAATTCAATTCCTATTTCACCTTAATATTAGTTAATTAGAAAACAGCATTCTTAATTAACCCTTACCAATGGACCAACCCGATAACAGCAATCAAGATTTAAATCCACGGTAGTATTCAAACTACTAAAACTGACGAAACTAGACAACACAACACCAGCGGTTATATTTAGCCTATTCAATAATTGACCCTACGAGATAATAAATTCAATAGCAGAAATTATCACACGTAGTTGCTTCGCAAATCAGAGGTTTCAAACAATTACGGATTTGAAATTTAATTTAGCTATCGCTTGCAATACAAAATCCTAAGATGGCCAATCCTAAAATCTCACATACAAACATAAAATAAAACAGATCAAAAATTGATACTTAATAAAGATTAAAACACTACAAATCAAATCTCATGAATGAAATATACCAAGGGTTCGTGTCCCTTAACCAAGTAAAAGAGTTTAATTACAACGATTCATAACAAAACTCACAAAAATCAAAGAAAAAGAAGAAAACTAGAATTAAGAATTCAAGAAGAAAACCTAGCCTCCAATGTATCTCCACAAGTCTGATAAAAACCTCTACTAAAATGGAATAATAGTATAATTAAGGCTAGGAACTAAATTAACAAAGTTTCCAAAAATAATTTTTTTTTTTTCGAAACCAACCGCCCGCTCGATCCGCAACATTCTGCGGATCGAGCGAGAGAAATTCCAACTGCTACTGCCTTGCGTAAAAAAGGTCTCGCTCGATCCGCAAACTCCTGCAGATCGAGCGAGAGAAAATTGTCTTTCTACTGCCTCCAACATAAAAGTGCTCGCTCGATCCGCATACTTTTGCGGATCGAGCGAGAGAAGTTTTCCAGAAATTTCCCGGCCTTTCCCTTGCTTCAAATTTCCGTTCCTCCGGTTCCATCTTAGTCCGCAAAATAGGCGACCTGACCACAAAAACACGAATCTCATCATGCAAACACTGAAAATGCAATACGAACAAAATGCTAAACTAAAACATACAACTAATGCAAAACAACAACAAAAATGATACTAACAAATGCAACAAAAACACCACTATCAATCATATTATGAGATATAGTAGTTTGACAAAAAAACTCAGCCCAACTCTCATGTGTTTCTTGCCGAAACACTTCCTCTTTACTCTGATTCTGATTCTGATTCTGATTCTGATTCTGATTCATCCTCAGTTTCTTCTAGTATTTCTTCCTCGTATATACTTTCGTCTGAGGGTATATCCTCAAACTAATATACTTGGACTAGATCTTGAAAGAAGACCGCATCATCCATGTCTGGTGTTGCTTCAAAGAGTTTGACTCATTTCTTGTAATTTTCTGGACAATTTGTTGAGATATGTCCTCTTGCTCCACATTTCCAGCAGTTACAATCCTTAAAACTTTCACTTGCTCTTGTATGAGTTCTTCTGAAAGTTCTTCTGGATGGTATTCTTCCCTTGTTTTGAGATGGACTCATTGCTGGGGATGTTCTTGCAGGTCCGCTTCTATTTCCTGATCTATAAGATCTGGCCTTTTGTTTGGACCAAACTGTTCTTGGTTTCCAAGAACTCCTCATTCGTTTGTTATATGGATTATTTCTTAATTTTTTTCTTTTAAATCCCTGTGATCTGTTCTCAATGATTGTTGGGAGATCATTTTCTTTACAACACGTTTATTTATACCCCTTATCTTCTTGTAGTTCTTTTGTAATGCTGTCATGTGACACTATTCTGCCAATTTTCCTTTTATAAAAGAAGCGCGTCTTGCCAATGTGTCTAGATTACCCGAAACATATTCTTTTATCAACATTTCTCTCCAGGGACTTGGCATTTTTGCAAAGAATAGCTGAATAGCTACGTTTTCCTTGACTCCTAAATTCCATCTATATTTGGTGAATAACATAATATATTCATCAACTAGATCGATGTCGTGCAACTCGAGACTATACAGAGCTTGAGTATATCTTCTCTTTTTCTCTGTATCTTGATTATTGAAATATTCTACCCCTATAAATTTTTCTTTAAATAGAGTAGCCATTCTTCCTCCAATCTCGCTTAGGGATTCTCCTGCTAAGACTGATTCTTTGGTTTCTTGAATTGTCAATTCCCAAGCTATCTTGACCGATCCCATTAGACTCATTTCTAGGAGTTTAATGAATCCTTCTTTATTGAGATCTAATGTTCCTGCTGCAATTCTCATAGCTGACGTCCAATCGTCTATGAGATCTTCCCTGTTTTTAATGTCCAGAACATCAAGGTTTAACATAACCCCATAAAGATGTATCTGATCTAAAACAGTTTTTCCGTAAGAAGTTTGATGTATTGGTATCTTACTCCTTCTTGTCCTGGTTCCCGCTGGATGTGAATTTTCCCCAATCTGAAACTCACTATATGGTTCTTCTGTTTTAACCACATATCTATTTAATCTTTCTAAAGTAGTCATCAGATAGTTTTTTTCTCTAATACTGCTTTTATAAGATTAATCATCATTTCTTCATCAGTTAAAAGTTTTTGTACCATTTTGGTTTTACCTTTCTGATGTAGCAAATGCTCAGTACCAAACGAGAGTGGTAAACTTCCTCTTGTATTTCTTTTTCTAGAACCAGAGGTGTGTTCTAGATTTATGATTTTTGTTTGAAGATCCTTTAGAGTTCCAAGAATTTCTTCTTGTTTCTTAAGGAATTCTTCAATCTGCCGAGGTATTTCATACAGCTGATTGCTGTAATATTGTACCGTCTTTTGAATTTCTCTAAGATCTCCGGAGAGTTTACAGGAATCTGGTGTAATTTCTAAAAATTTAGAATTAGAAATCATATTTCTTAATCTCTTCAGAGCGTATAAAAGACCCAAGTCTTTTTAACTTCTGTTGTAAAAAATATATTTTAAATAGATTCACTTGTTTATGGGATTTCATGTAAATGAAATCCTTCTGGTTCAAACTCTCGTTTGAATCCATGGTTTGTTGAAAATCTCTTCCTCAACAAAGAAAACTAAGATTTAATGAATAATATAAAGTATGAATAAAATTACCTAGGCTCTGATACCATTTTTTGAGCCTAAGGGAAGAATTAAAATGACATTTTAATTTAAGGGTATTATAGGAAATTTTTTGTTTGGAGGACATATCAGGGAACATTTTTGTAAAAAGAGAGACACAATTGGAAACGAATAAAGTGTTAGCATATTTTTGGGAAATTAGGGAAACTTTGGGGACATAATTCATTATTATTCCATCTATTTTCATATGCCACCACATATTTTTAGAATTTTTTTATGTTTTTTCCTGATGTTCGTGCTGTTTATGTTTCAGTCTAGTCTAATGGTGGTGGAATGAGTAGATGATTGTTGATGCAGCCACTACTAGATCATCTCTTACCAAAGATTTCGGACATACTCTTGTTTAATATTTAGAACCATTGACCATCTGAGACAAGAATGGAATAGGCTGAACTTGGGTAAAACTATGACCTCTCACTTTGTTTAGACTGTTAAAAAACAATAACTGAATGAAGTGGTAAACAAATAGTCTGACATGCTATTATTTAAATAATTATGGATAATTTCTTGCGATCATTAATCAAATATTTCATCTATAAGTGCAATACATAACGGGCCAACAAAATTTATTTTCATTTGCTAATATTAAAAAGAGGAGAATGCATAGTAGGGTATTAGTAAACATGGGAAAACATCACAAATTCAATAAATTATATGTTTTATCATATGGTGAGTTACCATTTATTTTCCTATTTTTAAGTGGATTGTGCAGGTATTAGGATATCCTAAGTTTAAAATTTCAGATGCAAAAGAATAGTAATAGTTGTCCAAAACATAGGCTTCTACTTGAACATTATAGTGTATATGTTGGTACCTAATTACGATAGGCTTGGTTAGCATTGTTTTCTATCGAATTTCCACTTTAAAACATGATTCATTTAAAAAAAATATGATTAAGTTCTTGACTTTATATTAGTTCAAAAGTCCAAAAGGGAAGTTTGATTATGTGACTACTTGGTGCATGTGTTTTGTTGATACAAAAAGATGCTATATGTGTTTCTATCATTTTTTTTCTTTTCATTGTATTTTTTTGCACTGTTACTTTTTCTATTCATTTATTATTATTTGTGATGGCTAGTTTAGGGGAATTCTAGTATAATTTTGCAACTTAAATGCAGAAATATATATTGGTTAACTTAAGGATTGAAAATGGATACATTTCAGATAAGTATGTGAAAACCATTCAAATGATGTGCCAATTCTCTGTTTCTAATGTGTTTTTTGCAGAATCTTCGACTCGTATTTGCTGAGAATGAGCTTCCTCTCAAAACCGTGAGATTCAATGTTGATTATTATATTTGGAGCAGCCTCTCGATGTTTCTGTCATTTCCAGCTACTTAGAGGTTATATTCTAGTCTCAATACTTGAACCAACCCTTGTATTCTAGCTCGTTCCTGTTACTTTTTGGTGGGATTTTCGGAGGAGCTGCAGTTCGGTTTCCACTTACTTTTAGCTTTGAGTTGTGATGATTTTAAGATCGATTTCCGGCCTTTAATTCAAGTTTCCAAGCTTTATTGAGGTACAAAAGTCTGCTCGAAAATGTATTTTGACTTGCATCGATTTAATTTGTTTCTTTACATTTATCACACTATATTGATGAATTATTTTGGTTTATGTTGTAGGTTCTATCGCCAAACAAAATCAAGGTTAGCTTCTAAAAAACAAATTTTTTTTGTACTGATTCCTTTGGCTTGCAGCATGCATCAAAGTTGGTTTCCCTGTCTCCGTGAACACTGATTGTGAATTGTGAGTGACTTTCTGTTGTTTACTTCACATCTAACAATATTCGTGAGGTTTTTATAAGTGCATATAATAGTGGTATTCTTTACAATTTAATCATTTTATCCAGTTGAAATAAGAATATAATTCTTAGTTTATTTTATATTTAGGTTGGATCGATGCTCTATTTGATCAAAGGTTCACAAAGATTAATCCAAGCTTGTGGACAAATGAATTTCATCGTAGCATTTGTCCAGATGGTCTAAAGAACAATTTGGCTTCTCTTGTTATTATTAAGTCATTTGATTTTAGTGTACTTGTTGCTATATTATGAGAATTGTAAGATAGCTTGTAGATATATTACGATAATATTTGTATGAACTTTTATGTATCTAAATTTTGGTTGTTAATAATTATTTTTTCTATAAAGTATTTCGATACATTTCAATAATTTATAGTTTTTAGAATTTTGAGTTGTTTTTAAATATTAATGAATTTGTGATGTATTTAAAAATATGAAAATATAATATTTAAAAATGAATTTCATAAAAAATTATAATGCATTTATATATTTGAAAGGATGACATTTATAAATGTCATTATAAATCTTAGTGTATTTATATATAAGAAAAGGTGACATTTATAAATGTCACTGCAAAACTTATAGTGTATCTATATTTATGAAAAGACGACATTAATAAATGTCACTATAAAATTTATAATGTATCTACATATATCAAAAGATGACATTTATAAATGTCGTTACAAATCTTATGGTGACATTTTTGTTGTATTATAACAATTATTCATGACATTAGAGGTGTAATTGTTTTTATGTTATAGTGACAATAGAAAATGTCACAAGGCTTTAGACGACATCACTATAGAGGATATTTTAACTTAGTGTCACTATATCCAAAATGTCAGGATAGGTAGTATATGGTGACATTTTTAAGTGTCATTAAAAGCATTTTTTCTAGTAGTGTCAAGATAGATCAGCTTATTTATCCTGTTGATTTTATTATTCTTGACATGGATGAAGATTGCGAGGTTCCTTTGATTCTAGTGTAACACCCGGTATTTTTTTAAATACGTAAATCCGCATGCATAATTAGGAAATTTAATTATTTAAATTTTAGATTTATGGGTTAAATAATTATGTGAATTATTTGTGCATGATTTAATTGATTTTTAAGCATTTAACCCATAATTAGTGATTTTTATGATTTTTAGTATTTTAATTATTTTATCGCGTAGACGGGACCGTGGACGGACGAGATGACAACTTTCTAGCCAATTTAATTCATGAGCCTTTTAAGAGCCAAAAAATATTATTTTGAGTTTTATTTCCTCAAAATTTTTAGTATTTAATTTTATATAATTTTAGGAGTCCGTCTTTATTCAAAATAAGCCAAAATAATGACTTTTTAGCACTTTTAAAATTCCCTTAATTGTATATTTCGGGATTTTAATGTTAGTATCAGATTTTAATTCTTAATTTGAGTTTTTAAGTTATATATTTTATATATTAAAATCCTTATTAATATATTTAATTTCCTAAAAACCTATTTTTAATTAAAAACCTTACCCTAAGCCTACCCAAACCCACGTTTCAAAGCCTCAGCCGCCACACCCCCTCCTCCTTCATCTTCTGCAGCAGACTTCGGCCATAGCTCGATTTTCTTTAAGCTTCCAAGGTGTTGATCATCGTCCCGTCGTCCCGGAATCGTCCCACGCGCCTTTATCTCTTCAATTTCGGTGCAAGGCATGTGTTTCTTCCAAGTTTTTGTACCTATCAGATATCATTATGTGTGCGTTGTATAGGCATCGATTTGTTTAAAGAAATTTTAGAAAACTCGATCGGTTTTTTTTGTTGGTTGATGCTTGTGTATGTGATTTTCATTCAACTCACGATTTTCCTGGTCATGGCTCGTTCTAGCTGCTGGTCTTGGTTGGTAAGAGGTATAAGGTGGGTCTAGGCTCGAGTGGCTCGAGTGGCTCGAGCCAAACGAGCCCAAAAATCGGCCTTGGTTGTTCGGTCTCCATGGGAGGCACAGACTAGGGTTTCGGGAAGGGGCTTCGGCCTCGGCGTCGTGGGCTGCATGGGGCTGAGGGTTGGTGCAGGTTAGGTCCGCCCAGACGTGGGCTACGTCTGGGCGGCGATGCTCCGGCCAGGGGCGGCCGGAGCAAGCCGACGGCAGCCTAGGAACGGCTGCTGCACTCGGCTGCAGTAGAGACGGGAAGAGGGAAAGGGGGGAGGCGGCGGGTTTAGGGTTTCAGGGTGGTTTCGGGTCGGGTCTTGTGTCCGAATCGGGTCTGGTAGTAAGTGGGTTAAGTTAGTTGGGTCCGGGTCCGGGTTAAGTTAGTTGGGCTCGGGTATTTTATTTTTAAGTTAATTAATGAATTTAAGAGTTTAATTTGGCTAATTAGACTAATTTAATTAATGGGCTTCACTTAAGTTATTATTTGGGCTTAATTAATTTAATTAAGTTAGTCCACTAATTTTTATGGGCTTTAGGGCCCATGAAAATTATCGGGCCAGTCTTTGGGCTTTTGGGCCCATTGGGCCAGATTAAGTTGTTATTGGGCCTAGAATATTTTAATGGGCTTTAATTATTTAATTGGGCTTAGAATAATTTTTATTGGGCTTAAGTATGTTATTGGGCCAGTCTCAGTGTTAATGGGCAAGATTTAAGTAAATGGGCTTGAGTGTTAGGGCCAGCAGTCCAGTACAATCCATGAGAAATTGCATGTGTCCTGAATATATATTTAATTATTTTTATGCATTGAAGATTATTTTTATATTTATATGTTAGTATGAAATTAAATTAAATATATATGAAGGACACACATTTTATTTAAGTACATGCATTCATGAAATAATTTTATGTATGATTTAATGTTTAAGGTTGAGCAATAAGAAAAAATTTTATGTTGGAAGTTGAAGTGGTGTGACAATTTGAGATTTGAGGGGGATTCGTCCCCATATGTGAACTATTGAAGGGCAGTTTACTGCCAATTTAAGATGTGATTCGTCACCGCCACGTACATTGGTTTCCACGCTGATCAGTATTTAATGTATGATTTAAGGTTACACTACGGATACAACCATGCGATGTTAGAAAATAATTTGCTCAACAATATTTATGTATCATGATATTTAAGTTAATTTAAGTTAAGTTATGTAATGATATTTTTAAGCATGCTCATTCATGTATACGTTATGTATTAGTAGTAAATTGATTTAAATTATTTTAAACCCTTGTTATGTTAGCATGTTGGGCCTCTAGGCTCACTACACTGGTATGGTGCAGGTGAGTACGTCGAGGATGATGTTGTACCCACCGGAGGCGAGGACATATGAGCGGACATGCAGTGACCCCGTGACCGTGATAGATATCTGAGTCATGATGCATGTTTGAATATTCCAGCACGATAAATATTTTTAATTATTTTCAGTGGTTGAGTTTTTGGATAATTTATTTAAATATTTTCAGTGCATGCAGTTTTTAATTATTTTCTTATGACAGCATTTTAATTACGTATTTGACTCAGATATTTATTTTATTAAAGAATGCATTTTTATTTAAGTTATTTATTTATTTTAAATCTTTTTATTTTGTGCATATATGTATGGGCATGTATGTACATGTTATATTTAGTAAGTATAAAAAAAAAAAAATTCCGCATATTTATTTATTAATTATAGAGTTAGGGTCGTTTCAGTTGGTATCAAAGCACGATCCTTGGAGGGGTCATTACTGCTATGCGAGCTCAGAAATCCACGCTACCGGTCTGTAAGTTTTAAGTGTTTATAGCATGTTTTACTTTTAAGAATTTAAGTTAGCATTAATTTTAAACCACTTAGTTATGCATGGCGATTTACGTAAAGAAATATGTGGTGGTGTAGAATGCCTCCCAGACCGATGAACAGACGTGGGGGATCTCCACCTACACCTCCACCTCCACCTCCGCAGAACCCACTAACAGCATTGGAGCAGGCCAATGCTACCTTGATGGCTGGGATTACTGCTCTGCTGGAGCAGCAGGCTTCACGTCCAAGGATGTCCCATGAGGAGGACGTAGCAGAGCGGTTCCAGAAGAAGGGACCCAAGGAGTTTGCTGGTACCACCGATCCTTTGGTGGCTGAGGGGTGGATTCGCTCTTTGGAGTCCATCTTTGCATATATGGGGATCACAGACGCCAACAGGGTGAACTGTGCGACTTATATGCTGAGAGGAGACGCAGCTCTATGGTGGGAGGGTGCTGCCAGGGGAGTTCACATTCCTACACTGGAATGGACAGAGTTTAGGCGTATCTTCTGCGCCAAGTATTTCACTGAGGATGTGCGCAGCCGCATGATCCGGGAGTTCATGAGTCTCCGTCAGGGGGACATGTCAGTGGTGGAGTATGTGCGACAGTTCGAGAGGGGCTGTCACTTTGTGCCCTTGATTTCAGACAGTCCACCAGAGAAGTTGAGGCAGTTTGTGGAGGGCCTGAAGGCAGATATCAGGCATGACATTCGCATGGCGAATGTCCCTACTTATGAGACTGCAGTCAGTAGATCCTTGCATTCCGAGGAGGGTCGGAGAGAGATTCAGAGGGAGCAGTAGGGTAAGAGGCAGTTTCAGGCTGGGTATCAGCGACCACCTTCGCAGCCTCCTGCGAAGAAGCAGTTTACAGGGCCGGCTAAGGGCCCAAATCCGCAGCAGAGGCCGCAGCAGCAGAGGCCACAGCAGCAGAGGGGCGGGGCCCCTAATGCCATAGGTTTTCCTACTTGCCCGAAGTGTCAGAAGATGCATTCGGGACCTTGTTTGTTGGGAGAAGGAGTTTGCTACCACTGTAGGGAGCCAGGGCATCAGATAGCTAACTGCCCGAGGAAGAAGAACACTGCTGGTAGAGTGTTCGTCATGCAGGCCGAGGAGGTAGATCCAGACACCTCCTTGATCACAGGTATATCTTATCCCTAGTATTTTTTATAATTCCTCCTTTGGTTAAGAATTTTGTTTCTGTGAAATTGTTGTTATTTGGGTTATCTATCTGCATGTTAGAATAAGAAGCATGTTTCTACTTGTGATTAGAATTAAGGGTTTTTAGTGACTCGTTGGGGAAAAGTTTAGTAGTGGTATGAAATTGTTGGGAATTTTCTGCGTGCAGGGAGAATTCTAGTTGGAGGCAACTCCACGTTTGCGTTGCTAGATTCAGGGGCTACGCATTCGTTTATCTCCCTGGAGTTTATCAGGAGGATAGGCATCACACCTGAGATTATTGACAGTGGGTACGATGTTACTATGCCGTCAGGGCAGATTATTTCTACCTCGAAGGTCATTCGAGATTTGGAGTTGGAGCTTCAGGGACACTCCATTCGAGCAGATGTGGTGGTTTTGCCTTTGAGTGGGTTTGATTTGATTTTGGGTAAGGACTGGTTGACAGTCAATGGAGCTTCGATTGATTTTCGTCGGAGATCGGTGTCAGTGAAACCATCAGTAGGCGACCCGTTTACCTTCCAGGCATCTCAGAGCAGTGATATTCCTCAGGTGATATCTCTTATACAGGCGAGGAAGTTGTTGAGACAGGGTTGCCAGGGGTTTCTAGCAAGTATTGTCACGGCCTCAGAACCATCTAGCAGATCATTGTCTGAGATAGAGGTGGTTCGTGACTTTCCGGATGTCTTTCCGGAGGATGTTGCAGGAATTCCACCAGTGAGAGATGTGGAGTTCAGCATCGAGTTAGTGCCAGACACCGTGCCTATCTCTAAGGCACCGTACAGACTTGCTCCTACCGAGATGAAAGAGTTGAAGGAGCAGATTCAGGAGTTGTTAGAGAAAGGCTTTGTTCGTCCTAGTTTTCTCCGTGGGGAGCTCCGGTGTTATTTGTGAAGAAGAAGGATGGCAGTATGAGATTGTGCATCGATTACCGAGAGCTCAACAGGGTCAAAGTGAAGAATAAATATCCACTGCCGAGGATAGAGGATTTATTTGACAAGTTGCAGGGAGCTTCAGTGTTCTCCAAGATCGATCTGCGATTTGGTTATCATCAGTTGCGTGTTAGAGATGCAGATGTGTCTAAGACTACTTTCAGGACACGCTATGGGCATTACGAGTTCTTAGTGATGCCATTTGGGATGACCAATGCTCCAGCGGTTTTCATGGATCTCATGAACCGAGTCTTTCAGCCGTATCTTGATCTGTTCATCATAGTCTTCATTGATGATATCTTGATCTACTCTAGGAGCATAGAGGAGCATAGACAGCATCTGCAGACAGCCTTGCAGACTTTGAGGGAGCATCGTTTGTATGCCAAGTTCAGCAAGTACGAGTTTTGGCTCGAGCAGGTGGCATTTCTTGGCCACCTTATTTCGAGAGATGGGATTGCAGTGGATCAGTCGAAGGTTGAGGCAGTGCAGAATTGGGGTATTCCGAAGAATGCTTCAGAGATTCGCAGTTTCTTGGGTTTGGCAGGATACTATAGGAAGTTCATCAAGAGTTTTTCCTCCATTGCAGTACCCTTGACTTCCATGACCAAGAAGAATGCGAAGTTTATCTGGAGTTCAGAGTGTCAGAGGAGCTTCGATCAGTTGAAGGAAGCACTCACTACTGCACCGGTGTTAGCGGTGACACTACCACATGAGGAGCTAGTGGTGTACACCGACGCGTCTAAGCTGGGTTTAGGCGCAGTACTTATGCAGTGTGGTAAGGTTATTGCTTATGCGTCGAGGCAGCTGAAGATTCATGAGCAGAATTACCCGACGCATGACTTGGAGTTAGAAGCAGTGGTTTTCGCTTTGAAAATCTGGAGGCACTATCTGTATGGCGAGAAGTGCAAGATTTTCACGGATCACAAGAGCCTCAAGTACTTCTTCACTCAGAAGGAGTTGAACATGAGGCAACGGAGATGGTTGGAGTTGGTGAAGGATTACGACTGTGACATTAGCTACCATCCGGGTAAAGCTAATGTAGTGGCCGATGCTTTGAGTCGGAAGTCGTCAGTGGTATCGTGTTTGTCAGTACAGTTACCACTGCAGAGTGAGATTCAGAGGTTTGGTTTGGAGTTTTATTCGAGTGGTCATGCACCGAGTCTGTCAGTGTTGATGGTGCAGCCAGTTCTGCGAGATCGGATCAGGGATGGACAGCCTACTGATGAGGAGTTACAGCGTTGGAGACAGAGAGACGAGGCCAAGGGTAATCTTCTGTATACCGTTGTGGATGGCATTGTTCAGTACCGTGGTAGGATGTGGGTACCGAACGTCGATCAGTTGAGGGCTGAGATTCTAGCAGAGGCTCACACATCTCCGTACTCCATACACCCCGGAAGTACGAAGATGTATCGAGATTTGCAGCTATTGTATTGGTGGCCTGGGATGAAGAGAGACATAGGGAGAGTTGTGTCAGAGTGTTTGACTTGTCAGCAGGTCAAGGCTGAGCATCAGCGTCCAGCAGGACTTCTTAGACCTCTTCCTATTCCGGAATGGAAATGGGAGAATATTACGATGGACTTTGTAGTTAGCTTACCGAGGAGTGCCAGAGGTTGCACAGCGATTTGGGTGATTGTGGATAGACTCACCAAGTCAGCTCATTTCTTGCCCGTGAGGACTACTTATTCATTGACACAGTATGCAGAGCTTTACATCAAGGAGATTGTTAGACTGCATGGCATACCAGTGTCTATTGTGTCAGACAGAGATCCGAGATTCACATCAGCGTTTTGGAAGAGTCTGCACACAGCTTTGGGGACTAGACTTTTGTTCAGCACAGCATTCCATCCCCAGACAGATGGTCAGTCTGAGAGAGTGATCCAGATTCTTGAGGATCTACTGAGAGCTTGTGTCATCGATTTTCAGGGCTCTTGGGAGACTAGACTGCCATTAGTGGAGTTTACCTATAACAACAGTTTTCTATCGTCTATAGGTATGGCTCCTTATGCAGCATTGTATGGGAGGAGATGTAGATCTCCTGTGCATTGGGATGAGGTTGGCGAGCGGATTTTACTTGGTCCTGAGATTGTGCAGCAGACAGCTAACATTGTGACTCAAATTCGAGATCGGATGAGAACTGCTCAGAGTCGTCAGAAGAGTTATGCAGATACCAGACGACGAGATTTGGAGTTCGCTGTAGGTGTTCACGTATTCCTGACGGTGTCACCTATGAAGGGAGTAGTGCGATTTGGCCGGAGAGGCAAGCTTAATCCGAGGTATATAGGGTCATTCGAGATCTTGGAGAGAGTTGGCACGTTGGCCTACCGTTTAGCTCTACCACCAGGGCTAGCGGCAGTGCACAACGTTTTCCATGTATCCATGATTCGGAGATATATCTCTAACCCGTCGCATGTGTTGGATTTCGAGCCCTTGCAGTTGCCACCAGATCTAGTGTATGAGTAGAGGCCAGTGCGGATCTTGGCTAGGGAGGAGCGGAGGCTTAGGACGCAATTCATACCGATGGTCAGAGTCCAGTGGCTGAATCACTCAGAGGAGAAAACTACTTGGGAGACCGAGGCAGAGATGAGGACTCGTTTCCCGGAGTTGTTCGGGTAAGTATTTTAAATTTCGAGGACGAAATTCAATTTAAGGGGGGGAGAATTGTAACACCCGGTATTTTTTTAAATACGTAAATCCGCATGCATAATTAGGGAATTTAATTATTTAAATTTTAGATTTATGGGTTAAATAATTATGTAAATTATTTGTGCATGATTTAATTGATTTTTAAGCATTTAACCCATAATTAGTGATTTTTATGATTTTTAGTATTTTAATTATTTTATCGCGTAGACGGGATCGTGGACGGACGAGATGACAACTTTCTAGCCAATTTAATTCATGAGCCTTTTAAGAGCCCAAAAATATTATTTTGAGTTTTATTTCCTCAAAATTTTTAGTATTTAATTTTATATAATTTTAGGAGTCCGTTTTTATTCAAAATAAGCCAAAATAATGACTTTTTAGCACTTTTAAAATTCCCTTAATTGTATATTTTGGGATTTTAATGTTAGTATCAGATTTTAATTCTTAATTGGAGTTTTTAAGTTATATATTTTATATATTAAAATCCTTATTAATATATTTAATTTCCTAAAAACCTATTTTTAATTAAAAACCTTACCCTAAGCCTACCCAACCCCAAGTTTCAAAGCCTCAGCCGCCACACCCCCTCCTCCTTCGTCTTCTGCAGCAGACTTCGGCCATAGCTTGATTTTCTTTAAGCTTCCAAGGTGTTGATCATCGTCCCGTCGTCCCGGAATCGTCCCACGCGCCTTTATCTCTTCAATTTCGGTGCAAGGCATGTGTTTCTTCCAAGTTTTTGTACCTATCAGATATCATTATGTGTGTGTTGTGTAGGCATCGATTTGTTTAAAGAAATTTCAGAAAACTCGATCGGTTTTTTTTGTTGGTTGATGCTTGTGTATGTGATTTTCATTCAACTCACGATTTTCCTAGTCATGGCTCGTTCTAGCTGCTTGTCTAGGTTGGTAAGAGGTCTAAGGTGGGTCTAGGATCGAGTGGCTCGAGTGGCTCGAGCCAAACGAGCCCAGAAATCGGCCTTGGTTGTTCGGTCTCCATGGGAGGCACAGACTAGGGTTTCGGGAAGGGGCTTCGGCCTCGGCATCATGGGCTGCATGGGGCTGAGGGTTGGTGCAGGTTAGATCCGCCCAGACGTGGGCTACGTCTGGGCGGCGACGCTCCGGCCAGGGGCGGCCGGAGCAAGCCGGCGGCAGCCTGGGAACGGCTGCTGCACTCGGCTGCAGTAGAGACGGGAAGAGGGAAAGGGGGGAGGCGGCGGGTTTAGGGTTTCAGGGTGGTTCCGGGTCGGGTCTTGGGTCCGAGTCGGGTCTGGTAGTAAGTGGGTTAAGTTAGTTGGGTCCGGGTCCGGGTTAATTTAGTTGGGCTCGGATATTTTATTTTTAAGTTAATTAATGAATTTAAGAGTTTAATTGGGCTAATTAGACTAATTTAATTAATGGGCTTCACTTAAGTTATTATTTGGGCTTAATTAATTTAATTAAGTTAGTCCACTAATTTTTATGGGCTTTAGGGCCCATGAAAATTATCGGGCCAGTCTTTGGGCTTTTGGGCCCATTGGGCCAGATTAAGTTGTTATTGGGCCTAGAATGTTTTAATGGGCTTTAATTATTTAATTGGGCTTAGAATAATTTTTATTGGGCTTAAGTATGTTATTGGGCCAGTCTCAGTGATAATGGGCCAGATTTAAGTAAATGGGCTTGAGTGTTAGGGCCAGCAGTCCAGTACAATCCATGAGAAATTGCATGTGTCCTGAATATATATTTAATTATTTTTATGCATTGAAGATTATTTTTATATTTATATGTCAGTATGAAATTAAATTAAATATATATGAAGGACACACATTTTATTTAAGTACATGCATTCATGAAATAATTTTATGTATGATTTAATGTTTAAGGTTGAGCAATAAGAAAATATTTTATGTTGGAAGTTGAAGTAGTGTGACAATTTGAGATTTGAGGGGGATTCGTCCTCATATGTGAACTATTGAAGGGCAGTTTACTGCCAATTTAAGAGGTGATTCGTCACCGCCACGTACGTTGGTTTCCACGCTGATCAGTATTTAATGTATGATTTAAGGTTACACTACGGATACAACCATGCGATGTTAGAAAATAATTTGCTCAACAATATTTATGTATCATGATATTTAAGTTAATTTAAGTTAAGTTATGTTATGATATTTTTAAGCATGCTCATTTATGTATACGTTATGTATTAGTAGTAAATTGATTTAAATTATTTTAAACCCTTGTTATGTTAGCATGTTGGGCCTCTAGGCTCACTACACTGGTATGGTGCAGGTGAGTACGTCGAGGATGATGTTGTACCCACCGGAGGCGAGGACATATGAGCGGACATGTAGTGACCCCGTGACCGTGATAGATATCTGAGTCATGATGCATGTTTGAATATTCCAGCACGTTAAATATTTTTAATTATTTTCAGTGGTTGAGTTTTTGGATAATTTATTTAAATATTTTCAGTGCATGCAGTTTTTAATTATTTTCTTATGACAGCATTTTAATTACGTATTTGACTCAGATATTTATTTTATTAAAGAATGCATTTTTTTAAGTTATTTATTTATTTTAAATCTTTTTATTTTGTGCATATATGTATGGGCATGTATGTACATGTTATATTTAGTAAGTATAAAAAAAAAAAATTTCGCATATTTATTTATTAATTATAGAGTTAGGGTCGTTTCATCTAGGACGTCCCTTTTTAGCTATGAGTCGAGCGTTAGTTGATGTTAAAAAAGAAGAATTGGTTTTAAGACTGAATGATGAGCAAGTTGTGTTCCATATGTTTAAGTCGGCTAGTGAGAGCCCAAATTTTAAGTCTTGCTCTGCTGTAAATTTTATTGATGTGATTCCTGATATTTTTGATAATTGTCTGCAGGTTCAGCTGTCGGAAGGCATCAATCCCATGCACAGTTCATATGGAAATAAAGCAACAGGCAAGTGCAAGATTGATCAGACCACATCCAAGAGGGTGGGTGAACCACCTTGAATGTCCCCACTAGAGGAATATAGTCAAGCTATAGACTATAAATTTAGCGCTGACTGGAAGCCAACCCAGTGTTCTTTACCTTACTTTTTAGTTTCTTTTTGCCTAGTTTTAGTTTTATTTTTATTTTATTTTTAATTCTTTCCCTTTACAGTTTGTCGTGCCTGACTGATATACCTAGCCTGCTGCTACCGTCCCAACTGATATTGCCAAAGCGTAAGCAGATGAATCTAAAACCAGGGGAGTGTTATTTTTGTTTTCATCGTGTTTTTGTTTGTCTTGCATTTGTGTGTTTGTTTTTGCATTTTGTTCATTGTGCTGAAGCATTGAGGGCAATGTTTTGGATAAGTATTGGGGGGGGGGGGGGGGGGGGGGGGTAGACTAGTTTATTTCATTGTTTGTTGTGTTTGTGTTGCATTCATAATGTTTCGTGTTTTTTTGCATATAGTTTGTTTTTTGTTGTTGTTTGCATGTGTGTTGAGTAGGATGATAATTTGGAGCCAATTATGAAATGAAGTGATGATGTTTGTGAAAAAAATTTGCTTTTACTCTTGATTTGACATGAGAAATCGTAAGTTGAACCTTGAATAAATTTAAGCACTGATGTTAGACCAGTGAATTGTAGCGAAAGATTTGATGAAGTTTCTGTCTGTTTGATCATTGCACGACAACAAGTGTTTTGTGGATCTTAACTGTGTTCTGTGAATTTTGATGAGTCTCTAACTTTGCACTTATGATCTTGGGTGAACCAATTTTTTTGAATAAAATGAAAAAAAAATTAATTAAATAAAAAATTCAGTCTTGAAAAACACAACTGCATCCGGGTTTCTGACAAGAGATTGAAATCCTAATGTCCTGGTTAGAAACTAAGTATGCGGATTCAATGGGGTTGATGCTCCATCCGGGATATAGACGAGGGGATTGAAATTCAAATCCTATCTTAATTATAGCTAAGTATGCGGGTAATTATTGGGGCTTAAAAATTTCGGGTGCAAAATCCAACTGTGCGTAAAAATAATCTCAAGATAGGTGTGTTTTGTTAAGAGGTCGTTGGAAGAAATGGACACTTGAGAGTGAAACTTGCACTGATATGTCATAGGTCGCTAAACAGTCTTGAAATTGATTCTATCTAAGTTGCATGTAACTGAAATGACATAACACACATGCACGTTCACGCTAAACCGATGGTGTATTTTGAATAGTTAAGAGCATTCGGGTTTTTAAGTTGACATATAACTTCTCTGAGGCGACTTCCCTTGAATTTTTTCTACTTTAGTGTATGTGTTTTGTGTGTGTTTGTCTGTCATATGTCTTGCTCGAGGGCGAGCAAGGTTTAAGTATGGGGGTGTTGATAAGTGCATTGTGTATGCATTATTTCGTGATATTTTTATGTCTATTTTTTGTTCATTCATATTGTTTTGTGTCTTTTTATGTGTTTTATTGCATGAATGTATATTTCATTCTCCAGGTTTTATTTGTAGGAAGAATGGAAATTAAAGGAATTTTGAGGAAAAGAACAGAAGAAAAGAAAAGAGAAAGAAGAAAAGATTATAACACATGCATTGGCGATGATGCTGTGTCGCGAATAAATTGGAGCAGAGAAATTCTCGCGCTGGCGAGAGAATTTCACGTGCTCGTGCACGAGATCAAATTCCAAAAACTTCTAAAATTCCGTGCGCTCGAGCGGGAATCGCAATTCCAGAAAGTTGAAAAATCTCGCGCGCTCGAGCATTAGTTAGCATGCGCTCGAGCGCGAACCGGCGAGGGGCAATAATTCGGAGGATTCCTTGTGACGTGAGGAATTTAATTTTCTTGTGTTCCAAACCATATAAATAGAAAAGATATTACATCTTGAGGGATAACCTGTGTTTTTGAGAGATAAGGCGGCGGCTACTACACCTTTGGAAGAGAAGATTTCTCTTTTCTTCCTTCTTTTTTTCTTTTTATTTTATTTTTGGTTCATGATTGAAGAACTTTATTTTTGAATTATGTTAGACCTTGAGTAGTCGTTTTTTTTTCGATCAAGGCCACGTGATTGGATCGAAAAAATCTATGTAAAAAACTTGGATGTTTATTTGGGATTTTTTAGATTTGGTTTTATATTACTGATGATTAGATTTATATTTGTCTTGTGAATGATCTGGCCAATTTTTTGCTTGCATGTTAATCGATTCTAAGTCGACAGATGAGGAATTGGTTTCAATCACTCTAATAATTAACACGAGGTAAAATTGACTAGAAATAGTATTCGATTTCATCGTGTGGTTTAAGGTGTAAACTGAATTCTCACAGTTCCTAAGGCATTTGAATTTGATTAGAATTATTAAAATTAATCCATCAATATTTTGATAGGTTTAATTGTTCTAGAAATAGACCTTTAAACAAGTTAGGAGAATTCACCGTAATTTAAGATTAAATTTGAGTCTTGAATCGACTACATCTTACATAATTTTTTCAGTACATACGTGTGTCCTTGATCGAGCTTTTCTCGTATTTGAATTCACTCTAAAATTATTGCTGCGTTTTATTTAATTTAATTTTATTTGGAAAGTTATTTCTTAGTTTAAAATCTGAAATCTCTTTTATTCGCTAGTCTAGATTAAGTAGAAATAATCATATTTTGGTAGTTACAAAATAACAGTCCCCGTGGGTTCTACATCTGGACTTTTTTCCACTATCTATTACTTGACCTGATACGCTTGCCAGTAGATTTATATCACACCGATTTTGGTTTTTTGGATTTTAAGATCCGGAATTCTTAAATTAAAAGATTAAAAAATATTTGAATTAAATATTTATGGGATTTAAGATTTAAATTATGAGTTTGGATATGAAAAGGATTTAATTTTAAGATGAAATTCGAGAAGGGACTAAATTGCAATTTCCAAAAGCTCAGGGACTAAACTGCAATTTTACATGCAAGTGGGATTTATATTGTTTAAAACATGTATACACGTGTATATATCATTTCCCAAGTTTAGAAAGTGGCCGAGAAAGAGGAAGAAATATTTCCTTAGCCATTTTCAACCTTTCAAGCTCCGTTAAAAATTGATCCGCCCGGTAGAATTTCCGATTGATCGTATATTTGCGATCACAGCTCCGAGTGCTACGTTTTACGTATGTTTTATAAAGTTATACCATGTTTTAATTTTAAGATGTTGTTAGAATTAAGATTTGATTGTATAAACATGTTTTAGTATATACGACGATATCATATCTAAGACGGATCGAGAAAAGATCGTCATTTGAACATGTTTTTTATTTTTGAAAGATTTTTAAGAATTCCAAATTTTTGGGGGCTAATTTGTACGTGTATTGCTGCTAAATTGGTGATGAGGATTGGTTTAGATGATTGACAAGATGATAATTATGCTATTGGAATTTTTGGTTTCGATCCGTTACGCCGCTGGTTCGAGATTTTGAATTGATACACATTCTAAATGTTTAGAGATGATCTTCACATGTATTATTGATGAATTGAATTTGAAATTGATTCTAGAATGTAGACATGATGGTGTTTGAGTCGTTAGAATTTTTGGACTCGAAGCGTTGCGTCGTCACTTTGAATTCCGATTATCTTATCGCTGTATAAGCATGAAAGAAAATCGATTTAGATTGGAAATTGATGTTTAGTTATGTTATAAACTATTTCAGATTTGAATTGAATATTATCGAAGTTGAATTGACGAGTTCGAGTTTGAATGACTTGAAGTGTTTGAAGTTGAATCAAGAACACCTTCAATTAGTAAAGATTGAAATGAGCAGAATTTGATGACAGATTTGGCTAGCTTGAAGTTAATCAGTATATGCAAGACTTTGCAACGATTCAAGATGTTTGAATCGAGATCAAAAGGTATGAATAGACATTAGATAATATGGGAAGAACAACTCGAGATCTTTTTGATTATCGAGTTTCCTAAAATCACATACTAAAATTCTTATGAGCTTTTATATGATTTAATTGATATTGTTGCCTTGAATGATTATTGAATTGTGTGTTCAAGATATTTTACAGTACTGTATGATGTAATGCATCAAGATTATGTTGCATTTATCTTGAACCCTACCTTGAAAATCATAGAGGGCTGATTGGCCTAGATTGTGAAATGACGTTTGGAGAACTATAGTTGAGTGGCATGGATTGTAGATTTATTTCCAGATCTAGATGACTCACTATAGTTGCACCAAATTCAGGGTAATTGAAATATTTGACACCACCTAGACTGGGAGAGTAGGTGGTCTGTTAAAGATTTTATTTTCCCGGGATCCCATGAATGAAGATGTATTGTTATCAGATTTGATAGCATATTCCTTGAAACATGCATTGCATTTATGCATTAACCTAGAGATTTCTATGGCTTAGAATATGCGTTTATAAATGCTACCAAGTTATTGTATTCCATTCAAGATGTGAATGTGTTTATATGATTAGTATGTGAGATTGCTGTAGATGAGCAGTTATAATGTAAGAATTAAGAATTGAATATGCTTTGGATGATTTACATGTTATTACATGTTTCTGAATAAAGATTATTATGTCATATAGATTAATTATGCTTAAATGATGTATATGTATGTCGTTCATACTGAGATTTATTCTCACCGGAGTTATCCGGCTGTTTCTTTGTTTGTATGTGTGCATTGCATCAGGTTGGGCAGGAGCTAGTCAGATTTGACAAGGATACTCGAGATTGAAAGATTAGAAATGGTGACTCGGGTTAAGAAATAGATTGTTGTCAAACTTTTTTTAGAATGAAAGTTCATATTGTATCTAGTTGTTATTAGACTTTAACTTATGTAGCAATCTTTTGAGTATTACGCTGGAAGAGCATGTTGAGTTTCATGTTTTATCTTGAACTATGATGTTTAGATCCCTCCAGAATTGATTGGAAATGTTGCATGTTGAAAGCACATCAGAATTTACCTTTATAGCAAAAATCTGATGGAGCATTTTTTGCCCGAGCAGCTCTCGCTCGAGCGCATTATTCAGCCACTCGAGTGAGGCCATTCTTGAACCTTGGCCGAGGAGCACTCGCTTGAGCGTGCCTAGAGGGCGCTCGAGCGAGGAACCTTGCTTAAATTTTTTTTATGGTTTATTCTTGTGATTACTTGATCATATTGGTTAATTTTAATTCATGTTGTTTAATATTAGATTGATATTAATTATGTTAAGAATATGAGATTAGCACCCGAGGTCCCCACAACAGGTGGTATCAGAGCGTAAAATTCTTGGACTAAGATAGAAGTTGAGCGGGGTAGATTGAGTCGCATGCATTTATAGTATTGCATGATTATGCTTTACTTGATTTGAAGACTTGTATGCGAATATGATTATTTATTGAACACTGTTTGCTTTACTGATATGAGAATTACATGCTTAGATGTTGATATGTATGCATGATTTATTGAATTCATAAGAGTAAGTGAATTTGTTACAAGCATGTATTATTTGAAAAACAAAAGAATTTGCAAGCATGTGTTATATTCAGAAGCATGAAATTATATGTATGTTATGCTGAATTGTATTATATAATCTTTTTATATATATTGCTTTTGTTATAGAGTAAGACAGATTTTTTAGACAGAATGAGAACCTCAGACAGAACTGAGCTATGGGGACCCGGCTTGCTAATCTTATCTTGGGGCAATTTATACTTAAACATCATATAACACAATCTAGTTCAATAAATTAGAACCAATTTTTTTTTTAAATCCATGACTCGCGTGCGCGCGTGAGGGGCTCCTCGCCAGCGCGCGAGAAAAACTTCCCGCGGCCAACCATTGGCTCGCGCTCGCGGGCGATATCACCTCGCCCGCGCGCGAGGCAATGTTCCAGCTAGAATTGCTAGTTTCATGCGCTCGCGCAAGAAGGCTTCTCGCCCGCGCGCAGGTGAACAAACCAGCGATTCCAGTGCATAAAATGCTCAGGCAGAAATATATATTCTAACATAAAATAAACTTGCTATGTTGCTAGCCACAACTGGATTCTATAAATCGCATCTCAAGACATAAGCATAAATATACATTAACAGTATATTCTAGAATACAAAATATGTACCAAACTCAAAAGTGACAATATCAAACATATATACCAAACTCTAGTGTTCTAAAATGTCTGATACAAGATCTAATAAAACAACTTCTAAAACCCGAATCACCACATACTATTACTCTCTCTTGAGCTATTCTTGTCGCTTCTGACCAGCTCATGCCCCACCTATTGCCATGCACACATACAAAACAAAGCAATAGCCGGATAACTCCGGTGAGAATAAATCCCAGTATAAATAACAAAACATGCGATATGATAAACATGAATGCAATGCATGTTTCAATGGCAGGCTATCAAATCGGATTTCAAACAAATATTGGTTCTTGGGATCCCGAGGAAATAAAATCTCAAACGAGCACCACCTTACCCATTCGAGGTGAAGTCAAGTATTTTATTTTCTCTGACTTTGGTATAACTATAGTGAGTCTTCTGGCTCTAGAAGTAACTCTACATTCCATGCCACTCAACTAGAGCTTTCCAAACGTCATTTGCACTCTAGGCCTTTCAGCACTCTATGCCTTTTAGGCTGGAGTTCAAGATGCATGCAACATAATCTGTATGCATTAAATGCTATAAAACACCTTGAACACATAATCAAATAAACAAGCAAAGCAACAAAAAGCATCTAATCACATAAAGCACATAATCAAATAAGTATGTGATTGACAAGAGAATACTCGAAACAATAGCTATTTCGAGTGTTCTATCCCATCTGGATTAGCTGTCATTTATACCTTTCAATGTCGAGTCTGAAAGTACTTCAACTCTGAAAATATATCAATACAAATTCATATCACAAGGCTGTTCAATTTGCTAATTCAAACGTCAAACACAAATACTTCAAACCTTCTAATTCTTTCTCGGTTCGAATCGACGATCTCGAATTCGGAAAACTTCAATATCAAATCTGAAATGAAGTTGTAACACCCGGTATTATAAATACGTAAATTCGCATGCATAATTAGGAATTTTATTTATTTAGAATTTTAGATTATGGGTTAAATAATTATGTGACATTATTTGTGCATGTTTTAAGTTATTTTAAGCATTTAACCCATAATTAGTGATTTTCATGATTTATGGAAATTTAATTGTTTTGATCGCGTAGACGGGACAGTGGACGGACGAGATACCAAAATTCTTAGCCAAAAATATTTTATGAGTTTATGAGCCTTAAAATAATATTTTAAGGTATTTTTTCAAGAAAATTTTAGTATTTAATTATATATTTATTTAGGAGTTTATTTTTAGCCAAAATAAGTCATTTTAATGACTTTTATTAAAATTTAAAAATTCCCTATTTTAATATTTCGGGATTTAGCTTTTCCCATCAGATTATTATTATTATTAGGGGTTTTTAAATATTTGTTTTATGGTATATTATCTTCCTAAATAAGTTATTATCCTAATTAAATTCTAATTAACCAAAAATCTATCCTATCTACCCTAAACTCACGTCTCCCTCTCCCTTAGCCGCCTCCAACCTTTCTCCATCACCATCTTCACGTTCCAACAGATTATAGCAGCCTCCATACCCGAAACCTTGAAGTTTTTGGCTTGGTTTAAAGATTTGTTCGTCACGGACATCGTATACGCATCACGTATCATATTTCCGATCAAACTTCAATGCAAGGCATGATTCTTTCTTTTTTTTTTCATGCCATATCAGGGATTATATGTGTGAATGTGTACACATCAGATTGTTCCAAGAAATTTTCAGAAAACGTTTTCTTTTGGTTGATATGCACTTTGTTCATGTATTCCTTCCATCATGCTCATGTTTTTCTTCCTCCATGCCTTGTACGACTGCTGGTAGGTGTTCAGAGGGTGTGTGTGAGTGGCCTCGACTCGAGTGGCTCGAGTGGTTCGAGCCAAACGAGCCCAGGAAACCACAATATTCAGATCGGCCTCCATGGATGCGCAGCTAGGGTTCGAGGGAAGTGGGGTTCGGGCATGGTTTAGGAGGTGCATGGGGTCAGGGCTAGGGCCAGGTCTGGACCGCCCAGACGTGGGCTACGTCTGGGCGGCAGGGCTCCGGCCAGGGGCGGCCGGAGCAGGGCGGCAGCAGCCCTAGAAGGGCTGCTGCTCGCGGCCGAGAGCTGCAGGGAAGGGGGGGTGATCGGGTTAGTGTGTTAGGGCTAGCTCCGGGTCGGGTCAAGGGCCTGGGTCGGGTCTGGATAGTAGTGGGTCAAGTCGGGTTGGTCCGGGTCCGGGTTAAGTTAGTCGGGCTCGGGTATTTTTATTTTTAAGTTTTAAGTTTAATTAAGTGTTAAATGAGCCTAATTAAATCCTAAAAATTTAATTGGGTTCCATTTAATTACTTTGGGTTAAATTTATTTATTGTTGGGTTTAATTAAATTAATTAAGTGAGTCCACTAATTTTTATGGGCCTTGGGGGCCCATGAGAATTATTGGGCCAGTCTTTGGGCTTTTGGGCCCATTGGGCCAGATTAATTATTTAATGGGCTTAAGAAAATTAATTGGGCTTAAATATAATTATTTGGGCTAAAAGTTTAAGTTATTGGGCTTAAGTATGTTAATGGGCCAGTCTCAGTGTTAATGGGCCAGTCTCAGTGTTATTGGGCCAGATTTAAGTAATGGGCTTGAGAGTTTAGGGCCAGCAGTTCAGTACAACCCATGAGAAATTGCATGTGTCCTGAATATATATTTAATTATTTTTATGCATGGAAGTTATTTTTATATTTATATGTTAGTATGAAATTAAATTAAATATATATGGACACACATTTTATTTAAGTACATGCATTCATGAAATAATTTTTATGCATGATTTAATGTTTAAAGTTGAGCAAAAGAAAATATTTTATGTTGGAAGTTGAAGTAGTGTGACAATTTAAGGGGGATTCTTCCCATATGTGAACTATTGAAGGGCAGTTTACTGCCAATTTAAGAGGTGATTCGTCACCGCCACGTACGTTGGTTTTCACGCTGATCAGTATTTGATGTATGATTTAAGGTTACACTATGGATACAACCATGCGATGTTAGAAAATACTTTGCTCAACAATGTTTATGTATTATGTATGATTATGATATTTAAGTTAATTTAAGTTATGTTATGTCATGATATTATTTTAAGCATGCTCATTCATGTATATGTTATGTATTAGTATTAAAGTGATTTAAATTATTTTAAATCCTTGTTATGTTAGCATGTTGGGTCTTTAGGCTCACTACACTGGTATGGTGCAGGTGAGTACGTAGAGGACGTAGTACCCACCGGAGGCGAGGACCTATGAGCGGACATGCAGTGATCCCCCGCGGCCGTCGTCTGAGTTTTTATGATTATGTTTTTATGAAATATTAAACATGTTTTTTTTTTATTTCGTTTTCAGTGGTTGGTACTAATACTTATTTTTATTTAAATATTTTCAGTGCATGCAAACTTTTATTTAATTGTTTAGAACAACATTTTTATTTAATGCATGACTCAGACATTTAATTTATTAAATGTTGCATTTTATTTAAGATATTTATTTTTAAATCTATTTATTCTGTGCATATATGTGTGGGCATGTGTGTACATATATTTTAATTAGTATAAAAAAAAATTCCGTAATTATTAGTAGTAGATGTTTCAGAAGTGTTTTGGAACAATAATATCATCTTCGACTCAATACAATACACCATTCATTCAACAAGTTCAAACGTAGATCAATTCTGAAATCGGCGGTGTAACGACTAAAAATCGACAAACGAAACGATATCCAAATCAATCCAACAATCAATTCCCAACATAATCTCTAAAATATCAGCTCAATAACATAAAAATCAGTAGCATTCAGACATGGTAGTGTTCGAATTTTTCTTTCTAAATTCATATAAAATCCAAACGACAGTCTTTTTCCGAATCGTCTGCGAATACATAATCGGTACAACTCAAATATGCATATATCTTAAAATCATGAAATTCCATCTTCAACATAAAAATAAAATCTGAGAAAAGTGAATGAAACTTGTACCAAAACGTAGCTCTCGGAGCGATGATTGCAGATATATATTTATCTCGAATTTCTGACGGCCGGATCGCATGTTATCGGAGCTTTTACGGATGAAAATGGCGTCCAAAAAGGGTTTCAGATTTCTTTTCTCCTTTGCTGAAGGTTTGCACGTGAATATCTTTTAAATCAAGTGAGAATTGTGATATATATAGCATATTTTCACTTTAGTCACTGAGCTTTTGGTTATTTGCAATTTAGTCCTCGGAAAAGCGATTTAATTCAATTTCAATCCTTATTCATTTAAGAATATTATAATTTAATTCTAAACTCTAAATATTCCCAAATTAAATATTCTCGGATTAAAATTAAATAATTCCGGGCCTTACATTTCTCCCCCTCTAAGGCATGAGTTCGTCCTCAAAATCATAAGCATGCTGTATATGAAATCTGTATACACATAAGAGAATGAAATATCATAAAACAGAATAAGAACTCACATCAATGAAACAACTCTGGAAATCTCTGTCTCATATCTGACTCAGTCTCCCAAGTTGCTTCTTCTGTGCCATGTCGACTCCACTGAACTTTGATTAGCTGAATTGTTTTGTTTCTGAGCTGCTTGTCTTTACGATCAAGAATCTGATTAGGCTGCTTAAAATAACTGAGAGTCTCTCAAGTTCAGCTTCATCAGGCTGAATAATATGGGAAGGATCAGGCTGAAACTTCCGCAGTATAGAGACATAAAATACATCATGAATACTAGACAAATATGGAGGAAAAGCGAGTCGATAAGCAAGATCGCCTATCTTCTCGGTAATCTCATAAGGACCGATAAAACGCGGAGATAAATTTCCTCTCTTGCCAAATCTGACTGTACCTCTAAATGGAGAAATCTTCAAGAAAACGCTGTCTCCCTGATCAAAATATAAAGGTCGTCGTCTGATATTCGCATACTTTGCTTGTCTGTCCTGAGCTGTTTTAATTCTTTTCTGTATAAGCTTCACTTTTTTAGTCATTTCTCAGATCATATCTAGCCCAATATCTGGTACATCTGAGATATCATTCCAATATAATGGTGATCTACTTTTCTTTCCATACAATGCTTCAAAAAGAGCCTTCTCAATGCTAGTTTGATAGCTGTTATTATAAGATAATTCTGCAAGTGGTAATGAATCTTGTCAACTAGTACCAAAGTCTAGTACTACAGCTCTCAGCATATCCTCAAGTGTCTGGATAGTCCGCTCTGACTGTCCGTCTATTTGAGGATGATATGCAGTACTCAGATGCAATTGAGTACCAAGAGCTTGTTGCAAGCTATGCCAAAAGTGTGATGTAAATCTAGGGTCTCGATCTGAAATGATAGATTTAGGCACACCATGTAATCTTACCACTTATCTGACGTAGATCTCTGCCATCTGATCATGTCTGTACGTCATCTTGTACGGAATGAAACATGCTGATTTCGTCAAACGATCAATAATCACCCAAATGGCATCGCACCCTCTAGGTGAACGTGGTATTTGTGTGACAAAATCCATGGAAATGTGATCCCATTTCCATTTTGGAACTGATAGACTCTGTAAGAAACCACCTGGCTTATTTCGTTCAGCTTTCACCTGTTGGCAATTAAAACATCTGGATACAAATTTAGTCACATCTGACTTCATCTGTTTCCACCAATACTGCATTTTCAGATCATTATACATTTTTCTGCCACCAGGATGAATACTGAATCTACCGCTGTGAGCCTCTTTCAATATCTGCTGCTTCAAGTCTGAAACATCTGGAACAACCAATCTGTTATTCACATATAACACATCATCAGAACTGACCTGATATTCAGATTGATGTCCAGATCTGACCATATCAATCGATTTCTGAATATTCGGATCTATTTTCTGTGCTTCTTTGATCTTCATCAAAAGTTCTGGCTCAGATTTTATAGCACAAACACGGATAGGCTGAATATCTGTTTCAAATAATAATCTAGAAATGCAACAATTTTCTACCAAATGAGATACACCTATCGTAGATAAGGATAATGAACATACCTTTCTACTTAAGGCATCTGCATCTGCAACTGCATTGGATTTTCTTGGATAATATTTGATCTCACAATCAAAATCTTTCAGTAAATCAAGCCATCTACGTTGTCTCATATTTAATTTTGATTGCGAAAATAGATATTTTAAGCTTTTATGATCAGAAAAGATTTTAAACTTCTCACCATAAAGATAATGTCATCATATCTTCAATGCAAACACAATAGCAGCAAGCTCCAAATCATGGATAGGATACCGAGTCTCGTGTGGTTTCAATTGTCTCGAGGCATAAGCAATAACATGACCTCGCTGCATAAGCACACAACCCAGACCCTTGTGAGAAGCATCACAATATATAACAAAATCACCCATACCTGAAGGAATCGTCAAGACAGGTGCACTTGTAAGCCTTTTCTTCAACTCCAAGAAACTAGTTTCACAAGCTTCAGTCCATACATACGGCATATTTTTCTGAGTCAATTGCGTAATAGGCTTAGAAATGCTGGAAAATCTCGAATGAATCTGCGTTAGTAGCCTGCTAAGCCCATAAAACTCCGTATTTCTGGCACTGATGTAGGTCTAGGCCAATTCAGTACAGCCTCTACCTTGCTTGGATCCACTGAAATACCATCACCTAAAATAATATGCCCAAGAAATACAACTTTCTGCAACCAAAACTCACATTTCGATAACTTGACATATAATTTCTCAGTTCTCAAAGTCTGTAAGATGATTCTGAGATGTTCAGCATGATCATGTACATTCTTGGAATATATCAAGATATCATCAACAAAACTAATGACAAAGTAATCCAAATATTTCTGAAATATTCTATTCATCAATCCCATAAAAACTGCAGGAGCATTGGTTAAACCAAAAGGCATGACAATAAATTCATAATGTCCATACCTTGTTCTGAAAGCAGTTTTAGGGATATCTTCATCTCGTACTCTCAACTGATGATATCCAGATCGCAAATCAATTTTAGAGTAGATAGCTGAACCCTGTAGCTGATCAAACAAATCATCTATTCTAGGCAGTGGATATTATTTCTTTATCGTTACCTTGTTTAGTTGACGATAATCAATACATAACCGCATTGAACCATCTTTCTTTTGTACAAAAAGTACCGGAGCGCCCCAAGGTAAAATACTCGGCCTAATGTACCCTTTGGCCAGCAAATCTTCCAACTGATCCTTCAACTCCTTCAATTCAATAGGTGCCATTCTGTAAGGAGCTTTGGATATTGGTTGCGTACCTGGCATTAACTCAATGCTGAAATCTATTTCCCGAACTGGAGGTAAACCAGGAATTTCATCAGGAAATACATCAGCAAATTCATGCACCACTGGAATATCTGTCACTGTTGGACTGAATTTCAATACATCGACTGCATAAATCAGAAATCCTTCTGCACCTCTCTGCAATAAACGGGTCATAGATAACACAAATATCAAATGGATCTTGGCTCGAGAACCATTACCATAAAATTTCCATTCAGCTGCCATTTTTGGTCTAAATCTGACCACTTTCTGGAAACAATCTACAGTTGTCCTGTACTTGGTTAACATGTCTATACCGAAAATACAATCGAAATCTGATAATCCAAGTACTATACAATCCACATCAATCACATTCCCGTCATATTGCAAAGCACAATTTCGAATCATTCTAACAGATACAATACCTTCCCCCAAAGGTGAAGAAATAGAAAAAGTAGGCAATGGCTCATACGATAAAGAATGCATCATAGCAAACTTTTCAGATATGAATGTATGTGATGCACCTGTATTTATCAAAACTTAAGCAGGATAACCAAAGATAAAGCAGTTACCTGCTATAACATCGTCAGGTGCTGCCTGAGCCTGCTCGTCCGTTAATGCAAACACTCGTGCCTGTTGTCTAGGAGGTTGAGTCACAGTCTGGCTTCCTCCTGATCTGGTTTGTTGTTGAGGCTGGAATGAATGCACTGATTGTCTTTCCATCTAAGGTACTGGTCGAGAAGAACTAGCACCAGATGTACGATCTGCTGTTCTTTGAGGACATACCTTGGCATAATGACCTGGTTGAAGACAGATATTACAATTACCTGACACACCTCTGCACTGATCAGTAGCATGTCTTCCACCACACTTTCCACAATAAACCCCTGACTCACTAAATCTCTGCCCTGTACAAAACGTCCTTTGTCCACTTGAACTAGAAGAACTACTGACTGACTTCTTAAACTGTTTACCTTTTGGCCTGAATCTAGAATCCTTTCTGACACTGCTTCCTCCCTCAAATCTGGGAGATGGTTGCTGAAACTGTGGCGGATTCTGTGGCACTGATACTGATACAAGCTATGAAGATGGCTGTGGAATTAACGGTGTTCCTCTTTGTCGCAATAAGCCTGCTTCTGCTCCCTTTGCTTTATTCAAGGCGTCAGCAAAGGTATTGGGTCGTCCAATGTTCACCAAAGTAAACACATCTGGATTGAGGCCATTAATAAATTGATCTGCCATGGCTTCATCAGTCGCTGCTATATGTGGGGCAAATTTCAAAAGACTTGAAAATTTGGCCACATATTCTTCAATATTCATATTGCCTTGCCTCAGATTGCCAAATTCAGCACCCTTATCTTTCCTGTAGGAGACAGGAAAGAAACATTGATAGAATTTAGTTTTAAAGATATTCAAGTGATAGTCGTACCTCGTTGTTCGAACGCCCATTTTGTAGTAATCCACCAACTCTTGGCAACTTCGTGAAGTTGATGTATTACCAGTCGGATACGACGATCATCAGAATAATCAAGCGATTCAAATAACTGTTCATTGTCTTCTAACCAATTCTCACAATCAACTGAATTTTCTGTTTCTTTCAGTTTTGGTGGGTTGAACGACTGAAATCGTTTCAACAATGTCTCCATCGGAGTATTAGTAACATCCATAGAATCAACAGATGTACTACCCTGTACAGTCTGAGGTTCAGCAATTGGAGGTGGTACTGGTGCTGGTTCGGCCTGGGGAACAACCAATGTCTGTCTAGTGACCGGTGCTTTACGGGGAGGCATATCTGATTGTCAAACAGATTAGTGCATAAAAAATATCATATTCAGCAATTTATTCCATCCTTCTCTGATAAGCATTCTCATGCGTTCTCATGAGAATTCAGGTTCTGACTGAGGATAATGTAGAATACAATTGCATATATCTAGCATGCCGTAACAATGATAGCACATAATCATACAATCACATAAGTCTTGCAATATAAAGCATGCTCACATATACTGCACATAATCAGATACAACATGTAATCTCATGCAATATAAAGCAATCAGACAGACTCAATCTACCACGCTCATCAACTTCTATCTTAATCCAGAAAGTTACGCTTTGATACCACCTGTTGTGGGGACCCGGGTTGCTAATATTATCTTGGGGCAATTTATACTTAAACATCATATAACACAATCTAGTTCAATTAATTAGAACCAAATTTTTATTTTTTAATCCATGACTCGCGCGCGCGTGAGGGGCTCCTCGCTCGCGCGCGAGCAAAACTTTCCGCGGACAACCATTGGCTTGCGCGCGCGCGCGATATCACCTCGCCCGCGCGCGAGGCAATGTTCCAGCGAGAATTGGTGGTGGCCTGTGCTCGCGCGAGAAGGCTTATTGCCCGCGCGCAGGTCAATAAACCAGCAATTCCAGTGCATACATTGCTCAGGCAGAAATATATATTCTAACATAAAATAAACTTGCTCTGTTGCTAGCCATAACTGGATTCTATAAATCACATCTCAAGACATAAGCATAAATATACATTAGCAGTATATTCTAGAATACAAAATATGAACCAAACTCAAAAGTGACAATATCAAACATATATACCAAAGTCTAGTGTTCTAACATGCCTGATACAAGATCTAATACATCAACTGCTAAAACCCGAATCACCACATGCTATTACTCTCTCTTGAGCTATTCTTGTCGCTTCTGACCAGCTCCTGCCCTACCTATTGCCATGCACACATACAAAACAAAGCAATAGCCGGATAACTCCGGTGAAAATAAATCCCAGTATAAATAACAAAACATGCGATATAATAAACATGAATGTAATGCATGTTTCAATGGGAGGCTATCAAATCTGATTTCAAACAAATATTGGTTCTTGGGATCCCGAGGAAATAAAATCTCAAACGAACACCAACTTACCCATTCGAGGTGAAGTCAAGTATTTTATTTCCTCTGACTTTGGTATAACTATAGTGATTCTTCTAGCTCTGGAAGTAACTCTACATTCCATACCACTCAACTACAGCTTTCCAAATGTCATATGCACTCTAGGCCTTTCATCCCTCTATGATTTTTAGGCTGGAGTTCAAGATGCATGCAGCATAATCTGTATGCATTAAATTCTATAAAACACCTTGAACACTTATTCAAATAAACAAGAAAAGCAACAAAAAGCATCCAATCACATAAAAGCACATAATCAAATAAGTATGTGATTGACAAGGGAATACTCGAAACAATAGCTATTTCGAGTGTTCTATCCCATCTGGATTAGCTGTCATTTATACCTTTCAATGTTGAGTCTGAAAGTACTTCAACTCTGAAAATATATCAATACAAATTCATATCACAAGGCTGTTCAATTTGCTAATTCAAACGTCAAACGCAAATACTTCAAACCTTCTAATTCTTTCTCGGTTCGAATCGACGATCTCGAGTTCGGAAAACTTCAATATCAAATCTGAAATGAAGTGTTTTGGAACAATAATATCAGCTTCGACTCAATACAATACACCATTCATTCAACAAGTTCAAAAGTAGATCAATTCTGAAATCGGCGGCGTAACGGCAAAAAATCGACAACCGAAACGATATCCAAATCAATCCAACAATCAATTCCCAACATAATCTCTAACATATCAGCTCAATAACATAAAAATCAGTAGAATTCAGACATGGTAGTGTTCGAATTTTTCTTTCAAAATTCATATATAATCCGAACGACAGTCTTTTTCCGAACCGTCTGCGAATACATAATCGGTACAACTCAAATATGCATATATCTTAAAATCATGAAATTCCATATTCAACATAAAAATAAAATCTGAGAAAAGTGAATGAAACTTGTACCAAAACGTAGCTGTCGGATCGGTGATCTTAGATATATATTTATCTCGAATTTTTGACGGCCGGATCGCAAGTTATCGGAGCTTTTACGGATGAAAATGACGTCCAAAAAGGGTTTCAGATTTCTTTTCTCCTTTGCTGAAGGTTTGCATGTGAATATCCTATAAATCAAGTGGGAATTGTGATATATATATCATATGTGCACTTTAGTCCCTAAACTTTTGGCTATTTGCAATTCAGTCCCCAAAAAAGAGATTTAATTCAATTTTAATCCTTATTCATTTAAGAATATTAGAATTTAATTTTAAACTCTAAATATTCCCAAATTAAATATTCTCGGATTAAAATTAAATAATTCTGGGCCTTACAAGAGCAGTGTTGTGGTATGTTTTGAACCGATAGATAAGATGATTTCACAGAGGAGGATGTTAGATGAACAACTCCAGAGTTATTAATCACCAACTCAGAAAGATACAGAATATGCTATGTCTAGAAAGGGGTTGAGTTGAAAAGCTGGATCAGTTGTTCAAGTGAAGAATATTCAGATGAACATAGGACCAGCCTGATTGTATATCAACTCCATGCCTTAGAAAGAAGTTGGTGAATTGTGAAGAAGAGATAGCTGAAGAGAAGAGGTACTGAAATGGGTTGGCAGGTAAGTAAATAGAATTGTTTCTTTTTGTATTTGATAGAGAAGATAGAAAAGCAGAATTTGCAGAACAGAAGCATAACAACTTGAATGAGTTGATTGAAGCCGGTGATAGAATAAAGAAACCACAAATCAGTTGTATGAGGCAAAGTGGAATTCTATTCACGCCTCTGTAATTGAGTTAAATATGATCATCACCTCCACTATAGATTCCATAGCAGTATAGCTATGAAGCAAGAGATAGTGACAACAACAGCAAAGATCGATTCAGCCTAAAAGTAAGTAGATGAAAAAATATAAGAATAGCTCTCCTAGTTGAAACAGATCAAGAGAAAATTCGAATGGAAGATAATCTCATAGGCAATAAGCAAGTACAGAAGATTGAGTTCAAGTTGTATCAGATAATAATATTGCAGGTAAGTGAGTTAATTCTAGTTAATCTGCTTATATATTGATTGCATAGCATATATTCATAGATGAGTGATTTGTTATGCTATAATCTTAATTTTTTGAGCCTTTATACATTGTATTTGAGGAGTCTTTGTCTTTGAGTAGATGGAAAGTATTTGGCAGATTAGACAAAGAAGATGAAATATAGATTTGAGGAAATAATATTGAATTTAATAATATAAGACTTGGGTATTAAGCTAAGATGCATTATAGATATGAATGCAATAATTGAGTACCATTTAATAGTTGATTGTTTACGTGCAATGATTAAGAAATAGAAATGACTAGAGATTTATGATATGAGTTTCAGAAATTAAATTTCTGTTATTTCGGTACTGGTTATATCAAGATTAAAGTGGAAGAATGTCGGAATAATTCTAGTCTAGGTACTGGACTAGTATAGAACTAACCTAGAATTGACAGATATGTCAGTGGTTAGAATGTACAGAAATAGTTCAAATGAAAGATTCCGACCTTTCTACGAAATGAAAGGAGTTCTATAGAAAGTGGTGTCTAGTACGAAAAACATGTGGCAACTCGTATAAAAGAGAAATATTCGAACTGAAGAACTTCAGCAACAACTTAAATATTGATTAGAGAAGAATTATCCTAGTACCAAAATGGTTATTAATTCTACGACAATTAAATTGAGCCGAAAAGATGATATTCGACTATTGTCAAAAGGGAATTAATAGATAAACTCATATCAGTAGAGAATAAGAAAATTCAGTTATAGTTGAGCCTTCTCTTCAATTTTGCTGAAGCTATTATATCATAGAATCATGATTCTTGAATTTCTTGATATAGATTCTAAGGTTTTGTTATTTGACCTAGATTGATTTTGATTGACTCTTATTTTTTTGCTAGAGTCTGATTTGATTTACTCGCTGTCATTCAGAATATTTGATTTTGGATTATCTTTATTTGTAATGCCCCGATTTTATCTTAATTGAGCTTATTTGAGATAATCAGAGTTTCCAGAGTTCAAGAGCCGACTTTTTATTGATCGGGGTCTATTTTGAAAATTTTGGAAATTTCAGGGACTAAAGTGCAAAATTGGAGTTTAATATATTATCTTGTCTTGGTTGATTATTCTCCTTCACTCATCTTCTTCCCTAGCCGGTTCCCCTCCATTGTTACGCCTCCAACCATTTCTCAAGCTTTCAGAATTCAGTCCAAGCTCGATCCGGCTGTTGGAATTTATTTCTGAAGGCAGTTTAGCGATCACTGCAGCAAGAGCTCTGTTTTATCATTCGTTGGAGTTGGTTGAGCCCTGTGTTAGCAGCATTTGATCGTCCAGAGTTGGACGAAGAACGGTAAAGAGATTTCCTTGAGCCGATGTTGTTGATAGGTTGTATAGTTTCTGATATAACCTTGCATTTAAAAGGTAAAAGCAGTCATCGTTAGCGGGATAGCATACTCGAGACAGCTTAGTTCTTGAGATTTCCCTTAAAAATCACATATTGCATTAATACTTGTTCTAGTATGTGAAACTTGTATTTGATTGTTATTTTAGTTTTGTTATATGACTTATGTGTTATGTTTTCTTATGCATTCATCTTGAGCCAAACCGTTGTTTCAGCGGGCAGAACAACCCTTTTTAATTAGACGTTTTGGGGGCTATGTTGTGAGTGGCCTTGGTTGTAGAAGTTCACCTAGTGTCAGCATACTCCTCATAGTGGCACCAAAGTTTACGGGTATGAGATATGTGGCACCACTTCGATTGGGAGAGTCGGTGAGTCGTTACGTGATCTCATCCTCGGGTTCCCAGAAGCACAGTAGAAATCCCTCGTTTATCAGAATTGATATCCCGATTTAAAGACATGCATTTTATTACAGTGGTGTTGATTACGTTGTTGCCTTGAAAGCATGTTTGTTGTTGTATTACTTGTTATGTTACTTTTACTGATAATATCATTCTCACCTGTGTTATCCGGCTGTTGCTTTGTTTTATATGTGTACTTGGCAACAGGAGGGGCAAGATCAAGTCAGCGAAGGCCTGGTTAGCATCAAGAGGGAGAGTTAGTCGTGGGACTCGGTTAAGAAGTCGATTTCAGCATGTCAACCTAGTAATGTTATAACATATTTAGATGTCGAACTTCGTTGTTTTGTTGTATTGATTATGCGAGCCTTATGTTAGAATGTTGTCTTTGCATGTTCTATCTTTCTGAGCAACTGATAGGCTCTAGAACTTCATGTATTATTCGGAGAATCGGTGATTGTAATGCTTGTTTATGGTTCGAATGTATTGAATGGCTTTTGGATTGAGTTGGCTAGTTGATTTCTGGTTTTTTTTTGTTTTGGTGCAGGGTGCGAACGGTCTGCTGTTTTTAGAAGACCGAGCGCCCCACTTTTTGATAAAACCAAAAAGTTTGTTGTTTTGGCCGCGCTCGATCTGCTGTTTTTAGCAGACCGAGCGCAACCCCTGTTGAGCAAAACAGTGGGTTTAGGATCTTGGAGGCGCCCGATCTGCAGTTTTTAGCAGACCAAGCGCACCCCCTTTAAAAAAAAAATTCTTTTACTTTTAGTCCTGGATCTTGTATGCTTATTTGTTGTTTAATCTAAGATTAGTTGTTTAGAACCGAGGTCTCACATTAAATGGTATCAGAGCGATAAGTTCTTGGTTGAACTAGAGTGAGCGGGGCAGATCGAGTCTGCGTGTATTGGCTCCTCGCATGTGATTGAGATATTTAACTGTTTATTTAATTCCATGCGAGCATGCTTTATTATTTGAGAATTATTTGAATTACATGCCTATGTGATTTAATTTGTAAAGCATGATCTATTTGAGATATAATTGTTTCTGTTATCGACTGGTATCAGGTATTCTGAGCGGTGGTAAGGGCACCGTTTGTAGCGATTGAGATATCTTGTGTCCTAACCTTTGATTATCAGATGGGTCATCGTTGAGTTATTAACAGAAACTCACCGCCAATTATTCCTATGACTGAGCAAGCTAGTACTGAAACTGTTCAGATGGATGTTACAGCGACTACTATGGAAACCTTGCTGAAGAGGTTTCAGTCGTTTAATCCGCCTTTGTTGCTAGGTACAGAAAATCCGGTTGACTGTGGGAGCTGCTTGGATGACATTGATCAGTTGTTCGATTCCCTTGATTACTCTGACAACTGCCGAACTAGGTTAGTCATTCATCAGCTTCGTGGTGTTGCTAAGAACTGGTGGATCATGACGAAGAGATCCATGGAGAACCGAGGTACAATGGTTAATTGGTCTCTTTTCAAAACTGAGTTTTATAAGCGGTTTTTCCCTGTTTCGTACCAAAAGGACAAAGGAGCCGAGTTTGCCAATCTAAGGCAAGGAAATCTGAACATTGAGGAGTACATAGCTAAGTTTGATAGTCTGTTGCATTTTGCACCGCATATTGCCAACAATGAAGAAGCCAAAGCCGATCAGTTCATCAATGGATTGAATCCCGACATCTTCATGTTGGTAAACACTGCTAAGCCCGATAACTTTGCAGATGCCATGAATCACACAAAGGGACCTGAAGCGGGTTTGTTAAGGCAGAGAAGATATCAGATGGTACCTCAGCAATAGAGACAGTCTCAGAACCAATTGTCTCAGTATCAGAATCAGCCATCTCAGCATCAGAATCAGTAGCAGAGGTATGAAGGATGTAGCAGTGGGGGTAACAGAAAGGATCAGTACAAATCAAGAGGGAAACAGCTCAAGAGGCAGGGGAACAGTTCTTCTAGTTCTAGTGGTTCCAAGCAATTCGGTTCAGGACAGAGTTCTGGATCTTCATCTTTGTTCTGCAACAAGTGTGGAGGTAGACACTCATCGGATCAGTGTGTAGGGGTCTTTGGGAACTGCAACCCCTGTCAGCAACTGGGACACTTTTCTAAGTTGTGCCCTCAGCGTAGTAGAGATCGAGCTCAGAGTGGGAGTTCATCTAGACCTACAGCTCAGCTTGAGAGACAGTCTTCTTCAGTTCACTCCTTCCAGCCTCAGCAGCAGAACAGACAAGGAGGTAATCCTAGTGTGAACCAACCTCCAAGACAGCAGACACGAGTCTTTGCTTTGACAGAGGATCAGGCTCAGGCAGCATCTGACGATGTTATAGCAGGTAACTGTTCAATTCTCGGTTATTTTGCTCATGTTTTGATAGATACAGGTGCTTCCCATTCCTTTATCTCTGAGAAATTTGTGTTATTGCATGCTTTTCGTACTGAGTTGTTGCCTACTGTAGTAGTTGTTACTTCACCTTTGGGTGGAGTAATTGTTTCTGTAAGATTAGTCAGGAACTGTGAACTCTGTTTTGAGGGAAATTTGTTAGAGTTCGACTGTATTTTACTTGGGCTATCAGATTTTGACTGTATTGTTGGTATAGATGCTTTAACCAAGTACATGGCAACTGTCGATTGTTTTCAGAAGGTTGTCAGATTCAGACCTGAAATGCAGATGAGTGGAAATTCTTTGGTAAGGGTGCTCGATCTAGGATTCCTTTGATTTCAGTGTTATCTATGACTCGTTTTTTACAGAGAGGTGCAGAGAAATTTCAGGTTTATGCAGTTGATGTACTGAAATCTAGCCCACCATTGGTTGATATACCTGTGGTTAGAGATTTTGCTGATGTGTTTCCGAAAGAGATTCCTGGATTGCCGCCTATTCGAGAAATCGAATTTAGCATCGAATTGGTGTCAGGTGCTCAACCTATTTCCAAAGCTCTGTATCTTATGGCACCAGTTGAATTGAGAGAGTTGAAAGAGCAACTTGAGGATTTGATTGCCAAGGGATACATCAGACCTAGTGTATCGCCTTGGGGTGCTCCTGTTCTGTTTGTTCGGAAGAAGGATGGTTCTATGCGGCTCTGTATTGACTACCGTCAACTGAATCAGGCTACAGTCAAGAACAAGTATCCTTTACCCCGAATAGATGACCTTTTTGATCAGCTGCAGGGTTCTTCTGTCTATTCGAATATTGATTTGAGGTCAGGTTATCACCAGCTAAGAGTGCGAGAGGAAGATGTTCCTAAGACCGCATTCAGAACGAGGTATGTTCATTTTGAGTTTATAGTCATGCCGTTTGGTTAGACTAACGCTCCAGCGGTTTTTATGGGTTTGATGAACCGTATCTTTCAGTGCTATTTAGATGAGTTTGGCATTATCTTCATCGATGATATTCTTATCTATTTGAAGAACCGTACTGACCATGCAGAGCATTTGAGAACCGTATTGCAGATTTTGCGGGTGGAGCAGTTGTTTGCTAAGCTGTCTAAGTGTGAGTTCTGGTTAGATCGAGTTTTATTTCTCGGTCATATTATTTCAGAAGATGGGATTTCTGTCGATCCCAGTAAGATTGAAGCGGTTATGAATTGGCCTAGACCGACATCAGTGCCTGAGATCCGAAGCATTATGGGTTTAGCTGGTTATTATCACCGATTCATCGAGGGATTCTCGTCTATTGCCAAGCCGATTACCCAGTTGACTCAGAAGAATGCGCCTTTTGTCAAGACTGCTGATTATGAGGCTAGTTTTTTTTATCTGAAGAGGAGACTGACCAGTGCTCCGATTCTTTCTATTCCAAAAGGTACTGGAGGTTTCACAGTCTATTGTGATGCTTCTAAACGAGATTTGGGTTGTGTTCTTATGCAGCATAAGCATGTGATAGCGTATGCATCGAGCCAGTTGAAACCGCATGAGACTTGTTATCCGGTTCATGATCTTGAACTAGCTGCGATCGTCTTTACTTTAAAGATCTGGTCACTATCTTTATGGTGAGTCTTTCGAGATCTTTTCTGATCATAAGAGTCTTGAGTACTTGTTTTCACAAGCAGAGCTGAATATGAGACAGAGAAGATGGTTAGATCTGTTGAAGGATTTCGACTGTGAAATCAAGTATTATCCAGGATAGTCGAATGCAGTTGTAGATGCCTTGAGCCGAAAGCTTTGTTCTTTATCTCTTTCTACTATCGGTGTTTCTCAGTTGATCGATGATTTTTGCACTTCTAGTTTAAAGTTTGAAACAGATAGGAGGACTATCAGAGTATTTTCTATTCAAGCCAAGCCGGAGTTGTTTATTGCGATCAAAGAAGCACAGAATTCTGATCCGAGCATTCAGGTGTCAGTAGAGAAAGTCAGATCCGGGCATCAGTCTGAATTCCAGGTTAGAGATGATGTTTTGTTTGTGAATAACCATATTGTTGTGCCTGATATTTCGGAGTTGAGACAGCGTATTCTCTGAGAGACTCGTTGCAGTCGGTTCAGTGTTCATTCTAGGGGTCGGAAGATGTATAATGATCTGAATTACCAGTTTTGGTGGAAGAAAATGAAGAGCGATGTTGCGAGGTTTGTATCTCGATGTTTGAACTGTCAGCAAGTGAAAGCAGAGAGAAAGCGACCAGGTGGTATGTTGCACAGTCTATCTGTTCCTGAATGGAAGTGGGATCACATCTCTATGGATTTTGTCACGAAGCTACCGCGATCTGTTCGAGGATGCGATGCTATTTGGGTAGTGATCGACCCATTGACGAAGTCTGCTTGCTTTATTCTGTACAGGATTACGTATCGTCATGATCAGATGATTGAGTTGTATGTTAGCAATGTTGTGAGATTGCATGGAGTGACGAAGTCGACTGTTTCAGACCGAGACCCTAGATTCACTTCGCACTTTTGGCACAGTCTACAAGAGGCACTTGGTACTCGTTTGCATCTGAGTATAGCTTATCATCCTCAGACCGATGGACAGTCAGAGCGGACTATACAGACGTTAGAGGATATGCTGCGAGCAGTAGTGCTAGACTTTGGCACTAGTTGGCAAGATTCTTTGCCTCTTGTCGAGTTTTCTTACAACAACAGCTTCCAAGCGAGTATCGGTATGGCGCCTTTTGAGGCTTTGTACGGTAAGAAGTGCCAATCTCCGTTATTTTGGGATGATGTGTCCGAGTCACCAGATTTGGGACCGGATATGCTTCGAGATATGGCAGAGCAAGTTAAGATCATTCAGACCAGAATGAAGTCAGCTTAGGATAGACAGGCAAAGTATGCGAATGTCAAACGTAGACCTCTGAGTTTCGATCAGGGAGACCGAGTATTCATTAAGATTTACCCTTTTAGAGGCGCTGTCAGATTTGGTAAGAGGGGGAAGTTATCTCCGAGATTCATCGGGCCGTACGAGATTCTCGAGAAGATAGGCGATCTTGCCTACAGACTTGCACCCCCTCCGTCTTTATCTGGTATTCACAAAGTTTTTCACATCTCTATACTGCGGAAGTATCATCCAGATCCTTCTCATATCACTAATAGAAAAATCACATAAGACTTCGGTTAATAACTGAAGTCGTAGGAACTTAATTACCGAAATAGTGTCACGTGAAGTAATAGGGTACTTTTTTACTTCGCTTAATCGACAAAGTCTTATACCTTAAATTACCGAAGTCTTTGGTTATTTTTTGGGGACAGAATTGGACCGGTGCCGAAGTAAAAACATATATTTTACTTCGCTCATTTCATAAGTTACGAAGTCAAACATATGCTTTTACTTCAGTAATTAATGAATTTAATGCAGTAACAACTATGATTATACTTCGGTTCGTATACGAAGTGAAATATTGTGTTTTACTTCGTTAATTTCTTTTATCACCGAAGTAAAATGAAATCTTCTACTTCGCTTATTAATGAAAATACTGAAGCCATAGAATAGCTTTTACTTCATCAATTTCATTAACAGACGAAGTGATATAATATCTTTTACTTCGTTAATTTCCTATATTACCGTAGTAAAATGCATTCTTCTACTTTGTTTATTAATGAAATTTCCGAAGTAATAGAATTTGTTTTACTTCGGTGTTTTGATTAATATACGAAGTAGAATATAATAATTTACTTCCATATTCTTCGATTACTAAAATTTCCGAAGCAATAGAATACATATGACTACAACATTCATTCCAAAACGACGAACATCCATAAATCCACAAGTATATTCACCAAAATAACCAGAAAATATGCATGTATCCACAAGTATTTTCAAAAAACTAAAATTGTATCCACAGAGACAAAACAAAGTATTATCCCAACGTGCACGACACATTTAGGCACCTACATAGGAGTAGACGAATTCACTCCATTCACTTCTAACTTCATCAAATTGATCTTGACTGTAATATTGGTTCTTGATGGATCCTGCAAACTGAAATGTAAAAAAGATAGATCAATGTCAATAGGAAACTCATCATCTTCTCCAACTCTGGATTTTCTCATTCAACCATCTCCTATTGGCATAAAGCTTTTGAGATGATAATGTGAGTAGAAACTTATTGTTTTGGCCTACAATGATAAACAATAAACTTGATGAAGTACATGGGATAACGCCTGCATACAAAGATACCAAGGACAATTTCGAGGAGTCAACCGAATCATTATTCTATTATCAACATAATCTACTACCTCCTTGGTCACTATAGTTTTCAATGCATCGTCTCGATTTCTTCTCCATCAGTGAGTCAATGTAGATCTGCATCAGTAAAATTAAATCCTTATAGAAAAAAAAACCAAAATATGTAAAATTGACTTGTTCTAGTTAGTAATCAATGTCCTCGTATTTTACCATCTAACACAAATACCCTGATGCACTTGATAGATCAATAATTTCAAAAGCTCCAAGAACTCCAACTTTAGCAAGTTTAATGTTTATTACATCCGCAATATTTTCTTTCGCTATTTTTTCTACATCATCTAAACTACGGCAACTTTCATATATCGGCATCAACAGATACCCTGTATTTGTTTCTTTCTATTTCACTAACATAACCAATACCTTCCTAGTGGTCTCTGTGAATTGGTTGTTCAAAAAGAATGGGTGTCACCTCCATTTATGCAAGTGGTGTTGGAGTTAATTGCATCGTGGTGTTCTATCATTGTGAAGGTGATGGATATATATCGATTTATATATATTGCATCTTCCAAACTTACCGAGAACGGGTAAAATTCACCTGTGTGTGTGTGTGTGTGTACGAATGGTATCTAATATTAATATATATATTTACTCAAAAATGAAAATTATGTGGTCGTCATTATTATTTTATACATTGTATTATAGATAAAAATAAATCCTACAGAGATTTTTGTCTCAAAGTCAAGTAGAACTATAAAAGAAGAGGCGAAAGTGGAGAAGATTTTGCTGTTTAAACCAAAGCCAAACTATAAACTCTCAAATGTTCAACTGGGTTGTTTTTTTACTGTCCTCAAGAAAATGAAAAAAAAAGAAAAAAATTCCAATAAATTTGAAAAATAAAGCACAGCAGTACTGAATCACAAACCTGTGAAAGTAATAGCTGGCTAGATATTTGCATGTCTGGAGAGTGCTTCCATGCAATTCTCTTTGCTCATGTTAAACGTCATGCACTTCTCTATCAAGTGTTGTACCTGTTCAATTATATATACATATATATCCACAATTTAAACCATTATAATCTGCAATAAACATATGGTTAGTACTAGGAAAATTCAGTATTATTTAATTTGTTCGCCATAAATATGAAATTATTTACATCTCAAGAATCCATCGATTAGAGTTTTTAATCCGTATCTCAATTGATCTCTTTCGAATATGCACATATATATTCCATCACATATGCAAAGAAGTAAGAAAAGAAAGCTAGTAATGATATGTACATCATGAGTTTACCGTGTGGATATCCATGTGAATATATGAATGAATGGGTGTTCTTGAAAAATATTGTGAAAGAAATCAGAGGGTGGGTCGGTAGGTATATGGATAATCGGATTCAAAAAATTAAGAAATTAATTAGGTGGTACCAGAAGCTTGCATTAATGGAACCAACGATTGGTAACCGCTTCTTTTCTTTTCTTTTCCCAACAATTAAAAATCAGTCAAACGATTCATTAACTAAAAAAATAAAATTCCGATTCTTCTCATCAGATCTCTTCGATATGATTCCAGATACTCGATCACATGCTCTTCGCCGAATGCACTTAGCAGACGCTGCAACCAGCTGAAAACTCTTCAAACAAATCTCCGGTCGTTCGCCGGTTAAATCGGATGCGTATTAGAGAAATGACATTCTGATCTTCAGGAGATCACGTAGAAGAAATCGAGCACTTGTGATCTATATAAGGATTATAAAGCGAAAAATGAACCTAAAATGAAAGAAAACTTACGAGGTAGATTGGTGAACAGAGCTTCGTTGGTTGCGATGGAGACCGACACTTGCTAGCTGAACATGAAAGCAACTATACTGTTATGTCTGTTGTTATTTCATTTGAAAATCCACCGAAAAGTTTCCATAATGGTAGTCCAATGATGTTTGCAACTGCATCAATCAGTGCCATCTCAACTCCTGCTCTGACCTCCATCATCAGATATATATTCGTAAGCGTGATAAAGTTCTAAATTCTAATTGTACACAAAAGGAAGATCAATAAACTCACATTTCACGTAAGTTACATTCCCACAACAGGTCTGATTACATTCCCACCAAGGAGGAAAAAAGGAAGACAACTCGACCACCTACATGAGATTATCAGAACAATACATAATAGATAAACTTTCAGTGTTTCAACAGCATGATAAATTTGGCTACAAACTTTCAATGTTTCAACAGCTTGAATGTATAATGAAATTGAATGTCTTACATAATAAATTTAGATAGCAAAAAATAGTGAGTAATACCAAAGGGACTTGAAATTTGTATGCACAAGAGAAATAAAATACAATCGACTAAATTGATCATGGGATGTATCCTTATGAATCCTCTGTTTATTTTGGGCCAACTACTATCACTTTCATTAAAACAAATGAATCAAAATCTAACTCAGCGTATACTTTAGTCCAAAAGAACTCATTTCGAGTTTCGAGCCAAGTTTCGAACGAGCTCAAATTATTGAAATTGGAACACATCAGCAACATCCAAGCAATATGTTAAGACAAAATCATAGAAGTCATTGGTGAGTTGAATGGGGATTTAAATAGGCAACTAACTAATTCACAAGATGACGAAATCTCAGACTAAATGGGAAAGTGAAGCAAAAAATGGGCATATCTCTCTAAATAGACATATGAAGCATTTCGTTTTTTACCTGAAAGCTACAACTTCCAAAAATTCAGTATCAATCTGGCACGACAGCGAAATACATATCACATTTCACATCTAAGCACAGTATGATATAGAGGAATTGACTGATCATAGTGAAATTAGCTAATAATAAGTAATATTACGCACCCCACTTTCTTCTTTTACTTCTCTTACAGCTCCCAAATGGATCTCCTCTAACTGAAATGTTAGAAACAGGGAGCATAAAACATTATAAACAACTGAAAACATGTCATATGATGCAAATCGCAATACCTCATGTTTGACATCATTTTGGATCTTCAATATATTATCTATCATCCCAATCTGTAGGATAAATACATGTATGCAAGAAATCATTACTACTATCTAACTACATCATATTTCTTTTATTCATATTCAATAAACTCTGCACTCAACTCAGAAACAACTTTAAATTCAATATTTCTTTTGTCGGGATGCTGCACCTCTTCATAGAAATGGACACTTTCCTCAGCTAAACAGCTACATAGATAGAACATAACTCAGTCGTATGTCAATAGAAGAAAAAATATGTACTTTAACAGAGGACTTCTAACCACCTATCGGCAAATTCCATGAAAGACTGGTGAAATCTTTGGTTCAAAAGAAACTTATCCAAAGGTTCGTTTTGATCCACCAATTGAGCTGGTTCTCTCTGACATAGAACACCAGATTCAGGTATGATACCCAAGACGTCGCCCATTGTCTTGCATTCCAGGTGTTCTTTTCTCCTCAAGCTCCAGATGTAAGCATGATTAAAAGAATAACTAGAGACAAACGAAGAATAATATATTAAGCCAATCGACAATAATTTCAAATTGACAAAGAAATTAATTTAGGTTGTAGACCAACCAAAAGCTATTCACCAGCAAGAATAGGGTCGAAGCTCGGGGGAGGATCCAACGGCGGAGGAGAGGCCCACCGATTCAACAGTGGAAGAAGTGAATCGAGGCCGATTGTGTAGCTTGAGACTCAGATGCCAGCGAGAATAAGCGACGAAATTGCTTCCACCACGGGAACTACAAGGGATTTCTGGGCTCGGGACCGGCAATGCCAATGTCGCCGCCTTCAACATCTTCTGAAACTCTGATGCATCATATATACACACATGCTTGAATGTGCATAAGCGGGGAGCAAGCTGGAACAAAACAAAGAAAGGGGGGAGACAAATGGAAAAGCCCTAAATGGATTTGCACTTGGAGATCGAGAGAAAGGGGGAGACGAAGCTGGGGTCTAAAGTTAATCGAGAAAATGAAAATCACGAATTTTAAACAGATCAACATATTACTTCGCCAAATAGAAATTAAAAATTTATTTTCACCTTTTTACTTCATCAAATTAAATTTGATAGAAGTAAAAAGTAACTTAAAATTTAAGTGAAGTCCGTTTTTTTTAATTAACAAAGTCTAAAGTATATTTTACTTCATTAATTTTATAACCGCAGTAAATAACTATGTATTACTTCGGCAATAGTGATTGCTGAAGTAAAAAATAGCGAAGTAATATGCAGAAATTCTACTAGTGTATTCTTCAACCTGATGAAGCCGAGTTAGACGAGACTCTGATTTATTTTGAACGACCAATTCAGATCCTTGATCGAAAAGAGAAACAGTTCAGAACCAAGTTGATTCCGTTGGTAAAAGTACAGTGGAGCCGTCACGAAGTCGTGGAAGCAACTTGGGACACAGAATCTGACATGAGACAGCGATTTCCGGAGTTATTCGGATGGCGTAAGTTCTTCTTACTGTCTTTAGTTCTTTATTCTATCTTATGAGTTGTGATTCTTACTGATTTCGAGGACAAAATCTCTTCTTAGAGGGGAAGAATTGTAATGCCCCGATTTTATCTTAATTGAGCTTATTTGAGATAATCAGAGTTTCTAGAGTTCAAGAGCCGAATTTTTTTTGATTGGGGTATATTTTGAAAATTTTGGAAATTTCAGGGACTAAAGTGCAAAATTGGAGTTTAATATATTATCTTGTCTTGGTTGACTATTCTCCTTCACTCATTTTCTTCCCTAGCCAGTTCCCCTCCATTGTTACGCCTCCAACCATTTCTCAAGCTTTCAGAATTCAGTCCGAGCTTGATCCGGCTGTCGGAATTTATTTCTGAAGGCAGTTTAGCGATCATTGCAGCGAGAGCTCCGTTTTATCATTCATTGGAGTTGGTCGAGCCCTGTGTTAGCAGAATTTGATCGTCAAGAGTTGGACAAAGAACGGTAAAGAGATTTCGTTGAGCCGATGTTGTTCATAGGTTGTATAGTTTATGATATAACATTTTGTTGTAGCTTATCTAGAGTTGGAGCTACTTGCATTCAAAAGGTAAAAGCAGTCATCGTTAGCGGGATAGCATACTCGAGACAGCTTAGTTCTTGAGTTTTCCCTTAAAAATCACATATTGCATTAATACTTGTTCTAGTATGTGGAACTTGTATTTGGTTGTTATTTGAGTTTTGTTATATGGCTTATGTGTTATGTTTTCTTATGCATTCATCTTGAACCAAACCGTTGTTTCAGCGGGCAGAACAACCCTTTTTAATTAGACATTTTGGGGGCTATGTTGTGAGTGGCCTGGGATGTAGAAGTTCACCTAGTGTCAGCATACTCCTCATAGTCGCACCAAAGTCTAGGAGAATGAGATACGTGGCACCACCTCGATTGGGAGAGTCGGTGACTCGTTACGTGATCTCATCCTTGGGATCCCAGAAGCATAGCAGCAATCCCTCGTTTATAAGAATTGATATCCCGATTTAAAGACATTAATTTTATTATGTTGGTGTTGATTACGTTGTTGCCTTGAAAGCATGTTTGTTGTTATATTACTTGTTATGTTGCTTTTACTGGGAATATCATTCTCACCAGTGTTATTCGGCTGTTTCTTTGTTTTGTATATGTACTTGGCAACAGGAGGAGCAGGATCAAGTCAGCGAAGGCCTGGTTAGCATCAAGAGGGAGAGTTAGTCGTGAGACTCGGTTTAGAAGTTGATTTCAGCATGTCAACCTAGTTATGTTATAACATGTTTAGATATCGAACTTCGTTGTTTTTTTGTATTGATTATGCGAGCCTTATGGTAGAATGTTGTCTTTACATGTTCTATCTTTCTGAGCAACTAATAGGCTCTAGAACTTCATGTATTATTCGGAGAATCGGTGATTGTAATGCATGTTTATGGTTCGAATGTATTGAATGGCTTTTGGATTGAGTTGGCTAGTTCATTTCTGGTTTTTTTTTTGTTCTGGTGCAGTGTGCGAACGGTCTGCTGTATTTAGCAGACCAAGCGCCCCCCTTTTTGAGCAAACCAGAAAGTTTGCTATTTTGGCCGCGCTAGATCTGCTGTTTTTAGCAGACCGAGAACAACCCCTGTTGAGCAAAACAGTGGGTTTTGGATCTTGGAGGCGCCCGGTCTGCAGTTTTTAGCAGATCGAGCGCACCCCCTTTTTAAAATAAAATTCTTTTACTTTTAGTCTTGGATCTTGTATGCTTATTTGTTGTTTAATCTGAGATTAGTTGTTTAGAACTGAGGTCTCCCATTACTTGAGCGAGATTCTTTGATTTCAAAATTCAAGAGTCATTGATCATTTGATGTATACATTCAGTGTATCTTGAAGTCATTGGCTCGTAACTGATAGAAATTTTTGATTCAGAGTACCAGCAAGATTTATGGGTTAATTGCATGATTTACCAGTAATTGGGAAAGAGAAAAAAAAGAAATTAGATGACTGCTTGATCAATTGAATACATATCTGTACTTCTTGTGCTTGAGTTTCTAGCCAGATACTCACACAATCATAAATTGTTGTAATCCAAGATAACCTATATTGGTTTGGAAAGATTAAAGCAACATCGATATTAGATTAAGCAGTTAGAAATTTGATTGAGAACGCTAGATTAAGATATAAGAATAGACATCGGATCAGAGTGGATGGATTTTGAGTGTAATTATGCCAGATATTTTAGATATGGAATATCAGATTTTGAAAGAGACATATTACAACAAATTTCATATCCATCAAGTTGTTCGAAAATGTATGAATTACATGGAAATCAGTATTGGAAAAATAAAATGAAAACAGATACGACAGAATTGAAATTACAAATAATAAATTTCTAGTAAAAGAAGCGGAAAAGAAGAAACCAAGTGGTTTATGTAACAGATTAGTTACATAAGAGCTGAAATAAGATCAACTTTTCGAAAAAATTTTAGTTCAAAACTACTAAAATCGTCATGATTTTGCGATTTAGATTGAGGTATATTTCGACAGATTCAAGAATATGCTATATTAGATGTGATACATATATGAATAGATAGCTGTTAAGCAATACGAAATTCTATAAGATTACAGGAATTATTGTAGTCTATTGTCGAGATAGAGACTTTATATTTGTTTTCTAGATTGTGGCACTGATTGTCAGATGTTCTGAGTATTTGGTTGTATGAGATTTCATTATACCATCCTCCGATTAGTGGACTATCAGATGTGATTATCTAGATTTCCGAGGATATGCTCAGAACTATAGTACTAGATTTGGTATTAGCTGCTTGACTTTCTGCCACTTGATTAGTATAATTCTTGTGACAGCTATCCGATAGATATAAAGACAGTGTTTTGTTTATCAGATGATAAGAAAATTAGAAGTTTTTTTATATTGAAACGATATTTCTGAAGTATCAGCTATCAGATCAGATATGAGTCGAGAAAATACGGAGAATGTGAAGATTGATCCGAATAGAGTAAGAACCAAGCAGAATCAACACAGTTAGCAGAAGAATAACAGATATAGATTTTGAAGCTTGAACAGAATGATCAGCAAGAAATTCTTCTCAGAGTATTATCCAATTCAGAAATATTAGGGGTGTCAAAACTCAATCCAACCCGCCAACCCAACACGACCCAACCCAAAAAATATCAGGTTAGGGTTGGGGGTTTTCGGGTTTGGGTCAAATCTGGTTGACCCGAAAGCTAACCCAAAAAAATTAATCGGGTTTGGGTTGGGTTAGGATCAACCCGGGTTGACCCGAAATGACCCGAAACTTTTAATTATTATTATTTTTATATAAAATTAAGATAGATTTACTAAATTTTTATAAATTGTATGTTTGGAAAATATATATATTATATATTGATATAATAGATTTTCTTATTTTAATATTTATTTTGTAAAATTTTTATTTTTTAAAATATTTTTTATTTTTTTTAATAAGTATACTTTAAATTTTCTATAACTAAAAAATAAAATTTAAAATATATATAAGCTTAGATTTTGTTATTATGTGATTAAATTAAATATTGTTATTTTTATTGTGTGTTTTAAATTTTAATTTAATTATTTTGTTAAAAATAAAAATAAATAAAATCGGGTTGGTCGGGTTAGCCGGGTTCGGGTTCGGGTTGGGCATTTTCGGGTTGATTCGGGTTCGGGTTGAAGAACTTTTTAGAATTATTTTCGTCAACCCGACCCGAACCCACCCGACCCACCCGAATTGACACCCCTAAAAAATATATTTCAGAAGTGAATCAATAATTGATTCTCGTGAGTATTCAATCTAGCTTATTGATTAATACAAAATCTAGAATTTTCAGACAGATGAGATGTGATCTTTGTGTCTAAGCTGAAGAACATCAGCTAGAATCTTTCCAAAGAATTTCAATTAATTGAAGCAGAAGCCAATAATAATTTGAGCTAAACAGAATCATCAATGCAGATTTTAATCTAGAGGAAGAACAGCTCAGCTATAAGTTGACTCAGTGATTACTGAACAATGGATTAGATGTGGTTGAAGAAGCAATCAGATAGAAGAATAAGAGAAGATATCGGAATAAATATCTAAAGCTCACAGAATTGAATTAAGTATTAGTTCAGTCAGCTATAAAGATTAGAAGATTCAGCGGTAAGATCGAATGCGATTTCGAGGACGAAATCATTCCTTAGAGGGGAGGAATTGTAAGGCCCGAAAATATTAAGTTATTAATTACTGAATTTGAGATTTAAATTCCGAATATGAGAAAAAATTAATTTGAGAATTTACAGAACTAGAGATTTAAATTTCGGGTCGAAAATATTTAATTTTTGGATTTTTGGATTTTAAGATTTTAATATCCGGAATTCTTAAATTAAAAGATTAAAAAATATTTGAATTAAATATTTATGGGATTTAAGATTTAAATTATGAGTTTGGAAACGAAAAGGATTTAATTTGAAGATGAAATTCGAGCAGGGACTAAATTGTAATTTCCAAAAGCTTAGGGACTAAACTGGAATTTTGCATGCAAGTGGGATTTATATTTTTTAAAACATGTATACACGTGTATATATCATTTCCCAAGTTCAGAAAGTGTCCGAGAAGGAGGAAGAAATATTTCCTTAGCCATTTTCAACCTTTCAAGATCCGCTAAAAATTGATCCGCCCAGTAGAATTTCTGATTAATCGTATATTTGCAATCACAGCTCCGAGTGCTACGTTTTGACGGAAGTTTTAGGAATTTCTACCATGTTTTATTTGTAAGATGTTGTTAGAATTAATATTTGATTGTATAAACATGTTTTAGTATATAAGACAATAGAATATCTAAGACGGATCGAGAAAAGATCGTCGTTTGAACATGTTTTCGATTTTGAAAGATTTTTCAGAATTCTGAATTTTTGGGTGCTGTTTTGTATGTGTATTGCTGCTGAATTGGTGATGAGGATTGGTTTAGATGATTGACAAGATGATGTTTATGCTTTTGGAATTTCCGGTTTCGATCCATTATGCCTTCGGTTCGAGATTTTGAATTGATACACATTCTAAATGTTTAAAGATGATCTTCACGTGTATTATTGATGAATTGAATTTGCAATTGAGTCTAGAATGTAGACATGATTGTGTTCGAGTCTGTAACGCCCCAAAATTATCTTAATGGACTTTATTTGAGATAATCAGAGATTTTAGAAGTCGAGGGCTGATTTGATTTTGATCAGGGACTAGAATGCAATTTTCTGAATTTTTAGGGACTAAAACGCAATTATGGGAATTGTTAGATATTTAAAAGGAATTGAATTGTTTTATTCACTTCATCACCTCCACCAAACCGCCATTCTCCATTGAAGGCGTGAGAAAGCTTTCCCAAGCTTTTGTGATTTCCGTTTTAGCTCGATCCATCCGTTGAAATTTATTTCTGAAGGCAGATTAGCGATCACGACTGCGAGAGCTTCGTTCTATAGTAAGTTTTTCTTTGATCAACTATACTTTTATTTTCGGATGTTGTTAGAATCGATTGAGTTTGGAGAATGTTGATCTTGGCAGAGTTCTGATCGTTTATTCTCTGTTAGTTTTGAAATAGAGCGTCGTTCGGAATTGTTTTGATTTTTGAAAGATTATTTCGAAATTGGAGATTTTAGATTTGAAGGATTTGAATTGTTTTGATGATATTGAGATGATTATGAGTTTATTGAATTGATATCTTGCTGTCTGCGTTTCCGGTTTGATCAGTTTTTAGCCGTTATGCCGTCAGTTTGAGTTTTGGTCATCGTTCAATATTTTGATCGTATCGAGTTTGATTGAGCTTTTGGATGTCGATATTGATCCTTATGACTTCTTCTGATAGATTGAATTGAAGTCAGCAGAGTTGCAAGATAGCAACTTTGGCCAGTTGGAAGATTGAAGTCGGTATAGTACCGATTTTCTTATTTATCGATTGAAGAAGTTGATTGAGTTTCGAATGAATTTGTTTGGATATTGATTATTATCCTTATTATTGATTTTCAGATTTCAGTACCTTTGAAGAGAATAAGGTAAAAGACGACTTAGAATTGAATGGAACGATTAACTCGAATGACTTTATTCGAGTATTCCGAAGAAATCACATACTTTCTTGATTGAATGTTTATTTGAATGCATGAGATTATATATGCATTTATATTGACGAAATCATGTTTGAATGATTATTTGAATTGATGAATGAAAGCATGATTGAATGCTTATATGAAATGATGATTGAAATGATATTAGAATGCATGAGATGACATATGCATTCATATTGAGCCTTGATTCATTTGAATTTGAATAGACGATCTAGAGATTGTAGTTGAGTGACCTGGTTGGAGATTTTATACCTTGTCAAATAAACTCTCTATAATGCTCTGGAGTCTAGAGGATTAAAATATGCCTCGTCCACCTCGAGAGGGGAGTTCGGTGTGATTGTTGGATATTTTAACCTCGGGATCCCAAACCGAAGAAAGAAAGAAAGAAAGAAGAATTTCCATTTGATTATCCGAGTCTGATAATCCAGAAGTTTTAAAGACATGCATATCATTTTAATTCAGTACTTGGATTAATTACTTGAATTATATCTTGATGTGATAGATATATGGAAGTTGATACATGTCATGACTTGATATGTTTACTTGATTTAAATCTGAAGTTGATATATGACTTGGATTGATGCATGTCTTGATTTATATATTTATTTGATATGCATGATTGTCTCTTTTACTGGGAATATCAATTCTCACCGGATTATCCGGCTGTTGTCTTGTTTTTGTATGTGTGCATGGCAACAGGTGGGGCAGGATCGAGTCAGAGATGACAGGGATAGAACGAGAATGAAGATTAGAAGTGAGACTTTGAAATAGAATTGGAAATGCATGCCAATCTAGTTTATGCTTTGAAATCATGTTAGAATTCGAATGAGTTGTATTTGTTTTTGAAGGATTGAATATTAGAACCGATTATGAATGATGAATATTGAAGTTAGTATGTTTATAGCATGGTGTTGAATTCAGAATTGAGCATGTTAGATTGATATTGGATTGAGTTGGTAAGAAAGGCACACCCTGTTTTGTAATTTTTCTGGGCAGGGGGGTGCGCTCGATCCTAGGTTTTTGCAGGATCGAGCGCGGACCCTGTAGTGTCCGAGGCAGAGAGTTGCACAGAGTGGTGCGCTTGATCCTGGCTTTTTGCCGGATTGAGTGCAACACTTGAATTTTCTCGGCAGAGAATTCAGGAATATGGTGGGCTCGATCTTGGCTTTTTGCCGGATCGAGCGCAGCACTGTTCATCAGCAAAAAAAAATTAATATTTTTTTTTATTTTCATTTGGTGTCTTATCTTTTGGACTTTGAATGGTTCTCGATAAGATTAACTCTTGATTAAATAATTAAAATCGGGGTCTCACATTAAGTGGTATCAGAGCGATAAGATTCTTGGACTGAATTTAAAAGAGAGCAGGGTATATTGAGTCCGCTTGAATTTAATTTCTCGCATGTGATTGATTAATTCTATGATTGAAGAATATGCGAGCATGCTTTATGATTGAAAATTATTTAAATTACTTGGATATGAGATTTAAATTTTATAGCATGAATTAATTGAGATATGAACTGTTTCGGGTTACTGGTTACATTTTATACTCTTGAGATCGGATGAGTATGTCGAGCTGAGGTTGTTGGACACCAGATAGATGTAATTGAGATGTTGTGTCCTAATCCTCTTGAATAAGATTTTCTACTCGGCAAGTTTGAACAGGATTCAACTAGTAGCGAACCCGAATGTACAGATTTATTTTGTGACTGAACTGATGGAAGCATTATTGATGAGATTTCAGTCTGTTAACCCTTCAACTCTGAGAAGTTCTGAGAATGAGTTTGGGTGTGAAAGCTGATTAGAAGAGATCGATCAGTTGTTTGATTCTTTTAAACTACAGCGATGAACGATGGATTCAGTTAGTTGGTTACCAACTGCAAGGCTTTAGTACTTGCTCGAGGATTCACAGACTCTAACTGCTCTTGACGATGATGAAGCAGGTAACTGTTCGATTTTAGTCTTTTGACTCTTTTGCTGTTAGATATTGGTGCAACTTTTTCTTCTTATTGAGAAGTTAGATTAATACTCCCTCTACTTTTGAGTATCTGAATTAGTTGCGGTGAGTTTAGTTCGAATTTTTGAACTTTGATTCGATTGGAGTTGATTGTACTGAACAGTACTATACTTCGGTTATCAGATTTTGATTATATTATCGATGTAGTGTATTAACCGAGTACAGGGCAACCGAATTTGATTTCAGATTGTTGCCAGATTCGGATCCGAGATGATAGATGAGTGGATTTTTCCTCCGGTAAGAATGCCTGAGTTAAGAATTCATTTCTTATTAATTGTCGATTACCGTTTGTTACAGAAAGGTGCGGAGGAATGTTTGAGGTATGCAGATGATGTCTTCAATCAGCCGTTTCAGTTGATTTAACAGAGTTGTTGAGTTTGCTGATGTTGTTCTGGTTGAGATTCCAAATTTGCCTCCGAGTCGAGAGGATGTGTTCAGCATTTATTTTAGATCAGACATCATCGACTGATAATCTGAAGGGAAGAAGTTTCAGAGATTGAGTTCGGAATGAGGTACGACCGATTTGAATTTTATCGTACAGATTGAATTGGAATTGCATCTGCAATGTTTATGAGTCTTTTGAACCGAATCATCCAGAGGTTTGTAGATGAGTTCTTGAGTATTCTTATCGATGAATCTTTTATCCTTCGAAGATCCATATTGATATTTCAGATTCTTTAAGAATTGTTCGCAGATTTGCATGTCGATCAATTATGCTATTCTTTTAACGTCTGAATCTCATGAGACCGAGTGGTATTTTCCTCGATCTTTTCTCTGGGAAGATGGAATTTTTATTGAATACCTCAAGACTAGAGTTGTTATCAATTGATCTGGATCGACGTACTTATCTGAATTTGAAGATTTTTGGATTTAGCGAATTCTATCGTGAATCCTTTGAAGAATTCTTATTGTTGAGAAGACGATTACTCAGCAGATTATGTTCTCCTGTTTAGTTTGTATATTTGAGACCAGTTCTTATTGAATTGCAGGAGATATTGAATAGAACCTCAGTATTATTGATTTCTTCGGTATTGATGACCTTTCGGTGCTTTGCACTCCTTCTTATTGAGAATTGAGACTTATTCTGTTTAGAAGAACTCCTTGTTTTCTTGAGCATCGAAGAAGTTGAAGACGCTCGAGATGCAATGTTAGTTTCCGATTTGAGCCTCTCAGAGATCTTATTGCTCGAAAGATTTAGCATCATTTTATTTGCTTGGAAGATTTCAGTAATCTGTTCTGATCTTAGAAGATAAAAGTTTTGATTGTCGCAGTCCGAACTGATTAGAGTTGGGAAATAGAGTTTTAGAGGACGATTAATCTGACTGCGAATTCTATTGTTATCCAGAGAACTGATTGAAACAACTAAGATTTTGAGCTGAATGATCTGATCTTATTTTATCTACTTCAGTTGTCTTCTTTGACAGATGATTGCTGCACTTATGTTAGAGTCTGGAACAGATGGAACGTTTATCTTGACTCCTTCATTCGACTTTGAACCAGAGTTGATTGAGAACGATTTGGGATCTGATTTGACTTTTCAGAATCCGATGAAGATAGATCTGATTTGAGTATAATCTAAGTTTCAGGTTTATATTGATGCTTTTTTTTTGCGAATAACTTTTGTGGTGCCAGATATTTCGGTTTGAGACAGAGTATCAAGAGATTGGCACTTTAAAGTTTATTCAGAGTTCTTCCAGATGATCGGAAGATGTTTGATGAATTGAGAAATCAGATCGAATAGAGGATGATGAAATATGAAGTTCGAAGTTTGGATTATGATGTTTTGAACTGTCAGCATTCAGAGAGAGAACAATCTAAATTTCTGTTGTACAGTTTATTCTGATTCAGAATGGAATTGGGATCACAATTCGATGATTTTTTATCAAGGCTACTTTGTGAGTCCGAGATGAGATGTTATCTGATTATCGTTGATCGAGTAATGGAATCTTCCGTTAAGAATTCTTGATTCTAAGAATTCTTGATTTATTTTGTAGAATGACTGTTGTTACAGAATAGTATGAACGAACTCTCGAAGCTTTATAGTTGATGTATTGGATTGTAACCTGAATTGGTTGATGTGCCAATGGTTATTGAACGACTGAAGTTGTTCGGAATGAACTTCTAGATTGGTCCCGATTGTCAGAACGAGTTCGACACTGATTGGGGATCCGAATTTTTATCTTCAGGAAGATCGTGAAGTGAACTTTCTCAGAATAGTTTTCAGATTGAGGTTTGGCCAGTTTGAACTTTTGACAGGCCGTTGGATTTGACGAATACTCCTGTATGGTTGAAGAATTTTCTGTTGACCGAATCTTTCAGAAGTATCAGTTGAAATTAGGAATTCTTATTGATGAATTTCTTGCTTTCTGGTGATGAGAATTGTACTGATCGTACAGAGATTTCGAGAATCTTTTCAGAATGGTACGCCGATCAGTTGTATACTAATCTCGATGTTTGAAATTCTGATTGGACCGAATACATTTCTTCGATCTTATGATCTAATGATGGAATTTCTGATTATCCGTTCTTCTGTATTCTGAGTTTCAGTATTGATGATCTTACAGTACTTGGTTTTCTTCTTATTGAGAATTCCGATTTGAATCTTTTTAACAGAAGGAGCGAATGCAGCAACTGATGTTTAGAACCGAAGAATTTGTTCTTATTTTATCTACTGTCTGATTTTGATTGACCGATAGATAGGATCCGTTACAGTTTTCTGTACAGAATGATTTTGATGAAGAACAGAGAATTGATATCTTTTCAGATGTTGTCAGATGTCATGAATTGCCGAAGTCTGTCAGTTTAGACTGAGATCCTTGATGCATTGTCCTTTCGGCATAGACTTTGAAGAGAATTTTGTTGTCGATTTCAACTACTTTTGATTCGATACCCTCAGAACGACGGACAGCCAGATCAGATGAGTCGAACTTTAGAAGAATTTCTTTGAGTAGTAGTGCTCGACTTAGCACTAGTTGACGGAATTCTTGAGGTTTGTAGAAATTTCGTGCAACGACAGAGTTTGACGAGTTATTGGAGGCACATTATAGAAGTTGTGCGAGAGTAGAGGATGATCGAATTGAATTTTGAGATTAATTCCCTTTGTCTCTTGGTTTAGAACATAAGATGATTCGAATTGTGACTAAGCTTAGAAGGATTTCTGACGAAGATGAGTCGACTCTTGATAGATGGACGGAGTGTTGATGAAGTATTCGACTAGAGTTTCTGACTTTCTCTATTTGTTGAGATGTCGAACTGATTGAGACGAACGATTCAGAGTAAGATTGGAAGGAAACTCTGGATTTAGTTCCGAGATGTAAATTCTTATTGCAGTCCTTTGATTCTAGCCTCGACCTTGTAATAGAATCGTGATTGATTTCGAGGACGAAATCGATTCTTAGAGGGGGAGAATTGTAACGCCCCAAAATTATCTTAATGGACTTTATTTGAGATAATCAGAGATTTTAGAAGTTGAGGGCTGATTTGATTTTGATCAGGGACTAGAATGCAATTTTCTGAATTTTTAGGGACTAAAACGCAATTATGGGAATTGTTAGATATTTAAAAGGAATTGAATTGTTTTATTCACTTCATCACCTCCACCAAACCGCCATTCTCCATTGAAGGCGTGAGAAAGCTTTCCCAAGCTTTTGTGATTTCCGTTTTAGCTCGATCCGTCCGTTGGAATTTATTTCTGAAGGCAGATTAGCGATCACGACTGCGAGAGCTTCGTTATATAGTAAGTTTTTCTTTGATCAACTAGACTTCTATTTTCGGATGTTGTTAGAATCGATTGAGTTTGGAGTATGTTGATCTTGGCAGAGTTCTGATCGTTTATTCTATGTTAGTTTTGAAATAGAGCGTCGTTCGGAATTGTTTTGATTTTTGGAAGATTATTTCGAAATTGGAGATTTTAGATTTGAAGGAATTGAATTTTTTTGATGATATTGAGATGATTATGAGTTTATTGAATTGATATCTTGCTGTCTGCGTTTCCGGTTTGATCAGTTTTTAGCCGTTATGCCGTTAGTTTGAGTTTTGGTCATCGTTCAATATTTTGATCGTATCGACTTTGATTGAGCTTTTGGATGTCGATATTGATCCTTATGACTTCTTCTGATAGATTTAATTGAAGTCAGTAGAGTTGCGAGATAGCATCTTTGGCCAGTTGGAAGATTGAAGTCGGTATAGTATCGATTTTCTTATTTATCGATTGAAGAAGTTGATTGAGTTTTGAATGAATTTGTTTGGATATTGATTATTATCCTTATTATTGATTTTCAGATTTCAGTACCTTTGAAGAGAATAAGGTAAAAGACGACTTAGAATTGAATGGAACGATTAACTCGAATGACTTTATTCGAGTGTTCCGAAGAAATCACATACTTGCTTGATTGAATGTTTATTTGAATGCATAAGATTATATATGTATTTATATTGACGAAATCATGTTTGGATGATTATTTGAATTGATGAATGAAAGCATGATTGAATGCTTATATGAACTGATGATTGAAATGATATTAGAATGCATGAGATGACATATTCATTCATATTGAGCCTTGATTCATTTCAATTTGATTAGACGATCTAGAGATTGTAGTTGAGTGACCTGGTTGGAGATTTTATACCTTGTCAAATAAACTCTCTATAATGCTCTGGAGTCTAGAGGATTAAAATATGCCTCGTCCACCTCGAGAGGGGAGTTTGGTGTGATTGTTGGATATTTTAACCTCGGGATCCCAAACCGAAGAAAGAAAGAAAGAAGAATTTCCATTTGATTATCTGAGTCTGATAATCCAGAAGTTTTAAAGACATGCATATCATTTTAATTCAGTACTTGGATTAATTACTTGAATAATATCTTGATGTGATAGATATATGGAAGTTGATACATGTCATGACTTGATATGTTTACTTGATTTAAATCTGAAGTTGATATATGACTTGGATTGATGCATGTCTTGATTTATATATTTATTTGATATGCATGATTGTCTCTTTTACTGGGAATATCAATTCTCACCGGATTATCCGGCTGTTGTCTTGTTTTTGTATGTGTGCATGGCAATAGGTGGGGCAGGATCGAGTCAGAGATGACAGAGATAGAACGAGAATGAAGATTAGAAGTGAGACTTCGAAATAGAATTGGAAATGCATGCCAATCTACTTTATTCTTTGAAATCATGTTAGAATTCGAATGAGTTGTATTTGTTTTTGAAGGATTGAATATTAGAACCGATTATGAATGATGAATATTGAAGTTAGTATGTTTATAGCATGGTGTTGAATTCAGAATTGAGCATGTTAGATTGATATTGGATTGAGTTGGTAAGAAAGGCACACCCTGTTTTGTAATTTTTCTGGGCAGGGGGGTGCGCTCGATCCTAGGTTTTTGCAGGATCGAGCACGGCCCCTATAGTGTCCGAGGCAGAGAGTTTCACAAAGTGGTGCGCTCGATCCTGGATTTTTGCCGGATCGAGCGCAGCACTTAAATTTTCTCGGCAGAGAATTATGGAATATGGTGCGCTCGATCCTGGCTTTTTGCCGGATCGAGCGCAGCACTGTTCATCAGAAAAAAATAATAAATTTTTTTTTATTTTCATTTGATGTCTTATCTTTTGGACTTTGAATGGTTCTCGATAGGATTAACTCTTGATTAAATGATTAGAATCGGGGTCTCACAGAGTCGTTAGAATTATTGGACTCAAAGAGTTGCATCATCAGTTTGAATTCCGATTGTCTTATCACTATATAAGCATGAAATATACATCGATTTAGATTGGAAATTGTGTTTTGTTATGTTATAGACTATTTCAGATTTGAATTAAAGATTATCAAAGTTGAATTGACGAGTTCGAGTTTGAATGACTTGAAGTGTTTGAAGTTGAATCAAGAACACCTTCAATTAGCAAAGATTGAAATGAGCAAAATTTGATGAAAGATTTGGCTAGCTTGAAGTTAATCAGTATATGCAAGACTTTGCAACGATTCAAGATGTTTGAATCGAGATCGAAAGGTATGAATAGACATTAGATAATATGGGAAGAACAACTCGAGATCGTTTTGATTATCAAGTTTCCTAAAATCACATACTTAAATGTTTATGAGCTTTTATATGATTTAATTGATATTGTTGCCTTGAATGATTATTGAATTGTGTGTTCAAGATATTTTCCAGTACTGTATTATTTAATGCATCAAGATTATGTCGCATTAATCTTGAACCCTACCTTGAAAAGCATAGAGGGCTGATTGGCCAAGATTGCGAAATGACGTTTGGAGAACTATAGTTGAATGGCATGGATTGTAGATTCATTTCCAGAGCTAGATGACTCACTATAGTTGCACCAAAGTCATAGAAATTGAGATATTTGACGCCACCTCGATTGGTAGAGTCGGTGGTCTATTAAAGATTTTATTTCCCCGGGATCCCAAAAACGAAGATTTATTGTTTTCAGATTTGATAGCCTATTCCTTGAAACATGCATTGCATTTATGCATTAAACTAGAGATTTCTATGGTTTAGAATATGCGTTTATAAATGCTACCATGTTATTATATTCCATTCAAGATGTGAATGTGTTTATATAATTAGTATTTGTGATTACTGTAGATGAGTAGTTATACTTTAAGAATTAAGAATTGAATATGATTTGGATGATTTACATGTTCTTACATGTTTAAGAATTAAGATTATTATGGCATATAGATTAATTATTCTTAAATGATGTATATGCATGTCGTTCATACTGAGATTTATTTTCACCGGATTTATCCGGTTGTTGCTTTGTTTGTATGTGTGCATTGCATTAAGTTGGGCAGGAGCTAGTCAGATTTGACAGGGATAGGTCGAGATTGAAAGATTAGAAGTGGTGACTCGGGTTAAGAAATAGATTGCTGTCAAACTTTTGTTAGAATGAAAGTTCATATTCTATCTAGTTGTTATTAGACTTGAACTTATGTAGCAATATTTTGAGTATTATGTTGGAAGAGCATGTTGAGTTTAATTTTTTATCTTGAACAATGATGTTTAGATCCCTCCAGAATTGATTGGAAATGTTGCATGTTGAAAGCACATCTGAATTTACCTTTTGACAGCAAAAATAAGATGGAGCATTTTATGCCCGAGCAGCTCTCGCTCGAGCGCAGTATTCAGCCGCTCGAGTGAGACCATTCTTGAACCTTGGCCGAGGAGCGCTCGTTCGAGTGCGCCTAGAGGGCGCCCGAGCGAGGCACCTTGCTTAAAAAAAATTATGGTTTATTCTTGTGATTACTTGATCAGATTGGTTAATTTTAATTCATGTTGTTTAATAACAGATTGATAATAATTATGTTAAGAATATGAGATTATCACCCGAGGTCCCCACAGGCGGTGACACCCATCTTTGGAGAAAACTGGAGTGGATAGAGGACTTTCTCGCTCGGGCGGTAGGAAATGACCGCTCGGGCGAGAAAGATATTTCAAAAAATTTTCTAAGCAGAGGACACTTGCGCTCGGCTGTAATTTTACCACCCTAGCGCATATATTCGCAAAAAAAATCGTTGTGAGGCAGTGCACTCTGGGGCTCGGGCTGCAGTTATCGACCCCCCGAGCCCAACAAGATTTGCGGAAAAAAATCAAACAAGGCTCCGAAAAAAACAAAAATAAATTCAAGAACTGTCAAAAAAATTCTTACAAAATGAAAGAAAAATAGATGAGAATGAGTTCTTAATTTAAAGTCTAGAGCTCGATCGTAGTCCTCCCCAAACTAATCTTTATCAGCGAGTGTGGTGGTCATTGGAGTCGAGTCGATGTCACCTCCCACATAAATTTTCAACCTTGAGAATTTACTGTGAATGATTCATTTCGCGCATATTTTAGCTCAATAGCGCCCGATGGATACACCTGGATGATTTTGTATGGGCCTGACCACCTAGACTTCAACTTTCCGGGAAAGATCCTCAAACGGGAGTTAAATAAGAGCACAACATCTCCTTCTTTGAATTCTCGATGGCAAATACGTCTGTCATGTAATCTCTTGGTCCGCTCCTTGTACGACACCTCCATATCATATTCTTGATCTCGAAACTCCTCTAGTTGATTAAGTTCCAACAACCTCTTCTCACCTGCAGCAGGAAATTCAAAATTTAGTGCTTTAATGGCCCAATATGCTCTATGTTCTAATTCGGCTGGTAAATGGCACGCCTTACCGAACAACAACCTATACGGCGAGGTGCCTATAAGAGTTTTAAATGATGTCCTGTAAGCCCACAAAGCATCATCAAGTCGAAGTGCCCAATCTTTTCTGTTCATGTTCACAGTTTTTTCCAAAATTTTCTTGATTTCTCGATTGGACATTTCTACTTGACCACTTGTTTTGGGATGATAGGGAGTAGAAACTTTGTGCTTGACACCATATTTTTTCAAAAGTGTGTCAAAAATTTTATTGCAAAAGTGGGTGCCACCATCACTATTAGTGATTGCATGAGGTGTACCAAACAGGTTAAAATGTTTTTCTTCAAAAATTTTGTTACCACACGTGCATCATTAGTTACACAAGCTTCCGCCTCCACCCATTTGGACACATAATCTATGGCGATCAAAATGTATTTTTGTGTGAAAGAATTTTGAAATGGTCTCATTATGTCGATTCCCCAAACATCAAAAATCTCACATTCAATAATGTTATTCAACGGCATTTTGTGATGGTTCGAGATATTACATGTACGCTGAAATTTATCACAAGCAATGACATATGCACGAGCATCCTTAAAAATATTATGCCAATTAAATCCACTTTCAAGTACCTTGGCTGCCATCTTAATTGGCTCATCGTGTCCTCCTACCTCACGGTCATGACAATGACTGAGGATAATTCTCCTCTCTCCTTCAGCCGCACATCTCCGTATCATAGAGTCAGCAAAAATTTTGAACAAAAAAGGTTCTTCCCAAAAATAATGCTTGACATCTGACAGAAACTTTTTCTTTTGATGAAAAGACAAGTTATGTGGAAGTGTGCCCGTGACTATGTAATTCGCAAAATTAGCATACCAAGGTGAATTTTCTATCACAAAAAGCTTCTCGTCTGGAAACCAGTCATCTATTTCTTTAGTTTCATTTTGTGAGCAATCAGGAATGTAATCTAATCTAGATAAGTGGTCAGCTAGAATATTCTCTAATCCCTTATTATATTTCATCTCTAAATCAAATTCTTTCAAGAGCAGGATCCATCTAATCAGTCTTGGTTTTGCATCTTTCTTAGCCAATAAATATCTTATTGCAGAGTGATCAGTGTACATAGTGATTTTTGAGAGAACAAGGTATTGGTGAAACTTGTCAAGAGCAAAAATTACGGCTAACAATTCTTTTTCGATGGTAGCATAATTCAATTGGGTTTCATTCAAAGTCTTGCTAGCATAGTAAATAGTACGAAATACCTTGTCTACTTGCTGTCCAAGTACGACGCACACTGGCGTGTCACTTGCATCACACATGACCTCAAATGGTAGGTCCCAGTTGGGTGCTGTCAACACCGGTGCAGTCACCAGTCGTTCTCGCAAAAGTTCAAATGACTGCAGACAATTTGCATCAAAGTTAAATGGGGCATCTTTCATTAATAAGGAAGATAAAGGTTTTGCAGTTTTTCAAAAATCCTGTATAAATCGCCGATAAAAACTGGCATGGCATAAAAAGCTTTTAACTTCCTTAATCGTTGTCGGTGGAGGCAAGTTTTGTATGACTTGAACTTTTGCCTTGTCCACCTTGATCCCTTGCTCGAAAATCCAATGTCCCAGCACAATTCCTTCCTTTACCATAAAATGACATTTCTCCTAATTCAGCACTAAATTCGTCTCCTCGCATCTCATCAAAACATTATTCAGGTTATTCAGACATGCATCAAAAGACTGACCAAATATTGAAAAGTCATCCATAAATATTTCCAGGAAATTTTCAAACATGTCATGAAATATCGCAGTCATGCATCTCTGAAAAGTCGCAGGAGCATTACACAGACCAAAAGGCATATGCCTATAAGCAAACGTACCATATGGGCAAGTAAAAGTGATTTTATCCTGAACATCAGGTGCAATTGCAATCTGGTTATACCCCGAATACCCATCTAAGAAACAATAGAATTCATACCCAGCAAGTCTTTCTAACATTTGGTCAATAAAGGGGAGAGGAAAGTGGTCCATGTGGGTTGCGTAATTTAGTTTCCTATAGTCTATGCATACGCTCCAACCTGTAACTGTCCTAGTAGGTATTAATTCATTCTGCTCATTTTTAATCACAATTATACCCCCTTTTTTGCCACGCACTGAACATGACTCACCGATGCACTATCAGATATTTGATAAATAATACCTGCGTCCAAAAGTTTTATCATTTCGGCCTTCACCACCTCTTGCATCTTGGGATTAAATCTTCTATGAGGCTGGACCACAGGATTGATGTTCTCTTCCATTAAGAACTTATGCATGCAGACAGATGGATTGATTCCTTTGATATCTGCTATCTTCCAGGTAAACACACTCTTGTGATTTTTGAGAACATCCAGTAGTTTAGCTTCCATGGCATCTGTAAAATAAGAGGTGATTATGACGGGTAAGTTGTTATTATCACCTAAAAACACATATTTCAAATGAGGAGGTAGTGGTTTCAATTCAACAATAGGTTATTCCTCTAGACTTGGTTTCTGGAGTACTAAATCCTTCCTGTCACCTAAATCTTCAAGTCTTAACCTGCCAACTTTTCACCAAGGTTGGTTATCATTCAAGTAAGCATTCATTTATTCTTTTCCTTCATTGATGTCATCCTCATGGAAAGGTGATGCAAGTGCAGCTTCTAAAGGTTCCTGAAGTGTATCCTACACATAATCATAAACAAGTGAGTCAACAACATCTATCTGAAAACATTCTTCATCAAGCTGTGAACATTTAAGTTCATTGAAGACATCAAAAACATTTTTCTCATCTCCCTCTCTCAGAATTAATTCTCCCTTTTGTACATCTATGAGTGTTTTCGTGTCTCTAGGAAAGGTTTTCCTAAAATAAGCGGCATATCTAAATCTTCCTCCCTGTCAAGTACTAGAAAATCCTGAAAGAGTGGGTGCCCAGTGAGCCAACTTGTGGCTAAGGGCTTTGATGACTCTTTGTATAAACAATCTTTTGTTTAATATAATTTACACTTTTATTAATGGCAATGACTTTATCTTTCTTCATATTGTTATATTGTGATATACTATTGTTGTTTTGATAAAGACCTTGAATATACTATAGTGTATGTAAGATGTGGTAGAACATGGAGATGTCTATCATGAAACACATCTTATAGTCACTGTATATTCTAAACTGTTCCTAGTCGATTGAGCTGTCCGATAATAAGGATAAGGATCGCTCGAGTTTGAGACTAGCATTTGCGATGCAGAGTACCACGTTTCATTGGTAAGGAACATAGAGATGTTCAAAGCATGCAAATGGATATTCATATGATGAATGATCGAACTACCCTATCCGGACTTTCCAAGTGGTTATCACTTATCGAGTGGATAAAGTCCGCGGTTTTGGTTGTACACCATTAGTCCTTATTACTTGAAACATCATTGAGACTCTATATGCTAGTACTGTGCTTTGACTCATTTACCTACTCTATTGGGGTCATCAGGTGTCGGGATTGGGTACAGTTACAACACATATAGGAGTCGATGCTTTGTTGTCAAGGATTCACCACATACTTGCGAGTGTGGATATCCTATGCGATCTGAGGAGATATTAGTGTGACGAATCTCTGGCCAGAGTACATGATGTGATTTAAGAAATGGTTTCTTAGTAGCGCATGCGATGTCACTATTTGATCTTCAAGATGCATTGCATAGTTATCGAATCTCGAGCGACTCTCGATATACCAATGGTTGTTGATTCGATCGGGATATATGGATGAAGGGACCGTACTGTATGCTAACCAAAATCTACTGGTTCTTGTAGGCACTATCAGTGATACCTAGGGAATCATGGGGCGATGTTGCTAGGCGCTCATACCATGATTCGATGGGCAAGTCGGAAATTGTTGTTCCGAGTCACAAGGAGTTGTGAGCCCACGGCTAGCTGTATCCCTGAACCATTGAGGGTCACACAGTGTAATGGATTTTTAATCCCCGTTGAGATAGTTAAATTTAAAGAGTTAAATTTAATGAACGAAGAAGTTGGACTTCTTATTTAAGAGTAGAGGAGTAAGATTTCCTAAAATGACATAGGGATGGCCATTTTTGGAAATCACTGAATTCGGATTCAGAAAAATTTATCTTGACTTTAAAAGGTGCAGAAATGGTTTCTGTGCACATTGGTGAAATCGATTTATCAATCGGAGTCACGATGAATTTTATATTAATTTCTGAACATGCGGGCTTTGCTTGTCGGGCTTGAACTTATGACTAATGGGCCCTAAGCTGTTAGTGGCCTGCATTATAAATAAGTTATTGCAGTACAGAAATTACACACAAACAGGCACAAAATTTTCGAAAACCCTAAGCTATTTTTCTTAAAGTGGCCGCCCCCTCTCCCTCTCTCTACTCGAGAAAAATTCCAGCCTGTGATTTTGAATTACAGTCTGGTTTAACGGATCAAATTCGTTAACTCTCTTCGTAGAAAACTTCTGATAGATTTTCTAGTGCAATCTATCAGAGGGATTAAATCTCTATTCGTGGACCTGATTGAAGAACTGTTCGTCCATCGGTTCCAGGGAGATACAACAAGAGCAGAGAAATCTGTTGGTGTCCAGAATCTCGATTCGAGATTAAAGGTAAAAATTTTATAATAGTTATTTAAATTTTTACACACACAATTTAATCGTAAAGATTTGATACCCAATATGGAATCGTTCCATATAATAAAAATTTTAAACTTCCGCTGCACCGGGTATCAATCTTGTTTGATCTGAACGCCGCGCACTCCAACAGTGGTATCAGAGCCAGGTTGCTCAGATCAAGCGATTAAATTAATCGATTGTACAAAAATTTTTTAGGCCTCGGTTTTTGAAACAAAATAAATAGCGCTGCCCTGGGCAGCGATCACATCGCTGCCCATGGGCAGCCGGGCTGCCCGGCCCGGGAACGTCCCGGGCGGCCCGCGGGAAAAATTATTTTAATTTTTTAAATTAAATTTTAATATGTTAAAATTCTATTTTTGGTCCGATCGAAAATTGTTTTGATTGGTTCACGAGGCGTCGGATCGAATTGATCGAGTCCGAAAATTTTAAAATTGATTTTTGGATAAATTTGAATTTTTGGAAAATTTTAATATTTTATCCTTTAATTGAATTTTGAAATTAATTAATTTTTGGTACAATTGATGATAAGATATGATCTTATGGATATATTGAGTAAAATATGATTTTATGTATAAAATTGGATTTTATAGATAAAATATGATTTTATTTGATAAAAGGATAAAATATGATTTTATATGTAAAATAAGATTTTATGTATGAGATATGATTTTATCTTTTTTAAAATTTAAATTGCCATTGCATGTTATCCAATAAATTAATTTTGAATTAAATGTTATTGGATAAGGATGATCGATTGCCATGACCAATTTTGTAGGTGTATGTTAGGAATTTACATTTGTTTTATTGTTGTTGGTTTTATTAATGGGCCTGGTTTATGGCCCAATATGAATGTCATATGTAATAAAAGTGGGCTTGGTTTATGGCCCATTCCCACCCCTTAAAAATGTATCCCCTACTTGTCATTGTTATTTATTGTAAATACATTAGATTTAGTGGGAGATCAAGATTTGAAGATGGAGGTGGGCCCAGCAGACAATAAAGACAGAAGAAATGTAAATTGGAAGCAAATGTAATAGGATTGCATTTCATACTGCATATTACCTAGGATTGGACTAAGACTCGTGATTGGCAACCACGGGTCGATTAGAAATGGAATCGATCATCCTATATAATATGTGATATTATAGTTATATGCATATTTTAGACAAAATTGTGTGAATCCGACAAGCATACAAAACTTTAAAAATGATGAGACAAATTTTTATAATTAAAAATCCCTCATTTTAAATATGATTTAAAATTGATATCAAGATAAATAAAGGAAATTTAAATTTGTTTAAATGTTCCTACCTTCCATCAACGATCAATGTATGAGATGCTACCCGCGGATACGGTCCGGCTCATATTATTGGGGGGGCCCGTTCGTCGGAAAGCTGTACATTGGATCGACACATGTTGTAAGTTGGGTGGAACTCCCATGGGATCAGCTCATATTATTGGGGGATCCACATGGCGACCGTCCATCACAACTTAATATTGATGGGTCATCTTGACATGTCACAATAATCGGCGTCATATTATTGGGCCCTTATTGGACATGAGGTAAAAACGTGGAGGTTGCTTTGGAAGCAATTGGGCTCTACTTTTTGAAAATTATGGTTGGCTGATATTATTCGGGACTATAAGTTTGTCAATTGGACTCCATGTTCTCACTAAGGAAAACAGTTTCCCGTTTTCACTAGAGGGTAGTGAAATCGTTAAAATAGTGGGAGTGGGATTCATAAAATAAATTTCGCCTATTTTATGTCTTAGTAAATTGCTTAAACAATCACTGATATTTGTCTGTTTCTTTTCAGTATTTCATACAATGAATTCGCGTAATCCACTTTTCTCGATCCTCGAACAAAATAAGTTGACTGGCGCCAACTATACGGAATGGTTCCGCAAGTTGAAGATTGTCTTGACTTCGGAGAAGATGCTCTACGTGTTAGAAAAATCTCCTCCGAAGGAAGCACCAGCTGACGTAAGTCCAGAGGAGTTAGCCAAGCTTGATATATGGTGGGACCATGATATCAAGACCAAATGCTATATGCAAGCCTCGATGTCTGATGAACTCCAGAGGCGATTTGAGGACACCGTGAATGCTGCTGACATTCACGTTCAACTCAAGGAACTTTTTGGGGCTCAATCGAGGGCTGAAAGGTTCGCTACTGTAAAGGAGCTAATGACGTGTCGCATGCGGGAAGGGACTTCGGTCCGTGATCATGGGGTACGAGTGATTTGGCTCATACAGAAGTTGGCAACCCTTGATTTGGTGTTGGAGCATGAACTCAACGTGGATTTACTACTTCTGTCTTTTCCTTCTTCGTTTGACAGTTTTGTGGTAAATTTCAATATGAACAAGATAGAGGCCACCCTTGAAGAGATGGTCAATATGCTTGTGACATATGAATCCACATTAAAGAAGGATAAACCGGCTTTCTTGGTGGGCTCCTCTTCTTCTGCTAAAAAGGGGCCAAGTACAAAGGGCAAGAAACGTTCTGCCCCACCCAAGAAAGTCGAACCCGAGAAGAAGTACAAGACAAAGGCTTCAAACAATGAAAAATCCAAGGATGTTTGTCATTACTGCAAGAAGCCCGGTCATTGGAAGCGTAACTGCAAGGAATATCTAGAGCAGTTGCGAACTGCGAAGGGTATGTTCTATATTGAAATAAATTTTTAACTTAATACTACTTCTTGGGTATTGGATACCGGATGTGGATCTCACATTTGCAATGATTTGCAGGTGATGACAAGAAGTCGCAGGCTTAGGATGGGTGAGACCCAGCTGAGGCTCGGAAATGGTTCCAGAGTTGAAGCAAAAGCCGTGGGAGATGTTTATTTAATTTTGCAGAATGGTTTTAAGTTACTTTTAAGAGATGTTTTATTTGTTCCGGATTTAATTAAAAACATTATTTCTGTTTCTATGCTTGATAGAGATGGTTATTCTTGCAATTTTGTGAATGGGATTTGCAATATTTACAAGAATGAATGTTTGATTGGAAATGGACAACTTGAAAACGATCTATACAACTTAAATCTAAAAGACGTTCCAATAAATTATGTTGATAAACCGGCAACAACAAACAAAAGGAAAATCGATAGCCAAAACCCGGCAAACCTTTGGCACGCTAGGCTAGGTCATATTTCCTCAAGGAGGATGAACAAGCTAGTGGGAGAGGGCATGTTTGATATGTCTGATATTAACTCTCTACCTACTTGTGAATCTTGCCTAAAAGGAAAAATGACTAAATCTCCTTTTAAGGGGAAACCTGAGCGTAGTCAAAATCTGTTGGATTTGATCCATACAGATGTTTGTGGTCCATTTAGAGTTGGGACTCAATATGGCCACACCTACTTCATTACCTTTACTGATGATTATTCAAGGTATGGGTATTTATATTTAATGAAATATAAGTCTGAAGCATTTGAAAAGTTCAAAGAATTCAAGGCTGAAGTAGAAAACAAGCTAGGTAAAAGTATTAAAGCACTTCGATCGGATCGAGGTGGAGAATACTTGAGTACCGAGTTTTTGGACTATCTGAAAGAGAATGGGATTCTCTCTCAGTGGACTCCTCCTATGACACCACAGCTGAATGGTGTATCGGAGCGTCGTAATCGAACTTTGTTGGACATGGTTCGATCCATGATGAGCTTCACTGAGCTTCCACCTTCGTTTTGGGGCTATGCGCTTGAAACGGCGGTATTGTTGTTGAACAACGTCCACACTAAAGCAGTGGACAAAACACCATACGAGTTATGGAATGGCAAAGCTCCTAAGTATTCGTACTTGAGGATTTGGGGATGTCCTGCTTACGTGAAGCGGACAGTGGGAGATAAGTTGGATAGTCGATCCAGCTTATGTTATTTTGTAGGGTATCCGAAGAATTCAATCGGATATTATTTCTATTATCCTGCTGAAACAAAGGTGTTTGTTTCAAGGAATGCCACCTTCTTGGAGAAGGAGTTCTTATTGGATAAGAAAGGCGAGATGATGGAACTCGAAGAAATTCGAGAAGAACCCGAAATACAAAATAACGATCCTACACCTCAGGAACCATTGCTGGACACGCCTATACCTAGAAGATCCGAAAGGACTTCTAGACCTCCTATTCGATATGGTCTTCTTCTTGAAGGGGATCAAGGTGAACCCGATGTTGGATGTGATCCAAGAAACTTCAAGGAAGCAATTTCTGATGCGGATTCAAATTTATGGCTTGAAGCTATGCAGTTGGAAATAGATTCGATGCATACAAACCAAGTTTGGTCTCTAGTAGATCCTCCCAATGGAATTGTTCCAATAGGGTGTAAATGGATCTACAAGAGAAAGCTTGGGCCTGATGGTAAGGTATTGACCTATAAGGCGCGATTGGTGGCAAAAGGTTATACTCAAAGACAAGAAGTTGACTATGATGAAACCTTTTCACCAGTTGCAATGTTCAAGTCCATAAGAATCCTTATTGCCATAGCAGCATGGTATGACTATGAGATATGGCAAATGGATGTGAAGACTGCTTTTCTTAATGGAGACATTAAGGAAGAAATCTATATGAAGCAGCCTGAGGGGTTCACATCCATGGGAAGCGAGCATAAGGTATGCAAGCTTCAGAGATCAATTTATGGTCTAAAACAAGCATCAAGAAGTTGGAACCAAAAATTTGATGAAACAATAAAAGATTTTGGTTTCATCAAGAATCCGGAGGAACCATGCGTGTACAAGAAAGTAGTTAAGGATGCTGTGACATTCTTAGTACTTTATGTTGATGACATCCTACTCATTGGAAATGATGTAGGGATGTTGCAGTCAACAAAGATATGGTTATCAGGTAGATTTTCGATGAAGGATTTGGGTGAGGCATCCTATATTCTTGGGATACAGATCTATAGAGATAGATCTAAGAGAATGATAGGACTCACTCAATCAACCTACATCGACACCATATTGAAACGGTTTTCAATGGATGGGTCCAAGAGAGGACATCTACCCATGTGTCATGGAGTTTCTCTATCCAAGTCTATGTGTCCCAAGACAGATGAAGAGATAGAGAAAATGACACATGTACCATATGCACCAGCCATAGGTAGTATCATGTATGGGATGATATCTACCAGACCGGATGTAGCATTTGCTCTGAGTGTCACGAGCAGATATCAAGCTAATCCTGGTCAAATGCATTGGAAAGCCGTGAAGGACATTCTTAAGTACTTACGAAGGACTAAGAATATGTTCATGGTATATGGAGGAAGAGAACTAAAATTGGAAGGCTATACCGACTCTAGCTTCCAAAGTGACGTGGATGACTCGAAGTCAACCTCTGGATTTGTGTTCATGCTCAATGGCGGTGCTGTCTCTTGGAAGAGTTCCAAGCAGGACACCACAGCGGATTCCACCACTGAGGCTGAATACATTGCAGCATCAGCTGCTGCTAAAGAGGCCGTTTGGATGAGGAATTTCGTCCAAAAGTTGGGCTTCATTCCTGAAGTTGTTGGTCCAGTCCCGGTGTACTGTGACAACACGGGTGCCGTTGCTCAGGCAAAGGAACCAAGGTCTCATCAAAGATCCAAACACGTACTGAGGATATACCACATCATCCGGGAGATTGTGGAAAGAGGAGACATCACTGTCGAAAGAGTGGCCTCTGCAGACAATATCGCTGATCCACTTACTAAGCCCTTGCCAGGACCATTATTTGACAAACATCGCGAAGCAATGGGTCTACGTAGTATGACTAGTTGGCTATAGGGCAAGTGGGAGATTGAAAGAGTGGGTGCCCAGTGAGCCAACTTGTGGCTAAGGGCTTTGATGACTCTTTGTATAAACAATCTTTTGTTTAATATAATTTACACTTTTATTAATGGCAATGACTTTATCTTTCTTCATATTGTTATATTGTGATATACTATTGTTGTTTTGATAAAGACCTTGAATATACTATAGTGTATGTAAGATGTGGTAGAACATGGAGATGTCTATCATGAAACACATCTTATAGTCACTGTATATTCTAAACTGTTCCTAGTCGATTGAGCTGTCCGATAATAAGGATAAGGATCGCTCGAGTTTGAGACTAGCATTTGCGATGCAGAGTACCACGTTTCATTGGTAAGGAACATAGAGATGTTCTAAGCATGCAAATGGATATTCATATGATGAATGATCGAACTACCCTATCCGGACTTTCCAAGTGGTTATCACTTATCGAGTGGATAAAGTCCGCGGTTTTGGTTGTACACCATTAGTCCTTATTACTTGAAACATCATTGAGACTCTATATGCTAGTACTGTGCTTTGACTCGTTTACCGACTCTATTGGGGTCATTAGGTGTCGGGATTTGGTACAGTTACAACACATATAGGAGTCGATGCTTTGTTGTCAAGGATTCACCACATACTTGCGAGTGTGGATATCCTATGCGATCTGAGGAGATATTAGTGTGACGAATCTCTGGCCAGAGTACATGATGTGATTTAAGAAATGGTTTCTTAGTAGCCCATGCGATGTCACTATTTGATCTTCAAGATGCATTTCATAGTTATCGAATCTCGAGCGACTCTCGATATACCAATGGTTGTTGATTCGATCGGGATATATGGATGAAGGGACCGTACTGTACGCTAACCAAAATATACTGGTTCTTGTAGGCACTATCAGTGATACCTAGGGAATCATGGGGCGATGTTGCTAGGCGCTCATACCATAATTCGATGGGCAAGTCGGAAATTGTTGTTCCGAGTCACAAGGAGTTGTGAGCCCACGGCTAGCTGTATCCCTGAACCATTGAGGGTCACACAGTGTAATGGATTTTTAATCCCCGTTGAGATAGTTAAATTTAAAGAGTTAAATTTAATGAACGAAGAAGTTGGACTTCTTATTTAAGAGTAGAGGAGTAAGATTTCCTAAAATGACATAGGGATGGCCATTTTTGGAAATCACTGAATTCGGATTCAGAAAAATTTATCTTGACTTTAAAAGGTGCAGAAATGGTTTCTGTGCACATTGGTGAAATCGGTTTATCAATCGGAGTCACGATGAATTTTATATTAATTTCTGAACATGCGGGCTTTGCTTGTCGGGCTTGAACTTATGACTAATGGGCCCTAAGCTGTTAGTGGCCTGCATTATAAATAAGTTATTGCAGTACAAAAATTACACACAACAGGCACAAAATTTTCGAAAACCCTAAGCTATTTTTCTTAAAGTGGCCGCCCCCTCTCCCTCTCTCTACTCGAGAAAAATTCCAGCCTGTGATTTTGAATTACAGTCTGGTTTAACGGATCAAATTCGTTAACTCTCTTCGTAGAAAACTTCTGATAGATTTTCTAGTGCAATCTATCAGAGGGATTAAATCTCTATTCCTGGACCTGATTGAAGAACTGTTCGTCCATCGGTTCCAGGGAGATACAACAAGAGCAGAGAAATCTGTTGGTGTCCAGAATCTCGATTCGAGATTAAAGGTAAAAATTTTATAATAGTTATTTAAATTTTTACACACACAATTTAATCGTAAAGATTTGATACCCAATATGGAATCGTTCCATATAATAAAATTTTTAAACTTCCGCTGCACCGGGTATCAATCTTGTTTGATCTGAATGCCGCGCACTCCAACAATTCCACCGGAAAGATGAATTTGTCTACTTTCACCAGTACATCCTCTATTATTCCTCTTGGATATTTTATAGATTTGTCGGCCAACTGCAGTGACATCCTTGTGGGTTTTGGCTCCCCTAAACCTAGTTTCCTAAAAACTAAATATGGCATCAGATTTATGCTAGCACCTAAATCACGTAAAGCTTTTTGAAAATGAATATCACTAATCATGCAAGGAATAGAAAAACTTCCAGGATCTTTTTGCTTTGATGGGATATTGTTCTGAACTAGTGTTGAGCAACTTTTTGTTAAACTAACCAATGCATGCTCTTCTACTTTTTCTCTGGTTGGAGAAAATCTCCTTCAAGAACTTGGCATAACTGGGCATTTGCATCAATGCGTCGTCAAATGGAATATTGATATTCAATTTCTTGAATATCTCTAGGAATTTCGCAAACTGAGCATCTAGCTTTTCCTTCTTGATAGCTACAGGAAAAGGTGGTGGAATAACAAAATTTGATTGTGATGTGGGTGGTGGGGTAGAATTAGCGGACTTACCTGGTGGTTTCTCCGTTACAGCCATGACTTCTGTCGCTTTCTGTTCTTGTATCTCAATTTTTACTTTCTTCCCACTTCTTAATTCGATGTCCTTCACCTGCTCTTTAGGGTTCTTTTCTGTGTCACTTTGTAAGGTACCAAGATCTCTACTAGACATTTCTTTTGCTAACTGCCCTAACTGATTCTCTAAATTATTTATTGAATCATCCTGATTTTGCATTCTGGTCTCAGTGGATGATATAAACTTTTGAATCATCTGCTCCATTCTTGATTTTTCTTCTTGATGTTGTTTTCCGTAATTATGATTCCCATGCTGCCTGTTGTTCTATCCTCCCCATGAGAAATTCGGATATTGTTTTTACCCTGGATTATATGTATTTGAAAAAGGATAATTCCTAGGGCGGTTTTTATTTCCTACATGGTTTACTATAACTCCCTCCGGTTGATAGAATGGATTCACAGTCTAACAGTCTTCAGTAAAATGTTCAGCACCACATTTTTCGCACCACACTTCTTGAATGCGCATTGCAGAATTCCCCAAACTTAGCTCATCAATCTTTTTATTCATTACCTAAAGTTGAGCTTTCATTGAAGTAAACACATCTATGTGATGAATTCCTGTAGATTTCCGCATTGCATTCCTCTCAGATTAAGGGTGATAAATTCTAGATGACATCTCTTCAATCAACTCACAACCATCCTCTGGTGATTTTCGTAACAGATTGCCATCTGCAGCTGCATCTAACATATTGCGATTAGCATGAGGAAGGCCATAGTAAAAAAAAATTGTACCACAAGCCAGTCAGGTAATTTGTGGTTAGGGCATCTCCTCAATAGATAGTGTTTCCATGCCTCATAGAGTGATTCTTGTTCGCCTTGTGCAAACGTGATGATATCTGTTCTCAGCTTCATCAACTTTGATGAAGGGAAATATTTGGTAAGGAAATATTTTTCCAGATCATCCCATGTAGTAATTGAACCTGCAGGTAAATTTGTTAGCCATGCTTTAGCTTTATCTCTTAGCGAAAAGGGAACAAGTGTAAACGAATAGCATCATCAGAAACTCCCTGCTGCTTGAAGGTATCACAAATTTCCAGGAAATTTGCAATATGAGCATTCGGGTCATCAATTGTTGTCCCACCAAATTGGAATGTGTTCTGAATCATTTGAATGAAAGCCGGCTTTATCTCGAAATGGTTTGCTGCTATTGTTGGCCTGATGATGCTTGGTCTGGCATCCTCAATGGATGCGAGGCACTATCCATCATGGATTTGTAAACAGGTGGTGCATTATTTTCAGCATCTCCATCATTCAATCTTCGTTGTTCCTTGTCAGCCATTTCTTCTCTTTGTTTCCTTCTTCTCCTACGAAAGGTTCTTTTGATTTTAGGATCAAAAGGTATGATTTCCGAATCAAATGAATGTTTCATGCATTACAAAAGTATCCTGCAGTTCACAGATGAAAATAGTGATTAAAATTGGTATAGAGAAATTTAAATAAAATAAATTAAAGTAATTAATAGTCTCTGGCAACGGAGCCAAAAACTTGATCGAGCAAATACTAACAATTAAAATCAATATAAATATTCCTCAATTCCGCTCGAAATTATCGCAAGAGCACGAATCAAGTTATAGTAAAATGTCATGAGTACGAGTATCATTCTCAGGGACTAATTCACAATAATTCATTTATATTATTTCTATATCCAAAGTAACGCAATTGTGAGAATAATTATGAATCGAATTATAAACTAACAAAATTAATTTAAATCACTTAAATTAAAAGAGAAAAAGAATTTTTTAAAAAAGATAAATAATGAAGAAATTTTTTTGAATTTCGGTTCACCTCCCCCTAATTGAACTGGACGATTGAATTTCACTTTTATACACAAAGTTTTGACAGGAATTCCAGATATATCAACACTCTATCTCAAGTTGTGTCAATCTAATTCAAGCTAATGAAATAATCAAATCTCTCCGATTATCTATCATCAATGATTTCCTTGCGCTTTTTTGAATTCCCTTAACTTTTTACCTGGTGGTCTATGGTTATCAACATGTACTAATTATCATATCTCTATGCACATTTTAAGTCCATGGATCATGTCACTCGTCCAAATCATGAGTTTAACTCTCGATAAAATTCACAACATACGAAACTATGCTAAAGTTAGCTACTCCTCAACACAGAATAATATAAATATGACAAAATCAAATAATATTATAAAGTAAAATTAATTCGTCCAAAATATTCAATCACACAAAAGTGTTTTGGGGGTAGGATCCCCTAGATTCCAACAAAATAAAGTTTAGCTACTAAAACTCATAATCAAAATCTGTAGTAACCCGTATCCAAATTAAATAAATCAAGTGTCTAATTATTATTAGGCGGGTTAAACTTGATTAAGATGATTTCTGATGGGTTAACGGAGTCCGGAAATGGATTTAGAATGCCCGAAAATGGTCCGGAAGGCTCCGAGGGTTTGGATGGTTCGGAGGGCCCGAACAGGGTAAGTGGGCTCCGAACTGGTTCGGGGGATCCGAACTTGGGTTCGGACGGCCCAAACTATTTCGTCATTGCTGACGTCCATGATGTGACTCCGGACGACCCGAAGCTGAGTTTGGAGGCTCCGAACGTGTTCGGATGGCCCGAAGTCGGGTTCGGACGGCCCAAACTCATCCTATATATAGGGGATGCGTGGCGCACTTTTAGGCGCACCGAGTTCCTTTTCTCTCTAGTTTTTTAGCCTTCTAACTCAGATCTAGAGAATTCTAGGCATCCCGTGGGGGATCCGGAAGTGGCATAGCGATCCAGGTGTCGTAGCGAAGCTGTGGCCTAGTTTTGAGGCAATCGACAGCAAAGGGCTAACGACGGACGAAGGTATAGCTTTTTCTTCCTATAAATATTTAGGAGTATGCAATAGTTTAGTTAAGACTTTTAGAGCTTATTGAATGATGCATGTGCATATCATCTTGTGCCTGTACATCTATATATCTTTCGAGATGAGCCAGTTAGGGTTGCTTAGCCCTGTTAGGATGTTTGATATCGAGTACCCTTAGGTACTGATACCTGAAGGACTCTGTGGTCCGCGTCCGTGATTCGGGAATGAGTGGTCGCACACAGTGGTTAGCTACCCCGATGTGACGAGCTTATATCCCAGGCGCTAGTTTGAGCAGTTCGTATACAGTTATCCCAGATATGGATACCCGGTCATTTGCATGCATCATATTTGTACGTTTATCCGTGCTTTCGTATTGAGCTTAGAGCTCACGTCCAGTATTTTCTGTGTATCTGGATACCTTATTCGACGGGGCAGGTGTAGGTATATGATTGAGCACCAGGAGCCTGGAGTAGCCAGTGACCTTGAAAACAGCAGGATTAGCTGTAGGTTTTATTTAAAGTAATTCGATTGGGTTGTATAAATCAAGTTTGATTAGCCGGTTGTATTCTGCCGGTCTGCTTGTATTTAAGTCTTCCGCAGCGATTTTATTTAATGCATGCTTAATTATGCTCTTAACTCTGATTAGGTAGTGGATCCGGGTCGGGTCGCTACATTTATGGTATCAGAGCTGCATGCAAGGGACTTAGGAAATTGATAATAAGACTTCTTGATTATCCTTGTAGGATTGATTGAGGCCTAGCGAAAGAAGATTTGGTTCTTCATTGCCGAGGTTTGCAGCATAAGTCTTTACTATAAGGAATGCAACAGTAATGAGAACACCAGTAGTAGCATATCGATAGATAGACTGACTGCTGTGGACGGTTCATCATTCGATGCATTGGGATGCTGATCGAAGAATATATGGATTCCAGCCAGGGAAGACTGGAAGAGAAGATCAAGTATATCACGTCAGATACCTCTGAGGGCTTTTTGGAATGAATGGTGTATAATAACCCATGTGGTTTCAGTCCAAAGAGATTCTCCACTCGTAGCTGGAGAGATTGTCAGATAGACCTTCACAAGAGATACCTTGAGTGCCTAAGGCATGACAGGTTTCGAGCGTAAGGTCTGTAAACTCGTGCAAAACATGGTTTTGCCGGTATGCTTGTATCGATGCTTTTGGTAGGCATACGGGAAACTTCATGTTCAAAAGCATGATTTTGTTACAAGAAGAACGCTGATGGTAGATCGTGAGCAGAAGAAGTCGACTGACATGCACTGACGCAGAGCATAGCTGGTTAGCTAACACGTGCCATTTCTCCGGAGTTCTTCGCAGGAGGACATGTAGAGAGACTTGGACGGAAGTATGCTTGTATCGATGCATGTGTCGATTGGAAGCTTCATGCTCAAGGAACGAAGACTAGTACGATGATTTTGTTGGAAAATGCGGCTCTCAGATCAATCACGATTGATACCCGGTGCAGCGGAAGTTTAAAAATTTTATCATGGAACAATTCCATGGTGTGGGTATCAACCGTTTAACGATTAAATTATTGTGTGTGTAAAATTTAAATAACAATTAAATAAATTTTACCTCAAATCTCGCAACGAGATTAATGGACACCAACAGATTTTATCTGCTCTTGTTGTCTCTCCCTGGAACCGATGAACTCCTTCAATCAGGTCCACGAACAGAGGTTTAATCCCTCTGATAGATTGCACTAGAAAATCTATCAGAAGTTTTCTGCGAAGAGAATAAACGAATCTGATTCGTTATTCCTTACTGCGATTCAAAATCACAGACCGGAATTTCTCTGTGACAGAGCAAGGGGGCGGCCGAAATATTATTTGAGAGGAACTAGGGTTTTCGATTTTTGCTCTAAAAAATTATGACCTGTTGTGTTTAATTTCTGTACTGAAATAACTTATTTATAATGCAGGTCACTAACACCTTAGGGCCCATTAATCATAAGCTGGGGCCCGACAAGCAAAGCCCGCTCGTTCAGAAATTAATATAAAATTCATCGTGACTCCGATTGATGAAACGATTTCACCAATGTGCACAGAAACCATTTCTGCACGTTTTAAAGTCAAAATAAATTTTCCTGAATCCGAATTCAGTGGTTTCCAAAAATGTCCATCCCTATGTCATTTTAGGAAATCCTACTCCCTTACTCTTATTTAAGAAGTCCAACTCCTTAGTTCATTAAATTTAACTCTTTAAATTTAACTATCTCAACGGGGATTAAAACTCCATTACACTGTGTGACCCTCAATGGTTCAGGGATACAGCTAGCCGTGGGCTCACAACTCCTTGTGACTCGGAACAACACTTTCCGACTTGCCCAACGAATCATGGTAAAGCGCCTAGCAACATCGCCCCATGATTCCCTAGGTATCACTGATAGTGCCTTCAAGAACCAGTAGATTTTGGTTAGCGTACAGTACGGTCCCTTCATCCATATATCCCGATCGAATCAACAACCATTGGTATATCGAGAGTCGCTCAAGATTCGATAACTATGCAATACATCTTGAAGATCAAATTAGTGACATCGCATGTGCTACTAAGAAACCATTTCTTAAATCACATCAAGTACTCTGGCCAGAGATTTGTCACACTAATATCTCCTCAGATCGCATAGGATATCCACACTCGCAAGTATGTGGTGAATCCTTGACAACAATGCATTGACTCCTATATGTGTCGTAACTGTACCCAATCTCGACACCTGATGACCCCCATAGAGTCGGTAAACGAGTCAAAGCACAGCACTAGCATATAGAGTCTCCATGATGTTTCAAGTCGTAAGGACTAATGGTGTACAACCAAAACCGCGGACTTAATCCACTCGATAAGTGATAACCACTTGGAAAGTCCGGATAGGGTAGTTCGATTATTCATCCTATGAATATCCATTTGCATGCTTCGAACATCTCCATGTTCCCTACCAATGAAACGTGGTACTCCGCATCGCAAATGCTAGTCTCAAACTCGAGCGATCCTTATCCTTATTATCGGACGGCTCAATCGACTAGGAACGGTTTTAGAATATACAGTGACTATAAGATGTATTTCATGATAGACATCTCCATGTTCTACCACATCTTACATACACTATAGTATATTCAAGGTCTTTATCAAAACAACAATAGTATATCACAATATAACAATATGAAGTAATATAAAGTCATTGCCATAAAAGTGTAAATAATATTAAACAAAAGATTGTTTATACAAAGAGTCATCAAAGCCCATAGCCACACAGTTGGCTCACTGGGCACCCACTCTTACAATCTCCCACTTGCCTTATAGCCAACTAGTCATACTACGTAGACCCATTGCTTCGCGATGTTTGTCAAACAATGGTCCTGGCAAAGGCTTAGTAAGTGGATCAGCGATATTGTCTGCAGAGGCCACTCGTTCGACACTGATGTCTCCTCTTTCCACAATCTCCCGGATTATGTGGTATTTCCTCAGTACGTGTTTGGATCTTTGATGAGACCTTGGTTCCTTTGCTTGAGCAACGGCACCCGTGTTGTCGCAGTACACCGGGACTGGACCAACAAATTCAGGAATGACGCCCAACTCTTGGACGAAATTCCTCATCCAAACGGCCTCTTTAGCAGCAGCTGATGCTGCAATGTATTCAGCCTCAGTGGTGTAATCCGCTGTGGTGTCCTGCTTGGAACTCTTCCAAGAGACAGCACCGCCATTGAGCATGAACACAAATCCAGAGGTTGACTTCGAGTCATCCACATCACTTTGGAAGCTAGAGTCGGTATAGCCTTCCAGTTTGAGTTCTCGTCCTCCATAAACCATGAACATATTCTTAGTCCTTCGCAAGTACTTAAGAATGTCCTTCACGGCTTTCCAATGCATCTGACCAGGATTAGACTGATATCTGCTCGTGACACTCAGAGCAAATGCTACATCCGGTCTGGTAGATATCATCCCATACATGATACTACCTATAGCTGACGCATATGGTACATGTGTCATATTCTCTATCTCTTCATCAGTCTTGGGACACATAGACTTGGATAGAGAAACTCCATGACACATGGGTAGATGTCCTCTTTTGGACCCATCCATTGAAAACCGTTTCAATATGGTATCGATGTAGGTTGATTGAGTGAGTCCTATCATTCTCTTAGACCTATCTCTATAGATCTGTATCCCAAGAATGTAGGATGCCTCTCCCAAATCCTTCATCGAAAATCTACCTGATAACCATATCTTTGTTGACTGCAACATCCCTACATCATTCCCAATGAGTAGGATGTCATCAACATAAAGTACTAAGAATGTCACCGCATCCTTAACTACTTTCTTGTACACGCAAGGTTCCTCCGGGTTCTTGATGAAACCAAAATCTTTAATTGTTTCATCAAATTTATGGTTCCAACTTCTTGATGCTTGTTTTAGACCATAAATTGATCTCTGAAGCTTGCATACCTTATGCTCGCTTCCCATGGATGTGAACCCCTCAGGCTGCTTCATATAGATTTCTTCCTTAATGTCTCCATTAAGAAAAGCAGTCTTCACATCCATCTGCCATATCTCATAGTCATACCATGCAGCTATGGCAATTAGGATTCTTATGGACTTGAACATTGCGACTGGTGAAAAGGTTTCATCATAGTCAACTCCTTGCCTTTGAGTATAACCTTTCGCCACCAATCGCGCCTTGTAAGTCAATATCTTACCATCAGGCCCAAGCTTTCTTTTGTAGATCCATTTACACCCTATTGGAACAATTCCATCGGGAGGATCCACTAAAGACCAGACTTGGTTAGTATGCATCGAATCCAATTCTGACTGCATAGCTTCAAGCCATAAATTCGAATCCGCATCAGAAATTGCTTCCTTGAAGCTTCTTGGATCACATCCAATGTCGGGTTCATCTTGACCCTCTTCAAGAAGAAGACCATATCGAACTGGAGGTCTAGAAGTCCTTTCGGATCTTCTAGGTGCAGGCGTGTCCAGCAATGGTTCCTGAGGTGTAGGATCGTTATTTTGTATTTTGGGTTCTTCTCGAACTTCTTCGAGTTCCATCATCTCGCCTTTCTTATCCAATAAGAACTCCTTCTCCAAGAAGGTGGCATTCCGTGAAACAAACACCTTTGTTTCAGCAGGATAATAGAAATAATATCCGATTGAATTCTTCGGATACCCTACAAAATAACATAAGCTGGATCGACTATCCAACTTATCTCCCACTGTCCGCTTCACGTAAGCAGGACATCCCCAAATCCTCAAGTACGAATACTTAGGAGCTTTGCCATTCCATAACTCGTATGGTGTTTTGTCCACTGCTTTAGTGTGGACGTTGTTCAACAACAATACCGCCGTTTCAAGCGCATAGCCCCAAAACGAAGGTGGAAGCTCAGTGAAGCTCATCATAGATCGAACCATGTCCAACAAAGTTCGATTACGACGCTCCGATACACCATTAAGCTGTGGTGTCATAGGAGGAGTCCACTGAGAGAGAATCCCATTCTCTTTCAGATAGTCCAAAAACTCGGTACTCAAGTATTCTCCACCTCGATCCGATCGAAGTGCTTTAATACTTTTACCTAGCTTGTTTTCTACTTCAGCCTTGAATTCTTTGAACTTTTCAAATGCTTCAGACTTATATTTCATTAAATATAAATACCCATACCTTGAATAATCATCAGTAAAGGTAATGAAGTAGGTGTGGCCATGTTGAGTCCCTACTCTAAATGGACCACAAACATCTGTATGGATCAAATCCAACAGATTCTGACTACGCTCAGGTTTCCCCTTAAAAGGAGATTTAGTCATTTTTCCTTTTAGGCAGGATTCACAAGTAGGTAGAGAGTTAATATCAGACATATCAAACATGCCCTCTCCCACTAGCTTGTTCATCCTCCTTGAGGAAATATGACCTAGTCTAGCGTGCCAAAGGTTTGCCGGGTTTTGACTATCGATTTTCCTTTTGTTTGTTGTCGCCGGTTTGTCAATACAATTCACTGGAACGTCTTTTAGTTTTAAATTGTATAGATCGTTTTCAAGTTGTCCATTTCCAATTAAACATTCATTCTTGTAAATATTGCAAATCCCATTCACAAAATTACAAGAATAACCATCTCTATCAAGCATAGAAATAGAAATAATGTTTTTAATTAAATCTGGCACAAATAAAACATCTCTCAACAATAATTTAAAACCATTCTGCAAAATCAAACAAACATCTCCAATGGCCGTAGCTTCAACTCTGGAACCATTCCCGAGCCTCAGCTGGGTCTCACCCATTCTAAGCCTGCGACTTCTTGTCATCACCTGCAAATCATTGCAAATGTGAGATCCACATCCGGTATCCAATACCCAAGAAGTTGTATTAAGTGACATGTTTATTTCGATATAGAACATACCCTTTGCAGTTCCTAACTGCTCAAGATACTCCTTGCAGTTGCGCTTCCAATGACCCGGCTTCTTGCAGTAATGGCAAACATCCTTGGATTTTCCATTGTTTGAAGCCTTTGTCTTTTGCTTCTTCTCGGGTTCCACTTTCTTGGGTGGGGCAGAACGTTTCTTGCCCTTCATACTTGGCCCCTTCTTAGCAGAAGATGAGGAGCCCACCAAGAAAGCTGGCTTATCCTTCTTAAGTGTGGATTCATATGTAACGAGCATATTGACCATCTCTTCAAGGGTGGCCTCTATCTTGTTCATATTAAAATTTATCACGAATCCATCAAATGAAGAAGGAAGAGATAGAAGCAGCAAGTCCACATTGAGTTCATGCTCCAACACCAAATCAAGGGTCGCTAACTTCTGTATGAGCCAAATCACTCGTACCCCATGATCACGGACCGAAGTCCCTTCACGCATGCGGCACGTCATCAACTCCTTAACAGTAGAGAACCTTTCAGCCCTCGACTGAGCCCCAAAAAGTTCCTTGAGTTGCGTGTGAATGTCAGCAGCATTCACCGTGTCCTCAAATCGCCTCTGGAGTTCATCAGACATCGAGGCTTGCATATAGCATTTGGTCTTGATGTCATGGTCACACCATGCATCAAGTTTGGCCAATTCCTCCGGACTTATGTCAGCTGGTGCTTCCTTCGGAGGTGCTTTCTCTAACACGTAGAGCATTTTCTCCGAAGTTAAGACAATCTTCAACTTCCGGAACCATTCCGTATAGTTGGCGCCAGTCAGCTTGTTTTGTTCGAGGATCGAGAATAAAGGATTTCGCGAATTCATTGTATGAAATACTGAAAAGGAAAAACAGACATATATCAATGATTGTTTAACAATTTACTAAGACATAAAATAGGCGAATTTAATTTTATGAATCTCACTCCCACTATTTTAACGATTTCACCACCCTCTAGTGAAAACGGGAAACTTTTCCTTAGTGAGAACATGGAGTCCAATTGACAAACTTATGGTCCCGAATAATATCAGCCAACCATAATTCTCAAAAGGTAGAGCCCAATTGCTTCCAAAGCAACCCCCATGTATTTACCTCATGTCCAATAAGGGCCCAATAATATGACGCCGTTTAAAGTGACATGTCAAGATGACCCATCAATATTAAGTTGTGATGGACGGTCGCCATGTGGATCCCCCAATAATATGAGCCGATCCCATGGGAGTTCCACCCAACTTACAACATTTGTCGATCCAATGTACAGCTTTCCGACGGACGGGCCCCCCCAATAATATGAGCCGGACCGTATCCGCGGGTAGCATCACATACATTGACCGTTGATGGAAGGTAGGAACATTTAAACAATATTTAAATTTCCTTTATTTATCTTGATATAAATTTTAAATCATATTTAAAATGACGGATTTTATTTAAAAAAAATATTTGTCTCATCATATTTAATTTATTGCATGCATTGCCGGATTCACGCAATTTATGTCTAAACATGCATACAATCATAATATCACATATTATATAGGATGATCGATTCCATTTCTAATTGACCCGTGGTTGCCAATCACGGGTCTTAGTCCAATCCTAGGTAATATGCAGTATGCAAATGCAATCCTATTACATATGCTTCCAATTTACATTTCTTCAGTCTTCATTGTCTGCTGGGCCCACCATCTTCAAATCTTGATCTCCCACTAAATCTAATGTATTTACAGTAAATAACAATGACAAGTAGGGGATACATTTTTAGGGGGTGGGAACGGGCTATAAACCAAGCCCACTTTTATTACATATGACATTCATATCGGGCCATAAACCAGGCCCATTAATAAAACCAACAATAATAAAGACAAAATGTAAATTCCTAACATACACCTACAAAATTGGTCATGGCAATCGATCATCCTCATCCAATAACATTTAATTCAAAATTAATTTATTGGATAACATGCTGTGGCAATTCAAATTTAAACAAGATAAAATCATATTTTATATATAAAATCTCATTTCACATATAAAATCATATTTTATCTCTATATCAAATAAAATCATATTTTATCTATAAAATCCAATTTTACAAATAAAATCATATTTTACTTAATATATCATAAGATCATATCTTATCATCAATTGTACCAAAATAATTGATTTCAAAATTCAATTTACGGATAAAATATTAAAATTTTCCAAAAATTCAAATTTATCCAAAATCAATTTTAAAATTTACGGACTCGAACAATTCGATCCGAAATCTCGTGAACCAATCAAAAACAATTTTTGACCGGACCAAAAATAAAATTTTAAATATTAAAATTAATAAAAATATAATTTTTCCCGCGGGCCGCCCGGGACACTCCCGGGCCGGCCCGCACCCGGGGCGCGGGCCGGGGGCAGCCCGGCTGCCCCCTTAGGGCAGCGCCTGGCGCCGCCCCTGGGCGGCGCCGAGTGCTGCCCTGGGCGGCGCCGAGCGCCGCCCTGCGCAGCGCCCAGCGCTGCGCTGGGCGGCGCCGAGCACCGCCCCTGGGCAGCGCCGAGCGCTTCCCTGCGCAGCGCCCAGCGCTGCGCTGGGCAGCGCACAGCGCTGCCCTGGGCGGCGCCGTGCGCCGCCCTAGGCGGCGACGGTCGCCGCCTTGGGCGGCGCCGTGCGCCCCCTTTGGGCGGCGCCGTGCGCCGCCCGGGGCAGCAACAATTGCTGCCCCACCGGGCAGCGATCCAATCGCTGCCCGGGTTTTGCCCCGAAAAAATTTTTTTTTTATTTAAAAATATTTATTTTGTTTCAAAAACCGAGACTCAAAAATTTTGTACAATTGATTAATTTAATCGTTTGATCTGAGCAACCTGGCTCTGATACCACTGTTGGAAAACGCGGCTCTCAGATCAATCACGATTGATACCCGGTGCAGCGGAAGTTTAAAAATTTTATCATGGAACAATTCCATGGTGTGGGTATCAACCGTTTAACGATTAAATTATTGTGTGTGTAAAATTTAAATAACAATTAAATAAATTTTACCTCAAATCTCGCAACGAGATTAATGGACACCAACAGATTTTATCTGCTCTTGTTGTCTCTCCCTGGAACCGATGAACTCCTTCAATCAGGTCCACGAACAGAGGTTTAATCCCTCTGATAGATTGCACTAGAAAATCTATCAGAAGTTTTCTGCGAAGAGAATAAACGAATCTGATTCGTTATTCCTTACTGCGATTCAAAATCACAGACCGGAATTTCTCTGTGACAGAGCAAGGGGGCGGCCGAAATATTATTTGAGAGGAACTAGGGTTTTCGATTTTTGCTCTCAAAAATTATGACCTGTTGTGTTTAATTTCTGTACTGAAATAACTTATTTATAATGCAGGCCACTAACACCTTAGGGCCCATTAATCATAAGCTGGGGCCCGACAAGCAAAGCCCGCTCGTTCAGAAATTAATATAAAATTCATCGTGACTCCGATTGATGAAACGATTTCACCAATGTGCACAGAAACCATTTCTGCACGTTTTAAAGTCAAAATAAATTTTCCTGAATCCGAATTCAGTGGTTTCCAAAAATGTCCATCCCTATGTCATTTTAGGAAATCCTACTCCCTTACTCTTATTTAAGAAGTCCAACTCCTTAGTTCATTAAATTTAACTCTTTAAATTTAACTATCTCAACGGGGATTAAAACTCCATTACACTGTGTGACCCTCAATGGTTCAGGGATACAGCTAGCCGTGGGCTCACAACTCCTTGTGACTCGGAACAACACTTTCCGACTTGCCCAACGAATCATGGTAAAGCGCCTAGCAACATCGCCCCATGATTCCCTAGGTATCACTGATAGTGCCTACAAGAACCAGTAGATTTTGGTTAGCGTACAGTACGGTCCCTTCATCCATATATCCCGATCAAATCAACAACCATTGGTATATCGAGAGTCGCTCAAGATTCGATAACTATGCAATACATCTTGAAGATCAAATTAGTGACATCGCATGTGCTACTAAGAAACCATTTCTTAAATCACATCAAGTACTCTGGCCAGAGATTTGTCACACTAATATCTCCTCAGATCGCATAGGATATCCACACTCGCAAGTATGTGGTGAATCCTTGACAACAATGCATTGACTCCTATATGTGTCGTAACTGTACCCAATCTCGACACCTGATGACCCCCATAGAGTCGGTAAACGAGTCAAAGCACAGCACTAGCATATAGAGTCTCCATGATGTTTCAAGTCGTAAGGACTAATGGTGTACAACCAAAACCGCGGACTTAATCCACTCGATAAGTGATAACCACTTGGAAAGTCCGGATAGGGTAGTTCGATTATTCATCCTATGAATATCCATTTGCATGCTTCGAACATCTCCATGTTCCCTACCAATGAAACGTGGTACTCCGCATCGCAAATGCTAGTCTCAAACTCGAGCGATCCTTATCCTTATTATCGGACGGCTCAATCGACTAGGAACGGTTTTAGAATATACAGTGACTATAAGATGTATTTCATGATAGACATCTCCATGTTCTACCACATCTTACATACACTATAGTATATTCAAGGTCTTTATCAAAACAACAATAGTATATCACAATATAACAATATGAAGTAATATAAAGTCATTGCCATAAAAGTGTAAATAATATTAAACAAAAGATTGTTTATACAAAGAGTCATCAAAGCCCATAGCCACACAGTTGGCTCACTGGGCACCCACTCTTACAGATTTCAAATACTGTATTGTTGTAGTTGTAAACAGTATTTCAGTTGTAATAAATCATCAGAATCCGGTTGTATCATTTCAAGTTATTGGTTGTACACTTCGTTGTATTTTGAATACTGTATATTACATAGGATTGTAATAAAGAAATTGTACATAACTTGAAGTAATGTATATGTATTAATCATCCAGGAATTTGTGAATGACTGCAATGATTTTCTAAGTTTGGCTTGGTCCTAGTTGATTAGTGATCGACTATGCTAGCTCATGGATTTTGAGTAAGCCAGTGGTAACAGATTGACATGGGGTTAGTCTAGGTGTTTTCCCAGGATTGACCTAATTAGTCGTTCGACTGGGTTAGTGCCAATGATGAGGTGATTCATCTGGGGGCGTGGAAATTTTGATCTTGTTTGAAATTTTGAGTTTCGTTCTAGGTTGTTTCCGTAGAACAGTAGCCTGATTGACCTTCATAGGTTGGGACTTCGTGATGATGGGATTTCATCGGGATACCAAGTTGAGTATATGCCGAGAGTTGTGGACTATGACCATGACTAGACATGATGGAGCGCGACCCTATGCCAGTATTACTCTGGGAGTCTTTCGTACTTCGGAGAATGCCTGGAAGCCTTCGTGCTTCAGAATTTGGCGGTGGGAAGGCTACTTAGTCTAGAGTTTTGGTAACAGTCACGACGGGGCATGACATTGGATTGGATGCCTGGTTAGGTATCGGCGGTTTAGATATCGTCTGACTGTCGTTAGAGATATTGGTTTGCAGTTTTGTCATAAGGACCAGTCTTGGAGGGATTTTTCTTGACGAGTGCGTACTCTGAGAAGATAGTTTTAGTCTATTGGATACTGCTAGACTAGTGGATCTAGTCGGGGTTTGGATGCTCTTGTGATAGGGGCTATCCAAGATATGGGTTTGTGAAATTCCTGAAACATTTGATACAGGGATGAGTAGTTTTCAGCTTTGATGGTTTCCTTCAGTGATAGATTATATCCGATGCTAAGGATTGTACATGACTATTTGAGGCGAGAGGATAGCGTGTTTTATGCCAATGTACACTTGGTGATGATTTCAGGTGGGACATCGCAGCAAGTAACCTCAGTCTCGATTTGTTGCAGTCTTAGCAAGAGATATAGTTATCAGGAGCATGTTCAACGATAGTTGAAATATTTTGGACTTGTATGGCGGCTTGGGTTGAACAAGTCCTTATGATCATCTTGGATGAAGACAGACAGTGATAGTATGTCTAGACTGGTGCAGGTTTAGCACTAGTGACTACTTGTAACTGTTGTCTGACTCTGTCAAAGATGAGTGATTGAATCAGCTGTGATTCTTTTGATTCCAAGTATTTGGGATATGCGGACGTGTGGCAGTGAGATCATGATTATTGATCGAGCCATGTGAGATTTCAAAATGACCAAGACTTGGCGGATGGTTGCCATATTTTTGGTTGGTACTGACAGGTTGTGTGTTAGTCACAACTTATCGACGTGGTCGATTGGTTGAGCAGATCAGTGATTGAGATATCATGAATCGAGAGATACTTGGGACGATACTACAAGCTGTCGTGCTTATGAGTTTGGATCCTTTAAGTAAATGTCTCGGAACAGTAAGAGAATTATTTGCATTCAGGATTCTCGGGTGGTTGAGATTTTCGGAGTGCAATCGTTTGGACTTTTGAGTTTGATAGATCACGGGAAGTGATTGCATGTTTTGGCTTTGGTAAGTCATGGCTAGTTCGATAACTTGGGTAAAGTTATCAGTGGTAAGCAGAGACGTTCGGACTTAGTGACGTTTCAGGAAGAGTATCTTCTCGGTAAGAGGAGACATAATTGATCTGAACATTGCTTGGTATTAGCAATGGTTGACCCAGTTTTGGAAATAGGATTGTTCCGTGCTATTGGACTACAGTTTTGGGAACTGTTAGCCGAGTACTTGTTTAGGCGTTTCCAGCAGTTTTCTTGAAGGATTTTCGTTGAATTGTGATTCGACGAGTGTTGCGGAATTCAGTGAGCATTAGCAGGCCGATATCAGTTGTTTGTTCGTGGGATGATACGACAGCGAGATTGTTGTCGGTGATTTCCCAGTACGTTCTGATGTGCTATGCCATTGAGGTGTTGGGATAGACCGAGATCGATCAGGTAGATTCGTTGGTTTACCGCATGTGTTGTGGATTGCGCGAATGGTTGAGGTGAACTAGTTTTGTTCATCTTTGTAGCAAGTCAAGTGTGACTTGGGATTGTTATCTATGGTTGGATAACCAGTGTTGCGAATTCAATTGATATCTCGAGTGACGAGATAGTGGTGATCTTTAATCTAGACTACTAATGCTATAGATGTTGCAGTCCCATCTATGTGTTCAGCATTATAGCGGTGATATTCTTTGAGAATATTAGTCAGCATCGAAGAAAATAAGTACGGAATGTAAGTCTGTCGATGCTAGGAACTTTCGGGATTGGTTGTTATTTGTGGCAGGACGTCAAGTGGGAATCGATTGGTTAACACTTGCGGTTACCTCTGGGATTCGATGTCAGTGTTAGACCAGTAGAGATACAGGTTGGTTGTATCTGGTCTTCTCGTTAGTACGAACTGATTCTAGCAAGAGGGATAGTCGGTATCAAGTGGTATACTTGATGAGGAACTATCACTGCTAAGGTTCGCAGGAACAGTGGGTATTCGAAGAGCAGTCGAGAGTACTCTATTGATCGTAGGGCTCGGTTGTACATCCAGAAGATCGTTCTACTTCATGGATGCCGATGGGCATTGTCAGCGATCGAGACCCAGGTTTACTTCCATATTCTGGGGGAGTGTCCAGCGTGCTACGAGCACTGCTTTCAGTTTAAATACTGAATATCATCCAGAGACAGATGGTCAGATGGAGAGCGCTATCCATACCTTGGAGGACATGCTTTGGGCATGCACTATGGATTTTGGTTCAGTTTATCCAGATCAGTTGTCATTGATTAAGTTCGCGTACAACAATAGGTGCCATCATAGCATTGGGAGGGCACCTGTTGAGGCATTGTACGGGCGACTTGTCATACTCCATTCTTCTAGAAAGAAGTGGGGGAGACAGTATTTCTGAGAGTTTCACCTTTTCGCAGGGTTCTCATGTTTGGTCTCAAGGGTATGCTGTCTCCCAGATTTATCGATCAGTTTGAGATCTTAGTGAACATTGGTGATTTGGCTTATCAGTTAGCCTTGCCACCGTATTTGTTCAGTATCCGAGACGTGTTTCACGTATCGTTGTTGCGACGATATGTGACGATCAGTTTGAAGTTCATGTGGATACTGACTTGATTTATGCAAAGAGTGTTTCTGCATATTGGTTGTATTTTCGGTACTTAAGATCTTATTTCGAGGACGAAATATCTTAAGTGGGGGAGAATGTAGTAACCCGTATCCAAATTAAGCATATCAAGTGTCTAATTATTATTAGGCGGGTTAAACTTGATTAAGATGATTTCCGATGGGTTAACGGAGTCCGGAAATGGATTTAGAATGCCCGGAAATGGTCCGGAAGGCTCCGAGGGTTTGGATGGTTCGGAGGGCCCGAACAGGGTAAGTGGGCTCCGAACTGGTTCGAGGGATCCGAACTTGGGTTCGGATGGCCCGAACTATTTCGTCATTGCTGACGTCCATGATGTGACTCCGGACGACCCGAAGCTGAGTTCGGAGGCTCCGAACGTGTTCGGACGGCCCGAAGTCGGGTTCGGACGGCCCGAACTCATCCTATATATAGGGGATGCGTGGCTCACTTTTAGGCGCACCGAGTTCCTTTTCTCTCTGGTTTCTTAGCCTTCTAACTCAGATCTAGGAAATTTTAGGTGTCTCGTGGGGGATCCAGAAGTGGCATAGCGATCCAGGTGTCGTAGCGAAGCTGTGGCCTAGTTTTGAGGCAATCGACAGCAAAGGGCTAACGACGGACGAAGGTATAGCTTTTGCTTCCTATAAATATTTAGGAGTATGCAATAGTTTAGTTAAGGCTTTTAGAGCTTATTGAATGATGCATGTGCATATCATCTTGTGCCTGTACATCTGTATATCTTTCGAGATGAGCCAGTTAGGGTTGCTTAGCCCTGTTAGGACGTTTGATATCGAGTACCCTTAGGTACTGATACCTGAAGGACTCCGTGATCCGCGTTCGTGATTCGGGAATGAGTGGTCGCACACAGTGGTTAGCTACCTCGATGTGACGAGCTTATATCCCAGGCGTCAGTCTGAGCAGTTCGTATACAGTTATCCCATATATGGATACCCGGTCATTTGCATGCATCATATTTGTATGTTTATCCGTGCTTTCGTATTGAGCTTAGAGCTCACGTCCAGTATTTTCTGTGTATCTGGATACCTTATTCGACGGGGCAGGTGTAGGTGCAGGATTGAGCACCAGGAGCCTGGAGTAGCCAGTGACCTTGAAGACAGCAGGATTAGCTGTAGGTTTTATTTAAAGTAATTCGATTGGGTTGTATAAATCAAATTTGATTAGCCGGTTGTATTCTGCTGGCCTGCTTGTATTTAAGTCTTCCACAGTGATTTTATTTAATGCATGCTTAATTATGCTCTTAACTCTGATTTGGTAGTGGATCCGGGTCGGGTCGCTAAAAAATCACTCCAACATAGTTTTTCAACATAAAATCTTAAAGTTTGGAAGAAGAAAAAATCAAAACGGAATGAAGAACTTCTCCAATCTCCAGCAGCTGCCCTCTCTTCAATCTTCTGCGTTTCGAACCCTTAAAATGTCAGAATTCTTCTTATTTATAGTACCCAAGAGTCCTTTCCATGTAAAACACCCGCAAAATAAAAGTTTCCAAAGTCGTGAGGGCTCCCAGGCGGTAAGATTTGACGGCCCAGGCGCTGGGGTACACTGCCTCTGCACTTAAATTTTTCTCGGGAATGCGCTCGGGCGGTAAGAAGTTACCGCCCGAGCGCATCCCCTCTCTACCATTTATTTTATTTTCTTCACTTTCGCGCTCGAGCGGTAAGAATTGATCACCCGAGTGCACTCTGGTTCTGCCCAAATGATTTGATTTTTCTTGTTTCCTGCCAAATCAACCACAGATCAAAAGGAGTGAATAGAATGCATGGGAAAATAACAAATGCCAATAAAATAAATCCAACACAAACAAAATGATGTGAAACGAATGCAAAACACACAAAAACCATGCAATAAAAACACGTAAAATTAACTCATGTCACCGGTGTTTGTTCTAGGAGCATTTTGTGTTCCAGATAGGCTTGTAGGGAAGGCTACCTCAGTCTTGATTTTTTACGCAGTCTCAAAAAGGGGTATAACTACCAGGAGTATTTTCAGTTATAGCCGAATTCATTTGATTAAGTTTGGTACTAGTTTAGTACCAAGGAATTATAGTATAGGCATTGTCGGATTTCATCAGAGATCTGGATTAATGTTTTCCTTTGATTGTATCATATGAGACGGAGGATTATTACTTTACAAGAATAAATTCCCAAACTAAGTGTGCAGTACAGTATCTATCAAAGATTAGACTGGAAAAGTTCTAATGAATAGATTCAATTTGGTGTAGGGTTCGTGCTAGTGGTTACTTGAAGTTATCGTCTGAATTTGTCAGAGGTAGGAAGGATAAATCTTTGGTGTAAGATTTCTGTGATTCCTGTGAAGCATCAGCCTCACTCAAAATCCTCATGTCATCATCATCATCATCAATTTTCATGTCATCTTGCTTCATGTGATTTAACTTCACTGAGCAACTGCCTTTGTCATGAATCGAAATGTCGCATGCCCCCATGTTATACATCATTGTTTCAAGTTTCTGTATACGTACATCTTGTTTTGAAATTTTTTCCTTTGCCTCCATCAACTTCCTTTTATGCTCAATGATTACATCTTGGACAACACCAGTACTCTTCCTTGTTCTACCAACATTGAAATATATTGTTGGAGTGACATGACCTCCAATACCCCTCACACGCCTAACATATTCTTCAGTCTCAAGTGCTTTAGTAAGTATATCCTCTTTTGTCCCTTAAATTTTCAGCATACCCTCCCTCTTTTGTTGTATATAATCATCCTGTCTTTCACATTAAAAAGAATTATTACTAAAAAAAATTGTTTGAAATAAAATTGTTGGGTTTTAAGTACAATAGCTCTATTAATGTCATCATCATCACATAATTCAGTTGCCTACAACAAAAAAATATAGTAACATATGTGAAATAATTTTATTTGAATAAATTGGAGGGTTCATATGAAAATATGCTAAAAAAATACTTTTCTTCATCAAAGCATGCATATCCTTTACGTGAAAGCCGATGAGGATATATGGGTTGTTTTCTTCTCTCTTTTTGTTGATCACTTAGTTTCTAGTTATTTCAAACATGCGACATATCAAATTTGATCATAAATAATTACTTATGGTCGACTTTTGTAAAAGTATAAAATAGGTGTCTTACAATGAAGTCTTCAGACATGCGACTAATGACAAACAAACTACAATCATCTTTTGTAATACCATAACCAGTAGATGGCTCATTCAACTCCTCTTGTTTATCAAACTTGCTTAAAATGAACGTCTAAGTGATATGGGTTTTGTATTGACGCCACTTATTGTTTGTTAATCTCAAACAGCTCTTCTTCCACCTTGTGTCAATATTGTACAACAACTACAAATCAATAAACTGGAAATACGTTAAAATAATTAACACATAACATTACATATATCATAAGAATATGAATATTATAACTGTTAAAACATGATAAATTACTTACGTTAACCAATTCCCATATCAATTTCTTAACATCACTTGGAACATGTTTCCAAGTCTTGTAACAAATCTTAACATTTTCTCGTGCAAGAACACCAATATAACTTTACATTGCAACAACAGCTTCTCCTATTGGTTGTCCAAGTTTATTGAATGCAACATCCATTCTAATTCCTTGAACACTTTGCCTAGCAAGCTTATACAATTGTGTACAACCTCTAGAAGTTCTTGTGGTTTCAATATCTGTAGAATCCAACACATTGTTATCATCCCAACTCTCTCAAGTGGTAGCAGATGCAATTTTTTCTTTACCCTTCCCAATTTTCGCACGTTGTCCTAATCTATTACTATTTGCAACTGTGTCACAACCATCAAAACCTATTTTAAGCTTTGTAGAGGATGTCATAAAGTGCACAAATTATGTTGACTAACAAAAATTGATGTTAACAACTGATATATACAACAAATAAAAATATAAGTTAAACAAAAAATTGCATAAACTCATAACATGATAAAAAGTGTTATAACATTTCAGTATTGCCCACAAAATCAGCTTCAAAACCAAGATAACATATTAATATTAACACAAACACAAGTCCAAAATAATAACAAAACAATCAAACAATCAATTATGATCTTCATTGTTCATTAAAAATTACATAAAACGACAGCAAATGGTAAGTAGAATTATTTAAAAATTTACTAAAATAGTTTTAATAAAAATCAAATTATTTAACACTAAGTCCCCAGCAACATCCTATAAAAAATGTATACACTTTCACAAAAGTATATGAACAAATTAACAACATTTAGAGGTTGGCACGCAAGTGCAAACACACAGAGACAAATATAAAATGACAAAAAAATTGAAAAAGAAAAGAAATATTTGAAGCATGTATTCAGGAATTTTGTTTTTCCCTTTTACACTAGGAAAATGAAGTAGAAACTAAGCACTGAAGTTTCAGAATTCCATGGATGTCCATACAAAGATACCTCAACAATCAGTAACAACTACTAACATGTGAACAAAGGGAAAACCAACAAAACACGCTTGTGGGTCCATAAACAACATGCACGTACACAAAAAATTCCTGCAAATCTTAGATTTGTGTTTGCTCATTTGCTGAAAGTTATAGAAAATGTGTGAGTAAATAAGTCGACATTTTGTGTTCAATGCATAGATAGTGCATATGCATGTTTTCGACATATGGTTTTCCAGAAAGTAAAATATTTGCTTCCACATTGGCATGTTCTCTTGGACAAATTCTTGAAACTACATAAAACAAAAAAATCAGAATCATATGATGGATCGGGTACTGTCCGTAATTTGACACCAGAGAATACTTGGCACATCTGCTTACATCAAACCATTCACAAGGAATGACTGAACAAGCTTTTCTTTTTTACATATTAATCAGAGACCTTTAAAATACTTAGTGTGAACCATATCTCGAAATCAAGTCTCATCAAGATGCTTCCCAAAACAATTACAAACACAAAATGGGAGAAAAGGAAGCAAAATAGGAACAAAGAAAGTAAATAAAAGTATTTGCACACTTCCTCTTGGCAGGCTACCTAATCTTTCCTTATTTCAAATTCCACCATCTCCGGAAAGCTTGTGACCTCTTATCAATCACAATGAAATTCAACACTAAAATTTATTTCCCTCTCCAAAATTTTGAACACATAACTTTTCCTCAAACTCCTAATTTTAAACCTCGACCAGCAAGAACCAAACATAAACTTCACTTAATGATAGTATATTGTTTTCTTCCGATCTGGAGCAGGGAAGAAGGTTCAAGGTTAGGGGAACAATGTTGCTGGGTTCGATGCTATGTTCCCGGCAACTAGAGCGGCAACGCAGCGGCTGGGTAAGAAGAGAAAGAAAGGGGAGAGGGCTTGGGGTTTTGGGAAAATTGGCCTTCTATTTTCTTTATACTTTTAACGTGCGTGTAAGTGTATCAACAACAATAATTTCTTAATTGTAGTCGTAGACTTTAAAAAAAAAAGTTCATCCACAATATTTTTTAAAAAACGCTGTTGTAGATAGTAAAAAAATACGCTCATACAGAACGCTTTTTGAAAAGCGTTTTCTTTGATCCAAAAAACACTTATAGACAACTTTTTTTTGCAAAAGAGTTGTATTTTGTAAATAAAATATATATATACAACGCTTTTCACTAAAAGCGTTGTTTTAAAAATAACAACGCTTTTTACAAAAAGCGTTGTCTTTTAAGTGTTGTGTATGAATTTTTTTCTTGTACTTCTCATTATTATAGAGTGACTAAAAAAGCTCAATAAAAGGCTCAATTGATTCAAAAAAATTGCCTAAATCGCTTATGTGTTCTTAAAAATCTACCTCAGGTACAAGCAAAAATCACAAAAGTTAACAATTAATTCCTCTAATCCACATCACAAAATCCACAAAATTGTTCCCTAATTTTTAGGAGTATCGAAAATAATGGCATTAGTGCATAAATGTGAGAACTCAAGATACAATATAGCTGACACTACCTTTCTTCTCAACACAATTATTTTCATCATCATAGGCCGACATATTTACAAAGTCATGCCTTTGACTCCACATACTAAAATAAAATGCCTTAAAAAAAAAAACTCAACAACTGATGCAGGATTAAGACAATTTCTCAACTAACTCAAGAAAACTACAATCAACAAGCATAAGATTTCATGTCACCAATCATCCCTCAAGCATGTATCAATCTTAATTATCGATCAACCATTTACCCCCCCCCCCCCCCCCCCCACACCAAAACATAGATAATTGCATAATGTACAATAATAAATAAAAACATGGGACACATACCTTGGGCACCGAGCTTCAGGACCCTTTGCCATCATCATCTTTAGTCTCCTCTCCCGCTAGTGACGCAACATCATCATCGGCAGGGTGATGTGGCCATGCAAAAGGTGTCAGAAACGGAAATTTGAAAGAGATAGAACTGGGGAAATAGCTGGGAGAGTGCCAATGTAAAATCATTCATGTACGCCATGTGCTCCCTCGTCATCTCCCATTGTATCTTCATCCTACTCTCCAAGTCATCAAGATTCTCATGCGCATTTCGACCCTTGTAAGGGCGTGATCGTGGTGGTGAAGGGATTTGTCGCTGCTACTGACCCTGGGGAGGTGCTTGAATTTGGGGCTGCCACTGACCACTTCTTGAAGTGCCCCCTGCTCTACTATCCATACACTTTTTTTCTCTTGGTAGTGGAAAGAGGAGCTCAATCGGGGCTCATACTGGTAGTAGCTTCTCATTGTCATCCCACACTACCTCAGCCCCCTTTCACAACTCTCTAATCAATGAATAATGAGGCATACTTTGAGTGGAAGTGCCTTTAGAAGCTACTAGGATTGAGTCTTGAATGACTCGGCCCACATCAATAGATTTTTGCCCCATAATATAAACCAGCCCTCCCCTTGCTTTGTTTACTTCAGATGTGTGCCTGGATGGCAACATTCTTGCACTTACAAATTGGTGCCAATTGTTTAATTCTCTCTTTAATGTTAAGGAAGAGAATTTCACTAGATTTCCATGGGCATTGAGCTTCCAAGTAGTTACAAAAAGGCAAATGGACATGGTGACCTCATCAAAGGGGAAAGGCTTGTCCTTGAACACCGTATAATCATCGTTCTCTAAATCGGGCATTCCATAGAGGGCATTGATTGCCCTACTATCAAACGCCACCATTCGCCCGCGAACCTTAATGTGGAAATACTCATGCTTGACCTTCCATCTCACCACAGACATCATCGCATCCGGCCAAGGTTTTACGAATTCCCCCCACATTCTATTTCTGTAGTAACCCGAAACCAGAATTTATAATTAATTTGCAATTAATGTCATAATCATGTTTAGATTAGGTAAAACATGATTAAGGAACCTCCAAATGGTATTAAGGAGTTGAGAATCGAACTCAGGATGTCCGAAAATGACGCGGAGGGTTCCAAGTGATTAGGTGGATTGGATGATCCGAACCCTAAGATCGGACAATCCGAAGATAACTAGTTTGGAGGCTCTGATCAACTTTGGAAGTGGGTGAGATCGGATGATCCGATCAAACATTCGGATGATCCGAGCTGCTGATGGTTGGATGGATGGTTTGAGTTCGGAAGCTATGAGGCGATCGGATGCTCCGATCAGGTGATCAGACGATCCAAACTCTAGGTGGACAGGTGTCCAAAACCAGTGAACGAATTGACATCATGTATCACGTATTTTCAAGGGATCGGACGATCCGAAGAGCATGATCGGACCGTTTGATGTGTCATCGGGACAGGTGTACGATATGCTTGCATTTGATTGGATACATGTTGCGAAATTTACACTCGCAAATGCACGATTGTCAAGTTTTAATAAAATTTGAATAGAGTGTCAATCCCACGAGGAGTAAGGTTGAAAATTATTAAGTACTTGTAATTAAAATAGTCCCAATTTTATTTAGAAAATCAAAGTTTGAGAAATTTGCAGAAAAATTAAATAAGCAAGAAACTTTTGCTAGCACGCACACAATTTCCAAGAAATATCAATGAGAGAATAATGGTCTACATGTTCAGATTTCACCTGATTTCAACAACAACTACTCCTAATTAACTTATTTTCATGATTTTCATTCAATTAATAACCAAAAATACGAGTGAGTTAGGATTCGATAAGACATACTTTTTCCAGTAAGAAAATAAATCGTGTTTTCGTCTTCAATACTGGGACTACTGTATCAAGCCATGAGACAGATGTAACCATTCGATTCATACTATTATTACTAAGAATTGTACTAACCGACATGAGCATCCAACAGTTTTTCATATTGTGCTATTTTTAGAGTAATGAACCAGAATGTTTCTGTTCCGAAAAGATGTGAATTGTGAACAAAGACTTTGTCAAAGCGCAAGTGATTTGGCAAAAACTTTGCCATTTTGCAATACTAGTATCCTTTCGGGTATAATGTTTTTGCCTGCAGTATCAGGAGTAACTCGGTTATTTTTTCTCAGAGATGGTTTATTCAAAGCTTTTGACTCAGGGATAGGAGCTTTGGCACAGTTATCCAATAAGATAGGTTGTAGATTGTTGCATATTTTCTTCTCATAAGTGCATGATGTCAAGTTTTAATAAAAAGTGAGTAGAGTATCTTTTTCATGAGGAGTATGTATTGAAATTATATTAAATATTGTAATTAAAATAGACCATATTTTATCTAGAAAATTAAGAATATGATTATTTCAAACTTAAATAAATTAACTAAGATACTAGCAAGAAAACACACAGAACAAATATATATATATATATATATATATATATATATATGAGAGAGAAAATTATCTAGAGATTTGATTTCACTTATTTTCGGCAATTACTACTTATAGGATAATATGTTCAGGGATTTCCACTTATTTTATAGCCAAGAACACTTACTTATTTCTATTTCTCTTTTCCAAATAACAATAGAATTTATCAATATTATGTTTTGATTTCAATATCTCTATTAAAAATCTAGAACTAATTAATTCTTAAAAATGATGTTCTTACCTAAGCTCTGTTGACGTTATATGCCTCCCTAACTATATTAACATGCAACAATATATTTTTCTATGATCCTATTCAAAATTTCCTCTCCCGATTGCCAAATTTCAAATAAATTTAATATTCAATCTATGACCAGTAAATTAAAAGACATTAAAATCCAGTAATCCAATTAAACTTGAGTAATTCAATCAAATAAATCAAAAAGTCATAGAAATCGTCTCAACTAAGCTACGTCATTCCTCTAGAATCAAAAACTTAGTTCATGATAGAAATAAACTAGTCATGTTATTTAATCTAAGCATCAAACTTCAATAATAAGAGAGAAAAGAGAATGAAAAATGAAGCCAAATACACGTCTCTGTCCCCGGATTAAGCGTTTAGCGTGTGTTATGCGGCAGCTCTCCTCCCGCATGTCAGAATAGTTCCCTCTAATTTCTCCTCAAAGCCCGTCAAATAAAGCCCAGCAAATCCCGACTTTTTAAGTTCAGAAACTCTATTTTTTCTTTTCTTGCGCAATGTAGTGCCTAAGCTCCAAGTAACAGCACCTAGGCTCTGCTCAATTTTTTTCCATCCTGCACAGTTAAGTGCTTAGGCGCTTAGGACTAGCGCCTAGGCGCTTCCCTTTCGCGCTAATTAGGCGCTTCCCTTTTGCACACATTGGTGCCTGGGCACCAAGATTCAGAGCCTTGGCACTGATCTCACGCACCAAAACTTAATTTTTTGGCGCTTAGGCTCTTCTTAATGGTGCCTAGGTACTGTTCCTTCGTGTTTTCTCCATATTAAGGCGCCTATTTCTTCTTTATGATGCCTAGGCTCGTCCTTTGTTCTCCAAAATCATATCCTTGTTTTATTCTTCAACTTCTTTGTATCCTCAACATCTCTCTGTTTATGCAATTCATCTCTTTTGTTACGTCCTGCATACCACAAAAACAATAACAAAATACGCGTAATACCGCTTGATTCATAACAAAATCTAAGCTAAATCATATAACAATTATGTGCAAATTGCACTTATCAAATCCCTCCAAACATAGAATTTTGCTAGTACCTAGAAAAAAACTAAACAAGTGGACACAAATGAATTAAAATAAATAAACACGTGAGACACACGAGAAGAAGTGATATTTTGTAATACAATCGGCCTCAGACTTTCATATTCCATCATTCAGTCCATATGTTTGCTAATTTTCTCAAGAATTCTTGTGTGTAAGTGATTTGTTAATCTCATCTACCCACCTAACTTTCAATAAAATTATGCAATCAGCAAGCTTCATAAATTCATTAACTCCGCCCTCAAGATTCAAAACGCAATCAACCAAGTTCAATATTTATTTGCACAGATCAAAAAAACTTTTTCGGTTATCATTGGTTCAATCAAAGTAGGCAGAAAAGCATATATCCAAGTATATATCTAGGTTAATCAAAGTATTAGGATGAAAGCAAAGGGATTGGATTAAATGTCTTTTTATGCTTCTTAGTGGGAAGTACGTGTAGCATAAAATATTAGTCGTACTGCCAAATTTTTCATCCAGCTTTCTTCTACTCCATACATTCTCCTTCTTTATAGCCTTGTATTTGCACTACAAGAAAAAAGGTCATAGAAAACGCTTAACAGCACTGTTGTAAAAAGTCCGCTCAAAGACAACGCAGAAAAAACATTGTCTTTTTTAGCAAAGATAACGCTTTTGCAACGCTTAAAAAGTGTTGTTGTTAATAGCATAGACAACGCGTTTGCAACGCTTTAAAAGCGTTGTTGTTGTTTTGCAAAGACAACACTTTTACAACACATAAAAGCAACGCTTTAAAATTGTTATCTTTTTTAGCAAAAACAACGTTTTTTTAATGGATAAAAAAGCGTTGTATTTTTTAAAATACAATATTTTAGCAAGAAAAAAAATCATCGTTTTTTTATTTTAAAAAATGTTGTCTGTTATATTTACACCACGAATTTCTTAATTAAACTCTTATAAATAACAACTATTAAAATACCACAAAAGTACAACTGATCAATATGCTTATAATTGAACCAGAAATATGTCATACAATTCAAACAGAAAATATGTAGACATAATCCACAAAATTTGGATCCATGTTAAGTCTATATAAAGGCACAATTCCTACATACGAGACATGCATATTAGTTTCAACCTATCTTGCTTCTTGGATTGGAATAATCTGGTAATATGGCATCTTCTCGGAAATATTTGAGTACCCAGCTTCTTGTCAAAACACTACAACAAATCTTGGTATCAACAACACTCAAAAGACAACGGTTTTTTAAAAAAACTGTTGTCTTTTGACTTTTAACAACGGTTTTAGTAAAAACCGTTGTGGTTGCCTATATTTTAATTAAAAAAAACAACGGTTTTTAAAAAACCGTTGTCTTTTATATGTCAAAGACAACGGTTTTTTAAAACCGTTGTCTATGAGCGTGTTTTTTATGACCTACGACAACGGTTTTAATTAACTGCTGTCTATGTGCGTTTTTTTTGTGTCTTCGACAACCAAATTTTAAAACCGTTGTCTTTTTATGTTGTCTTTTATTTTATTTTTTTTCTTCATTTTTTTTAAAAATAATTATGCCATATCATTAATTTTCTCAACCCCTTTTCCGTCGATAAAAAATAAAAATTTCTCAACCATTTTGTTCCTCCTCCTCGTGCTCTCACGACTCTCCCAAAACCCAACCCTAGCCACTGCCCACTTCTCACCCTAGCCGCCGCCCACTTCTCAACGTCGATTAGAGATCATCCTGAGCTTCATTTTGATGCCAATATAGAAAGGAATGGCGACATGAAGCTTCGAAGCCGTCACCCCTGTTCGACCATAGTTGCCCGGTATTGAAACTTCATGCATTCAATTGAAATTCGATCTACAAGTTTGAGATCTTAAGCTAGCGTTAATATAGACACTACAAGAAATTTTATTCTCATTCGGAGCTTTATAGGCAGTGGGCTTCTTCTCTACTAATTTTTTTCTCTTTCTTGGCCGCCATTGCTATCGTACAATACCAAATATGGATTTTTGAATTTACTGAAACTGGATGGTGTTTCTTGTTTCCTTGTTTTCTTTGTTGCGAGAATGGTGAATCTAGTTCTTCGTGGTAAAACTTTAATTCAACTTGTAGTTTTTTCTTGTAATGCCAGTCATCAGTGCTTCTTAGAAGCATATACTCGCCGTCCTGCAGACCTTCTATCATCCTTTACAACTATCAAAACTGTGATGAACACTTTCTATGATGTGTTGGCGGAGGTTCTCATGTGCCTACTTAAGAATACAAATACTCGCGAGAATGGTTTTGAGTACATTGCAGAGGTTATCAATAGGAACTCTTCAAGGGCTCATTTGCAGGTATCTCTGTTCACAGTAAAATAGTTTTGTGGTTGTACTTGTTATGCTAAATTTTAACTTTAACTGTATGTGAATCTAGTTCTTCGTGGTAAAACTTTAATTCAACTTGTAGTTTTTTCTTGTAATGCCAGTCATCAGTGCTTCTTAGAATCATATACTCGCCGTCCTGCAGACCTTCTATCATCCTTTACAACTATCAAAACTGTGATGAACACTTTCTATGATGTGTTGGCGGAGGTTCTCATGTGCCTACTTAAGAATACAAATACTCGCGAGAATGGTTTTGAGTACATTGCAGAGGTTATCAATAGGAACTCTTCAAGGGCTCATTTGCAGGTATCTCTGTTCACAGTAAAATAGTTTTGTGGTTGTACTTGTTATGCTAAATTTTAACTTTAACTGTATGTGGTAATGCTTAGCTGTAAGTATAACAGTTCATTATGTGGGATTTGTTTACATGTCGATCCTTTATCTTGTGCTAGTTCTGGCATGTTTTTAAATCTCAGTGTTGTGATGTTTCGTCTGTGTGAGCCATTCCTTGATGCCAATTTATCCAAAAGGGACAAAATCGATCCTAAATATGTGTTTCACAGTAACCGCTTGGAGCTGAGGTAATAGATGTATCTTTTATTCTTAGCTATTATTTTTTACTATACTCAAGATGTTGTTGCCTCTTTGATAAATTTGTTCCAGAGGATTGACAGCTCTGCATGCATCATCGGAAGAAGTATCTGAGTGGATTAATGATAATGCTGCAAAATTTGATACTGCAACAAATAATAACGATGAACAATATCGGTTGCTACAATCTCAAGCTACAAGTTCTACTAGTAAAGCTAATGTACCTTCTATCCAAAACAAGAATCCTGTTTCCACAAGTATTGTAAATGCCAAATACCCATTCATTTGTGAATTCTTCTTCATGACTGCCAGGGTGCTTAACTTGGGGCTGCTGAAAGCATTTTCCGACTTCAAAAATCTTGTTCAGGTTGTGCCTAGTGGTTGGATCAACCAGGAAAGTTGTTTCAGTAAATTCTGTATTATTTTGGAGTGATTAAAAGTTAAATTCAGATGTTATGTTTTATATTTAATGTCCAAGATCTGAAGATACACTATCCTCTTTCAAAGACATGTTAAAGCAAGCCCTTTCTCCACAACTGCAGCAAGATATATCATGCCTTTAAAAAGAAATTGAGTTGTACTCACAGGAGAAGTTATGTTATGAAGCTCAGATGCTAAGGGTATTAAATTTGTGCTGTACCAAATTGCTATTAATTGAATCTGTGGCACATATTTGAGGTGCAAGTGTATCAGTCTTATATTTTGTGTCTCTATTTGTGAATTGATGCATATGATCGCTAAAGTTTCATCATCCTCAACATTGTAAATAAAGGCAGCTGATTCATTTAATTTGTGATTCAGTTTAATTGCCATCCTGAAATTGTGTTAGGGAAGCAATGGCCTATTAGATAGGATATAGCATATTACTAATTAATAGGAGTTGGTTTATTCTTCACCATTCTTTCTCAAGTTGTATACCAGGCTTGGTTGGATTACTAGTTGCCTCTTTTACAAAATATATATAAGCTGTTTAGAATCAGTCAAATAATTGTAAGCTCCTGATCCAATCTGGGCCACACTAGGTATTGCCAAAAAATAGTTGATCCAGAAGGGCCATTGTTTTTCTTTTATAAAGTTATTTGGTCCTCATCATTTTGTTGACCTCTTGGTAAATCATGTCTCTACTTACGTGTTGATTTCAATGTTTTCTCCTTTATAATGTAGGATGGAGGGCTCCTTCACCGTGCTTTGTCCTTTTACCGCCTAATGATAGTTTGGTTTGTTGGGTTAGTAGGTGGTTTTAAAGTGCCTCTACAATCACCTTGTACAATGGAATTCCTCAATGCCAAAGAATTTTCTTACTTTACGATTTCTGTTCCAAGGTAGAATTTTTTTTTTCAGACAGACTTAAATTCGTTAAATTTGTTTTGTTGTTTATATCACGTTAATCTTGATTGTTAATTGTGTAAATATGTATCCGTGGATACTTCAAATTCCACCTTTACAACATTGCTCCAGTTTGTTCTCAATTGATTTTGCTCGATTTAATACGGGTTTATCGCAGGAACTTAAAGAACTCATACATGGTATGATGTAGCTTAATGGGACGCCAAACCTTGCAGCTTACTTTCCAGATCTGAAGCCTTCCGAGCCATGATAAATATAATAACAATTTATCATTGTTATTAGCGAAAACCTAGCAATTATACACTAATATATATTATTATAAGATTGAGAAGTGGGTTTTATTTAACTTTAATATAAGATTGAGAAGTGGGTTCTATATGCTCGCTAATATTTATTTTTGTTGTCCATGGGCTTTATTTTACTTTAATGGTCAATGTTGTTGTTACTGATCGATATGCTAAGATTGAGAAGTGGTTTTTTTTTGTACTTGTTCACTTACATGTAATCTCAATTTATTTTCAACATGTGTGTTTTCTGTATATGGTTTTACTTGGTTTCAAAGAATCAAAATTGCCCTCAGATTTGCTAGTCTTCTCAAATTTTTACACGCTGGAAATCCAAATTTCAATCCCTTCATTGTTCACAATCTGGATGCTGCCCATGTAAATATGGTATAAAGTTATTGTTTGTTGAAATTTATGAACTTATCATGCAGGACTATAACCCTTGTGGAGGTCTTTTAACAAATTCGTCAATTCTAGTATTATGGTATAAAGTTATTGTTTGTTGAAATTTATGAACTTATCATGCAGGACTATAACACGAAATTCTTGGTATGATCACTGGTGGTGTGTCCAGCCCTTTTTGCTACTTTCTTACCGACAAAATGTGTTTGCATCGTAGGTGAAGGGTTTTGTCACCAAAATGGAGGAGTACATGGGTGCCTGCGATTTCATTATAACTAAGCTATAACAATCAAGACCGTAAATAAACTTCCCCTCCCCTGTTTATCTCCATGGCTAAGAAAAGGAGCATATTTATTGGAAACAATCGACGTTTGACTAATGAAAATTTGGATGTATTGCAGGCTGGCCGTGGAACAATCGCGGAGGTTATGATCCGCGGATTTCCAATAATCCTAAATGGTTACATTGCTTGACAGGTAATAGAGTAGTTTTCAACAAAGAAAAAAAAAGCTGCTTTCAAATATTTTGATTTTATAATTCGATGCTTATATTGTTTTTATGAAAACTCTTTCTGCAAATAATGATCTTGAGAGCTCTTGTTGGCGATTTGAGGATAGATGACACTGTCAACCTTATGGCTATTGGGAAGAGCAGTTCATGTGAAAATTTTAGCGGAGCCAATCTATCTAATCTTGTATGTCCCGGATGAACTTTTCCGGCGTACATTGCAAGACTATGATTATTCTCTAGACATGTGGAGCCTTGGATGTATGTTCACTGGAATGGTAAACATTCTTCTGGTTAAAAACATATGTTATTCATTTTTATTGCCATTTGAATTATCATTACTTTTAATTCGCAGATTTTTCGGAAGGAGACATTCTTCTTATGGTCTAGCTAGCTCTAAATAAACAATCAATACAACTTTGTACAATCTTGCAGGAAAAAATTCTCAAGACTTTGAATGATCTGATCTGCCAACACTCCTAAGCCCCAACTGCTGGATAAGAATTGAAAGAGGAATCATCTCTGCTTGCCGAGAAATAATGCTTCATTTCTATCTGGCTTCTGTCTTTGTTTCGATATATATTTTCTCTCTCAATTATTCAATTTTTTTCAAGATTAGTTTATAGCTCTATTTTTTTAGTATTCATTAAAAATTAGAATTCGAATTTTGAGTGATTTGTAATACTAGAAAATTATATATTAAATTTTATTTTTGAAATTTTAAATTTTGATTTATTTATAATATTGCAAATTTGTATATTAAATTTTTTTTTTGTTTTTTATTTTTAAAAAGACAACGGATTTTCACCGTTGTTGTATGTAATGTAAAATTGTTGTTGAAGATACTGTTATTTAAAAGACAGCCGAAAGACAACGACTTTTAACTCAAACGACAACGGTGAAAAACTGTTATTGTATGCCTGAAAAGACAACGGATGTAAACTGTTGCAGAACCGTTGTCTTATGCCTCCAAAGACAACGGATATAAACTGTTGCAAAATCGTTGTGGTATGCTAGACAACGGATATAAACCGTTGTCGTAGGGCATGCTTTTTACAACACCCACAATTACAACGGTTTTATACCCCCTTACGACAACGGATAAAATCGGTTGTCGTTTTGCGTTTTTCTTGTAGTAAAACAAAAACCCCACTTTCAGTTTCTTTCCACATTCATCTACGAGGAAATAAGTTAAGCACAAATCACCTTTGGATTTTAAAAAAAAACAGTCACTATAGCGACACACAACAAAATGATGAAATCTAGAGCGTGCAACTTAAAGAGGCTTGATGTTATTCTAATAAACTGCTTAATTAAGTGAACATTGAAAAAAAGGGTAACAAATTCATGAATAACAATTCTCTAGAGAGCACACGAAACAAATGAGGTAGCACCATTGTCATATTTCATAATGCTAACACCAAAAAATGTAAGAATTTGTCATAACATATGATTAAAAAACATTTAAAATATCTATCTTGCACCCACGCCAAATTCTTCACAAACTTCACCATTACCACTACACCAACCTCGAGAAAATTGTTCAAAATTAAGAAGAACATAATAGAATCAAACAAACAATAATACCAAACAAACAAGTAAACCTATAGAATAAAATCACATAACAGCCACTAACTTCCCCAACCGAATAAATGGAATTCTCCAACCGCAATATCCATCTAACTTTAATAAATGGGAAAAGATGGCTATGAAACTGTTTTCAGTTTGCTCATACATAAACTTAAATCTAAATAGAATTATGACGACCAACATTCCATACCTACACATAAAAATGGTCTTATATACATTCTGCCAACTCGGAACGCAGCTCACCAATTTCTTCCCGAGAGTATTCTATTTTGTGAACGATGAAAACACACAGAGATTATGTTAATGAAAAAAAACAATCAACACTGAGTTTGAAAATTTTAAATAATTTATTTCAAATTATTTGAGTTAAGCAAGATAATTATTACCATTGATCGTAGTGAATCGCTCTCGATAGTTTCAACTTCTTCAATAATTTGTCTCATAAATCTCATCACATAATAAGCACAGTGTTTCACATCTTGTTGCCGAGGAGCCTATGGTAATTAGAGTCAAATTGTTCACGACAAATATACACATTAAAATATATATTAAACATAATTACACATATTCTACCTTTCCTTCCCTTGTTTGAATTAAAAAACTTAAGTCCCTTCACATGTTAATAATATTTGATATATGAGTTTTTGTTTGAGTAAAATGAATTCTTAATAAAAAATAAATATGAACCCATATTTCCACTACATATTTCCAATCTTCATCACGAATACGGTGACTTAGGGAATCCAACAAATAAATAGCATCCTTGTAAGGTTCAATGAAAATGAAAATCCAAGGGAAACTACACGCAGACAAATAATTAGTGCATATAATTCAATAAATTATCAAAAGGAAGCAATTGAAGTGATGTTTTAATTTTTTACTTACCCGATATTGCATGGCACCAAAACTAGTTGATCTACTTATGTGCCACTCTGCCTATCTGCTAAAATACTTGCCCTTTGGTTCAACCTTTCAAGCTTACCTATTTTGTCTTGTGTAGTTTTTGCCATACGTGAGATTTTGTGTGGATTCACAAATCTGAATTTCTCTTTCTTGTTATCTTTCAACATCCTTTTGTAAATATGTCTGTCATTGCAAACATAATAAAATTAACATAGTAAAAAATAATGTAAAGAAGACAGAATGGTCACACATAATATTTTTCTACAACCAATCAGATTTTAGTTCATAGTAATGGAAATAAAACATCATCTATGCAGAAGAATTTGCTGAAATTTGTTAAATCAAATCACTTATCATATGTAGCTAATTACACAATTGCCTAAAATTGGCTCCAAATGATACAAAAAAATGATGTCATCAAGGTGTAGAAGATGTTCATAATCATTGTCAAACACATCATGATCTAAATAAAGTGATATATATATATTCCTTCATCTAGAGCATGCTTACTATAACAATACACAATATGTAATGATATTGGGACACTTGCTGACAAAAGTATTTTTTTTTTGTGGTTCAAAATCCTTCCTTCGAGGCTTCTATAAATTACAAATATAAACAAGTTACATAGGTTGAATAATAATAAAAAAGTGTGACAATATTACATATACCACAACTTGCTTCACTATCAAGTGTTGTGGCCAAGCCACATGGGTTCCGATAGCATCACTAATTACTTCACATTCACTTGGAATTGGATATGGCAAATGTGTTGATTTCTCTAATGCTACATCAATGGAGAGTCGCAAGAAATTCTTTGGTAAGGGAACATCATGAAGCAATTTATCAGGTCCATTAACACAAACAATAGTACCATATGCAGCAATATTTGTGCTAGATTCCAATGTCAATGCAACTGGTTTACCCTAAAATACAAATAGGCATGTCAATAAATTTTACTAACTCTATAACATTAATTAATTTAACTACAACTACTGTCATACTTGTAAAGGATCAGCTTCGCTCAAAATCCGCATGTCATCATCATCATCATCGATTTTCATGTCTTCTTGCTTCATGTGATTTAACTTCACTGAGCAACTGCCTTTTTCAACAATCGAAATGTCGCATGCCCCCATGTTATACATCATTGTTTCAAGTTTCTTTATACGTACATCTTGTTTTGAAATTTTTTCCTTTGCCTCCATCAGCTTCCTTTTATGCTCAATGATTACATCTTGGACAGCACCAGTACTCTTCCTTGTTCTACCAACATTGAAATATATTGTTGGAGTGCCATGACCTCCAATACCCTTCACACGCCCAACATATTCTTCAGTCTCAAGTGCTTTAGTAAGTATATCCTCTTTTGTCCCTTAAATTTTCAGCATACCCTCCCGCTTTTGTTGTATATAATCATCCTTATCTTGCACATTAAAAAGAATTATTACTAAAAAAATTGTTTGAAATAAAATTGTTGGGTTTTATTTACAATAGCACTATTAATGTCATCATCATCATATAATTTAGTCTCCTACAACAAAAAAATACAGTAACATATGTGAAATAATTTTATTTGAATAAATTGGAGGGTTCATAAGGAAATATGCTAAAAAAATACTTTTCATCAGCAAAGCGTGCATATCCTTTACATGAAAGCCGATGAGGATATATGGGTTGTTTTCTTCTCTCTTTTTGTTGATCACTTAGTTTCTAGTATTTTCAAACATGCGACATATCAAATTTGATCATAAATAATTACTTATGGTTGACTTTTTTAAAAGTATAAAATAGGTGTCTTACAATGAAGTCTTCAGACATGCGACTAATGACAAACAAACTACAATCAACTTTTGTAATACCATAACCAGTAGGTGGCTCATTCAACTCCTCTTGTTTATCAATCTTGCTTAAAATGAACGTCTAGGTGAGATGGGTTTTGTATTGATTCCACTTACTGTTTGTTAATCTCAAACAGCTCTTCTTCCACCTTGTGTCAACATTGTACAACAACTAAAAATCAAAAAAGTGGAAATATGTTAAAAAAATTAACACATAACATTACATATATCATAAAAATATGAATATTATAACTGTTAAAACATGCCAAATTACTTACGTTAACCAATTCCCATATCAATTTCTTAACATCACTTGGAACATGTTCCCAAGTCTTGTAACAAATCTTATCATTTTCTCGTGCAAACACACCAATATAACTTTTCATTGCAACAACAGCTTCTCCTATTGGTTGTCCAAGTTTATTGAATGCAAACATCCATTCTAATTCCTTGAACCCTTTGCCTAGAAAGCTTATACAATTGTGTACGACCTCAAGAAGTTCTTGTGGTTTCAATGTCTGTAGAATCCAACATAGTGTTACTATACCAACTCTCTAAAGTGGTAGTAGATGCAATTTTTTCTTTACCCTTCCCAATTTTCGCATGTTGTCATAATCTCTTATTGTTTGCAACTATGTCACAACCATCAAAACCTATTTTAATCTTTGTAGAGGATGTCATAAAGTGCACAAATTCTGTTGACTAACAAAAATTAATGTTAACAACTGATATATACAACAAATAAAAAGATAAGTTAAACAAAAAATTGCATAAACTCATAACATGACAAAAAGCATTATAACATATCAGTATTGCCCACAAAATCAGCTTCAAAACCAAGATAACATATTAATATTAACACAAACACAAGTCCAAAATAATAACAAAACAATCAAACAATCAATTATGAGCTTTATTGTTCATTAAAAATTACATAAAACGACAGAAAATGGTAAGTAGAATTATTAAAAAAAATAATAAAATAGTTTTAATAAAAATCAAATTATTTAACACTAAGTCCCCAGCAACATCCTATAAAAAAATGTATACACTTTCACAAAAGTATATGAACCAATTAACAACATTTAGAGGTTGGCACGCAAGTGCAAACACACACAGAGACAAATATAAATGACAAAAAATTGAAAAAGAAAAGAAATATTTGAAGCTTGTGTTGAGGAATTTTGTTTTTCCCTTTTAAAATAGGAAAATGAAGTAGAAACTAAGCACTGAAGTTTCAGAATTCCTTGGATGTCCATAAAAAGATACCTCAACAATCTGTAACAACTACTAACATGTGAACATAGGGAAAACCAACAAAACATTCTTGTGGGTCCATAAACAACATGCACATACACAAGAAATTCCTTCAAATCTCAGATTTGTGTTTGCTCATTTGCTGAAAGTTGTAGAAAATGTGTGAGTAAATAAGTCACAATTTTGTGTTCAATGCATAGATAGTGCTTGTGCATGTTTTCGAAATATGGTTTTCCAGACAGTAAAATATTTGCTTTCACATTGGCATGTTCTCTTGGACAAATTCTTGAAACTACATAAAACAAAAAACTCAGAATCATATGATGGATTGGGTACCGTCCCTAATTTGACACTAGAGAATACTTGGCACATCTGCTTACATCAAACCATTCACAAGGAATGACTGCACAAACTTTTCTTTTTTGCATATTAATCAGAGACCTTTAAAATACTTAGTGTGAACCATATTTGGAAATCAAGTCTCATCAAGATTCTTCCCAAAACAATTACAAACACAAAATGGGAGAAAAGGAAGCAAAATAGAAACAAAGAAAGTAAATAAAAGTATTTTCACACTTCCTCTTGGCGGGCTACCTAATATTTCCTTATTTTAGATTCCACCATCTCCGGGAAGCTTGTGATCTCTTATCAATCACAATGAAATTCCAACATTAAAATTTATTTCCCTCTCCAAAATTTTGAACACAGAACTTTTCCTCAAACTCCTAATTTTAAACCTTGACCAGCAAGAACCAGACTTAAACTTCTCTTAATGGTAGTATATTGTTTTCTTCCGATCTGGAGCAGGGAAGAAGGTGCAAGGCTAGGGGAACAAGGTTGCTGGGTTCGATGCTATGTTCTCGGCAGCTAGAGTGGCAACGCAGCGGCTGGGTAAGAAGAGAAAGAAAGGGGAGAGGGCTTGGGGTTTTGGGAAAATTGGCCTTCTATTTTCTTTATATTTTTAGAGTGCGTGTAAGTGTATCAACAACAATAATTTCTTAATTGTTGTCGTAGACAATAAAAAAAAGTTCATCCACAATACTTTTTAAAAAATACTATTGTAGATATTAAAAAAAGACGCTCATACAGAACGCTTTTTGAAAAGCTTTTTCTTTTACACAAAAAAACACTTATAGACAACGTTTTTTTGCAAAGGAGTTGTATTTTGTAAATAAAAATATATATACAACGCTTTTCACTAAAAGCGTTGTTTTAAAAAAAATAACGCTTTTTACAAAAAGGGTTGTCTTTTAAGTGTTGTGTATGATTTTTTTTCTTGTAGTGTTGATTGGATTAGAATTTTAATCCATTTTTTTTCAAGGTCTCCCCTCATCTTACTTTCTCTGTCATTACTTTTTTCTTTGCAAATTTTTAGCTACTCATGTTTTGTACTTCTCATTATTATAGAGTGACTAAAAAAGCTCAATAAAAGGCTCAATTGATTCAAAACAATTGCCTAAATCACTCATGTGTTCATAAAAATCTATCTCAGGTACAAGCGAAAATCACAAGAGTTAACAAATTAATTCCTCTAATCCACATAAAAAAATCCACAAAATTGTTCTCTAATTTTTAGGAGTATCGAAAATAATGGCTTTAGGGCATATGTGTGAGAACTCAAAATACAATATAGCTGACACTACCTTTCTTCTCAACACAATTATTTTCATCATCATAGGCCGATATATTTACAAAGTCATGCCTTTGACTCCACAAACTAAAATAAAATGCCTTTTATTTAAATAAAAACTCAACAACTGATGCAGGATTAAGACAATTTCTCAACTAACTCAAGAAAACTACAATCAACAAGCATAAGATTTCACGTCACCAATCATCCCTCAAGCATGTATCAATCTTAATTATCGATCAACCATTTACCCCCCCCCCCCCCCCACCAAAACATAGATAATTGCATAATGTACAATAATAAATAAAAACATGGGACACATACCTTGGGCACCGAGCTTCAGGACCCTTTGCCATCATCATCTTTAGTCTCCTCTCCCAATAGTGACGCAACATCATCATCGGCAGGGTGATGTGGCCATGCAAAAGGTGTCAGAAACGGAAATTTGAAAGAGATAGAACTGGGGAAATAGCTGGGAGAGTGCCAATGTAAAATCATTCATGTACGCCATGTGCTCCCTCGTCATCTCCCATTGTATCTTCATCCTACTCTCCAAGTCATCAAGATTCTCATGCGCATTTCGACCCTTGTAAGGGCGTGATCGTGGTGGTGAAGGGATTTGTCGCTGCTACTGACCCTGGGGAGGTGCTTGAATTTGGGGCTGCCACTGACCACTTCTTGAAGTGCCCCCTGCTCTACTATCCATACACTTTTTTTCTCTTGGTAATGGAAAGAGTAGCTCAATCGGGGCTCATACTGGTAGTAGCTTCTCATTGTCATCCCACACTACCTCATCCCCCTTTCACAACTCTGTAATCAATGAATAATGAGGCATACTTTGAGTGGAAGTGCCTTTAAAAGCTACTAGGATTGAGTCTTGAATGACTCGGCCCACATCAATAGATTTTTGCGTCATAATGCAATAAACCAGCCCTCCCCTTGCTTTGTTTACTTCAGATGTCTGCCTGGATGGCAACATTCTTGCACTTACAAATTGGTGCCAATTGTTTGGTTCTCTCTTTAATGTTGAGGAAAATAATTTCACTAGATTTCCATGGGCATTGAGCTTCCAAGCAGTTACAGAAAGACAAATGGACTGGGTGACCTCATCAAAGGGGAAAGGCTTGTTCTTGAACACAGTATAATCATCTGTCTCTTGTAAGAGTGGGTGCCCAGTGAGCCAACTGTGTGGCTATGGGTTTTGTTGACTCTTTGTATAAACAATCTTTTGTTTAATATTATTTACACTTTTATGGCAATGACTTTATATTACTTCATATTGTTATATTGTGATATACTATTGTTGTTTTGATAAAGACCTTGAATATACTATAGTGTATGTAAGATGTGGTAGAACATGGAGATGTCTATCATGAAATACATCTTATAGTCACTGTATATTCTAAAACCGTTCCTAGTCGATTGAGCCGTCCGATAATAAGGATAAGGATCGCTCGAGTTTGAGACTAGCATTTGCGATGCGGAGTACCACGTTTCATTGGTAGGGAACATGGAGATGTTCGAAGCATGCAAATGGATATTCATAGGATGAATAGTCGAACTACCCTATCCGGACTTTCCAAGTGGTTATCACTTATCGAGTGGATAAAGTCCGCGGTTTTGGTTGTACACCATTAGTCCTTACGACTTGAAACATCATGGAGACTCTATATGCTAGTACTGTGCTTTGACTCGTTTACCGACTCTGAGGGGGTCATCAGGTGTCGAGATTGGGTACAGTTACGACACATATAGGAGTCAATGCATTGTTGTCAAGGATTCACCACATACTTGCGAGTGTGGATATCCTATGCGATCTGAGGAGATATTAGTGTGACAAATCTCTGGCCAGAGTACTTGATGTGATTTAAGAAATGGTTTCTTAGTAGCACATGCGATGTCACTAATTTGATCTTCAAGATGTATTGCATAGTTATCGAATCTTGAGCGACTCTCGATATACCAATGGTTGTTGATTCGATCGGGATATATGGATGAAGGGACCGTACTGTACGTTAACCAAAATCTACTGGTTCTTGTAGGCACTATCAGTGATACCTAGGGAATCATGGGGCGATGTTGCTAGGCGCTTTACCATGATTCGTTGGGCAAGTCGGAAAGTGTTGTTCCGAGTCACAAGGAGTTGTGAGCCCACGGCTAGCTGTATCCCTGAACCATTGAGGGTCACACAGTGTAATGGAGTTTTAATCCCCGTTGAGATAGTTAAATTTAAAGAGTTAAATTTAATGAACTAAGGAGTTGGACTTCTTAAATAAGAGTAAGGGAGTAGGATTTCCTAAAATGACATAGGGATGGACATTTTTGGAAACCACTGAATTCGGATTCAGGAAAATTTATTTTGACTTTAAAACGTGCAGAAATGGTTTCTGTGCACATTGGTGAAATCGTTTCATCAATCGGAGTCACGATGAATTTTATATTAATTTCTGAACGAGCGGGCTTTGCTTGTCGGGCCCCAGCTTATGACTAATGGGCCCTAAGGTGTTAGTGGCCTGCATTATAAATAAGTTATTTCAGTACAGAAATTACACACGACAGGTCATTATTTTGAGACAGAAATTTCGAACCCTCCTCTCTCTCAAAAGCAATCGGCCGAACCCTCCCCATACTCTGCCCGAGAAAATTCCGGTCTGTGATTTTGAATCGCAGTAAGGAATAACGAATCAAATTCGTGTATTCTCTTCGCAGAAAACTTCTGATAGATTTTCTAGTGCAATCTATCAGAGGGATTAAACCTCTGTTCGTGGACCTGATTGAAGGCGTTCATCGGTTCCAGGGAGAGACAACAAGAGCAGAATTGTTCTGTTGGTGTCCATTAATCTCGTTGCGAGATTTGAGGTAAAATTTATTTAATTTTTATTTAAATTTTACACACACGTAATTCAATCGATGAACGGTTGATACCCATACCATGGAAACGTTCCATGAAAAATTTTTAAACTTCCGCTGCACCGGGTATTAATCGTAATTGGTCTGGGAACTCGCCAGTTTTCAAACAGTGGTATCAGAGCCAGGTTGCTCAGATCAATCGATTGAATTAATCAATTGTACAAAATTTTTGAGTCTCGGTTTTTGAAACAAAATAAATATTTTTAAATAAAAAAAAAAAAAAAAAAAATTTTTTCGGGGCAAAACCCGGGCAGCGATTGGATCGCTGCCCGGTGGGGCAGCAATTGTTGCTGCCCCGGGCGGCGCACGGCGCCGCCCAAGGCGGCGACCGTCGCCGCCCAGGGCAGCGCTGTGCGCTGCCCAGGGCAGCGCTCGGCGCTGCCCAGGGGCGGCGCCAGGCGCTGCCCTAAGGGGGCAGCCGGGCTGCCCCCGGCCCGCGCCCCGGGTGCGGGCCGGCCCGGGAGTGTCCCGGGCGGCCCGCGGGAAAAATTATATTTTTATTAATTTTAATATTTAAAATTTTATTTTTGGTCCGGTCAAAAATTGTTTTTGATTGGTTCACGAGATTTCGGATCGAATTGTTCGAGTCCGTAAATTTTAAAATTGATTTTGGATAAATTTGAATTTTTGGAAAATTTTAATATTTTATCCGTAAATTGAATTTTGAAATCAATTATTTTGGTACAATTGATGATAAGATATGATCTTATGATATATTGAGTAAAATATGATTTTATTTGTAAAATTGGATTTTATAGATAAAATATGATTTTATTTGATATGGAGATAAAATATGATTTTATATGTGAAATGTGATTTTATATATAAAATATGATTTTATCTTGTTTAAATTTGAATTGCCACAGCATGTTATCCAATAAATTAATTTTGAATTAAATGTTATTGGATAAGGATGATCGATTGCCATGACCAATTTTGTAGGTGTATGTTAGGAATTTACATTTTGTCTTTATTGTTGTTGGTTTTATTAATGGGCCTGGTTTATGGCCCGATATGAATGTCATATGTAATAAAAGTGGGCTTGGTTTATAGCCCGTTCCCACCCCTAAAAATGTATCCCCTACTTGTCATTGTTATTTATTGTAAATACATTAGATTTAGTGGGAGATCAAGATTTGAAGATGGTGGGCCCAGCAGACAATGAAGACTGAAGAAATGTAAATTGGAAGCATATGTAATAGGATTGCATTTGCATACTGCATATTACCTAGGATTGGACTAAGACCCGTGATTGGCAACCACGGGTCAATTAGAAATGGAATCGATCATCCTATATAATATGTGATATTATGATTGTATGCATGTTTAGACATAAATTGCGTGAATCCGGCAATGCATGCAATAAATTAAATATGATGAGACAAATATTTTTATAAATAAAATCCCTCATTTTAAATATGATTTAAAATTTATATCAAGATAAATAAAGGAAATTTAAATATTGTTTAAATGTTCCTACCTTCCATCAACGGTCAATGTATGTGATGCTACCCGCGGATACGGTCCGGCTCATATTATTGGGGGGGCCCGTCCGTCGGAAAGCTGTACATTGGATCGACAAATGTTGTAAGTTGGGTGGAACTCCCATGGGATCGGCTCATATTATTGGGGGATCCACATGGCGACCGTCCATCACAACTTAATATTGATGGGTCATCTTGACATGTCACTTTAAACGGCGTCATATTATTGGGCCCTTATTGGACATGAGGTAAATACATGGGGGTTGCTTTGGAAGCAATTGGGCTCTACCTTTTGAGAATTATGGTTGGCTGATATTATTCGGGACCATAAGTTTGTCAATTGGACTCCATGTTCTCACTAAGGAAAAAGTTTCCCGTTTTCACTAGAGGGTGGTGAAATCGTTAAAATAGTGGGAGTGAGATTCATAAAATAAAATTCGCCAATTTTATGTCTTAGTAAATTATTTAAACAATCATCGATAATTGTCTGTTTTATCTCAGTAATCCACATGCTTCTGTTCTCCAACAAAACAAACTTATTGACGCAAACAACACAGAATGATTCCATAAGTTAAGATTGTCCTAAGTTCGGAAAAAGATTTTCTAAGTGTTAGAAAAGGCTTCTCCGAAAACAGCCCCGGCTAATGTAACTGCCGAAAGGTTGGCCGAATTAGAGAAATGGTTGGACCATGATCTCAAGGCCAAATGTTACATGAAAATTGGACAAGTCTAAACAAGTTTGCCATCACTGCAAGAAACCCGGTCATTGGAAACGTAACTGCAAGGAATACCTCAAGCAGTTGCGAACTGCAAAGGGTATGTTTTACATTAAAATGTTTTTCTTAATACTACTTCTTGGGTATTGGATACCAGATTAGATCTCATATTTGCAATGAGTTGCAAATGATGACAAGAAGTAATAGGCTAAGGATGGGTGAGACCCAGTCAAGGCTCGGGAATTGTTCCAGAGATAAATCCAAAGCTATAGGAGACATTTTTGCAGAACAATTTTAAGTTTTTGAGAGATGTTTTATTTGTTCCAGATTTGATTAAAAACATTATTTCTGTTTCTATGCTTGATAGAGATAGTTATTCTTGAAATTTTGTGAATGGGATTTGCAATATTTACAAGAATGAATGTTTGATTGGAAATGGACAACTTGAAAACGATCTATACAACTTAAAACTAAAAGACGTTCCAATTAATTATTTTGATAAACCGGCTACAACAAACAAAAGGAAAATCGATAGTCAAAACCCGGCAAACCTTTGGCACGCTAGACTAGGTCATATTTCCTCAAGGAGGATGAACAAGCTAGTGGGAGAGGGCATGTTTGATATGTCTGATATTAACTCTCTACCTACTTGTGAATCCTGCCTAAAAGGGAAAATGACTAAATCTCCTTTTAAGGGGAAGCCTGAACGTAGTCAAAATCTGTTGGATTTGATCCATACAGATGTTTGTGGTCCATTTAGAGTAGGGACTCAACATGGCCACACCTACTTCATTACCTTTACTGATGATTATTCTAGGTATGGGTATTTATATTTAATGAAATATAAGTCTGAAGCATTTGAAAAGTTCAAAGAATTCAAGGCTGAAGTAGAAAACAAGCTAGGTAAAAGTATTAAAGCACTTCGATCGGATCGAGGTGGAGAATACTTGAGTACCGAGTTTTTGGACTATCTAAAAGAGAATGGGATTCTCTCTCAGTGGACTCCTCCTATGACACCACAGCTTAATGGTGTATCGGAGCGTCGTAATCGAACTTTGTTGGACATGGTTCGATCCATGATGAGCTTCACTGAGCTTCCACCTTCGTTTTGGGGCTATGCGCTTGAAACGGCGGTATTGTTGTTGAATAATGTCCACACTAAAGCAGTGGACAAAACACCATACGAGTTATGGAATGGCAAAGCTCCTAAGTATTCGTACTTGAGGATTTGGGGTTGTCCTGCTTACGTGAAGCGGACAGTGGGAGATAAGTTGGATAGTCGATCCAGCTTGTGTTATTTTGTGGGGTATCCGAAGAATTCAATCGGATATTATTTCTATTATCCTGCTGAAACAAAGGTGTTTGTTTCACGGAATGCCACCTTCTTGGAGAAGGAGTTCTTATTGGATAAGAAAGGCGAGATGATGGAACTCGAAGAAGTTCGAGAAGAACCCGAAATACAAAATAACGATCCCACACCTCAGGAACCATTGCTGGACACGCCTGCACCTAGAAGATCCGAGAGGACTTCTAGACCTCCAGTTCGATATGGTCTTCTTCTTGAAGAGGGTCAAGATGAACCCGACATTGGATGTGATCCAAGAAGCTTCAAGGAAGCAATTTCTGATGCGGATTCGAATTTATGGCTTGAAGCTATGCAGTCAGAATTGGATTCGATGCATACTAACCAAGTCTGGTCTTTAGTGGATCCTCCCGATGGAATTGTTCCAATAGGGTGTAAATGGATCTACAAAAGAAAGCTTGGGCCTGATGGTAAGATATTGAGTTACAAGGCGCGATTGGTGGCTAAAGGTTATACTCAAAGGCAAGGAGTTGACTATGACGAAACTTTTTCACCAGTTGCAATGTTCAAGTCCATAAGAATCCTTATTGCCATAGCTGCATGGTATGACTATGAGATATGGCAAATGGATGTGAAGACTGCTTTTCTTAATGGAGACATTAAGGAAGAAATCTATATGAGGCAGCCTGAGGGGTTCACATCCATGGGAAGCGAGCATAAGGTATGCAAGCTTCAGAGATCAATTTATGGTCTAAAACAAGCATCAAGAAGTTGGAACCATAAATTTGATGAAACAATTAAAGATTTTGGTTTCATCAAGAACCCGGAGGAACCTTGCGTGTACAAGAAAGTAGTTAAGGATGCGGTGACATTCTTAGTACTTTATGTTGATGACATCCTACTCATTGGGAATGATGTAGGGATGTTGCAGTCAACAAAGATATGGTTATCAGGTAGATTTTCGATGAAGGATTTGGGTGAGGCATCCTACATTCTTGGGATACAGATCTATAGGGATAGATCTAAGAGAATGATAGGACTCACTCAATCAACCTACATCGATACCATATTGAAACGGTTTTCAATGGATGGGTCCAAGAGAGGACATCTACCCATGTGTCATGGAGTTTCTCTATCCAAGTCTATGTGTCCCAAGACTGATGCAGTGATAGAGAATATGACACATGTACCATATGCGTCAGCTATAGGTAGTATCATGTATGGGATGATATCTACCAGACCGGATGTAGCATTTGCTCTGAGTGTCACGAGCAGATATCAGTCTAATCCTGGTCAGATGCATTGGAAAGCCGTGAAGGACATTCTTAAGTACTTGCGAAGGACTAAGAATATGTTCATGGTTTATGGAGGACGAGAACTCAAACTGGAAGGCTATACCGACTCTAGCTTCCAAAGTGATGTGGATGACTCGAAGTCAACCTCTGGATTTGTGTTCATGCTCAATGGTGGTGCTGTCTCTTGGAAGAGTTCCAAGCAGGACACCACAGCGGATTCCACCACTGAGGCTGAATACATTGCAGCATCAGCTGCTGCTAAAGAGGCCGTTTGGATGAGGAATTTCGTCCAAGAGTTGGGCGTCATTCCTGAATTTGTTGGTCCAGTCCCGGTGTACTGCGACAACACGGGTGCCGTTGCTCAAGCAAAGGAACCAAGGTCTCATCAAAGATCCAAACACGTACTGAGGAAATACCACATAATCCGGGAGATTGTGGAAAGAGGAGACATCAGTGTCGAACGAGTGGCCTCTGCAGACAATATCGCTGATCCACTTACTAAGCCTTTGCCAGGACCATTGTTTGACAAACATCGCGAAGCAATGGGTCTACGTAGTATGACTAGTTGGCTATAGGGCAAGTGGGAGATTGTAAGAGTGGGTGCCCAGTGAGCCAACTGTGTGGCTATGGGTTTTGTTGACTCTTTGTATAAACAATCTTTTGTTTAATATTATTTACACTTTTATGGCAATGACTTTATATTACTTCATATTGTTATATTGTGATATACTATTGTTGTTTTGATAAAGACCTTGAATATACTATAGTGTATGTAAGATGTGGTAGAACATGGAGATGTCTATCATGAAATACATCTTATAGTCACTGTATATTCTAAAACCGTTCCTAGTCGATTGAGCCGTCCGATAATAAGGATAAGGATCGCTCGAGTTTGAGACTAGCATTTGCGATGCGGAGTACCACGTTTCATTGGTAGGGAACATGGAGATGTTCGAAGCATGCAAATGGATATTCATAGGATGAATAGTCGAACTACCCTATCCGAACTTTCCAAGTGGTTATCACTTATCGAGTGGATAAAGTCCGCGGTTTTGGTTGTACACCATTAGTCCTTACGACTTGAAACATCATGGAGACTCTATATGCTAGTACTGTGCTTTGACTCGTTTACCGACTCTGAGGGGGTCATCAGGTGTCGAGATTGGGTACAGTTACGACACATATAGGAGTCAATGCATTGTTGTCAAGGATTCACCACATACTTGCGAGTGTGGATATCCTATGCGATCTGAGGAGATATTAGTGTGACAAATCTCTGGCCAGAGTACTTGATGTGATTTAAGAAATGGTTTCTTAGTAGCACATGCGATGTCACTAATTTGATCTTCAAGATGTATTGCATAGTTATCGAATCTTGAGCGACTCTCGATATACCAATGGTTGTTGATTCGATCGGGATATATGGATGAAGGGACCGTACTGTACGTTAACCAAAATCTACTGGTTCTTGTAGGCACTATCAGTGATACCTAGGGAATCATGGGGCGATGTTGCTAGGCGCTTTACCATGATTCGTTGGGCAAGTCGGAAAGTGTTGTTCCGAGTCACAAGGAGTTGTGAGCCCACGGCTAGCTGTATCCCTGAACCATTGAGGGTCACACAGTGTAATGGAGTTTTAATCCCCGTTGAGATAGTTAAATTTAAAGAGTTAAATTTAATGAACTAAGGAGTTGGACTTCTTAAATAAGAGTAAGGGAGTAGGATTTCCTAAAATGACATAGGGATGGACATTTTTGGAAACCACTGAATTCGGATTCAGGAAAATTTATTTTGACTTTAAAACGTGCAGAAATGGTTTCTGTGCACATTGGTGAAATCGTTTCATCAATCGGAGTCACGATGAATTTTATATTAATTTCTGAACGAGCGGGCTTTGCTTGTCGGGCCCCAGCTTATGACTAATGGGCCCTAAGGTGTTAGTGGCCTGCATTATAAATAAGTTATTTCAGTACAGAAATTACACACGACAGGTCATTATTTTGAGACAGAAATTTCGAACCCTCCTCTCTCTCAAAAGCAATCGGCCGAACCCTCCCCATACTCTGCCCGAGAAAATTCCGGTCTGTGATTTTGAATCGCAGTAAGGAATAACGAATCAAATTCGTGTATTCTCTTCGCAGAAAACTTCTGATAGATTTTCTAGTGCAATCTATCAGAGGGATTAAACCTCTGTTCGTGGACCTGATTGAAGGCGTTCATCGGTTCCAGGGAGAGACAACAAGAGCAGAATTGTTCTGTTGGTGTCCATTAATCTCGTTGCGAGATTTGAGGTAAAATTTATTTAATTGTTATTTAAATTTTACACACACGTAATTCAATCGATGAACGGTTGATACCCATACCATGGAAACGTTCCATGAAAAATTTTTAAACTTCCGCTGCACCGGGTATTAATCGTAATTGGTCTGGGAACTCGCCAGTTTTCCAACATCTCTAAATCGGGCATTCCATAGAGGGCATTGATTGCCCTACTGTCAAACGCCACCATTCGCCAGCGAACCTTAATGTGGAAATACTCATGCTTGACCTTCCAGTTCGTGTAGAATTCTCTCACCACAGACATCACCGCATTCGGCCAAGGTTTTACAAATTCCCCCCACATTATATTTCTATAGTAACCCGAATCAAGAATTCATAATTAATTTGCGATTAATGTTGTAATCATGTTTAGATTAGGTAAAACATGATTAAGGAATCTCCAAATTGTATTAAGGAGTTGAGAATCGAATTCAGGATGTCCAAAAATGACGCGGAGGGTTCCAAGTGATCAGGTGGATTGGATGATCCGAACCCTAAAATCGGACAATCCGAAGATGACTAGTTCGGAGGCTCTGATCAAGTTTGGAAGTGGGTAAGATCGGATAATCCGATCTAACATTCGGATGATCCAAGATGCTGATGTTCGGATGGATGGTTTGAGTTTGGAAGCTACGAGGCAATCGGACGCTCCGATCAGGTGATCAGACGATTCGAACTCAAGGTGGACAGGTGACCAAGACCAGTCAACAAATTGACATCATGTATCACGTATTTTCAAGGGATCGGAAGATCCCAAGAGCATGATCGGACCGTCCGATTTGTCATCGGGACAGGTGAACGATATGCATGCATTTGATTGGATACGTATTGCGACATTTACGCTCGCAATCGCACAATTGTCAAGTTTTAATAAAATGTGAATATAGTGTCGATCCCACGAGGAGTAAGGTTGAAAATTATTAAGTACTTGTAATTAAAATATTCCAAATTTTATTTAAAAAATCAAAGTTTGAGAAATTTTCAAAAAATTAAATAAGCAAGAAACTTTTGCTAGCACGCACACAATTTCCAAGAAATATAAATAAGAGAATAATGGTCTACAGGTACAAATTTCACCTGGTTTCGACAACAACTACTCCTAATTAACTTATTTTCATGAATTTCATTCAATTAATAACCAATAATACTTAAGTGTATTATTTCCCTCTCCCGAGAAACAAATAATATGTATCAACTAAGATTCAATTCCAATATCCCTATTAAAAGTCTAATCTTAATGATATGTGTAAAACAATGTTCTTCCTAAGGCTCCCTTAACGTTATATACTCTCCCGAGCTATATAAACAATTAACGGTATAATTTCTATTGGTCCTATCCAAAATCCCCTCTCCCAAGCAATGATTTCGAATAAATATGACAAATCAATTTATGGTCAATAAATTGAAAAGACAATCAAAACTAGAAAAAAAAATTAATCTAAGGAAATTCAATCCAATAAAATTAAAAACATGTAAAAGTGTCTACACCAGGTCCATCATCCCTCTAGACTAATGAAATTTAGTTCATGATCAAACTTGAATAAAACCAAAACATGTTTATAAATCCAAACATGATTCAACAATCAAAAAGAGAATTTAGAATAGAATAACAAAGCCGTGGTTGCTCTTCCGTGTCCGGTTGATTGGCCTTCGTCTTTGTTCAAAGTTGTTCTTCACACCGATTACTCGAACAAGCTCTCAATTCTTCAGATTTTGTTATCTCAGTTTTGTTGTGTATTGTGCGGTGGCTGCTAACCCTGTTTGTGTCTCGAAAACTCTTTTTTATATGCCCATAAAGTTGTCCAAGATAAGCCCAAAAGAATTTTAAAGTTTCATTCTAAAATCAAACTTTGAAATTTTCAAAATCGCGGCAGTGCGGGCACGCATAGCTCTTTGACCCAACTGTTCAAAAATTGTCACATCGCGCGAGCGAGCATGATCACCTGCGCGGACACACATAAATCTCTGGTTTCAACACTTATTTTTCCTTAAGCAATGCGGGCGCGCATAAAAGGATGAGCTAGCGTGCATATGGTTCGGCCAGCACTCTTTATTTCCTTCATTCATTGGGTCATTCTTTCTTAATACTTCTTTTTCTTGGTCTTTTTGACTCCAATCAACACAAAGTAATGATTTCTTTTCAATCCTTGCACTCAGCACAAACAACAACAAATAACGCATAATTCCGCTCGAAACAAATCAATTAACTATTAATCTCACATGCAAATTAAGTGTACAAAATGCACTTATCAAATTCCCCAAAACTTGAATGTTTGCTAGTCCCGAGCAAAACTAATCAACACTAAACTCCAAAACTCAATATACTCATGCAATCAACAAGAATGATCAAGAAATACTATGGAATAATGGCCTCAGCAATGATTTCAAAAAGAAATTTCAAATACAATCATATCAAACCTACTAACAATTTGAAAATTAAAAAGCAAACTAGTGAACCTCATAGACTTACAAATCCCGCAACTCACGTTTCAAAATAATCTCATCCAAATTTAATTCACACATTCATTGATAATGAGGACTTTTCAAGGTATCACAGGATCAAAGTTATACAAAAATAAAAAACACTCACAATCAGTTTAAGGCAAGGAATAATAGTGTGTGCGTATTTTGATTAAAGATTCATACTCATTGAAAGTGTCTATCGACTCTCCATAGGCTAAATTCTTGCAACCCTTCTCCACTAGTATATTGGGTGACTGTGACTCGGTCAATAGGACTTAATAAGCTTGTAATGTAAGGCCTAGGTTATGGCTACAAATGAAGGATAACAATTCAAAGAAGAAAGCAAGCTATATTCTGATCATTCTTTTTCATCTCCTTCTTTAGTTTCATTCAAAGTCCACTACATCATACTATTGAATTCACTACTCTTTTCATATTTTTCTTTTCTTTCTTTTCAACACTTTTTCACTTCAAATTCTTTTCTTTACTACCTTTCTTATTTTTATTTGTCTCAACACCTCATTCCACCATTCAGATTCAAATCAGAAGCATACAAAAATATGCCGAATGGAGGTTTGTCACACGTTTTCACGCATACCATTCTCTTTTCAATAATGCTCAAACAAGGTACTAGGGACAAAATATATCAATGGATAGCTTGAAAGGCTAAAACGATTCATAGAAAAATTGCGTAAATCATTCTTAATTCACAGTATACCCGTATCTCGCCTCGAAGGGTCTCCGAACTAGTTCTAGACAAATCTCAAGTCATAATCAAATCGTAAAAATTTCAACCAGTGCAGAACAAACAATCATCAAAAGTGAACGATTATTTTCAACAAATTTCAAAATTTGTACCTCATGTACTCATAGAAGTGTAAGCTCAAAAGGGCAACTAGGGATAAAATTTATTCAACGAAAATTAGGCCCAAAGATCCAAACAATGCCTCAATCATATCTATGTTTGCATGTTTCAAACTCAGACTTTAAGCATAAATTACAGAGTATATAAGAATTTATTTATCTAATTAGTTGCACCAGTTCAGAAATGGTTAGACAGGTAGACATTCATGGATATCAGTTACTAAACAAAAATTTGTTTCATCATTGGCTATCTTTCCAATTCTTTCTTGACTTATCGATTCATACTCAACTCAAAGTAAACACAAAACACAACTCAACGAGAAAAGTTTTTAACAAAAACTTTAAAATATCAAATTTCACAACTCAAAACATTCAAACCAACTAATCATGTGATTCACCCCACCCCACCCCACCCCCCCAAACATGGTACAATCATTGTCCTCAATGAATTGGCAAAACAGAACTAAGGACATGTACCTCAAACAAGGACCGTCAGTGGTCGCCGCCATCATCTTCATCAGCAGCAGGAGGATGATCCGAAAAACCAGAATTGGGTGGCCACTGTGGGTATGGAGGGAACTGATGTGCTGAGCTTGCAGCATGTGGGAACTGATGGGTCAACGCGTCCGTAAAACCCATCATGTAGTTCATAAAAACTCTGGACGTATGCTGGAACTCATGAAATTCCTGCCTGTGCTGGCGTATCTCCTCCTCAAGATAAGTGACACGATCATTCATGGAGCGAGGCACCTCAGGACGTGGTTCAGGAACTCTTCGAGCAGCAGCTCCTTTGTTAAATGCTCGCCTCGCATCATGTTCACGTTGCTCGGATTGTGGAACCAAGCGAAATGGATGCAAACAACTAGTGGCAGCCCGTGGCTTCAACAACTCCTCGTTTGGGCTCCATTCAACACCCACGGCTTCACATAGATTAGTAATAATGGAAGGCAAGGCAAGGCCCCCACTCGAATGGCCATCTATAGCATGCGAAATCGTCTTTTGGAAAATGAGACCTAAATCCACCATCTTACCAACAAGGATACAGTAAACAAGAATGGCCCTCTCCCTTGTGACCTCATGATCATATGATCAGTTGGCTTCAATCAAGCACATATGAAAGTATACCATCTCTTGGAATCCAAGATTAAATCAGTTTTCTTCAACTTAGAAGGCTTTCGCTCATGATTGAGTCGCCACTCGGCCCCATCAACACATATAGTTCTAAGAATGACATCATAGTCAACCTCACCAGATTTGTACTCGACATACTCATAATGCAGTATAAGTTGAATTTCAAACAACATGTTTATGGTATGCGCATCAAATAGCACCAACTTGCCTCGCACCAATACCTTCAACTGAATATGTTTCACTTTCAAATTTGCATAGAATTCACGTACCAAAGGCATCACTGCTTCTTGAGGTTGCTGCACAAACTTATCCCAATGTCGTGCTACCACTTCAGGACCAACATTACTCATTACAGGCGCAGTAGGATCAAAACCGATTGACATGTTAAACACGCGCTCTTGCAAAAATCTTTTCGATAAAAACAATTGATAATGCGCTTCAGCCGTGTCATCCCAAAAATGCTGCACATCAGGAGCGGGGGCAGATGAAGAAGATGCGCCATATTTCAATTTCTTCTTAGGGCTAATCGATCAAACACTTGGTGGGCAATAGATACAAGAACAATTTCAAATACGCTCCAATGAACTCAATTCCTCCAAACTTTCAATTCACAAACACCAATAAATAAAATGCTTCAAATCCAAACCAAAAATATCCTGGAATTCACGCACTATATTCTAATCATCAAAACTGCAACTTCAACCAACGACTCAATTCGAAGTTTTCCCACCGCCGATATAGAGAACTTATCGCTCAATCAAAGAGGAACCCAATTCAGAAATCAATAAATTCCGCCTTTTGATCCAATGTGCTTGCCCATGTATACCCCGTAGATATTAGAAGTGTTGGTGATCAATTAACTCGTGCCCGGAAACGCAGCGGAAATATAAAATTTTAAACAAAAGAGATCCGAGCACTTGTGTAGCATTCAAAATCAAACAACCATATAGTGTTTAGAAGTTTTACCTATCAATCTCAAAGATTGATTTATGGCTCCAACCAAGTTAATAAACAACTAGGCTTTTGAAGTTGTAGACACTATCTACAAGCTTCCAAGAGCACACCTTGCTCAAAATGGATTCAACACTTTCAAGCCTTCGAATTAGGTCCACGACTAGATGATCTAGATTCGCTCTAAATATGCACTAGAATATTTAGAGAATTTTGCATTGAGATTTTCCTTTTCTTCTTCCTCATAAATTTGAAAGAAATTTTGGAGAATTTCTTGTGAAGTTTTTAGCCACTTCTATGTATATTGGAGTGTGTATATTATTCATAATAATATATTAATGGTCAAGGATTAAATGGATACAATTAAACCATGCATAGAAAAATCCAAAGCTTGCATGAAAAATTGCACTCAAAGCCTTTAACCCTTCACATTCCCACACAAACATATATATATAATCATATATATATATATATACACGTTTAATATATATATATATATATATATATATATATAAATATATATATTCAAATGGCTTTTGAACTTAATTTAATTAATTATGACACCTAAACACATTAAGTTTAATAAATTAATTAAATTCAACTTGAACTCATTCAAGCTCACTAGCAAAAATAATTAAATAACACTATTTTATTTTGAGCTCCACAAGACTCAATAGTGTTTAATTCATTCAACACTTGAATTAATTTAATCATTTGAACTTAACAAAATCTACTAGTGTAAAATTAATTCAACACTTGAATTAATTAATTAAGTTCAAAATAATAGTTTAGAAAATCAACATTTTCACCAACTAATTATTTTAAGTCAAATTTTAATCTTGGAACACATTCACAAATTAAAAGTTACTTTTTCATTTATTCTCCAATTTAGAAGTCAAACTTCTAATTTATTTTACTTATAAACTCCTTTATAAGTTGTTCAACACATTCAACTTATTTTAATCTCAACGGGATCTAGAAAGTTAGTATTTGTGTGACCCTCAATGGTTCACTGATACAACTAGCAGTGGGTTCACATCTCCATGTGATTCGGGATCAACAAGTCCCTTATATGATCATACTCTATATAGCTCCATTCTTATTTATCAATTCCTTGATAATAAGAACGTCAAAAAACTCAAGTCTGATAGTACCAACAAGTCATGTTAAACGTCTAGCAGCATCGCTTACATGACTCCCTAGGTATCAAATGATAGTGCCTGCAAGAACCAATCAATTATGGTTAGCGTACAGTACGATCCCTTCAACTCATATATCCCTACCGATTAGACAATCATTGGTTTATCTGAGTTGTCATTGAATCGATAACTATGTGTCATGCCGTAGTTGCATCGAAGGTGTAATTCAAGAAACCCATTTCTTAATTATTACCTACTCTGATTAGAGATTTCAAGCTACGTATGCATGAGATCACATAGGATATCCATACCCTTAGGTAAGCGGTGAATCCCCGACTACAATGCATCAACTCATATATGTTTCATCATAACACCCAACATTGCCACCTGACGACCCCAGATGAGTCAGTAAACAAGTCAAAGTGAAGCAATAGCATATAGAGTCTCTATGTTGTCCTGGGGCATAAGGACTGATGGTGTACAACCATAAACTAGGACTTCTCCACTCGATAAGTGAGAACCACTTGGAAAATCCTTTAGGGAGGGTTGTTCAGTGCACTCTACAAGGAGCACCTATTTTCATGCTTGGACATCTCCATGTCCCCTACCAATGAAACATGGTACTCACATTGCAAATACTAGTCTCAAGCTCGAGCGGCCTTTATCCATCTTTATGGCGGCTGAATCGACTAGAAAAAGTTTAGAATATACAGTATTCCAAATATGAGTTTCATGATAGTCATCACATGACCATCTCATATTCATTCAAGGGCTTTATCTATGCATCTTGCATGGGTATACAGATAAAGATTTGCCAAATTAAATAATGTCAAATATTATTAAAATAAAGATTGTCATACAAGAGTTCTCTCAAGGACCATCGGCCAACACATTGGCTCGACGGGCACCTACTCTAACAATCTTCCACTTGCACTAGAGCTAACTACCCATATTCTTCAAACCCATTGATTCGCGATGCTTTTCGAACAATGGTTCTGGTAAAGGCTTAGTTAGTGGATCAACAACATTATCTGCGGAGGTGACTCTATCTAACAAGACATCTCCTCATTCTACAATTTCCCGGATGATGTGGTATTTTCTCAGTACATGTTTGGATTTCTGATGAGACCTTGGTTCTTTTGACTGAGCAATGGCACCAGTGTTGTCGCAATACACCGGGACTGAATCAACTCCATTAGGAATAACGCCCAACTCTTGGACGAAATTCCTAATCCAAACAACTTCCTTTGCAGCATCTGATGCAGCAATATATTCTGCCTCAGTGGTTGAATCCGCAGTGCTGTATTGCTTGGAACTTTTTCAACAAATAGCAGCACCATTGAGCATGAATACAAAACCGGAATTTGACTTCGAATCATCAACATCGCTTTGGAAGCTAGAGTCAGTATAGCCTTCCAATTTTAGTTCTCCGCCCCCATAAACAAAGAACATATTCTTAGTCCTTCTCAAATACTTGAGAATGTCTTTCACAGCTTTCCAGTGTGGAAGACCAAGGTTCAATTGATATCTACTTGTAACACTAAGTGCAAAGGTGTTGTGAAATTTCCTCGCAAGCGTACGAGTGTCAAGTTTTAATATAGTGAATAATTCAGATATCGATCCCACAGGGAGTAAAATGAAAATCTTAGTGCTTGTAATTAAAATAGTCTAAACTTTATCTAGAAAATCAATAATCAAGAATTTTGCAATAAAAATAAAATAATTAAGATGATTTTAGATAGCACGCACACAACTTTCAGGAATAATCAATCAGAGAAAAACGGTCTAGAGGTATAGATTTCACCTGGTTTCAACAACAATCAATCATAATTAATTAATCTTCATGAATTTCAATCGATTAATAACCAAGAACACTTACGTATATTATTTCCCTCTCCTGAGCAACAAATAATGTTTATCAACTACAATTCAATTTCAATATTTCTATTAAGAATTTATCGCAGTGATCTAGCACAAAACAATGTTCTCTTTAAAAGCTCTGTTAAAATCATACACTCTCCCGAGCTGTATAAGTAATTAGAAGTGTAGTTTCTAATATCCTATTCAAAATCCCCTCTCCCGAGCAATGATTTCAAATAAATATAACAAATCAATTATTGATCAGATAATTAAAAAGACCATCAATTCTAGAAAAAACAATTAATCTAGAAGAAATCCAATTCAATAAAATCAAGAATTCATGAAAGCGTCTACACCAGGTTCCATCCGACCTCTAGACTATAAAAATTAGTTCATAATAAAATTCTGAAAACAATAAATCATAAATCCAAGCATGTTCAGAATTAAATAAAAGATAAGAAACAAATCCGTCGTCGACTCCGTGTCCGGACTATCAAACTCCGTCTTCGTTCTTCAGTTAAGCTCCAGAAAAATCCTCAGGAAAAATCACGATCACAATCAATCTCTGTTCTCTGATATCTGCGTGTGATGTGTTATGGCGGCTCTTCCTTTCTCAAGTCTGACAACAATCCTTTTATAGCGTGCACAAAAGCCCACTCAAAAGCCCATAAAATAATTGCCCGATTTAATAAAATTTCCAAAACACCATCAGGGCGGACGCTCAATGTACGGCGCGGGCGCGCCTTCAACTCGTAATCTCAATTCTTAGATTTCAGAACTCTGCGCGTTAGCTCTTGAAGAAGCGCTAACAAGAATTTCTTGGCCCAATAACAAAAAGCCCATTAACCTCTCCTGACTCTGTACGTTGTTTCCTTTTCTTTTCTTCTTTCTTCTTTTCTTTTCCTTTCTCTTCTAAACTTCATATTTTTCTCCTCAAAATTCCATAATTCACAAAATCTCGATAATTTTCTACAATCACAAAAACAACACAATACCCACATAAATCTGCTCGAAACAAATATTTAACAATTAAAATCATATATAAATTAAGTGTATAAAATACACTTATCAAATACCCCCAAACTTAGACTTTTGTTAGTCCCGAGCAAAACTATTAAATTCCAAAAACTCATTCTCTCAAAAACCAACAAGAATAGTCAAGAAATATTATGGAACAATGGCCTCAGCAATGATTTCAAAAAAAAAAATATCAAATCCAATCATATCCAACCTACTAACACTTAAAAGTTTCAGCCAGAACAAAATAACCGCATAAACTCACAATCTCCGCAACTCACGTTTCAAAACACCTTCATCCGAATTCAATTCAAACATTCATAGATCATGAGGTCTTTTCAAGGTAGCAATAGGATAAAAAATAGGATATAAATCAAAAACACTCACAAATAGGTAAATGCAACGAATAAACGTGTAAGTGGTTAGATCAAAATTCATAATCATTAAAAGCATCAATCAACAGTTCATAGGCTAAATTCTTGCAACTCTTCTCCACTAGTGTATTGGGCAACTGAGACTCGGTCAATAGGACTTATTCAGCTTATAATGTAAGGTCTGGCTCATGGCTACAAATGAAGGATAAGAATTCAAAATAAGGAGTAATTCATATTTTTATGCTCATTCTAATTTCAACTCCTTTTCTTTCACAATTCACTTCTATTTCAATTCACATCATTAAAATTTCAACTTTTTCACAACTCTCTCACAAATTTTTTCTTTCTTTCACAACTTTTTCAACCACATTTTTCAACTCTTTTTTCTACTACCTTTTTTTTATCTTTTCAATTCATCCACCACACCAATCCTTTTTCTCACAAATAAAACTAGGAGCATAAAACAATTTAGCATTCAAATTACTCCCTTAAAGGTAGGAAATAGTGTATAGGCTATTCAGGTAGTCAATGTAGGACCTTGAAATAATTATGAATGGGGGTTTATCACACGTTTACATGCATGCCATTCGATTATCAATAAAGCTCAAATAAGGTACTAGGGATAAAATAGTAATAGGTAGCTTGAAAGGCTAAAACGAATTCAGAAAAATCGCCTAAATCATTCCTAATCTCAGTTTTGCCCGTATTTCGCCTCGAAGAGTGTTCGAACTAGTTCTAGACAAGTCTCAATCCACAATTAATTCATACAAATCTCAATCAGTGCAGAAAAAATAATCATCAGCAGTTAACGATGATTTTCACAAAAAAAATTCAGATTTTCTCGTACCTCAATGTACTAATATACAAGTGTAGCTCAAATGGGTAACTAAGGATAAATTCAATGAAAATTAGGCCCAAAAATTTCAAACAATGCCTCAATCATATCTATGTCTGTATGTCTCAAAAATCAGATTCAAGTATTAATCACAGAGTATATAAGAAATTGTTCATCTAATTGGTTCCATATTTTCAAAAATATTTGTCAGATAGGTAGACAATCATGGATTTCAGTTATAGCACAAAAATATTTTTTTATCAGCCATGCATCCAATATTTCTCGACTTCTTTTCAACTCATCTCAACCAAACAACTAAACTCAACAAAAATTTTATCTATGAAATTCAAAACTCAACTTTCAACCAAACAACCAAACAACTAAATCAAACATTGATACCCCCAAACTTAATGTAATCATTGTCCCTAATGATTAAAAACAAAAAAACAAGGGACTCATACCTTCGACGCCGAGCATCAGTACTCGGTGTAACCAAATCATTATCATCTTCCATGGAAAGAAGGTAATTCGCAGCCACAACGTAGGAGAGGTGGACATCCAATTTAACCTTCGAAGAAAACATGCACACGGTCAGATAAAACACAAAATTTGAAACCACAATAAACAATATACAACTCTTGAATGTATAGAGGAGGAACAAATGAGTGCGCATAGAAGATGTGGCTGTAGGAACTTGCTGCGGCAAGGAAGTGAGGAAAAGAGCTCGGTTCGGGGTTCACTTCAAGAATACGATACATGTGAGATGTACTGAGGAGTTAATTAGCTCAAGGAATGATAGGGCTGTTGGCACATGAATTAGCAGCAGGAGTTCGCACATTTGCGCATGGAGTGCACAACTGCTATGGAGATCATTGGCTCATGGTTTAGCATCTGGTGAAAGGCAATGCGCGTTTGCTCTCCATAAGGCGCAGATGGTGATTTGTTTGCGCTTGGAGGAAAGGGCTGTGGTGATGCGCGATTGCTCAAAGTGGAGCATAGATAAGGATGGTTGTTAGCGCAAGAATTTGCTTTGAGGTGTGCGCAATCGCGCATGGTGGAGCTGGATGGCGCATGGAGAGGCGCAATCGTGCTTAATGGTGGACCTGCTAGTGGTTTGCGCTGGTTGGAGGGGTTGCTGCCCACATGGTTGCTGCGCTAATGGAGGGCTGAGACGCGCGATAGCGCTAGGGTGAGAGCAAATGGAGGGCGCTATCGCGCATGAGGAGAAGTGGAGATGGGGAGGCTGGATGCGCGTTAGCTCTTGGTGGAGCGCTGATGAGGGGTGAAGAGGCGCGATAGCGCTTGTTGTAGCGCTGATGGAGTTGGTTGTTGTCGCTTGAAAGTGATGCGCGATAGCGCTTAGATTTGAGCGGTAAAGGGAGCGCGATAGCACTTAATGGAGCATTCTTGAGTTGCGCGATAGCGCTAGGTGCAGCGCTGTTCTTGACTTAGTGTGGCGCAACGGAAGCGCGGGCGCTCAGCAAGGGTGGCGCGGGCGCACCTTTAAGTCGCAAAATACTCCAATTTCGTCCAGGTAAGGTGCGGGTGCTCCAATAAATGGGGCGGGCGCGCCCCTTGCTCGAATTTAAGATTTCTGGAGCCTGCAAAAATTTTTTTTTTTGAAAATTAAGAAAAATTATCTCAAAAATTTAAAATAATTAAAAAAAATACTTAAAACAATTAAATAACAAAAATTAAATAAACTGAAAATAAAATAAAATAAAATAAAATGCTTGGGTTGCATCCCAAGTAGCGCTTGGTTTAAAGTCGTCAGCCCGACTTTCACGGGATTAATTCTTCCCCTTCTCTTTCACTCGCCAAATAAATTCCACGAACCGCCTTTTAAATTTTGCTTTTTTCGTGGCCTTCTTTGGTGGTTTTGGCGCTCTTTCGTTCGATGAATCAATCGCAATGTCGGCTTTTGAACGACCCTCCAAATTCATAACCGGCTCTATCAAGCATAATTTTTCAATAGGGGTGTTAGATGACTTCATGAATATATTAAAAATTACACTCTCACCGTCCACACCCATTGACAATGCACCTCTCTTCACCTCTATCTTGGCATCGGCAGTGGCCAAGAAAGGTCTCCCCAATATTAGGGGCATGTTTGCATCCTCCTCCATATCTAACACAACAAAATCCGCTGGAAAAATAAATTTATCTACTTTTACCAAAACATCTTCAATGATTCCAAGCGGATATGTGATAGATCGATCAGCCAACTGCAACGCGATCATGGTGGGCTTCACCTCACCAAGTCCTAAGCTCCTGAAAACAGACAAGGGCATGAGATTAATGTTGGAGAACATGGTGATCAGATCAATTAGGATTGATACCCGGTGCAGCGGAAGTTTAAAAATTTTATATGGAACGATTCCATAGTGGGTATCAAAACCTTACGATTAAATTGTGTGTGTAAAAATTAAATAACAATTATAAATTTTTACCTTCAATCTCGAATCGAGATTTTGGACACCAACAGATTGCTCTGCTCTTGTTGTATATCCCTGGAACTGATGGACGAACTGTTCTTCAATCAGGTCCACGAACGGATAATTAATCCCTCTGATAGATTGCACTAGAAATCTATCAGAAGTTTCTACGAAGAGAATTAACGAATTTGATCCGTTAAACCAGACTGTAATTCAAAATTCACAGGCTGGATTTTTCGAGCAGAGGGAGGGAGGGGGCGACCACTTATTAAAAACGCAGCTAGGGTTTTAAAAATATTTTGTGACCTGTTGTCTCTAATTTCTGTACTGCAATAACTTATTTATAATGTAGGCCGCTAACAGCTTAGGGCCCATTAGACATAAGTTCAAGCCCGACAAGCAAAGCCCGCACGTTCAGAGATTAATATAAAATTCATCATGACTCCGATTGATAAACCGATTTCACCAATGTGCACAGAAACCATTTCTGCACCTTTTAAAGTCAAGATAAATTTTTCTGAATCCGAATTCAGTGGTTTCCAAAAATGCCCATCCCTATGTCATTTTAGGAAATCTTACTCCTCTACTCATAATTAAGAAGTCCAACTTCTTTGTTCATTAAATTTAACTCTTTAAATTTAACTATCTCAACGGGGATTAAAAATCCATTACACTGTGTGACCCTCAATGGTTCAGGGATACAGCTAGCCGTGGGCTCAAAACTCCTTGTGACTCGGAACAACAATTTCCGACTTGCCCATCGAATCATGGTAAGAGCGCCTAGCAACATCGCCCCATGATTCCCTAGGTATCACTGTTAGTGCCTGCAAGAACCAATAGATTTTGGTTAGCGTACAGTACGGTCCCTTCATCCATATATCCCGATCAAATCAACAACCATTGGTATATCGAGAGTCGTTTGAGATTCGATAACTATGCAATACATCTTGAAGATCAAATAGTGACATCGCATGTGCTACTAAGAAACCATTTCTTAAACCACATCATGTACTCTGGCCAGAGATTCGTCACACTAATATCTCCTCAGATCGCATAGGATATCCACACTCGAAAGTATGTGGTGAATCCTTGACAACAAAGCATCGACTCCTATATGTGTTGTAACTGTACCCAATCCCGACACCTGATGACCCCAATAGAGTCGGTAAATGAGTCAAAGCACAGTACTAGCATATAGAGTCTCAATGATGTTTCAAATAGTAAGGACTAATGGTGTACAACCAAAACCGCGGACTTTATCCACTCGATAAGTGATAACCATTTGGAAAGTCCGGATAGGGTAGTTCGATCATTCATCATATGAATATCCATTTGAATGCTTCGAACATCTCCATGTTCCTTACCAATGAAACGTGGTACTCTGCATCGCAAATGCTAGTCTCAAACTCGAGCGATCCTTATCCTTATTATCGGGCGGCTCAATCGACTAGGAACAGTTTAGAATATACAGTGACTATAAGATGTGTTTCATGATAGACATCCCCATGTTCTACCACATCTTACATACACTATAGTATATTCAAGGTCTTTATCAAAACAACAATAGTATATCATAATATAACAATATGAAGAAAGATAAAGTCATTGCCATTAATAAAAGTGTAAATAATATTAAACAAAAGATTGTTTATACAAAGAGTCATCAAATCCCTTAGCCACAAGTTGTCTCACCGGGCACCCACTCTTTCAATCTCCCACTTGCCCTAAAGCCAACTAGTCATACTACGTAGACCCATTGCTTCGGGATGTTTGTCAAATAATGGTCCTGGCAAGGGCTTAGTAAGTGGATCAGCGATATTGTCTGCAGAGGCCACTCTTTCGACAGTGATGTCTCCTCTTTCCACAATCTCCCGGATGATGTGGTATTTCCTCAGTACGTGTTTGGATCTTTGATGAGACCTTGGTTCCTTTGCCTAAGCAACGACACCCGTGTTGTCACAGTACACCGGGACTGGACCAACAACTTCAGGAATGACGCCCAACTCTTGGACGAAATTCCTCATCCAAACGGCCTCTTTAGCAGCAGCCGATGTTGCAATGTATTCTGCTTCAGTGGTGGAATCCGCTGTGGTGTCCTGCTTGGAACTCTTCCAAGAGACAGCACCGCCATTGAGCATGAACACAAATCCAGAGGTTGACTTCGAGTCATCCACGTCACTTTGGAAGCTAGAGTCGGTATAGCCTTCCAATTTTAGTTCTCTTCCTCCATATACCATGAACATATTCTTAGTCCTTCGTAAGTACTTAAGAATGTCCTTCACGGCTTTCCAATGCATTTGACCGGGATTAACTTGATATCTGCTCGTGACACTCAGAGCAAATGCTACATCCGGTCTGATAGATATCATCCCATACATGATACTACCTATGGCTGACGCATATGGTACATGTGTCATTTTCTCTATCTCTTCATCCGTCTTGGGACACATAGACTTGGATAGAGAAACTCCATGACACATGGGTAGATGTCCTCTCTTGGACCCATCCATTGAAAACCGTTTCAATATGGTGTCGATGTAGGTTGATTGAGTGAGTCCTATCATTCTCTTAGATCTATCTCTATAGATCTGTATCCCTAGAATATAGGATGCCTCACCCAAATCCTTCATCGAGAATCTACCTGATAACCATATCTTTGTTGACTGCAACATCCCTACATCATTCCCAATGAGTAGGATGTCATCAACATAAAGTACTAAGAATGTCACAGCATCCTTAACTACTTTCTTTTACACGCATGGTTCCTCCGGATTCTTGATGAAACCAAAATCTTTTATTTTTTCATCAAATTTCTGGTTCCAACTTCTTGATACTTGTTTTAGACCATAAATTGATCTCTGAAGCTTGCATACCTTATGCTTGCTTCCCATGGATGTGTACCCCTCAGGCTGCTTCATATAGATTTCTTCCTTAATGTCTCCATTAAGAAAAGCAGTCTTCACATCCATTTGCCATATCTCATAGTCATACCATGCAGCTATGGCAATAAGGATTCTTATGGACTTGAACATTGCAACTGGTGAAAAGGTTTCATCATAGTCAACTCCTTGTCTTTGAGTATAACCTTTCGCCACCAATCGCGCCTTGTAGGTCAATACCTTACCATCAGGCCCAAGCTTTCTCTTGTAGATCCATTTACACCCTATTGGAACAATTCCATCGGGAGGATCTACTAAAGACCAAACTTGGTTTGTATGCATCGAATCTATTTCCGACTGCATAGCTTCAAGCCATAAATTTGAATCCGCATCAGAAATTGCTTCCTTGAAGTTTCTTGGATCACATCCAACATCGGGTTCATCTTGATCCCCTTCAAGAAGAAGACCATATCGAATAGGAGGTCTAGAAGTCCTCTCGGATCTTCTAGGTACAGGCGTGTCTGTCAATGGTTCCTGAGGTGTAGGATCGTTATTTTGTATTTCGGGTTCTTCTCGAATTTCTTCGAGTTCCATCATCTCGCCTTTCCTATCCAATAAGAACTCCTTCTCCAAGAAGGTGGCATTCCTTGAAACAAACACCTTTGTTTCTGCAGGATAATAGAAATAATATCCGATTGAATTCTTCGGATACCCTACAAATTAACATAAGCTGGATCGACTATCCAACTTATCTCCCACTGTCCGCTTCACGTAAGCAGGACATCCCCAAATCCTCAAGTACGAATACTTAGGAGCTTTGCCATTCCATAACTCGTATGGTGTTTTGTCCACTGCTTTAGTGTGGACGTTGTTCAACAACAATACCGCCGTTTCAAGCGCATAGCCCCAAAACGAAGGTGGAAGCTCAGTGAAGCTCATCATGGATCGAACCATGTCCAACAAAGTTCGATTACGACGCTCCGATACACCATTCAGCTGTGGTGTCATAGGAGGAGTCCACTGAGAGAGAATCCCATTCTCTTTTAGATAGTCCAAAAACTTGGTACTCAAGTATTCTCCACCTCGATCCGATCGAAGTGCTTTAATACTTTTACCTAGCTTGTTTTCTACTTCAGCCTTGAATTCTTTGAACTTTTCAAATGCTTCAGACTTATATTTCATTAAATATAAATACCCATACCTCGAATAATCATCAGTAAAGGTAATGAAGTAGGTGTGGCCATATTGAGTAACAACTCTAAATGGACCACAAACATCTGTATGGATCAAATCCAACAGATTTTGACTACGCTCAGGTTTCCCCTTAAAAGGAGATTTAGTCATTTTTCCTTTTAGGCAGGATTCACAAGTAGGTAGAGAGTTAATATCAGACATATCAAACATGCCCTCTCCCACTAGCTTGTTCATCCTCCTTGAGGAAATATGACCTAGCCTAGCGTGCCAAACGTTTGCCGGGTTTTGGCTATCGATTTTTATTTTGTTTGTTGTTTCCGGTTTATCAACATAATTTATTGGAACGTATTTTAGTTTTAAGTTGTATAGATCGTTTTCAAGTTGTCCATTTCCAATCAAACATTCATTCTTGTAAATATTGCAAATCCCATTCACAAAATTGCAAGAATAACCATCTCTATCAAGCATAGAAACAGAAATAATGTTTTTAATCAAATCCGGAAAAAATAAAACATCTCTTAAAAGTAACTTAAAACCGTTCTGCAAAATTAAATAAACATCTCCCACGGCTTTAGCTTCAACTCTGGAATCATTTCCGAGCCTCAGCTGGGTCTCACCCATTCTAAGCCTGCGACTTCTTGTCATCACCTGCAAATCATTGCAAATGTGAGATCCACATCCGGTATCCAATACCCAAGAAGTAGTATTAAGTGAAACATTTATTTCAATATAGAACATACCCTTCGCAGTTCGCAACTGCTCTAGATATTCCTTGGAGTTACGCTTCCAATGACCGGGCTTCTTGCAGTAATGGCAAACATCCTTGGATTTTTCCATGTTTGAAGCCTTTGTCTTGTACTTCTTCTCGGGTTTGATTTTCTTGGGTGGGGCAGAACGTTTCTTACCCTTTGTACTTGGCCCCTTCTTAGCAGAAGAAGAGGAGCCCACCAAGAAAGCTGGTTTATCCTTCTTTAATGTGGATTCATATGTCACAAGCATATTGACCATCTCTTCAAGGGAGGCCTCTATCTTGTTCATATTGAAATTTACCACAAATCCGTCAAACGAAGAAGGAAGAGACAGAAGTAGTAAGTCCACGTTGAGTTCATGCTCCAACACCAAATCAAGGGTTACCAACTTCTGTATGAGCCAAATCACTCATACCCCATGATCACGGACCGAAGTCCCTTCACGCATGCGACACGTCATTAGCTCCTTTACAGTAGCGAACCTTTCAGCCCTCGATTGAGCCCCAAAAAGTTCCTTGAGTTGAACGTAAATGTCAGAAGCATTCACGGTGTCCTCAAATCGCCTTTGGAGTTCATCAGACATCGAGGCTTGCATATAGCATTTGGCCTTGATATCATGGTCCCACCATGTATCAAGTTTGGCTAACTCTTCCGGACTTACGTCAGCTGGTACTTCCTTCGGAGGAGATTTTTCTAACACGTAGAGCATCTTCTCCGAATTCAAGACAATCTTCAACTTACGGAACCATTCCGTATAGTTTGCGCCAGTCAACTTATTTTGTTCGAGGATCGAGAAAAGTGGATTACGCGAATTCATCTTATGAAATACTGAAAATAAACAGACAAATATCAGTGATTGTTTAAGCAATTTACTAAGACATAAAATAGGCGAAATTTATTTTATGAATCTCACTCCCACTATTTTAACGATTTCACTACCCTCTAGTGAAAACGAGAAAATGTTTTCCTTAGTGAGAACATGGAGTCCAATTGACAAACTATGGTCCCGAATAATATCAGCCAACCATAATTTTTAAAAGGTAGAGCCCAATTGCTTTCAAAGCAACCTCCACGTTTTTAACTCATGTCCAATAAGGGCCCAATAATATGACGCCGTTTATTGTGACATGTCAAGATGACCCATCAATATTAAGTTGTGATGGACGGTCGCCATGTGGATCCCCCAATAATATGAGCCGATCCCATGGGAGTTCCACCCAACTTACAACATGTGTCGATCCAATGTACAGCTTTCCGACGAACGGGCCCCCCCAATAATATGAGCCGGACCGTATCCGCGGGTAGCATCTCATACATTGATCGTTGATGGAAGGTAGGAACATTTAAACAAATTTAAATTTTCTTTATTTATCTTGATATCAATTTTAAATCATATTTAAAATGAGGGATTTTAATTATAAAAATTTGTCTCATCATTTTTAAAATTTTTGTATGCTTGCCGGATTCACACAATTATGTCTAAAACATGCATACAACAATAATATCACATATTATATAGGATGATCGATTCCATTTCTAATCGACCCGTGGTTGCCAATCACGAATCTTAGTCCAATCCTAGGTAATATGCAGTATGCAATGCAATCCTATTACATTTGCTTCCAATTTACATTTCTTCTGTCTTTATTGTCTGCTGGGCCCACCTCCATCTTCAAATCTTGATCTCCCACTAAATCTAATGTATTTACAATAAACAACAATGACAAGTAGGGGATACATTTTTAAGGGGTGAGAACGGGCCATAAACCAAGCCCACTTTTATTACATATGACAATTCATATTGGGCCATAAACCAGGCCCATTAATAAAACCAACAACAATAAAAACAAATGTAAATTCCTAACATACACCTACAAAATTGGTCATGGCAATCGATCATCCTTATCCAATAACAATTACTTCAAAATTAATTTATTGGATAACATGCAATGGCAATTTAAATTTAAAAGGATAAAATCATATTTCATATATAAAATCTTATTTTACATACAAAATCATATTTTATCTTTTTATCAAATAAAATCATATTTTATCTATAAAATCCAATTTTATACATAAAATCATATTTTACTCAATTTATCCATAAGATCATATCTTATCATCAATTGTACCTAAAATAATTAATTTCAAAATTCAATTTAACGGATAAAATATTTAAATTTTCTAAAAATTCAAATTTATCCAAAAATCAATTTTAAAATTTTCGGACTCGAACAATTCGATCCGACGCCTCGTGGACCAATCAAAAACAATTTTTCGATCGGACCAAAAATAGAATGTTAACATATTAAAATTTAATTTAAAAATTAAAAATAATTTTTCCCGCGGGCCGCCCGGGACATTCCCGGGCTGCCCGCGCCCTAATGGGGTCGGGCCGGGCAGCCCAGCTGCCCCTAGGGCAGCGACGATCGCTGCCCTGGGCAGCGCCGAGCGCCGCCCTGCGCAGCGCCCAGCGCCGCCCTGGGCAGCGACCATCGCTGCCCGGGTTTTTGCCCGAAATTTTTTTTTTTATTTTTAAAATATTTATTTTGTTTCAAAAAACCGAGGCTTAAAAAAATTTTTGTACAATCGATTAATTTAATCGCTTGATCTGAGCAACCTGGATCTGATACCACTGTTGGAGAACACGGCGATCAGATCAATTAGGATTGATACCCGATGCAGCGAAAGTTTAAAAATTTTATATGGAACGATTCCATAGTGGGTATCAAAACCTTACGATTAAATTGTGTGTGTAAAAATTAAATAACAATTATAAATTTTTACCTTCAATCTCGAATCGAGATTTTGGACACCAACAGATTGCTCTTCTCTTGTTGTATATCCCTGGAACTGATGGACGAACTGTTTTTCAATCAGGTCCACGAACGGATAATTAATCCCTCTGATAGATTGCACTAGAAATCTATCAGAAGTGTCTACGAAGAGAATTAACGAATTTGATCCGTTAAAGCAGACTGTAATTCAAAATTCACAGGCTGGATTTTTCGAGCAGAGGGAGGGAGGGGGCGACCACTTATTAAAAACGCAGCTAGGGTTTTAAAAATATTTTGTGACCTGTTGTCTCTAATTTCTGTACTGCAATAACTTATTTATAATGTAGGCCGCTAACAGCTTAGGGCCCATTAGTCATAAGTTCAAGCCCGACAAGCAAAGCCCGCACGTTCAGAAATTAATATAAAATTCATCATGACTCCGATTGATAAACCGATTTCACCAATGTGCACAGAAACCATTTCTGCACCTTTTAAAGTCAAGATAATTTTTTCTGAATCCGAATTCAGTGGTTTCCAAAAATGCCCATCCCTATGTCATTTTAGGAAATCTTACTCCTCTACTCATAATTAAGAAGTCCAACTTCTTTGTTCATTAAATTTAACTCTTTAAATGTAACTATCTCAACGGGGATTAAAAATCCATTACACTGTGTGACCCTCAATGGTTCAGGGATACAGCTAGCCGTGGGCTCACAACTCCTTGTGACTCGGAACAACAATTTCCGACTTGCCCATCGAATCATGGTAAGAGCGCCTAGCAACATCGCCCCATGATTCCCTAGGTATCACTGATAGTGCCTGCAAGAACCAATAGATTTTGGTTAGCGTACAGTACGGTCCCTTCATCCATATATCCCGATCGAATCAACAACCATTGGTATATCGAGAGTCGTTCGAGATTTGATAACTATGCAATACATCTTGAAGATCAAATAGTGACATCGCATGTGCTACTAAGAAACCATTTCTTAAACCACATCATGTACTCTGGCCAGAGATTCGTCACACTAATATCTCCTCAGATCGCATAGGATATCCACACTCGCAAGTATGTGGTGAATCCTTGAAAACAAAGCATCGACTCCTATATGTGTTGTAACTGTACCCAATCCCGACACCTGATGACCCCAATAGAGTCGGTAAACGAGTCAAAGAACAGTACTAGCATATAGAGTCTCAATGATGTTTCAAGTAGTAAGGACTAATGGTGTACAACCAAAACCGCGGACTTTATCCACTCGATAAGTGATAACCACTTGGAAAGTCCGGATAGGGCAGTTCGATCATTCATCATATGAATATTCATTTGCATGCTTCGAACATCTCTATGTTCCTTACCAATGAAACGTGGTACTCTGCATCGCAAATGCTAGTCTCAAACTCGAGCGATCCTTATCCTTATTATCGGACGGCTCAATCGACTAGGAACAGTTTAGAATATACAGTGACTATAAGATGTGTTTCATGATAGACATCCCCATGTTCTACCACATCTTACATACACTATAGTATATTCAAGGTCTTTATCAAAACAACAATAGTATATCACAATATAACAATATGAAGAAAGATAAAGTCATTGCCATTAATAAAAGTGTAAATAATATTAAACAAAAGATTGTTTATACAAAGAGTCATCAAAGCCCTTAGCCACAAGTTGGCTCACCGGGCACCCACTCTTTCAATTAATGCTAGCTCCTAAATCGCAAAGTGCATTATTAAAATAAGAAGAGCCAATAGTGCAAGGAATAGTAAAACTCCCTGGATCCTTAAGCTTTTGTGGCATCTTCTTTTGGAGCACCGCACTGCACTCTTCTGTTAAATTCACTACCTCGTTCTCTAGCAGCCTCCTCTTCTTGGACATCACCTCCTTGATGAACTTCGCATAATTCGGCATTTGCTACAAAGCTTCAGCAAAGGGAATGTTGATGTGAATCTTCTTAAAAATCTCCAAGAACTTGGAAAATTGCTCGTCCAATGCTTTCTTCTTGAACCTTTGCAGGTATGGAAGTGAAGGTTTATACATCGGTTTTGGCTCAGATTCAAGCTCCTTCTCTTTCTCCTCAACTTTTTCCTCAAGTTTCTTATCCGCAACAGTAGGAATTTGAACTCCAACGTCTTTGGCACTCCGCACTTCGATGGCATTGCACTGCTCCTTGGGATTCACCTCAGTATTGCTAGGGAACTGGCCGCGATTGTTGTCCTTCAGTGCGTTCGCCAACTGCCCAATACTAGTCTCCATGGATTGCAACACTGCACCCATGTTGGCCATGTGCGTCTCCAAGCTGTCAAGGCGAGACTCAGTTCTTGCCATCCGCTTACCTGATTCCTGCACAAAGGTACTAACCATATCCTCCAAAGACAAATTACCATCACCCTAATTAGTATTGTTAGTATATGAAAAATTTTCATTATTCCGTAAATTAGGGTGAAAAGTATTGAAAATAGGATTACCTCTGTACGCTCCATAACCTCGGTAGCCATTTGGATTTATATAATTGACTTGCTCTATGGCCGGTGATCCTTCAACTCCAATTGAATTTGCAACATTAATTTTATTCAGAGAAGCTACCTGTGTAGTCAATGCAGATAACTGAGCTGTGATGGACATGAGAGGATCCACTGCATACACTCCAACTGGCTTCTTTACTCCTATACGCTCCGATGGCCATTGGAAACTATTGACCGTCATCTCCTCCAACATATCATAAGCCTGAACATGATCCTTCGCAAATATAGTACCTCTAGCAGCAGAATCGACATTCATCCTTGTAGGCGCATTCAGTCCGTTGTAAAACCACTCGATCTGTTCCCAATCTGCAAAATTGTGGTTAGGACAACGTCCTAATAATTCTTTATACCTTTCCCATGCCTCGTATAACTGTTCAGTGTCTATCTGCCGGAAGGTGCTGATCTCGATCTTCAGTTGGGTGGTTTTGGCAGGAGGAAAATATTTTGCAAGAAATTTTTCTGCCATCACCTCCCAAGTAGTGATGCTTCCAAGTGGCAGTGATTGCAACCAACTTCTGGCTTGATCCCTGAGAGAAAATGGAAACAAGCGTAAGCGTATAATATCTTCAGGAACACCATTAAATTTTACCGTATCAGTAATTTCTAAGAAGGTCCTGAGATGCAGATGAGGATCAGCTGTGGCACTCCCATTAAATTGGTTCGATTGAACCATGTTTATCAATGCAGGCTTCAGCTCAAAATTGTTTGCATTGATAGTTCCTCGAGCGATTATAGAATAGTGAGCCTGGATCGTCGGTCTGAAGTGATCTCTAATTTGCACTAGGGGAGCTTGATTTGCTTCTTGTTCAGCCATTCTTTCAATTTCTTCTCTTCTAGCTCGTCTTAAAGCACGTGCAGTGCGCTCGATCTCCGGATCAAACAGTAGAGAATTAGCACTTTGAGATCGTCGCATAAACTGCAATTAAAAAGATAAGAAGAAACTAATTAGTAACTTAAAAAATAAAATAAAATAAAAACTCTAAATTAAAATCTAGACTAATTGGTAACAAGACTAAAAAATAATCAAAATTTACTCCCCGGCAACGGCGCCAAAAACTACTTGTGAAATTTCCTCGCAAGCGTACGAGTGTCAAGTTTTAATATAGTGAATAATTCAGATATCGATCCCACAGGGAGTAAAATGAAAATCTTAGTGCTTGTAATTAAAATAGTCTAAACTTTATCTAGAAAATCAATAATCAAGAATTTTGCAATAAAAATAAAATAATTAAGATGATTTTAGATAGCACGCACACAACTTTCAGGAATAATCAATCAGAGAAAAACGGTCTAGAGGTATAGATTTCACCTAGTTTCAACAACAATCAATCCTAATTAATTAATCTTCATGAATTCCAATCGATTAATAACCAAGAACACTTACGTATATTATTTCCCTCTCCCGAGCAACAAATAATGTTTATCAACTACAATTCAATTCCAATATTCCTATTAAGAATTTATCGCAGTGATCTAGCACAAAACAATGTTCTCTTTAAAATCTTTGTTAAAATCATACACTCTCCCGAGCTGTATAAGTAATTAGCAGTGTAGGTTCTAATATCCTATTCAAAATCCCCTCTCCCGAGCAATGATTTCAAATAAATATAACATATCAATTATTGATCAGATAATTGAAAAGACCATCAATTCTAGACTAGAAGAAATCCAATTCAATAAAATCAAGAATTCATGAAAGCGTCTACACCAGGTTCCATCCGACCTCTAGACTATAAAAATTAGTTCATAATAAAATTCTGAAAACAATAAATCATAAATCCAAACATGTTCAGAATTAAATAAAAGATAAGAAACAAATCCGTCGTCGACGCCGTGTCCGGACTATCAAACTCCATCTTCGTTCTTCAGTTAAGCTCCAAAAAAATCCTCAGGAAAAATCACGATCACAATCAATCTCTGTTCTCTGATATCTGCGTGTGATGTGTTATGGCGGCTCTTCCTTTCTCAAGTCTGACAACAATCCTTTTATAGCGTGCACAAAAGCCCACTCAAAAGCCTATAAAATAATTGCCCGATTTAATAAAATTTCCAAAACACCATCAGGGCGGACGCTCAATGGACGGCGCGGGCGCGCCTTCAACTCGTAATCTCAATTCTCAGATTTCAGAACTCTGCGCGTTAGCTCTTGAAGAAGCGCTAACAAGAATTTCTTGGCCCAATAACAAAAAGCCCATTAACCTCTCCTGACACTGTACGTTGTTTCCTTTTCTTTTCTTCTTTCTTCTTTTCTTTTCCTTTCTCTTCTAAACTTCTTATTTTTCTCCTCAAAATTCCATAATTCACAAAATCTCGATAATTTCCTACAATCACAAAAACAACACAATACCCACATAAATCTGCTCGAAACAAATATTTAACAATTAAAATCATATATAAATTAAGTGTATAAAATACACTTATCAAAAGGCCACGTCAGGACGTGTAGATATCATCGCATACATGATACTACCAATTTCAGATGCATATGGAATGCGTGTCATCGTCTCTATCTCTTCATCATTCTTGGGAGACATGGACTTGGATAGAGACACGCCATGACACATTGGTAGATGTCCTCTCTTAGACTCATCCATCGAGAACATCTTCACGATGGTATCAATGTATGTGGACTGGGTGAGACCAAGAAATCTTTTTTATCTATCCCGATAGATTTGTATTCCCAATACAAAAGATGTTTCACCCAAGTCCTTCATCGAGAACTTACTTGATAACCATACTTTAGTTTATTGCAACATTCCTACATCATTCCCAGTGAGTAGAATATCATCAACATAAAGTACCAGGAATGTCATAGCACTCCCACTGACCTTCTTATACACACAGGGTTCCTCAGGATTCTTAGTAAATCCAAAATCTTTGATTGTACCATCAAATATGAGGTTCTAGCTCCTAGATTCCTGTTTGAGACCATAAATAGATCTCTGAAGTTTGCATACTTTATGCTCACTTCCGATAGATGTGAACCCTTCAGGTTGAGACATGTAAATTTCTTCCTTAATATCCCCATTAAGAAAAGCTGTCTTCACATCCATCTGTCATATTTCATATTCATACCATGCGGAAATGGCTAGCATTATCCTAATAGACTTGAACATTGCGACTGGAGAAAATGTTTCTTCAAAGTCAACTCCTTGCCTTTGGGTATAACCTTTTTCTACCAATCGAGCCTTGAAGGTCACCACCTTCCCATCCGTCCCAAGTTTCCTCTTGTAAATCCATTTACATCCTAGAGGAACAATTCCTTCAGGTGGATCTACAATATTCCACACTTGGTTCGAATACATGGAATTCATCTCAGATTCCATAGCTTCAAGCCACTTGGATGAATCGGCATCACACAATGCTTCCTTGAAGGTCCTTGGATCACATCCATGGTCAACCTCATCTTGGCCCTCTTCAAAAAACAGACCATATCTTATAGGTGGTCTTGAGACCCTCTCGGATCTCCTAGGAACTTGTATCTCCTCTCTTGGCTGTTCGGGTGTGGGTTCAACAATCGTGGGTGTTTCTCGAACTTCTTCGAGTTTTATCATCTTCCATTTTCTATCTAATAGAAATTCCTTCTCCAAGAAGGTTGCATTCCTAGAAACAAACACCTTTGTTTCTTTGGGATGATAGAAATAATATCCAACCGAATTCCTTGGATATCCCATGAAGTAGAATAAAATGGATCGAGCATCCAATTTATATCCCACTGTCTGCTTCACATAAGCAGGGCACCCCCATATTCTAAGATAAGAATACTTTGGAGGTTTTTCCATCCATATCTCATATGGTGTCTTATCAACTGCCTTTGAATGGACATTGTTCAACAACAGTGCCGCTGTTTCAAGCGCATATCCCCAAAAGGATGGCGTCAACTCCGTGAACCCCATCATAGACCGAACCATGTCCATCAAAGTTCGGTTACGACGTTCTGAAACACCATTCAACTGAGGTATACTAGGAGGAGTCCACTGCGAGAGAATCCCATTCTCCCTAAGATACTCTTGGAATTCAGCACTCAAGTATTCACCACCTCGATCAGATCAAAGTTCCTTGATGTTTCGTCCCAATTGTTTTTCTACTTCATTTCTGAATTCTTTGAACCTTTCAAAAGCTTCAGATTTGTATTTCATCAAATACACATATCCATACCTAGAGAAGTCATCGGTAAAGGTGATGAAGTAGGAATGTCCATGCTTAGTGGTTGATAAGTGTATTTTATACACTTAATTTATATATGATTTTAAACGTTAATTATTGGTTTCGAGCAGATTTATGTTGTGTTTTGTTGTTTTTGTGTTCGTAGGAAATTATGACGAAATTAATTGAAAAGTAAAAATTAGTGGAAGAAGAAGAAGAAAAAGTTGGAGAAAAGAGAAAAGAAAAGAATAAAAGAAAGAAGAAAGGAACGTACAGAGATTGAGAAATAGTGTTGGGCTTTCTTTCATGGGCCAATCTTTAGCGCTTGTTGTTAGCATCTATTCAAGAGCAATCGCGCTAAGTTATTGAAGACTTGAGAATTGAGAATTTGAGAAAAAGGCGCGCCCGCGCCTTCACTTGAGCGCCCGCCCCGTAGCTGTGTTTTTGAAATTTTATTAAATCGGGAAATTTTTATGGGCTTGATTTTGTGGGCTTCTGTGCACGCTATAAAAGGATTTTCGTGAGACTTGAGAAAGGGAGGAGAGCCGCCACACACATCCACTACAAATCAGAGAATTAATCGTGAGATTTTGCTGAGGATTTCTGGAGCTCAACTGAAGAACGAAGACGGAGTTCGATAGTCCGGACACGGCGTCGACGACGGATTTGATTTCTTACTTTTATTTTATTCTGAATATGTTTGGATTTTTGAATATGAATTGTTTTATTCAGAATTTTATTATGAACTAATTTTTTAGAGTCTAGAGGTCAGATGGAACCTGGTGTAGACACTTTCATGAATTTTTTATTTTACTGAATTGAGTTTCTTCTAGATTAATTGTTTTTTCTTGAATTGATTGTCTTTTCAATTATCTGATCAATAATTGATTTGTTATATTTATTTGAAATCATTGCTCGGGAGAGGGGATTTTGAATAGGACAGTAGAAACTACACTGTTAATTATTTATACAGCTCGGGAGAGTGTATGATTTTAACAGAGCTTTTAAAAAGAACATTTTTTTGTGATTGATCACTGCGATAAATTCTTAATAGGAATATTGGAATTGAATTGTAGTTGATAAACATTATTTGTTGCTCGGGAGAGGGAAATAATAAACTTAAGTGTTCTTGGCTATTAATTGATTGAAATTCATGAAGATTAATTATTTAGGATTGACTTTTGTTGAAACCAGGTGAAATCTATACCTCTAGACCATTTTTCTCTGATTGATTATTCCTGAAAGTTGTGTGCGTGCTATCTAAAATCATCTGATTATTTATTTTATTGCAAAATTCTCAAAGTTTGATTTTCTAGATAAAGTTTAGACTATTCTAATTACAAGTACTAAATATTTTCATTTTAATCCCTGAGGGATCGATATCTGATTTAATCACTATATTAAAACTTGACACTCGTACGCTTGCGAGGAATTTTCACAAGAAGTTTTTGGCGCCGTTGCCGGGGAGTAAATTTTTTATTATTTTTTAGTCTTGTTATCAATTAGTCTAGATTTTAATTTAGAGTTTTTTTTTATTTTTGAAGTTACTAATTAAATTCTTCTTAATTTTTATTGCAGTCTATGCGACGATCTCAAAGTTCTAATTCTCTACTTTTTGATCCGGAGATCGAGCGCACTGCACGTGCTCTGAGAAGAGAGAGAAGAGAAGAAATTAATAACATGGCTGAAGAGAATGTGAATCAAGCTCCCTTGGTGCCAATTAGAGATCATTTCAGGCCGACGATCCAGGCTCATTACTCTGGAATAGCTCGAGGAACAATCAATGCCAATAATTTTGAGCTAAAGCAGGCCTTGATCAATATGGTTCAATCGAACCAATTTAATGGGAGTGTCACAGCTGATCCTCACTTGCATCTCAAGACTTTTTTAGAAATTACTGATACGGTAACATTTAACGGTGTTCCTGAGGATATTATTCGTTTACGCTTGTTTCCGTTTTCTCTCAGTGATCAAGCCAGAAGTTGGTTGCAATCACTGCCGCTTGGAAGCATCACTACTTGGGAGGGGATGGCAAAAAAATTTCTTGCTAAATATTTTTCACCTGCCAAGTCCACCCTGTTGAAGATAGAGATCAGCACGTTCCGGCAGCTAGACACTGAACAGCTCTACGAGGCGTGGGAAAGGTACAAAGAATTACTTAGACATTGTCCTAACCACAATTTTGCAGATTGGGAACAGATCGAGTGGTTTTACAACGGATTGAATGCGCCTACAAGGATGAATGTCGATTCTGCTTCTGGAGGAACTATTTTTGCAAAGGACCCCGCTCAAGCCTGTGATATGCTGGAACAGATGACGATAAACAGTTTTCAATGACCATCTGAGCGTGTGGGAGTCAAGAAGCCAGCTGGATTGTATGCAGTAGATCCTCTCACATCTATCACGGCCCAATTATCTGCACTGACTACACAGGTAGCTTCTTTGAATAAGATCACTGTTGCAGATTCCATTGGAGTTGAAGGATCACATAACCCAAAGGAAGTTAATTATATCCATCCTAATGGCTACCGAGGTTATGGAGCATACAGAGGTAATCCTATTCCCAATAATTTTCACCCTAATTTGCGGAATAATACAAATTTTTCATATGCTAACAATACTAATAAGGGTGATGGTAAGCCATCTTTGGAGGATGTGGTTAGTACTTTTGTGCAGGAATCAGGTAAGAGGATGACGAGAACTGAGTCTCGCCTTGAAAGTTTGGAGACGCACATGGCCAACATGGGCGCGGTGTTGCAATCCATGGAGACTAGCATTGGGCAGTTGGCGAATGCACTAAAGGATAATAACAGAGGCCAGTTTCCGAGCAACACTGAGGTAAATCCCAAAGATCAGTGCAATTCCATAGAGTTGCGGAGTGGAAAAGAAGTTGAAGTCCAAGCACCTGAGGTTGAAGAGAAGGAAGTCGAGAAGAAGGAACCTGAACTGGAGCCGAAACCGATGTACAAGCCTCCACTTCCCTACCCGCAAAGGTTCAAGAAGAAAGCGTTGGATGAGCAGTTCTCCAAGTTCTTGGAGATTTTCAAGAAAATTCACATCAACATCCCCTTTGCTGATGCGTTGGAACAAATGCCAAACTATGCAAGGTTCATCAAAGTGGTGATGTCCAAGAAGAGGAGGCTGCTAGAGAACGAGGTGGCGAGCTTAACTGATGAGTGCAGTGCCGTGATTCAAAATAAGATGCCACAAAAGTTGAACGATCCAGGGAGTTTTACTATTCCTTGCACAATTGGTTCTTCTTATTTTAATAATGCACTTTGCGATTTAGGAGCTAGCATTAATCTAATGCCTTTGTCTGTTTTCAGGAGCTTAGGACTTGGTAAGGTGAAGCCCACAATGATTGCATTGCAGTTGGCTGATAGATCTATAACATATCCGCTTGGAATCATTGAAGATGTTCTGGTAAAAGTAGATAAATTTATTTTTCCTGCGGATTTTGTTGTGTTAGATATGAAGGAGGATGCAAATATGCCCCTAATATTGGGGAGACCTTTCTTGGCCACTGCCGATGCCAAGATAGAGGTGAAGAAGGGTGTGTTGTCGATGGGTGTGGACGGTAAGAGTGTAATTTTTAATATATTCATGAAGTCATCTAACACCCCTATTGAAAAATTGTGCTTGATAGAGCCGATTATGAAACTAGAGGGATGTCAAAGAGCCGATATTGAGGTTGCAGTGTCGAGTTCAACAAAGAAGACCACGAAAAAGAGAGCAAAATTTAAAAGGCGGTTCGTGGAATTTATTTGGCGAGTAAAAGAGAAAGGAAAGATCTAACACCGGTGAAAGTCGGGCTGACGACTTTAAACCAAGCGCTACTTGGGAGGCAACCCAAGCATTTTCTTTTATTTTATTTTATTTGCATTTATTTTCAGTTTATTTAATTTTTGTTATTTAACTGTTTTAAGTTTTTTTATTTTCAATTTTTGAACTTAATTTTTCTTAATTTTCTATTTTTTTCAGGCTCCAAAAATCTTAAATTCGAGCAAGCGACGCGCCCGCCCTATTAATCTGAGGGCCCGCGCCATTCCCTGAAAGAAAATGGTATTGATTTGCGAACTAGAGGCGTGCCCGCGCCACTTCTCTCGAGCGTCCGCGCTCTCTCTACGCCAACAGCAATCGTCAAGTGTGCAATACCAAGCGCTATCGCGCTTCCGAGCTATGCCATCCATGTGCTAACGTGCCAACAAAGAGCGCCATCCCTTGCGCTATCGCTTACCCCAACTGCGCGCCCATCAGCGCTAACGCGCATCTCAACTGCTCCCACAAGCACTATCGCGCTACGTCAACCGCGCAAACCCGAGCGCTATCGCGCATCTCAATGGCGCACTACTTAGCGCTATCGCGCAACATATGAGATTTAAAAGCCCATACTACATCTACTCCTCCCAGACTTCAGAAATCACGATCTCTCTTTCGAGTCCCTCTCTAAATCTCACATTCTATCACGATCATTGTAAATTTTCCACTCAACAAAATATCACCATCTCTAGGATTTTGATCTTCATATCAAGGCTGATATTCCCACAATTTGTCTTGCTCCTTCTACGCTCGTCGAGAAAGGGGAATTTGGAGGATTTGGAAAATTTTCTTCTTGAACGGTACAAAAGCTGAAATTTTATCTATTACATTTGATCCGTGATAAATGTTGTGATTTGAGGCTATTGGGTTGTCTGAGCTGTGGTGTAGAGTACGTTTGATGCAGTGAATTTCTATATCATTTTCTTTGTGCCTACCAAGTGTTTGTTTAATTGCTTGGGTTGTATTTGAACGTTGCTGGAATTGTTTGGAGTTTAGTGCATTGTTTGAGGCATTTGATTTGAGTTGAATTATTGAGTTACAATGCCACCGAAAACCAAAGGAAAGGGTGCAATTTCTTCGTCCTCTGCTGGTTCATATGATAGACAAAGATTTTGGAATGCCACTGCAGATGAGTATTGTTTTGATGTAATGGAGATAGGGATGCACAAAGAAAGGGGAATGAGCTTGAGAGATTGTAATGCTCCGGCTTTAATTGAAGCTAAGAGAAGAGGTTGGGAGACATTTGTTAGGAGTCCACCAGATGCTATGCAAATTTGATGGTCAAAGACGTGAATCTAAAAGTTCAAGTTCGAGGAAAATTGGTGCCTTTTGATAAGAGTATAATTAACAGTCTCTATGAAATGCCGGATTTGGACATTTCAGATGATGAGTATGAGGTATTTAAGAATGAGTCATATCCAGATAATATTGTAATTCAGACTTTTTGTCATGATGGGGCGGAATGGAAGAGGAATGCAAAGGATGAAGCTGTTACATTTCCATCCATCTTTCTTAGAAGAGAAGCGAATAATTGGCATGAGTTTGTGGCTGCCAGAATTTTTCCATCTGGGCATACATCCGATGTGACTAAGGTTAGAGCTGGTCTTGTGTACTGCATTGTCACTGGAAAATCTGTTGATGCTGGGAGGGTGATTCAGGAGTCTATTATTGCTGCAGTTAGGGATTCCTCGACTATCAGTTTACCCCACTCGTCTTTGATTACTCAACTTTGCCGGTTAGCTGGTGTTGTGAAGGATGATACGGAGCAGATTCTTCCAATTCGAGGTCCTATAAGAATTACTGGTGCACTGAGACGGGACAAGAAGAAGAAAGCAGCCAGTACTTCTGAACAGGCAGCTGAACCACCGCAGCCCTCTGAGCCACTACCACACTTTGAGCCAGAACCTTCCCATTTTGAAGGACCTATGTCCTTACCGACGCATCCGGCCACTGAGTATTCTACTCGTGATGATTCTACGGCCGTGCTTGCTCAGATGAAGAAGCAGTGGAAGATGATGCGAGCACATATGACATACATGCATGACTTCACTGCCGCTCTCGCCCAGAATTATCCGCACACTATTGTGCCTTATCCACCTCCTCCGCAATGGTCTTCTGATGATACTGCTGTTGTTGCACCTTCTTTCCATGGAGATGATGATGATGACGCCGAGTCCTGATGCTCGGTATCGAAGGTATGAGTCCCTTGTTCTTTTATTGTTTTTAATCATTAGGGACAATGATTATATTAAGTTTGTGGGGGTGAATCAATGTATGATTTAGTTGTTTAGTTGGTTGATAGTTTATAAGTTGGACTTTATTGTATGCTTTATAGATAAAATTTTTGTTGAGTTTAGTTGTTGTGTTAGTTGAGTTGAGTTTAAAGAAGTCAAGAAAGAAATGGATGCATGGCTGATAAAAAATTTTTGTGCTATAACTGAAATCCATGATTGTCTGCCTATTTGAAAATTATTTTTGAAAAAATGGAACCAAGTGAATAAACAATTTCCTATATACTCTGTGATTAATACTTGAATCTGATTTTTGAGACATACAGACATAGATATGATTGAGGCATTGTTTGAAATTTTGGGCCTAATTTTCATTGAATTTATCCTTAGTTGCAGATTTGAGCCTACACGTATATTAGTACATTGAGGTACGAAAAAATATGAATTTTTTGTGAAAATCATCGTTTACTGCTGATGATTATTTTTTTCTGCACTGATTGATATTTGTATGATTTAATTGTGGATTGAGACTTGTCTAGAACTAGTTTGAACACTCTTCGAGGCGAAATACGGGCAAAACTGTGATTAGAGATGATTTAGGCGATTTTTCTGAATTCGTTTGAGCCTTTCAAGCTACCTGTAATGAATGTTATCCCTAGTACCTTGCTTGAGCTTTATTGAAAATCGAATGGCATGCGTGTAAACGTGTGAATAAACCCCCATTCGTCATTATTTCAAGGTCCTACATTGACTACCTGAATAGCTTATACATTAATTCATACCTTTAAGGGAGTAATTTGAATGCTAAAATGTTTTATGCTCCTAGTTTTTATTTGTGAAAAATGGAATGGTGTGGTGGATGAATTGAAAAGATGAAAAGAGGTAGTAGGAAAAAAAAATGAGTTGTAAAAGTTGTGAAAGAAAGAAAAAAAAAATTTGTGAAAAAAGTTGAAAAATCAATGAAGTGGAAAAATAAAGTGTGAAATTGTGAATGAAAAAGGAGTCGTAATTAGAGTTTGATAAAATTATAAATTACTCCTTATTTTTGAATTCTTATCATTCGTTTGTAGCCATGAGCCAGGCCTTACATTATGAGCCAATTAAGTCCTATTGACCGAGTCTCAGTTGCCCAATATACTAGTGGAGAAGATTTGCAAGAATTTAGCCTATGAACTGTTGATTGACGCTTTTAATGATTATGAATTTTGATCGAAACACGCACATACTATTATTTTTCGCATTTACCTATTTGTGAGTGTTTTTGATTTATATCCTATATTTGATCCTATGCTATCCTTGAAAAGTCCTCATGATCTATGAATGTTTGAATTGAATTTGGAGAAGGGTGTTTTGAACTTGAGTTGCGGAGATTGTGAGTTTATGCGGTTATTTTGTTATGACTGAAACTTTCAAGTGTTAGTAGGTTGGATGGGATTGGATTTGAAATTTTTGAAATCATTGCAGAGGCCATTGCTCCATAATATTTCTTGACTATTCTTGTTGGTTTTTGGAGAATGAGTTTTTGGAAGTTATTGTTTTGAATTGTTTTGCTCGGGACTAGCAAAAGTCTAAGTTTGGGGGTATTTGATAAGTGTATTTTATACACTTGATTTATATATGATTTTAATTGTTAATTATTGGTTTCGAGCAGATTTATGCTGTGTTTTGTTGTTTTTGTGTTCGTAGGGAATTATGAAGAAATTAATTGAAAAGTAAAAATTAGTGGAAGAAGAAGAAAAAGTTGGAGAAAAGAGAAAAGAAAAGAATAAAAGAAAGAAGAAAGGAACGTACAGAGATTGAGAAATAGTGTTGGGCTTTCTTTAATGGGCCAATCTTTAGCGCTTGTTGTTAGCGTCTATTCAAGAGCAATCGCGCTAAGTTACTGAAGACTTGAGAATTGATATTTCGAGACAAAGGCGCGCCCGCGCCTTCACTTGAGCGCCCGCCCCGTCGCTGTGTTTTGGAAATTTTATTAAATCGGGAAATTTTTATGGGCTTGATTTTGTGGGCTTTTGTGCACGCTATAAAAGGATTTTTGTCAGACTTGAGAAAGGGAGGAGAGCCGCCACACACATCCACTACAGATCAGAGAATTAATCGTGAGATTTTGCTGAGGATTTCTGGAGCTCAATTGAAGAACGAAGACGGAGTTCGATAGTCCAGACATGGCGTCGACGACGGATTTGATTTCTTACTTTTTTTTTATTCTGAATATGTTTGGATTTTTGAATATGAATTGTTTTATTCAAAATTTTATTATGAACTAATTTTTTAAAGTCTAGAGGTCAGATGGAACCTGGTGTAGACACTTTCATGAATTTTTGATTTTACTGAATTGAGTTTCTTTTAGATTAATTATTTTTTCTAGAATTGATTGTCTTTTCAATTATCTGATCAATAATTGATTTGTTATATTTATTTGAAATCATTGCTCGGGAGAGGGGATTTTGAATAGGACAGTAGAAACTACACTGTTAATTATTTATACAGCTCGGGAAAGTGTATGATTTTAACAGAGATTTTAAAAAGAACATTGTTTTGTGATAGATCACTGCGATAAATTCTTAATAGGAATATTGGAATTGAATTGTAGTTGATAAACATTATTTGTTGCTCGGGAGAGGGAAATAATAAACTTAAGTGTTCTTGGCTATTAATTGACTGAAATTCATGAAGATTAATTATTTAGGATTGAATTTTGTTGAAACCAGGTGAAATCTATACCTCTAGACCATTTTTCTCTGATTGATTATTCCTGAAAGTTGTGTGCGTGCTATCTAAAATCAACTGATTATTTATTTTATTGCAAAATTCTCAAAGTTTTATTTTCTAGATAAAGTTTAGACTATTCTAATTACAAGTACTAAATATTTTCATTTTACTCCCTGAGGGATCGATATCTGATTTAATCACTATATTAAAACTTGACACTCGTACGCTTGCGAGGAATTTTCACAACAGTGGTGATGCTAAGTGGACCACACACATCTGTATGGATCAAATCCAACAGTCATGTTGCCCGCTCCACATGGCCCTTAAAGGGAATTTTCGTCATCGTTACTTTTAGACAGGGTTCACAAGTAGTAAGAGAATTAATATCAAACATATCGAACATGTCTTCTCCCACTAGCTTGTTCATCCTTCTTAAAGATATATGACCTAATCGAGCATGTCATAAGTGTGCCGGATTTAGAGTATCTTGTTTTATTTTGGATATTGTTGATATCTCTTGGACATTATACATAGGAATATCTTTTAATTTTAAATTATAGAGATCGTTTTCCAATTGTCCTGTACCAATTAAACATTCATTCTTGTAAATATCGCAAACACCTTTGCCAAATAAACAAGAATATCCATCTTTATCAAGCATAGAAATGGAAACAATGTTTTTCACCAAATCTGGTACAAACAAAACATCTCTCAAATTTAACTGAAAATCATTGTCCAACAATAAGTAAGCATCTCCAATAGCTTTGGCAACAACTCTTGCCCCATTGCCCATCCTCAAAAGGTCTCAACTTCCCTGAGTCTCCTACTTCTTTCCATCATCTGTAAATCATTACAAAGATGTGAGCCACAGCCGGTATCCAATACCAAAGTAGTAGAGTTAAGTGAAATGTTCACTTCAATGTAGAACATACCTTTTCCAGAACCAATCTGGTCAAGATATTCCTTGCAATTACGCTTCCAATGTCTAGGTTTCTTGCCGTGATGACAAACGTCATTAGTCTTGTTAGCCTTAACTGGTGTGGCTACCACAACGAGACTCGGAACTTGCCTCTTCAAGGGTACATTCTTTTTGGGAGCATGGAAAGAATGCTTCTTTCCCTTCCCACGTGGTCTATTCTTTGAACCAGATGAAGATCCCACATAAAGAATCGGATTCTCTTTCTTGATTGTGGATTCAAACGTAACAAGAATGTTAACCAACTCCTCAAGGTTTGGATCTAACTTGTTCATGTTGAAATTCACCACAAAAGGATCAAATGAGCTAGGCAGTGACAAGAGCAACACGTCTATGGTCAACTCAGTTGGTAGCACAAGATCCATGCTAACGAGTTTCTCCACGAGCCCAATCAACTTTAAGCCATGCTCATGGACCGAAGCCCCATCTCGCATGCGCAAAGTGATTAGCTCCTTGACAATCGCATGTCGAAATGGGCGTGTTTGTTCACCAAAGAGTTCTTTGAGAAGCAAATGAATGTCAGCAGCATGCTTTGCACTCTCAAAACGTCGTTGTAGCTCATCATTCATAGAAGCCTGCATATAACACTTGGCTTTCAAGTCATGGTCACACCAATCCTTGTAAGTTTGTAGCTCCTCAGGACTACAATTAGTCGGTGCCTTATCAGGGGGCGACTCATTAAGTGTATATGCAATCCTCTCCGAGTTCAAGACGATTTTCAGATTTCTTAGCCAATCGAGGTAATTTGGACCGGTCAGTAAATGTTTGTCGAGTATTGCAGATAACGGATTGCGAATTGATGACATTGTCAAAAACATTGTACTGAAAAATAATAACAGATAAATGTCAATGACTATTTTAAAAATATTTAATAAGATATAAAGTATGGACTTTAACTTTATAAATTTTTACTCCCACTATTTTGACATTTTCACAACCCTCTAGTGAAAACGGGAAACTCCTTTCCTCAGTAGGTACATAAGGTCCAATTAGCCAATCATGATCCCAAATAATATCAGCCAATCACAATTTCTAAAAGGTAGTTTCCAATTGCATCTCCATGCAACCCTTACGTAAACTTTTGTCTAACGCTTGATTAGGACCCAATAATATGACGTCGTTCATCTTTACGTGTCAAGCCTTACCCATCGATATCGAACCATAATGGACGGTCGTCATGAGTTCCCCCAATAATATGAGCCAAAGTCATGGGAGTTCCACGTAGTTCACATCACCATGTCAATGGATGTCACAGCTTTCCGGCATCCAAGCCCCCCCAATAATATGAGCCGAGCATTGAATACGGGTAGCGTTCACCATGCATCCATTGTCGATGGAAGACATGGAAATTATAAACAAATTTATAATTCCCCTTTTCGGGCTTGATATAAATTTTGAATCTAATTCAAAATGAGGGTTTTTAATTTTGAAATGGTCTCATCGTTAATTTTAAAAACTCGCCATGTTTATCGTATGTTTGCCGGATTCATGCAACTTTGTTATTATAAAATAATAACGCACATACTCATTATTTATAATATATCATGCATATATTATAAACAGTAATTATTGCATTTGCATCCCATGCATTCCCTAGGAATTGGACCTAGGCCTGTGTTTGGCTCACACGGGCTGAATAGTTTTGGGACGATTGATCATCTTCGGGCTTGATATAAATTTTGAATCTAATTCAAAATGAGGGTTTTTAATTTTGAAATGGTCTCATCGTTAATTTTAAAAACTCGCCATGTTTATCGTATGTTTGCCGGATTCATGCAACTTTGTTATTATAAAATAATAACGCACATACTCATTATTTATAATATATCATGCATTTATTATAAACAGTAAATTAACAAAGATGATCAATCGTCCCAAAACTATTCAGCCCGTGTGAGCCAAACACAGGCCTAGGTCCAATTCCTATGGAATGCATGGGATGCAAATGCAACAATTACATAAGCTTCCAATATTTACATGTCTTGGTTCTTCATAATTCATCATGACCCACCATCTTCCAATCTTGAACTTCCACTATCAAATATTTTACATTAAAATATCCATGACAAATAGGGATACATCTCATGGGGTGGGAACGGGCCATAAACCAAGCCCACTTTATAATTTGATAATTATTACAACCATTCAACACAAAATATCCTAGCATACACCTAGAAAATTGATCCTGAGCTTTTGATCATCCTTCATGCATAATATCACGTATCATACATCATCAATTAATTATCTCAATAATCAATTGATCAAATATTATATATTTTGGTTCAATCACTAACCACCACAATTATAAATTAAATTAACAAAATAAACAAACACCTTTGTTTACTTTCTAATTAATTTATTTATAATCGAATTTTTTGTAAATCACCATTTACTATAAATAATCAAAGTCCCACTTTAATTATTTATTTTATGAGAAAATACACAATTTCAAAATTTCAATTTTTCATAAAAATATCAACTTTTACAATCTCAACAGCTTAGGGCTTATGACACTTGGATATCACAAAACACCTTTAGAAAACCAAAGTCGTCATAGTCGTTGTCGGAGCACCGTTGCCGGATTTCGGCCAACCCCAAAAAAAAAAATTTATTAAAAGAGGGCTGCCCCTGCTGCCCAAAATGGGCAGCAACATTTTATAAAAAAAAAATTCCAAAAACAGCCCCAAATTGATAGATCTTGATTTTCTCATGCGGTTAGAAATTGACCTCAATATAATATCCAACAAATGCTACACAAAAGATTAACCTAGGCTCTGATACCACTGTTGTTGATCGCTTAACTCGTGCCCGGAAACGCAGCAAAAATATAAAATTTTAAACAAAAGAGATCCGATCACTTGTGTAGCATTCAAAATTAAACAACCATAGAGTGTTTAGAAGTTTTACCTATCAATCTCAAAGATTAATTTATGGCTCCAACCAAGTTCATAAACAACTAGGCTCTTGAAGTGGTAGACACTATCTACAAGATTACAAGAGCACACCTTGCTCAAAATGGATTCAACACTTCAAGCCTTCGAATTAGGTCCACGACTAGACGATCTAGATCCGCTCTAAATATGCACTAGAATATTTAAAGAATTTTGCATTGAGATTTTCCTTTTCTTCTTCCTCAAAAATTTGAAAGAAAACTTGGAGAATTTCTTGTGAAGTGTTCGGCCACTTCTATGTATATTGGAGTGTGTATATTATTCATAATAATATATTAATGATCAAGGATTAAATGGATACAATTAAATCATGCATAGAAAAATCCAAAGCTTTCATGGAAAATTGCACTCAAAGCCTTTAACCCTTTACATTCCCACACACACATATATGATTATATAATATATATAATCATATATATATATATACACGTTTAATATATATATATATATATATATATATATATATATATATATATATTCAAATGGCTTTTGAACTTAATTTAATTAATTATTAAACCTAAACTCATTTAAGTTTAATCAATTAATTAAATTCAACTTGAACTCATTCAAGCTCACTAGCAAAAATAATTAAATAACACTATTTTATTTTGAGCTCTACAAGACTCAATAGTGTTTAATTAATTCAACACTTGAATTAATTTAATCAATTGAACTTAACAAAATCTACTAGTGTAAAATTAATTCAACACTTGAATTAATTAATTAAGTTCAAAATAATAGTTTAGAAAATCAACATTTTCACCAACTAATTATTTTAAGTCAACTTTTAATCTTGGAACACATTCACAAATTAAAAGTTACTTTTCCATTTATTCTCCAATTTAGAATTCAAACTTCTAATTTATTTTACTAATAAACTCCTTTATAAGTTGTTCAACACATTCAACTTATTTTAATCTCAACGGGATCTATAAAGCTAGTACTTGTGTAACCCTCAATGGTTCACTGATACAACTAGCAGTGGGTTCAAATCTCCATGTGATTCGGGATCAACAAGTCCCTTATATGAGCATACCTTATTTAGCTCAATTTTTATTGATCAGCTCCTTGATATTAAGAACGTCAGAAAACTCAAGTCTGATAGTACCCAACCAGTCATGTTAAACGTCTAGCAGCATTGCTTACATGACTCCCTAGGTATCAAATGATAGTGCCTGCAAGAACCAATCAATTATGGTTAGCGTACAGTATGGTCCCTTGAACTCATATATCCCGATCGATTCGACAACCATTGGTTTATCGAGAGTTGTCATCGAATCGATAACTATGTGTCATGCCGTAGTTGCATCGAAGGTGTAATTCAAGAAACCCCTTTCTTAATTATCACCTACTCTGATCAGAGATTTCAAGCTACGTATGCATGAGATCACATAGGATATCCATACCCTTAGGTAAGCGGTGAATCCCCGACTACAATGCATTGACTCCTATATGTTTTGTCACAACACCCAACATTGCCACCTGACGACCCCAGATGAGTCGGTAAACAAGTCAAAGTGAAGCACTAGCATATAGAGTCTCCATGTTGTCCCGGGTCATAAGGACTAATGGTGTACAACCATAAACTAGGACTTCTCCACTCGATAAGTGAGAACCACTTGGAAAATCTTTTAGGGAGGGTTGTTCATTGCACTCTACAAGGAGCATCTATTTGCATGCTTGGACATCTCCATGTCCCCTACCAATGAAACATGATACTCACATCGCAAATACTAGTCTCAAGCTCGAGCAGCCTTTATCCTTCTTTATGGCGGCTGAATCGACTAGGAACAGTTTATAATATACAGTATTCCAAATATGAGTTTCATGATAGTCATCACATGACCATATCATATTCTTTCTACTATTTGTATATTCAAGGGCTTTATCTATGAATCTTGCATGGGTATACAGATAAATATTTGCCAAATTAAATAATGTCAAATATTATTAAAATAAATATTGTCATACAAGAGTTCTTTCAAGGACCATCGGCCAACACATTGGCTCGACGAGCACCTACTCTAACAAGAAGGGTACATATAAAGACACGATTGAAGGTGAAGATACGGGGTTATATACGAAGAGGAGGGAAAGGTGATTTGGTGAGGTTGAATTATAAGGGGAAGTATAGTTTTGGACAATATGGAGAAGGGAGGAATCATAGATCTAGGGATTTACGTTGGAGAAGAGGAAAATATGAAGGAAACAAATTGGGTTATATTCCCCGACAATGGCGCCAAAAACTTGTTGCAAAATTTACGCTCGCAAGCACACCGTTGTCAAGTTTTAATAAAATGTGAATAGAGTGTCGATCCCACGAGGATTAAGGTTGAAAATTATTAAGTACTTGTAATTAAAATAATCCCAATTTTATTTAAAAAATCAATGTTTGAGAAATTTGCTGAAAAATTAAATAAGCAAGAAACTTTTGCTAGCACTCACACAATTTCCAAGAAATATAAATGAGAGAATAATGGTCTACAGGTTCAGATTTCACCTGGTTTCGAAAACAACTACTCCTAATTAACTTATTTTCATGAATTTCATTCAATTAATAACCAAGAATACTTAAGTGTATTATTTCCCTCTCCCGAGAAACAAATATTATGTATCAACTAAGATTCAATTCCAATATCCCTATTAAAAGTCTAATCTTAATGATATGTGTAAAACAATGTTCTTCCTAAGGCTCCCTTAAAGTTATACACTCTCCCCAGCTATGTAAACAATTAACGGTGTCATTTATATTGGTCCTATCCAAAATCCCCTCTCCCGAGCAATGATTTCGAATAAATATGACAAATAAATTTATGGCCAGTAAATTGAAAAGATAATCAAAACTAGAAAAACAATTAATCTAAGGGAATTCAATCCAATAAAATTAAAAACTTGTAAAAGTGTCTACACCAGGTTCCATCATCCCTCTAGACTAATGAAATTTAGTTCAAGATCAAACTTGAATAATACCAAAGCATGTTTATAAATCCAAACATGATTCAACAATCAAAAAGAGAATTTAGAATAGAATAACAAAGATGTGTTCGCTCTTCCGTGTCCGGTTGATTGGCCTTTGTCTTTGTTCCAAGTTGTTCTTCACACCGATTACTCGAACAAGCTCTCAATTATTCAGATTTTGTTCTCTCAGTTTTTCTGTGTATTGTGCGGCGGCTGATAACCCTATTTTTGTCCCAAAAACTCCTTTTTATATGCCCCAAAATCGTCCAAGATAAGCCCAAAATCATCCCAATGTTTCCTTCTAAAATCAAACTCTGAACTTTTCAAAATCGCGGTAGCGTGGGCGCGCATCTTGGCATGCACGGGTGCGCATAGCTCTCTGACCCAACTCTTCAAAAACAACAACAAATAACGCATAATTTTGCTCGAAACAAAGCAATTAATTATTAATCTCATATGCAAATTAAATGCACAAAATGCACTTATCAAATTCCCCCAAACTTGAATGTTTGCTAGTCCCGAGCAAAACTAATCAACACTAAACTCCAAAACTCAATATACTCATGCAATCAACAAGACGATCAAGAAATACTATGGAATAATGGCCTCAGCAATGATTTCAAAAAAAATAATTTCAAACGAGAGTTAAATAAAAGTACATGTTGTCCTAGTTCAAATTCCCGCAACACAATTTGTTTATCATGCCACTTCTTTGTGTGTTCTTTATAGATCTTGGCATTCTCATACGCTTCATTGCGGAACTCATCGAGCTCATTCAATTGTAATTTCCGCAACTCCCTAGACACTTCAAGATCCACGTTTAGATTTTTCACAGCCCAAAATGCCTTATGCTCCAACTCTAATGGCAAATGACAAGCTTTTCCATACACCAACCTATATGGTGACATCCTGTAGCGATCCAACCCAGATCCACTACCTAATCAGAGTTAGAGCATAATGAAGCATCCATTTAAAATATATTTCTGCGGAAGACTTAAATAAAAACTGACCGGCAGAATACAACCGGTTAAATAAACCAATATACAACCCAATCGAATTACAAATAATCCTAAGGGTAAATAACATACAGCAAATCCTGTTGTCTACAAAAGTCACTGGCCTCTCCAAGCTCCTGGTGCTCAACCCTGCACCTACACCTGCCCCGTCGAATGGGGTGTCCAGATGCACACAAAAGACTAGACGTGAGCTCTAAGCTCAATACAAAAGCACGGGTGAACATACAAACATGATGCATGCAAATGACATGGTATCCATATCTGGGATAACTTTATACAACTGCTCATAATGGCGCCTAGGAGATGAGTGGTACAACCCGAGAATCAAACCCTACGTACACTGCTCATTCCTATCGGACGTAGACCGTGTCTTATAGATGTCAGTGCCGGCTAACCCATCGGTCGCTGGGTGCTCGACATCAACCGTCTAAACAGGGCTGAGCGGCCCTACATGGCTCATCTCAAAACATGGACAGGCACAATATGATATGCACATGTTGTAGAATAATATGTCACACAATGAAACACATAAGCATGCAAACCCACTAGCTATCTCAGTCAGTACTTACATACCTTACTACAGGCGGTCCTAGCAATCCCACTCTAGGTTCCAAGCCTATCATCAACTCTACAACACCTTTATTTTTTTTTAGTATTTTAAGGAACATAATTAAATTTCACTTTCCTCGTGGGAACGATCCGTACTCTCACTACTACATAATTTATTTATCTGATTTGAGTTGGGTAATTTGGGCGCAACACGACTGAGCGTTACCAAATTTTGGCATCGTTGCCGGGGGCGGTGTTTAATTTATTGTGTTCTAGTTATTTTTTAAAATCTCATTTTCTTTTCTTTTCTTTGTTTCTAGTACTCCAGTCGTTCATGCATTCAGGTGACTCTTCAGAAGAAGAATTTCCATACGATCCGGAGATATAAAGAATTTTACATAGGCAAAGGAGAGAAGCTCATAAGAGACAAGAAGAGGACGAATGCTTGGTTGAAAATCCTGGGGAAGAGATGGCTGCCAACACAAATCTGAGCCTGAGACAACTGGGCACTCTTGATCTAAATCAGCAATCTTTATGCATTACTTTTCTTATTCTAGAAAATAATGCTACATTTGATATAAAATCCGGATTAATTCACTTACTGCCTTCTTTTCATGGTCTCACAGGTGAAGATCCTCACAAGCACTTGATGAAATTCCATGTGGTATGCACGAGTATGAAACCCCATGGAGTAACAAAGGAGCATATCCAACTGAGATTCTTTCCTTTCTCTTTGAAGAGAGCTGCAAAGGATTGGTTGTACTATTTACCCTCTAGATCCATCACAACCTGGATTGAAATGAAGAGGATTTTTCTGGAGAAGTATTTCCCAGCTTCTAGAGCAGTGAATATCATGAAGGAGATATATGGAATCAAGCAATTTACGGGGGAATCACTGCACGAATACTGGTAGCGGTTCAAAAAGATGTGTGCTAGCTATCCACAACATCAGATAAGTGAGAACCTTTTAATTCAATATTGCAATGAAGGTTTGTTACCTCATGATAGGAGTATGTTAGATGCGGCCAGTGGAGGAGTTTTTGTGGACAAAACTCCACTACAAGCAAGGAACTTGAGCGAGAACATGGCTAACAATTCTCAATAATTTGGCACAACCAGAAGTGATCATGCACCTAAGTAGAATAATGAGGTAAATGTCTCTTCTCTTGAGAAACAATTGATTGAACTGACGGCTCTTGTGCGTCAAATGGGTGTAGGGAATGGACAGACTGCAAAGTCATGTGGAATTTGCGCTTCAATGGGACATGCAACGGACATGTGTCCCACACTTCAAGAGGAGTCGATCGAACAGGTGAATGCTACTGGCGGATTTCCTGGACCACCACAGTGGAAGTATGATCTGTATTCCAACACATACAATCCAGGTTGGAAGGATCATCCAAATCTTAGATATGGAAACCTTCTGGCGAATCAACCTGGACCTCAGGCACAACCGCATAATCAAGCTTATAGGCCGCCATATCCTCCACAACAGCAGCGTCCTCAAATTCCAGCAACAGGTGAGTTTCTTGAAAATATAGTTAAGGATATTGCAACTAATACTCTGAATTTTCAACAAAAAACTCGAGCAAGTATCCAGAATTTGAATAACCAGATGGGACAGCTCGCTACTGCAATCAACAAGTTGGAAGCGCAACATTCCAACGCTTTACCATCTCAAACAATTCCGAACCCAATGGAGAATGCAAGTGTGATTACTCTAAGGAATGGGAAGGAGTTGAAAGTCAAGGAGAAGTTAGTTGATGCTTTTTCAAAGAAGGAGCAAAATGAAGAGCTTAAGGTAGATGATAAAGAAGCAACTCAGGGAGAAGCGCAGAAAGGTAAGTTCCCTCCTCTCTCTGAATATAAACCTGTAGCCCCTTTTCCCTTAGCACTTAAGGAATCTAGGAAAGATGAAGGGATTAAGGAACTCTATGATACCTTTCTTAGATGTGAGGTAAACATTCCATTGCTAGATTCTATTAAGCAGGTACCTCGCTATGCGAAGTTTTTGAAGTAATTGTGCACTGCAAAGAGAAAACAGACATTGAAGGGATGTCAGAAGATAGAGTTGGGGGAAAATGTATCTGTTGTGATCCAAAGGAAATTGCCTGCAAAATTCAAAGATCCAGGTATGTTCTGTATCTCATGCACCATAGGAAATGTTAGACTATAAAAGGCCATGTTAGGTCTAGGAGCATCGATCAATGTTATGTCGTATTCTATTTATGCATACTTGAAGCTTGGACTTTTGAACAAAACTGGAGTTATAATACAGTTAGCTGATAAATCTAATGCATACCCTAGAGGAGTAGCAGAAGATGTGTTAGTGAAAGTAAATAATTAGGTGTTTCCTACTGATTTTGATGTACTCGACATGGAAAATGGTGATCACAATAGTTCAATTCTGTTAGGCAGGCCATTTTTTAAAACGTCGATGACTAAAATTGATGTTCACAGTGGCACACTTACTATGGAATTTGATGGTGAGGTTTTAAAGTTTAATATCTATGATGCCATGAAATTTCGTAACAGTGATGATTGTGTATTTTCTGTTGACATTGTGGATTACTTGGTACAAGAGTGTTTTGAGCATACAGGAAAGGACGAGCTAGAGGTGGCTACTATAGCACCCAGTCAACAGGACGATGATGGAATTGGTTTCAATGAAGAAGTGGAAGAGATTGTGACAATTCTGAATCGTGCCCCTGAACTACCTCAATCAGGTAATCGTGCTTACCTCTCTTTACCAATTTCTAATACTCGGCATCTTCCATCTATTTTGCAGGAACCAGTTATTGAGCTGAAAACATTTCCCAAGCATCTTAAATATGTTTTCCTTGGAGAAGGATAAACATTGCCAGTTATCATCTCTAGAAGTTTGGAAGCCGAACAAGAGGAGCAACTTGTCAATGTTTTAAAGGAGCACAAGAGTGCTATAGGATGGACCATAGCAGACATCAAGGGAATCAGCCCTTCGACATGCATGCATAGAATTCTGATGCAGGAAGGAGCAAACCCCTTGCGTCAGCCACAAAGGAAATTGAACCCACCTATGATGGAGGTGGTGAAGGCCGAAATTTTAAAACTCCTTGAAGTTGGAGTAATTTATCCAATCTCTAACAATCAGTGGTTTACCCCAGTCCAAGTGGTTCCCAAGAAAACCGGGATTACTGTGGTGAAGAACAAGGATGACAAATTGGTTCCCACCCACATTCAAAATGGGTGGAGGGTTTGTATAGACTATAGAAAGTTGAATGCCGAAACCCGAAAGGACCATTTCTCTTTTCCCTTTATTGATCAGATGATTGAACGATTAGCGTGTCATTATTATTATTGTTTTCTTGATGGATATTCTGGATATTTTCAGATTGCAATTGCACCAGAGGATCAAGATAAGACGACATTCACTTGCCCATTTGGCACCTTCGCTTACCGGCGTATGCCCTTTGGACTCTGCAACGCACCGGCCACATTCCAACAGTGTATGGTTAGTATTTTCTCTGATTTTACTGAGCACATTTTAGAAGTCTTCATGGATGATTTTACTATCTATGGTGATTTATTCAATAAATTCTTGTAACCCTTGTCCTTAAGCGGTGTGTCGAAACCAACCTAGTTTTAAATTCCAGAAAATGTCATTTTATGGTTGGGCAAGGTATTGTTTTGGGTCATGTCGTCTCATCTAAGGGAATTGAGGTAGATAAAGAAAAAATTGATATTATTCGGTCTTTACCTTATCTCACTTGTGTGCGGGAAGTGCGCTCTTTTCTTGGTCATGTAGGTTTTTACAGGAGATATATCCAGGACTTTGCCAAGATCGCATCTCCCATGTGCAAACTATTGCAGAAAGATGTCACGTTTGAATTTGATGAGTCCTGCAAAACTTCGTTTGATAAACATAAAGACTCATTGACTTTAGCACCTATCATCCAACCACCTTATTGGAGCAAACCGTTTGAAATCATGTGTGACGCCAGCGACTATGCGTTAGGAGCGGTATTGAGACAGAGAGTTGGGAAATCATCGCATGCCATTTACTATGCCTCGCACATACTCAACGATGCCCAACGGAATTATTCCACCACTGAGAAGGAGCTCTTACCTGTAGTCTTTGCCTAAGAAAAATTCAGGTCTTGTGTTACTTGGTGCTAAAGTTATTGTTTATTCTGATCATGCAGCTCTTCGTTTTTTGATGGCGAAGAAGGAGGCAAAGCCAAAATTGATAAGATGGATACTGCTCTTGAGCGAATTTGATGTGGAAATCAAGGATAAAAGAGGAACCGAGAATCGAGTGGTTGATCACTTGAGCCGTCAAGTTCACATTGATGAGGAGCTGAGCTTGCAAGAGAAGTTTCCTGACGAGCAACTATTTTCGGCGAGCATGGTATTACCATGGTACGCAAATAGTTACTATTAGGTTTCCCTCTTAATTTTCCAAAGCGTAAAGAGATAAGGTCAGAATCGATGCTAAGTACTTTGTGTGGGATGACCCATACTTGTGAAAACACTGCGCTGATCAAGTTATACGAAGATGTGTATCTGAGAGCGAGGTAATTCCTATCCTCACGTTTTGCCATTCGTATGCTTGTGGTGGGCACTTTGGAGCAAAACGAACAGCAAGGAAGGTGTTATACTATGGATTTTTCTTGTCATCCATATTTCGAGACGCTTACTTTTTTCTGTAAGTCGTGCGCTCAATTCCAAAAGACAGGTAATATATCCCAGCGAAAGGAGATACCTCAGCAACACATTTTAGTTTGTGAAATTTTTTATGTGTGGGGCATCGACTTCATGGGATCCTTTCCTAGTTTCTATGGATTTATTTATATATTACTTGCTATGGATTATGTCTCAAAGTGGGTGAAAGCTAAGGCCACCAGTACTGATGATTCAATAGTGGTTGCAGAGTTTATCAAGCATAATATTTTCTCTAAGTTTGGGATTCCAAAAGCCATCATAAGTGATAGAGGAACGCATTTTTGCAATCGTACTGTGGCTAGTTTGTTGAAAAAGTACCATGTAACTCACAAGATCTCCACTGCATATCATCCGCAGTCCAATGGCCAAGCTGAAGTTTCGAATAGAGAGATTAAATCTATCCTAGAGAACAGAGTGAATCCGACGAGGAAGGACTGGAGCTTGAGACTGGGTGATGCTTTCTGGACCTACAAAACTGCGTACAAGACGCCAATTGGAATGTCCCCATACCGGCTGATTTTTGGGAAACTGTGCCATCTGCCAGTGGAATTGGAGCACCGAGCCTATTGGGCAATCAAAAACTTCAATATGCAGATAGATGAGAGCGGAGAGCATAGGAAACTACAGTTATAGGAGCTGGAAGAAATACGCAATGAGGCATATGCCAGTTCCAAGATTTACAAGGACAAGACAAAGGTATTCCATGACAAGAAGATCTCCAGAAGGGAATTCAAAGTCGGTCAGAAAGTCCTTCTCTATCACTCACAACTTCGGTTATTCCCAGGTAAGTTGCGTTCCAGATGGATTGGCCCTTTTGTTGTTACTAATGTGTTTCCTCATGGTGCAGTTGAGATTCAGAGCTTGGAGACTTCAAAGATATTTAAGGTGATTGGACAAAAATTGAAACACTACTTTGAAGGAGTCCAAGAGAACGAAGGGGAGGACGCGCATGATCTACAACTCGATGCTCTGCTAGAAATTGAATAAATCACAATATACAGTCGAGCTATAGACTGTCAATTTAGCGCTGACTGGGAGGCAACCCAGTGTTCTTCTTATTTTCCTTATTTTATTTTCAAGTTTTATTGTTCATTGCATGTTTTTATTTCGAATTTTGAAAAATTTTAAAAATAAGTTTTTGGTTCGCTCGATCGGTTAAAAGTCACCGATCAAGCGAAAAGGTCTCTGGAGTGCGGGATTTTTGAAACTTTTGTCTTGCTCGATCGGTCATATTTTACCAATCGAGCGAGAATTTCTTTGCCCTCTTAAATTTTTATTTTATTTTTTAGCCCGCTCGATCGGTCACTTTCTACCGATCGAGCGAGACTCCTGCTGAGGCGATTTAAATCGCAATTCTCCCCTTTCCCCTCTCTTATTTTTTTTCCCTATTTCTTTTCAATCCCTAAATCCCCAAAACCCTTCACCATTTTTTCTCATCAAATTCCTACTCAACTCGCAGGAATCACTACTTCATCTTCGGTTATCATCTCCGTCTTGCTGGGATCTCACGCATCACTTCTGAATTCGTCCGGCCACCATCCATATCGCGAGCTACTATGCCCCTGTTCTGTCGAGAAGCACCAGTTGTCATACTTTTGTCCCGCCGTGAATTGCCGGTCCTCTCTATCTCGCCCTGACCTCGGCATCTCTCAAACACCGCTCTTCTTCATCATCTCTGCCGTCCTTGCAACTCGCCCTCTCTTGCCACCGATCTCCTCTCAACATCTCACCGGCCTTTTTCTCTGATTTCCGTCCCCCTTCATCTCTCGCACCTTCACCGCACCGCCAATCTACATCGAATCATTATGTCGGCCAAACGGGGTCTTCACACAGGGGAGTCTTCTATTCAAAGAGCCGTGACACCCGTGTCATCACAAGGTCTTGCTGGTAAGTTCGTCACTCAAGAGGCACGTGATAGGTATGATCATGCCAAGGTACACCGCTCTCCTATCCCCGAACGCAGAATTGAACTCCATTTTTCTGATAGCGAGATTTATCGTGTTATTGCACAACGTGGTTGGGAAATATTTTGTAAAAAACCTAAAGCTGCTATCGTCCCAATTGTGCGTGAATTTTATGCAAATGCTGCGGAGAGAACCGATGGGAAAGCCTTTGTTAGAGGCAAACTGATTTCTTTTGAGGCGAATGAGTTAAATACCCTACTTGAGACTCCGGACGTCGATGACAGCCTTTATCAAAGTCTCAAGATAGACCCAGATTTGGACGAGATTATAGCCCAACTGGCCTACGATGGTGCTTCATGGCATGATCCTGTCTCTTCCCAATTTTTTTAGGAGCATTATTTGAAATTAAACCCGGCTACTTGGTACATCTTCCTGACCAAAAGAATGATGCCCATATTGCATACAAGTGATTTTACCCTTGATTCTGCCTTGCTTCTCTACGCTCTTGATTTGGGTTTACCGATCAATGTGGGCCACATGGTACATAGTGAGATCCGACAATCGATCTACTCCTCCGCGTTGGGTCTCTACTTTTCGATGATCATTTACACACTGTGTATCCGCGCCGGTGTTCCAACGTGATCCAATGAGGAATGGTTGCAACCCATGCGTCTGGTGGATAAAGCCGTTGTTGACGCCAAAAAAGCCTACCGGGTCAAGAATTTTGTGAAGGATGGTCAAGTTTCTACTATTCGTGCTCCTACTCGTGCCACTCAGCCTTCTCGTCGCACCACTACTGAATCCGTCCGTGAATTGACTGCCTTTGCCCATCACCAAAATGAGTTCATGGCTGCCACCACTGCGAATATTCAAGCTATGGATTCAATCATACGAGGCATGTCTATGAGGCTTGGCCTTGATCCTGCCACGTTGCCGCCTGCTGTGCCGTTCCCGCTCCTTTTCCAGCTCCAATATGTCAACCCTGTCATTCCACCTAAGATCGAAGAGGACGACAATGCCAACAATTAAACCAGGGGAGTTCTGTTTTACATTTGCATCGCATTGTCATTTTGTTATGTGTGTTTTTGTGTTTGTGCTTTTGTTTCTGAATCATTGAGGGCAATTTTTTAGCTAAGTGTGGGTGGGCGGTGCATTAATTGTTTCATATTTTATTTTGTATTTGTTTTTGTTGCGTATTTTCATATAGTTCATGAAAATGTTTTGTCGTTGTTTCATGTTTGTTTCATATGCATAAGTAGATGATGATTTCTAGCCTATGATGATGAAGTTGGAAAAACATGAAATTTTTGTGAAAAATGTTTTCTCTTGATTGGACATGAGAAACCATAGGTTGAGTAGTGAATATTTTTTAGCACGCATGTTTAACCGGTGAATTGTAGCGATGTATTAGATTATGTTGATGTATGTTGGACCATTGCACGGCAATAGGTGTTTGTGGAACTTGATAGTTTCTTGAATCTTGATGATCTTTTTGATATGACATATACGATCTTGGGCGCACCTGTTAAATTAATTTTTGTAAATTTTGAAAACGAATAAAATGAATGAAATTAACTCCATCCGGGTTGAGTAAGAGATTAAAATCCTAATCTTCTTGCTCTTGACTAAGTATGCGGATAAAATTGGGTTAAATGTTTTTTTAAAAAAATTAAATAACAATTCCATCCGGGCTTGGAAGTGATTGAAATTCTAGTCACTAGTCCATAGCTAAGTTTGCGGATCCAATGGGATTGTAGTTCCATCCGGGCTATAGACGAGGGGTTTGAAATTCGAATCCTAACCTAGATATATCTAAGTATGCAGGTAATTATTGGGACTCTAAAAATGTCGGGTGCAAAATCCGACGGTGTGTAATTATATCTCAAGAGAGTTGTGTTGTGTTAAGATATTGTTTAGAGGAGGGTTCTTGATGGTGAAACATTACACTGAATTGTTATAGGTCGGCGAACAATTTGAAACTATATCTTTTGAAGTTGCATGTAGCTGGGGTAACATGGCACACACACACGTTCACATTCGACTGGAGGTGTATCATGGAAAATCGAGAGTAGTCGTAAGCTGTTTTTGTGTGTGAAACTTCTTTGAGGCTATGATATGCATGATTCTTCCTTGCTTATGTTTTTGTTATGTTTTATGTTGTATTATTGTATGACTTGCTCGAGGGCGATCAAGGATTAAGTGTGGGGGAATTTCATAGTCGTGTTTGTGTTGCATATTTTATTGTCATTTTACTGTTGTTTTGCATGCATTTATATGTTTTAATTCAGTATTTTGTTCGTATTTCATGCATCATGTCTACACTAAATTCCCTGGGTTTATTGTGTAGGAAAAAAGAACTTTAAGGAGGAATTGGATCAGAAATATTCTCGCTCAATCTGCAGCTTTCAACAGATCAAGCGAGAGGAGCATGAAAATTGAGTCAGAAGTTTACCCGCTCGATCTGTCATATTTCACCAATCGAGCGGGCGTCATGGAAAAAAAAAGGAAGATTTCTAGGCAGAAATTTTTCCGCTCGATCGGTCATTTCCTACCGATCGAGCGGCCAGAAGAAGAAAGATGGAAGAATCGAACAGAGTTATTCTCGCTCGATCCGTGGTTTTTAACTGATCGAGCGAGGTGCCGAATTCGGGAAAAAATCTTTAAACAAGGAAATTTTATTTTGAAGGACTCTAGTCTTTAATTAGGCTTTTATTCCGAATTTTTAGTATCTTTCATCAGACGTGGACATGTGAAAAACCAAGAATGCTTGGCGGCTAGGCTTTATTCTAATTTCTTAGACTTCTTCTTTTCTTTTGAATTTTTTTTATATTTTCCTGAATCGTTGTGTCTAGGTTCTAGAACTTGGTTGAGGAAAAAAAACCCTTGAAGTTATTTATTTGTGAGATTCGAATTTTCATTGTTTGATTTTTATTTAATATCAAAAGTTGTTTTGGATTTATTTCATGCTTGTATGTGAGATTCTAGGCATGATCACCCTGTGATTTTATCATACAATCTACTGCTAAATTAGACATCAAATCCGTAATTGTTTGATCTCTCTAATTTGTGAAGAAACTGCAATTAATAATCTTCCGCTTGTGAATTTATTAATTTGTAGGAACAACGATTGACTAGATTAAATACATCCTCTTGTGTATGTGTTGTCTAGATTCATCAGTTTTACTAGTTTGCATGCTGCCTTGAATTTAAACATTAATCGCTTGTATTGGGTTAATTAATTGGTAAGGGTTAATTTAGAACGCTTGTGTCTAGTTAACTAAAATTAAGGTGAAATAGAAATTAAGTTTCCAATGATGAATATTTAATGAGAATTAATTATTTTTAGATAATCGATGATCGAGTGAATAATTTCAAGGGTGTAGTCGACCGATACCAAGGCTTGTTTTAATTGATTTCTTCGATATAATTTTTATTCTCGCATGCTAGTTGATAAAATTTATTTTAATTGCTTTTAATTAATAGTAGTTAATTTCAATCCAAAAACCCCTTTATTTATTTTTAGTATTTTAAGGAACATAATTAAATTTCACTTTTCTCATGGAAAGAGTCTCTACTCTCACTACTACATAATTTATTTATCTGATTTGAGTTAGGTAATTTGGGCTCGACACGACTGAGCGTTACCAGGGTATAATTAGAATCTCTAGGATTGTCAGAGACGGATCTTTTGGGATTGTTGCTAATCGAGGACGATTGCAAAATTAACTCGTGTAGTCAAGTTTCGGTGATAACTTGGTTATCATACGTAGTAAGAGCAAGCAAGGGAATTGGTAGTTCCTCATTTTAGTGTTTTCTTGTTAAGAAGAAGCCGAAATTGATCCAAGCAATTGCTTAGTATTAGCAATAGTATATTCAAGGTTGAGTAAGGAAGGGATCAAGTGGTTGCTCCATGTCAGTGGTGGACAATAATTTTTGAGGACTGTCAACCAAACACCTTGCCAAGTTTTCCTATGGTGACGTCTTAGTATACCGTTGGGTTTGAGATCCAACAATTATTGTGGATTATAATAGGAATTAGCGAGTGAACACTAGTTGTCTGATCGTGGAATGAGACAATAGTTGAGACTTGATTTTCAGAGTCTAGTAAGATTGTTGTCACTAATCTTCCAGCATGTGATGCGCGATGCCATTGAGATGATCGAATCAGTCGATGAAGCAAATTTGTTCTTCCCAGTCAGCGAGTCACATCAAGTGCGGATTGATTGTTAATGTTGTTGCATTTTAGCAATGGGCAATAGTCGGGTGGGTGATATGTAGCAAGGTATTTCAAGCATGGAGTATTCCAAGAGTAACTTGTTATCTAGTGACTTGTGATAGGTCCAGAGATGACGTGTTTGTCAGGAATATTAGTCTTTTCCGACGCAGTGCTAGGGCTAAATCCGTTGGGATAAGTCTCCTTTAAGATCAGTTATTTCAACCTTGGGGGGTTGTGAGTAACGATGATAGTATCATCAGAGACTTCGAGATGAGTTATACCATGTGCAAATTACTGTCGAGTTTCGAGACATGATAGGAAACGTTTCCATATGCCAATGTACTGTGGAATGTCTCAGTCGAGCATTTTGGTGGAAGCTTGCCTTAGTCTTGATGTGTGTACAGTGATTGCAAGTATGTATATGTAGTAACCCGTATCCAGAATTAACGATTAATGAGTATATTAATCGTGTAATCATGTTTAGATTAAGTAAAAACATGATTAAGGAAATTCCAAATAGGTTAACGGAGTCCAGAAATGGATTCAGGACACTTAAAATAGCCGGGAAGGTCCCGAAGGTTCGGAGGGTTCGGAAACTCCGAACCAAGTCAGGAGGCTCCGAACTGGATCGGAGGATCCGAACTCAGGATCAGAGGCTCCGAAGTGGATCGGAAGCTCCGTCGGTAAGATCGAATGCTCCGATCGGGACCAGGGCACACGTCATCGCTTACGTCAGCAAGGTGACATCATGGCTGACGTAATATTGGGGCGATCGGACGCTCCGAAGATGGGATCGGAGGTTCCGATCGTGTTTGGACGTTCCGAACCGGGTTCGGAGGCTCCGAACTCCGTCTATAAATAGGGGGCCGAGATTTCATTTTCAAATGCACCTTTCTCTCTCTTCTCTCTGATTCCTAAGCCTTCTAACTCAGATCTAGGGAGTTCTAGGCATCCTATTGGGAATTCGGAAGTGGCATAGCGATCCAGGCGTCGAGGCGGAGCTGTGGCATAGTTTTGAGGCAATTGTCATCAGCGGGCTGACGACGGACGCAGGTATTGCTATGGTCTCCTTAAATTATTTAGGAGTATGCAATAGCTTAGTTAAGGCTTTTAGAGCTTAATTATTGATGCTTGGGTATTTGCATTGTAGAGCTGATATAGGCCTGGAACCTAGAGTGGGACTGCTAGGAACTGCCTGTAGTAAGGTACGCAAGTACAGACTGAGATTGCCAGCGGGTTTTGCATGCTTATATGCTGCATTTTGTATGTCATTTATTATGCAGCATGTGCATATCATATTGTGCCTGTCCATCTTGTGAGATGAGCCACGTAGGGTCGCCAGCCCTGTCTGGACGGTTGATGTCTAGGGCCCATTGACTGACGGGTCATGGGTGGCTAGCATCGGGGGACACGGTGCACGTCCTGTAGGTATGAGCAGTGTACGCAGGGTTTGCTCCCCGGGTTGTACCACTCATGTCCTAGGCGCCATTACTGAGCAGTTATATACAGTTACCCCAGATATGTATACCCTATCATTTGCATGCATCATATTTGTATGTTTTACCCAGTGCTTTTGTATTGAGCTTAGAGCTCACGTCCTGTCTTTTCTGTGTATTTGGACACCCCATTCGACGGGGCAGGTGTAGGTGCAGGATTGAGCACCAGAAGCTTGGAGTAGCCAGTGACCAGTGAAGACAGCAGGATTAGCTATAGGTTTTGACTTTAGCTATTTATTCAATTTGGTTGTATAAATCGAATTGGTTTAACCGGTTGTATTCTGCCGGTCTGTTTTTATTTAAGTCTTCCGCAGCGACTTATTTAATGCATGTTTAATTATGCTCTTAACTCTGATTAGGTAGCGGATCCGGGTAGGGTCACTACATTTATTGGTATCAGAGCATATACATGCAAGAGACTTGGGATATAGTAATGAGACTTTGGGTTATCCTTATAAGATGGATGAGATCTTGGAAGAAGTGATGATGCTGCAATTAGTTTGCCCAGAGACTATCATCATCGGCAGGATTTCTAAAGATTTGGCTTATGGGATTCCAGCAAGTGCGGACAGGAGTGATGAATCGTGTCCGAATTTTCAAGATTTCTACTCAGGTGGATCCTAGCTTTGGATCGAGTACCGGATGTCAGAGGCAGTGGCAGAGCATTGGATGGGACGCACTTGATGCTTGCATCTGTACAGTCCATACCATGATGACACTACTCTGAAGATTCTCCACTAGTAGTTGGAGAGATTGTCAGATAGACCTTCACCAGAGAATGCCTCGAGTGCCTAAAGCATGACAGATTTCGAGAGTGAGGTCTTTAACCTCATGCAGAACATGGTTTTGCCGATATGCTGATATCGATATGTTCGGTAGGCACACGGGAAACTTCATGTTCAGGAGCATGATATGAATACAAGAAGAACGCAGAGCATAGCTGATTAGCTATCACGAGCCATTTCTCTAGAGTTCTTCATAGGAGGACATGTAGAGAGACTTGGTCGGGAGTATGCTTGTATCGATGCGTGTGTCGATTAAAAGCTTCATGCTCAAGAAACGAAGACTAGTACGATGATTTTAATACTGAATCGTTGTAGTTGTAAACAATATTTCAGTTGTAAATGAATCACCATACTTTAGTTGTATCATTTCAAGTTCGATTGTACATTTCATTGTATTTTGAATACTGTATGTATTACACGGAATTGTAATTGAGAAAATGTACATAAATGGAAGCAATGATACATATTTTATTTATCCAGCAATTCGTGAATGATTGCGAGTGATTTTGCTAAGATTGGCATTGTTTTAGTTGATTAGTATTCAACTGTGGTAACTCATGGGATTTGAGTGGGTCGACTGTGACTGTTTGACTTGCGGTTAGTCTAGGCGTTTTCCTAGGATTGACCTAGTTAGTCAGTGGACTATGTTAAAGCCAGCGATGAGTGGACTTATCTAGAGGCATTAAGGGTATTGTTCGGTTTAGAACATTTGGAACTTTGTTCTAGGTTGTTTCCTTAGAACAGTAGGCTGTCTGACCTTTGTTAGGTTGAGGCTTGTGATGATGGGTTTTTCATCAGGGATACCAGGTCCAGTATATGCCAAGAGATGTGGACAATGACCATGACTAGACGTGATGGGGCGCGACCCTATGCCAGTATTACTCTGGGAGTCTTTGTACTTCAGAGGTTATCTGGGAGCCTTTGTGCTTCAGGAATGGCGGTGGAAAGGCTACTCAGTCTAGGGATTTGGTAGCAGTCACGACAAGGTATGACCTTGGATTAGATATCAGGTTTGATATCGATGGTACGATATCGTCTGGTGAGCCAGAGATATACATTGAGTTTTCTGCTGTGGGACCAGTCATGTAGGGATTTTCTTGACAAGTGTGTACTCTGAGCAGATAGATTTTAACCTTTGGGTTACTGCTAGACGTGTGGATCTAGTAGGTGGACGGATTTCTACCAGCAATGACTAGGGGTTGTCATCAGAGTTGTGGTTAGAATTTCCTTGTGATAGGAATTATCCAAGATACTGGATGGAATGTTGTTTTAAGATTTCGACTTGAATGTGAGGACTAATCCTTGATGATTGGCTTCATCAGTATTGGATTATATCAGACGTTGAGGATTGTGCATGACTATTTAAGATGTGAGGGAAGCATGGCCTATGACCGTGGAACCTTGGTGGTTGTCCAGGTGGGTTATTGAGGTAAGCTACCTTAGTCTTGAATTATTGCACGATCTTAACAGGGGATATGATCAGGAGAGTGTTCGAAGATTGTGGAAATCTTTGGGATTCGTTAGTTATTCTTCTTGGACTTGACGAGCCGTGGTGTTCATTCTGAATGAACGAGGTAAGGATAGTGAGTCAAGTGGTTGCGCTAAGTACTGTCTGATATTTTCAGAGGTTGAGCGTAGGATTTTTCATGGGATGGAAATGGGCTTAGCTTATCTTGATGTTTGCCTTGGGTGAACAAGACAACGATTAGTAGTGCTAAGGTGGCACGGGATCTATGCTAGTGACTACTAGTGGTTATTGGGTGACTCCGTCAGAGTTAGGATGATTAAGTTCAGAATACGAAGCAACGGTTAGTAGTGCTGAAAAGGCGCAGGACTTGTGCCAAGTAAACTACTTATGTACTGTGATCTGACACCGTTTGAAAATAGTTCTTCGTGGCAACTGAGTCATGGTTATTGATTGAGCCACGCAGGTTGAATGATCAGTGGTCGTTTGACCAGATGTGTGCGAGCATCAGTAGTTCGACGAGATCGATAGAGTAATCCAATCAGTGATGGTTTGGATATAGCAATCAAGAATACTTGGGATATTATTTTGTCTCTTGGTGTTTAGGAGATGAGTACTTGGTACAGTCTCAGAGCATTCGGCAATTTGGATGATTTAGAGTCTCTAGGTTCGCTAGAGATGAATCTACCGAAAGATTTCAATTGACTTGTATGGTCAAGTTAGATGTTAACTTGACGGTGAAGACAAGCGAAGGAATTGGTAACTCCCTGGATAGCATTCTTGTCATGATGTCTTAGTATACCGTTGTGATCCAACGAGAATGGGTTACTCATATAGACATTAGTTGTCTAATCGTGAGGTGTGACATTAGCTAGGATCTGATTCTCGAGATCTAGCAGGTTGTGTCACTAATCTTCCAGCGAGTGATGTGCGATATGTGACTGAGATAGTCAAGGATCGACTTAGTAGCCAAAAAGGTTTACCTCTGGGGTCGAAGATTTTGCAAGATAGCGATGAAGCAACTTTGTTCTTTCCAGTCGACAAGCCACGTCAGTGCGGACCATTCGTCAAGGATATTGTGCTTTAACAATGGATGATATTCGTATGTGCGTCAAGTGGCAAGTTACTTCGAGCACAAGTATTTCCCAGGATTGACTAGGGAATTGACGAATTAGATCGTTCAGTGCTGAGACTGATGCGTTAGGCAAGGGATTGATTTGACTATTGAGAATCTGTTGGGATTTAGTTCCAGGATCAGCATGTTCAACCTTGGGAGGTTGGTATGAGCTGATGGTATTATCAGAGACTCTGAGTTGAGTTATACCAGGTGCAATGATTGTCGAGTTTCAAGACGGAATAGGAAGTGTTTCCATATGTCTGTGTACTGTGGAATGTCCCAGTCGAGCATATTGGTGGGAGCTTTCCTTAGTCTTGATGAGCGCACGGTGATTGCAGGTATGTATAACTATCAGGAGGACGTTTAACGATTGAGATTCATGAGGTGAATAACCTATGATCGAGATGATGTAGATCATCAGAGGTGTGATGACTTCTATTGCAATGTATGTGTGACTTCGCAGGCCAATGGCTAGGAGATGACGTAGCGTCATAAATTGCAAGTGATGATAGTTATCATCAGGGCACAGTGTTGAAGTTATATTAAGAAACGCGGACAATAGAATGTACTAGACATGATGGTTTAAGTTCCCAGTATTCCTTGGGAGGCCGGTTGTGCTTCGGGGAGAGTGGGGAGGATAACCAGTTTAGGGAACATTGTGAGCAGTTACGTTGAAGTATAGACTTGAACAACTAGATTCTCTTAGGGAGAAATTTGAGTTTTGTTGTGTCGGCACAGTGTTGGGAAAAGTATTTCCTAACTAGAGATATTGAGCACCGAGAACTTTTGGAACCATTAGATGGTTAATTTGATTAGTGATTCGACGATTGTCGTAAGCCAGTAAATTTATGACTTGGTCCTCGTCAGTATAAGATTTCCTTTGAGGGTAATCTTAATCAAGCGGGTATTGTATCCTTCATGGTCAGGAAGATCGTGGTTTGAGTGAAAGATGTATCAGTGTTACGATACGCTAGCGCAAAGGAAGTTCGATTGTCAACCAGTAGTGCAGTAATTTTCAGCTGGGAAAATGTTTATGCGGTTCAGCATTAATGAAGCTTGCAGAGAATTTGACGTGAGTCTGAGTGTGTCGAAGGATATTTCGACCAGACACTCGAGCAAGGTTTTCTTGTACGTTCTCGAGGTTTTACCCTAGATTTCGAGGACGAAATCTTTTAAGGGGGGAGAATGTAGTAACCTGTATCCAGAATTAGCGATTAATGAGTATATTAATCGTGTAATCATGTTTAGATTAAGTAAAAACATGATTAAGGAAATTCCAAATAGGTTAACAGAGTCCAGAAATGGATTCAGGACACTTAAAATAGCCGGGAAGGTCCCGAAGGTCCGGAGGGTTCGAAAGCTCCGAACCAAGTCAGGAGGCTCCGAACTGGATCGGAGGATCCGAACTCAGGATCGGAGGCTCCGATGTGGATCGAAAGCTCCGTCGGTAAGATCGGACGCTCCGATCGGGACCAGGGCACACGTCATCGCTTACGTCAGCAAGGTGACGTCATGGCTGACGTAATATTGGGGCGATCGGACGCTCCGAAGATGGGATCGGAGGTTCCGATCGTGTTCGGACGTTCCGAACCGGGTTCGGAGGCTCCGAACTCCGTCTATAAATAGGGGGCCGAGATTTCATTTTCAAATGCACCTTTCCCTCTCTTCTCTCTGATTCCTAAGCCTTCTAACTCAGATCTAGGGAGTTCTAGGCATCCTATTGGGAATCCGGAAGTGGCATATCAATCCAGGCGTCGAGGCGGAGCTGTGGCCTAGTTTTGAGGCAATTGTCATCAGCGGGCTGACGACGGACGTAGGTATAGCTATGGTCTCCTTAAATTATTTAGGAGCATTCAATATCTTAGTTAAGGCTTTTAGAGCTTAATTATTGATGCTTGGGTATTTGCATTGTAGAGCTGATATAGGCCTGGAACCTAGAGTGGGACTGCTAGGAACTGCCTGTAGTAAGGTACGCAAGTACAGACTGAGATTGCCAGCGGGTTTTGCATGCTTATATGTTGCATTTTGTATGTAATTTATTATGCAGCATGTGCATATCATATTGTGCCTGTCCATATTGTGAGATGAGCCACGTAGGGTCGCTCAGCCCTGTCTGGACGGTTGATGTCTAGGGCCCATTGACTGACGGGTCATGGGTGCCTAGCATCGGGGGACACGGTCCACGTCCTGTAGGTATGAGCAGTGTACGCAGGGTTTGCTCCCCGGGTTGTACCACTCATGTCCTAGGCGCCATTACTGAGCAGTTATATACAATTACCCCAGATATGTATACCCTATCATTTGCATGCATCATATTTGTATGTTTTACCCAGTGCTTTCGTATTGAGCTTAGAGCTCACGTCCAGTATTTTTTGTGTATTTGGACACCCCATTCGACGGGGCAGGTGTAGTTGCAGGATTGAGCACCAGAAGCTTGGAGTAGTCAGTGACCAGTGAAGACAGCAGGATTAGCTATAGGTTTTGACTTTAGGCTATTTATTCAATTAGGTTGTATAAATCGAATTGGTTTAACCGGTTGTATTCTTCCGGTCTGTTTTTATTTAAGTCTTCCGCAGAGACTTATTTAATGCATGTTTAATTATGCTCTTAACTCTGATTAGGTAGCGGATTCGGGTAGGGTCACTACAGTATAACTATCAGGAGGATGCCCAAAGATAGATGAATCCTGTAGAGAGTTTTGACTAGCCTATCGATTGAAATTCATAGGGGAGTAACTGAAAGAGTGGGTGCCCGGTGAGCCAACTTGTGGCTAAGGGCTTTGATGACTCTTTGTATAAACAATCTTTTGTTTAATATTATTTACACTTTTATTAATGGCAATGACTTTATCTTTCTTCATATTGTTATATTGTGATATACTATTGTTGTTTTGATAAAGACCTTGAATATACTATAGTGTATGTAAGATGTGGTAGAACATGGAGATGTCTATCATGAAACACATCTTATAGTCACTGTATATTCTAAACTGTTCCTAGTCGATTGAGCCGTCCGATAATAAGGATAAGGATCGCTCGAGTTTGAGACTAGCATTTGCGATGCAGAGTACCACGTTTCATTGGTAAGGAACATGGAGATGTTCGAAGCATGCAAATGGATATTCATACGATGAATGATCGAACTACCCTATCCGGACTTTCCAAGTGGTTATCACTTATCGAGTGGATAAAGTCCGCGGTTTTGGTTGTACACCATTAGTCCTTATTACTTGAAACATCATTGAGACTCTATATGCTAGTACTGTGCTTTGACTCGTTTACCGACTCTATTGGGGTCATCAGGTGTCGGGATTGGGTACAGTTACAACACATATAGGAGTCGATGCTTTGTTGTCAAGGATTCACCACATACTTGCGAGTGTGGATATCTATGCGATCTGAGGAGATATTAGTGTGACGAATCTCTGGCCAGAGTACATGATGTGGTTTAAGAAATGGTTTCTTAGTAGCACATGCGATGTCACTATTTGATCTTCAAGATGTATTGCATAGTTATGGAATCTCGAGCGACTCTCGATATACCAACGGTTGTTGATTCGATCGGGATATATGGATGAAGAGACCGTACTGTACGCTAACCAAAATCTATTGGTTCTTGTAGGCACTATCAGTGATACCTAGGGAATCATGGGGCGATGTTGCTAGGCGCTCATACCATGATTCGATGGGCAAGTCGGAAATTGTTGTTCCGAGTCACAAGGAGTTGTGAGCCCACGGCTAGCTGTATCCCTGAACCATTGAGGGTCACACAGTGTAATGAATTTTTAATCCCCGTTGAGATAGTTAAATTTAAAGAGTTAAATTTAATGAACGAAAAAGTTGGACATCTTATTTAAGAGTAGAGGAGTAAGATTTCCTAAAATGACATAGGGATGGCCATTTTTGGAAATCACTGAATTCGGATTCAGAAAAATTTATCTTGACTTTAAAAGGTGCAGAAATGGTTTCTGTGCACATTGGTGAAATCGGTTTATCAATCGGATTCACGATGAATTTTATATTAATTTCTGAACATGCGGGCTTTGCTTGTCGGGCTTGAACTTATGACTAATGGGCCCTAAGCTGTTAGTGGCCTACATTATAAATAAGTTATTGCAGTACAGAAATTACACACAACAGGCATAATTTTCGAAATTAACTAGGGTTTTGAGACCTAGTGTCCGCCGCCCCCCTCTCCCCTCTCTGCTCGAAAAACCCAGCCTGTGAATTTTGAATTTGCAGTCTGGTTTAACGGATCAAATTCGTTAATCTCTTCGTAGAAACGTCTGATAGATTTTCTAGTGCAATCTATCAGAGGGATTAAATATCCGTTCGTGGACCTGATTGAAGAACAGTTCGTTCATCAGTTCCAGGGATATACAACAAGAGCAGAGAAATCTGTTGGTGTCCAAAATCTCGATTCGAGATTAAAGGTAAAAATTTTATAATCGTTATTTAATTTTTACACACACAATTTAATCGTAAGGTTGATACCTATTATGGAATCGTTCCATACAAAAAATTTAAACTTCCGCTGCACCGGGTATCAATCCTAATTGATCTGATTGCCGCGTTCTCCAACAGTGGTATCAGAGCCAGGTTGCTCAGATCAAGCGATTAAATTAATCGATTGTACAAAAATTTTTAAGCCTCGGTTTTTGAAACAAAATAAATATTTTAAAATAAAAATTATTTTTTTTCGGGCAAAAACCCGGGCAGCGATTGGATCGCTGCCCGGGGGGGCAGCGATGGTCGCTGCCCTGCGCAGCGCTGGGCGCTGTACAGTGCGGCGCACGGCGCTAGGGCAGCCAGGCTGCCCGGCCCAACCCCATTAGGGCGCGGGCAGCCCGGGAATGTCCCGGGCGGCCCGCGGGAAAAATTATTTTTTAATTTTTAAATTAAATTTTAATATGTTAAAATTCTATTTTTGGTCAGATCAAAAATTGTTTTGATTGGTCCATGAGGCGTCGGATCGAATTGTTCGAGTCCGAAAATTTTAAAATTGATTTTTGGATAAATTTGAATTTTTGGAAAATTTTAATATTTTATCCTTAAATTGAATTTTGAAATTAATTATTTTTGGTACAATTGATGATAAGATATGATCTTATGGATATATTGAGTAAAATATGATTTTATGTATAAAATTGGATTTTATAGATAAAATATGATTTTATTTGATAAAAAGATAAAATATGATTTTGTATGTAAAATAAGATTTTATGTATGAAATATGATTTTATCCTTTTAAATTTAAATTGCCATTGCATGTTATCCAATAAATTAATTTTGAATTAAATATTATTGGATAAGGATGATCGATTGCCATGACCAATTTTGTAGGTGTATGTTAGGAATTTACATTTGTTTTTATTGTTGTTGGTTTTATTAATGGGTCTGGTTTATGGCCCAATATGAATGTCATATGTAATAAAAGTGGGCTTGGTTATGGCCCGTTCCCACCCCTTGAAAATGTATCCCCTACTTGTCATTGTTATTTATTGTAAATACATTAGATTTAGTGGGAGATCAAGATTTGAAGATGGAGGTGGGCCCAGCAGACAATAAAGACAGAAGAAATGTAAATTGGAAGCAAATGTAATAGGATTGCATTGCATACTGCATATTACCTAGGATTGGACTAAGACTCGTGATTGGCAACCACGGGTCGATTAGAAATGGAATCGATCATCCTATATAATATGTGATATTATAGTTGTATGCATGTTTTAGACATAATTGTGTGAATCCGGCAAGCATACAAAAATTTTAAAAATGATGAGACAAATTTTTATAATTAAAATCCCTCATTTTAAATATGATTTAAAATTGATATCAAGATAAATAAAGGAAATTTAAATTTGTTTAAATGTTCCTACCTTCCATCAACGATCAATGTATGAGATGCTACCCGCGGATACGGTCCGGTTCATATTATTGGGGGGGCCCGTTCGTCGGAAAGCTGTACATTGGATCGACACATGTTGTAAGTTGGGTGGAACTCCCATGGGATCGGCTCATATTATTGGGGGATCCACATGGCGACCGTCCATCACAACTTAATATTGATGGGTCATCTTGACATGTCACAATAATCGGCGTCATATTATTGGGCCCTTATTGGACATGAGGTAAAAACGTGGAGGTTGCTTTGGAAGCAATTGGGCTCTACCTTTTGAAAATTATGGTTGGCTGATATTATTCGGGACCATAAGTTTGTCAATTGGACTCCATGTTCTCACTAAGGAAAACAGTTTCCCGTTTTCACTAGAGGGTAGTGAAATCGTTAAAATAGTGGGAGTGAGATTCATAAAATAAATTTTGCCTATTTTATGTCTTAGTAAATTGCTTAAACAATCACTGATATTTGTCTGTTTCTTTTCAGTATTTCATAAGATGAATTCGCGTAATCCACTTTTCTCGATCCTCGAACAAAATAAGTTGACTGGCGCAAACTATACGGAATGGTTCCGTAAGTTGAAGATTGTCTTGACTTCGGAGAAGATGCTCTACGTGTTAGAAAAATCTCCTCCGAAGGAAGCACCAGCTGACGTAAGTCCAGAGGAGTTAGCCAAACTTGATACATGGTGGGACCATGATATCAAGACCAAATGCTATATGCAAGCCTCGATGTCTGATGAACTCCAGAGGCGATTTGAGGACACCGTGAATGCTGCTGACATTCACGTTCAACTCAAGGAACTTTTTGGGGCTCAATCGAGGGCTGAAAGGTTCGCTACTGTAAAGGAGCTAATGACGTGTCGCATGCGTGAAGGGACTTCGGTCCGTGATCATGGGGTACGAGTGATTTGGCTCATACAGAAGTTGGTAACCCTTGATTTGGTGTTGGAGCATGAACTCAACGTGGACTTACTACTTCTGTCTCTTCCTTCTTCGTTTGACGGATTTGTGGTAAATTTCAATATGAACAAGATAGAGGCCTCCCTTGAAGAGATGGTCAATATGCTTGTGACATATGAATCCACATTAAAGAAGGATAAACCGGCTTTCTTGGTGGGCTCCTCTTCTTCTGCTAAGAAGGGGCCAAGTACAAAGGGTAAGAAACGTTCTGCCCCACCCAAAAAAATCGAACCCGAGAATAAGTACAAGACAAAGGCTTCAAACATGGAAAAATCCAAGGATGTTTGCCATTACTGCAAGAAGCCCGGTCATTGGAAGCGTAACTGCAAGGAATATCTAGAGCAGTGCAGAACTGCGAAGGGTATGTTCTATATTGAAATAAATGTTTCACTTAATACTACTTCTTGGGTATTGGATACCGGATGTGGATCTCACATTTGCAATGATTTGCAGGTGATGACAAGAAGTCGCAGGCTTAGAATGGGTGAGACCCAGCTGAGGCTCGGAAATGGTTCCAGAGTTGAAGCTAAAGCCGTGGGAGATGTTTATTTAATTTTGCAGAACGGTTTTAAGTTACTCTTAAGAGATGTTTTATTTGTTCCGGATTTGATTAAAAACATTATTTCTGTTTCTATGCTTGATAGAGATGGTTATTCTTGCAATTTTGTGAATGGGATTTGCAATATTTACAAGAATGAATGTTTGATTGGAAATGGACAACTTGAAAATGATCTATACAACTTAAAACTAAAAGACGTTCCAATAAATTATGTTGATCAACCGGCAACAACAAACAAAAGGAAAATCGATAGCCAAAACCCGGAAAACCTTTGGCACGCTAGGCTAGGTCATATTTCCTCAAGGAGGATGAACAAGCTAGTGGGAGAGGGCATGTTTGATATGTCTGATATTAACTCTCTACCTACTTGCGAATCCTGCCTAAAAGGAAAAATGACTAAATCTCCTTTTAAGGGGAAACCTGAGCGTAGTCAAAATCTGTTGGATTTGATCCATACAGATGTTTGTGGTCCATTTTGAATTGGGACTCAATATGGCCACACCTACTTCATTACCTTTACTGATGATTATTCAAAGTATGGGTATTTATATTTAATGAAATATAAGTCTGAAGCATTTGAAAAGTTCAAAGAATTCAAGGCTGAAGTAGAAAACAAGCTAGGTAAAAGTATTAAAGCACTTCGATCTGATCGAGGTGGAGAATACTTGAGTACCGAGTTTTTGGACTATCTAAAAGAGAATAGGATTCTCTCTCAGTGGACTCCTCCTATGACACCACAGCTTAATGTTGTATCGGAGCGTCGTAATCGAACTTTGTTGGACATGGTTCGATCCATGATGAGCTTCACTGAGCTTCCACCTTCGTTTTGGGGCTATGCGCTTGAAACGGCGGTGTTGTTGTTGAACAACGTCCACACTAAAGCAGTGGACAAAACACCATACGAGTTATGGAATGGCAAAGCTCCTAAGTATTCGTACTTGAGGATTTGGGGATGTCCTGCTTACGTGAAGCGGACAGTGGGAGACAAGTTGGATAGTCGATCCAGCTTATGTTATTTTGTAGGGTATCCGAAGAATTCAATCGGATATTATTTCTATTATCCTGCTGAAATAAAGGTGTTTGTTTCAAGGAATGCCACCTTCTTGGAGAAGGATTTCTTATTGGATAAGAAAGGCAAAATGATGGAACTCGAAGAAATTCGAGAAGAATCCGAAATACAAAATAACAATCCTACACCTCAGGAACCATTGCTGGACACGCCTATACCTAGAAGATCCGAGAGGACTTCTAGACCTCCTATTCGATATGGTCTTCTTCTTGAAGGGGATCAAGATGAACCCGATGTTGGATGTGATCCAAGAAACTTCAAGGAAGCAATTTCTGATGCGGATTCAAATTTATGGCTTGAAGCTATGCAGTCGGAAATAGATTCAATGCATACAAACCAAGTTTGGTCTTTAGTAGATCCTCCTGATGGAATTGTTCCAATAGGGTGTAAATGGATCTACAAGAGAAAGCTTGGGCCTGATGGTAAGGTATTGACCTACAAGGCGCGATTGGTGGCAAAAGGTTATACTCAAAGACAAGGAGTTGACTATGATGAAACTTTTTCACCAGTTGCAATGTTCAAGTCCATAAGAATCCTTATTGCCATAGCTGCATGGTATGACTATGAGATATGGCAAATGGATGTGAAGACTGCTTTTCTTAGTGGAAACATTAAGGAAGAAATCTATATGAAGCAGCCTGAGGGGTTCACATCCATGGGAAGCGAGCATAAGGTATGCAAGCTTCAGAGATCAATTTATGGTCTAAAACAAGCATCAAGAAGTTGGAACCAGAAATTTGATGAAACAATAAAGGATTTTGGTTTCATCAAGAATCCGGAGGAACCATGCGTGTACAAGAAAGTAGTTAAGGATGCTGTGACACCATATTGAAGAGAATGATAGGACTCACTCAATCTAAGAGAATGATAGGACTCACTCAATCAACCTACATCGACACCATATTGAAAAGGTTTTCAATGGATGGGTCCAAGAGAGGACATCTACCCATGTGTCATGGAGTTTCTCTATCCAAGTCTATGTGTCCCAAGACGGATGAAGAGATAGAGAAAATGACACATGTACCATATGCGTCAGCCATAGGTAGTATCATGTATGGGATGATATCTACCAGACCGGATGTAGCATTTGCTCTGAGTGTCACGAGCAGATATCAAGCTAATCCCGGTCAAATGCATTGGAAAGCCGTGAAGGAAATTCTTAAGTACTTGCGAAGGACTAAGAATATGTTCATGGTATATGGAGAAAGAGAACTAAAATTGGAAGGCTATACCGACTCTAGCTTCCAAAGTGACATGGATGACTCGAAGTCAACCTCTGGATTTGTGTTCATGCTCAATGGCGGTGCTGTCTCTTGGAAGAGTTCCAAGCAGGACACCACAGCGGATTCCACCACTGAGGCAGAATACATTGCAGCATCAGCTGCTGCTAAAGAGGCCGTTTGGATGAGGAATTTCGTCCAAGAGTTGGGCGTAATTCCTGAAGTTGTTGGTCCAGTCCCGGTGTACTGTGACAACACAGGTGCCATTGCTCAGGCAAAGGAACCAAGGTCTCATCAAAGATCCAAACACGTACTGAGGAAATACCACATCATCCGGGAGATTGTGGAAAGAGGAGACATCACTGTCGAAAGAGTGGCCTCTGCAGACAATATCGCTGATCCACTTACTAAGCCCTTGCCAGGACCATTATTTGACAAACATCGCGAAGCAATGGGTCTACGTAGTATGACTAGTTGGCTATAGGGCAAGTGGGAGATTGAAAGAGTGGGTGCCCGGTGAGCCAACTTGTGGCTAAGGGCTTTGATGACTCTTTGTATAAATAATCTTTTGTTTAATATTATTTACACTTTTATTAATGGCAATGACTTTATCTTTCTTCATATTGTTATATTGTGATATACTATTGTTGTTTTGATAAAGACCTTGAATATACTATAGTGTATGTAAGATGTGGTAGAACATGGAGATGTCTATCATGAAACACATCTTATAGTCACTGTATATTCTAAATTGTTCCTAGTCGATTGAGCCGTCCGATAATAAGGATAAGGATCGCTCGAGTTTGAGACTAGCATTTGCGATGCAGAGTACCACGTTTCATTGTTAAGGAACATGGAGATGTTCGAAGCATGCAAATGGATATTCATACGATGAATGATCGAACTACCCTATCCGGACTTTCCAAGTGGTTATCACTTATCGAGTGGATAAAGTCCACGGTTTTGGTTGTACACCATTAGTCCTTACTACTTGAAACATCATTGAGACTCTATATGCTAGTACTGTGCCTTGACTCGTTTACCGACTCTATTGGGGTCATCAGGTGTCGGGATTGGGTACAGTTACAACACATATAGGAGTCGATGCTTTGTTGTCAAGGATTCACCACATACTTGCGAGTGTGGATATCCTATGCGATCTGAGGAGATATTAGTGTGATTAATCTCTGGCCAGAGTACATGATGTGGTTTAAGAAATGGTTTCTTAGTAGCACATGCGATGTCACTATTTGATCTTCAAGATGTATTGCATAGTTATCGAATCTCGAGCGACTCTCGATATACCAATGGTTGTTGATTCGATCGGGATATATGGATGAAGGGACCGTACTGTACGCTAACCAAAATCTATTGGTTCTTGTAGGCACTATCAGTGATACCTAGGGAATCATGGGGCGATGTTGCTAGGCGCTCATACCATGATTCGATGGGCAAGTCGGAAATTGTTGTTCCGAGTCACAAGGAGTTGTGAGCCCACGGCTAGCTGTATCCCTGAACCATTGAGGGTCACACAGTGTAATGGATTTTTTATCCCTGTTGAGATAGTTAAATTTAAAGAGTTAAATTTAATGAACGAAGAAGTTGGACTTCTTATTTAAGAGTAGAGGAGTAAGATTTCCTAAAATGACATAGGGATGGCCATTTTTGGAAATCACTGAATTCGGATTCAGAAAAATTTATCTTGACTTTAAAAGGTGCAGAAATGGTTTCTGTGCACATTGGTGAAATCGGTTTATCAATCGGAGTCACGATGAATTTTATATTAATTTCTGAACATGCGGGCTTTGCTTGTCGGGCTTGAACTTATGACTAATGGGCCCTAAGCTGTTAGTGGCCTACATTATAAATAAGTTATTGCAGTACAGAAATTAAACACAACAGGCATAATTTTCGAAATTAACTAGGGTTTTGAGACCTAGTGGCCGCCGCCCCCCTCTCCCCTCTCTGCTCGAAAAACCCAGCCTGTGAATTTTGAATTTGCAGTCTGGTTTAACGGATCAAATTCGTTAATCTCTTCGTAGAAACTTCTGATAGATTTTCTAGTGCAATCTATCAGAGGGATTAAATATCCGTTCGTGGACCTGATTGAAGAACAGTTCGTCCATCAGTTCCAGGGATATACAACAAGAGCAGAGAAATCTGTTGGTGTCCAAAATCTCGATTCGAGATTAAAGGTAAAAATTTTATAATCGTTATTTAATTTTTACACACACAATTTAATCGTAAGGTTGATACCTATTATGGAATCGTTCCACACAAAAATTTTAAACTTCCGCTGCACCGGGTATCAATACTAATTGATCTGATCGCCGCGTTCTCCAACAGTAACCTATGGTCGAGATGATGTAGTTCATCAGAGATGTAATGATTGTCATTGCGGCGTATGCGTATAAGCTTCGCAGACCATTGGTTAAGGGAGAATTTTGTGAAATGATTGTCATGTGATGAGAGTTTCATCTTGACACAGTGTTGAGTTACACTGAGAAACGTGAACTATAATAAGACTAGACATGGTGGTTTGGTTTCCAGTGTTGCTCTAGAAGCTTGTTCGTGCTTCCAAGGGTTATGGGAAGGTCACCCCAGTCTGGAGAACGTACAGCAGTTACGTTAAGATATAGCTCAGTGCCAAATGAATTCTCTTGAAGACAGATACCAATTCGGATTTCGATGGACAGAATGGTGCTAGGATATGTGTTTCCTAACTGTGAGTATTCTGCGCCGAGAGTTTTTGGGAATTACGAGATGGATAAATCTAGTTAGTGATTTGGAAGATTCCATGAACCAACTAGGGTATAGCATGAAATTGATTGTATGAAATTCACTTGAGATAGTGAATATGAGCGGACAAGTTTTGTTTGATTTAACCAGTGTAATCGTGATTTGAATGGTGAGAGATTCGTGCCAAGTGAATACGCAGGAACTGTCGTTTGAGATGATCAAAGATAGATATGATTGATTTCAGTATGGGAATCAAATATTGTTGATCAATAGGCGCTTCAAGATGTCTCGAGTTGCGAGATATGATCGTACGAATTGCAGCTCGATGGAAGAATCTCTAAGTGGTTCTAGTTGAGGTTGGAAGGTGTATCCAGTTTGGGATACGTTCGTACCTTATTAAGCTCGACTTGTTCCAGTAATGCAGTAGATCTAGTTCTGCAGAAACCATACTTATGGGTTTGGAGATACTGAAACTGTAACACCCTCAACCGATGAAGGTATTACCACACTAACATGACCATAAAACCTCTGTGCGGAAAAGAAAATTTTTGAAAGATGTATGCATACATCAAACCTTACTTAAAACATTTCAGAATAGTTTACAAACCAATTCATAACAATTTGAAACATAAAGCGTATTTTCTTCAATCAACATAACAACATTTAGTTCATTAACTTGACATAACACACTCATCACATAACACACTCATCACATAACACACTCATGCATCGCCCGCCGGTCCGACTCCTTGCTCTTCTTCATGCCCGGCATTGAACTCATCGACATATGCATAAATGTCATCCTCATTACCTGCACCATTCAAGTATAGTGAGTCTAAAGACTCAGCAAGAGTATGCAGTAAAAATCATGAGATTTCAATAATCATTTAAACTTAACATAGCATAACATAACATAACATAACATAACATAAGCTTATCATTTGGCGACGAATTATGCGAAATTGTGGCAACCTTCATAATGGGCACATTCATCTTTTCTTGTTGATCAACAATCATATGGCATTACGCCTCATAACTTTCGTTCATTCCTTTTCGGAGGCTCCTCCGGAGCTCATCCCGGAGGACCTAACCCGTACATTGAGCCGTATTTGGGAGGGCTACTCCGGAGCCCAAACCGGAGCACCGTTCCCGTATTGCCACCACAAAGACACATAAGACATCAAAATATTTTCATGCATCAACATATTATATCTTCATAATTCAACATAGCATTATTCATTCATGCTTTATCATTTTCATTTCATCAACATATCCTTTCATCCATCATGAAGCATCATTGAAACATCATAATTTCCATCTTAACTTTTGTTTCATGAACATAAAACTTTACTCGATAACTTCGTGCATGTAATAAATGATAAAAATCATACTTTCATATTGAACATAGGTTTCATGAAAGAAACTTAGACATGTACATGCACCACATAACGTAATCGATCCACGTAAGTCGTTCTTTCCGTTCTTGACTTTAAACTTGAAACTTTTTGCATAAAAACTCTTAAATATATTTTAGAAGCCTTAATAGGTCATAACCATGTATTTAGGACCTTAAAATAACATAAATAAAGCTTCAAATCAGAAGGCCATGCGCGGGGGCGCTACTTTTCGGGCGCGGGCGCGGGCGCGCATACTCTGCTGATGGGTCTGCTTGTTCATTCTTAAACTCTATTTTGCAGTCGGAATTCGGAAAAGTGGTAAACATGAAAGTTTTAGCCCTTGATCTTGGCTTTCTAATGCCGAAAACTTCACCTTAATTGGAATTTTCAATAAAACGTTATACTCATTCTCCCAAGACTGGTCAGTGCAGAAAAATCAAACCAATCAATAAACTTTGGATTGATTTTGGCCAAACTTCAAAACCGATTTTGGAAAACTTCAAAACATGAAAGTTGCAGAAAAATTAGTTATCTTTCAAATACAATTGGCCTCATCTAATTTGGATTACTACAAAAGAATTTACTCACAAAATTGCAACAAGTATCGATAATCCGAGGCAACCCATCACATGCAACGTTTCAAAGTTTTAACTCAACTAACTCAACTCTTTAAAATTCAACACATACCTTCAAAATCAGTACTTTCCCAACTCTAAATCATAAGAATCTATCATCACACATTATTTATCAAGAATTTCACAAGAACGACTTACATATCACGACTTATGCTTCACAATTTCAATCAAACATAGATCATGATTTTAAGCTCTAAAAAAATCATGCATAAACATTACATAAATCATAATTTTCATATCAAAATACATATATCTTGAATGGTGGTTTAAAATTGCTTTAAAAAAAACTTGCCTTGAATGGAGGAGGAGTTGATCTGGAACTTCGGAGACGAACTAACCACGAAGAGGAGCAAGATTGAAGTTTAACTTTGAAATTTCTTGAAGCAACCGTGTAGTGTTCAGAGAAGAAGAGAATAAGAATGAAAATAAAAGAAAGAAGAAGAAGATAGGCGTGAAGGAGGGCAATCATGGGGAGACAAGTCCATAAATAAGTGGGGAACGTGGTAGAAGAGTGTTGCTTTCAACACTTAATTCGCATCGTGGTGACTAATTAAAATGAAGTCTACCACTCTTCCTTGACTCGACTGATAAAAAAATACTATCTCCCAACTCTTTTATTCAAATTATATCAATATTATACTTAAAATACTCGTGAAAATAAGTTCTAACACTTCGTTCGTAAGTTAGCCTCGTCCCGAGAGTCTAGAATCAAACTCAACCTGAAATCATTTACTTAATCAAATTGTTAAACGTAAAATAAACATAATCATTAAATCATAACTTAAACAATTTAAGGCATAAAATCATTAAAAATTTATGTTTAAATAATCGTGAGCAATTTTAATGGATTTTTTGGACTTTACAATTTTACCCTCCTTAAAAGAATTTCGTCCTCGAAATTCGACTTACCAAATAATTTTGGGTATCGGCTACGCATATCTTGTTCAGTCTCCCAAGTAGCCTCTTCCACTAATTGATTGCGCCGACCTTTACTATCTTGATCTCTTTGTTCCTCAACTTTCGGACTTGTGTATCCAAAATTTGGATAGGTACCTCTTCATATGACAAGTCTGGTGTCCACTGAACTGGTTCATGATGAATGACATGGGAAGGATTTGAGATATACTTCCTCAACATCGAGACATGGAAGACGTCGTGTACTCCTTCTAGATTTGGAGGCAATGCTAATCGATAAGCTCTTGCTCCAACCTTGTCTAGGATCTCGAAAGGTCCTATATATCTCGGGCTCAGCTTTCCTTTCTTCCCAAATCTCAAAACTCCTTTCCAAGGTGACACTTTCAAGAACACATGATCACCTACTTGAAACTCCAAGTCTCTACGCCTCTTATCGGCGTAGCTTTTCTGTCGACTTTGTGCTGTCAACATTCTGTCCTTGACTTTTGCTATCAAGTTGATTGTCTGTTGCACTATTTCTGGCCCCAATATAGCTCTTTCTCCAACTTCATCCCAATGCAATGGAGTCCTACACTTTCTCCCATACAAAGCCTCATAAGGAGCCATTCCAATAGTAGCTTGATAACTATTGTTATATGTGAACTCCACTAAAGGCAACTTCGATTCCCAATTTCCTCCAAAGTCAATCATGCAAGCCCTAAGTAAATCCTCCAGTATCTGAATCACTCGCTCAGATTGTCCATCTGTTTGGGGATGAAAAGCTGTACTAAAGGCTAACTTTGTCCCCAATCCATGATGTAGACTCTTCCAAAAGTTCGATGTGAACCTGGGATCCCTGTTAGAGATTATCCTTGCTGGAACTCCATGCAATCTAACTACCTCTCGAATATACAACTCTGCATATTGATTCATCGAGAAGTTGTTTCTAACTGGTAAAAAGTGAGCTGACTTCGTCAACCTGTCAACTATTATCCATATTGAATTCATTCTTCGTTGTGTAATTGGCAGTCCAATCACAAAGTCCATGGTGACATCTTCCCATTTCCAAGTGGGAATGTGTAATGGTTTCAGAAGTCCTGCTGGCCTTTGATGTTCAACTTTGACCTGTTGACATGTCAAACATTCGCTAATAAACTTAACGATGTCTTTCTTCATACCTGGCCACCAGTATAGCATCTGTAAATCCTTGAACATCTTTGTACTCCCTGGATGAATAGAATATGGTATAGTGTGAGCCTCAGTCATCACATCTTCCCTCAGTGAATCTACTGCTGGTACCCACTTTCGCCCTTTGTGATGCACGATCACATCCTTCACTGTATACAATGCACCCCCTTTAGCTTCATCTTTAAGTTTCCAAGTTAATAATTGCTGGTCTGAAGCCTGACCTGTTCGAATCTTGTCGAGCAAACTTGGAACCATTGTTAAGGCTGATAGGGCACAAACTTCCATCGGCTCAACTACTTGCAATCTGAGTCGTTCAAAATCTGCAATCAACTCTTGTTGAGTTGTCATTCTGTTCAAGGTTGCAGATTTACGACTCAAAGCATCTGCTACTACATTAGCTTTACCCGGATGGTAGCTAATATCACAGTCATAATCTTTCACCAATTCGAGCCATCTTCTCTGCCTCATGTTCAACTCCTTCTGGGTGAAGAAGTACTTCAAACTCTTATGATCAGTGAAAATCTGACACTTCTCACCATAAAGGTAATGTCTCCACAGTTTGAGTGCGAAGACAACTGCTGCCAATTCAAGGTCATGGGTAGGGTAATTCTTTTCATGAATCTTCAACTGTCGTGAAGCATATGCTATCACCTTTCCATCTTGCATCAAGACAGCCCCTAATCCACTCTTGGAAGCATCTGTATAAATTACGAATCGACCTGTTCCTTCTGGTATGGCTAGTACTGGTGCTGTCATCAACTTTTTCTTTAACACTAAAAAGCTTTTCTCACACTGATTAGACCATTCAAACTTCACACTTTTGCGAGTTAATGACGTTAGTGGCAGCGCTATCTTGGAGAAATCCTGAATGAATCTCCTATAGTAACCCGCTAATCCCAAGAAACTCCGTATCTCTGTAGCATTCTTTGGAGTAACCCAATTTTTAATTGCTTCTATCTTTGCTGGATCAACCTCTATTCCCTTAACCGAAACTATGTGACCCAAAAATGAAATCTGTTCCAGCCAAAATTCACACTTACTGAACTTAGCAAACAATTGTTTTTCTTTCAGAATCTGCAAGACTATAGTTAGATGCTGACGATGCTCATCTGAACTACGAGAGTAAATCAGTATGTCATCTATGAATACTATGACAAACTGATCTAAGAAAGGCTGAAACACTCTGTTCATAAGATCCATGAATACTGCCGGTGCATTGGTAACTCCAAATGGCATGACTAAAAACTCGTAGTGGCCATAATGAGTCCTGAAAGCCGTCTTATGAATATCTTCATCTTTCACCTTTAATTGGTGATAACTTGATCTCAAATCGATCTTGGAGAATACTACTGCCCCTTGTAACTGATCAAACAAATCATCAATCCTTGGCAGTGGATATTTGTTCTTCACTGTTACTCGATTCAGCTCTCTATAATCGATGCACAGTCTCATAGACCCATCTTTCTTCTTGACAAACAATACCGGTGCACCCCAAGGCGATATACTCGGTCTAATAAAGCCTTTATTGAGTAGCTCTTGTAGTTGCTCCTTCAATTCTTTCATTTCAGTCGGTGCTAATCTGTATGGTGCTTTGGAAGCTGGTTGGGTTCCGGGCATTAATTCAATCCCAAATTCTACCTCCCTAGCTGGAGGTAATCCTGCAATATCATCAGGAAATACTTCTGGGAAATCTCTCACTACCTCGACGTCTTCAAGTTTCGATCGAGGTAATTCTTGGTCGCAAGTGACACTTGCGAGGAAACCTGCACATCCTTTATTCAACAGTTGCCATGCCTTACCTACTGAAATTAAAAGAGATGAATTATTTTTCGGTGTGGCATAGAATAGAAACGTTTCTCCATCCTTAGTTTTCAAGGAAACCGTCCTCCGTTTACAGTCTATGGTAGCCTCGTAACAAGACAACCAATCCATACCAAATATCACGTCAAAGTCCGACATTTTGAGGATAATAAGATCAGCATACAACTCATGACCTTGCATCTGTATACTGCATCCTCTGACGATCAAATCACTACTCAATTCTTCCCCTGAAGGCAAGGATATACTAAATCTCGATATTGACTTATCCGGTACTAAACCCGATTTATTAACAAATTCAACAGATATGAATGAATGTGTAGCTCCAGTATCAATTAAGACATGAGCGGGATTACTGGAAACATTAATCATACCTGTAACTATAGCTGTATTAGGATCCACTTGATCATGTGCCATTGCAAAAACTCGTCCTCTTACTGGTTCTTTGGATTGAGGGCAATCTTTTCGATAGTTCCCTGGTTTTTTGCAAAGGAAACATACTCCAGTCCCTGCCATGCATTGACCTAAGTGAAGTTTTTCACATTTTTGACAAGCTGTTGGTGCAATCGCCAGTTTTGGTGCTGGTAGAGCCAATTGTTTCTGCCCCTGAGGTCGATGCTGCTACTGTTGGTATGGTCGGTGTTGGGGTGGGGCTTGGTACGGTCTCTTTCTGTTAGCATTTCCTTGTTGGTCCCGATTCTGATAACTAGATCTTTTTGCTTGTGACTCTCTGATAATGTCGTTTCTGTCCTTTTCGGACAACATGGCCTGATCCACCGCATATTTGTAATTTTTCGCTCCACTTAGTCTAACATCCTTTCTGATGAAGGCATTCAATCCTTCTGTGAAATGTTTCAACTCTTCAGCAGGTTCACCAGAAATCATCGGTACAAAGTATCTTCCCCTTTCAAACTTCTTTACATACTCCGCAATTGACATGTTTCCTTGACGGATCTCCAAAAACTCTCTAGCCAACCTGTTTCGGGTGCTCACCGTGAAATATTTACCGTAGAACACATCCTTGAATCCATTCCAAGTAAGGGTGGTTAGGTTCAACGCTGCTTTGGCTCCATTCCACCAAACACGAGCGTCATCACGGAACATATAGGTAGCACATCTCAATCTATCCGCATCCGTGATCTGCATGAATTCAAAAGCAGTCTCCATAGCTTGGAACCATTGTTCCGCTATCAAAGGATCAGTCTCTCCTTTGAACTCAGGTGGTCCCAACTCTAAGAAACTTTTGTAGATAGGGTTCTGATTAGCTGCAGGATGGTTATTTCCAGCATTAGCTGTCTGGACTTGAAGCAACTGTTGGATTTGAGCTCCCTGAGCACGGCTTTGCTCTTGAAGTAGAGGAGTTAATCCCGCCAAAAACTGGTTGTTTTGATTGTTCTCACTATCTGGCCCGCAATCACTATGGTTGTTGTTTGCAGAATTGGTGTTGGTATTGGTGTTGTTTCCCCTACGTGATGTCATAGTCCTAAAGTCCAATATTATCCACACCGCTCAGTCACGATTCAAAACGTGAATATACTTTAACATATAACAAGCAAACATATATCTCATCGCATTATCATACACATAATAACATAAGACACATAACTTACAGACATGAAGACGGAGCGTTGGAGTCGTGGCGAGTATGCATGAGTGTTTCAAGAAAACCCAGAGCGAACTGCTCTGATACCAAACTGTAACACCCTCAACCGATGAAGGTATTACCACACTAACATGACCATAAAACCTCTGTGCGGAAAAGAAAATTTTTGAAAGATGTATGCATACATCAAACCTTACTTAAAACATTTCAGAATAGTTTACAAACCAATTCATAACAATTTGAAACATAAAGCGTATTTTCTTCAATCAACATAACAACATTTAGTTCATTAACTTGACATAACACACTCATCACATAACACACTCATCACATAACACACTCATGCATCGCCCGCCGGTCCGACTCCTTGCTCTTCTTCATGCCCGGCATTGAACTCATCGACATATGCATAAATGTCATCCTCATTACCTGCACCATTCAAGTATAGTGAGTCTAAAGACTCAGCAAGAGTATGCAGTAAAAATCATGAGATTTCAATAATCATTTAAACTTAACATAGCATAACATAACATAACATAACATAAGCTTATCATTTGGCGACAAATTATGCGAAATTGTGGCAACCTTCATAATGGGCACATTCATCTTTTCTTGTTGATCAACAATCATATGGCATTACGCCTCATAACTTTCGTTCATTCCTTTTCGGAGGCTCCTCCGGAGCTCATCCCGGAGGACCTAACCCGTACATTGAGCCGTATTTGGGAGGGCTACTCCGGAGCCCAAACCGGAGCACCGTTCCCGTATTGCCACCACAAAGACACATAAGACATCAAAATATTTTCATGCATCAACATATTATATCTTCATAATTCAACATAGCATTATTCATTCATGCTTTATCATTTTCATTTCATCAACATATCCTTTCATCCATCATGAAGCATCATTGAAACATCATAATTTCCATCTTAACTTTTGTTTCATGAACATAAAACTTTACTCGATAACTTCGTGCATGTAATAAATGATAAAAATCATACTTTCATATTGAACATAGGTTTCATGAAAGAAACTTAGACATGTACATGCACCACATAACGTAATCGATCCACGTAAGTCGTTCTTTCCGTTCTTGACTTTAAACTTGAAACTTTTTGCATAAAAACTCTTAAATATATTTTAGAAGCCTTAATAGGTCATAACCATGTATTTAGGACCTTAAAATAACATAAATAAAGCTTCAAATCAGAAGGCCATGCGCGGGGGCGCTACTTTTCGGGCGCGGGCGCGCATACTCTGCTGATGGGTCTGCTTGTTCATTCTTAAACTCTATTTTGCAGTCGGAATTCGGAAAAGTGGTAAACATGAAAGTTTTAGCCCTTGATCTTGGCTTTCTAATGCCGAAAACTTCACCTTAATTGGAATTTTCAATAAAACGTTATACTCATTCTCCCAAGACTGGTCAGTGCAGAAAAATCAAACCAATCAATAAACTTTGGATTGATTTTGGCCAAACTTCAAAACCGATTTTGGAAAACTTCAAAACATGAAAGTTGCAGAAAAATTAGTTATCTTTCAAATACAATTGGCCTCATCTAATTTGGATTACTACAAAAGAATTTACTCACAAAATTGCAACAAGTATCGATAATCCGAGGCAACCCATCACATGCAACGTTTCAAAGTTTTAACTCAACTAACTCAACTCTTTAAAATTCAACACATACCTTCAAAATCAGTACTTTCCCAACTCTAAATCATAAGAATCTATCATCACACATTATTTATCAAGAATTTCACAAGAACGACTTACATATCACGACTTATGCTTCACAATTTCAATCAAACATAGATCATGATTTTAAGCTCTAAAAAAATCATGCATAAACATTACATAAATCATAATTTTCATATCAAAATACATATATCTTGAATGGTGGTTTAAAATTGTTTTAAAAAAAACTTGCCTTGAATGGAGGAGGAGTTGATCTGGAACTTCGGAGACGAACTAACCACGAAGAGGAGCAAAATTGAAGTTTAACTTTGAAATTTCTTGAAGCAACCGTGTAGTGTTCAGAGAAGAAGAGAATAAGAATGAAAATAAAAGAAAGAAGAAGAAGATAGGCGTGAAGGAGGGCAATCATGGGGAGACAAGTCCATAAATAAGTGGGGAACGTGGTAGAAGAGTGTTGCTTTCAACACTTAATTCGCATCGTGGTGACTAATTAAAATGAAGTCTACCACTCTTCCTTGACTCGACTGATAAAAAAATACTATCTCCCAACTCTTTTATTCAAATTATATCAATATTATACTTAAAATACTCGTGAAAATAAGTTCTAACACTTCGTTCGTAAGTTAGCCTCGTCCCGAGAGTCTAGAATCAAACTCAACCTGAAATCATTTACTTAATCAAATTGTTAAACGTAAAATAAACATAATCATTAAATCATAACTTAAACAATTTAAGGCATAAAATCATTAAAAATTTATGTTTAAATAATCGTGAGCAATTTTAATGGATTTTTTGGACTTTACAATTTTACCCTCCTTAAAAGAATTTCGTCCTCGAAATTCGACTTACCAAATAATTTTGGGTATCGGCTACGCATATCTTGTTCAGTCTCCCAAGTAGCCTCTTCCACTAATTGATTGCGCCGACCTTTACCATCTTGATCTCTTTGTTCCTCAACTTTCGGACTTGTGTATCCAAAATTTGGATAGGTACCTCTTCATATGACAAGTCTGGTGTCCACTGAACTGGTTCATGATGAATGACATGGGAAGGATTTGAGATATACTTCCTCAACATCGAGACATGGAAGACGTCGTGTACTCCTTCTAGATTTGGAGGCAATGCTAATCGATAAGCTCTTGCTCCAACCTTGTCTAGGATCTCGAAAGGTCCTATATATCTCGGGCTCAGCTTTCCTTTCTTCCCAAATCTCAAAACTCCTTTCCAAGGTGACACTTTCAAGAACACATGATCACCTACTTGAAACTCCAAGTCTCTACGCCTCTTATCGGCGTAGCTTTTCTGTCGACTTTGTGCTGTCAACATTCTGTCCTTGACTTTTGCTATCAAGTTGATTGTCTGTTGCACTATTTCTGGCCCCAATATAGCTCTTTCTCCAACTTCATCCCAATGCAATGGAGTCCTACACTTTCTCCCATACAAAGCCTCATAAGGAGCCATTCCAATAGTAGCTTGATAACTATTGTTATATGTGAACTCCACTAAAGGCAACTTCGATTCCCAATTTCCTCCAAAGTCAATCATGCAAGCCCTAAGTAAATCCTCCAGTATCTGAATCACTCGCTCAGATTGTCCATCTGTTTGGGGATGAAAAGCTGTACTGAAGGCTAACTTTGTCCCCAATCCATGATGTAGACTCTTCCAAAAGTTCGATGTGAACCTGGGATCCCTGTCAGAGATTATCCTTGCTGGAACTCCATGCAATCTAACTACCTTTCGAATATACAACTCTGCATATTGATTCATCGAGAAGTTGTTTCTAACTGGTAAAAAGTGAGCTGACTTCGTCAACCTGTCAACTATTATCCATATTGAATTCATTCTTCGTTGTGTAATTGGCAGTCCAATCACAAAGTCCATGGTGACATCTTCCCATTTCCAAGTGGGAATGTGTAATGGTTTCAGAAGTCCTGCTGGCCTTTGATGTTCAACTTTGACCTGTTGACATGTCAAACATTCGCTAATAAACTTAACGATGTCTTTCTTCATACCTGGCCACCAGTATAGCATCTGTAAATCCTTGAACATCTTTGTACTCCCTGGATGAATAGAATATGGTACAGTGTGAGCCTCAGTCATCACATCTTCCCTCAGTGAATCTACTGCTGGTACCCACTTTCGCCCTTTGTGATGCACGATCACATCCTTCACTGTATACAATGCACCCCCTTTAGCTTCATCTTTAAGTTTCCAAGTTAATAATTGCTGGTCTGAAGCCTGACCTGTTCGAATCTTGTCGAGCAAACTTGGAACCATTGTTAAGGCTGATAGGGCACAAACTTCCATCGGCTCAACTACTTGCAATCTGAGTCGTTCAAAATCTGCAATCAACTCTTGTTGAGTTGTCATTCTGTTCAAGGTTGCAGATTTACGACTCAAAGCATCTGCTACTACATTAGCTTTACCCGGATGGTAGCTAATATCACAGTCATAATCTTTCACCAATTCGAGCCATCTTCTCTGCCTCATGTTCAACTCCTTCTGGGTGAAGAAGTACTTCAAACTCTTATGATCAGTGAAAATCTGACACTTCTCACCATAAAGGTAATGTCTCCACAGTTTGAGTGCGAAGACAACTGCTGCCAATTCAAGGTCATGGGTAGGGTAATTCTTTTCATGAATCTTCAACTGTCGTGAAGCATATGCTATCACCTTTCCATCTTGCATCAAGACAGCCCCTAATCCACTCTTGGAAGCATCTGTATAAATTACGAATCGACCTGTTCCTTCTGGTATGGCTAGTACTGGTGCTGTCATCAACTTTTTCTTTAACACTAAAAAGCTTTTCTCACACTGATTAGACCATTCAAACTTCACACTTTTGCGAGTTAATGACGTTAGTGGCAGCGCTATCTTGGAGAAATCCTGAATGAATCTCCTATAGTAACCCGCTAATCCCAAGAAACTCCGTATCTCTGTAGCATTCTTTGGAGTAACCCAATTTTTAATTGCTTCTATCTTTGCTGGATCAACCTCTATTCCCTTAACCGAAACTATGTGACCCAAAAATGAAATCTGTTCCAGCCAAAATTCACACTTACTGAACTTAGCAAACAATTGTTTTTCTTTCAGAATCTGCAAGACTATAGTTAGATGCTGACGATGCTCATCTGAACTACGAGAGTAAATCAGTATGTCATCTATGAATACTATGACAAACTGATCTAAGAAAGGCTGAAACACTCTGTTCATAAGATCCATGAATACTGCCGGTGCATTGGTACCTCCAAATGGCATGACTAAAAACTCGTAGTGGCCATAATGAGTCCTGAAAGCCGTCTTATGAATATCTTCATCTTTCACCTTTAATTGGTGATAACCTGATCTCAAATCGATCTTGGAGAATACTACTGCCCCTTGTAACTGATCAAACAAATCATCAATCCTTGGCAGTGGATATTTGTTCTTCACTGTTACTCGATTCAGCTCTCTATAATCGATGCACAGTCTCATAGACCCATCTTTCTTCTTGACAAACAATACCGGTGCACCCCAAGGCGATATACTCGGTCTAATAAAGCCTTTATTGAGTAGCTCTTGTAGTTGCTCCTTCAATTCTTTCATTTCAGTCGGTGCTAATCTGTATGGTGCTTTGGAAGCTGGTTGGGTTCCGGGCATTAATTCAATCCCAAATTCTACCTCCCTAGCTGGAGGTAATCCTGCAATATCATCAGGAAATACTTCTGGGAAATCTCTCACTACCTCGACGTCTTCAAGTTTCGATCGAGGTAATTCTTGGTCGCAAGTGACACTTGCGAGGAAACCTGCACATCCTTTATTCAACAGTTGCCATGCCTTACCTACTGAAATTAAAAGAGATGAATTATTTTTCGGTGTGGCATAGAATAGAAACGTTTCTCCATCCTTAGTTTTCAAGGAAACCGTCCTCCGTTTACAGTCTATGGTAGCCTCGTAACAAGACAACCAATCCATACCAAATATCACGTCAAAGTCCGACATTTTGAGGATAATAAGATCAGCATACAACTCATGACCTTGCATCTGTATACTGCATCCTCTGACGATCAAATCACTACTCAATTCTTCCCCTGAAGGCAAGGATATACTAAATCTCGATATTGACTTATCCGGTACTAAACCCGATTTATTAACAAATTCAATAGATATGAATGAATGTGTAGCTCCAGTATCAATTAAGACATGAGCGGGATTACTGGAAACATTAATCATACCTGTAACTATAGCTGTATTAGGATCCACTTGATCATGTGCCATTGCAAAAACTCGTCCTCTTACTGGTTCTTTGGATTGAGGGCAATCTTTTCGATAGTTCCCTGGTTTTTTGCAAAGGAAACATACTCCAGTCCCTGCCATGCATTGACCTAAGTGAAGTTTTTCACATTTTTGACAAGCTGTTGGTGCAATCGCCAGTTTTGGTGCTGGTAGAGCCAATTGTTTCTGCCCCTGAGGTCGATGCTGCTACTGTTGGTATGGTCGGTGTTGGGGTGGGGCTTGGTACGGTCTCTTTCTGTTAGCATTTCCTTGTTGGTCCTGATTCTGATAACTAGATCTTTTTGCTTGTGACTCTCTGATAATGTCGTTTCTGTCCTTTTCGGACAGCATGGCCTGATCCACCGCATATTTGTAATTTTTCGCTCCACTTAGTCTAACATCCTTTCTGATGAAGGCATTCAATCCTTCTGTGAAATGTTTCAACTCTTCAGCAGGTTCACCAGAAATCATCGGTACAAAGTATCTTCCCCTTTCAAACTTCTTTACATACTCCGCAATTGACATGTTTCCTTGACGGATCTCCAAAAACTCTCTAGCCAACCTGTTTCGGGTGCTCACCGTGAAATATTTACCGTAGAACACATCCTTGAATCCATTCCAAGTAAGGGTGGTTAGGTTCAACGCTGCTTTGGCTCCATTCCACCAAACACGAGCGTCATCACGGAACATATAGGTAGCACATCTCAATCTATCCGCATCCGTGATCTGCATGAATTCAAAAGCAGTCTCCATAGCTTGGAACCATTGTTCCGCTATCAAAGGATCAGTCTCTCCTTTGAACTCAGGTGGTCCCAACTCTAAGAAACTTTTGTAGATAGGGTTCTGATTAGCTGCAGGATGGTTATTTCCAGCATTAGCTGTCTGGACTTGAAGCAACTGTTGGATTTGAGCTCCCTGAGCACGGCTTTGCTCTTGAAGTAGAGGAGTTAATCCCGCCAAAAACTGGTTGTTTTGATTGTTCTCACTATCTGGCCCGCAATCACTATGGTTGTTGTTTGCAGAATTGGTGTTGGTATTGGTGTTGTTTCCCCTACGTGATGTCATAGTCCTAAAGTCCAATATTATCCACACCGCTCAGTCACGATTCAAAACGTGAATATACTTTAACATATAACAAGCAAACATATATCTCATCGCATTATCATACACATAATAACATAAGACACATAACTTACAGACATGAAGACGGAGCGTTGGAGTCGTGGCGAGTATGCATGAGTGTTTCAAGAAAACCCAGAGCGAACTGCTCTGATACCAAACTGTAACACCCTCAACCGATGAAGGTATTACCACACTAACATGACCATAAAACCTCTGTGCGGAAAAGAAAATTTTTGAAAGATGTATGCATACATCAAACCTTACTTAAAACATTTCAGAATAGTTTACAAACCAATTCATAACAATTTGAAACATAAAGCGTATTTTCTTCAATCAACATAACAACATTTAGTTCATTAACTTGACATAACATACTCATCACATAACACACTCATCACATAACACACTCATGCATCGCCCGCCGGTCCGACTCCTTGCTCTTCTTCATGCCCGGCATTGAACTCATCGACATATGCATAAATGTCATCCTCATTACCTGCACCATTCAAGTATAGTGAGTCTAAAGACTCAGCAAGAGTATGCAGTAAAAATCATGAGATTTCAATAATCATTTAAACTTAACATAGCATAACATAACATAACATAACATAAGCTTATCATTTGGCGACGAATTATGCGAAATTGTGGCAACCTTCATAATGGGCACATTCATCTTTTCTTGTTGATCAACAATCATATGGCATTACGCCTCATAACTTTCGTTCATTCCTTTTCGGAGGCTCCTCCGGAGCTCATCCCGGAGGACCTAACCCGTACATTGAGCCGTATTTGGGAGGGCTACTCCGGAGCCCAAACCGGAGCACCGTTCCCGTATTGCCACCACAAAGACACATAAGACATCAAAATATTTTCATGCATCAACATATTTTATCTTCATAATTCAACATAGCATTATTCATTCATGCTTTATCATTTTCATTTCATCAACATATCCTTTCATCCATCATGAAGCATCATTGAAACATCATAATTTCCATCTTAACTTTTGTTTCATGAACATAAAACTTTACTCGATAACTTCGTGCATGTAATAAATGATAAAAATCATACTTTCATATTGAACATAGGTTTCATGAAAGAAACTTAGACATGTACATGCACCACATAACGTAATCGATCCACGTAAGTCGTTCTTTCCGTTCTTGACTTTAAACTTGAAACTTTTTGCATAAAAACTCTTAAATATATTTTAGAATCCTTAATAGGTCATAACCATGTATTTAGGACCTTAAAATAACATAAATAAAGCTTCAAATCAGAAGGCCATGCGCGGGGGCGCTACTTTTCGGGCGCGGGCGCGCATACTCTGCTGATGGGTCTGCTTGTTCATTCTTAAACTCTATTTTGCAGTCGGAATTCGGAAAAGTGGTAAACATGAAAGGTTTAGCCCTTGATCTTGGCTTTCTAATTCCGAAAACTGCACCTTAATTGGAATTTTAAATATAAAGTTATACTCAATCTCCTAAGACTGGTCAGTGCAGAAAAATCAAACCAATCAATAAACTTTGGATTGATTTTGGCCAAACTTCAAAACCGATTTTGGAAAACTTCAAAACATGAAAGTTGCAGAAAAATTAGTTATCTTTCAAATACAATTGGCCTCATCTAATTTGGATTACTACAAAAGAATTTACTCACAAAATTGCAACAAGTGTCGATAATCCGAGGCAACCCATCACATGCAACGTTTCAAAGTTTTAACTCAACTAACTCAACTCTTTAAAATTCAACACATACCTTCAAAATCAGTACTTTCCCAACTCTAAATCATAAGATTCTATCATCACACATTATTTATCAAGAATTTCACAAGAACGACTTACATATCACGACTTATGCTTCACAATTTCAATCAAACATAGATCATGATTTTAAGCTCTAAAAAAATCATGCATAAACATTACATAAATCATAATTTTCATATCAAAATACTTGAATGGTGGTTTAAAATTGCTTTAAAAAAAACTTGCCTTGAATGGAGGAGGAGTTGATCCGGAACTTCGGAGACGAACTAACCACGAAGAGGAGCAAGATTGAAGTTTAACTTTGAAATTTCTTGAAGCAACCGTGTAGTGTTCAGAGAAGAAGAGAATAAGAATGAAAATAAAAGAAAGAAGAAGAAGATAGGCGTGAAGGAGGGCAATCATGGGGAGACAAGTCCATAAATAAGTGGGGAACGTGGTAGAAGAGTGTTGCTTTCAACACTTAATTCGCATTGTGGTGACTAATTAAAATGAAGTCTACCACTCTTCCTTGACTCGACTGATAAAAAAATACTATCTCCCAACTCTTTTATTCAAATTATATCAATATTATACTTAAAATACTCGTGAAAATAAGTTCTAACACTTCGTTCGTAAGTTAGCCTCGTCCCGAGAGTCTAGAATCAAACTCAACCTGAAATCATTTACTTAATCAAATTGTTAAACGTAAAATAAACATAATCATTAAATCATAACTTAAACAATTTAAGGCATAAAATCATTAAAAATTTATGTTTAAATAATCATGAGCAATTTTAATGGATTTTTTGGACTTTACAGAAATAGTTCGACCAGTACCAACAGACTTGTGGTCTCGTGACAAGGGACTAGATTGTCGAAAGTTATTTCGACCAGTCGGTCCGAATCAGAATTTTCCGTGAATGTGATAATCAGAGGTTGAGATGCATTCTCAGGTATTCCATAGATTTTTGGACAAAATCTTTTAAGGGGGGAGAATGTAGTAACCCTTATCCAAATAAGGTGATTAGGGGGTTAATCAACATTAATTAAGCAATTAACGTCAGGACAGATCGGAAGCTCCGATGGGGCAAATCGAACGCTCCGATCCAATCGGATGCTCCGTCGGTAGGATTGGACGCTCCGATCCGATCGGATGCTCCATCGGCAGGATCGGACACTTCGATCTGTCTAGGTCCTACGTCATCATCGACGTCAGCAGAGTTACATCATCATCGACGTCAGCAGAGTTACGTCATTGATTACGTCTAGATGGGACATTGGAGACTCCGACGATGCTTATCGGACGCTCTTTTCACGATCGGACATTCCGATCCGGGATCGGACGGTCCGATATCCTTCTATAAATATGGGATCTGTAGTGACCCTTACCGAGATCACTTACTAATCAAAAACTTAAGCATGCAATTAACTAAATTAAAATAGTAAGCCAGAATAAACTGCGGAAGCAATAAACATTATACAATCCCAAGGAAAGAAATCTGTAAATACCCAAATAAATATACAACCAAATCGAACAGTGTAATATCCAACTACATCAAAATAAATCCCTGGGCGAAATACCAGCTGGCCATCAACTGCCTAATCCCTCTTGGATCCACCTGCCCCATGGAATAGGGTGTCCATATATACAAAGTAAGAGACGTGAGCATAAAACGCTCAGCACGAGAGTACGAGCATGTTGTATCACATAGATGCATGAATGCAAGTGTACCGCCTACTGAAACTAGAGACCAAAGATCAGATAACAAAGACAGACCGGGCCCTGGTATGTAGCACGTTGTGCCATCGCATCAGGAGGTGGCTCCCATACCGAATACTAGTGGATACTCCGGACCCAAATCGATGGAAGTCCATCCACTAAAAGGATAGGGTAAGACCCTCTAATATCCCAAGGATAAAGCTCGAAATGTAATATTCATGCAGCATACAGTCATGTAATAAAATATGCACATAAAATCATGCAAGCACATAATACAGACATACTCAGTCAGGATATCTTGAACAGTACTTTCATACCTCAACTACTAGGCAAGCTCTAACAGCTCTAGGTCCACGCCTACTCTCCGCACTACACTGCGAAATGATACTACTATCATTATATTACTCCAAAAGCTTTAATTAAGATATTGCATACTCCTAAATATTTTTAGGAAGCAAAAGCTATACCTACGTCCGTCGTCAGCCCGTTGCTGTCGCTTGCCTCAAAACTAGGCCACAGCTCCTCTACGATGCCTGGATTGCTATGCCACTTCCGGATTTCCCAAAGGAAGCCTAGAATTCCCTAGATCTAAACTAGAAGACTAAGGAGTCGAGAAAAGATAGATGATTGGTGCGCCCAAAAGTGAAGCTCGGCACCTCTATTTATAGAACACGATCGGAACCTCCGATCCCGATCGGAATGTCCTATCTGGACATTGGAGCTTCCGTTCTTGCTTATCTACCACGTGGCAAAATCTCATTGGCTGGATGCGGATAAGGGAGATCAGAACCTACGTTCCAGATCAGAGCTTCCGTCGTCCCACACGTCATGGCTGACGTAATCTTATCGGAGCTTCCGATCACCATAGGAACTTCCGATCACTGCAACGGAGCTTCCGTTCTGATCAGTCCTTAATGGTTCATCCATTAATCACCAATTCTGGGTACGGGCTACTACATTCTCCCCTAATTAAGATATTTCGTTCTCGAAATCAGATCTTAGGTACCAAAATGCAAAAAACATGCAAAAAATTCTTTATTCAAATTAAACATTTTTGCAATGAATACAACACTGAAACAAAATCAAAATAACTCAAGATGTTTTGAACGCATCCTGCTCTCAAGCTCCCAGGTGGCTTCTTCAGTGCCTCGGCGCTGCCACTGAACTAGAACTAGAGGAATAACTTTATTTCGCAATATCTTATCCTTATGATCCAGAATACGAACCGGCCTCTCTACATAAGTCAAATCAGTATCCACTTGAACTTCAGACGGCTGTAGAATATGAGACTGATCCACCACATATCATCGCAACAGAGATACGTGGAACACGTCATGGATACTGGACACATACGGTGGCAAGGCTAATCGATAAGCAAAATCTCCAATGTTCTCCAAGATCTCAAAAGGACCAATGTATCTGGGAGACAACTTACCCTTGAGACCAAATCTGATAATCCTGCGGAAAGGTGAAACTCTCAAAAATACTTTCTCCCCAACATCAAACTGCAGAGGTCTACGCTTGGTATTACCATAGCTTTACTGACGATCCTGTGCAGTCTTAATCCGTTTCTTGATCTGGTCAACAATATCTGCGGCCTGCTGGACTAACTCTCCGTACAACGCCTCAAAAGGTGCCATCCCAATGCTACGATGGTAAATGTTGTTGTACGCGAACTTAATCAATGGTAAATGATCTTGCCAGATCGAGTCAAAATCCATAGCACACGCTCGAAACATATCCTCTAAAGTACGGATAGTGCGCTCTTACTATCCATCAGTCTCCGGGTGATAAGCAGTACTCAAACTGAGAGTAGTGCCCATTGCACGCTGAACACTCCCCCAGAATCTGGAAGTAAACCTGGTGTCTCGATCACTGACAATGCTCATCGGCACTCCATGAAGTCGAACGATCTCCTGAATGTACAACCGTGCCATATGATAAACGCTGTACTCTTGACTATAGGGAATGAAATGCGCTGACTTGGTGAGTCGGTCCACCATAACCCAGATAGAATCACAATTCCTCGAAGATACCGGCAAATGGGTCAGAAAGACCATCGTGATAAGCTCACATTTCCACTTCGGAAAAGGCAGATTGTGAAGCAAACCTCCAGGTCGTCGGTGTTCTGCCTTGACCTGCTGACAAACCAAGCATCTCGAAACATATTGATACACGCTGTGTTTCATCCCTTTCCACCAAAACCGAGTACGCAAATCTTTGTACATCTTGTTGCTCCCCGGATGGATACTCAACTTATTGCGATGCGCCTGAGACAAAATCTCCCCCGTAGATCCTCATCCTTCGGAATCACAAGCCAACCAGACAAACACAGAAAACCGTCCGACTGATAGTGAAATCCGGACGTACTACCCTTATTGGCTAAACGATCCAAACGTTGGGTCTTCGGATCAGACATTTGAGCATCCCGAATCCCCGAATACAAATCTGGCTCAGATAGTATCGCAAACATCTGGATACCCTACATACCCTTCTTGTGCTTGAAGGTTCTCCTCTAAAGAACAACAATTCTTGATCGCACGAGACATCGAACAAGTCTGAAGTGTGGATAATCTCACCTTGCAACTCACGGCATCAACAGTGAGATTAGCAGCTCCCGGATGGTACTTAATCTCGTAATCATAGTCCTTCAGCAAGTCCATCCAACGCCTCTGCCTCATGTTCAACTCCACCTGAGTGAACAAATACTTGAGACTCTTGTGGTCGGTGAAGATCTCAAAGCTCTCGTCATACAGATAATGACGCCAGATCTTCAAAGCAAACACAATAGCTGCCAACTCCGAATCATGAACTGGATAATTGTCTTCGTGTAACTTCAACTGTCGAGAGGCTTATGCAATAACATGCTTGTTCTGAGTCAGAACACAACCTAGCCCCTGAAGAGAAGCATCTGTGTAAACAGCATACCCTCTAGATCCTGACGATAATGTCAACACAAGAGCAGAAGTCAACCGTCGTCGAAGTTCACAAACACTCTCCTCACACTCTGAGGACCACTAGAAATCAACACCCTTGCGGGTAAGTTGCGTCAACGATCGAGCTAGATGTGAGAAGTTCAAAATGAAGCGACGATAATATCTTGCTAGACCCAGAAAACTGTGGATCTCAGCAACCGTCATCGGACGCAACCAGTTAAGCACAGTCTCAATCTTGCTCGGATCAACAGAAATTCCATCCCTGGATATGATATGGCCAAGAAAGATCACTTGATCCATCCAGAACTCGCACTTACTCAATTTGGCGTAAAACTGCTCATCCCAAAGGGTTTGCAGCACCAAACGCAGGTGAGAAACATGTTCATCTGCATTACGTGAATACACCAGAATGTCATCAATGAAAACCACGACAAACTTATCCAAAAACTCCCTGAAGACTCGGTTCATCAGATACATAAATATAGTCGGCACATTAGTCAACCCAAACGGCATCACTAGAAACTCGTAATGCCCATAGCGAGTACGAAATGCGGTCTTGGATATTTCCTGATCTCGGACTCTCATCTGATGATACCTAGCTCTCTAGTCAATCTTGGAGTAAACTGAAGTACCCTGCAACTGATCAAACATATCATCAATACAAGGCAAATGATACTTGTTCTTCACAGTAACTCGGTTCAACTGTCGATAGTCAATGCACAACCGCATAGACCCATCCTTCTTCTTCACAAAGAGAACATGAGCTCCCAAGGAGATACACTAGGACGAATGTACCCTTGTCCAAAATATCGTGAAACATTCTTCAACTCTCGCATCTTTGACGGATCTAGACGATACGATTCTCGAGAAATAGGCAAAGTACCCGGCATCAACTATATGTCAAACTCGACTTCCCTAATAGGCGGAAAACTCGGAATCTCATCTAGAAATACATCTGGGAATTCATTCACAACTGGAATACTTTCTATATCAACGCTCTCAGTGGACAAATCAACTGCATAGATGAGGTAGTCTTCCCTGCCAGACTCTAGAGATCGACAGGCTCTCAAAGCTGACACCAACGGCATCGAAGGTCGCGCTCCCTCACCATAGAAAAACCAGCTATCACCCTCAGCCGGATAAAATCAAACCAACCTCTGGTAGCAGTCCACTGAAGCTCGGTAGGTATTCAATATATCGATCCCCAGAATACAATCAAAATCCTCCATCGCAAGAACCATGAGATTCGATATCATAATGTTCCCTTCAAACTCTAAAGGGCAACCCATCACTAGGCATTTAGCCAATGCAGATTGGTCCGTCGGAGTAGAAACAGAAATCACTACGTCTATGCAATGCATGGAAACTTATGTTTTTTAACAAAACGTGCAGAAATGAAGGAATGAGATGCACCAGTGTCAATAACTACAAAAGCACGCATGCCATATAATAGAAATGTACCTGCGATGACCCTCTCATTCTCCTCCACTGCTTGATCATGCTTCAAGGCAAACACCTAACTAGATGTCCGCGGCTTCAGATGAGAACTCCCAGCAGACTGTCCATGCGATCTCTGCTGAAAGGTAGTATGAGAACCCGATCCTGAACCAGAACCAGAACCACTTCCTCCAGCAAGTGTACAATGTAGTAGCCCGTAAACAAAATCAGTAATTAAAGAATTAATCATAATTACTTGGATAGAGTTCGGAAGCTCCGAAGGTGAGTTCGGAAGCTCCGATCAGGATCGGAAGCTCCGAACAGGATCGGAAGCTCCGATCGATATTACGTCAGGCATGACGTGTGGCAAGATCGGAAGCTCCGATCAGGACCGGAAGCTCCGATCACCCCTATCCGGAGACAACAAATGATATTTTGACACGTGGCAGATCAGGATCTTCGGAAGCTCCGATGGCAGGATCGGACGTTCCGATCGAGGTTCGGACGTTCCGATCAAGGATCGGAAGTTCCGATCGTTGTCTATAATAGAAGGCCGAGGCTTCACTTTCATTTGCCAATTCCGAGTTCTCCTTTCCATTCTAGTCCTTTTGGAGCTGTTCTAGTCTTCTTGGGCTTAGTCCGGAGGTCGGTAAGGCGTTCGGTAGTCGTAGCGGAGTTGTGCCCAAGTTCTGGAGGCATCGACATCAAAGGGCTAACGACGGACGAAGGTATAGCTTTTGCTTCCTATAAATATTTAGGAGTATGCAATAGCTTAGTTAAGGCTTTTAGAGCACTTTAATGATAAGAAGTATCATTTGGCAGTGTAGAGCAGACTATAGGCGTGGACCTAGAGTTGATAGAGCTTGCACTGTTTTGAGGTACGAAAGTACTGTTCGAGATATCCTGACTGAGTATGCATGTATTATGTGACTGCATGATTTATATGCCATGATATTATGCTGCATTCATTTGCATCTTGCTGTATCTCTTTCGAGATGTCTGTTAGTAGGGTTGTACCCTATCCTGTTAGTGGATGGGCTTCCATCGATTTGGGTCCGGCGTATCCATGGTTATCTCGGTATGGGAGCCACCTCCTGAAGCGACGGCACAGCGTGCTACATACCAGGGCCCGGTCTGTCTCTGTTATCTGATCCTTGACCTCGAGTATTTAGGGAGTTCACTTTGCATGCATGTATACTCATACTCTCGCACTGAGCATTTTATGCTCACGTCTCGTACTCTGTATTTTCTGGACACCCTATTCCATGGGGCAGGTTTGCGATTGGATGAGGAGGGTGGATCCAGGAGGGGCTAGTCAGTGGTTGGCCAGCTGGAGCTTCGTCTAGGTTTTATTACTGTTGTTTGGGTTTATACAGCTATTCGATTTGGTTGTATATTATTGGATAAATTACAGATTCCTTTACTTGGGATTGTTTAATGTTTATGGTTTCGGCAGTTTTATTCTGAAATCTGTTTTATTAAGTTAATTGCATGCCTAAGTTCTGTTTAGTAGGTGATCTGGGTAAGGGTCACTACATTTATGGTATCAGAGCATGCAAAAAGAATTCTTGGGATTTAGTCTCATCTTGAGGTATTTTTGTAGATGGCAAATCATGACGACCGGAGTTCTCATGGCAGTGTTGGTGGGCATTGGGGTGATGCCGACCGGGAGCCTCGTCGAGAAAGGCGTCATCGTCATCATGACGATGAGCGTTTCACTGTGCGTCGATTCTTAGCTATGGGTCCTAAGCCCTTAGTTGGAGGTGAGTCTCTGGAGGATGCGGAGAACTGGTTAGACCGCATGGAGATGACTTTTCAGACTTTCCAATGCACCGAGGAGCAGAAGGTGGAGACCCTTGGCTATCTTCTGGATGGGCGTGCGCGCAGGTGGTGGAGGTTTACTTCTGCACCTTTTGTTGCGGCGAGAGGAGTGGCCGCCTGGGCCGAGTTCCGCACAGATTTTCAAAAGCGGTATTTTCCTCTTGCACTCCGTCAGTCGAAGGGAGGTGAGCTACTGAGTCTACGACAAGGAGCCATGTCTATCGATGAGTATCCTATTGCCCCGAGATTGCTGATAGCTCAGAGATGAAGTATAATCTGTTCCTTCAGGGCCTTAACCCTGAGATCCATGACCGTGTGGCGGTTGGCGACGACATGTCCTATGAGGGTTTGGTGAGCCGTTGTCACCAGGCGGAGGACAGCATTCGGCGGAACAGGTTTTTCCCTCAGTCGAGGCCTACTAGTTCTTTGGGTCCCCGTGCCCAAACTTTCAATAAGTCTGGATCTTCTTCTTCCTCTGGTTCTAGAGGTGTTGTTCATTACGGTAAGAAGGATAAGTGTGATCACTGTGGGAAGAACCATCCATCTGACAAGTGCCGTAGAGCTTCTGGAGCTTGTTTCCGTTGTGGAGAGACTGGTCATATCCGGAGGGATTGTCCACTGTCTGGGGGAGGCGGTTCTGGTTCTTGTTCAGGATCTGGTTCTCAGGCCACCGTTCAGCAGAGGTCGCAGGGACAGTCTGCTGGGAGTTCACATTTGAGGCCACGAGCTTCTGGCCAAGTCTTTGCCCTGAGACATGATCAGACTGTGGAGGAGAATGAGAAAGTCATCGCAGGTACATTTCTGCTTTATGGTATACCTGCTCTTGTACTTATTGACACTGGTGCATCTCATTCCTTCATTTCTGCACGTTTTGTTAAGAGGCATAAGTTACCATGCATTGCACTAGACGTAGTGATGTCTGTTTCTACTCCGACGGGCCAATCTGCTTTGGCTAAGCGTCTAGTAATGGGTTGCCCTTTAGAGTTCGAAGGGAACATTCTGTTAGCGAATCTCATGGTCCTGGCAATGGACGAATTTGATTGCATTCTGGGAATAGATATGTTGACTACCTATCGAGCTTCAGTGGACTGCTATCAAAGATTAGTATGCTTTCATCCAGAGGGGAGTGAGAGTTGGTTTTTCTATGGTGAGGGAGCGCGACCCCCGATGCCTTTGGTATCAGCTTTGAGAGCCTGTCGAGCTCTAGAGTCTGGCGGGGAAGGCTACCTTATCTATGCAGTTGATTTGTCCGCTGAGAGTATTGGGATAGAGAGCATTCCTGTTGTGGATGAATTTCCAGATGTATTTCCTGATGAGATTCCAAGTTTTCCTCCTGCTAGGGAAGTCGAGTTTGGCATAGAGTTGATGCCGGGTACTTCGCCTATTTCTAGAGCACCGTATCGTCTGGCTCCGTCAGAGATGCGTGAGTTGAAGAATCAGCTACAGGATCTTTTGGACAAGGGGTACATTCGTCCTAGTGTATCTCCTTGGGGAGCTCCTGTTCTCTTCGTGAAGAAGAAGGATGGGTCGATGCGGCTGTGCATTGACTATCGACAGCTGAATCGAGTCACTGTGAAGAACAAGTATATGTTGCCTCGTATTGATGACTTGTTTGATCAGCTGCAGGGCACATCAGTTTACTCCAAGATTGACTTGAGATCTGGGTATCATCAGTTGAGAGTCCGTGATCAGGACGTAGCCAAGACTGCATTCCGTACTCGCTATGGGCATTACGAGTTCCTAGTGATGCCATTTGGTTTGACTAATGCGCCGGCTATATTCATGGATTTGATGAACCGTGTCTTCAGGGAGTACTTGGACAAGTTTGTCGTGGTCTTCATTGACGACATCTTGGTGTATTCACGTAATACGGAAGAGCATGTTTCTCACTTGCGGTTGGTACTACAGACTCTTGGAGATGAGCAGTTGTACGCCAAGCTGAGCAAGTGTGAGTTCTGGATGGATAGAGTGGTCTTTCTTGGCCATATCATATCCAGGGAGGGGATTTCTGTTGATCCAAGCAAGATTGAAGCAGTACTTAATTGGTCGCGTCCGACGATAGTTGCTGAGATCCGTAGTTTTCTGGGTCTAGCAGGGTATTATCGTCGCTTCATTCTGAATTTCTCTCAGTTAGCTCGACCGTTGACACAGCTTACCCGCAAGGGTATGGATTTCGAGTGGTCCTCCGAGTGCGAGGAGAATTTCTATGAGCTTCGACGGCGGTTGACTTCTGCGCCGGTGTTGGCATTACCGTCCGGATCTGGAGGGTATGTGGTTTACACGGATGCTTCTCTTCAGGGGTTAGGTTGTGTCCTGACTCAGAATGGGCATGTGATCGCATACGCTTCTAGACAGCTGAAGCTTCACGAGGACAACTACCCAGTCCATGATTTGGATTTGGCAGCCATTGCGTTCGCTTTGAAGATCTGGCGTCATTATCTGTATGGCAAGAAATTTGAGATCTTCATCGACCATAAGAGTTTCAAGTATTTGTTCACTCAGGCGGAGTTGAACATGAGGCAGAGATGTTGGATGGACTTGCTTTAGGACTAAGATTGCGAGATTAAGTACCATCCGGGAGCTGCTAATCTCACCGCCGATGCTTTGAGTCGCAAGGTGCGACTATCCGCACTTCAGACTTGTTCGATGTCTAGTGCGATCAGTGACTGTTGTACTTCAGGTTATACCTTCAAGCATAAGAAAGGTATGCAAAATATCCAGATGTTTGCGATATTATCTGAGCCAGCCTTGTATTCGCGGATCCGAGATGCTCAGATGTCTGATTCAAAGACCCAGCATTTAGCTCGTCTAGCTAACGAGGGTAGCTCGTCTGGATTTCATTATCAGTCAGATGGCTTTCTATGTTTGTCTGGTAGGCTTGTGATTCCGCAGGATGAAGAGTTGCGAGAGGAGATTTTGTCTCAGGCACATCGCACTAAGTTGAGTATTCATCCTGGGAGCAACAAGATGTACAAGGATCTACGTACTCGTTTCTGGTGGAAGGGAATGAAACGCAGTGTTTATCAGTTTTTTTCGAGATGTTTGGTGTGTCAACAGGTCAAGGCAGAGCACCGACGACCTGGAGGATTGCTTCACAGTCTGCCTATTCCTGAATGGAAATGGGAGTTTATCACAATGGACTTTGTGACCCATTTGCCGGTATCCCCGAAGAACTGTGATGCTATCTGGGTTGTGGTGGACCGACTCACCAAGTCAACGCATTTCATTGCCTATAGCCGAGAGTACTCTGTGGATCGCATGGCACGGATGTACATTCAGGAGATCGTCCGACTTCATGGAGTGCCTGTGAGCATTGTCAGCGATCGGGACCCCAGGTTTACTTCTAGATTCTGGGGGAGTGTTCAGCGTGCGATGGGTACTACTCTCAGTTTGAGTACAGCCTATCATCCGGAGACTGATGGTCAGTCAGAGCGCACTATCCGTACGTTAGAGGATATGCTTAGAGAGTGCGTCATGGATTTTGGTTCAGCCTGGCAGGATCATTTGCCGTTGATCGAGTTCGCTTACAACAACAGCTATCACACTAGTATTGGGATGGCACCTTTTGAGGCGTTGTATGGGCGACGTTGTCGTACTCCACTCTTCTGGGAAGAAGTGGGGGAGAGACAGGCTGAGGGACCGGAATTCATTCAGCAGGCGATATATATTGTTGATCAAATCAAGAAACGGATTAAAACTGCATAGGATCGTCAGGCCAGTTATGCTAATATCAAGCGTAGGCCCTTGAAGTTCGAGGTCGGGGAGAAAGTGTTTCTGAGAGTGTCACCTTTCCGCAAGATTCTCAGATTTGGCCTTAAGGGCAAGTTGTCTCCCAGATTTATCGGTTCGTTTGAGATCTTGGAGAGCATTGGCGATTTGGCTTATCGACTAGCTTTGCCACCGCATCTATCCAGTATTCACGACGTGTTCCACGTATCTCTGTTGCGACGGTATGTGGCGGATGAATCTCATATTCTGCAGCGGTCTGAGGTTCAGGTAGACAAGGATTTGATTTATGTTGAGAAACCTCTTCGTATCCTGGATTATAAGGATAAGGTTTTACGGAACAAAGTCATTCATTTGGTTTTAGTTCAGTGGCAGCGCCGAGGCACTGAGGAAGCTACTTGGGAGCTTGAGGACAGGATGTGTAAAGACCATCCTAAGTTGTTTTGATTTCATTCTTTAAGTTGTATTCAGTTGCAAACTCTGTAAACGTTTGATTTGAATAAAGAATGTTTCTGATTTTTGTTTTTGCATTCGGTACTTAAGATCTGATTTCGAGGACGAAATATCTTAAGTGGGGGAGAATGTAGTAGCCCGTAAACAAAATCAGTAATTAAAGAATTAATCATAATTACTTGGTTAGAGTTCGGAAGCTCCGAAGGTGAGTTCGGAAGCTCCGATCAGGATCGGAAGCTCCGATCGATATTACGTCAGGCATGACGTGTGGCAAGATCGGAAGCTCCGATCAGGACCGGAAGCTCCGATCACCCCTATCCGGAGACAACAAATGATATTTTGACACGTGGCAGATCAGGATCTTCGGAAGCTCCGATGGCAGGATCGGACGTTCCGATCGAGGTTCGGACGTTCCGATCAAGGATCGGAAGTTCCGATCGTTGTCTATAAATAGAAGGCCGAGGCTTCACTTTCATTTGCCAATTCCGAGTTCTCCTTTCCATTCTAGTCCTTTTGGAGCTGTTCTAGTCTTCTTGGGCTTAGTCCGGATGTCGGCAAGGCGTTCGGTAGTCGTAGCGGAGTTGTGCCCAAGTTCTGGAGGCATCGAGATCAAAGGGCTAACGACGGATGAAGGTATAGCTTTTGCTTCCTATAAATATTTAGGAGTATGCAATAGCTTAGTTAAGGCTTTTAGAGCACTTTAATGATAAGAAGTATCATTTGGCAGTGTAGAGCAGACTATAGGCGTGGACCTAGAGTTGATAGAGCTTGCATTGTTTTGAGGTACGAAAGTACTGTTCGAGATATCCTGACTGAGTATGCATGTATTATGTGACTGCATGATTTATATGCCATGATATTATGCTGCATTCATTTGCATCTTGCTGTATCTCTTTCGAGATGTCTGTTAGTAGGGTTGTACCCTATCCTATTAGTGGATGGACTTCCATTGATTTGGGTCCGGCGTATCCATGGTTATCTCGGTATGGGAGCCACCTCCTGAAGCGACGGCACAGCGTGCTACATACCAGGGCCCGGTCTGTCTCTGTTATCTGATCCTTGACCTCGAGTCTTTAGGGAGTTCACTTTGCATGCATGTATACTCATACTCTCGCACTGAGCATTTTATGCTCACGTCTCGTACTCTGTATTTTCTGGACACCCTATTCCATGGGGCAGGTTTGCGATTGGACGAGGAGGGTGGATCCAGGAGGGGCTAGTCAGTGGTTGGCCAGCTGGAGCTTCGTCTAGGTTTTATTATTGTTGTTTGGGTTTATACAGCTATTCGATTTGGTTGTATATTATTGGATAAATTACAGATTCCTTTACTTGGGATTGTATAATATTTATGGTTTCCGCAGTTTTATTCTGATATCTGTTTTATTAAGTTAATTGCATGCCTAAGTTCTGTTTAGTAGGTGATCTGGGTAAGGGTCACTACATACAATCCCTTCGGAGATGACCAACCTCTCCACATCAAAAGCATGCTCCAGAAGCTTTACGGAATTTGTCTATCGGATGATTCTTCCCGCAATGCTAGCACTTCTCTTTTTTCCCGAAACGGGTGACGCCACCAGAACCAGAGGAAGAAGAGGATCCAAACTTCTTAAAACACTGTGCATGTGGACCCAAGGAACTCGCAGGCCTAGACTGAGAGAAAGACCTGTTACGCCGAATGCTATCCTGCACCTGGTGACATCGACTCACCAGCCCCTCATAAGTCATGTCATCACCAACCGCCACCCGATCATTAATCTCTGGGTTAAGGCCTTGAAGAAACAGATTATACTTTATCTCTGAGTTGTCAGCAATCTCAGGGCAATAGGACAAGAAGTCAAAGAACTTCTGCTGGTACTCGTCAATCGACATAGCTCCCTGTCGTAGACTCAACAACTCACTCGCCTTCGTCTGATGAAGTGCAGGAGGAAAATACAGATTCTAAAAAGTTGTGCGGAACTCGGCCCATGTAACAACTCCTCTCGCAGCAATGAACGGTGCAGAAGTGGACCTCCACCACTTATGGGCTCGTCCCTCCAAGAGATAATCAAGCGTCTCCATCTTCTATTCCTCAGTACAGTGGTATGTCTGAAAACAATTCTCCATTCGCTCTAGCCAGTTCTTAGCATCCTCAAGAGTCTCTCCTCCAACCAGAGGTTTAGGACCCATCTGCATGAACCAATGCATACTGAAACAACGATGATCATCACAATGACGATGATGGCGCTCCTAATGACGATCATGATCATCATCTCCTCAGCGTCCACCTCCACTACCATGGCTACTCTGGTCATCATAATTTGCCATCTACAAAATTTACCTCATGGTTATCTTATGCAGAATCTAAATCCCAAGATTAATATGCATGCTCTGATACCATAAATGTAGTGACCCTTACCGAGATTACCTACTAATCAGAAACTTAAGCATGCAATTAACTTAATTAAAACAGTAAGCCAGAATAAACTGCGGAAGCAATAAACATTATACAATCCCAATGAAAGGAATCTGTAAATACCCAAATAAATATACAACCAAATAGAACAGTGTAATATACAACTACATCAAAATAAATCCCTGGGAAAAATCCCAGCTGGCCATCGACTGCCTAATCCCTCCTGGATCCACCTGCCTCATCCAAATGCAAACCTGCCCCATGGAATAGGGTGTCCAAATATACAAAGTACGAGACGTGAGCATAAAACGCTCAGCACGAGAGTATGAGCATGTTGTGTCACATAGATGCATGAATGCAAGTGTACTGCCTACAGAAACTAGAGGCCAAAGATCAGATAACAAAGACAGGTCGGGCCCTAGTATGTAGCACGCTGTGCCATCGTATCAGGAGGTGGCTCCCATACCGAATACAAGTGGATACTCCGGACCCAAATCGATGGAAGTCCATCCACTAACAGGATAGGGTAAGACTATATAATATCCCAAGGATATAGCTCGAAATGTAATATGCATGCAGCATACAGTCATATCATAAAATATGCACATAAAATCATGCAAGCACATAATACAAACATACTCAGTCAGGATATCTCGAACAGTACTTTCGTACCTCAACTACTAGGCAAGCTCTACCAGCTCTAGGTCAACGGTTATAGTCCGCACTACACTGCGAAATGATACTAATATCATTATATTACTCCAAAAGCCTTAATTAAGCAATTTCATACTCCTAAATATTTTTAGGAAGCAAAAGCTATACCTGCATCCGTCGTCAGCCCGTTGTTGTCGCTTGCCTCAAAACTAGGCCACAGCTCCTCTACGACGCCTGGATCGCTATGCCACTTTCGGATTTCCCAAAGGAAGCCTAGAATTCCTTAGATCTAAACTAGAAGACTAAGGAGTCGAGAGAAGAGAGGTGATTTTTAGTGACCCTTACCTCGATCACCTACTAAACAAAACTTAGGCATGCAATTAACTTAATTAAACGGATATCAGAATAAAACTGCGGAAACCATAGACATTATACCATCCCAAGTAAAGGAATCTGTAAATACCCAAATATAGTACAACCAAATCGAATAGTTGTATCAATCCAATAACCACAGAATAAAACCTAGGCGAAGCTCCAGCTGGCCAACCACTGCCTAGCCCCTCTTGGATCCACCCGCCTCGTCCAATCGCAAACCTGCCCCATGGAATAGGGTGTCCAGAAACACAGAGTACGAGACGTGAGCATAAAATGCTCAGTACGAGAGTATGAGTATACATGCATGCAAAGTGAACTCCCTATAAACTCGAGGTCAAGGATCAGATAACAGAGATAGACCGGGCCCTGGTATGTAGCACGTTGTGCCGTCGCTTCAGGAGGTGGCTACCATACCATAATACCAGTGGATTTACCGGACCCAAAGCCATGGAATTCCATCCACTAATAGGATAGGGTAGAACCCTACTAATAGACATCTCGAAGGAGATATCTCAGTATGCAAATGAATGCAGCATAAATCAATGACATGTAAACCATGCAGTCACATAATACATGCATACTCAGTAAGGATATTTCGAACAGTACTTTCGTACCTCAAATCAGTGCAAGCTCTACCAACTCTAGGTCCACGCCTATAGTCTACTTTACACTGCCAAATGATACTACTATCATTATAGTGCTCTAAAAGCCTTAACTAAGCTATTGTATACTCCTAAATATTTATAGGAAGCAAAAGCTATACCTTCATCCGTCGTTAGCCCTTTGATGTCGAAGCCTCCGAAACTTGGGCACAACTCCGCTACGACTATCGGACGCCTCGCCAACCCCCGGGTCAAGCCTATGAAGACTAGAACTACTCAAATATGCCTGGAATAAAGAGGGATTCTCGAAATTGGCAAGTGAAAGTGAAGCCTCGGCCTTCTATTTATAGACATCGATCGGAACCTCCGATCCTCTATCGGAACGTCCGATCCTGCAATCGGAGCTTTCGAAGATCCTTATCTACCACGTGTCAAAATATCACTAGTTGACTTCGGATAGGGGCGATCGGAGCTTCCGATCCTGATCGGAGCTTCCGATCCTGCCACACGTCATGCCTGACGTAATACCAACGGAGCTTCCGATCGTGCATCGGAGCTTCTAATCTCGATCGGAACGTCCGATCCTGCATCGGAGCTTCCGATCCGTCCGGTACCCAATCTATTTAATTGGCGTTGATTAATCCCTTAATCACTGATTTCGGGTACGGGCTACTACATTCCTCCCCACTTAAGATGTTTCGTCCTCGAAATCAGATCTTAAGTACCGAATGTAATACAGAAATCAGAAACATTCTTTATTCTAATCAAACATTTACAGAGTTTGCAACTGAATACAACTTAAGAATGAAATCAAAACAACTCAGGATGGTCTTCACGCATCATGTCCTCAAGCTCCCAAGTAGCTTCTTCAGTGTCTCGGCGCTGCAACTGAACTAAAACCAAAGGAATGACTTTGTTCCGCAAAACCTTATCCTTATGATCCAGGATACGAATAGGTTTCTCAACATAGGTCAAATCCTTGCTCACTTGAACCTCAAACCGCTGCAGAATATGGGACTCATCCGCCACATATCGTCGCAACAGAGATACGTGGAACACGCCGTGAATACTGGAAAGACGCGGTGGCAAAGCTAGTCGATAAGTCAAATCGCCAATGCTCTCCAAGATCTCAAACGGACCGATAAACCTAGGAGACAACTTGTCCTTAAGGCCAAATCTGAGAATTTTGCGAAAACGTGACACTCTCAGAAACACTTTCTCCCCGACATCGAACTGCAAAGGCCTACGTTTAGTGTTAGCATAGCTGGCCTGACGATCCTGTGCAATCTTAATCCGTTTCTTGATCTGATCAACAATGTCTACCGCCTGCTGGATAAACTCCGGTCCCTCAGTCTGTCTCTCCCCCACTTCTTACCAGAAGAGTGGAGTACGACAACGTCGTCCGTACAACGCCTCAAAAGATGTCATCCCAACGCTAGTATGATAGCTGTTGTTGTACGCAAACTCGATCAATGGCAAATGATCGTGCCAGGCTGAACCAAAATCCATGACGCACGCTCTAAGAATATCCTCCAAAGTACGGATAGTGCGCTCTGACTGACCATCAGTCTTCGGATGATAGGCAGTACTCAAACTGAGAGTAGTACCCATCGCACGCTGAACACTCCCCCAGAATCTAGAATTAAACCTGGGGTCCCGATCGTTGACAAAGCTCACCGGCACTCCATGAAGTCGAACGATCTCCTGAATGTACAACCGAGCCATACGATCCACATTGTACTCCCGGCTATAGGCAATGAAATGCGCTGACTTGGTGAGTTGGTCCACCACAACCCAGATAGCATCACAGTTCCTTGGGGATACCGACAAATGGGTCACAATGTCCATTGTGATAAACTCCCATTTCCATTCAGGAATAGGCAGACTGTGAAGCAATCCTCCAGGTTGTCGGTGCTCTGCCTTGACCTGTTGACATACCAAACATCTCGAAACAAACTGATAAACACTGTGTTTCATTCCCTTCAACCAGAAATGAGTACGTAGATCCTTGTACATCTTGTTGCTCCCAGGATGAATACTCAACTTAGTGCGATGCGCCTGAGACAAAATCTCCTCTCGCAACTCTACATCCTGTGGAATCACAAGCCCGCCAGACAAACACAGAAAGCCATCTGACTGATAATGAAATCCAGACGAGCTACCCTCGTTAGCTAGATGAGCTAAATGCTGGTCTTCGAATCAAACATCTGAGCATCTCGAATCCGCGAATACAACGCTGGCTCAGATAATATCGCAAACATCTGGATACCCTGCATACCTTTCTTATGCTTGAATGTATATCCTGAAGTACAACAGTCACTGATCGCACTAGACATTGAACAAGTTTGAAGTGCGGATAGTCGCACCTTGCGACTCAATGCATCAGTGGTGAGATTAGCAGCTCCCGGATGGTACTTAATCTCGCAATCATAGTCCTTAAGCAAGTCCATCCAACTTCTCTGCCTCATGTTCAACTCCGCCTGAGTGAACAAATACTTGAGACTCTTATGGTCGGTGAAGATCTCAAATTTCTCGTCATACAGATAATGACGCCAGATCTTCAAAGCGAATACAATGGCTGCTAACTCCAAATCATGGAATGGATAGTTGTCCTCGTGAAGCTTCAGCTGTCTAGAAGCATATGCAATCACATGCCCATTCTGAGTCAGGACACAACCTAACCCCTGAAGAGAAGCATCAGTGTATACCACATACCCTCCAGATCCTGATGGTAATGTCAACACTGGTGCAGAAGTCAACCGCCATCGAAGCTCACAGAAGTTCTCCTCACACTCGGAGGACCACTCGAAATCCACACCCTTGTGGGTAAGTTGCGTTAACAGTCAAGCTAACTGATAGAAGTTCAAAATGAAGCGACGATAATATCCTGCTAGACCCAGAAAACTACGGATCTCAGCAACTGTCGTCGGACGCGACCAATTAAGCACCGCCTCAATCTTGCTTGGATCAACAGAAATCCCCTCCCTGGATATGATATGGCCAAGAAAGGCCACTCGATCCATCCAGAACTCACACTTGCTCATCTTGGCGTATAACTGTTCATCTCGAAGAGTCTGCAGTACCAACCGCAAGTGAGAAACATGTTCTTCCGTATTACGCGAATACACCAAGATGTCGTCAATGAAGACCACGACAAACTTGTCCAAATACTCCCTGAAGACACGGTTCATCAGGTCCATGAATATAGACGGCGCATTAGTCAAACCAAATGGCATCACTAGAAACTCGTAATGCCCATAGCGAGTACGGAATGCAGTCTTGGATACGTCCTAATCTCGGACTCTCAACTGATGATACCCAGATCTCAAGTCAATCTTGGAGTAAACTGAAGTGCCCTGCAGCTGATCAAACAAGTCATCAATACGAGGCAAAGGATACTTTTTCTTCACAGTGACTCGATTCAGCTGCCGATAGTCAATGCACAGCCGCATCGACCCATCCTTCTTCTTTACAAAAAGAACAGGAGCTCCCCAAGGAGATACACTAGGACAAATGTACCCCTTGTCCAAAAGATCCTGTAGCTGATTCTTCAACTCACGCATCTCTGACGGAGCCAGACGATACGGTGCTCGAGAAATAGGCGAAGTACCCGACATCAACTCTATGCCAAACTCGACTTCCCTAACAGGAGGAAAACCCGGAATCTCATCAGGAAATACATCTGGAAATTCATCCACGACCGGAATGCTCTCTATCCCAACACTCTCAGTGGACAAATCAACTGCATAGATAAGGTTGCCTTCCCCGCCAGACTCTAGAACTCGACAGGCTCTCAAAGCTAATACCAAAGGCATCGGGGGTCGTGCTCCCTCTCCATAGAAAAACCAGCTATCACTCCCCTCCGGATGAAAGCGTACTAATCTCTGGTAGCAATCCACTGAAGCTCAATAGGTAGTCAACATATCAATTCCCAGAATGAAATCAAAGTCTTCCATCGCAAGAACCATGAGATTTGCTAACAGAATGTTTCCCTCGAACTCTAAAGGGCAACCCATCACTAGACGCTTAGCCAAAGCAGATTGGCCCGTCGGAGTAGAAACAGACATCACTACGTCTAGTGCAATGCATGGTAACTTATGCCTCTTAACAAAACGTGCAGAAATGAAGGAATGAGATGCACCAGTGTCAATAAGTACAAGAGCAGGTATACCATAAAGCAGAAATGTACCTGCGATGACTTTCTCATTCTCCTCCACTGCCTGATCATGTCTTAGGGCAAACACCTGGCCAGAAGCTCGTGGCCTCAAATGAGAACTCCCAGCAGGCTGTCCCTGCAACCTCTGCTGAACGGTGGCCTGAGAACCAGATCCTGAACCAGAACCTGAACTGCCTCCCCCAGATAGTGGACAATCCCTCCGGATATGAACAGTTTCTCCACAATGGAAACAAGCTCCAGAAGCTCTACGGCACTTGTCGGATGGATGGTTCTTCCTACAGTGATCACACTTGTACTTCTTTCCGAAACGGACAACACCCGCAAAGCCAGAGGAAGAAGAAGTAGATCCAGACTTCTTGAAAGATTGGGCACGGGGACCCAAAGAACTAGCAGGTCTCGACTGAGAGAAAGACCTGTTCCATCGAATGTTGTCCTCCGCCAGGTGACAACGGCTCACCAAACCCTCGTAGGACATGTCATCACCAACCGCCACAGAGTCATGGATCTCAGGGTTAAGGCCTTGAAGGAACAGATTATACTTCATCTCAGAGCTGTCAGCAATCTCGGGGCAATAGGATAGCAGATCAAAGAACTTCTGCTGATACTCGTCAATAGACATGGCTCCCTGTCGCAGACTTAGTAGCTCGCCCGCCTTCGACTGACGGAGTGCAGGAGGAAAATACAGCTTTTGAAAAGCTGTGCGGAACTCGGCCCAGGTGGCCACTCCTCTCGCCGCAACAAAAGGTGCAGAAGTAAACCTCCACCACCTTCGCGCACGTCCATCCAGAAGATAACCAAGGGTCTCTATCTTCTGTTCCTCGGTGCATTGGAAAGTCTGAAAAGTCGTCTCTATGCGGTCTAACCAGTTCTCCGCATCCTTCGGAGACTTACCTCCAACTAAGTTCTTAGGCCCCATCTGCAAGAATCGACGTACACTGAAACGGTCCTCATCTCAATGACGATGGTGGCGTTCCCGGCGAGGCTCCCGGTTGGCATCACCCCAATTCCCACCAATACTGCCATGAGAACTCCGGTCGTCATGATCTGCCATCTACAAAATTAACCTAACGGTTATCTTATGTAGAATCTAAATCCCAAGAATACTTTGCATGCTCTGATATCATAAATGTAGTGACCCTTACCTGGATCACCTACTAAATAGAACTTAGGCATGCAATTAACTTAATTAAATGGATATCAGAATAAAACTGCGGAAAACATGAGCCGGACCGTATCCGCGGGTAGCATCTCATACATTGATCGTTGATGGAAGGTAGGAACATTTAAACAAATTTAAATTTCCTTTATTTATCTTGATATAAATTTTAAATCATATTTAAAATGAGGGATTTTAATTTTGAAAATTTGTCTCATCATTTTTAAAATTTTGTATGCTTGCCGGATTCACACAATTTTGTCTAAAACATGCATACAACAATAATATCACATATTATATAGGATGATCGATTCCATTTCTAATCGACCCGTGGTTGCCAATCACGAGTCTTAGTCCAATCCTAGGTAATATGCAGTATGCAATGAAATCCTATTACATTGAGCTTCCAATTTACATTTCTTCTGTCTTTATTGTCTGCTGGGCCCACCTCCATCTTCAAATCTTGATCTCCCACTAAATCTAATGTATTTACAATAAATAACAATGACAAGTAGGGGATACATTTTTAAGGGGTGGGAACGGGCCATAAACCAAGCCCACTTTTATTACATATGACAATTCATATTGGGCCATAAACCAGGCCCATTAATAAATCCAACAACAATAAAAACAAATGTAAATTCCTAACATACACCTACAAAATTGGTCATGGCAATCGATCATCCTTATCCAATAACATTTAATTCAAAATTAATTTATTGGATAACATGCAATGGCAATTTAAATTTAAAAGGATAAAATCATATTTCATATATAAAATCTTATTTTACATACAAAATCATATTTTATCTTTTTTATCAAATAAAATCATATTTTATCTATAAAATCCAATTTTATACATAAAATCATATTTTACTCAATATATCCATAAGATCATATTTTATTATCAATTGTACCAAAAATAATTAATTTCAAAATTCAATTTAACGGATAAAATATTTAAATTTTCCAAAAATTCAAATTTATCCAAAAATCAATTTTAAAATTTTTGAACTCGAACAATTCGATCCGACGCCTCGTGGACCAATCAAAAACAATTTTCGATCGGACCAAAAATAGAATTTTAACATATTAAAATTTAATTTAAAATTAAAAAAAATTAATTTTTCCGCGGGCCGCCCGGGACACTCCCGGGCTGCCCGCGCCCCAAAGGGCTCGGGCCGGGCAGCGACCATCGCTGCCCCCCCGGGCAGCGATCTAATCGCTGCCCAGGTTTTGCCCGAAAATTTTTTTTTTATTTTTAAAATATTTATTTTGTTTCAAAAACCGAGGCTTAAAAATTTTTGTACAATCGATTAATTTAATCGCTTGATCTGAGCAACCTGGCTCTGATACCACTGTTGGAGAACGCGGCGATCAGATCAATCAGAATTGATACCCGGTGCAGCGGAAGTTTAAAATTTTTATATGGAACGATTCCATAATGGGTATCAAAACTTAACGATTAAATTGTGTGTGTAAAAATTAAATAAAAATTATAAATTTTTACCTCCAATCTCGAATCGAGATTATGGACACCAACAGATTGCTCTGCTCTTGTTGGTAGAGTCATCAAAGCCCTTAGCCAATGAAACGTGGTACTCTGCATCGCAAATGCTAGTCTCAAACTCGAGCGATCCTTATCCTTATTATCGGATGGCTCAATCGACTAGGAACAGTTTAGAATATACAGTGACTATAAAATGTGTTTCATGATAGACATCCCCATGTTCTACCACATCTTACATACACTATAGTATATTCAAGGTCTTTATCAAAATAACAATAGTATATCACAATATAACAATATGAAGAAAGATAAAGTCATTGCCATTAATAAAAGTGTAAATTATATTAAACAAAAGATTGTTTATACAAAGAGTCATCAAAGCCCTTAGCCACAAGTTGGCTTACCGGGCACCCACTCTTTCAACCACCGGGCAGCCCACTTCTTCAGCCTTTGAGCCACCTAAAACCTAACCCAAGACACCATTTAAATTCCAAGAACTTAGCCTAGGCAGCCCCTTAAACACCAATTCAACAAAATTTCAGAAATGAGCTCAACACCACTTCCAAAAAGCTGAAAATTTTGAAACCAATGCAAGCCGTCAAAGGTTCAATTAAAACACATAACATAGCTCATTCCAACACCAAATAAATGCATAAATTTCTATATAGTGCAAGAACACCTACTGATTTTGTGCCAAAAAGTCGAAACCCTAAATTTAAACAAAAAACCAAAATGGAAGCAAGAACAAGCCATACAACATAACATATTCACTTGGTGGCCAAAGGGATGATTTATACTTGACTTGGGTCAAAGAAAGACCAATAAAAGCTGAAGAAACGTGAGTGTAAGGATTCCCTAACACTCTAGACGCAATTTTTGGCTGGTGGAGGGAGCACGGCGGCGGCGACGTTGGCGGCGTGAGCTGGTGGAGGAGGGTGGCGCCGTGAATAGAGAGGGAAAAGGGATGTTGGGCGGTGGCTAGGGTATGGGAAGGGGGAAGGGATCTTTTCTATTTTCTTTTTGGATTTTAAAATGTGTAGATATGTGTATAGGTGTATGTGTATATGTGTGTAATAGTAGTTGTTATTGTTAAAATATTAGAGTTGCTATTAGGCTAGTAACAACTACTACACCACACACACTACATTTATTAAAAATCATTTTCTTTGAAGTTTGAACGTTGAAAGGAATTGAATAACTTCTGTCCATATTTTGAAATTCTAATTTTGCAAGGTAATTAAATAAACTTTATAATTCTTTTAGAATAAATAATACTACTAAAAAATCTTTAAAATGAAGCTTTACTTACTTTCATCAACTTTTTAAGGATTAAAAATAAATTTGTGATACTCTAAAATCCTTAAAATGATCATTTAATAAACCTCCTCTAGATTACTACATAAAACTCAAAAATGATTTATAACTCACGACTCCGCTTCCGTCCGTCGGCCCTGAAATAACAGAAACTCAAGAATTCTTTTAAATCAATACTTAAATATTTTGATGTCACGATGATAAATAAAACATTCAAATAGCAAACGGAGCGATTAAAATAATTTAAATAAAATATATTATTATTTAAAAGTCATTTGAATAAATACAGAAGCGGAATTAAAAATCATTAAAACAAATTGGGCAATCAAAAACATTTAAATAAATAATATATAAATTTAAAATAATATAAATAACTAACCGATAAACTTAAGTAATTTTAAATAAATAAGCTGGACAATTAAAATCATTTAAATAAGCAAGCTTAAACCTTTAAAATCATTAAAATATGTAAGTTGTACAATAAAATCATTTAAATAAATAATTAAAATTTTATTAACACATAAATCAAATAAAGAATATAAATCAATTAAACTTAAATATAATAATCATAATATTTATTTAATTTTATGCATGCGATTTAGTAGATTGAATTTTAAACGCTACAATTCTATTTATCGCTTTTATTAAACTATTTTGATTTCATGCTTAACAAGACTAGTAGTAGGTGATTCGGGTAGGATCACTACATTTATGGTATCAGAACATGTGTAGCATTTTTGGTACTTAGGTTTGACTTTTTGGGATTTTGATGACCAAGATACCTTTCAGATGGCCAGTAGAGACGACGAGAGCCACAGTAACATAGGTCGTCGGGGAGACGTTGATGCTCATAGACATCCCCATGTGCCCCGCAATAAATGCGAGTGTAGACCTCGTTTTGAGATGCACATATTCCTTCATATGAGGCCTAAACCTTTGGTAAGAGGTGAGACTCCAGGGGATGCTGAGGATTAATTCGAGCGCATGTAGAGTTGTTTCCGTGCTTTTGACTACTCGAAGGAGCAGAAGATGGAGTCCGCTACTTTTATCTTGGAGGTCTGTGCCCGCAAGTGGTGGAGATCCGCATTCGCACAGTTGCTCCAGGAGCAGGGCCGTGTTTTGTGGACTGACTTTCGTAGGATATTTATGTAGTCGCACTTTCCCACAGCCCTCCGCTAGACAAAGGTGGTCGAGTTGCTCAATCTGAAGCAGGGGTCCATGGCCGTCTATGAATACCAGCAGAAGTTCTGAGGAAAAGTATGACCACTTCTTGCAAGGTTTGAATCAAGAGATCTTCGACGTCACTTTTTGTGATGACCCCACTTCTTATGAGGGTTTAGTGAACCATTGCCGACAGGAGAAGATCAGTGTGAGTTGAGCGAGGTTGTGGCAGTCTTCTCGTCCTGCTAACTATTTGGTTCCACATGCTCACTCATTTAAGAAGCAAGAACTATGTCCTCTTCTTGGATCCAGTGACATTTTCCATTTCGACGAGAAGAATAAGGAAGGTCGTTGTGAGCACTGTGGGATAAGACACCCGTCTAATCAATGTCATCGTGTTTTTGGGTCTTGTTTCTTATGCGGAGAGATGAGCCATATGAAGAAGGATTGTCCTAGCCGGGGTGGATTGGGTAGTGGTTCTAGTTCTCAGGCTACCATCCAGCAGCGTCCTCAGGATTCATCTCATGGTCCATCTAACTTGCGCCCACGTGTTCAAGGGCAAGTCTTTGCAGTCAACTAGGAGCATACTCATATCGAGAGTCAGCTCATGATTTCAGGTACTTTTTTAACTTATGTTGTATACCTACTTAAGTTTTGATTGACACCGGTGAATCACATTCATTTATCTCTCCACGATTCATTAAGAAGTTTAGATTGCCCTACATTTTCTTAGGTGTTATCTTAGCTGTAGCGACCCCGATAAGAAAAGATGTTTTAGCTAAACGTATAGTGGTAGGATGTACTTTGGGGTTTGAGGGTGTAGTAGCCCGTAACCAAAATCAGTGATTAAGGAATTAATCATAATTACTTGGGAAGGGTTCGGAAGCTCCGAAGGCAGGATCGGAAGCTCAGAACAAGATCGGAAGCTCCGAAGGTGAGTTCGGAAGATCCGAACAGGATCGGAAGCTCCGAAGGAGCGATCGGAAGCTCCGATCGAATTACGTCAGGCATAACGTGTGGCAGGATCGGAAGCTCCGATCAGGATCGGAAGTTCCGATCACCCCTATCCGAAGTCAACCAGTGAGATTTTGACACGTGGCAGATAAGCGAGATCGGAAGCTCCGATGTCGGGATCGGACGTTCCAATCGTGATCGGACGTTCCGATCGAGGAACGGTGTAACGCCCCGTTTTTATCTTAAATGAGTTTATTTGAGTTAATCGGAGATTGCTGAGTTCTCGAGCCGGTTTGATTTTGATCAGGGTCCTTTTTGCAAATTTTGGATATTTCAGGGACCAAAATGCAAATATTGATTTTTATATATTATCTAAACTTGGATTTGATTGGAGAAGCCTTCTCCTTCTTCCTCATTGCACGCCTCCTCCATTAGAGCCGCTGTAGTAGCCCGTGCCCTAATTGAGTAATTAAAGGAGTAATGTTAATTAATTGAATTAGGTATCGGACGGATCGGAAGCTCCGAAGGCACGATCGGAAGCTCCGAACAGGATCGGAAGCTCCGATGAGCGATCGGAGGCACCGATGTTATTACGTCAGGCATGACGTGTGGTTGGATCGGAAGCTCCGATCAGGACCGGAAGCTCCGATCACCCCTATCCGGAGTCATCAAGTGATATTTTGACACGTGGCAGATCAGGATCTTCGGAAGCTCCGATGACAGGATCGGACGTTCCGATCGAGGTTCGGACGTTCCGATCAAGGATCGGAAGTTCCGATCGTTGTCTATAAATAGAAGGCCGAGACTTCACTTTCGTTTGCCAATTCCGAGTTCTCCTTTCCTTTCTAGTCCTTTTGGAGCTGTTCTAGTCTTCTTAGGCTTGGTCCGGAGGTCGGAGAGGCGTTCGGTAGTCGTAGTGGAGTCGTGCCCAAGTTCTGGAGGCATCGACATCAAAGGGCTAACGACGGACGAAGGTATAGCTTTGCTCCCTATAAATATTTAGGAGTATGCAATAGCTTAGTTAAGGCTTTTAGAACACTTTAATGATAGTAGTATCATTTGGCAGTGTAGAGCAGACTATAGGCGTGGACCTAGAGTTGGTAGAGCTTTCACTGTTTTGAGGTACGAAAGTACTGTTCGAGATATCCTGACTGAGTATGCATGTATTATATGACTGCATGATTTATATGCCATGATATTATGCTGCATTCATTTGCATCTTGCTGTATCTCCTTCGAGATGTCTGTAGTAGGGTTGTACCCTATCCTGTTAGTGGATGGACTTCCATCGATTTGGGTCCGGCGTATCCACGGTTATCTCGGTATGGGAGCCACCTCCTTAAGCGATGGCACAGCGTGCTACATACCAGGGCCCTGTCTCTGTTATCTGATCCTTGACCTCGAGTCTATAGGGAGTTCACTTTGCATGCATGTATACTCATACTCTCGCACTGAGCGTTTTATGCTCACGTCTCGTACTCTGTATTTTTTGGACACCCCATTCCATGGGGCAGGTTTGTGATTGGACGAGGAGGGTGGATCCAGGAGGGACTAGTCAGTGGTTGGCCAGCTGGAGCTTCGTCTAGGTTTTATTACTGTTGTTTGGGTTTATACAGCTATTCGATTTGGTTGTATATTATTGGATAATTACAGATTCCTTTTTTTGGGATTGTATAATGTTATTGGATTCCGCAGTTTTATTCTGATATCTGTTTAATTAAGTTAATTGCATGCATAAGTTCTATTTAGTAGGTGATCCGGGTAAGGGTCACTACATTTATGGTATCAGAGCATGCAAAAGAATTCTTGGGATTTAGTCTCATCTTGAGGTATTTTTGTAGATGTCAAATCGTGACGACCAGAGTTCTCATGGCAGTGTTGGTGGGCGTTGGGGTGATGCCGACCGGGAGCCTCGTCGAGAACGGCGTCATCGTCATCATGACGACGAGCGTTTCACTGTGCGTCGATTCTTAGCTATGGGTCCCAAGCCCTTAGTTGGAGGTGAGTCTTCGGAGGATGCGGAGAACTGGTTAGACCGCATGGAGACGACTTTTCAGACTTTACAATGCACCGATGAGCAGAAGGTGGAGACCCTTGGCTATCTTCTGGATGGGCGTGCGCGCAGGTGGTGGAGGTTTACTTCTACACCTTTTGTTGCGGCGAGAGGAGTGGCCACCTGGGCCGAGTTTCGCACAGCTTTCCAAAAGCGGTATTTTCCTCCTGCACTCCGACAGTCAAAGGCAGGCGAGCTACTGAGTCTGCGACAGGGAACCATGTCTATCGATGAGTATCAGCAGAGGTTCTTTGATCTGCTATCCTATTGCCCCGAGATTGCTGATAGCTCAGAGATGATGTATAATCTGTTTCTTCAGGGCCTTAACCCTGAGATCCATGACCGTGTGGCAGTTGGCGACGAAATGTCCTACGAGGGTTTGGTGAGCCGTTGTCATCAGGCAGAGGATAGCATTCGGCGGAACAGGTCTTTCCCTCAGTCGAGGCCTGCTAGTTCTTTGGGTCCCCGTGCCCAAACTTTCAAGAAGTCTGGATCTTCTTCTTCCTCTGGTTCTGGAGGTATTGTCCGTTATGGTAAGAATGACAAGTGTGATCACTGTGGGAAGAACCATCCATCCGACAAGTGTCGTAGAGCTTCTGGAGCTTGTTTCCGTTGTGGAGAGACTGGTCATATCCGGAGGTATTGTCCACTGTCTGGGGGAGGCGGTTCTGGTTCTGGTTCAGGATCGGGTTCTCAGGCCACCGTTCAGCAGAGGTCGCAGGGACAGTCTGCTGGGAGTTCTCATTTGAGGCCACGAGCTTCTGGCCAGGTGTTTGCCCTGAGACATGATCAGGCTGTGGAGGAGAATGAGAAAGTCATCGCAGGTACATTTATGCTTTATGGTATACCTGCTCTTGTACTTATTGACACTGGTGCATCTCATTCCTTCATTTCTGCACGTTTTGTTAAGAGGCATAAGTTACCATGCATTGCACTAGACATAGTGATGTCTGTTTCTACTCCGACGGGCCAATCTGCTTTGGCTAAGCGTCTAATGATGGGTTGCCCTTTAGAGTTCGAAGGGAATGTTCTATTGGCGAATCTCATGGTCCTGGCGATGGACGACTTTGATTGCATTCAGGGAATAGATGTGCTGACTACCTATCGAGCTTCAGTGGACTGCTATCAGAGATTAGTACGCTTTCATCCGGAAGGGAGTGAGAGTTGGTTTTTCTATGGTGAGGGAGCGCGACCCCCGATGCCTTTGGTATCCGCTTTGAGAGCCTGTCGAGCTCTAGAGTCTGGCGGGGAAGGCTTCCTTATCTATGCAGTTGATTTGTCCGCTAAGAGTATTGGGATAGAGAGAATTCCTGTTGTGGATGAATTTCCAGATGTGTTTCCTGATGAGATTCCGGGTTTTCCTCCTGCTAGGGAAGTCGAGTTTGGCATAGAGTTGATGCCGGGTACTTCGCCTATTTCTCGAGCACCGTATCGTCTGGCTCCGTCAGAGCTGCGTGAGTTAAAGAATCAGCTACAGGATCTTTTGGACAAGGGGTACATTCGTCCTAGTGTATCTCCTTGGGGAGCTCCTGTTCTCTTCGTGAAGAAGAAGGATGGGTCGATGCGGCTGTGCATTGACTATCGGCAGCTGAATCGAGTGACTGTGAAGAACAAGTATCCGTTGCCTCGTGTTGATGACTTGTTTGACCAGCTGCAGGGCACATCAATTTACTCCAAGATTGACTTGAGATCTGGGTATCATCAGTTGAGAGTCCGTGATCAGGACGTAGCCAAGACTGCATTCCGTACTCGCTATGGGCATTACGAGTTCCTAGTGATGCCATTTGGTTTGACTAATGCGCCGGCTATATTCATGGATCTGATGAACCGTGTCTTCAGGGAGTATTTGGACAAGTTTGTCGTGGTCTTCATTGACGACATCCTGGTTTATTCTCGTAATACGGAAGAGCATGTTTCTCACTTGCGGTTGGTACTGCAGACTCTTCGAGATGAGCAATTGTACGCCAAGCTGAGCAAGTGTGAGTTCTGGATGGATAGAGTGGTTTTTCTTGGCCATATCATATCCAGGGAGGGGATTTCTGTTGATCCAAGCAAGATTGAAGCGGTACTTAATTGGTCGCGTCCGACGACAGTTGCTGAGATCCGTAGTTTTCTGGGTCTAGCAGGGTATTATCGTCGCTTCATTCTGAACTTCTCTCAGTTAGCTCGACCGTTGACGCAACTTACCCGCAAGGGTGTGGATTTTGAGTGGTCCTCCGAGTGTGAGGAGAATTTCCGTGAGCTTTGACGTTGGTTGACTTCTGCGCCGGTGTTAGCATTACCGTCAGGATCTGGAGGGTATGTAGTTTACACGGATGCTTCTCTTCAGGGGTTAGGTTGTGTCCTAACTCAGAATGGGCATGTGATCGCATACGCTTCTAGACAGCTGAAGCTTCACGAGGACAACTACCCAGTCCATGATTTGGAATTGGCAGCCATTGTGTTCGCTTTGAAGATGTGGCGTCATTATCTTTATGGCGAGAAATTTGAGATCTTCACCGACCATAAGAGTCTCAAGTATTTGTTCACTCAGGCATAATTGAACATGAGACAGAGACGTTGGATGGACTTGCTTAAGGACTATGATTGCGAGATTAAGTACCATCCGGGAGCTGCTAATCTCACCGCTGATGCTTTGAGTCGCAAGGTGCGACTATCCGCACTTCAGACTTGTTCGATGTCTAGTGCGATCAGTGACTGTTGTACTTCAGGTTTTACCTTCAAGCATAAGAAAGGTATGCAGAGTATCCAGATGTTTGCGATATTATCTGAGCCAGCCTTGTATTCGCGGATCCGAGATGCTCAGATGTCTGATTCAAAGACCCAGTGTTTAGCTCGTCTAGCTAACGAGGGTAGCTCGTCTGGATTTCATTATCAGTCAGATGGCTTTCTGTGTTTGTCTGGTAGGCTTGTGATTCCACAGGATGAAGAGTTGCGAGAGGAGATTTTATCTCAGGCACATCGCACTAAGTTGAGTATTCATCCTGGGAGCAACAAGATGTACAAGGATCTACGTACTCGTTTCTGGTGGAAGGGAATGAAACGCAGTGTTTATCAGTTTGTTTCGAGATGTTTGGTGTGTCAACAGGTCAAGGCAGAGCACCAACGACCTGGAGGATTGCTTCACAGTCTGCCTATTCCTGAATGGAAATGGGAGTTTATCACTATGGACTTTGTGACCCATTTGCCGGTATCCCCGAGGAACTGTGATGCTATCTGGGTGGTGGTGGACCGACTCACCAAGTCAGCGCATTTCATTGCCTATAGCCGAGAGTACTCTGTGGATCGCATGGCACGGATGTACATTCAAGAGATCGTTCGACTTCATGGAGTGCCTGTGAGCATTGTCAGCGATCGGGACCCCAGGTTTACTTCTAGATTCTGGGGGAGTGTTCAGCGTGCGATGGGTACTACTCTCAGTTTGAGTACAGCCTATCATCCGGAGACTGATGGTCAGTCAGAGCGCACTATCCGTACGTTAGAAGATATGCTTAGAGCATGCGTCATGGATTTTGGTTCAGCCTGGCAGGATCATTTGCCGTTGAACGAGTTCTCTTACAACAACAGCTATCACACTAGTATTTGGATGGCACCTTTTGAAGCGTTGTATGGGCGACGTTGTCGTACTCCACTCTTCTGGGAAGAAGTGGGGGAGAGACAGGCTGAAGGACCGGAGTTTATCCAGCAGGCGATAGACATTGTTGATCAGATCAAGAAACGGATTAAGACTGCACAGGATCGTCAGGCCAGTTATGCTAATATCAAGCGTAGGCCTTTGCAGTTCGAGGTCGGGGAGAAAGTGTTTCTGAGAGTGTCACCTTTTCGCAAGATTCTCAGATTTGGCCTTAAGGGCAAGTTGTCTCCCAGATTTATCGGTCCGTTTGAGATCTTGGAGAGTATTGGCGATTTGGCTTATCGACTAGCATTGCACCGCATCTATCCAGCATTCACGATGTGTTCCACGTATCTCTGTTGCGACGGTATGTGGCGGATGAATCTCATATTCTGCAGTGATCTGAGGTTCAGGTAGACAAGGATTTGACTTATGTTGAGAAACCTCTTCGCATCCTTGATTATAAGGATAAGGTTTTACGGAACAAAGTCATTCCTTTGATTTTAGTTCAGTGGCAGCGCCGAGGCACTGAGTAAGCTACTTGGGAGCTTGAGGACAGGATGCGTAAAGACCATCCTGAGTTGTTTTGATTTCATTCTTTAAGTTGTATTCAGTTGCAAACTCTGTAAACGTTTGATTTGAATAAAGAATGTTTCTGATTTCTGTATTTGCATTCGGTACTTAAGATCTGATTTCGAGGACGAAATATCTTAAGTGGGGGAGAATGTAGTAGCCCGTGCCCTAATTGAGTAATTAAAGGAGTAATGCTAATTAATTGAATTAGGTATCGGACGGATCGGAAGCTCTGAAGGCACGATCGGAAGCTTCGAACAGGATCGGAAGCTCCGATGAGCGATCGGAGGCACCGATGTTATTACGTCAGGCATGACGTGTGGTTGGATCGGAAGCTCCGATCAGGACCGGAAGCTCCGATCACCCCTATCCGGAGTCATCAAGTGATATTTTGACACGTGGCAGATCAGGATCTTCGGAAGCTCCGATGACAGGATCGGACGTTCCGATCGAGGTTCGGACGTTCCGATCAAGGATCGGAAGTTCCGATCGTTGTCTATAAATAGAAGGCCGAGACTTCACTTTTGTTTGCCAATTCCGAGTTCTCCTTTCCTTTCTAGTCCTTTTGGAGCTGTTCTAGTCTTCTTAGGCTTGGTCCGGAGGTCGGAGAGGCGTTCGGTAGTCGTAGCGGAGTCGTGCCCAAGTTCTGGAGGCATCGACATCAAAGGGCTAACGACAGACGAAGGTATAGCTTTGCTCCCTATAAATATTTAGGAGTATGCAATAGCTTAGTTAAGGCTTTTAGAACACTTTAATGATAGTAGTATCATTTGGCAGTGTAGAGCAGACTATAGGCGTGGACCTAGAGTTGGTAGAGCTTTCACTGTTTTGAGGTACGAAAGTACTGTTTGAGATATCCTGACTGAGTATGCATGTATTATATGACTGCATGATTTATATGCCATGATATTATGCTGCATTCATTTGCATCTTGCTGTATCTCCTTCGAGATGTCTGTAGTAGGGTTGTACCCTATCCTATTAGTGGATGGACTTCCATCGATTTGGGTCCGGCGTATCCACGGTTATCTTGGTATGGGAGCCACCTCCTGAAGCGACGGCACAGCGTGCTACATACCAGGGCCCTGTCTCTGTTATCTGATCCTTGACCTCGAGTCTATAGGGAGTTCACTTTGCATGCATGTATACTCATACTCTCGCACTGAGCGTTTTTTGCTCACGTCTCGTACTCTGTATTTTCTGGACACCCCATTCCATGGGGCAGGTTTGCGATTGGACGAGGAGGGTGGATCCAGGAGGGACTAGTCAGTGGTTGGCCAGCTGGAGCTTCGTCTAGGTTTTATTACTGTTGTTTGGGTTTATACAGCTATTCGATTTGGTTGTATATTATTGGATAATTACAGATTCCTTTACTTGGGATTGTATAATGTTATTGGATTCCGCAGTTTTATTCTGATATCTGTTTAATTAAGTTAATTGCATGCATAAGTTCTGTTTAGTAGGTGATCCGGGTAAGGGTCACTACAGCCGCCCCCTTCTCATTCCAAGCTTTGGGATTTCAGTCCGAGCTCGATCCGCCCGTTGGAATTTATTTCTGAAGGCAGTTTAGTGATCACTGCAGCGAGAGCTTCGTTCTATCGTAAGTTCTTCTTCGATCCGACGTATTCTAGTTTTTGGATGTTGTTAGAATCGTTCTAGATTCGAGTATGTTGTTCTCTTCAGTGTTCTGATCGTTTATTATCTGTCGGTTTTGAAATAGAGCGACGTTCGGAATTGTTATGATTTTTGGAAGCCATTTTCGAAAGTTTGAGTTTTGAGATTTGTTGGGATTGCCTTGTTGTTGTGGTATTAGCATTGTTATGAGATTATATCGCTATTGAACTGCTGTCGGCGTTGTCGGTTTGTTCAGTTTATAGTTTTTATGCCGTCGGTTTGAGTTTTGGGGATTTCGAACCATTTTTGAGTTGTGATCTTGGCTTGTAAGATGATCGTGGTTATTGATCATTTATTGGTATCTGAACAGATTCGTTTGGAGCTTGTCAAGCCCAAGATTAACAGCAATTGTTCGTTTCAGAGTTTTGGACGAAGAACGGTATAGAGAATTACCTTGAGCCTTGTTGTTGTTTAGATTGGTTAGACTTTGATACAATCTTTTGTTGTAGCTTTCCAGAAGTTGGAACTACTGCATTGAAAGGTAAAAGCAGTCATCGTAGCGGGATAGCATACTCGGGATTGTTGGTTCTCGAGTTTCCCTTTTTAAATCACATACTTGTTTGTACACTTGTTCTAGCATGAAGAACTTGTGTCTTGTTGATTTCTTAGACTGTTGTTATGTGGATTATGTTTACATTTATTCTATGCATTCATCTTGAGCCTAATTTGTTTACAACGAGCAAAACCGCCCTTTTTGTTTTAGACGTTTGGGAACTATGATTGAGTGGCCTAGGTCGTAGTCCTTTCGCCTAGTGCTAGCATACTCATTATGGTTGCTCAAAGTCTAGAGGAGTGGGATACGTGGCACCACCTCGATTGGGAGAGTCGGTGAGTTGTTACGTGATCTCATCCTCGGGATCCCAAAACCATTGCAGCAATCCCTTGTTTATCAGAATCGATATCCTGGTTTTTAAAGACATGCATATCATTAACCTTGACTTGAATATGTTGTCTTGATAGCATGTTGTTTATTTATTATTTGATATGTTGCTTTTACTGGGATTATCATTCTCACCGGTTATCCGGCTGTTGCTTTGTTTTGTATGTGTACTTGGCAACAGGTGGGGCATGACCAAGTCAGAAGAGGCATGGTTAGCTTCGAGGGAAAGATGTAGAAGTGAGACTCGGTTTAGAAGTCGTGTCGGCATGTCTACCTAGTTTATGTCAGAACATGTTTAGATCTCGAACTTCGTTGTTTATGTTGTATCGATTATGCGAGCTCCTCGATTTCATGTTATTTCCATATGCGTAGTTGATCGACTCTAGAACTTCATGTATTAATTGGAGATAGTATGTTTTGATGCATGATTGTATATTGAATGTGTGAGATAGAGTTTCAGCTAGCTTCTGCTGTTCTTATTTGCCCTGTTTCTGTCCTCGCTCGATCTGCAAGATCTTGCGGATCGAGCGAGAGAAAACGTACAGTCCTTTGTTTTAGGATTTTTGTGGCTCGCTCGATCCGCTAGATCTTGCGGATCGAGCGAGGGCTGTTTTGCCTTGGCAGAGGCTTGAGATTTTTGGCTCGCTCGATCTGCAAGATCTTACAGATCGAGCGGAGCACTGTTATTTTTAAAAAAAAAAAATTTATTGCTTTTAATCTTGGTTCTTGATAGCCTAATTGTTGTTTAATACCGAGATTAGTTGTTTAGAACCGAGGTCTCACATTAAGTGGTATCAGAGAGTTAAGATTCTTGGTCGAACTAGAGTGAGCGGGTAGATCGAGTCTGCGTGTATTGGCTCCTCGCATGTGTTTGAATTATTTTAACTATGTACTTAATTCCATGCGAGCATGCTTTATTATTGAGAATTATTGAATTACATGGTTATGTGATTTAATTTATAAAGCATGATCTACTTGAGATATAACTGTTTTTGTTATCGACTGGTATCCGGTATTTCAAGCGGTTGTAAGGTCACTAATTGTAGCGATTGAGATATCTCGTGTCCTAACCTTTGATTATCAGATGGGTCCTCGTCGAGTGATAAACAGAAACACACCGCCAGTTATCCCTGCAACTGAGCAAGCTAGCACTGAAGTTGATCAGTTGGATGCTTCAGCAACGCCTATGGAAACCTTGCTGAAGAGGTTTCAGTCTTTCAATCCGCCGTTGTTGTTGGGTTCAGAAAATCCAGTTGACTGTGAAAGTTGGTTGGATGATATTGATCAGCTGTTTGATTCCATTGATTACACAGATGACCGCATAATCAGGTTAGTCACTCATCAGCTACGTGGGGTTGCTAAGAGCTGGTGGATCATGACAAAGAAAGCAATAGAGAATAGAGGTACGGAAGTTACTTGGACTCTTTTTAAATCTGAATTCTATAAGCGGTTTTTCCCTATCTCGTACCGTAAGGAAAAGGGAGCAGAATTTGCCAATTTGAGACAAGAGAATCTGAACATCGAAGAGTACGTTGCCAAGTTTGATAGTCTGTTGCGTTTTGCACCACTAATTGCTGGAGATGAAGAAGCTAAGGCAGATCACTTCATAAATGGCTTGAATCCTGACATCTTCACTTTGGTGAACACTGCTAGGCCAGACAACTTTGCGGATGCCATGAATCATGCAAAGGGAGCAGAAGCAGCCTTGTGGAGGCAAATAGGTAATCAGGTAGCACCTCAGCAGCAGAGGCAGTATCAGAACCAACCATCTCAGTATCAGAATCAGCCACCGCAGCATCAGAACCAGTAGCAAAGGTATGAAGGTGGAAACAGTGGAGGAAACAGAAAGGATCAGTACAAGGCAAGAGGTAAACAGTTCAAAAGGCAGGGGAACAGTTCATCCAGTTCCAGTGGTTCGAAGCAATTCGGTTCAGGACCGAGTTCTGGGTCATCATCCTTTTACTGCAGCAAGTGTGGAGGAAGACACTCACCGAATCAGTGTGTGGGAGTCTTTGGTAATTGTAACACATGTCAGCAACCGGGACACTTCTCTAAGGTGTGCCCTCAACGTAACAGAGATAGAGCTCAGAGTGGGAGTTCTTCTAGCCCTGCAGTTCAGCCGGAGAGGCAGCCGTCTGCAGTGCACTCTTTGCAACCTCAGCAGCAGCAGAATAGACAGGGAGGTAGTACCAGTGCAAATCAGCCTCCGAGACAGCAAGCACGAGTCTTTGCTCTGACAGAGGATCAGACTCAAGCAGCACCTGACGATTTTATAGCAGGTAACTGTTCGATTTTCGGTTATTCTGCTCATGTCTTGATAGATACAGGTGCTTCCCATTCCTTTATCTCTGAGAAATTTGTGTTATTGCATGCTTTGCCAACTGAATTGTTGCCTACAGTAGTAGCTGTTACTTCACCTTTGAGTGGAGGAATTGTTTCTGTCAGATTAGTCAGGAACTATGAACTGTGTTCTGAAGGAAATTTGTTAGAATTTGACTGTATTGTACTTGGACTGTCAGATTTTGATTATATTGTCGGGATAGATGCTTTAACCAAGTACAGGGCGACAGTCGATTGTTTCCAGAAAGTTGTCAGGTTCAGACCTGAAATGGCAGACGAGTGTAAATTCTTTGGTAAGGGTTCTCGATCTAGAATTCCTTTAATTTCAGTATTATCTATGACTCGTTTGCTACAGAGAGGTGCAGAAGGATTTTTGGTGTATGCAGTGGATGTACTAAAATCTAGCCCAGCGTTGGTAGATTTACCAGTGGTTAGAGAATTTGCGGATGTATTCTCGGAAGATGTTCCTGGATTGCCACCTATTCGAGAAATCGAATTCAGCATTGACTTAGTGCCAGGTACTCAACCTATCTCCAAAGCTCCGTATCGTATGACACTTATTGAATTGAGAGAGTTGAAGGAGCAGCTTGAGGATTTGATTGCCAAGGGATACATCAGACCTAGTGTATTACCTTGGGGTGCTCCTGTGCTTTTTGTTCGGAAGAAGGATGGTTCTATGCGGCTCTGTATCGACTACCGCCAATTGAATCAGGCTACATTTAAGAACAGGTATCCTTTACCCCGAATAGATGACCTTTTTGATCAGCTGCAAGGTTCTTCTGTCTACTCTAAGATTGATCTGAGGTCAGGTTATCACCAGTTGAGAGTGCGAGAGGAAGATGTGCCTAAGACCGCATTCAGAACGAGGTATGGTCATTTCGAGTTTATAGTCATGCCATTCGGTTTGACCAATGCTCCAGCGGTTTTTATGGGTTTGATGAACCGCATCTTTCAGCGTTATTTAGATGAGTTCGTCATTATCTTTATTGATGATATTCTTATCTACTCGAAGAATCGTACTGACCATGCAGAGCACTTGAGGACCGTACTGCAGATTTTGTGAGTTGAGTAGTTGTTTGCCAAGCTGTCTAAGTGTGAATTCTGGTCAGATCGAGTTGTCTTTCTCGATCATATTATTTCTGAAGATGGGATTTCTGTTGATCCCAGCAAAATCGAAGCGGTAATGAATTGGCCTAGATCGACATCAGTACCTGAGATCCAAAGCTTCATGGGTTTAGCTGGTTATTATCGCCGATTCATCGAGGGTTTCTCGTCTATTGCCAAGCCTATTACCCAGCTGACTCAAAAGAATGCGCCTTTTGTCTGGACTTCAAATTTTGAGGCTAGCTTTGTTGATCTAAAGAGGAGACTGACCAGTGCTCCGATTCTTTCTATTCCGAAGGGTACTGGAGGTTTCACAGTTTATTGTGATGCTTCTAACCGAGGCTTGGGTTGTGTTCTTATGCAGCATAAGCATGTGATAGCGTATGCATCGAGACAGCTGAAACCGCACGAGACCCGTTATCCGGTTCACGATCTTGAACTAGCTGCGATCGTCTTTGCTCTGAAGATCTGGCGTCACTATCTTTATGGTGAGTCATTCGAGATCTTTTCTGGCCATAAGAGCCTCAAGTACTTATTTTCGCAGGCAGAGCTGAATATGAGACATAGAAGATGGTTAGATCTGTTGAAAGATTTTTACTGCGAAATCAAGTATTATCCCGGGAAGTCAAATGCAGTTGCAGATGCGTTGAGTCGAAAGCTGTGTTCTTTATCTCTTTCTACTATCGGTGTTTCTCAGTTGATTGATGATTGTTGCACTTCTGGTTTAGAGTTTGAAACAGATAGGGAGACTATCAGAGTGTTTGCTATTCAAGCCGAACCGGAGTTGTTTGTTGCAATCAGAGAAGCACAGAAGTCTGAGCCGAGCATTCAGGTTTCAGTAGAGAAAGTCAGATCTGGGCATCAGTCTGAATTCCAGGTTAGAGATGACGTCTTGTTTGTGAATAACCGTCTTGTTGTGCCAGATATTGCGGAGTTGAGACAGCGTATTCTCCGAGAGGCTCATTGCAGTCGGTTCAGTATTCATCCTGGAGGTCGTAAGATGTACAACGATCTGAAGAGTCAGTTCTGGTGGAAGAGAATGAAGAGCGATGTAGCGAAGTTTGTATCTCGGTGTTTGAACTGCCAGCAAGTAAAAGCAGAGCGAAAGCGACCAGGAGGTCTTTTGCACAGCCTATATGTTCCTGAATGGAAATGGGATCACATTTCTATCGATTTTGTCACGAAGCTACCACGATCCGTTCGAGGATGCGATGCTATTTGGGTAGTGATCGACCGATTGACGAAGTCTGCTTGTTTTATTCCGTACAGGATGATGTATCGTCATGATCAGATGGCTGAGTTGTATGTTAGCAATGTTGTGAGATTGCATGGTGTGCCGAAGTCGATCGTTTCAGACAGAGATCCTAGATTCACTTTGCACTTCTGGCATAGTCTTCAGGAGGCACTTGGTACTCGATTGCATCTGAGTACAGCTTATCATCCTCAGACAGATGGACAGTCAGAGTGGACTATCCAGACGTTACAGGATATGCTGCGAGCGGTGGTGCTAGACTTTGGCACTAGTTGGCAGGATTCTTTGCCTCTTGTCGAGTTTTCTTACAATAGCTTCCAAGCGAGTATCGGTATGGCGCCTTTTGAGGCTTTGTACGGCAAAAATTGCCGATCTCCGCTGTTTTGGGATGATTTGTCCGAGTCACCAGATTTGGGGCCGGAAATGCTTCGAGATATGGCAGAGCAGGTTAAGATCATTCAGACCAGAATGAAGTCAGCTCAAGATAGACAGGCAAAGTATGCGAACGTCAGACGTAGACCTCTGAGTTTTGAGCAGGGAGACCGTGTATTCCTTAAGATTTCTCCTTTCAGAGGCACTGTCAGATTTGGTAAGAGAGGGAAGTTATCTCCGAGATTCATCGGTCCGTACGAGATTCTCGAGAAGATAGGCGATCTTGCCTACAGACTTGCACTTCCTCCGTCTTTATCTAGTATTCACGACGTTTTTCACATCTCTATGCTGCGAAAGTATCATCCAGATTCTTCACATATCCTTTAGCCTGACGAAGCCGAGTTAGACGAGACTCTGAGCTATTTTGAACGACCGATTCAGATCCTTGATCGGAAAGAAAAGCAACTCAGAACCAAGTTGATTCCGTTGGAGAAAGTGCAGTGGAGCCGTCACGGAGTCAAGGAAGCGACTTGGGAGACAGAGTCTGACATGAGACAGCGTTTTTCAGAGTTATTCGGATGACATGAGTTCTTCTTACTGTCTTTAGTTCTTTATTCTATCTTATGAGTTGTGGTTCTCGTTGATTTCGAGGACGAAATCTTTTCTTAGTTGGGGAGAATTTTAACGCCCCGTTTTTATCTTAAATGAGTTTATTTGAGTTAATCGGAGATTGCTGAGTTATCGAGCCGGTTTGATTTTGATCAGGGTCCTTTTTGCAAATTTTGGAAATTTCAGGGACCAAAACGCAAATATTGATTTTTATATATTATCTACACTTGGATTTGATTGGAGAAGCCTTCTCCTTCTTCCTCATTGCACGCCTCCTCCATTAGAGCCGCCCCCTTCTCATTCCAAGCTTTGGGATTTCAGTCCGAGCTCGATCCGTCCATTGGAATTTATTTCTTAAGGAGTGATCACTGCAGCGAGAGCTTCGTTCTATCGTAAGTTCTTCTTCGATCCGACGTATTCTAGTTTTTGGATGTTGTTAGAATCGTTCTAGATTCGAGTATGTTGTTCTCTTCAGTGTTCTGATCGTTTATTATCTGTCGGTTTTGAAATAGAGCGACGTTCGGAATTGTTATGATTTTTGGAAGCCATTTTGGAAAGTTTGAGAGATTTGTTGGGATTGCCTTGTTGTTTTGGTATTAGCATTGTTATGAGATTATATCGCTATTGAACTGCTGTCTGCGTTGTCGGTTTGTTCAGTTTATAGCCGTTATGCCGTCGGTTTGAGTTTTGGGGATTTCGAACCGTTTTTGAATTGTGAACTTGGCTTGTAAGATGATCATGGTTATTGATCATTTATTGGTATCTGAAGAGATTCGTTTGGAGCTTTTCAAGCCCAGGATTAACAGCAATTGTTCGTTTCAGAGTTTTGGACGAAGAACGGTATAGAGAATTACCTTGAGCCTTGTTGTTGTTTAGATTGGTTAGACTGTAAGAGTGGGTGCCCAGTGAGCCAACTGTGTGGCTATGGGCTTTGTTGACTCTTTGTATAAACAATCTTTTGTTTAATATTATTTACACTTTTATGGCAATGACTTTATATTACTTCATATTGTTATATTGTGATATACTATTGTTGTTTTGATAAAGACCTTGAATATACTATAGTGTATGTAAGATGTGGTAGAACATGGAGATGTCTATCATGAAATACATCTTATAGTCACTGTATATTCTAAAACCGTTCCTAGTCGATTGAGCCGTCCGATAATAAGGATAAGGATCGCTCGAGTTTGAGACTAGCATTTGCGATGCGGAGTACCACGTTTCATTGGTAGGGAACATGGAGATGTTCGAAGCATGCAAATGGATATTCATAGGATGAATAGTCGAACTACCCTATCCGGACTTTCCAAGTGGTTATCACTTATCGAGTGGATAAAGTCCGCGGTTTTGGTTGTACACCATTAGTCCTTACGACTTGAAACATCATGGAGACTCTATATGCTAGTACTGTGCTTTGACTCGTTTACCGACTCTGAGGGGGTCATCAGGTGTCGAGATTGGGTACAGTTACGACACATATAGGAGTCAATGCATTGTTGTCAAGGATTCACCACATACTTGCGAGTGTGGATATCCTATGCGATCTGAGGAGATATTAGTGTGACAAATCTCTGGCCAGAGTACTTGATGTGATTTAAGAAATGGTTTCTTAGTAGCACATGCGATGTCACTAATTTGATCTTCAAGATGTATTGCATAGTTATCGAATCTTGAGCGACTCTCGATATACCAATGGTTGTTGATTCGATCGGGATATATGGATGAAGGGACCGTACTGTACGTTAACCAAAATCTACTGGTTCTTGTAGGCACTATCAGTGATACCTAGGGAATCATGGGGCGATGTTGCTAGGCGCTTTACCATGATTCGTTGGGCAAGTCGGAAAGTGTTGTTCCGAGTCACAAGGAGTTGTGAGCCCACGGCTAGCTGTATCCCTGAACCATTGAGGGTCACACAGTGTAATGGAGTTTTAATCCCCGTTGAGATAGTTAAATTTAAAGAGTTAAATTTAATGAACTAAGGAGTTGGACTTCTTAAATAAGAGTAAGGGAGTAGGATTTCCTAAAATGACATAGGGATGGACATTTTTGGAAACCACTGAATTCGGATTCAGGAAAATTTATTTTGACTTTAAAACGTGCAGAAATAGTTTCTGTGCACATTGGTGAAATCGTTTCATCAATCGGAGTCACGATGAATTTTATATTAATTTCTGAACGAGCGGGCTTTGCTTGTCGGGCCCCAGCTTATGACTAATGGGCCCTAAGGTGTTAGTGGCCTGCATTATAAATAAGTTATTTCAGTACAGAAATTAGACACAACAGGTCATAATTTTTGAGAGCAAAAATCGAAAAAACCCTAGCTCTCTCAAATAATATTTCGGCCGCCCCCTTGCTCTGTCACAGAGAAATTCCGGTCTGTGATTTTGAATCACAGTAAGGAATAACGAATCAAATTCGTGTATTCTCTTCGCAGAAAACTTCTGATAGATTTTCTAGTGCAATCTATCAGAGGGATTAAACCTCTGTTCGTGGACCTGATTGAAGGCGTTCATCGGTTCCAGGGAGAGACAACAAGAGCAGAATTGTTCTGTTGGTGTCCATTAATCTCGTTGCGAGATTTGAGGTAAAATTTATTTAATTGTTATTTAAATTTTACACACACAATAATTCAATCGATGAACGGTTGATACCCATACCATGGAAACGTTCCATGAAAAATTTTTAAACTTCCGCTGCACCGGGTATCAATCGTAATTGGTCTGGGAACTCGCCAGTTTTCTAACAGTGGTATCAGAGCCAGGTTGCTCAGATCAATCGATTGAATTAATCAATTGTACAAAATTTTTTGAGTCTCGGTTTTTGAAACAAAATAAATATTTTTAATAAAAAAATTTTTTTTTTCCGGGGGCGAAACCCGGGCAGCGATTGGATCGCTGCCCGGAGGGGGCAGCGATGGTCGCTGCCCCCAGGGGCGGCGCACGGCGCCGCCCAAAGGGGGCGCACGGCGCCGCCCAGGGCGGCGACCGTCGCCGCCCAGGGCGGCGCACGGCGCTGCCCAGGGCAGCGCTGTGCGCTGCCCAGCGCAGCGCTGGGCGCTGCGCAGGGCAGCGCTCGGCGCTGCCCAGGGCGGCGCTCGGCGCCGCCCAGGGGTGGCGCTCAGCGCCGCCCAGGGCGACGCACGGCGCCGCCCAGCGGCGGCGCCAGGCGCCGCCAGGGCAGCAAGTGTTGCTGCCCTAAGGGGGCAGCCGGGCTGCCCCGGCCCGCGCCCCGGGTGCGGGCCAACCCGGGAGTGTCCCGGGCGGCCCGCGGGAAAAATTATTATTTTTATTAAAATTAATTTTAATATGTTAAAATTTTATTTTTGGTCCGGTCAAAAATTGTTTTTGATTGGTTCACGAGATTTCGGATCGAATTGTTCGAGTCCGTAAATTTTAAAATTGATTTTGGATAAATTTGAATTTTTGGAAAATTTTAATATTTTATCCGTAAATTGAATTTTGAAATCAATTATTTTGGTACAATTGATGATAAGATATGATCTTATGATATATTAGATAAAATATGATTTTATTTGTAAAATTGGATTTTATAGATAAAATATGATTTTATTTGATATGGAGATAAAATATGATTTTATATGTGAAATGTGATTTTATATAAAATATGATTTTATCTTGTTTAAATTTGAATTGCCACAGCATGTTATCCAATAAATTAATTTTGAATTAAATGTTATTGGATAAGGATGATCGATTGCCATGACCAATTTTGTAGGTGTATGTTAGGAATTTACATTTTGTCTTTATTGTTGTTGGTTTTATTAATGGGCCTGGTTTATGGCCCGATATGAATGTCATATGTAATAAAAGTGGGCTTGGTTTATAGCCCGTTCCCACCCCTAAAAATGTATCCCCTACTTGTCATTGTTATTTAATTGTAAATACATTAGATTTAGTGGGAGATCAAGATTTGAAGATGGTGGGTCCAGCAGACAATGAAGACTGAAGAAATGTAAATTGGAAGCATATGTAATAGGATTGCATTTGCATACTGCATATTACCTAGGATTGGACTAAGACCCGTGATTGGCAACCACGGGTCAATTAGAAATGGAATCGATCATCCTATATAATATGTGATATTATGATTGTATGCATGTTTAGACATAAATTGCGTGAATCCGGCAATGCATGCAATAAATTAAAAATGATGAGACAAATATTTTTATAAATAAAATCCCTCATTTTAAATATGATTTAAAATTTATATCAAGATAAATAAAGGAAATTTAAATATTGTTTAAATGTTCCTACCTTCCATCAACGGTCAATGTATGTGATGCTACCCGCGGATACGGTCCGGCTCATATTATTGGGGGGGCCCGTCCGTCGGAAAGCTGTACATTGGATCGACAAATGTTGTAAGTTGGGTGGAACTCCCATGGGATCGGCTCATATTATTGGGGGATCCACATGGCGACCGTCCATCACAACTTAATATTGATGGGTCATCTTGACATGTCACTTTAAACGGCGTCATATTATTGGGCCCTTATTGGACATGAGGTAAATACATGGGGGTTGCTTTGGAAGCAATTGGGCTCTACCTTTTGAGAATTATGGTTGGCTGATATTATTCGGGACCATAAGTTTGTCAATTGGACTCCATGTTCTCACTAAGGAAAAAGTTTCCCGTTTTCACTAGAGGGTGGTGAAATCGTTAAAATAGTGGGAGTGAGATTCATAAAATTAAATTCGCCTATTTTATGTCTTAGTAAATTGTTAAACAATCATTGATATATGTCTGTTTTTCCTTTTCAGTATTTCATACAATGAATTCGCGAAATCCTTTATTCTCGATCCTCGAACAAAACAAGCTGACTGGCGCCAACTATACGGAATGGTTCCGGAAGTTGAAGATTGTCTTAACTTCGGAGAAAATGCTCTACGTGTTAGAGAAAGCACCTCCGAAGGAAGCACCAGCTGACATAAGTCCGGAGGAATTGGCCAAACTTGATGCATGGTGTGACCATGACATCAAGACCAAATGCTATATGCAAGCCTCGATGTCTGATGAACTCCAGAGGCGATTTGAGGACACGATGAATGCTGCTGACATTCACACGCAACTCAAGGAACTTTTTGGGGCTCAGTCGAGGGCTGAAAGGTTCTCTACTGTTAAGGAGTTGATGACGTGCCGCATGCGTGAAGGGACTTCGGTCCGTGATCATGGGGTACGAGTGATTTGGCTCATACAGAAGTTAGCGACCCTTGATTTGGTGTTGGAGCATGAACTCAATGTGGACTTGCTGCTTCTATCTCTTCCTTCTTCATTTGATGGATTCGTGATAAATTTTAATATGAACAAGATAGAGGCCACCCTTGAAGAGATGGTCAATATGCTCGTTACATATGAATCCACACTTAAGAAGGATAAGCCAGCTTTCTTGGTGGGCTCCTCATCTTCTGCTAAGAAGGGGCCAAGTATGAAGGGCAAGAAACGTTCTGCCCCACCCAAGAAAGTGGAACTCGAGAAGAAGCAAAAGACAAAGGCTTCAAACGATGGAAAATCCAAGGATGTTTGCCATTACTGCAAGAAGCCGGGTCATTGGAAGCGCAACTGCAAGGAGTATCTTGGGCAGTTAGGAACTGCAAAGGGTATGTTCTATATCGAAATAAACATGTCACTTAATACAACTTCTTGGGTATTGGATACCGGATGTGGATCTCACATTTGCAATGATTTGCAGGTGATGACAAGAAGTCGCAGGCTTAGAATGGGTGAGACCCAGCTGAGGCTCGGGAATGGTTCCAGAGTTGAAGCTACGGCCATTGGAGATGTTTGTTTGATTTTGCAGAATGGTTTTAAATTATTGTTGAGAGATGTTTTATTTGTGCCAGATTTAATTAAAAACATTATTTCTATTTCTATGCTTGATAGAGATGGTTATTCTTGTAATTTTGTGAATGGGATTTGCAGTATTTACAAGAATGAATGTTTAATTGGAAATGGACAACTTGAAAACGATCTATATAATTTAAAACTAAAAGACGTTCCAGTGAATTGTATTGACAAACCGGCAACAACAAACAAAAGGAAAATCGATAGTCAAAACCCGGCAAACCTATGGCACGCTAGACTAGGTCATATTTCCTCAAGGAGGATGAACAAGCTAGTGGGAGAGGGCATGTTTGATATGTCTGATATTAACTCTCTACCTACTTGTGAATCCTGCCTAAAAGGAAAAATGACTAAATCTCCTTTTAAGGGGAAGCCTGAGCGTAGTCAAAATCTGTTGGATTTGATCCATACAGATGTTTGTGGTCCATTTAGAGTAGGGACTCAACATGGCCACACCTACTTCATTACCTTTACTGATGATTATTCTAGGTATGGGTATTTATATTTAATGAAATATAAGTCTGAAGCATTTGAAAAGTTCAAAGAATTCAAGGCTGAAGTAGAAAACAAGCTAGGTAAAAGTATTAAAGCACTTCGATCGGATCGAGGTGGAGAATACTTGAGTACCGAGTTTTTGGACTATCTAAAAGAGAATGGGATTCTCTCTCAGTGGACTCCTCCTATGACACCACAGCTTAATGGTGTATCGGAGCGTCGTAATCGAACTTTGTTGGACATGGTTCGATCCATGATGAGCTTCACTGAGCTTCCACCTTCGTTTTGGGGCTATGCGCTTGAAACGGCGGTATTGTTGTTAAATAACGTCCACACTAAAGCAGTGGACAAAACACCATACGAGTTATGGAATGGCAAAGCTCCTAAGTATTCATACTTGAGGATTTGGGGATGTCCTGCTTACGTGAAGCGGACAGTGGGAGATAAGTTGGATAGTCGATCCAGCTTGTGTTATTTTGTGGGGTATCCGAAGAATTCAATCGGATATTATTTCTATTATCCTGCTGAAACAAAGGTGTTTGTTTCTAGGAATGCCACCTTCTTGGAGAAGGAGTTCTTATTGGATAAGAAAGGCGAGATGATGGAACTCGAAGAAGTTCGAGAAGAACCCGAAATACAAAATAACGATCCCACACCTCAGGAACCATTGCTGGACACGCCTGCACCTAGAAGATCCGAAAGGACTTCTAGACCTCCAGTTCGATATGGTCTTCTTCTTGAAGAGGGTCAAGATGAACCCGACATTGGATGTGATCCAAGAAGCTTCAAGGAAGCAATTTCTGATGCGGATTCGAATTTATGGCTTGAAGCTATGCAGTCAGAATTGGATTCGATGCATACTAACCAAGTCTGGTCTTTAGTGGATCCTCCCGATGGAATTGTTCCAATAGGGTGTAAATGGATCTACAAAAGAAAGCTTGGGCCTGATGGTAAGGTATTGACCTACAAGGCGCGATTGGTGGCTAAAGGTTATACTCAAAGGCAAGGAGTTGACTATGACGAAACCTTTTCACCAGTTGCAATGTTCAAGTCCATAAGAATCCTAATTGCCATAGCTGCATGGTATGACTATGAGATATGGCAGATGGATGTGAAGACTGCTTTTCTTAATGGAGACATTAAGGAAGAAATCTATATGAGGCAGCCTGAGGGGTTCACATCCATGGGAAGCGAGCATAAGGTATGCAAGCTTCAGAGATCAATTTATGGTCTAAAACAAGCATCAAGAAGTTGGAACCAGAAATTTGATGAAACAATTAAAGATTTTGGTTTCATCAAGAACCCGGAGGAACCTTGCGTGTACAAGAAAGTAGTTAAGGATGCGGTGACATTCTTAGTACTTTATGTTGATGACATCCTACTCATTGGGAATGATGTAGGGATGTTGCAGTCAACAAAGATATGGTTATCAGGTAGATTTTCGATGAAGGATTTGGGTGAGGCATCCTACATTCTTGGGATACAGATCTATAGGGATAGATCTAAGAGAATGATAGGACTCACTCAATCAACCTACATCGATACCATATTGAAACGGTTTTCAATGGATGGGTCCAAGAGAGGACATCTACCCATGTGTCATGGAGTTTCTCTATCCAAGTCTATGTGTCCCAAGACTGATGCAGAGATAGAGAATATGACACATGTACCATATGCGTCAGCTATAGGTAGTATCATGTATGGGATGATATCTACCAGACCGGATGTAGCATTTGCTCTGAGTGTCACGAGCAGATATCAGTCTAATCCTGGTCAGATGCATTGGAAAGCCGTGAAGGACATTCTTAAGTACTTGCGAAGGACTAAGAATATGTTCATGGTTTATGGAGGACGAGAACTCAAACTGGAAGGCTATACCGACTCTAGCTTCCAAAGTGATGTGGATGACTCGAAGTCAACCTCTGGATTTGTATTCATGCTCAATGGCGGTGCTGTCTCTTGGAAGAGTTCCAAGCAGGACACCACAGCGGATTCCACCACTGAGGCTGAATACATTGCAGCATCAGCTGCTGCTAAAGAGGCCGTTTGGATGAGGAATTTCGTCCAAGAGTTGGGCGTCATTCCTGAATTTGTTGGTCCAGTCCCGGTGTACTGCGACAACACGGGTGCCGTTGCTCAAGCAAAGGAACCAAGGTCTCATCAAAGATCCAAACACGTACTGAGGAAATACCACATAATCCGGGAGATTGTGGAAAGAGGAGACATCAGTGTCGAACGAGTGGCCTCTGCAGACAATATCGCTGATCCACTTACTAAGCCTTTGCCAGGACCATTGTTTGACAAACATCGCGAAGCAATGGGTCTACGTAGTATGACTAGTTGGCTATAGGGCAAGTGGGAGATTGTAAGAGTGGGTGCCCAGTGAGCCAACTGTGTGGCTATGGGCTTTGTTGACTCTTTGTATAAACAATCTTTTGTTTAATATTATTTACACTTTTATGGCAATGACTTATATTACTTCATATTGTTATATTGTGATATACTATTGTTGTTTTGATAAAGACCTTGAATATACTATAGTGTATGTAAGATGTGGTAGAACATGGAGATGTCTATCATGAAATACATCTTATAGTCACTGTATATTCTAAAACCGTTCCTAGTCGATTGAGCCGTCCGATAATAAGGATAAGGATCGCTCGAGTTTGAGACTAGCATTTGCGATGCGGAGTACCACGTTTCATTGGTAGGGAACATGGAGATGTTCGAAGCATGCAAATGGATATTCATAGGATGAATAGTCGAACTACCCTATCCGGACTTTCCAAGTGGTTATCACTTATCGAGTGGATAAAGTCCGCGGTTTTGGTTGTACACCATTAGTCCTTACGACTTGAAACATCATGGAGACTCTATATGCTAGTACTGTGCTTTGACTCGTTTACCGACTCTGAGGGGGTCATCAGGTGTCGAGATTGGGTACAGTTACGACACATATAGGAGTCAATGCATTGTTGTCAAGGATTCACCACATACTTGCGAGTGTGGATATCCTATGCGATCTGAGGAGATATTAGTGTGACAAATCTCTGGCCAGAGTACTTGATGTGATTTAAGAAATGGTTTCTTAGTAGCACATGCGATGTCACTAATTTGATCTTCAAGATGTATTGCATAGTTATCGAATCTTGAGCGACTCTCGATATACCAATGGTTGTTGATTCGATCGGGATATATGGATGAAGGGACCGTACTGTACGTTAACCAAAATCTACTGGTTCTTGTAGGCACTATCAGTGATACCTAGGGAATCATGGGGCGATGTTGCTAGGCGCTTTACCATGATTCGTTGGGCAAGTCGGAAAGTGTTGTTCCGAGTCACAAGGAGTTGTGAGCCCACGGCTAGCTGTATCCCTGAACCATTGAGGGTCACACAGTGTAATGGAGTTTTAATCCCCGTTGAGATAGTTAAATTTAAAGAGTTAAATTTAATGAACTAAGGAGTTGGACTTCTTAAATAAGAGTAAGGGAGTAGGATTTCCTAAAATGACATAGGGATGGACATTTTTGGAAACCACTGAATTCGGATTCAGGAAAATTTATTTTGACTTTAAAACGTGCAGAAATAGTTTCTGTGCACATTGGTGAAATCGTTTCATCAATCGGAGTCACGATGAATTTTATATTAATTTCTGAACGAGCGGGCTTTGCTTGTCGGGCCCCAGCTTATGACTAATGGGCCCTAAGGTGTTAGTGGCCTGCATTATAAATAAGTTATTTCAGTACAGAAATTAGACACAACAGGTCATAATTTTTGAGAGCAAAAATCGAAAAACCCTAGCTCTCTCAAATAATATTTCGGCCGCCCCCTTGCTCTGTCACAGAGAAATTCCGGTCTGTGATTTTGAATCACAGTAAGGAATAACGAATCAAATTCGTGTATTCTCTTCGCAGAAAACTTCTGATAGATTTTCTAGTGCAATCTATCAGAGGGATTAAACCTCTGTTCGTGGACCTGATTGAAGGCGTTCATCGGTTCCAGGGAGAGACAACAAGAGCAGAATTGTTCTGTTGGTGTCCATTAATCTCGTTGCGAGATTTGAGGTAAAATTTATTTAATTGTTATTTAAATTTTACACACACAATAATTCAATCGATGAACGGTTGATACCCATACCATGGAAACGTTCCATGAAAAATTTTTAAACTTCCGCTGCACCGGGTATCAATCGTAATTGGTCTGGGAACTCGCCAGTTTTCTAACATAGACTTTGATACAATCTTTTGTTGTAGCTTTCCAGAAGTTGGAACTACTGCATTGAAAGGTAAAAGCAGTCATCGTAGCGGGATAGCATACTCGGGACTGTTGGTTCTCGAGTTTCCCTTTTTAAATCACATACTTGTTTGTACACTTGTTCTAGCATGAAGAACTTGTGTCTTGTTGATTTCTTGGACTGTTGTTATGTGGCTTATGTTTACATTTATGTTATGCATTCATCTTGAGCCTACTTTGTTTACAGCGGGCAGAACCGCCCTTTTTGTTTTAGACGTTTGGGAACTATGATTGAGTGGCCTAGGTCGTAGTCCTTTCTCCTAGTGCTAGCATACTCATTATGGTTGCTCAAAGTCTAGAGGAGTGGGATACCTGGCACCACCTCAATTGGGAGAGTCGGTGAGTTGTTACGTGATCTCATCCTCGGGATCCCAAAACCATTGCAGCAATCCCTTGTTTATCAGAATCGATATCCTGGTTTTTAAAGACATGCATATCATTAACCTTGACTTGAATATGTTGTCTTGATAGCATGTTGTTTATTTATTATTTGATATGTTGCTTTTACTGGGATTATCATTCTCACCGGTTATCCGGCTGTTGCTTTGTTTTGTATGTGTACTTGGCAATAGGTGGGGCAGGACCAAGTCAGAAGAGGCATGGTTAGCTTCGAGGGAAAGATGTAGAAGTGAGACTCGGTTTAGAATTCGTGTCGGCATGTCTACCTAGTTTATGTCAGAACATGTTTAGATCTCGAACTTCGTTGTTTATGTTGTATCGATTATGCGAGCTCCTCGATTTCATGTTATTTCCATATGCGTAGTTGATCGACTCTAGAACTTCATGTATTAATTGGAGATAGTATGTTTTGATGCATGATTGTATATTGAATGTGTGAGATTGAGTTTCAGCTAGCTTCTGCTGTTCTTATTTGCCATGTTTCTGTCCTCGCTCGATCTGCAAGATCTTGCGGATCGAGCGAGAGAAAACGTACAGTCCTCTGTTTTAGGATTTTTGTGGCTCGCTCGATCCGCAAGATCTTGCGGATCGAGCGAGGGCTGTTTTGCCTCTGCAGAGGCTTGAGATTTTTGGCTCGCTCGATCTGCAAGATCTTGCAGATCGAGCGGAGCACTGTTCTTTATTTAAAAAAAAAATTTATTTCTTTTAATCTTGGTTCTTGATTGCCTAATTGTTGTTTAATACCGAGATTAGTTGTTTAGAACCGAGGTCTCACAAACGGAGGTTCCGATCGTTGTCTATAAATAGGGGGTGCCAAGCTCACATTTGAGTGCACCAATTCCTCTCTTCTCTCTCAATTCCTTAGCCTTCTAACTCAGATCTAGGGAATTCTAGGCGTCCCGTGGGGAATCCGGAAGTGGCATAGCGATCCAGGCGTCGTAGCGGAGCTGTGGCCTAATTTTGAGGCACTCGACATCAAAGGGCTAACGACGGACGAAGGTATAGCTTTTGCTTCCTATAAATATTTAGGAGTTAGCAATAGCTTAGTTAAGGCTTTTAGAGCACTATAATGATAGTAGTATCATTTGGCAGTGTAGAGCAGACTATAGGCGTGGACCTAGAGTTGGTAGAGCTTGCACTGATTTGAGGTACGAAAGTACTGTTCGAGATAACCTGACTGAGTATGCATGTATTATGTGACTGCATGGTGTATATGTCATTGATTTATGCTGCATTCATTTGCATACTGAGCTATATCCTTCGAGATGTCTGTTAGTAGGGTTTTTCCCTATCCTGTTAGTGGTTGGACTTCCATCGATTTGGGTCCGGCATATCCACTGGTATTATAGTATGGGAGCCACCTCCTGAAGTGATGGCACAGCGTGCTACATACCAGGGCCTGGTCTGTCTCTGTTATCTGATCCTTGACCTCGAGTTATAGGGAGTTCACTTTGCATGCATGTATACTCATACTCTCGTACTGAGCGTTTTATGCTCACTTCTCGTACTGTGTTTCTGGACACCCTATTCCATAGGGCAGGTTTGCGATTGGACGAGGCGGGTGGATCCAAGAGGGGCTAGGCAGTGGTTGGCTAGCTGGAGCTTCTCCTAGGTTTTATTCTGTTGTTATTGGATTGATACAACTGTTCGATTGGGTTGTATTATTATTTGGGTATTTACAGATTTCTTTACTTGGGATTGTATAATGTTTATGATTTCTGCAGTTTTATTCTGATTACTTTTTTGATTAAGTTAATTGAATGCCTAAGGCGGGTGGATCCAAGAGGGGCTAGGCAGTGGTTGACCAACTGGAGCTTCGCCTAGGTTTTATTCTGTTGTTATTGGATTGATACAACTGTTCGATTGGGTTGTATTATTATTTGGGTATTTACAGATTTCTTTACTTGGGATTGTATAATGTTTATGGTTTCCGCAGTTTTATTCTGATTACTGTTTTGATTAAGTTAATTGAATGCCTAAGTTCTGTTTAGTAGGTGATCCAGGTAAGGATCACTACATTTATGGTATCAGAGCATGCAAAGTATTCTTGGGATTTAGATTCTGCATAAGATAACCATTAGGTTAATTTTGTAAATGGCAGATCGTGACGACCAGAGTTCTCATGGCAGTATTGGTGGGCGTTGGGGTGATGCCGACCGGGAGCCTTGTCGGGAACGCCGCCATCGTCATCGAGATGAGGACCGTTTCAGTGTACGTCGATTCTTGCAGATGGGGGCCTAAGCCCTTGGTTGGAGGTGAGTCTCCGGACTATGCGGAGAACTGGTTAGACCGCATGGAGACGACTTTTCAGACTTTCCAATGCACCGAGGAGCAAAAGATGGAGACCCTTGGTTATCTTCTGGATGGACGTGCGCGCAGGTGGTGGAGGTTTACTTCTGCACCTTTTGTTGCGACGAGAGGAGTGGCCACCTGGGCCGAGTTCCGCACAGCTTTTCAGAAGCTGTATTTTCCTCTTGCACTCCGTCAGTCGAAGGCGGGCGAGCTACTGAGTCTGCGACAGGGAGCTATGTCTATTGATGAGTATCAGTAGAAGTTCTTTGATCTGCTATCCTATTGCCCCGAGATTGCTGACAGCTCTGGGATGAAGTATAATCTGTTCCTTCAGGGCCTTAACCCTGAGATCCATGACCGTGTGGCGGTTGTTGACGACATGTCCTACGAGGGTTTGGTGAGCCGTTGTCATCAGGCGGAGGACAGCATTCGGCGGAACAGGACTTTCTCTCAGTCAAGACCTGCTAGTTCTTTGGGTCCCCGTGCCCAATCTTTCAAGAAGTCTAGATCTACTTCTTTTTCCTCTGGCTCTGCTGGTGTTGTCCTTTTCGGAAAGAAGGACAAGTGTGATCACTGTGGGAAGAACCATCCATCCGACAAGTGCCGTAGAGCTTCTGGAGCTTGTTTCCGTTGTGGAGAGACTGGTCATATCCGGAGGGATTGTCCACTATCTGGGGGAGGCGGTTCTGGATCTGGTTCAGGATCTGGTTCTCAGGCCACCGTTCAGCAGAGGTCGCAGGGACAACCTGCTGGTAGTTCTCATTTGAGGCCACGAGCTTCTGGCCAGGTGTTTGCCTTGAGGCATGATCAGGCAGTGAAGGAGAATGAGAAAGTCATCGCAGGTACATTTCTGATTTATGGTATACCTACTTTTGTACTTATTGACACTGGTGTATCTCATTCCTTCATTTCTACACGTTTTGCTAAGAGGCATAAGTTACCATGCATTTCACTAGACGTAGTGATGTCTGTTTCTACTCCGACTGGCCAATCTGCTTTGGCTAAGCGTCTAGTGATGAGTTGCCTTTTAGAGTTCGAGGGGAACATTCTGTTAGCGAATCTCATGGTTCTTGCGATGGACGACTTTGATTGCATTCTGGGAATAGATATGTTAACTACCTATCGAGCTTCAATGGACTACTACCAGAGATTAATACGCTTTCATCTGGAGGGGAGTGATAGCTGGTTTTTCTATAGAGAGGGAGCGCGACCCCCGATGCCTTTGGTATCAGCTTTGAGAGCCTGTCGAGCTCTAGAGTCTGGCAGGGAAGGCTACCTTATCTATGCAGTTGATTTGTCCGCTGAGAGTATTGGGATAGAGAGTATTCCTGTTGTGGATGAATTCCCAGATGTATTTCCTGATGAGATTCCGGGTTTTCCTCCTGTTAGGGAAGTCGAGTTTGGCATAGAGTTGATGCCGGGTACTTCACCTATTTCTCGAGCACCGTATCGTCTGGCTCCGTCAGAGATGCGTGAGTTGAAGAATCAGCTACAGGATCTTTTGGACAAGGGGTAAATTCGTCCTAGTGCATCTCCTTGGGGAGCTCCTGTTCTTTTTGTAAAGAAGAAGGATGGGTCTATGCGGCTATGCATTGACTATCGGCAGCTGAATCGAGTCACTGTGAAGAACAAGTATCATTTTCCTCGTATTGATGACTTGTTTGATCAGCTGCAGGGAACTTCAGTTTACTCCAAGATTGACTTGAGATCTGGGAATCATCAGTTAAGAGTCCGAGATCAGGACGTATCCAAGACTGCATTCCGTACTCGCTATGGGCATTACGAGTTTCTAGTGATGCCATTTGGTTTGACTAATGCGTCGGCTATATTCATGGACCTGATGAACCGTGTCTTCAGGGAGTATTTGGACAAGTTTTTCGTGGTCTTTATTGACGACATCTTGGTGTATTCGTGTAATACGGAAGAGCATGTTTCTCACTTGCGGTTGGTACTACAGACTCTTCGGGATGAGTAGTTGTACCCCCAAGCTGAGCAAGTGTGAGTTCTGGATGGATCGAGTGGTTTTTCTTGGCCATATTATATTCAGGGATGGGATTTTTGTTGATCCAAGCAAGATTGAGGCGGTGCTTAATTGGTTGCGTTCGATGACAGTTGCTGAGATCCGTAGTTTTCTGGGTCTAGCAGGATATTATCGTCGCTTCATTCTGAACTTCTCTCAATTAGCTCGACCTTTGACGCAGCTTACCCGCAAGGGTGTGGATTTCGAGTGGTCCTCCGAGTGTGAGGAAAACTTCTGTGAGCTTCGACGGTGGTTGACTTCTGCGCCAGTGTTGGCATTACCGTCAGGATCTGGAGGGTATGTGGTATACACTGATGCTTCTCTTCAGGGGTTAGGTTGTGTCCTGACTCAGAATGGGCATGTGATTGCATACGCTTCTAGACAGCTGAAGCTTCACGAGGACAACTATCCAGTCCATGATTTGGAGTTAGCAGCCATTGTGTTCGCTTTGAAGATCTGGCGTCATTATCTGTATGGCGAAAAATTTAAGATCTTCACCGACCATAAGAGTCTCAAGTATTTGTTCACTCAGGCGGAGTTGAACATGAGGCAGAGACGTTGGATGGATTTGCTTAAGGACTATGATTGCGAGATTATGTACCATCCGGGAGCTACTAATCTCACCACTGATGCTTTGAGTCACAAGGTGCGACTATCCGCACATCAGACTTGTTCGATGTCTAGTGCGATCAGTGACTGTTGTACTTCAGGATATACTTTCAAGCATAAGAAAGGTATGCAGAGTATCCAGATGTTTGCGATATTATATTAGCCAGCGTTGTATTCGCGGATTCGAGATGCTCAGATGTCTGATTCGAAGACCCAGCGTTTAGCTCGTCTAGCTAACGAGGGTAGCTCGTCTGGATTTCATTATCAGTCAGATGGCTTTCTGTGTTTGTCTGGTAGGCTTGTGATTCCGCAGGATGTAGAGTTGCGAGAGGAGATTTTGTCTCAGGCGCATCGCGCTAAGTTGAGTATTCATCCTGGTAGCAACAAGATGTACAAGGATCTACGTACTCGTTTCTGGTGAAAAGGAATGAAACGCAGTGTTTATCAGTTTGTTTCGAGATGTTTGGTGTGCCAATAGGTCAAGGCAGAGCACCGACGACCTGGAGGATTGCTTCACAGTCTGCCTATTCCTGAATGGAAATGGGAGTTTATCACAATGGACTTTGTGACCCATTTGCCGGTATCCCCGAGGAACTGTGATGCTGTCTGGGTTGTGGTGGACCGAATCACCAAGTCAGCGCATTTCATTGCTTATAACTGGGAGTACAATGTGGATCGTATGGCTCGGTTTTACATTCAGGAGATCGTTCGACTTCATGGAGTGCCTGTGAGCATTGTCAGCGATTGGGACCCCAGGTTTACTTCTAGATTCTGGGGGAGTGTTCAGCGTGCGATGGGTACTACTCTCAGTTTGAGTACTGCCTATCATCCGGAGACTGATGGTTAGTCAGAGCGCACTATCCGTACTTTGGAGGACATGCTTAGAGCGTGCGTCATGGATTTTGGTTCAGCCTGGCAGGATCATTTGCCATTGATCGAGTTCGCGTACAACAACAGCTATCATACTAGCATTGGGATGGCACCTTTTGAGGCGTTGTACGGACGACGTTGTCGTACTTCCCTTTTCTGGGAAGAAGTGGGGGAGAGACAGGCTGAGGGGCCAGAGTTAATCCAGCAAGCTACAGACATTGTTGATCAAATCAAGAAACGTATTAAAATTGCACAGGATCGTCAGGCCAGCTATGCTAACACCAAGCGTAGGCCTTTTCAGTTCGATGACGGGGAGAAAGTGTATCTGAGAGTGTCACCTTTCCGCATGATTCTCAGATTTGGCCTTAAGAGCAAGTTGTCTCCCAGGTTTATCGGTCCGTTTAAGATCTTGGAAAGCATTGGCGATTTGGCTTATCGACTAGATTTGCCACCGCATCTTTCCATTATTCACGACGTGTTCCACGTATCTCTGTTGCGACGATATGTGGCGGATGAGTCTCATATTCTGCAGCGGTCTGAGGTTCAGGTGAGCAAGGATTTGACCTATGTTGAGAAATCTATTCGTATCCTGGATTATAAGAATAAGGTTTTGCGGAACAAATTCATTCCTCTGGTTTTAGTTCAGTGGCAGCGCCGAGGCAATGAAGAAGCTACTTGGAAGCTTGAGGACAGGATGCGTGAAGACCATCCTGAGCTGTTTTGATTTTATTCTTAAGTTGTATTCAGTTGCAAACTCTGTAAATGTTTGATTTGAATAAAGAATGTTTCTGATTTCTGTATTACATTCGGTACTTATTTGATTTCGAGGACGAAATATCATAAGTGGGGGAGAATGTAGTAGCCCGTAACCAAAATCAGTGATTAAGGAATTAATCATAATTACTTGGGAAGGGTTCGGAAGCTCCGAAGGCAGGATCGAAAGCTCAGAACAGATCATAAGCTCCAAAGGTGAGTTCGAAAGCTCCGAACAGGATCGGAAGCTCTGAAGGAGCGATCGGAAGCTCCGATCGAATTATGTCAAGCATGACGTGTGGCAGGATCCGAAGCTCCGATCAGGATCGGAAGTTCCGATCACCCCTATCCGAAGTCAACCAGTGAGATTTTGACACATGGCAGATAAGCGAGATCGAAAGCTTCGATGTCGGGATCGGACGTTCCGATCGAGGAACGAAGTTTTCGATCGTCGTCTATAAATAGGGGGTGCCAAGCTCACATTTGAGTGCACCAATTCCTCTCTTCTCTCTCAATTCCTTAGCCTTCTAACTCAGATCTAGGAAATTCTAGGCATCCCGTGGGGAATCCGGAAGTGGCATAGCGATCCAGGCGTCGTAGCGGAGCTGTGGCCTAATTTTGAGGCACTCGACATCAGAGGGCTAACGACGGACGAAGGTATAGCTTTTGCTTCCTATAAATATTTAGAAGTATGCAATAGCTTAGTTAAGGCTTTTAGAGCACTATAATGATAGTAGTATCATTTGGCAGTGTAGAGCAGACTATAGGCGTGGACCTAGAGTTGGTAGAGCTTGCACTGATTTGAGGTACGAAAGTACTGTTCGAGATATCCTGACTGAGTATGCATGTATTATGTGACTGCATGGTGTATATGTCATTGATTTATGCTGCATTCATTTGCATACTGAGCTATCTCCTTCGAGATGTCTGTTAGTAGGGTTTTTCCCTATCCTGTTAGTGGTTGGACTTCCATCGATTTGGGTCAGGCATATCCACTGGTATTATGGTATGAGAGCCACCTCCTTAAGCGACGGCACAGCGTGCTACATACCAGGGCCTGGTCTGTCTTTGTTATCTGATCCTTGACCTCGAGTTATAGGGAGTTCACTTTGCATGCATGTATACTCATACTCTCATACTGAGCATTTTATGCTCACGTCTCGTACTCTGTGTTTCTGGACACCCTATTCCATGGGGCAGGTTTGCGATTGGACAAGGCGGGTGGATCCAAGAGGGGCTGGGCAGTGGTTGGCCAGCTGGAGCTTCGCCTAGGTTTTATTCTGTTGTTATTGGATTGATACAACTGTTCAATTGGGTTGTATTATTATTTGGGTATTTACAGATTTCTTTACTTGAGATTGTATAATGTTTATGGTTTCCGCAGTTTTATTCTGATTACTGTTTTGATTAAGTGAATTGCATGTCTAAGTTCTGTTTAGTAGGTGATCCAGGTAAGGGTCACTACAGAGGGTCATCAGTTGTGTTCCAACTTAATTGTTTTAGCGATGGATGAATTTGACTGCATCATTGGGATTGACCTTCTGAATTGTAGTAGCCCGTACCCTAATTGAGTAATTAAAGGATTAATGCTAATTAATTAAATTGGGAATTGGACGGATCGGAAGCTCCGAAGGGACGATCGGAAGCTCCGATCGGGATCGGAAGCTCCGATGAGGATCGGAGGCACCGATGATATTACGTCATCCATGACGTGTGGCTGGATCGGAAGCTCCGATCAGGATCGGACGTTCCGATCACCCCTATCCGAAGTCAACAAATGATATTTTGACACGTGGCAGATCAGGATCTTCGGAAGCTCCGATGGCAGGATCGGACGTTCCGATCGAGGTTCGGACGTTCCGATCGAGGATCGGAGGCTCCGATCGTTGTCTATAAATAGAAGGCCGAGGCTTCATTTCTCCTTGCCAATTCCGGATTTCCTCTCTATTTCTAGTCATATTCGAGCTGTTCTAGTCTTCTTAGGCTTGGTCCGAAGGTCGGAGAGGCGTTCGGTAGTCGTAGCGGAGTTGTGCCCAAGTTCTGGAGGCATCGACATCAAAGGGCTAATGACGGACGCAGGTATAGCTTTGAGCTCCTAAAAATATTTAGGAGTATGCTATAGCTTAGTTAAGGCTTTTAGGGCGCTATAATGATAGTAGTATCATTTCGCTGTGTAGGCGGACTTTAGGCTTGGACTTAGAGCTGGTAGTGCCTACCTGGTATTTGAGGTACGAAAGTACTGTTCGAGATATCTTGACTGAGTATGCATGTATTATGTGACCGCATGATTTATATGCCATGATATTATGCTGCATTCATTTGCATCTTGTTGTATCTCCTTCGAGATGTCTGTTAGTAGGGTTGTACCCTATCCTGTTAGTGGATGGACTTCCATCGATTTGGGTCCGGTGTTTCCACGGTTATCTCGGTATGGGAGCCACCTCCTGAAGCGACGGCACAGCGTGCTACATACCAGGGCCCGGTCTGTCTCTGTTATCTGATCCTTGACCTCGAGTCTATAGGGAGTTCACTTTGCATGCATGTATACTCATACTCTCGCACTGAGCGTTGTATGCTCACGTCTCGTACTCTGTATTTTCTGGACACCCTATTCCATGGGGCAGGTTTGCGATTGGACGAGGAGGGTGGATCCAGGAGGGGCTAGTCAGTGGTTGGCCAGCTGGAGCTTCGTCTAGGTTTTATTACTGTTGTTTTGGGTTTATACAGCTATTCGATTTGGTTGTATATTATTGGATAATTACAGATTCCTTTTCTTGGGATTGTATAATGTTATTGGTTTCCGCAGTTTTATTCTGATATCTGTTTTATTAAGTTAATTGCATGCCTAAGTTCTGTTTAGTAGGTGATCTGGGTAAGGGTCACTACATTTATGGTATCAGAGCATGCAAAAAGATTTCTTGGGATTTAGTCTCATCTTGAGGTATTTTTGTAGATGTCAAATCGTGACGACCAGAGTTCTCATGGCAGTATTGGTGGGCGTTGGGGTGATGCCGACCGGGAGCCTCGTCGAGAACGGCGTCATCGTCATCATGACGACGAGCGTTTCACTGTGCGTCGATTCTTAGCTATGGGTCCTAAGCCCTTAGTTGGAGGTGAGTCTCCGGAGGATGCGGAGAACTGGTTAGACCGCATGGAGACGACTTTTCAGACTTTCCAATGCACCGATGAGCAGAAGGTGGAGACCCTTGGCTATCTTCTGGATGGGCGTGCGCGCAGGTGGTGGAGGTTTACTTCTGCACCTTTTGTTGCGGCGAGAGGAGTGGCCACCTGGGCCGAGTTCCGCATAGCTTTCCAAAAGCGGTATTTTCCTCCTGCACTCCGACAGTCGAAGGCAGGTGAGCTACTGAGTCTGCGATAGGGAACCATGTCTATCGATGAGTATCAGCAGAGGTTCTTTGATCTGCTATCCTACTGCCCCGAGATTGCTGATAGCTCAGAGATGAAGTATAATCTGTTTCTTCAGGGCCTTAACCCTGAGATCCATGACCGTGTGGCGGTTGGCGACGACATGTCCTACGAGGGTTTGGTGAGCCGTTGTCACCAGGCGAAGGACAGCATTCGGCGGAACAGGTCTTTCTCTCAGTCGAGACCTGCTAGTTCTTTGGGTCCCCGTGCCCAAACTTTCAAGAAGTCTGGATCTTCTTCTTCCTCTGGTTCTGGAGGTGTTGTCCGTTTCGGTAAGAAGGACAAGTGTGATCACTATGGGAAGAACCATCCATCCGACAAGTGTCGTAGAGCTTCTGGAGCTTGTTTCCGTTGTGGAGAGACTGGTCATATCCGGAGGGATTGCCCACAGTCTGGGGGAGGCGGTTCTGGATCTGGTTCAGGATCGGGTTCTCAGGCCACCGTTCAGCAGAGGTCGCAGGGACAGTCTGCTGGGAGTTCTCATTTGAGGCCACGAGCTTCTGGCCAGGTGTTTGCCCTGAGACATGATCAGGCTGTGGAGGAGAATGAGAAAGTCATCGCAGGTACATTTATGCTTTATGGTATACCTGCTCTTGTACTTATTGACACTGGTGCATCTCATTCCTTCATTTCTGCACGTTTTGTTAAGAGGCATAAGTTACCATGCATTGCACTAGACATAGTGATGTCTGTTTCTACTCCGACGGGCCAATCTGTTTTGGCTAAGCGTCTAGTGATGGGTTGCCCTTTAGAGTTCGAAGGGAACGTTCTGTTGGCGAATCTTATGGTCCTGGCGATGGACGACTTTGATTGCATTCTGGGAATAGATGTGCTGACTACCTATCGAGCTTCAGTGGACTGCTATCAGAGATTAGTACACTTTCATCCAGAAGGGAGTGAGAGTTGGTTTTTCTATGGTGAGGGAGCGCGACCCCCGATGCCTTTGGTATCAGCTTTGTGAGCCTGTCGAGCTCTGGAGTCTGGCGGGGAAGGCTACCTTATCTATGCAGTTGATTTGTCCGCTGAGAGTATTGGGATAGAGAGCATTCCTGTTGTGGATGAATTTCCAGATGTGTTTCCTGATGAGATTCCGGGTTTTCCTCCTGCTAGGGAAGTCGAGTTTGGCATAGAGTTGATGCCGGGTACTTCGCCTATTTCTAGAGCACCGTATCGTCTGGCTCCGTCAGAGATGCTGAGTTGAAGAATCAGCTACAGGATCTTTTGGACAAGGGGTACATTCGTCCTAGTGTATCTCCTTGGGGAGCTCCTGTTCTCTTCGTGAAGAAGAAGGATGGGTCGATGCGGCTGTGCATTGACTACCGGCAGCTGAATCGAGTCACTGTGAAGAACAAGTATCCATTGCCTCGCATTGATGACTTGTTTGACCAGCTGCAGGGTACATCAATTTACTCCAAGATTGACTTGAGATCTGGGTATCATCAGTTGAGAGTCCGTGATCAGGACGTAGCCAAGACTGTATTCCGTACTCGCTATGGGCATTACGAGTTCCTAGTGATGCCATTTGGTTTGACCAATGCGCCGGCTATATTCATGGATCTGATGAACCGTGTCTTCAGGGAGTATTTGGACAAGTTTGTCGTGGTCTTTATTGACGACATCTTGGTGTATTCGCGTAATATGGAAAAGCATGTTTCTCACTTGCGGTTGGTACTACAGACTCTTCGAGATGAGCAATTGTACGCCAAGCTGAGCAAGTGTGAGTTCTGGATGGATAGAGTGGTTTTTCTTGGCCATATCATATCCAGGGAGGGGATTTCTGTTGATCCAAGCAAGATTGAAGCGGTACTTAATTGGTCGCGTCCGACGACAGTTGCTGAGATCCGTAGTTTTCTGGGTCTAGCAGGGTATTATCGTCGCTTCATTCTGAACTTCTCTCAGTTAGCTCGACCGTTGACGCAGCTTACCCGTAAGGGTGTGGATTTTGAGTGGTCCTCCGAGTGTGAGGAGAATTTCCGTGAGCTTCGACGGCGGTTGACTTCTGCGCCGGTGTTAGCATTACCGTCAGGATCTTGAGGGTATGTAGTTTACACGGATGCTTCTCTTCAGGGGTTAGGTTGTGTCCTGACTCAGAATGGGCATGTGATCGCATACGCTTCTAGACAGCTGAAGCTTCACGAGGACAACTACCCAGTCCATGATTTGGAGTTAGCAGCCATTGTGTTCGCTTTGAAGATCTGGCGTCATTATCTGTATGGCGAGAAATTTGAGATCTTCACCGACCATAAGAGTCTCAAGTATTTGTTCACTCAGGCAGAATTGAACATGAGACAGAGACGTTGGATGGAATTGCTTAAGGACTATGATTGCGAGATTAAGTACCATCCGGGAGCTGCTAATCTCACCGCTGATGCTTTGAGTCGCAAGGTGCGACTATCCGCACTTCAGACTTGTTCGATGTCTAGTGCGATCAGTGACTGTTGTACTTCAGGTTATACCTTCAAGCATAAGAAAGGTATGCAGAGTATCCAGATGTTTGCGATATTATCTGAGCCAGCCTTGTACTCGCGGATCCGAGATGCTCAGATGTCTGATTCGAAGACCCAGCGTTTAGCTCGTCTAGCTAACGAGGGTAGCTCGTGTGGATTTCATTATCAGTCAGATGGCTTTCTGTGTTTGTCTGGTAGGCTTGTGATTCCACAGGATGAAGAGTTGCGAGAGGAGATTTTATCTCAGGCACATCGCACTAAGTTGAGTATTCATCCTGGGAGCAACAAGATGTACAAGGATCTGCGTACTCGTTTCTGGTGGAAGGGATTGAAACGCAGTGTTTATCAGTTTGTTTCGAGATGTTTGGTGTGTCAACAGGTCAAGGCAGAGCACCGACGACCTGGAGGATTGCTTCACAGTCTGCCTATTCCTGAATGGAAATGGGAGTTTATCACTATGGACTTTGTGACCCATTTGCCGGTATCCCCGAGGAACTGTGATGCTATCTGGGTTGTGGTGGACCGACTCACCAAGTCAGCGCATTTCATTGCCTATAGCCGAGAGTACTCTGTGGATCGCATGGCACGGATGTACATTCAGGAGATCATCCGACTTCATGGAGTGCCTGTGAGCATTGTCAGCGATCGGGACCCCAGGTTTACTTCTAGATTCTGGGGGAGTGTTCAGCGTGCGATGGGTACTACTCTCAGTTTGAGTACAGCCTATCATCCAGAGACTGATGGTCAGTCAGAGCGCACTATCCGTACGTTAGAGGATATGCTTAGAGCGTGCGTCTTGGATTTTGGTTCAGCCTGGCAGGATCATTTGTCGTTGATCGAGTTCGCTTACAACAACAGCTATCACACTAGTATTGGGATGGCACCTTTTGAGGCATTGTATGGGCGACGTTGTCGTACGCCACTCTTCTGGGAAGAAGTGGGGGAGAGACAGACTGAAGGACCGGAGTTTATCCAGCAGGCGATAGACATTGTTGATCAAATCAAGAAACGGATTAAGACTGCCCAGGATCGTCAGGCCAGCTATGCTAATATTAAGCGTAGGCCTTTGCAGTTCGAGGTCGGGGAGAAAGTGTTTCTGAGAGTGTCACCTTTCCGCAAGATTCTCAGATTTGGCCTTAAGGGCAAGTTGTCTCCCAGATTTATCGGTCCGTTTGAGATCTTGGAGAGTATTGGCGATTTGGCTTATCGACTAGCATTGCCACCGCATCTATCCAGTATTCACGACGTGTTCCACGTATCTCTGTTGCGACGGTATGTGGCGGATGAATCTCATATTCTGCAGCGGTCTGAGGTTCAGGTAGACAAGGATTTGACTTATGTTGAGAAACCTCTTCGTATCCTTGATTATAAGGATAAGATTTTACGGAACAAAGTCATTCCTTTGGTTTTAGTTCAGTGGCAGCGCCGAGGCACTGAGGAAGCTACTTGGGAGCTTGAGGACAGGATGCGTAAAGACCATCCTGAGTTGTTTCGATTTCATTCTTTAAGTTGTATTCAGTTGCAAACTCTGTAAACGTTTGTTTGAATAAAGAATGTTTCTGATTTCTGTATTTGCATTCGGTACTTAAGATCTGATTTCGAGGACGAAATATCTTAAGTGGGGGAGAATGTAGTAGCCCGTACCCTAATTGAGTAATTAAAGGATTAATGCTAATTAATTAAATTGGGGATTGGACGGATCGGAAGCTCCGAAGGGACGATCGGAAGCTCCGATCGGGATCGAAAGCTCCGATGAGGATCGGAGGCACCGATGATATTACGTCATCCATGACGTGTGGCTGGATCGGAAGCTCCGATCAGGATCGGACGTTCCGATCACCCCTATCCGAAGTCAACAAATGATATTTTGACACGTGGCAGATCAGGATCTTCGGAAGCTCCGATGGCAGGATCGGACGTTCCGATCGAGGTTCGGACGTTCCGATCGAGGATCGGAGGCTCCGATCGTTGTCTATAAATAGAAGGCCGAGGCTTCATTTCTCCTTGCCAATTCCGGATTTCCTCTCTATTTCTAGTCATATTCGAGCTGTTCTAGTCTTCTTAGGCTTGGTCCGGAGGTCGGAGAGGCGTTCGGTAGTCGTAGCAGAGTTGTGCCCATGTTCTGGAGGCATCGACATCAAAGGGCTAACGACGGACGCAGGTATAGCTTTGAGCTCCTAAAAATATTTAGGAGTATGCTATAGCTTAGTTAAGGCTTTTAGGGCGCTATAATGATAGTAGTATCATTTCGCTGTGTAGGCGGACTTTAGGCTTGGACTTAGAGCTGGTAGTGCCTACCTGGTATTTGAGGTACGAAAGTACTGTTCGAGATATCTTGACTGAGTATGCATGTATTATGTGACCGCATGATTTATATGCCATGATATTATGCTGCATTCATTTGCATCTTGCTGTATCTCCTTCGAGATGTCTGTTAGTAGGGTTGTACCCTATCCTGTTAGTGGATGGACTTCCATCGATTTGGGTCCGGTGTTTCCACGGTTATCTCGGTATGGGAGCCACCTCCTGAAGCGACGGCACAGCGTGCTACATACCAGGGCCCGGTCTGTCTCTGTTATCTGATCCTTGACCTCGAGTCTATAGGGAGTTCACTTTGCATGCATGTATACTCATACTCTCGCACTGAGCGTTGTATGCTCACGTCTCGTACTCTGTATTTTCTGGACACCCTATTCCATGGGGCAGGTTTGCGATTGGACGAGGAGGGTGGATCCAGGAGGGGCTAGTCAGTGGTTGGCCAGCTGGAGCTTCGTCTAGGTTTTATTACTGTTGTTTTGGGTTTATACAGCTATTCGATTTGGTTGTATATTATTGGATAATTACAGATTCCTTTTCTTGGGATTGTATAATGTTATTGGTTTCCGCAGTTTTATTTTGATATCTATTTTATTAAGTTAATTGCATGCCTAAGTTCTGTTTAGTAGGTGATCTGGGTAAGGGTCACTACATGAATACTTATCGAGCCACAGTATATTGTTACCAAATTCTTGTCAATCCAAACGGCATTACTAAGAACTCGTAGTGACCATACCGTGTACGAAATGTTGTCTTAGAGATATCCTCTTCTCTAACCCTCAACTGGTGATATCCCGACCGTAGATAAATCTTCGAATAAACAGAAGTACCCTGTAACTGATCGAACAGATCATCTATCCGCGGAAGAGGATACTTATTCTTCACCGTTGCTTGGTTAAGCTGTCGATAGTCTATACAAAGACGCATCGACCCATCTTTCTTCTTAACAAAAAGTACTGGGGCTCCCCACGGCAAAACACTCGGCCGAATTTAACCCTTATCAAGAAGATCCTGAAGTTGAGACTACAACTCTCTCATCTCAGAAGGTGCTAATCGATACGGAGCTCTAGAAATCGGTGCTGTCCCTGACATTAGCTCAATGCCAAACTCGATCTCCCTCACTGGTGGTAAGCCTGGAATCTCCTCTGGAAACACATCGGGAAACTCACGGACTATGGGTATCTCCTGGATGTCTGGTCCTTCCAAGGATGCATCAAGGGCGTAGATAAGGTATCCTTCCCTGTCAGACTCTGAAGCACACCGGGCTTTCAGAGCAGAAACCACTGGCTTCGGGGGTCGCGCTCCCTCACCATAGAAGTACCATGCCTCGCCATCCTCAGTACGAAACTAAACAAACCGCTGATAGCAATCCACTATCGCTCGGTAGGTAGTCAAGAGATCAATCCCAATAATGCAGTCAAAATCCTCCATAGCTAGGATAATCAGGTTAGCACTAAGTTGATACCTCTTGAAATCCAAAGAGCAACCAACCACTAGACGCTTAGCTAAGACCTCGCTACCCATCGGAGTAGAAACCACTAACAACACGTCTAAAGGAATAAACGACAATCTATACTTCTTAGCAAAACGTGCTGAGATGAATGAGTGTGACGCACTCGTATCAATCAAAACATACGCAGGAAAACCACATAAATTACAAGTACCTGCAATCATACGGTCATTGTCTGCCTCCGCCTGCTTTTGGTTCATTGCAAAGACTTGCCCCTGAACACGTGGCCATAAGGAAGAATGACCATGGGAAGAAGTTTGTCGCGGCGATGGCTGCAACTGCTGGTGCTACTGATGAGAAGGCTACTGCGGCTGTTGTACTGATGCCTGAGAACCTCTGGAACCACTAGCCGCTCCTATCAACATAGGGCAGTCCCTCTTCATATGTCCCTCCTAACCACACTAGTAACATGCGCTGGCCAAAAAAGGGCACGGTCCTGCAGGATATCTCCACTTGCGCTGACGACACCGGCTCATCCTCTGGATACCAAAACGCTACACTCCGCCAGATACGGAAGAAGAAAAAGAAGAATAAGTACCACCTTGCTTCTTGAAAGAATGACCCCTTAGACCCAAAGAACTAGTTGGTCTGGATGAAAAGGAAGGAATCATAGACCGGTTCCTTCGAAGACTGTCCTCTGCCTGGTGACAATGGTCCATCAAACCCTCATAGGTCATGTCGCTCCCAACAGCAACCATCTGATGAATCTCAGGGTTCAAACCCTGAAGGAAATGATAAAACTTGGCCACAGAACTCTCAGCGATATGCGGTCAATAAGGTAGAAGATCAAATAACTTCTGTTGATACTCCTCAATATTCATCGTCCCCTGTCGCAGTCCAAGCAACTCACTAGCTCTCGCCTGCCGAAAGGCTGAAGGAAAATACAATCTCTGGAAAGCAGTACGAAACTCAGTCCAAGTAGCTGCTCCTCTCGCTGCTACAAACGGTGCGGAATTAGATCTCCACCACTTCTTCGCTCGTCCCTCTAGCAGAAAACCAAGAGTCTCCATCTTTTCTGCATCTGTGAAATGGAACTCTCTGAAGCAATGCTCCACCCTCTCTAGCCAGTCCTCAGCAGCCTCCGGGGTCTCGCCTCCTGCTAATGGCTTAGGGCTCACATGCATAAACCTATGCATGCTGACTCTCCTCAACTCTTTGTGGTGTCCACGGCGATGTCGACGACCGTCTCCACCGTCCCAACGACCATCACCTCCACTGTCGTGGCTCTCATCGTACTCTGCCATCTGTCAATTAAATAACAGATAATGTATTAATCGACTTTACTAATTCCCAATTTCAATGCGCTCTGATACCAGTAAATGTAGCGACCCTACCCAGATCCACTACCTAATCAGAGTTTAAATAGCGCATGCATTAACATTAAAAGAATAAAGAGCGGAATATTTAAATACAACAAATCCAATCGACAGAGTACAACCGACGAAAAAACTAGTGTATAAATACTCTTATACAACCAAATCGAAAGTCTTAGGGTAACAAACCCTATCACTTAAACCTCGCAGCAACAGGTAGCAACCTCAAACCTGCTGCGAGTCACCTGGATCGTCCAGCCTCAAACCTGCCCCACCACAAGGAATCCAAAAAGAAACCAACACAGGGGCATGAACGACAACGCTCAATATGAAAGCAATGATATATAGACTAATATTCAGCAAGCAAATGACTTTAAAATACTGGTCAAACAGTCTACTCAGGGCGCCATAAATATACAGTACCATGCTAAAAGAGAGACTCCGCGGGGTACTTGTTGTGAAAAATACTCGCAAGCGGACGAGTGTCAAGTTTTAATATAGTGAGAGAGAGAGTGTCGATCCCACAAGGAGTAATTTGAAAATATTCAATACTTGTAATTAAAATAGTCTTATTTTTATCTAGAAATCAAACTTTGGAAATTTGCTGAACAATTAAATAAATAGTAAAGTTTGTAAAACGCGCACACACACAATCCTTAAGAGATTATCAATCAAAGAGAAATAGTCTAGAGATTTTAATTTCACCTGGTCTCGACAATATTCATTCCTAATTAATCTATTTTTCATGAGTTCATTTCAATTAATAACCAAGAACACATAGATTATACTATTTCCCTCTCCCGAGTATCAAATAAAATGTATCAATCACAGATCGATTCCAATATCCCTATTAAAAATCTACTTGTAATGATATGTATAAAACAATGTTCTTTTTAGGCTCTATTAAAGTTATAAGCTCTCCCGAGTCATGTAAACAATTAATAGTGTGAATTCTATTGATCCTATTAGAAATCAACTCTCCCGAGTGCCGGATTCTAAATAAATATGACAAATCAATTTATGGCCAGTAAATTGAAAAGACTATCAAAACTGGAATCACAATTAATTTAGAAGAACTCAAATCATTAAGATCAATAATTCATAAACATGTCTTGACCAGGCTACATCAACCTCTAGACTTAAAAAGTTTAGTTCATAATCAAAAATAGTTGAAACCAATTCATATTCATGAAACAAGACATCAAATCAATAATACAAATTAAAAGAGAAAGAAAAAAAATCCAAATATTCGATCTTCCGTGTCCGGATGATCTATCTACGTCTTTGTTCTTTGATGTTCTTCCAACTTGTGCAGAATTTTCTCTTCCAAAGTCTCCAAAATCTTCTCTCGATCAATCCTTGATGTGTTTCTCTCTATGCGGCGGCTTTTCCCCTCAATTGTGTGCAAAAGAATCTCTTTTATATGTGCTTCACATCCAATATAAAAAAGCCCACGAAAGTCCAAAGGTTTCGTTCCCGAAAAACCCAAAAAACTGACTTTGGGATGGCGCGCCCGCGCCTGAAGAGAGGGGCGCCCGCGCATGACTCTCTATCTCTAGATGCTCAAAATTTGCCCTGACGCGCGCCCGCGCGTGAATGAAGCGCGCCCGCGCATGGCTCTCGGGTTAGAAAAAAATCTGCATCGCGCGACAATTCTCAAAAAAATATATCTCACAATCTAACCGTCGGATTGAGCTGAAATTTTGACAACAGCTTCAAAACATCCCAAACTTTAATATGAATGGTGAAGATTGGATTTTGATGCTTCAATAATTCCCAGTAATTTTCTGAAGTTGATACTTCATAATGCATCCTTCCGCTTCTTCTTGCTACTTTTGCACCAATCCTTGCAACTCACAAAAACAACAACTAATACACATAATATCCAATCGATACATCACAAAATTCAAGTAAAATCATACATAAATTAAGTGCATAAATTGTACTTATCAAATTCCCCCAAACTTAGACTTTTGCTAGTCCCGAGCAAAACAATAATGAGCAATTTAGTTAGCCTCCGAATTTTTACATTCCAAGATTAAATACACATGTAGGCTAATTTTCTCAAGAGTTATCGTGTGTGTGTGTGATTTTCCAATCTTGTCTATCCTCCTCGCTTTTGATACACTAATGCAATAAGTTTGTTTCACAGAATCATCAATTCTGCTCTCCACTTTCAAAACACTCTCCACCAAGTTCAACTTCTACTCGCTAAGTTCAAGACATATCATTTTTTTTCTTCATAAAATCACCAGATTTTGCATCCGGTTTTATTTTATTTAGCCCCAATAATTACCCGTATACTTAGATATAACTAAAGATAGGATTTGAATTTCAATCCCCTCGTCTATAGCCCGGATGGAACATCAACCACATTATTTTATCCGCAAACTTAGCATGGAATAGTGAATAGAATTTCAAACACTTTTCAAGCCCGGATGGAGTTGTTAATTTTTTTCAAAAATTAATTCTTTCACTTTTGCAACCTTATTTATTCCGCATACTTAGCCATGGACAAGGGAATTAGGATTTCAATTCCTTATCAATGACCCGGATGGAGTTATTATTAATCTTTTCATATTTTAATACATAATTCCTTTCTAAGCTCGTAGAATTCTACCTCAGTTTCAAGCATAAATCACCAAAGTTAAGAATCAAATCATCCAATCCACTTACAAAATCACAAAGCTTCTCTAATCACTTAAGTCTAGACAATCAAGGCATAGTGCATATGGGTGAGAACTCAAGATTAAATATAACTAACATTAACATTTTTAACACCAAAAATTATTTTTATCATAGGCCAACACAAGTACACATCATTTATTAAACTCAAACTAACTCATGAAAATTCTCAAAATTTTCTGAATTTTTATAAACACCCCCCCAAACTTAAACTGTGCATTGTCCTCAATGTACAAGATTAAATTAAAACAAGGACATGTACCTTGGGCACCAAGCATCAGTACTCGGCATCCTCTTAATCACTCAAAACTCTTCATCAGGGGTGGCTCCTAAACTCTTTTAGTTCCATACTTTTTCACCTACACAATTCAAAATCATTATTAATGTCTAGTTTCCTCATGATAAAAATAAAAACACAAACAACTAAAAGAAAATAAAAAAACTAAAAAATAAAAAATAAAAAAAAACGCATAAAAACTAGATTGGGTTGCCTCCCAAGAAGCGCTTAGTTTATAGTCCATAGCCGGACTGTATTCCAATTCTAGCCCGGTTCCGCTTTATTGGAGGAATTTCCTTTTTCCTTCACCCTCCAAATGTATTCTACAATCCGCTTGATCTTTGGTTTCTTTCTCTTCTTTTTCTTCTTCTTTAGCACCGGTGGATCCTTCTCTCTTGGCACTTTTATAGCACTAACATCTGCACGACAACTTTTCATCTTCTTTGATTCTTTAATCATAAACACCTTTTCCATGGATGGATTGTTAGCCTCGTTGAACACATGAAAGATCACCTTCTCACCATCAACTCCCATCGACAGCTCTCCTTTCTTAACATCAATCTTGGCTTCAGCAGTAGCCAAGAACAGTCTCCCCAATATCAATGGCATATTTCCATCTTCCTCCATATCCAACGCCACAAAATCCGCAGGAAAAATAAACTTATCTATTTTTACCAGAACATCCTCAATGATTCCACGCGGATATGTGAGAGATCTATCAGCTAGCTATAATGCGATCGTCGTGGGATTCACATCGCCAAGTCCTAAGTTTCTGAAAACAGACAAAGGCATCAAATTAATGCTAGCTCCTAAATCACAAAGTGCTTTATTAAAATTAGAAGAACCAATAATACAAGGAACCGTAAAACTCCTTGGATCGTTTAATTTATGTGGTAGCTTCTTTTGTAAGATAGCACTGCACTCTTCAGTCAGGTTAACAGTCTCGAACTCCTCCAAATTCCGCTTCTTAGACATCACCTCCTTTAAAAATTTAGCATAATTTGGCATTTGCAGCAAAGCATCAGCGAATGGAATATTGATGTGAAGTTTCTTGAAGATGTCAAGAAACTTGGCAAACTGTTCGTCCAACACCTTCTTCTTGAAACTCTGCGGGTATGGAAGTGGCGGCTTGTACATCGGTTTCAGCTCAGGTTCACATTGTTGCTCCTCGACTTCTTCCTCAATTTTCTTCTCTTTAATAGCAGGTTCTTGGACTCCAACTGCTTTCCCACTACTCAATTCTATGGCCTTAAAGTGTTCTATAGGATTCATCTCAGTATTGCTTGGGAATTGACCACGGTTGTTGTCTTTTAGTGTGTTCACCAACTGTCCTATGCTAGTCACCATAGACTTCATCATGGCACCCATATTTACCACATGTGTCTCCAAGCTGTCAAGACGAGACTCAGTTCTCGTCATCCTCTTACCTGATTCCTGCACGAAGGTACTAACAACATCCTCCAAAGATGACTTACCCTCACCCTTATTTGTAATGAACCCCAGAGGATTCAACACATTATTATTGTTAGCATAAGAAAAATTTCATGATTTCTCAAACCTGGGTGATAAGTATTTGGAATAGGATTACCTCTGTAGCCTCCATAACCTCTTTGATTCATGTAATGCACTTGTTTAGGATGATGAGATTCATCCATAGCACCCGGCACACCTTCTGGTTCTGCAATACTCACTTTATTCAACGCAGCTACCTGTGTAGTCAGTGCAGATAATTGAGCAGTGATAGATGTGAGAGGATCTGAAAGAGTGGGTGCCCAGTGAGCCAACTTGAGGCTATGGGCTTTGATGACTCTTTGTAAAAACAATCTTTTGTTTAATGTAATTTACACTTTTATTAATGGCAATGACTTTATATTACTTCATATTGTTATATTGTGATATACTATTGTTGTTTTAATAAAGACCTTGAATATACCATAGTGTATGTAAGATGTGGTAGAACATGGAGATGTCTATCATGAAATACATCTTATAGTCACTGTATATTCTAAACTGTTCCTAGTCGATTGAGCCGTCCGATAATAAGGATAAGGATCGCTCGAGTTTGAGACTAGCATTTGCGATGCGGAGTACCACGTTTCATTGGTAGGGAACATGGAGATGTTCGAAGCATGCAAATGGATATTCATAGGATGAATAATCGAACTACCCTATCCGGACTTTCCAAGTGGTTATCACTTATCGAGTGGATAAAGTCCGCGGTTTTGGTTGTACACCATTAGTCCTTACGACTTGAAACATCATGGAGACTCTATATGCTAGTGATGTGCTTTGACTCGTTTACCGACTCTATGGGGGTCATCAGGTGTCGAGATTGGGTACAGTTACGACACATATAGGAGTCGATGCATTGTTGTCAAGGATTCACCACATACTTGCGAGTGTGGATATCCTATGCGATCTGAGGAGATATTAGTGTGACAAATCTCTGGCCAGAGTACTTGATGTGATTTAAGAAATGGTTTCTTAGTAGCACATGCGATGTCACTAATTTGATCTTCAAGATGTATTGCATAGTTATCGAATCTTGAGCGACTCTCGATATACCAATGGTTGTTGATTCTGTTGGAAAACTGGCGAGTTCCCAGACCAATTACGATTGATACCCGGTGCAGCGGAAGTTTAAAAATTTTTTCATGGAACGTTTCCATGGTATGGGTATCAACCGTTCATCAATTGAATTACGTGTGTGTGTAAAATTTAAATAACAATTAAATAAATTTTACCTCAAATCTCGCAACGAGATTAATGGACACCAACAGAACAATTCTGCTCTTGTTGTCTCTCCCTGGAACCGATGAACGCCTTCAATCAGGTCCACGAACAGAGGTTTAATCCCTCTGATAGATTGCACTAGAAAATCTATCAGAAGTTTTCTGCGAAGAGAATAAACGAATCTGATTCGTTATTCCTTACTGCGATTCAAAATCACAGACCGGAATTTCTCTGTGACAGAGCAAGGGGGCGGCCGAAATATTATTTGAGAGGAACTAGGGTTTTCGATTTTTGCTCTCAAAAATTATGACCTGTTGTGTGTAATTTCTGTACTGAAATAACTTATTTATAATGCAGGCCACTAACACCTTAGGGCCCATTAGTCATAAGCTGGGGCCCGACAAGCAAAGCCCGCTCGTTCAGAAATTAATATAAAATTCATCGTGACTCCGATTGATGAAACGATTTCACCAATGTGCACAGAAACCATTTCTGCACGTTTTAAAGTCAAAATAAATTTTCCTGAATCCGAATTCAGTGGTTTCCAAAAATGTCCATCCCTATGTCATTTTAGGAAATCCTACTCCCTTACTCTTATTTAAGAAGTCCAACTCCTTAGTTCATTAAATTTAACTCTTTAAATTTAACTATCTCAACGGGGATTAAAACTCCATTACACTGTGTGACCCTCAATGGTTCAGGGATACAGCTAGCCGTGGGCTCACAACTCCTTGTGACTCGGAACAACACTTTCCGACTTGCCCAACGAATCATGGTAAAGCGCCTAGCAACATCGCCCCATGATTCCCTAGGTATCACTGATAGTGCCTACAAGAACCAGTAGATTTTGGTTAACGTACAGTACGGTCCCTTCATCCATATATCCCGATCGAATCAACAACCATTGGTATATCGAGAGTCGCTCAAGATTCGATAACTATGCAATACATCTTGAAGATCAAATTAGTGACATCGCATGTGCTACTAAGAAACCATTTCTTAAATCACATCAAGTACTCTGGCCAGAGATTTGTCACACTAATATCTCCTCAGATCGCATAGGATATCCACACTCGCAAGTATGTGGTGAATCCTTGACAACAATGCATTGACTCCTATATGTGTCGTAACTGTACCCAATCTCGACACCTGATGACCCCCTCAGAGTCGGTAAACGAGTCAAAGCACAGTACTAGCATATAGAGTCTCCATGATGTTTCAAGTCGTAAGGACTAATGGTGTACAACCAAAACCGCGGACTTTATCCACTCGATAAGTGATAACCACTTGGAAAGTCCGGATAGGGTAGTTCGACTATTCATCCTATGAATATCCATTTGCATGCTTCGAACATCTCCATGTTCCCTACCAATGAAACGTGGTACTCCGCATCGCAAATGCTAGTCTCAAACTCGAGCGATCCTTATCCTTATTATCGGACGGCTCAATCGACTAGGAACGGTTTTAGAATATACAGTGACTATAAGATGTATTTCATGATAGACATCTCCATGTTCTACCACATCTTACATACACTATAGTATATTCAAGGTCTTTATCAAAACAACAATAGTATATCACAATATAACAATATGAAGTAATATAAAGTCATTGCCATAAAAGTGTAAATAATATTAAACAAAAGATTGTTTATACAAAGAGTCAACAAAGCCCATAGCCACACAGTTGGCTCACTGGGCACCCACTCTTACAATCTCCCACTTGCCCTATAGCCAACTAGTCATACTACGTAGACCCATTGCTTCGCGATGTTTGTCAAACAATGGTCCTGGCAAAGGCTTAGTAAGTGGATCAGCGATATTGTCTGCAGAGGCCACTCGTTCGACACTGATGTCTCCTCTTTCCACAATCTCCCGGATTATGTGGTATTTCCTCAGTACGTGTTTGGATCTTTGATGAGACCTTGGTTCCTTTGCTTGAGCAACGGCACCCGTGTTGTCGCAGTACACCGGGACTGGACCAACAAATTCAGGAATGACGCCCAACTCTTGGACGAAATTCCTCATCCAAACGGCCTCTTTAGCAGCAGCTGATGCTGCAATGTATTCAGCCTCAGTGGTGGAATCCGCTGTGGTGTCCTGCTTGGAACTCTTCCAAGAGACAGCACCGCCATTGAGCATGAACACAAATCCAGAGGTTGACTTCGAGTCATCCACATCACTTTAGAAGCTAGAGTCGGTACAGCCTTCCAGTTTGAGTTCTCGTCCTCCATAAACCATGAACATATTCTTAGTCCTTCGCAAGTACTTAAGAATGTCCTTCACGGCTTTCCAATGCATCTGACCAGGATTAGACTGATATCTGCTCGTGACACTCAGAGCAAATGCTACATCCGGTCTGGTAGATATCATCCCATACATGATACTACCTATAGCTGACGCATATGGTACATGTGTCATATTCTCTATCTCTGCATCAGTCTTGGGACACATAGACTTGGATAGAGAAACTCCATGACACATGGGTAGATGTCCTCTCTTGGACCCATCCATTGAAAACCGTTTCAATATGGTATCGATGTAGGTTGATTGAGTGAGTCCTATCATTCTCTTAGATCTATCCCTATAGATCTGTATCCCAAGAATGTAGGATGCCTCACCCAAATCCTTCATCGAAAATCTACCTGATAACCATATCTTTGTTGACTGCAACATCCCTACATCATTCCCAATGAGTAGGATGTCATCAACATAAAGTACTAAGAATGTCACCGCATCCTTAACTACTTTCTTGTACACGCAAGGTTCCTCCGGGTTCTTGATGAAACCAAAGTCTTTAATTGTTTCATCAAATTTCTGGTTCCAACTTCTTGATGCTTGTTTTAGACCATAAATTGATCTCTGAAGCTTGCATACCTTATGCTCGCTTCCCATGGATGTGTACCCCTCAGGCTGCTTCATATAGATTTCTTCCTTAATGTCTCCATTAAGAAAAGCAGTCTTCACATCCATTTGCCATATCTCATAGTCATACCATGCAGCTATGGCAATAAGGATTCTTATGGACTTGAACATTGCAACTGGTGAAAAGGTTTCGTCATAGTCAACTCCTTGCCTTTGAGTATAACCTTTCGCCACCAATCGCGCCTTATAAGTCAATATCTTACCATCAGGCCCAAGCTTTCTTTTGTAGATCCATTTACACCCTATTGGAACAATTCCATCGGGAGGATCCACTAAAGACCAGACTTGGTTAGTATGCATCGAATCCAATTCAGACTGCATAGCTTCAAGCCATAAATTCGAATCCGCATCAGAAATTGCTTCCTTGAAGCTTCTTGGATCACATCCAATGTCGGGTTCATCTTGACCCTCTTCAAGAAGAAGACCATATCGAACTGGAGGTCTAGAAGTCCTCTCGGATCTTCTAGGTGCAGGCTTGTCCAGCAATGGTTCCTGAGGTGTGGGATCGTTATTTTGTATTTCGGGTTCTTCTCAAACTTCTTCGAGTTCCATCATCTCGCCTTTCTTATCCAATAAGAACTCCTTCTCCAAGAAGGTGGCATTCCGTGAAACAAACACCTTTGTTTCAGCAGGATAATAGAAATAATATCCGATTGAATTCTTCGGATACCCCACAAAATAACACAAGCTGGATCGACTATCCAACTTATCTCCCACTGTCCGCTTCACGTAAGCAGGACATCCCCAAATCCTCAAGTACGAATACTTAGGAGCTTTGCCATTCCATAACTCGTATGGTGTTTTGTCCACTGCTTTAGTGTGGACGTTATTCAACAACAATACCGCCGTTTCAAGCGCATAGCCCCAAAACGAAGGTGGAAGCTCAGTGAAGCTCATCATGGATCGAACCATGTCCAACAAAGTTCGATTACGACGCTCCGATACACCATTAAGCTGTGGTGTCATAGGAGGAGTCCACTGAGAGAGAATCCCATTCTCTTTTAGATAGTCCAAAAACTCGGTACTCAAGTATTCTCCACCTCGATCCGATCGAAGTGCTTTAATACTTTTACCTAGCTTGTTTTCTACTTCAGCCTTGAATTCTTTGAACTTTTCAAATGCTTCAGACTTATATTTCATTAAATATAAATACCCATACCTAGAATAATCATCAGTAAAGGTAATGAAGTAGGTGTGGCCATGTTGAGTCCCTACTCTAAATGGACCACAAACATCTGTATGGATCAAATCCAACAGATTTTGACTACGTTCAGGCTTCCCCTTAAAAGGAGATTTAGTCATTTTCCCTTTTAGGCAGGATTCACAAGTAGGTAGAGAGTTAATATCAGACATATCAAACATGCCCTCTCCCACTAGCTTGTTCATCCTCCTTGAGGAAATATGACCTAGTCTAGCGTGCCAAAGGTTTGCCGGGTTTTGACTATCGATTTTCCTTTTGTTTGTTGTCGCCGGTTTGTCAATACAATTTACTGGAACGTCTTTTAGTTTTAAATTGTATAGATCGTTTTCAAGTTGTCCATTTCCAATTAAACATTCATTCTTGTAAATATTGCAAATCCCATTCACAAAATTACAAGAATAACCATCTCTATCAAGCATAGAAATAGAAATAATGTTTTTAATTAAATCTGGCACAAATAAAACATCTCTCAACAATAATTTAAAACCATTCTGCAAAATCAAACAAACATCTCCAATGGCCGTAGCTTCAACTCTGGAACCATTCCCGAGCCTCAGCTGGGTCTCACCCATTCTAAGCCTGCGACTTCTTGTCATCACCTGCAAATCATTGCAAATGTGAGATCCACATCCGGTATCCAATACCCAAGAAGTTGTATTAAGTGACATGTTTATTTCGATATAGAACATACCCTTTGCAGTTCCCAACTGCTCAAGATACTCCTTGCAGTTGCGCTTCCAATGACCCGGCTTCTTGCAGTAATGGCAAACATCCTTGGATTTTCCATTGTTTGAAGCCTTTGTCTTTTGCTTCTTCTCGGGTTCCACTTTCTTGGGTGGGGCAGAACGTTTCTTGCCCTTCATACTTGGCCCCTTCTTTGCAGAAGATGAGGAGCCCACCAAGAAAGCTGGCTTATCCTTCTTAAGTGTGGATTCATATGTAACGAGCATATTGACCATCTCTTCAAGGGTGGCCTCTATCTTGTTCATATTAAAATTTATCACGAATCCATCAAATGAGGAAGGAAGAGATAGAAGCAACAAGTCCACATTGAGTTCATGCTCCAACACCAAATCAAGGGTCGCTAACTTCTGTATGAGCCAAATCACTCGTACCCCATGATCACGGACCGAAGTCCCTTCACGCATGCGGCACGTCATCAACTCCTTAACAGTAGAGAACCTTTCAGCCCTCGACTGAGCCCCAAAAAGTTCCTTGAGTTGCGCGTGAATGTCAGCAGCATTCACCGTGTCCTCAAATCGCCTCTGGAGTTCATCAGACATCGAGGCTTGCATATAGCATTTGGTCTTGATGTCATGGTCCCACCATGCATCAAGCTTGGCCAATTCCTCCGGACTAACATCAGCTGGTGCTTCCTTCGGAGGTGCTTTCTCTAACACGTAGAGCATTTTCTCCGAAGTTAAGACAATCTTCAACTTCCGGAACCATTCCGTATAGTTGGCGCCAGTCAGCTTGTTTTGTTCGAGGATCGAGAATAAAGGATTTCGCGAATTCATTGTATGAAATACTGAAAAGGAAAACAGACATATATCAATGATTGTTTAACAATTTACTAAGACATAAAATAGGCGAATTTAATTTTATGAATCTCACTCCCACTATTTTAACGATTTCACCACCCTCTAGTGAAAACGGGAAACTTTTTCCTTAGTGAGAACATGGAGTCCAATTGACAAACTTATGGTCCCGAATAATATCAGCCAACCATAATTCTCAAAAGGTAGAGCCCAATTGCTTCCAAAGCAACCCCCATGTATTTACCTCATGTCCAATAAGGGCCCAATAATATGACGCCGTTTAAAGTGACATGTCAAGATGACCCATCAATATTAAGTTGTGATGGACGGTCGCCATGTGGATCCCCCAATAATATGAGCCGATCCCATGGGAGTTCCACCCAACTTACAACATTTGTCGATCCAATGTACAGCTTTCCGACGGACGGGCCCCCCCAATAATATGAGCCGGACCGTATCCGCGGGTAGCATCACATACATTGACCGTTGATGGAAGGTAGGAACATTTAAACAATATTTAAATTTCCTTTATTTATCTTGATATAAATTTTAAATCATATTTAAAATGAGGGATTTTATTTATAAAAATATTTGTCTCATCATATTTAATTTATTGCATGCATTGCCGGATTCACGCAATTTATGTCTAAACATGCATACAATCATAATATCACATATTATATAGGATGATCGATTCCATTTCTAATTGACCCGTGGTTGCCAATCACGGGTCTTAGTCCAATCCTAGGTAATATGCAGTATGCAAATGCAATCCTATTACATATGCTTCCAATTTACATTTCTTCAGTTCTTCATTGTCTGCTGGGCCCACCATCTTCAAATCTTGATCTCCCACTAAATCTAATGTATTTACAATAAATAACAATGACAAGTAGGGGATACATTTTTAGGGGGTGGGAACGGGCTATAAACCAAGCCCACTTTTATTACATATGACATTCATATCGGGCCATAAACCAGGCCCATTAATAAAACCAACAACAATAAAGACAAAATGTAAATTCCTAACATACACCTACAAAATTGGTCATGGCAATCGATCATCCTTATCCAATAACATTTAATTCAAAATTAATTTATTGGATAACATGCTGTGGCAATTCAAATTTAAACAAGATAAAATCATATTTTATATATAAAATCACATTTCACATATAAAATCATATTTTATCTCCATATCAAATAAAATCATATTTTATCTATAAAATCCAATTTTACAAATAAAATCATATTTTACTTAATATATCATAAGATCATATCTTATCATCAATTGTACCAAAATAATTGATTTCAAAATTCAATTTACGGATAAAATATTAAAATTTTCCAAAAATTCAAATTTATCCAAAATCAATTTTAAAATTTACGGACTCGAACAATTCGATCCGAAATCTCGTGAACCAATCAAAAACAATTTTTGACCGGACCAAAAATAAAATTTTAACATATTAAAATTAATTTTTAATAAAATATTAATTTTTCCCGCGGGCCACCCGGGACACTCCCGGGTTGGCCCGCACCCGGGGCGCGGGCCGGGGCAGCCTGGCTGCCCCCTTAGGGCAGCAACGCTTGCTGCCCTGGCGGCGCCTGGCGCCGCCGCTGGGCGGCGCCGAGCGCCGCCCTTGGGCGGCGCTGTGCGCCGCCCTGGGCAGCGCACAGCGCTGCCCTGGGCCGCGCCGTGCGCCGCCCTGGGCGGCGACGGTCGCCGCCCCTGGGGGCAGCGACCATCGCTGCCCCCTCCGGGCAGCGATCCAATCGCTGCCCGGGTTTCGCCCCCGGAAAAAAAAAAAAAAAAATATTTTTTTTTTATTAAAAATATTTATTTTGTTTCAAAAAACCGAGACTCAAAAATTTTGTACAATTGATTAATTCAATCGATTGATCTGAGCAACCTGGCTCTGATACCACTGTTGGAAAACTGGCGAGTTCCCAGACCAATTACGATTGATACCCGGTGCAGCGGAAGTTTAAAAATTTTTTCATGGAACGTTTCCATGGTATGGGTATCAACCGTTCATCAATTGAATTACGTGTGTGTGTAAAATTTAAATAACAATTAAATAAATTTTACCTCAAATCTCGCAACGAGATTAATGGACACCAACAGAACAATTCTGCTCTTGTTGTCTCTCCCTGGAACCGATGAACGCCTTCAATCAGGTCCACGAACAGAGGTTTAATCCCTCTGATAGATTGCACTAGAAAATCTATCAGAAGTTTTCTGCGAAGAGAATAAACGAATCTGATTCGTTATTCCTTACTGCGATTCAAAATCACAGACCGGAATTTCTCTGTGACAGAGCAAGGGGCGGCCGAAATATTATTTGAGAGGAACTAGGGTTTTCGATTTTTGCTCTCAAAAATTATGACCTGTTGTGTGTAATTTCTGTACTGAAATAACTTATTTATAATGCAGGCCACTAACACCTTAGGGCCCATTAGTCATAAGCTGGGGCCCGACAAGCAAAGCCCGCTCGTTCAGAAATTAATATAAAATTCATCGTGACTCCGATTGATGAAACGATTTCACCAATGTGCACAGAAACCATTTCTGCACGTTTTAAAGTCAAAATAAATTTTCCTGAATCCGAATTCAGTGGTTTCCAAAAATGTCCATCCCTATGTCATTTTAGGAAATCCTACTCCCTTACTCTTATTTAAGAAGTCCAACTCCTTAGTTCATTAAATTTAACTCTTTAAATTTAACTATCTCAACGGGGATTAAAACTCCATTACACTGTGTGACCCTCAATGGTTCAGGGATACAGCTAGCCGTGGGCTCACAACTCCTTGTGACTCGGAACAACACTTTCCGACTTGCCCAACGAATCATGGTAAAGCGCCTAGCAACATCGCCCCATGATTCCCTAGGTATCACTGATAGTGCCTACAAGAACCAGTAGATTTTGGTTAACGTACAGTACGGTCCCTTCATCCATATATCCCGATCGAATCAACAACCATTGGTATATCGAGAGTCGCTCAAGATTCGATAACTATGCAATACATCTTGAAGATCAAATTAGTGACATCGCATGTGCTACTAAGAAACCATTTCTTAAATCACATCAAGTACTCTGGCCAGAGATTTGTCACACTAATATCTCCTCAGATCGCATAGGATATCCACACTCGCAAGTATGTGGTGAATCCTTGACAACAATGCATTGACTCCTATATGTGTCGTAACTGTACCCAATCTCGACACCTGATGACCCCCTCAGAGTCGGTAAACGAGTCAAAGCACAGTACTAGCATATAGAGTCTCCATGATGTTTCAAGTCGTAAGGACTAATGGTGTACAACCAAAACCGCGGACTTTATCCACTCGATAAGTGATAACCACTTGGAAAGTCCGGATAGGGTAGTTCGACTATTCATCCTATGAATATCCATTTGCATGCTTCGAACATCTCCATGTTCCCTACCAATGAAACGTGGTACTCCGCATCGCAAATGCTAGTCTCAAACTCGAGCGATCCTTATCCTTATTATCGGACGGCTCAATCGACTAGGAACGGTTTTAGAATATACAGTGACTATAAGATGTATTTCATGATAGACATCTCCATGTTCTACCACATCTTACATACACTATAGTATATTCAAGGTCTTTATCAAAACAACAATAGTATATCACAATATAACAATATGAAGTAATATAAAGTCATTGCCATAAAAGTGTAAATAATATTAAACAAAAGATTGTTTATACAAAGAGTCAACAAAGCCCATAGCCACACAGTTGGCTCACTGGGCACCCACTCTTACAGATTCGATCGGGATATTTGGATGAAGGGACCGTACTGTACGCTAACCAAAATCTACTGGTTCTTGTAGGCACTATCAGTGATACCTAGGGAATCATGGGGCGATGTTGCTAGGCGCTTTATCATGATTCGTTGGGCAAGTCGGAAAGTGTTGTTCCGAGTCACAAGGAGTTGTGAGCCCACGGCTAGCTGTATCCCTGAACCATTGAGGGTCACACAGTGTAATGGAGTTTTAATCCCCGTTGAGATAGTTAAATTTAAAGAGTTAAATTTAATGAATAAAGAAGTTGGACTTCTTAATTAAGAGTAAGGGAGTAGGATTTCCTAAAATGACATAGGGATGGGCATTTTTGGAAACCACTAAATTCGGATTCAGGAAAATTTATTTTGACTTTAAAATGTGCAGAAATGGTTTCTGTGCACATTGGTGAAATCGGTTCATCAATCGGAGTCACGATGAATTTTATATTAATTTCTGAACGTGCGGGCTTTGCTTGTCGGGCCCTAACTTATGACTAATGGGCCCTAAGGTGTTAGTGGCCTGCATTATAAATAAGTTATTGCAGTACAGAAATTAGACACAACAGGTCATTATTGAGAGACAGAAAAATCGAAAAAAAACCCTAGCCTTTTTTTTCTCTCATTCGGCCGACCCCTCCCCCTCTGCCCGAGAAATTCCGGTCTGTGATTTTTGAATTGCAGTCAGGAACAACGAATCAGATTCGTTTAATCTCTTCGCAGAAAAACTTCTGATAGATTTTCTAGTGCAATCTGTCAGAGGGATTTAAACCTCATTCGTGGACCTGATTGAAGGAGTTCATCGGTTCCAGGGAGAGACAACAAGAGCAGATTAATTCTGTTGGTGTCCAATAATCTCGCTTCGAGATTGAAGGTAAAATTTAATTAATTGTTATTTGAATTTTACACACACAAATAATTTAATCGTTGAACGGTTGATGCCCACACCATGGAATTGTTCCATGATAAAATTTTTAAACTTCCGCTGCACCGGGTATCAATCGTGATTGATCTGGGAACACACCAGTTTTCCAACAGTGGTATCAGAGCCAGGTTGCTCAGATCAAACGATTAAATTAATCGATTGTACAAAATTTTTGAGTCTCGGTTTTTGAAACAAAATAAATATTTTTAAATAAAAAAAAAAAAAATTTTCGGGGCAAAACCCGGGCAGCGATTGGATCGCTGCCCGGTGGGGCAGCAATCGTTGCTGCCCCGGGCGGCGCACGGCACCGCCCAAAGGGGGCGCACGGCGCCGCCTAGGGCGGCGACCGTCGCCGCCCAGGGCAGCGCTGTGCGCTGCCCAGCGCAGCGCTGGGTGCTGCGCAGGGCAGCGCTCGGCGCTGCCCAGGGGCGGCGCTCGGCGCCGCCCAGGGGCTGTGCGCTGCCCAGCGCAGCGCTGGGTGCTGCGCAGGGCAGCGCACGGCGCCGCCCAGGGGCTGCGCCAGGCGCTGCCCTAAGGGGGCAGCCGGGCTGCCCCCGGCCCGCGCCCCGGGTGCGGGCCGGCCCGGGAGTGTCCCGGGCGGCCCGCGGGAAAAATTATATTTTATTTAAAATTAATTTTAATGTGTTAAAATTTTATTTTTGGTCCGGTCAAAAATTGTTTTTGATTGGTTCACGAGATTTCGGATCGAATTGTTCGAGTCCGTAAATTTTAAAATTGATTTTTGGATAAATTTGAATTTTTGGAAAATTTTAATATTTTATCCTTAAATTGAATTTTGAAATCAATTATTTTTGGTACAATTGATGATAAGATATGATCTTATAATATATTAAGTAAAATATGATTTTATCTGTAAAATTGGATTTTATAGATAAAATATGATTTTATTTGATATAGAGATAAAATATGATTTTATGTGTAAAATATGATTTTATATATAAAATATGATTTTATCTTGTTTAAATTTGAATTGCCACTGCATGTTATCCAATAAATTAATTTTGAATTAAATGTTATTGGATAAGGATGATCGATTGCCATGACCAATTTTGTAGGTGTATGTTAGGAATTTACATTTTGTTTTATTGTTGTTGGTTTTATTAATGGGCCTGGTTTATGGCCCGATATGAATGTCATATGTAATAAAAGTGGGCTTGGTTTATGGCCCGTTCCCACCCCTAAAAATGTATCCCCTGCTTGTCATTGTTATTTATTGTAAATACATTAGATTTAGTGGGAGATCAAGATTTGAAGATGGTGGGCCCAGCAGACAATAAAGACTGAAGAAATGTAAATTGGAAGCACATGTAATAGGATTGCATTGCATACTGCATATTACCTAGGATTGGACTAAGACCCGTGATTGGCAACCACGGGTCAATTAGAAATGGAATCGATCATCCTATATAATATATGATATTATGATTGTATGCATGTTTAGACATAATTGCGTGAATCCGGCAAGCATGCAATAAATTGAATATGATGAGACAAATATTTTATAATTAAAAATCCCTCATTTTAAATATGATTTAAAATTGATATCAAGATAAATAAAGGAAATTTAAATTTGTTTAAATGTTCCTACCTTCCATCAACGGTCAATGTATGTGATGCTACCCGCGGATACGGTCCGGCTCATATTATTGGGGGGGCCCGTCCGTCGGAAAGCTGTACATTGGATCGACACATGTTGTAAGTTGGGTGGAACTCCCATGGGATCGGCTCATATTATTGGGGGATCCACATGGCGACCGTCCATCACAACTTAATATTGATGGGTCATCTTGACATGTCACTTTAAACGGCGTCATATTATTGGGCCCTTATTGGACATGAGGTAAATACATGGGGGTTGCTTTGGAAGCAATTGGGCTCTACCTTTTGAGAATTATGGTTGGCTGATATTATTCGGGACCATAAGTTTGTCAATTGGACTCCATGTTCTCACTAAGGAAAAAGTTTCCCGTTTTCACTAGAGGGTGGTGAAATCGTTAAAATAGTGGGAGTGAGATTCATAAAATAAAATTCGCCAATTTTATGTCTTAGTAAATTGCTTAAACAATCATTGATATATGTCTGTTTTTCTTTTCAGTATTTCATACGATGAATTCGCGTAATCCTTTATTCTCGATCCTCGAACAAAAAAAGTTGACTGGCGCCAACTATACGGAATGGTTCCGGAAGTTGAAGATTGTCTTAACTTCGGAGAAAATGCTCTACGTGTTAGAGAAAGCACCTCCGAAGGAAGCACCAGCTGATGTAAGTCCGGAGGAATTGGCCAAGCTTGATGCATGGTGGGACCATGACATCAAGACCAAATGCTATATGCAAGCCTCGATGTCTGATGAACTCCAGAGGCGATTTGAGGACACGGTGAATGCTGCTGACATTCACGCGCAACTCAAGGAACTTTTTGGGGCTCAATCGAGGGCTGAAAGGTTCGCAACTGTTAAGGAGTTGATGACGTGCCGCATGCGTGAAGGGACTTCGGTCCGTGATCATGGGGTACGAATGATTTGGCTCATACAAAAGTTGGCGACCCTTGATTTGGTGTTGGAGCATGAACTCAATGTGGATTTACTGCTTCTGTCTCTTCCTTCTTCATTTGATGGATTTGTGGTAAATTTTAATATGAACAAGATAGAGGCCACCCTTGAAGATATGGTCAATATGCTCGTTACATATGAATCCACACTTAAGAAGGATAAGCCCGTTTTCTTGGTGGGCTCCTCATCTTCTGCTAAGAAGGGGCCAAGTATGAAGGGCAAGAAACGTTCTGCCCCACCCAAGAAAGTCGAGCCCGAGAAGAAGCAAAAGACAAAGGCTTCAAACAATGGAAAATCCAAGGATGTTTGCCATTACTGCAAGAAGCCGGGACATTGGAAGCGTAACTGCAAGGAATATCTAGAGCAGTTGCGAACTGCAAAGGGTATGTTCTATATTGAAATTAACGTTTCGCTTAACACTACTTCTTGGGTATTGGATACCGGATGTGGATCTCACATTTGCAATGATTTGCAGGTGATGACAAGAAGTCGGAGGCTTAGAATGGGTGAGACCCAGCTGAGGCTCGGGAATGGTTCCAGAGTTGAAGCTACAGCCGTAGGAGACGTTTGTTTAATTTTGCAGAACGGTTTTAAGTTATTATTAAGAGATGTTTTATTTGTTCCAGATTTAATTAAAAACATTATTTCTATTTCTATGCTTGATAGAGATGGTTATTCTTGCAATTTTGTGAATGGGATTTGCAATATTTACAAGAATGAATGTTTGATTGGAAATGGACAACTTGAAAACGATCTATACAACTTAAAACTAAAAGACGTTCCAATAAATTATATTGATAAACCGGCGACAACAAACAAAAGGAAAATCGATAGTCAAAACCCGGCAAACCTTTGGCACGCTAGACTAGGTCATATTTCCTCAAGGAGGATGAACAAACTAGTGGGAGAGGGCATGTTTGATATGTCTGATATTAACTCTCTACCTACTTGTGAATCCTGCCTAAAAGGGAAAATGACTAAATCTCCTTTTAAGGGGAAACCTGAGCGTAGTCAAAATCTGTTGGATTTGATCCATACAGATGTTTGTGGTCCATTTAGAGTTGGGACTCAACATGGCCACACCTACTTCATTACCTTTACTGATGATTATTCAAGGTATGGGTATTTATATTTAATGAAATATAAGTCTGAAACATTTGAAAAGTTCAAAGAATTCAAGGCTGAAGTAGAAAACAAGCTAGGTAAAAGTATTAAAGCACTTCGATCGGATCGAGGTGGAGAATACTTGAGTACCGAGTTTTTGGACTATCTGAAAGAGAATGGAATTCTCTCTCAGTGGACTCCTCCTATGACACCACAGTTGAATGGTGTATCGGAGCGTCGTAATCGAACTTTGTTGGACATGGTTCGATCCATGATGAGCTTCACTGAGCTTCCACCTTCGTTTTGGGGCTATGCGCTTGAAACGGCGGTATTGTTGTTGAACAACGTCCACACTAAAGCAGTGGACAAAACAACATACGAGTTATGGAATGGCAAAGCTCCTAAGTATTCGTACTTGAGGATTTGGGGATGTCCTGCTTACGTGAAGCGGACAGTGGGAGATAAGTTGGATAGTCGATCCAGCTTATGTTATTTTGTAGGGTATCCGAAGAATTCAATCGGATATTATTTCTATTATCCTGCTGAAACAAAGGTGTTTGTTTCTAGGAATGCCACCTTCTTGGAGAAGGAGTTCTTATTGGATAAGAAAGGCGAGATGATGGAACTCGAAGAAGTTCGAGAAGAACCCGAAATACAAAATAACGATCCTACACCTCAGGAACCATTGCTGGACACGTCTGAATCTAGAAGATCAGAGAGGACTTCTAGACCTCCAGTTCGATATGGTCTTCTTCTTGAAGGGGGTCAAGATGAACCCGACATTGGATGTGATCCAAGAAACTTCAAAGAAGCAATTTCTGATGCGGATTCGAATTTATGGCTTGAAGCTATGCAGTCAGAATTGGATTCGATGCATACAAACCAAGTTTGGTCTTTAGTAGATCCTCCCGATGGAATTGTTCCAATAGGATGTAAATGGATCTACAAAAGAAAGCTTGGGCCTGATGGTAAGGTATTGACCTACAAGGCGCGATTGGTGGCGAAAGGTTATACTCAAAGGCAAGGAGTTGACTATGATGAAACCTTTTCACCAGTTGCTATGTTCAAGTCCATAAGAATCCTTATTGCCATAGCTGCATGGTATGACTATGAGATATGGCAAATGGATGTGAAGACTGCTTTTCTTAATGGAGACATTAAGGAGGAAATCTATATGAAGCAGCCTGAAGGGTTCACATCCATGGGAAGCGAGCATAAGGTATGCAAGCTTCAGAGATCAATTTATGGTCTAAAACAAGCATCAAGAAGTTGGAACCAGAAATTTGATGAAACAATAAAAGATTTTGGTTTCATCAAGAACCCGGAGGAACCATGCGTGTACAAGAAAGTAGTTAAGGATGCGGTGACATTCTTAGTACTTTATGTTGATGACATCCTACTCATTGGGAATGACGTAGGGATGTTGCAGTCAACAAAGATATGGTTATCAGGTAGATTCTCGATGAAGGATTTGGGTGAGGCATCCTACATTCTTGGGATACAGATCTATAGAGTTAGATCTAAGAGAATGATAGGACTCACCCAATCAACCTACATCGACACCATATTGAAACGGTTTTCAATGGATGGGTCCAAGAGAGGACATCTACTCATGTGTCATGGAGTTTCTCTATCCAAGTCTATGTGTCCCAAGACTGATGCAGAGATAGAGAATATGACACATGTACCATATGCGTCAGCTATAGGTAGTATCATGTATGGGATGATATCTACCAGACCGGATGTAGCATTTGCTCTGAGTGTCACGAGCAGATATCAGTCTAATCCTGGTCAAATTCATTGGAAAGCCGTGAAGGACATTCTTAAGTACTTACGAAGGACTAAGAATATGTTCATGGTCTATGGAGGACGAGAACTCAAATTGGAAGGCTATACCGACTCTAGCTTCCAAAGTGACGTGGATGACTCGAAGTCAACCTCTGGATTTGTGTTCATGCTCAATGGCGGTGCTGTCTCTTGGAAGAGTTCCAAGCAGGACACCACAGCGGATTCCACCACTGAGGCTGAATACATTGCAGCATCAGCTGCTGCTAAAGAGGCCGTTTGGATGAGGAAGTTCGTCCAAGAGTTGGGCGTCATTCCTTAATATGTTGGTCCAGTCCCGGTGTACTGTGACAACACGGGTGCCGTTGCTCAAGCAAAGGAACCAAGGTCTCATCAAAGATCCAAACACGTACTGAGGAAATACCACATCATCCGGGAGATTGTGGAAAGAGGAGACATCACTGTCGAACGAGTGGCCTCTGCAGACAATATCGCTGATCCGCTTACTAAGCCCTTGCCAGGACCATTGTTTGACAAACATCGCGAAGCAATGGGTCTACGTAGTATGACTAGTTGGCTATAGGGCAAGTGGGAGATTGAAAGAGTGGGTGCCCAGTGAGCCAACTTGAGGCTATGGGCTTTGATGACTCTTTGTAAAAACAATCTTTTGTTTAATGTAATTTACACTTTTATTAATGGCAATGACTTTATATTACTTCATATTGTGATATTGTGATATACTATTGTTGTTTTAATAAAGACCTTGAATATACCATAGTGTATGTAAGATGTGGTAGAACATGGAGATGTCTATCATGAAATACATCTTATAGTCACTGTATATTCTAAACTGTTCCTAGTCGATTGAGCCGTCCGATAATAAGGATAAGGATCGCTCGAGTTTGAGACTAGCATTTGCGATGCGGAGTACCACGTTTCATTGGTAGGGAACATGAAGATGTTCGAAGCATGCAAATGGATATTCATAGGATGAATAATCGAACTACCCTATCCGGACTTTCCAAGTGGTTATCACTTATCGAGTGGATAAAGTCCGCGGTTTTGGTTGTACATTATTAGTCCTTACGACTTGAAACATCATGGAGACTCTATATGCTAGTGCTGTGCTTTGACTCGTTTACCGACTCTATGGGGGTCATCAGGTGTCGAGATTGGGTACAGTTACGACACATATAGGAGTCGATGCATTGTTGTCAAGGATTCACCACATACTTGCGAGTGTGGATATCCTATGCGATCTGAGAAGATATTAGTGTGACAAATCTCTGGCCAGAGTACTTGATGTGATTTAAGAAATGGTTTCTTAGTAGCACATGCGATGTCACTAATTTGATCTTCAAGATGTATTGCATAGTTATCGAATCTTGAGCGACTCTCGATATACCAATGGTTGTTGATTCGATCGGGATATTTGGATGAAGGGACCGTACTGTACGCTAACCAAAATCTACTGGTTCTTGTAGGCACTATCAGTGATACCTAGGGAATCATGGGGCGATGTTGCTAGGCGCTTTACCATGATTCGTTGGGCAAGTCGGAAAGTGTTGTTCCGAGTCACAAGGAGTTGTGAGCCCACGGCTAGCTGTATCCCTGAACCATTGAGGGTCACACAGTGTAATGGAGTTTTAATCCCCGTTGAGATAGTTAAATTTAAAGAGTTAAATTTAATGAATAAAGAAGTTGGACTTCTTAATTAAGAGTAAGGGAGTAGGATTTCCTAAAATGACATAGGGATGGGCATTTTTGGAAACCACTGAATTCGGATTCAGGAAAATTTATTTTGACTTTAAAATGTGCAGAAATGGTTTCTGTGCACATTGGTGAAATCGGTTCATCAATCGGAGTCACGATGAATTTTATATTAATTTCTGAACGTGCGGGCTTTGCTTGTCGGGCCCTAACTTATTACTAATGGGCCCTAAGGTGTTAGTGGCCTACATTATAAATAAGTTATTGCAGTACAGAAATTAGACACAACAGGTCATTATTGAGAGACAGAAAAATCGAAAAAAAACCCTAGCCTTTTTTTTCTCTCATTCGGCCGACCCCTCCCCCTCTGCCCGAGAAATTCCGGTCTGTGATTTTTGAATTGCAGTCAGGAACAACGAATCAGATTCGTTTAATCTCTTCGCAGAAAAACTTCTGATAGATTTTCTAGTGCAATCTGTCAGAGGGATTTAAACCTCATTCGTGGACCTGATTGAAGGAGTTCATCGGTTCCAGGGAGAGACAACAAGAGCAGATTAATTCTGTTGGTGTCCAATAATCTCGCTTCGAGATTGAAGGTAAAATTTAATTAATTGTTATTTGAATTTTACACACACAAATAATTTAATCGTTGAACGGTTGATGCCCACACCATGGAATTGTTCCATGATAAAATTTTTAAACTTCCGCTGCACCGGGTATCAATCGTGATTGATCTGGGAACACACCAGTTTTCCAACAGGATCCACTGCATACACTCCAACTGGCTTCTTAACTCCCATATGCTCAGATGGCCATTGAAAACTATTGATCGTCATTTGTTCCAGCATATCATAGGCTTGAGCGGGATCCTTCGCAAATATGGTACCTCCAGAAGCAGAGTCCACAAACATCCTTGTAGGCGCATTCATTCCATTGTAAAACCACTCGATCTGTTCCCAATCTGCAAAATTGTGGTTAGGACAACGTCTAAGTAAATATTTGTACCTTTCCCACGCCTCGTAGAGCTGTTCAGAATCCATCTGCAGGAAAGTGCTGATTTCAATTTTCAGTTGGGTGGACTTGGCAGGTGGAAAATATTTTGCAAGAAATTTGACCGCCATATCCTCCCATGTAGTAATGCTCCCTAGTGGAAGTGACTGCAACCAACTCCTTGCTTGATCCCTGAGAGAAAAAGGAAACAAGCGTAAACGTATAATATCCTCAGACATACCATTAATTTTTACCGTATCAGATATTTCCAAGAAAATGCGTAGGTGTAGGTGAGGATCAGCAGTACCGCTCCCATTAAATTGGTTCTGTTGAACCATGTTAATCAACGACGGCTTCAGTTCAAAATTGATGGCATTAATGGTCCCTCGAGCGATTCCAGAATAGTGAGCCTGGATTGTCGGCCTGAAGTGATCTCTGATAGGCACCAGGGGAGCTTGATTTCTCTTCAGCCATGTTATTGACTTCTTCTCTTCTAATTCTTCTCAAAGCACGTGCAGTGCGCTCGATCTCCATATCAAAAAGTAAAGAATTCGCACTTTGAGATCGTCGCATAAACTGCAATTAAAAATAAGAAGAAATCAATTAGTAAATTAACATAAAATAAAAAAACTCTAAATTAAAAACTAGACTAATTGGTAACAAGATTAAAAAATAATCAAAATTTACTCCCCGGCAACGGCGCCAAAAACTTGTTGTGAAAAATACTCGCAAGTGTACGAGTGTCAAGTTTTAATATAGTGAAAGAGAGAGTGTTGATCCCAAAAGGAGTAATTTGAAAATATTCAATACTTGTAATTAAAATAGTCTTAATTTTATCTAGAAAATCAAACTTTGGAAATTTGCTGAACAATTAAATAAATAGTAAAGTTTGTAAAACGCGCACACACACAATCCTTAAGAGATTATCGATCAGAGAGAAATAGTCTAGAGGTTTTGATTTCACCTGGTCTCGACAATATTCATTCCTAATTAATCTATTTTTCATGAGTTCATTTCAATTAATAACCAAGAACACATAGATTATACTATTTCCCTCTCCCGAGTATCAAATAGAATGTATCAATCACAGATCGATTCCAATATCCCTATTAAAAATCTACTTGTAATGATATATGTAAAACAATGTTCTTTCTAGGCTCTATTAAAGTTATAAGCTCTCCCGAGTCATGTAAACAATTAATAGTGTGAATTATATTGATCCTATTAGAAATCCCCTCTCCCGAGTGCTGGATTCTAAATAAATATGACAAATCAATTTATGGCCAGTAAATTGAAAAGACTATCAAAACTGGAATCACAATTAATTTAGAAGAACTCAAATCATTAAAATCAATAATTCATAAACATATCTTGACCAGGCTACATCAACCTCTAGACTTAAAAAGTTTAGTTCATAATAAAAAAAATAGTTGAAACCAATTCTTATTCATGAAACAAGACATCAAATCAATAATACAAATTAAAAAAGAAAGAAAACAAATCCAAATATTCGATCTTCCGTGTCCGGATGATCTATCTTCGTCTTTGTTCTTTGATGTTCTTCCAACTTGTGCAGAATTTTCTCTTCCAAAGTCTCCAAAATCTTCTCTCGATCAATCCTTGATGTGTTTCTCTCTATGCGGCGGCTTTTCCCCTCAATTGTGTGCAAAAGAATCTCTTTTATATGTGCTTCACATCCAATATATAAAAGCCCATGAAAGTCCAAAGGTTTCCTTCCCGAAAAACCCAAAAAATTGACTTTCGGGATGGCGCGCCCGCGCCTAAAGAGAGGGGATCCTGCGCATGACTCTTTGTCTCCGGATGCTCAAAATTTGCCCTGACACGCACCCGCGCGTGAATGAGGTGCGCCCGCGCATGGCTCTCGGGTTAGAAAAAAATCTGCATCGCGCGACAATTTTCAGAAAATCATATCTCACAATCGAACCGTCGGATTAAGCTGAAATTTTGACAGCAGCTTCAAAACATCCTAAGCTATAATATGAATGGTGGAGATTGGATTTTAATGCATCAATAATTCCCAGTAATTTCTGAAGTTGATACTCCATAATGCATCCTTACGCTTCTTCTTGATACTTTTGCACCAATCCTTGCAACTCACAAAAACAACAACTAATAAACATAATATCTACTCGATACATCACAAAAGCCAAGTAAAATCATACATAAATTAAGTGCATAAATTGCACTTATCAGTACTCGTATATTCTCCTATCAACTATAGCGTCAAAACCAATCGTCGTGGCCGCTCTTAGTGATAGCAAAACTAGGGGCTGAGTCTCCCCAGACACGAATCCATAAGGAGTAACCTCTCACCGATGGAAACTGTCAATGACTCACATCATACCAGATGCAGTCAACCGTAAAAATATGCATGTGCTAAAGCCGTAAAACATGGTAAAACCTATAGCACATATGAAAGAGTGGGTGCCCGGTGAGCCAACTTGTGGCTAAGGGCTTTGATGACTCTTTGTATAAACAATCTTTTGTTTAATATAATTTACACTTTTATTAATGGCAATGACTTTATCTTTCTTCATATTGTTATATTGTGATATACTATTGTTGTTTTGATAAAGACCTTGAATATACTATAGTGTATGTAAGATGTGGTAGCACATGGGGATGGCTATCATGAAACACATCTTATAGTCACTGTATATTCTAAACTGTTCCTAGTCGATTGAGCCGTCCGATAATAAGGATAAGGATCGCTCGAGTTTGAGACTAGTATTTGCGATGCAGAGTACCACGTTTCATTGGTAAGGAACATAGAGATGTTCGAAGCATGAAAATGGATATTCATACGATGAATGATCGAACTACCCTATCCGGACTTTCCAAGTGGTTATCACTTATCGAGTGGATAAAGTCCGCGGTTTTGGTTGTACACCATTAGTCCTTACTACTTGAAACATCATTGAGACTCTATATGCTAGTACTGTGCTTTGACTCGTTTACCGACTCTATTGGGGTCATCAGGTGTCGGGATTGGGTACAGTTACAACACATATAGGAGTCGATGCTTTGTTGTCAAGGATTCACCACATACTTGCGAGTGTGGATATCCTATGCGATCTGAGGAGATATTAGTGTGACGAATCTCTGGCCAGAGTACATGATGTGTTTTAAGAAATGGTTTCTTAGTAGCACATGTGATGTCACTATTTGATCTTCAAGATGTATTGCATAGTTATCGAATCTCGAACGACTCTCGATTTACCAATGGTTGTTGATTTGATCGGGATATATGGATGAAGGGACCGTACTGTACGCTAACCAAAATCTATTGGTTCTTGCAGGCACTATCAGTGATACCTAGGGAATCATGGGGCGATGTTGCTAGGCGCTCTTACCATGATTCGATGGGCAAGTCGGAAATTGTTGTTCCGAGTCACAAGGAGTTATGAGCCCACGGCTATCTGTATCCCTGAACCATTGAGGGTCACACAGAGTAATGGATTTTTTAATCCCCGTTGAGATAGTTAAATTTAAAGAGTTAAATTTAATGAACAAAGAAGTTGGACTTCTTATTTAGAGTAGAGGAGTAAGATTTCCTAAAATGACATAGGGATGGGCATTTTTGGAAATCACTGAATTCGGATTCAGAAAAATTTATCTTGACTTTAAAAGGTGCAGAAATGGTTTCTGTGCACATTGGTGAAATAGGTTTATCAATCGGAGTCATGATGAATTTTATATTAATTTCTGAACATGCGGGCTTTGCTTGTCGGGCTTGAACTTATGACTAATGGGCCCTAAGCTGTTAGCGGCCTACATTATAAATAAGTTATTGCAGTACAGAAATTACATACAACAGGTCACAAAATTAATTTTCAAAAACCCTATTTTTATTAAGCGTGGCCGCCGCCCCCTCCCCTCTGCTCGGAAAAATCCAGTCTGTGAATTTTGAATTACAGTCTGGTTTAACGGATCAAATTCGTTAATTATCTTCGTAGAAACTTCTGATAGATTTTCTAGTGCAATCTATCAGAGGGATTAAATATCCGTTCGTGGACCTGATTGAAGAACAGTTCGTCCATCAGTTCCAGGGATATACAACAAGAGCAGAGCAATCTGTTGGTGTCCAAAATCTCGATTCGAGATTGGAGGTAAAAATTTATAATTGTTATTTAATTTTTACACACACAATTTAATCGTAAAGTTTTGATACCCAATATGGAATCGTTCCATATAAAATTTTTAAACTTCCGCTGCACCGGGTATCAATTCTGATTGATCTGATCGCCGCGTTCTCCAACAGTGGTATCAGAGCCAGGTTGCTCAGATCAAGCGATTAAATTAATCGATTGTACAAAAATTTTTAAGCCTCGGTTTTTGAAACAAAATAAATATTTTAAAAAATAAAAAAAAAATTTCGGGCAAAACCCGGGCAGCGATTGGATCGCTGCCCGGGGGGGCAGCGATCGTCGCTGCCCGGCCCGAGCCCCTTTGGGGCGCGGGCAGCCCGGGAGTGTCCCGGGCGGCCCGCGAAAAATTATTTTTAATTTTTAAATTAAAATTTTAATATGTTAAAATTCTATTTTTGGTCTGATCGAAAATTGTTTTTGATTGGTCCACGAGGCATCGGATCGAATTGTTCGAGTCCGAAAATTTTAAAATTGATTTTTGGATAAATTTGAATTTTTGGAAAATTTAAATATTTATCCGTTAAATCAGATTTTATGAAATTAATTATTTTTGGTACAATTGATGATAAGATATGATCTTATGGATATATTGAGTAAAATATGATTTTATTTGATAAAAAGATAAAATATGATTTTGTATGTAAAATAAGATTTTATATATGGAATATGATTTTATCCTTTTAAATTTAAATTGTCATTGCATGTTATCCAATAAATTAATTTTGAATTAAATGTTATTGGATAAGGATGATCGATTGCCATGACCAATTTTGTAGGTGTATGTTAGGAATTTACATTTGTTTTTATTGTTGTTGGATTTATTAATGGGCCTGGTTTATGGCCCAATATGAATTGTCATATGTAATAAAAGTGGGCTTGGTTTATGGCCCGTTCCCACCCCTTAAAAATGTATCCCCTACTTGTCATTGTTATTTATTGTAAATACATTAGATTTAGTGGGAGATGAAGATTTGAAGACGGAGGTGGGCCCAGCAGACAATAAAGACAGAAGAAATGTAAATTGGAAGCTCAATGTAATAGGATTGCATTGCATACTGCATATTACCTAGGATTGGACTAAGACTCGTGATTGGCAACCACGAGTCGATTAGAAATGGAATCGATCATCCTATATAATATATGATATTATTGTTTGTATGCATGTTTTAGCAAAATTGTGTGAATCCGGCAAGCATACAAAATTTTAAAATGATGAGACAAATTTTCAAAATTAAAATCCCTCATTTTAAATATGATTTAAAATTGATATCAAGATAAATAAAGGAAATTTAAAATTGTTTAAATGTTCCTACCTTCCATCAACGATCAATGTATGAGATGCTACCCGCGGATACGGTCCGGCTCATATTATTGGGGGGGCCCGTTCGTCGGAAAGTTGTACATTGGATCGACACATGTTGTAAGTTGGGTGGAACTCCCATGGGATCGGCTCATATTATTGGGGGATCCACATGGCGACCGTCCATCACAACTTAATATTGATGGGTCATCTTGACATGTCACAATAAACGACGTCATATTATTGGGCCCTTATTGGACATGAGGTAAAAACGTGGAGGTTGCTTTGGAAGCAATTGGGCTCTACCTTTTGAAAATTGTGGTTGGCTGATATTATTCGGGACCATAGTTTGTCAATTGGACTCCATGTTCCCACTAAGGAAAACAGTTTCCCGTTTTCACTAGAGGGTAGTGAAATCGTTAAAATAGTGGGAGTGAGATTCATAAAATAAATTTTGCCTATTTTATGTCTTAGTAAATTAATTAAACAATCATCGATAATTGTCTGTTTCATCTCAGTATATCATTATGATGAATCTTCGTAATCCACATGTTTCTATTCTCCAACAAAACAAACTTACTGGCGCAAACAATACAGAATGATTCCATAAGTTAAGATTGTCCTAAGTTCGGAAAGGATTTTCTACGTGTTAGAAAAGGCTTCTCCAAAAACAGCCTCGGCTGATGTAACTGCCCAAAGGTTGGCCGAACTAGAGAAATGGTTGGACCATGATCTCAAAGCCAAATGTTACATGCAAAATTGGACAAGTCTAAACAAGTTTGCCATCACTGCAAGAAACCCGGTCATTGGAAACGTAACTGCAAGGAATACCTCAAGCAGTTGCGAACTGCAAAGGGTATGTTTTACATTAAAATAAATGTTTTTCTTAATACTACTTCTTGGGTATTGGATACCAGATGTAGATCTCATATTTGCAATGAGTTGCAAATGATGACAAGAAGTAATAGGCTAAGGATGGGTGAGACCCAGTCAAGGCTCGGGAATGGTTCCAGAGATAAATCCAAAGCTATAGGAGACATTTATTTTTGCAGAACAATTTTAAGTTATTTTTGAGAGATGTTTTATTTGTTCCAGATTTGATTAAAACATTATTTCTGTTTCTATGCTTGATAGAGATGGTTATTCTTGCAATTTTGTGAATGGAATTTGCAATATTTACAAGAATGAATGTTTGATTGGAAATGGACAACTTGAAAACGATCTATATAACTTAAAATTAAAAGACGTTCCAATAAATTATGTTGATAAACCGGTAACAACAAACAAAAGGAAAATCAATAGTCAAAACCCGGCAAACCTTTGGCATGCTAGGCTAGGTCATATTTCCTCAAGGAGGATGAACAAGCTAGTGGGAGAGGGCATGTTTGATATGTCTGATATTAACTCTCTACCTACTTGTGAGTCCTGCCTGAAAAGAAAAATGACTAAATCTTCTTTTGAAGGGGAAACCTGAGAGTAGTCAAAATCTGTTGGATTTGATCCATACAGACGTTTGTGGTCCATTTAGAATTGGTACTCAATATGGCCACAAATACTTCATTACCTTTACTGATGATTATTCTAGGTATGGGTATTTATATTTAATGAAATATAAGTCTGAAGCATTAGAAAAGTTCAAAGAATTCAAGGCTGAAGTAGAAAACAAGCTAGGTAAAAGTATTAAAGCACTTCGATCGGATCGAGGTGGAGAATACTTAAGTACCGAGTTTTTGGACTATCTGAAAGAGAATGGGATTCTCTCTCAGTGGACTCCTCCTATGACACCTCAGCTGAATGGTGTATCGGAGCGTCGTAATCGAACTTTGTTGGACATGGTTCGATCCATGATGAGCTTCACTGAGCTTCCACCTTCGTTTTGGGGCTATGCGCTTGAAACGGCGGTATTGTTGTTGAACAACGTCCACACTAAAGCAGTGGACAAAACACCATACGAGTTATGGAATGGCAAAGCTCCTAAGTATTCGTACTTGAGGATTTGGGGATGTCCTGCTTACGTGAAGCAGACAGTGGGAGATAAGTTGGATAGTCGATCCACCTTATGTTATTTTGTAGGGTATCCGAAGAATTCAATCGGATATTATTTCTATCATCCTGCTGAAACAAAGGTGTTTGTTTCAAGGAATGCCACCTTCTTGGAGAAGGAGTTCTTATTGGATAAGAAAGGCGAAATGATGGAACTCGAAGAAATTCGAGAAAAACCCGAAATACAAAATAATGATCCTACACCTCAGGAACCATTGATAGACACGCCTATACCTAGAAGATCCGAGAGGACTTCTAGACCTCCTATTCGATATGGTCTTCTTCTTGAAGGGGATCAAGATGAACCCGACATTGGATGTGATCCAAGAAACTTCAAGGAAGCAATTTCTGATGCGGATTCAAATTTATGGCTTGAAGCTATGCAGTCGGAAATAGATTCGATGCATACAAACCAAGTTTGGTCTTTAGTAGATCCTCCCGATGGAATTGTTCCAATAGGGTGTAAATGGATCTACAAGAGAAAGCTTGGGCCTGATGGTAAGGTATTGACCTACAAGGCGCGATTGGTGGCGAAAGGTTATACTCAAAGACAAGGAGTTGACTATGATGAAACCTTTTCACCAGTTGCAATGTTCAAGTCCATAAGAATCCTTATTTCCATAGCTGCTTGGTATGACTATGAGATATGGCAAATGGATGTGAAGACTGCTTTTCTTAATGGAGACATTAAGGAAGAAATCTATATGACGCAGCCTGAGGGATACACATCCATGGGAAGCGAGCATAAGGTATGCAAGCTTCAGAGATCAATCTATGGTCTAAAACAAGCATCAAGAAGTTGGAACCAGAAATTTGATGAAACAATAAAGGATTTTGGTTTCATCAAGAACCCGGAGGAACCATGCGTGTACAAGAAAGTAGTTAAGGATGCTGTGACATTCTTAGTACTTTATGTTGATGACATCCTACTCATTGGGAATGACGTAGGGATGTTGCAGTCAACAAAGATATGGTTATCAGGTAGATTCTTGATGAAGGATTTGGGTGGGGCATCCTATATTCTAGGGATACAGATCTATAGAGATAGATCTAAGAGAATGATAGGACTCATTCAATCAACCTACATCGACACCATATTGAAACGGTTTTCAATGGATGGGTCCAAGAGAGGACATCTACCCATGTGTCATGGAGTTTCTCTATCCAAGTCTATGTGTCCCAAGACTGATGAAGAGATAGAGAAAATGACACATGTACCATATGCGTCAGCCATAGGTAGTATCATGTATGGGATGATATCTACCAGACCGGATGTAGCATTTGCTCTGAGTGTCACGAGCAGATATCAAGCTAATCCCGGTCAAATGCATTGGAAAGCCGTGAAGGACATTCTTAAGTACTTACGAAGGACTAAGAATATGTTCATGGTATATGGAGGAAGAGAACTAAAATTGGAAGGCTATACCGACTCTAGCTTCCAAAGTGACGTGGATGACTCGAAGTCAACCTCTGGATTTGTGTTCATGCTCAATGGCGGTGCTGTCTCTTGGAAGAGTTCCAAGCAGGACACCACAGCGGATTCCACCACTGAGGCAGAATACATTGCAGCATCAGCTGCTGCTAAAGAGGCCGTTTGGATGAGGAATTTCGTCCAAGAGTTGGGCGTTATTCCAGAAGTTGTTGGTCCAGTCCCGGTGTACTGTGACAACACGGGTGCCGTTGCTCAGGCAAAGGAACCAAGGTCTCATCAAAGATCCAAACACGTACTGAGGAAATACCACATCATCCGGGAGATTGTGGAAAGAGGAGACATCACTGTCGAAAGAGTAGCCTCTGCAGACAATATCGCTGATCCACTTACTAAGCCCTTGCCAGGACAATTATTTGACAAACATCGCGAAGCAATGGGTCTACGTAGTATGACTAGTTGGCTGTAGGGCAAGTGGGAGATTGAAAGAGTGGGTGCCCGGTGAGCCAACTTGTGGCTAAGGGCTTTGATGACTTTTTGTATAAACAATCTTTTGTTTAATATAATTTACACTTTTATTAATGGCAATGACTTTATCTTTCTTCATATTGTTATATTGTGATATACTATTGTTGTTTTGATAAAGACCTTGAATATACTATAGTGTATGTAAGATGTGGTAGCACATGGGGATGGCTATCATGAAACACATCTTATAGTCACTCTATATTCTAAACTGTTCCTAGTCGATTGAGCCGTCCGATAATAAGGATAAGGATCGCTCGAGTTTGAGACTATCATTTGCGATGCAGAGTACCACGTTTCATTGGTAAGGAACATAGAGATGTTCGAAGCATGCAAATGGATATTCATACGATGAATGATCGAACTACCCTATCCGGACTTTCCAAGTGGTTATCACTTATCGAGTAGATAAAGTCCGCGGTTTTGGTTGTACACCATTAGTCCTTACTACTTGAAACATCATTGAGACTCTATATGCTAGTACTGTGCTTTGACTCGTTTACCGACTCTATTGGGGTCATCAGGTGTCGGGATTGGGTACAGTTACAACACATATAGGAGTCGATGCTTTGTTGTCAAGGATTCACCACATACTTGCGAGTGTGGATATCCTATGCGATCTGAGGAGATATTAGTGTGACGGATCTCTGGCCAGAGTACATGATGTGTTTTAAGAAATGGTTTCTTAGTAGCACATGCGATGTCACTATTTTATCTTCAAGATGTATTGCATAGTTATCGAATCTCGAACGACTCTCGATTTACCAATGGTTGTTAATTCGATTGGGATATATGGATGAAGGGACCGTACTGTACGCTAACCAAAATCTATTGGTTCTTGCAGGCACTATCAGTGATACCTAGGGAATCATGGGGCGATGTTGCTAGGAGCTCTTACCATGATTCGATGGGCAAGTCGGAAATTATTGTTCCGAGTCACAAGGAGTTGTGAGCCCACGGCTAGCTGTATCCCTGAACCATTGAAGGTCACACAGAGTAATGGATTTTTTAATCCCCGTTGAGATAGTTAAATTTAAAGAGTTAAATTTAATGAACAAAGAAGTTGGACTTCTTATTTAGAGTAGAGGAGTAAGATTTCCTAAAATGACATAGGGATGGGCATTTTTGGAAATCACTGAATTCGGATTCAGAAAAATTTATCTTGACTTTAAAAGGTGCAGAAATGGTTTCTGTGCACATTGGTGAAATCGGTTTATCAATCGGAGTCATGATGAATTTTATATTAATTTCTGAACATGCGGGCTTTGCTTGTCGGGCTTGAACTTATGACTAATGGGCCCTAAGCTGTTAGCGGCCTACATTATAAATAAGTTATTGCAGTACAGAAATTACATACAACAGGTCACAAAATTAATTTTCGAAAACCCTATTTTTCTTAAGTGTGGCCGCCGCCCCCTCCCCTCTGCTCGGAAAAATCCAGTCTGTGAATTTTGAATTACAGTCTGGTTTAACGGATCAAATTCGTTAATTATCTTCGTAGAAACTTCTGATAGATTTTCTAGTGCAATCTATCAGAGGGATTAAATATCCGTTCGTGGACCTGATTGAAGAACAGTTCGTCCATCAGTTCCAGGGATATACAACAAGAGCAGAGCAATCTGTTGGTGTCCAAAATCTCGATTCGAGATTGGAGGTAAAAATTTATAATTGTTATTTAATTTTTACACACACAATTTAATCGTAAAGTTTTGATACCCAATATGGAATCGTTCCATATAAAATTTTTAAACTTTCGCTGCACCGGGTATCAATTCTGATTGATCTGATCGCCGCGTTCTCCAACAACATACTCATGCAACATATAAGCATATATATCATGTCGGCTATCTCGGTCAGTACTTACGTACCTCTAACAATGCAGGCAAATCCTAGCACCACTGGTCTAGACTCCAAGCCTACTAGTCCAGTCTACTGCTGTAATACCCGGAAAATCCATAAATCTATTCATGATTTATTAAAAGAATTTTAAATTAGTTTTAAGTTATTTTATTTTATTTTATTTAATCAAGATTTAATACTTATTCTTAATTAAATGATTTCATGTGTTGTGTTAAATGATTTTTAAGTTATTTCATTTTATTATTTATGATTTAAAAGAGAAATATTGATTAAATGATTTTATATTCTTAATTGTTTTAAATGATTATTATGCATATGATTTCATGAATTGTGTCTATATTATTTTAACGATTTCGATTGAGTTGATGGTTTCAGGTCGAGTTTGATTTTGGACTCACGCGACGAGGCTAACCTACTCACGAAGTGTTAGAAAATAATTCTACGAGTGCTTTGAGTATAATATTACTATGATTTTTATTTTAATCATCGAGAGGAGAAAATCTCACTAGTCTAGTTTAATGTATGTTGGACTGACTACGTTTTATGTAGACAACACCCACATGCTATTAATTCCTCTTCACCCCACTTATCTACTCCCTACCCCATCCTTAATACCCCTTGTCCCCTTGACTCTTTCCCCTCCCATCATTCTTCACGTTTCTTTCTTTCCTTCATCATTCTTCTCCTTTCTCCTTTGTTTCTTCCCCTGCGGTTCTACGAGATTTAGAAATTCAAAGCTTCGTATCTCGTTCATCTTGTGGTTAGATCATTACCAAGAATTCGGATCAACTCAATCTTCGGTTAAGGCAAGCAAGTTTTAAAGCTTTTGAAACCCATTCAAGATATTATGTATTTTGATAAAAATAAGTAGAAAGATGTTCATTATGTTATATGTTTATATCTTCAAGAGTTTTGAAAAGCATGTATATTACAAGTTTACATGTTTAAAACCATTTTCAAGATCATGAATATTTTGATACGTGAATTTGTTGATGTGTACATGTAAGTTTAGGCAAGTACAAATTTAAAAGATTTTGAAACCCATTCAAGATATTATGTATTTTGATATGAATTGTTGTGTTTTGAGATATGTATGCATGATTTTCATGAATTTCAAGAGCATGAAGTTATGATTTTACGAGATCGTGAAGCGTAGGTTGTTCTTGTCAAGTACTTGAGTTGATTCAAGAGGTTCATGTTCTTTTATGATTTTAATGTTTTGAAGTTAGTTAAACCATGTTCAATTACAAGAAAATGAGCTTTGATGATTTATGTAGTTAGGATTTTGATTAAAAGAAGTTTATGTTTGAAGTTTGAAGTGTTGAAGTTGTGTTTGGTGGCACCGGATTACCTATACTTGTTATGATTTTGAGGATAACAATTAGGATAGTGATCCAAATGATATGAGGCCAATTCTATTTGAAAGCTAGCTTATTTATCTACAACTTTCATGTTTTGAGTTTTGTCAAAATCATTTTGGAAGATTGACCAAAATTGCCTTGAAGTGTGTCAAATGTTTTGAATTTCCGGTAGTGACACATCTCGGGGGAATCAGTATAACCTTTTACTGAAAAATCTATTTTAGGTGAGGTTTTTGGCATTCGAAAGCCAAGATCAAGATCTACAACTTTCATGTTTATCACGTTTTCATATTCTGAATTAAGAATAGAGTTTTTGGAGCGAGCATGATGAACCAGTTGCGCAGGTCAGGCGCGCCCGCGCCTAGAAGTTGAGCGGGCGCCCCTTTCATTCGAAATTTATGATTTTAATATTTTATTTTAGGGTCCTAAGTTCATGGTTATGATCTTTTAAGGCTTTTAAAATATATTTAAGAGTTTCTATGAAAAAAGTTTCAAGTTTTAAGTCAAAAACGACAAGAACGACTTACGTGGATCGATTACGCTATGTGATGCATGTAAATGTCTAAGTTTCTTTCATGAAACCTATGTTCGATATGAAAGTATGATCTTTATCATTTATTACATGCACAAAGTTATCGAGTAAAGTTTTATGTTCATGAAACAAAAGTTAAGATGGAAATTATGATGTTTCAATGATGCTTCAGGATGGATGAAATGATATGTTGATGAAATGAAAATGATGAAGCATGAATGAATAATGCTATGTTGAATTATGAAGATATAATATGTTGATGCATGAAAATATTTTGATGTCTTATGTGTCTTTGTGGTGGCAATACGGGAACGGTGCTCCGATTTGGGCTCCGGAGTAGCCCTCCAAAATACGGCTCAATGTACAGGTTAGGTCCTCCGGGATGAGCTCCGGAGGAGCCTCCGAAAAGGAATGAACGAATGTTATGAGGCTTAGTGTCATATGCTTGTTGATCAACAAGAAAAGATGAATGTGCCCATTATGAAGGTTGCCACAATTTCACATAATTCATCACCCCAAAGTGATAAGTTTTTATGTTATGTTCATGGTTTATGTTCATGAATAATTGTATGCTCAAATTGCATGATTTACATTAGATGTTATGTGTAAACGTTCATTTAAGAATGAAATGGTAAAGTTTTGAGAATATGCATGAGGTATACTTTCAAGATTTAAAGTTAAGTAAGTTGATGTTCAAGTTTAAGTTTCTTGCATCTTTTAAGAGTTTTGAAGTTCATGTTCAAGATTTTAAGTTTAAAGTTCCATGATGTTTACGTTAAAGTTCCTCAAGTTCAAGGTATCATGTTATGTATGTTCAAGTTATTTTAATTTTAAAGTATTTTGAAACAATAATGATATTGATATGAATATTTTAATCTTGCTGAGTCCTTTAGACTCACTATACTTGAATGGTGCAGATGGTTTAGCAGTTTTGATTTAAAAAGCTTTGGTAGCACGGCTGAAGAGTCCAAGAGGCGAAGACATTGCATGACACAATAGTTCAAAAGCTCTGATGTATTTAAAAAAGAAAGATTTACTTAAATTTATTTATGTTATGTTGTTACAATATTTTATGTACGATGTTTAAAAGTAATGATTTAATTATTTTCATTGTCAGTCTTTTAAAGACGAGTTTTGAGGATTTCAAATGTTTCGTCTTTCAAATGTTTATTTCAGTTAATGTTGTTATGTGAGTTCTAGGATTATTTTCAAATGTATTTTATATACATAGTTAATTAATTTAACTCACTCTCCCCTATCCTCTTTAAATGTTATTAGTAGGTTTTGACGTGCCGTATCTTGATGGACTTAAATGTAGGGTTGCATCCGTGTTCTATTTTATGATTTGTTGATGTACTAGGGCGATGCACTCCCTGCATAGTTTAAAAAGTTTTGAAAAATTTTCTCACTCTTTTTCTGCAACTCTTTTATTAAATGTTTTTAAATATGGGACGTCACAGTTGGTATCAGAGCAATTGGCTCTGGGAGATAGTTCGTGCATGCAATCTCGCCAAGGACTCGAATGCTTCTGCCTCCATGACTGTAAGTTATATGTTTAATAATTTCAATTGTGTTTTCTCTTACATTTATGATCACCTGTGATTTTCAACAGAAAATTTTTCTATGTTGGATGGATTTTGGATTTGTGTTGTGATGAATCTGACTTGATTAAGAGTATCTTGGGAAAATAATGATTTGTTGTTCCAAAATATCAATTGAGATTTGTATTATTTTTTCAATTGGGTTAATAGGAAAATTTTATTATACTAAACTAAGTGATCATTTTTAGATTTAAGTCGGTATACTTGGGATAATATTGTTTGGATTAAAAGATTTTGTAAGGGCACATGATTTGTTGATGAAAAATTCCTTCTTTGGGCCTTACAGATAAGATTATTTTTCGTTGGATGTTATACTTGCACCATGAGGAATGTAAGAAGATAATTAGATTTTTGATTGGGAACCCTTGTTGTATAGGATATACTAGTTGATGAGGAATGTTCTAGATTTTTATTGCTTTGGATTTTAAGAAGAATGATTTTGGATTAAGCTTTGAGACGAAAATTTGTTGACATGTAAAATTACTTTTGAAATTTACAAGGTTAAGTTTGTTGGAACAAACTTATTTTCGAAATTAATACTTTGAATGCTAAGTTTTAGCAGATGAATTTGAGAATTTGATTGGGTTTAATTAAGCTCTATTATTACAACAATACAATATAATGGAAGAACAAGGAGTACAAGCATTTGTAAGAACAAATAAAAAAGTTGGGGTGGATATTCACCGGTAAATACAAGGTACATGAGAAGGATAATCATGATGGTTTCAATGAATAACATTAAAAATGTCATCTTCTTCTTCTTTGAGATCTTGGAGAAATACCTTGAGTGCGAAAGAGTAAGTTGAGTGTGATTGAAATTTGTTTTGTGATCATATTTATAGGGCAAAAGAAGAAGAAAACAAGTCGTTTTGTTATCGTTTTCTTTGAAATTTAGCTAGAGTTTGAGTAAAAATCACGTGTCTAAAGATATTGTGGATTTTGGTGATCAGAACTAAGTCGTAAAGAAGATTTGTAGCCGATTTGAACAGATATGTTTTGATCCGATAAGACTAAGGATTGCAAATAAGAATGATGTAATATTTTGTTTATCAGAGTGCGCAGCGGATGTATGATTTATGAGACAATGAATTTGGGAAATTGAAATGTAAATGTGGGATTGTATGGATTAACTTGAGAAAAACAAATGTTTTTAGAGATTGATAAGTCGAATTTCGAGGACGAAATTTTTTTTAAGGAGGGTAGATTGTAATACCCGAAAAATCCATAAATCTATTCATGATTTATTAAAAGAATTTTAAATGAGTTTTAAGTTATTTTATTTTATTTTATTTAATCAAGATTTAATACTTATTCTTAATTAAATGATTTCATGTGTTGTGTTAAATGATTTTTAAGTTATTTCATTTTATTATTTATGATTTAAAAGAGTAATATTTATTAAATGATTTTATATTCTTAATTGTTTTAAATGATTATTATGCATATGATTTCATGAATTGTGTCTATATTATTTTAACGATTTCGATTGAGTTGATGGTTTCAGGTCGAGTTTGATTTTGGACTCACGGAACGAGGCTAACCTACTCACGAAGTGTTAGAAAATAATTCTACGAGTTCTTTGAGTATAATATTACTATGATTTTTATTTTAATCATCGAGAGGAGAAAATCTCACTAGTCTAGTTTAAGGTGTGTTGGACTGACTACGTTTTATGTAGACAACACCCACATGCTATTAATTCCTCTTCACCCCACTTATCTACTCCCTACCCCATCCTTAATATCCCTTGTCCCTTTGACTCTTTCCCCTCCCATCATTCTTCACGTTTCTTTCTTTCCTTCATCATTCTTCTCCTTTCTCCTTTGTTTCTTCCCCTGCGGTTCTACGAGATTTAGAAATTCAAAGCTTCGTATCTCATTCATCTTGTGGTTAGATCATTACCAAGAATTCGGATCAACTCAATCTTCGGTTAAGACAAGCAAGTTTTAAAGCTTTTGAAACCCATTCAAGATATTATGTATTTTGATAAAAATAAGTAGAAAGATGTTCATTATGTTATATGTTTATATCTTCAAGAGTTTTGAAAAACATCTATATTACAAGTTTACATGTTTAAACCATTTTCAAGATCATGAATATTTTGATACGTGAATTTGTTGATGTGTACATGTAAGTTTAGGCAAGTACAAATTTAAAAGATTTTGAAACCCATTCAAGCTATTATGTATTTTGATATGAATTGTTGTGTTTTGAGATATGTATGCATGATTTTTATGAATTTCAAGAGCATGAAGTTATGATTTTACGAGATCGTGAAGCATAGGTTGTTCTTGTCAAGTACTTGAGTTGATTCAAGAGGTTCATGTTCATTTATGATTTTAATGTTTTGAAGTTAGTTAAACCATGTTCAATTACAAGAAAATGAGCTTTGATGATTTATGTAGTTAGGATTTTGATTAAAAGAAGTTTATGTTTGAAGTTTGAAGTGTTGAAGTTGTGTTTGGTGGCACCGGATTACCTATACTTGTTATGATTTTGAGGATAACAATTAGGATAGTGATCCAAATGATATGAGGCCAATTCTATTTGAAAGCTAGCTTATTTATCTACAACTTTCATGTTTTGAGTTTTGTCAAAATCATTTTGGAAGATTGACCAAAATTGCCTTGAAGTGTGTCAAATGTTTTGAATTTCCGGCAGTGACACATCTCGGGGGAATCAGTATAACGTTTTATTGAAAAATCTATTTTAGGTGAGGTTTTCGGCATTCGAAAGCCAAGATCAAGATCTACAACTTTCATGTTTACCACTTTTTCAGATTCTGATTTAGAATAGAGTTTTGGAGCGAGCAAGATGAACCAGTTGCGCAGGTCAGGCGCGCCCGCGACTAGAAGTTGAGCGAGCGCCCCTTTCATTCGAAATTTATGATTTTAATATTTTATTTTAGGGTCCTAAATTCATGGTTATGATCTTTTAAGGCTTTTAAAATATATTTAAGAGTTTTTATGCAAAAAGTTTCAAGTTTTAAGTCAAGAACGACAAGAACGACTTACGTGGATCGATTACGCTATGTGATGCATGTAAATGTCTAAGTTTCTTTCATGAAACCTATGTTCAATATGAAAGTATGATCTTTATCATTTATTACATGCACGAAGTTATCGAGTAAAGTTTTATGTGTTGGAAAACGGTGTTCAGATCAATCAGAATTGATACCCGGTGCAGCGAAAGTTTAAAAATTTTTATATGGAACGATTCCATAATGGGTATCAAAACTTTACGATTAAATTGTGCGTGTAAAAATTAATTCACAATTAAATTTTTACCTCCAATCTCGAAACAAGATTATGGACACCAACAGATTACTCTGCTCTTGTTGTATATCCCAGGAACTGATGGACGAACAATTCTTCAATCAGGTCCACGAACGGAAATTTAATCCCTCTGATAGATTGCACTAGAAAATCTATCAGAAGTTTCTACGAAGAGAATTAACGAATTTGATCCGTTAAACCAGACTGCAAATTCAAAATTCACAGGCTGGAATTTTCGAGCAGAGAGGGGATAGGGGCGGCGGCTACTAGGTCTCAAAACCCTAGTAAATTTCGAAAATTATGCCTCTGTTGTTTTAATTTCTATACTGCAATAACTTATTTATAATGTGGGCTGCTAACAGCTTAGGGCCCATTAGTCATAAGTTCAAGCCTGACAAGCAAAGCCCGCATGTTCAGAAATTAATATAAAATTCATCGTGACTCAGATTGATAAACCAATTTCACCAATGTGCACAGAAACCATTTCTGCACCTTTTAAAGTCAAGATAAATTTTCTGAATCCGAATTCAGTGATTTCCAAAAATGCTCATCCCTATGTCATTTTAGGAAATCTTACTCCCTCTACTCTTAAATAAGAAGCCCCACTTCTTTGTTCATTAAATTTAACTCTTTAAATTTAACTATCTCAACGGGGATTAAAAATCCATTACTTGTGTGACCCTCAATGGTTCAGGGATACAGCTAGCCGTGGGCTCACAACTCCTTGTGACTCGGAACAACAATTTCCGACTTGCCCATCGAATCATGGTAAGAGCGCCTAGCAACATCGCCCCATGATTCCCTAGGTATCACTGATAGTGCCTGCAAGAACCAATAGATTTTGGTTAGCGTACAGTACGGTCCCTTCATCCATATATCCCGATCGAATCAACAACCATTGGTAAATCGAGAGTCGTTCGAGATTCGATAACTATGCAATACATCTTGAAGATCAAATAGTGACATCGCATGTGCTACTAAGAAACCATTTCTTAAAACACATCATGTACTCTGGACAGGGATTCGTCACACTAATATCTCCTCAGATTGCATAGGATATCCACACTCGCAAGTATGTGGTGAATCCTTGACAACAAAGCATCGACTCCTATATGTGTCGTAACTGTACCCAATCCCGACACCTGATGACCCCAATAGAGTCGGTAAACGAGTCAAAGCACAGTACTAGCATATAGAGTCTCAATGATGTTTCAAGTAGTAAGGACTAATGGTGTACAACCAAAACCACGGACTTTATCCACTCGATAAGTGATAACCACTTGGAAAGTCCGGATAGGGTAGTTCGATCATTCATCGTATGAATATCCATTTGCATGCTTTGAACATCTCTATGTTCCATACCAATGAAACGTGGTACTCGGCATCGCAAATGCTAGTCTCAATCTCGAGCGATCCTTATCCTTATTAATGGACGGCTCAATCGACTAGGAACTGTTTAGAATATACAGTGACTATAAGATGTGTTTCATGATAGTCATCCCCATGTACTACCACATCTTACATACACTATAGTATATTCAAGGTCTTTATCAAAACAACAATAGTATATCACAATATAACAATATGAAGAAAGATAAAGTCATTGCCATTATAAAAGTGTAAATTATATTAAACAAAAGATTGTTTATACATAGAGTTATCAAAGCCCTTAGCCACAAGTTGGCTCACCGGGCACCCACTCTTTCATTATGTTCATGAAACAAAAGTTAAGATGGAAATTATGATGTTTCAATGATGCTTCAGGATGGATGAAATGATATGTTGATGAAATGAAAATGATGAAGCATGAATGAATAATGCTTTGTTGAATTATGAAGATATAATATGTTGATGCATGAAAATATTTTGATGTCTTATGTGGCTTTGTGGTGGAAATACGGGAACGGTGCTCCGGTTTGGGCTCCGGAGTAGTCCTCCCAAATACGGCTCAATGTACGGGTTAGGTCCTCCGGGATGAGCTCCGGAGGAGCCTCCGAAAAGGAATGAACGAATGTTATGAGGCTTAGTGCCATATGCTTGTTGATCAACAAGAAAAGATGAATGTGCCCATTATGAAGGTTGCCACAATTTCACATAATTCATCACCCCAAAGTGATAAGTTTTTATGTTATGTTCATGGTTTATGTTCATGAATAATTGTATGCTCAAATTGCATGATTTACATTAGATGTTATGTGTAAACGTTCATTTAAGAATGAAATGGTAAAGTTTTGAGAATATGCATGAGGTATACTTTCAAGATTTAAATTTAAGTAAGTTGATGTCCAAGTTTAAGTTTCTTGCATCTTTTAAGAGTTTTGAAGTTCATGTTCAAGATTTTAATTTTAAAGTTCCATGATGTTTACGTTAAAGTTCCTCAAGTTCAAGGTATCATGTTATGTATGTTCAAGTTATTTTAATTTTAAAGTATTTTGAAACAATAAAGATATTGATATGAATATTTTAATCTTGCTGAGTCCTTTAGACTCACTATACTTGAATGGTGCAGATGGTTTAGCAGTTTTGATTTAAAAAGCTTTGGTAGCACGGCTGAAGAGTCCAAGAAGCGAAGACATTGCATGATACAATAGTTCAAAAGCTCTGATGTATTTAAAGAAGAAAGATTTACTTATATTTATTTATGTTATGTTGTTACAATATTTTATGTACGATGTTTAAAAGTAATGATTTAATTATTTTCATTGTCAGTCTTTTAAAGATGAGTTTTGAGGATTTCAAATGTTTCGTCTTTCAAATGTTTATTTCAGTTAATGTTGTTATGTGAGTTCTCTGATTATTTTCAAATGTATTTTATATACATAGTTAATTAATTGAACTCACTCTCCCCTATCCTCTTTAAATGTTATTAGTAGGTTTTGACATGCCGTATCTTGATGGACTTAAATGTAGGGTTGCATCCGTGTTCTATTTTATGATTTGTTGATGTACTAGGGCGATGCACTCCCTGCATAGTTTAAAAAGTTTTGAAAAATTTTCTCACTCTTTTTCCGCAACTCTTTTATTAAATGTTTTTAAATACGGGACGTCACAACTGCCACTACAATGCAATTACCCATGCATCAATAATTAAGCTCTAAAAGTCTTAACTAAGCTATTACATACTCGTAAATATTTTTAGGAAGCCAAAGCTATACCTGCGTCCGTCGTCAGCCCTTTGCTGCTGCTTGCCTCAAAACTAGGCCACAACTCCGCTACGATACTTGGATCGCTATGCCACTTTCGGATTCCCCATAGGTCATCTAGAACTCCCTAGATCTGAGTTAGAAGGCCTAGGAATCGAGAGAGAAGAGAGGAGAGGTTCGAGTGAAATGAGCTCTCGGACCCTCTATTTATAGGCGAAGTTCGGAGCCTCCGATCCGGTTTGGATCCTCCGTTCCTGACTTTGCAGCCTCCTATCCTGTTCGGAGCCTCCGATCCTGACTTTGGATCCTCCGAAGTCCCATCAATGACGTCACCAATGAAGTATTTTTCTCGGACAGCTGGCCAAGCAGTTCGGAGCCTCCGATCTCAGGTTCAGATCCTCCGAACTAGTTCGGAGCCTCCTAACCTAGTTCGGATCCTCCGAACCCTCGGAACCTTTCTAGACATTTTTGAGTGTCCTGGATCCATTTCTGGACTCCGTTAATCCATTTGAAATTTTTTTAATCATGTTTTATTAAATCTAAACACGATCACACGATTAATTACTCATTAATCGCTAATTCTGGATACTGGTCACTACAATGCTTCTCGACAGTTGAAGACGCATGAGGTGAATTATACAGTGCATGATATCGAGTTAGCCACCATTGTATTTGCGCTCAAAATCTGGAGGTATTATCTTTATGGCGAGAAATTTGAAATATTTACGGATCACAAGAGTCTGAAGTATTTATTCACTCAGGCGGAGTTGAATATGCGACAGAGACGCTGGATGAACTTACTGAAAGATTATGATTGCGAAATCAAATATCATCCAGGTGGTGCCAATCTTATTGCTGATGCCTTGAGTCGGCAGGTGAGACTTTCTGCACTTCAGACTAGTGAATTATCTCATATGATTCAGGAATGCTGTTCATTGAGTTTTACACTCAAGCACAAGAAAGGGAGAAATGAATTCATTTGTATACTATTTTTTCTGAGCCAACATTTTATTCTAAGATTAGAGAAGCTCAGATATCTGATGTTAAGACTCAATGTTTGGCACGTCTAGCCAATGGAGTTAATACATCTGGATTCCATTATCAGGCAGATGATTTATTATGCTTATCGAATCGGATGGTTGTACCTGATGTTGAGGAGCTCAGGAATGATATTATTTCTCAAGCTCACATGAGTCGATTGTTAGTTCATCTTGGAAGCATGAAAATGTATAAAGACTTGCGAACCAGATTCTTGTGGAAGGGGATGAAGCGAAGTGTATATCAATTTTTTTCGAGATGTCTTGTCTGTCAACAGGTCAAGGCTGAACACCGACAACCAGGTGGATTACTACAGAATCTTGAGATTCCCGAATGGAAGTGGGACCACGTGACTATGGATTTTGTCACCCACTTGACTATGACTTCACGTCAGTGTGATGCTATCTGGGTCGTTTTTGACCGTTTGATGAAATCAGCACATTTCATTTCTTACAACCGGGAGTATTATTATGATCGCATGGCACGCTTATATATCCAGGAGATGGTGCGATTGCATGGGATTCCAGTGAGCATAGTCAGTGATAGAGATCCGTGGTTTACCTCACGTTTCTGGGGTAGTTTTCAACAGGCATTGGGTACCACTCTGCGTTTGAGCACTGCATATCATTCGGAGACTGATGGGCAGTCAGAGCGGATGATTCGTACGTTGGATGATATGCTACGTTCTTCTGTCATGGATTTTGGTTTATCTTGGCAGGACTATTTACCTTTGATCGAGTTTTCCTACAATAACAGTTATCATCGCAGTATTGATATGGCACCTTTCGAGGCATTATATGGTCGAAGATGTCGTACTCCGTTATTCTAGGATGAGATAGGAGAACGGCAAATTGAGGGTCCCGAGTTGGTGCAGCAGATTGTAGACAAGGTGGACTTGATCAAGAGGAAGATTAAAGCTACTCAAGATAGACAAGCCAGTTATGCTAATATTCACCGCAGACCACTTCAGTTCGAGCGTGGTGAATATGTGTTCTTACGAGTGTCACTTTTCAGGAAGGTGATGAGGCTCGGTCTGAAAGGAAAGTTATCACCTCGATATATTGGGCCTTTCCAGATATTGGAAAAGATCAAAAATGTTGCATATCGTTTGGCGTTACCGCCATACGTTTCCAGTATACATGATGTTTTTTATGTGTCGTTACTTCGATAGTACATAGCTGATGAATCTCATATTATCCAGCCTACTGATGTTCAGCTAGAGCCAGATCGGTCATATGTTGAACGACCACTCCATATCCTAGACAAGAAGGAGAAAGTTCTTCGCAATAAGACTATACCACTTGTGATGGTACAGTGGCAGCGACGAGGCGTCGAAGAAGCAACTTTGGAAACAAAGAGCCGTATGCGAGCAGAATATCCTGATTTGTTTGCTTTGTACTTTTGATTACCATGTAAAGATGTAAATATAGTTGTTGTAATAAAACATAGTTTGATGTTTCATATTGTTATCTTGATTGTCTTTAGATTTTATTTCGCGGATGAAATATCTAAAGGTGGGGAGAATGTAGTAACCCAGAACCATTTTAAGATAATAATATGTTAAACATGATTAATGGTTAGTAATTAACCAATTCCAAGGCTTAATCGGACTTCAGAATCAAGAATTGAGCTTTCAATATTTGGGCCAGTTAGGACGGTCCGAAGAGGACTTTGGACAATCCGAACTCAGCAACCCGGGGGCTCCGAAGAGGACATGTTGACTTCAGAGTTAAGGCACGTTTGGACGGTCCGAACTAGGATCGGAAGACCCAAACTTCCTTATGCCAAGTAGGCAGGATTACTCAGCCATGGATTTTGATAAGTATCGGATTTAGAACACTTCGGATGGCCCAAAGTGGTGATCGGACGGTCCGAACTTGACGTGTTCTGCATGCAGGCGTTGAGCTGGATCGGACGATCCGAACCTGAGTTCGGAGGGTCCAAACTTGACCGGAAATTTCCTATAAATAGGGGTCTCCGGGATTCATTTTGAATTAAGAATTCCGAGTTTTCTTCTTCAGTTATATAGTGTGAGATAGACGCTTGAGGGTCGTATCGGTTATTATAGAAGTTCTGGAATAACCAAGGTGTGGTTATAGTCATCCGGGACTAGCGACTCCAAAGGGCTTACTACGGACGAAGGTATGGTTTGGAAATCTATTTAAGTTTTGGGAGTACTTATTAGCTTAGTTAAGTCTTATAGAACTTGTGTAGTGATACGGTGAACTTTTGAATATAGGCTTGGAACCTAGGATCCTACTAGACTTGAACTAGCCTACAGGTACGTACACATTGACTGAGATTGCCAGCGAGTATACATGTTTATGTGTTGCATTTATTTGGCATTATTATATGACATGATATAGGATTTACCGCTTTCCATATTCATATGTCATGTGCATATACACGTTGAGCCTATACCTTGTTATACCTGATTATAGAGCCGCTCAGCTTTATACTTAGTCTGTCACTGAGAGTACCGCGACGGTGGGGACATGTATGTCTGACTACTCTGGTGTACTAGACGAGCGTGGTTGTACCCAGAGGTTGATCCGTGAGGTTAAAACACTCATGGGGCGCCTGTACTGAGCATGACTTATCAGATGACCCTTTACCAGTCATCATGGTTGCATGCATCATATACATATGTTTACTCATGTTTATGTACTGGGTGTTAGATCTCACGTCGTAGATGTTATCTTGGACACCCTATTCCACGGGGCAGGTCGCAGGATGAACGAAGCCGGTAGTTCAAGGCAGGACTAGGGAGCAGGAGCCTTGAAGAGTTATTTATACAGAAGGATTCGATATAGCTGTATAATGTTTAATTTCTAGTTATTTCGATATGGTTGTATCACTGCTGATAAATAAGCTTGAAATTTTTGTACTAAGCTGATATGTAAATTATGGGTTATGTTTCCGCACGTTTTTCTTTGATTAGTATTATTGCTTTAAATAAGCTTAATGCATGCTATTAGTTGCAAGTTAGTAGGTGATTCAATGCAGGGTCACTACATGTATTTTCTTTAGTTTTCAACACTAGACTTTGTAAATTGTTTAATTATATTAAAGACATTCTCCTAATTTGTTTTAGTATCCTCAGGCTTGATTTCGAGGACGAAATCACTTAAGGTGAGGAGAATATAGTAACCTGTATCCCATTTTACTAGCTTAATTGGTTAAACATGATTAAAGGATCTCAATATAAATTAACCAAGTGATTAATCAGATAATAAATGTGGAATCAGGACCAGAGCCATCTCCAGAATATTAGAGGCCCTAGGCAAATATTCAGGGGAGAGAGCTATATAATATTTTTTAATTAAATATCAATACAATCATTTCATCATCTAAAAATCAAATTTTCAACTTTTTGTAACTAAATATAATGACATAAACAACAATTAAATCAAAATATAAAAAAATAAAACTAGAAAAAGAGAACTCAATGAATACTCAAATTTAATGAGTCAGAGATGAATTAATACATACTAAAAGTTGAATAAGAATCTCCAAATTAAGAAAGTATAAATAATATATTTTTGTCACAACAAATCTGACAAAAAAAATATATTATAATTTAAATAGTAACATAAACAAGAAATAGTTATAATCTAATTAAGTAAAAATCATTCTCACTGTCGAATAAGAAAATTACAAGAATTTAGTTTATCGAGATAAAAAATTAAATCAATAAAAAAAATCAACTGCGGTACAAAAATAGACAAAAATAAATATCATCTAATTCAATAAATAAACAAAAGATGATTAGCCTAATTTGAATACCTTAACTCATTTGAGATGATTAATTTAACGAAAAAATAGATTTTTTTTTAAATAGAAAGATATTTTTTTCACTAAAGAAATGATGAAAAAATATATAAAAAATTTAACCACGATTTCGAATATTAAACAAAATAAATAGACTAACATAATATTTTAAATATAAAAAAATACTTAAAAAAACTTTTTAAATAAAAATTGAGGCCCCTGCCAAGGGGAGACCCTAGGCAAACCGCCTAGGCCGCCTCCCCTTGGAGCCGGCCTTGATCAGGACTATGGAACCACCGAAGGGAATAAAAATTAGTTCAATGATTTGAACGACTTATAAATGAGTTTATAAGTGAGATAAATTAGAAGTGTGACTTCAAAAGAAAAATAAAGGAGAAAATAACTTTAATTTGTGAATGTGTTCCAAGATTAAAAGTTGACTTAAATAAATAATTAGTTTTTGAAAATGGTGATTTTCTAAACTATTATTATGAACTTAATTAATTAATTCAAAGAGTTGAATTAATTAAATACTATTGGACCTTGTAGAGTCCAAATAATTAAATTAATTCAAATGTTAGGTTAATTAAACACTATTGGATATTGTAGAGCCCAAATTTAAATAGTGTTGAATAATTATTCTACCAGTGGGCTTGAATGAGTTCAAGTAGGATTTAACTAATTGATTGTGCTTAAATGGGTTTGAGCTTGATAATTAATAAAATGTTAAGTTCATTGGCCATGTATGTATATGTTTGACATAAAATACACACAATACATGTGAGAGAGGAGATGAAGGATTACAAGACATGATGCACAAGTTTTTATGCATTCTTTAACTTTTGTCATAACACTTTTCCAAGAACTAAGACAATCAATTTTCTCACTCCTCTCTTACCCTCTTGGATGTCCAATCAAACGACCCAAACTACTACTGAATTTTTTTTATATATTTCAAAATAATAATACTATATATATATATATATATGCCCATACATATATATATATATACTATACTCAAAATAATTTTCCATAAAATAATATAAAATATATAAACATATATCACATGCAATTAAAAACATTACATACCTAATCATGATAAAATTCCATGCATGAAAATCTCATAACATAATACTTAATTAATATTCTCACATCAATCCATTCATACTTAAGATATCTCATACTCATGCAAACCATGAAACATTATTCATGTGCGGAAACTAAAACTGTTTAAACTCAAAACATCAATATCTTAAACAAGATATGGTCACGGGTACTAGCTGCTGTCATGAATGCTCATACACCCTCGCCGCCAGTTGGGACAACATCCTCAATAAACTCTTGTTCATCTGCACCATTTAAGTCTAGTGAGCCTAAAGACTCAACACGCTCTATCCATATATAACAACATGAAACCACACACAAGCACATATCTTATAAAATATCATGTATATACTTATACATGCATGATCTTAAAAACATTACATAATGCTGCATTTTAAACATCTCATCGACATATCTTATCATAAACATCATCATCATAAACTTTATTCTTAATACTTAACATGATATGGCATGTATTAATTTATTGAAACATGATACAAGTATCCATGATGGCGGCCTTAAACATGAACGATTGATCAATCATAAAAACCAACGTAGGTGACGGTGGGTCTTCAACTCTATGCTGCCACTTCACCAGGGCTTGCCCTGGATCCATAAGCTTGTAATCATAAACATAAGTGGAAAGGGCTTCGGGCTCTAGAATCACATCCCCAATCCCGTGCTTGCCACATTGACTTCAACTTTCATAAAATGTTTTCTTTACATGCCCTTAACATTACATTAAAATACTTCTTTCATGATGCATGAACTTAAAATTCATCAAATTTTCTTTATTCCATGAAAATTGGCCCGTAATCATAACATAACATAGATTCATGAAACAAGAACTTAAAAATCATATTTTCAATATCCTTAAAAATTTTGCCCATAAATATATATTTAATTATTTTTCATAAAAATCATGCATATATATAAAAATAATACATATATAATAAATATATATTTATGGACTATTTTATTTGTCATGAGCTCAATCGATTGGACTGCTTCTTTACTTAAGTCCGTTAAACTAAACTGGCCCATAAACACATAACCCGATCCATTAATACTTATCACATCATACTAAGCCCGATTACTTTAATGGATCACTAGGCTCAATACAACTAATGGATCAACTTAAATTACTAACATAAATCCAATAATTCAACTTAAACACTCAAGTCCATTAACCTCATAATTAAAATACTTAGGTCTCTAATTAAATTACCCGAGCCCAAACTAAACTAACCTGAACCCAAACCAACATGTCTTGACCCACTTAACATCTAACCCGACCCGGGAAGACCTTGACCGAGCCCCTTCCCGAACATCACCTAACCTCACTCGCACACCAGCTGTAGCAGTCCCCGTTTTTCCCTTCTATCACCCTGCTCCGGCCACCACCGGCCGAAGAAATGCTGCCCAAACCTCCCCATGATCCAGGCGATCAGCCCAAACTAGGCCTTGACCCAAACCAAGACCTACATGGCTTGCTTAAGAAAGCTAATCTCTACCCTTGCCCAACTCGCGCAGCAGCTCTAGCAGCTTCACTAAATCCGTTCGCGTCGCCTGCTCCGGCCACCCTTGGATGGAGCCCTGTCGTCTAAACACTCACCACGTATGGGCGGTCCTAACCACACAAAGCCTAGCCCCAACCGTTCCCTATATGAGCAGAACGACATGCTCTTCCACAAAACCCTAAACTGAGCGACTTGTTACTCCCTTCTAATAAACTAATCGACCAGCCCTTTATCCATCTCTAACGACCAAACCAACCTCTTCATAAGACCCCTATGGACCCTACCTTGACCCATGAAACCCTTGGAGCAAAACCCCATCGACAGCCATGATCAAAACATGATAAAAGTTTGAGATTCAACCATAAAAACGTGAAAACATGCATGAATTCATAGATTTTCTTGTTCTAAATCACATACATCATGCAAGATCACACATATCATGCTAAAATCAGAATAACATGAATTAAATGGTGGTCAATAAGAAATTCGAACGTGCCTTTGCGTTAATTACGTTCGAAACTACGTTACCGTCGTGTAGATCGCCTTCCGGGACGAACAGAGCGTCGAATCTTCGAGATTTATCAAACTTTACGTGAAAGTTTGTGTAAATTTGTGTATGGAGGTTGTGTAATCTGATGGAGGCGGCTTGAAGAGATGAACGTGAGTTTAGGAAAGAATGGAATCAAATATTGACTTATATTTGTATGTATATTGGGTTGGTCTTAATAAATAAATAAACCATGTTTTAAAAAACTTTTAAGCCTATTAAATAATCAACTTAAAACGTTACAGTCTTCGTAATATAAAATTATGGGCTTTTGAAAATACCTGAAAAGTCCATAAAATGGCCTATTCTTGTGAAAAATAGGTTTCTAAATACATAAATATATTAAAACTCAGTTTTCTGAAAATAAAATCTTAAAATAATAATTTATGACCTTTGAAAACCTTAAACATAAATTTCCATAAAAAACTTCTATCTCGTTTGTCCATGGTTCCGTCTACGCGATCGCAAAATAACCTTTATCAATGAAATTCATAAATTTCATAATAGCGGGTTAAATGTTATAATATGTAACGCCCAGAATTATTTAATTTTAATTCGAGAATATTTAATTTGGAAATATTGGGAGTTTTGATTTAAATTCTAATATTCTTAAATTATTTAGGATTGAAATTGAATAAATTGAGAAGCTGAGGACTAAATTGCAATTATTGAATAGTTGAGGGGTTAAAGTGCAAATTTTTATAACTTATCAGAAATTGAAGGGATGATTAAGCATGCACGTGTATTCCATCAGAAGAACTCAGCAAAAGAAAGAGAGGAAGAAACCGAGAGAAAACTCAAAGATTTCCAAGTTTCTTATTTATCTTTCAATTCACGTATCTTGAGCTACGGTTATTCGTTTTCGATTCCGAAAGATGTTCTGGAATCCTCGCAACGAAACCTTCGATTTAAGGTAAGTTTTATATTTGTTCATCAGGGTTTGGTCATTTGAAAATGACAGATATCAGACTTGTATATGATTTGATGTTGTTGAGTTTCTATCTTGTGTAATCTTGAAGTTGGGTTGAGGATTGATTGTTATATCATGTTCTTATGATTTCCCAGCTATGATTTGATCCATATACCTACTGATATGTTGGGTTTGAGTTGTTAAACATCTGATATGGATGTTAGACATGGTATAGATATGTTCGGAATCGCCGAGTTTTACCGATGTGCCGTCGAACTTTTGATTTGAAGCAATTTGCTATTGTTCTTGAACTTAGAAGTTGCTGAAGTTTTTTGCTGATGATTCCTTGCTTGTTATGCTCTTGTTCAGTGCTTAAACAGGGCATATAAACTCGAGAAGTCGACTCCAAAACCGATAGAAGATAGAACAAGGTTGGTAGAGTTTGCCTTGAAGTCTTGTTGAAGTTTGGATTGACTTTGAGCAGATTTTGAGATGAGTTTGGTGATTGATGTTGTACAGATTTTGACAAGTGAAAAGACATCCTAAACATCATATTGGAAAGTTAAAAGTGGACTACTATTTGATTGGGATTACAACTCGAGATGGTTTGTATCGAGTTCCCCTAAATCACATACTTGTTTGCTTAATTTCTCTTATGTGCTTTACTTTGAGTTGTTGAATAAGTTCTTGATATAATGAATGCTTGGATGATGATATATGTTGCATTCATCTTGAAGACTTATTCCTTGATTTTGAAATGAACGGAAACATTCGAATAGACGATTTGAGGAATTGTATATGTATGTCCTGGGTGGTTGTTTTAGCCTAGCGTCTGATTTGCATATATGATTGCTTCAAAGTCTAGAGAAGAAAGATATGTAACCCAACCTCGATCGGGAGAGTCGGTGGATTAGTTATGATATCTACTTCTCGGGATCCCAACCGACGAATGAAGAGATGAACCTTGTTTTGAAAACATGCATTGTATTTACTTTATATCATGATCTTGATATATGTTTGTATGCATGTTTAGTTGCTTTTACTGGGAAATATATTTCTCACCGGAGTTATCCGGCTATTGTTTTGTTGTATGTGTCATTGCAATAGGAGGGAGTGGAACCGGGCAAAGGCGTACTTGAAGAACAAGGAATGGAAAGAAATAGCGTGATGATCCGAGTTAGAAGTTTGAGTGAGCTGTCATGATGTAGAGTTGAGCCTTAAACATGATTATGTTCTAGCTACTTGTTTCAAAACTGGTAGATGATCTAGTTGTTGTCTTATAGATGTTTATAGGATTTGAAATGTTATGTCAATCCTTGAGACAACATGATGTATCTTGTTCTTGTTGATATAACATTGCTTCTTGCATGTTTATGAGCCCTTATGATTAGGTTTTAAGGCTTTGTGATGATTCCATCTTATCAACTTTATCATGTTTAGCATGCTTGTTGGTTTATGATTATGTATGGAATCATTAGGAGTTAATGCTAGGGGAAATGGCATGATAGATCTCGATTTTGACAGCAATTTTATCTGATTTTTGCTTCTGTTCCTGTGCTCGCTCGATCGGTAGAACATGATCGATCGAGAGAGGCATTCCTTTTGCTGGACAGAAGGATGATCACAGAGGGCTCGCTCAATCTGCAAAGTTTGGCAGATCGAGCGAGACCATATACGTAGCACCCGAGAGTTGAGCTGAGGAGCTTGCTCGATCGGTGGTTTTTCACCGATCGAGCGAGGTGCTCACCCTTTAAAAAAAAATTTTTTTTATTCTTTTGTTTAGACATTGATTATTGTCTATTATTGTTGATAATTAATTGGTTATGAGAGATTAGTACTCGGGTCGTCACAACAGGTGGTATCAGAGCAAGAAAATTCTGGACTTAGATAGACAGTGAGTGGGGTAGATCGAGTCTTCTGCCTTACTTATTTATGTGATTATGCTACGATTAATTACATGATTGAATTACATGTTTTACATGCTAGCATGATTTACTTTCAAGTATTTATTACAAGATGTTGTATTTATTTTATTTGAAAGTATGATTACAATGATTAAAGATGCATGTTTATTGGAATATCTGAACTGATAGAGGCATGTATCCTGATGAATTATGATATGCTACCTGATTATCTGAGTTGATTGAAAGCATGTTTTATTTGAAGATTGTGATTATTTATTTAAGATTGAATCAGAACCGAGTCTTGATCAGAGGTAAGATGATCAGAGGAGGACTGAGATTAATTTGATGATTTGGTATTCTAACCATTTTGATAATCAGATATGTCTCGAAGACCAGGACGACCTCCTCTGAGACCTCATGTTCCTATTTCTATACCAGAACAGACCGTTCATACTCCACCGACAGTGGTAACACCGATAGTGCCTACAGCTGCAGTCCCGAGTAATGAACAGGGAAGTACATCACGAGACATGACTGATATGACTGCTACTCCAATGGAAACATTGTTGAAAAGATTTCAATCCTACAAGCCGCCAACACTGAAAGGTACTGAGAATGCAGTTGAATGTGAAGGATGGCTTGATGACATGGAGATGTTATTTGATTCACTTGACTACGGTGATGAACGAAGAGTCAGACTTGTTGGACATCAGTTGCATGAAGTTGCAAAAAGCTGGTGGTTCACAACAAAGAAATATCTGGAGCGTCGAGGAACTATTCTGACCTGGAATGTCTTCAAGACAGAGTTTTACCAACGTTTCTTTCCGGTGTCTTATCGTAAAGACAAGGGTGCCGAATTTGCTAATCTGAGGCAGGGAAACTTGAACATTGAAGACTATGTGGCAAAATTCACGACATTGCTACGTTTTGCTCCACATGTTGCCGACAGTGATGAGGCTATGGCTGATCAGTTCATTAATGGACTGAATCCTGATGTTTTTACACTGGTAAACACAAGGCGACCGAATAATTTTGTTGATGCCTTGAACAGTGCCAAAGGAGCGGAAGCTGGCTTGATATAGCAGCGGGGAGCTTCGTATGTTTCTCAGCCTCCGAGACAGTCTCAACCTTCAGCTCCAACTCTGCAACATTCTTCTCGATTTGACAGTGGTAGCAGCAGCAGTGGTAAGAAAGGATATTTGCAGGCTCGAGGAAAACAGTTTAAGAAATCTGGAAGCAGTTCTTCGAGTTCCAGTGGTTCAAAATCGAAGTCTGGGGTGTTCTGTAACAATTGTGGTGGAGGACATCCAACGGATCAGTGTCGAGATGTATCTGGAAGGTGCCATATATGCCATCATACTGGACATTTTGCGAGGGTGTGTCCTCAGAGAGGTGCTGGACAGGCACGAGGTGAAGAGTCATCACGATCAGTGGCTCAACCTACGAGACAAGCCTCCTCTGTCCATTCCTTTCAACCATCACCACCTCAGCAACAGTCGAGGCCAGGAGGAAGTCAGGCAGGCAGTCAGCCACAGAGACAGCAGGCTCATGTCTATGCATTGACGGAGGAGCAGGCACAGGGAGCACCAGATGATGTGATTGCAGGTAACTGTTCTATTTATGGTTATCCTGCATATGTATTAATAGATGCAGGTGCATCCCATACGTTTATATCTGCCAAATTTGTTTCATTGCATGCTTTGCCTGTTGAAACATTACCTGTTGTAGTATCTGTTTCTTCTCCTTTGGGGAGGGGTTTTATATCGATTCAGACAGTTAAGAATTGTGTGCTACAGTATGAGGGTAATGATATTGAGATAGATTGTTTTGTACTTGGTATGTCTGATTTTGACTGCATTATTGGGATTGATATGCTGAACAAGTACAGAGCTACCGTAGACTGTTTCCAGAAGATAGTGAGATTCAGACCTGAAATGGCTGGAGAATGGAAATTCTATGGTAAGGGTTCACGTGCTAAGATTCCTCTTATTTCTGTATTAGCTATGACCCGACTTTTGCAGAAAGGAGCAGAGGGATTTCTTGTTTATGCAGTGGATGTTTTGAAAGCTAGCCCAAACCTGGCTGATTTGCCAGCGGTTAGTGAATTTGCGGACGTTTTTCCTGATGAGATTCCAGGATTACCTCCGTATCGTGAGATTGACTTCAACATCGAACTGATGCCAGGTACTGCACCGATTTCGAAAGCACCTTATCGAATGGCACCAATGGAATTGAATGAGTTGAAAGATCAGTTAGAAGATTTACTGGCCAAGGGATACATTCGACCCAGTGTTTCTCCTTGGGGAGCCCCAGTACTGTTTGTCAGGAAGAAAGATGGTTCAATGAGATTGTGTATCGACTACCGGCAACTGAACAAGGCAACGGTAAAGAACAAATACCCTTTGCCTCGTATTGATGATTTATTTGATCAGTTACAGGGTTCTTCTGTGTATTCCAAGATCGATCTGAGATCTGGATACCATCAGCTGAGAGTTAGGGATTCTGATATTCCTAAGACTGCGTTCAGAACCAGGTATGGCCATTATGAGTTTATAGTTATGCCGTTTGGTTTGACGAATGCTCCAGCTGTGTTTATGGCTTTGATGAACCGTGTATTTCAGAAGTATCTCGATGATTTCGTGATTATTTTTATTGATGATATTCTGATATATTCAAAGAATTTGATTGATCATGCTGAACATTTGAGAACAGTATTGAAGACTTTAAGAGCCGAGAAACTGTATGCTAAACTGTCGAAATGTGAGTTTTGGCTGAAACAGGTTGTCTTTCTTGGACATATTATATCTGAAAATGGTATAGCTGTTGATCCAAGTAAAGTTGAGGCAGTGATCAGTTGGTCGAGACCAACATATGTTCCTAAGATACGTAGTTTCATGGGTTTGGCTGGGTATTATCGTCGATTTATTAAAGATTTCTCCAGTATTACGAAGCCGATTACTCAGTTGACTCAGAAAAATACTCCTGTTGTCTGGTCTGATGCTTGTGAATCCAGTTTTCTGGAGTTTAAGAAACGACTGACCAGTGCACCAGTCTTGACGATTCCTTCAAGTACTGGTGGTTTCACTGTTTACTGTGATGCATCTCATCGAGGTTTGGGGTGTGTTTTGATGCAGCGAGGACATGTGATTGCTTATGCCTCGAGACAGTTGAAGCCTCACGAGACCCGATATCCGATTCATGATCTTGAATTGGCCGCCATTGTATTTGCTTTGAAGATTTTGCGACATTATCTGTATGGGGAACAGTTTGAAATCTATTATGATCACAAGAGTCTGAAATATCTGTTTTCACAGTCAGAACTAAATATGAGACAGCGACGATGGATTGATTTGCTGAAAGACTTTGACTGTGAGATTAAATACTATCCGGGGAAATCGAATGCAGCAGCAGATGCATTGAGTCGAAAGGTATGTTCTTTATCCTTATCGACGATTGGTGTATCGAATTTGATTGAAAACTGTTGTCTATCTGGATTAGTATTTGATACGAATTATCAGCCTCTGCGACTTTATCAACTTCAAGTTGAACCAGCTTTATTGGTAAGAATTCGAGATGCTCAGAAACTTGATCAGAATGTGCAGAACTCGATTGAGAAAGTTCGATCAGGGCATGTATCTGAATACCGGGTTCGAGATGATCTTCTTTACGTTCACAATCGCCTAGTAGTGCCTGATATTTCTGATGTACGTCAACAACTACTGAAAGAGGCGCATTGTAGTCGTTACAGTATTCATCCTGGTGGTAGGAAGATGTATAATGATCTGAAAGCTCATTATTGGTGGAAGCAAATGAAGACTGATATCACTGATTTTGTAGCTAGATGTTTGAATTGCCAGCAGGTGAAGGCTGAAAGGAAGAGACCGCCTGGTTTGTTACAGATTTTGTCCGTACCTGAATGGAATTGGGATCATATTTTCATGGACTTTGTGACTAGATTACCTCGATCTTCTAGAGGTTGCGATGCTATCTGGGTGATTATTGATAGATTGACGAAATCAGCGTGTTTCATTCCTTATCGTATGACGTATAGACATGACCAGATGGCAGAGATTTATGTTCGAGAAGTTGTTAGATTGCATGGAGTGCCGAAATCTATTGTATCAGATCGTGATCCTTGATTTACATCACTTTTTTGGCACAGCTTGCAGAGTGCTTTGGGTACTCAGCTACACTTGAGTACAGCTTATCATCCACAGACTGACGGACAGTCAGAGCGTACTATTCAGACATTGGAGGACATGTTGAGAGCTGTAATGCTTGATTTTGGCACTAGTTGGCAAGAATCACTATCTCTTTGTGAATTCTCGTACAACAACAGCTATCAATCGAGTATTGGAATGACTCCTTTTGAAGCTTTATACGGAAGAAAATGTCGATCTCCTCTGTACTGGGATGATATTTCTGAAGTACCTGACACTGGTCCTGATATGATACGTGATATGAATGACCAGGTGAAGCTTATTCAGAGAAGAATGAAGACAGCTCAAGACAGACAAGAGAAATATGCCAACATTCGACGTCGACCTTTGTCTTTTGAACAGGGGGATCGTGTATTTTTGAAGATTTCTCCGTTCAGAGGCACTGTCAGATTTGGCAAACGAGGGAAGTTGTCTCCACGCTACATTGGTCCTTATGAAATTCTGGAGAAAATAGGCAATCTCGCCTATCGACTAGCTCTTCCTCCATCTTTATCTGGAATACATGATGTCTTTCATGTATCGATGCTTCGAAAATACCTTGCTGATGAATCTCATGTGCTTCAATCTGATGAGGCTGAACTCGACGAGACCTTGAGTTATTTTGAAAAGCCAATTCAAATTCTTGATCAAAAAGAGAAGCAACTACGAACGAAGACTATTCCACTTGTGAAAGTTCAGTGGAGTCATCATGGTATTGAAGAAGCAACTTGGGAGACTGAATCAGATATGATGCAACGATTTCCAGAGATGTTTCATTGATGTGAGTCTCCTTTAGTTTTCTGTTATCTGATAATTGTTATATGATCTGTTGATATTACTTGAGATTTCGAGGACGAAATCGTGTCTTAGTGGGGGAGAATTGTAACGCCTAGAATTATTTAATTTTAATCCAAGAATATTTAATTTGGGAATATTGGGAGTTTTGATTTAAATTCTAATATTCTTAAATTATTTAGGATTGAAATTGAATAAATTGAGAAGCTGAGGACTAAGTTGCAATTATTGAATAGTTGAGGGGTTAAAGTGAAAATTTTTATAACTTATCAGAAATTGAAGGGATGATTAAGCATGCACGTGTATTCCATCAGAAGAACTCAGCAAAAGAAAGAGAGGAAGAAACCGAGAGAAAAACTCAAAGATTTCCAAGTTTCTTATTTATCTTTCAATTCACGTATCTTGAGCTATGTTTATCCGTTTTCGATTCCGAAAGATGTTCTGGAATCCTCGCAACGAAACCTTCGATTTGAGGTAAGTTTTATATTTGTTCATCAGGGTTTGGTCATTCGAAAATGACAGATATTAGACTTGTATATGATTTGATGTTGTTGAGTTTCTATCTTGTGTAATCTTGAAGTTGGGTTGAGGATTGATTGTTATATCATGTTCTTATGATTTCCCAGCTATGATTTGATCCATATACCTGCTGATATGTTGGGTTTGAGTTGTTAAACATCTGATATGGATGTTAGACATGGTATAGATATGTTCGGAATCGCCGAGTTTTACCGATGTGCCGTCGAACTTTTGATTTGAAGCAATTTGCTATTGTTCTTGAACTTAGAAGTTGCTGAAGTTTTTGGCTGATGATTCCTTGCTTGTTATGCTCTTGTTCAGTGCTTAAACAGGGCATATAAACTCGAGAAGTCGACTCCAAAACCGAAGAAGATAGAACAAGGTTGGTAGAGTTTGCCTTGAAGTCTTGTTGAAGTTTGGATTGACTTTGAGCAGATTTTGAGATGAGTTTGGTGATTGATGTTGTACAGATTTTGACAAGTGAAAAGACATCCTAAACATCATATTGGAAAGGTAAAAGTGGACTACTATTTGATTGGGATTACAACTCGAGATGGTTTGTATCGAGTTCCCCTAAATCACATACTTGTTTGCTTAATTGCTCTTATGTGCTTTACTTTGAGTTGTTGAATAAGTTCTTGATATAATGAATGCTTGGATGATGATATATGTTGCATTCATCTTGAAGACTTATTCCTTGATTTTGAAATGAACGGAAACGTTCGAATAGACGATTTGAGGAATTGTATATGTATGGCCTGGGTGGTTGTTTTAGCCTAGCGTCTGATTTGCATATATGATTGCTTCAAAGTCTAGAGAAGAAAGATAAGTAACCCCACCTCGATCGGGAGAGTCGGTGGATTAGTTATGATATCTACTTCTCGGGATCCCAACCGACGAATGAAGAGATGAACCTTGTTTTGAAAACATGCATTGTATTTACTTTATATCATGATCTTGATATATGTTTGTATGCATGTTTAGTTGCTTTTACTGGGAAATATATTTCTCACCGGAGTTATCCGGCTATTGTTTTGTTATATGTGTCATTGCAATAGGAGGGAGTGGAACCGGGCAAAAGCGTACTTGAAGAACAAGGAATGGAAAGAAATAGCGTGATGATCCGAGTTAGAAGTTTGAGTGAGCTGTCATGATGTAGAGTTGAGCCTTAAACATGATTATGTTCTAGCTACTTGTTTCATAACTGGTAGATGATCTAGTTGTTGTCTTATAGATGTTTATAGGATTTGAAATGTTATGTCAATCCTTGAGACAACATGATGTATCTTGTTCTTGTTGATATAACATTGCTTCTTGCATGTTTATGAGCCCTTATGATTAGGTTTTAAGGCTTTGTGATGATTCCATCTTATCAACTTTATCATGTTTAGCATGCTTGTTGGTTTATGATTATGTATGGAATCATTAGGAGTTAATGCTAGGGGAAATGGCATGATAGATCTCGATTTTGACAGCAATTTTATCTGATTTTTGCTTCTGTTCCTGTGCTCGCTCGATCGGTAGAACATGACCGATCGAGCGAGGCATTCCTTTTGCTGGACAGAAGGGTGATCACAGAGGGCTCGCTCAATCTGCAAAGTTTGGCAGATCGAGCGAGACCATATACGTAGCACCCGAGAGTTGAGCTGAGGAGCTCGCTCGATCGGTGGTTTTTCACCAATCGAGCGAGGTGCTCACCCTTTTAAAAATAAATTTTTTTTTTTATTCTTTTGTTTAGACATTGATTATTGTCTATTATTGTTGATTAATTGGTTATGAGAGATTAGAACTCGGGTCGTCACATAATAAAACAAATAAATCGCATAATAGCACATAAAAATCATTTAACCCATTTTTAAGTTATTTTAAAATCATTAAATCCCCTAGTTATGCATGCGGGTTTACGTAACCAATTTCCGGGCGTTACATCCAACCCCATCACAATTCTCCTCCAATTTTTGCCTTCATCTTTTGAGGTTGAGGAAAAGGTTTCTCAATGAAAAATGCTCTAAATATTCTAGTGCAAATTTAGGGTGGATCTAGTTTGATTAGTCATGAACCTAATTTGAAGGTGTGCTCTTAAAAGCTTGAGTACATTTGAGCAAGGTTTGCTCTTGAAAGCTTGTAGATAATGTCTATCTTTTCGAGAGCCAAGTTATTTACAACTTGGTTGGAGCCATCATCAATCTTTTAAGATTGATAGGTAAAAACTTCTCAAACACGCTATGGATGTTCAATGTTTTTGTATGCTACACAAGTGCTCGGTTTTTACATAAATTTTTTAAACTTCCGCTGCGTTTTTGGGCACGAGAGAACCGAGATCCAACAGTTGTTTGAGTTGCTTGATTAGAGGTATGGACGAACTATCCGAGATATCCTGTTTGAGAATACATGTTTTATGTTTGCATGTTTATATGACATGAATTATATGCATATATTATGTCACGATTATTATGATGGATGCATTATCATGTTAAGCCTGTACCTTGATATTACCCGTAGTGGGGCCGCTCATCCCCGAGTTATTGAGTGGATGGTTGGATCCGTGAGTTCGGATCAGGTCAACTATATCCACATATTCTTTATGGTATGTGCCTCACCTCTTGATGCGACGACTCATCGTGCTACATGCCATGACACCTCTTGACTGAGCATTGATTCTATCGTGATTGGTTTTTGGTACTCGTTCATTTGCATCAGCATTCATAGCATGTTTGTACTCATATCTTCGTGCTAAGCGTTGTTATCGCTCACGTCCGTGTATTTTCTTTGGACACCCCATTCGGCGGGGCAATTGTAGGTTGCTCAGGTTTTGGATCAGTGTGTAGTTGGCGACCAGGCCAGGTTTTTGGTCTCAGTTGATGTCAGCAAAGTTAGCTAGGATTGATCCTACAGTGTATTGGATTTCGATTGGATAATATATTATTATTTCGGGATCCAGTTATTTACCGGTTGTATACTGCCAGATTAGTATTGATTTAAGTTTTCCGTAGATATTTATGATTATTGTTGTTTAAGTTAATTGCATGCTTAAATCTATGTTAGTAGGTGATTCCAGAGTGGGTCTCTATAATGTAAGTTGGTGACGTCCTGAGAGACGTCATAATAAGGGTTAGAGACCGTTTATTTATAGGAATATAATCCAAGTTTATATAGTTTTTTATTATATATAAGATAAATATGCAATGCAATATTCTGATATATATCTAAAATCTAAAAAATATATATAAAGATTCTTTTTAAACTTCAATCATATATTTATCTATATTTTAAAATCAGATCATATCTATACCTATATTTTAAGATTCAGTCATATTACTACTCATATCACAAGTTATATTATTAAAAAAATTTACATCTTTTATTACTTTTAGTAAAGAATTTTAGTAAAGAATATGAAAAAATCATTATTTTTAAAATAACATAAATTATCATGTATAATTAAATATTTAATCTGTATATATAAACACAGCATAAGGACACAAATTAAACCTAATTAGTGATTTAACCTAATTAATCTTTTTCACATGGCCCACTAAATTTTTTTATAAAATGATATGGGAGAGACCATTAAACTTGATCATGATTAAACATTAAAATAATCCCACTAAACCCACCAATAATCAATGGGTCAATCAAAAAAATTTGAAAACTTTGCGTATAAAATCTTCCACTAAAATGGACCCACCAAACTAATAATGGATAAAACCGAACTGCTTTTATAATCATTAATTAATAATAGTAACATAATAAATCAAACCCAAAGAAGTAGGCCCCACTTTAAAAACATCAAAACTCTCATCTTATCAACAATTTCCCCCCTACAGCAGACACTCGGAATCCTCTTTCCCGCCACGTGGCGCCCATCGCTAGGTTCGGACTCCGGCTCGGAAGAGCAGCGAACGAAGCGAAAATCTTCACTCAATATACGCAGCCTTCTATCTTCTCTTTCGGCTACAAGCCTGCGACGCACCCTGCGTACGCTTTTCCTCTCTCTAGAATTTATATATTTTCTAACGTGCTGGTGTAGTTTTTAGACCGATTCCGGCTCCGATGATCGTAGAATTGTCAGTTGCTGTCTCTTTATAGGTAGAGTAAAGGTGGTTTTTTTTTTTGTTTAGTTTTTTTATACATGCTTGATGATATTCGAGAAAATAGACCGTGGGTTTTTGAGGTGGTGTGCAATCGTTTGGTAATTTTAAATCAAGGATTTGAGTGATTGAATGCTTGATCACCGAGTGAGATGAAGTGGGTTGTTTGTTTTCCCAGTTTAGCTTGAATTCGTATATGATCTTAAGATCGTTCTCTGTTAAAGATGAGTACTTTTTGGGTTCCGTTTTTTGGTAATCGGAGTTGTTTCGTGGGCTTTTGGAGTTAAAATTTTTGGTCAAAGGAAGTAAACCTGTGTGCAGACTGCAGACTGCAGACTGCAGACTTAAGGACTATTTGTTTAATGAAAGAAATATTAATTTAAGTTGCGTTTTGGTTTGCCTCTCCCATTCTTGTTGTCTGTGATAAGGTGTAAGTAGCAGTAACTGTTGAGAATGGCTTTGATTAAGGCCATACAGTTTCCTTGAGCCCAAGGTTCATGGTTTAATCGTGGCACGATGATAACAAAGGTGTAACCCCCCCTGCTTTTGGAACGAGAAATTTTTGGCAACGTATTTGTCTTCTGTTATTTCTTTTTGTTTATATTGTAATTTATCATCATTTCTGCTCATTGAACGGTCTGAAGCGGAAGCATGTTATGGTAATGGAATAGTAATTCTTGCAATTGAATGATTGATAGCATACTCTTGGCGATGGAAATTCTAGCTAATGTTTTTATCACATCATTATTTGTGTGCTTGTAATGGATTATTTTTAGAAGTAAGAGGCATTATTTTGCTTATTTTTAAAATTTAGTGTTCTGAAGTGTAAGTTTTATCGATATGAGGCACCGATGTTTTGGCGAATGTTTCCTATGTTCTTGCTTTCTTTGCTTTTAAATAACATACCCTAACTCCTGCTGTTGGAAGCATTAAAACTATGGCTGAATAATTCTTATTATGATTTATAAAAGTGGAATAAAGTTTGAGTACAACTGCATGAACACTTGGGCCAGCTTGTGTATGAAAACCACAAGTTTTTTGGTTTTCCCCCCTTAAAAAGCGTAAGCAGCTTTAATGTTTCTGTACATTAGTGAAAAAATTTCTTTTTATGAAAAAAGTTTAAGGAAAACTGGGGAATGGGGAACACAATCTTGGATAAATTCAGGTATAAAATCCAAGGGTGTAATAATGGTCCCGTTTGTTTTCCAGTGTGATATTGCACGTGTAACCCTGACACTGGTTATTAATGGACATTCTTGCTTGTCTGCAGCAACTCTGACCTGAATAAAGCAGAATATAACATTGAATGGGGGGAGCTTGTTCCAGGAAACGAGACCAACAGGTCAATGAGGATAGCTCACACAGAGGAGCTTGTGGAAGATATAATAAAAGTGGGAGTTCGAAATGGCTTGGAACCTCATTTTCTAGAGCATCGACCATGGATATCAGCCAGGGGAAACGAAGCTGTCCCTCGCTTATGAATTTGTGTATATATAAGATTCGAGAAGTATGTTTTCTTTGGTAATAACTATTGAATTCAGAGTAGAAGCATAAATACTTTAATTGTGTTGATAAGGATTTGTGTTTCATTGAAGGACATAAGCAAGTACGACAACTTCTCTCTGCTGCCGAGGGATATAAGTCAACAGATATTCGATGAGTTGATCTGTTCTCAATGCCTAACTGATACTTTACTTGAAGCTTTTCGAGATTGTGCACTTCAGGTTAACCTTGAAACTTTGTAATGGGTGGCACTAAAAATTTCCAGGATCATAACCGTGTTTCATTTATTCGCAGGATATCAATTTAGGAGTATATCCAGGTCTTAATGACAGTTGGATGGATGTCATTTCTTCACAGAATTCTTCTTTACTCTCTGTGGATCTATCCGGTTCAGATATCACTGATTCTGGATTAGCTTGTCTCAAAGAATGCAGAAATCTTGAAGCCTTGACTTGTAATTATTGCGACCAGATTTCGGACTTGGGCTTGGAACAGATAAGTGGTAATTTTTCTCTTCTCCTGGATGAAGATTCTCAATCACGAGACCCTTCCTATGCTTCACTGATATTGATATCCTACGGAAAAAATTATTAACTAGTTAGAGCATGGGTTTGTAGCGTTGATATCTTGTTAATGTATGTACTGTTCCACTGGTAAGTGGTTATGTATAACTTTCAAATCTGCTTTGATGATAACGTTACCTTTGCCATATCCTGTGAAGATCCTCTTCGAGGATTAACCAAGAGCTCAAATCCAACATATTCTTCAATTTTTTTAACCTTCACCCCGCCCTTGAATATAAGTCGGGGAAGGTCTCATGTTTGTGAAGAGAGTAAATTTATTTAATGACAAAGAGCTCCCGATGGATAAAGAAGTATATATAACGTTGGGGGGCGGTTATTGACCACCTACTGCCTCGGCCGCCTAGGCAGTGTAGGCGGTTGAATTTTTTTACTATTTTTTATTGATAATTATAATTATATATAATAATGCGATATATGCATAAACTAAATTGGTGGGTGAGTTGACTACTATGCTTTGAATAGAAAGCGTATCATGTATTAATAAGGTTTTTTAAATTTTATTGACTTTTGCCACCTCGCTTGACTCGGTCGGCCCGGCCTAAGGCTAAGGCGGTGTAGTCGATGGCCGCCTCCCGCCTAGGCGGCCGCCTCGACCACCATTTAGAACATTGATTATTTATTGCCATTTGTGATTCTCTCCTTTCCCCGTGTTACCGAAGGAAGCAGTCTTTCTAGCATTTTTATTCGATACTGAAAACAATTCATCTCTCAAGCCTATTCATGAGCTGTTTTCTTTAATTCTTCGCATGTGATGCTGTTTTGTTGTGAAATTCTGTCCTCTCAGCAAAGGTCAATGTTTTGAGTTTACGGCATGTTCTTTAATTGTATGACTGTAATTTCCCCTCGAGTGGTGAGGACAGGAGGTAACTTTGTGGAGGGGAACTGCAGAACAGATGCTTAAAGCCGATTATCTGATGTATGTTATTGTTATTTAATAGGTCTTTCAAACCTGAATTCTTTGAGTTTTAAAAGAAACAACTCGATCACTGCTCAAGGAATGAGTTTCCTATCTGGCTTAGTCGATCTTGTAATGTTGGACCTGGAGAGATGTCCAAAAATCAGCGGAGGGTTAGTTCACTTAAAAGGTTTGTGATTTCCGCGAACTCTTTCTGTGTTTTGGAAATTATTCTCCTGAGTTTAATTCATTATCTGAGTGCAGTGTTTCCTGGGACTCCTTCAATACTTATTTCATGGTAGTGTATCATTGAAGTTTAATTCAGAAAGGCAATATGTTTATTTTGGGTAAAGAAAAGAAAGTATGCCACTCTAAATTTGATCAAGATCTTGTGAGGTGATTATTGCATAAGATCCAAAATGCAAACATTTAAGTTTAGAGTTGCACCATCAAGTTTGTGTTGTGAATTTGTTCTTGGTTTGGGTGTGTAGGGGTGGGGTCATCATATCTTAAAAGAAAAGGTGAATGAGAGACAAAAAGCAAAAAGCAGCAAAGAAAGAAAGTATATCTTTGATATTATGAACTTTTTTAAGTAATTCTCTGTTTAACAGGTCGTCTAACTTCTTTGGAGGTTTTGACACACACACTTGGTCATGTTTATTAGTATTTTTGCTCTCAACGAGTTTGCATTCTGAATGCCATACTTGAAAATTGTTGTCGGTATAAAGGATTCAACTTACTTTTCATTATTTGATATATCATGTTCGCATTTGGCAGAACTTGCAAAGCTTGAATCTCTGAATGTCAATTGTTGCAATTGCATCACTGACCCAGATATGAAAGCTCTCTCAGGTAACTCCCTTTTAATTTTTATTTGTGTACCCTTCAACTTAGGAAATGATGAAGAAAAATACTGGAATATGTGAGATACCAGTTGCCTTATTTTCTTTAATTTGTGTGTAGTTTCGGAGGATATGCTTTCAGCTTGTGTTTTGAAGCCGTCTATATTTATCCCATTACTGTCACTGGCTTGAGACCAGTCAAAAATACATTAAAGAGAATTGAATTATGATCACTCTGTGGGTGTCTGAACACAACCAAGAAGTATCTTTGTGTTCTTGTTCCAAGAAAATGTATTTTCTGTTTTGCAGGACTTACAAACTTGAAGTCATTGCAAATTGCATCAAGTAAGGTTACAGATAATGGAGTTGCATTTCTAAGAGGTAAAATGCTTTGAGTAAAACAAAATGAGATGCAATTTGTCACATTGGAGCTCTACTTTTCTTTGGGAGGCTCTTCCAGTGTGATTCAACATAAAATTCATGATGCGTGTGTAATGCCCTGTTTATGGCCCTTCGTTATATGAAATCCAGCTATAGGGTGGGAATTTTTTGTATTATCTGCAACAATTTTCTGTGAGATTGTGTGCTTGAGGTGAAAGAAAGCTGGTGATTTGGCTGTGTCCAAATGATACTTTTCTGTGACTTGAGATGTTTGATGGAGTTATTAATGTTGTCATTCTTTTTGTTTAATTTACTATCATAGCTCAACAATATGAAACCATTTCACTGTGTGCAAAAGAATTCTCCATTCCAAGTTTCTGATAACTATACTTTACTTAAAGAAATGGAATTTTCGAATCCTAATATTTGAATTGCAGCATTGAAGAAGCTTGCTCTTTTAAATATGGAGGGCTGTCCTGTCACGGCTCTATGTCTCGAGTCACTTACAGGTATATTTTGTGTTTGTTTTCTACTTATACTTACCAGTTTGCTGTTCAATTTCTATCAAATGATTTTTGTGTTCCTGCAGCTCTTGGTGCCTTGTTGTTTTTGAATCTCAGTAGATGTAATTTGACTGACGATGGTTGCGATAAATTTTCAGGTTAGTTCTATTTCAAGATACTTGAATTATGAAGCTAAAATAGTAGCTGCTTTCTGAGCATATGAATGATACTCCTGTGTGGAGCATCATGAATGAATGTGTCAATGCATGAGCATCATGAATGATACTTCTGCTTTCTAAGCATCATTTATTCTAATTTTGCAATATGAAGTAATGTTTCACCTGTTCTGTGCTTCATACAGAGCTGAGATCTTTGAAAGTTTTGAATTTGGGATTCAATGATATCTCTGGAGCTATTTTGGTACACCTAAAAGGTAAATTTATTCTCATATGTAATAAAATGGTGTTGAATTTCCTCCCCCAACAATGTTAGCTTAAGGCTTCTTTTTTCAACAGTACTGAGGTTATGCTTGCTAGCGGTTGAATCATTTTGAGTTATAACTGTTACTCATGCAGATTTATCGTGATACAGGTTTAAAAAATTTGGAAAGCCTAAACCTGGATTCTTGCAGGATCAAGGATGAAGGGATGGTTCATCTTGCAGGTTAACCTGCTTTATATGTTTGGGTATCAAAATTTGATGTGCCATTTTTTGCTCTCTCTTTATCGTATCCCAATTTTTATCATGGTTTATATAAATAACGTCCTCTAAATTTAAGATGGCATTTGAATCTTGGGTACCAGAGAAGGATAAGGATATGAATCTGAATTTATGAGTTCATTTGGACACTTCATTCCAGTTAATAAATATGTTCCTTATTCTGGCTACCCCTAAGCTGTCTCAGATACCCCTCCACCCATGTGGGATCCCCCACCAGGAGGTCCACCACCTCGCAGCCTATCAGCTCCCTATGCACATGTTACCTCTCCAAGCTTAACACCTTCACTTCCTCTTGACTTATTACTATGACATTCCCCAGCGACCAGATGATGGATATTCTACCGCTCTCCATTGGCGCCATTTGGTTGCCCTTTGCTTCGCTCATGCCCTCGGCTTTTCCTCCAGGGACAGACCCTAAAGTTGTCTCATGCTTCCAGGTTGTGGATCAGAGTAGAAGTGAGTTTATTGATGATAGGGACCTTCAGAATGCACTTCAGAACTTTGGATTGTGGACTGCTCATCTTCTTATGCATCTCTTCACCTACACTAACACACGATAGATCAGTCTCAGAGGAATCTACGTAAGGCTTTCTTCAGAACTGGAGGGCTACTTTGGAGAGATTTGATGGGGACAGGAGTGGCAGGAGTGACACAAATGAATTGAGAGAGGCACATCTAATTCCTGGATTTTCAATATCACCCACACTTCTAGTTGCTGGTTTCAAAGTTTCACAAAAGTGGTCGGAAAACAAAGCGCCATTGAACGTGTTTTCATCGACTGCCGTATCACTGTCCAGGGACTGGCTGAAAAATTCGAGGAGGATACCTCGTTTTTGGGTTCATCCACTTTTACATATGAATTCTTCATATCAACTGTTTTGTCTTTCCTCATTGCCTCGGGCAACACACTCAATTTCTGCATTGTGGTCTTGCTTGTTCTCGTTTTCTTTCCATTTTTTTTAAAGTAACCTTTTTGCTTTCCTTTAATTTTTGCGAGTTTGTTATTGGTACTGTGTCTACTTTATTCAGAAACAATTTTAGCCTACCTAAAGACAAGATAATAGGTTTCCACCGATCTTGTTAAAAAAGGACTTCATTTGAATCCTGGATGGTGGGGCAGGATAATGAGGGGAGCATGTGAGAGAATGATTTTGAACTTCCTTCTTGTGTTGCACATATTCTTTTTATTTTATTCTTACTTTTTCATTGAGGGGTGATGGGGTGGGGGCAGCGGTCAAATTAGATATATACCAGAAAAGAAGGAAAAAGGTCCTCTCTGATCTAGAGAAGCTACAAGGTAACCAGTTTCTCTCTCTTACTGACTTTTTTTCCGGGCGAACGATTTGTAGGCCTATCACGTCTGAAATGTCTGGAGTTGTCTGATACTGAAGTTGGAAGCAGTGGAATACGTTATCTTTCTGGTGAGATATAGTCCTGCTGAGAGAAATTACCGTATATGCAGCATATTTTTTCTCCAAATTTATTCAGTGTTACTATCATTTGTTGCAGGGTTAATTAATCTTGAGAGTTTGAATCTTTCCTTCACCGGTGTTACTGATGGTGGTTTGAGAAAGTTGTCTGCCTTATCATCACTCAAATCCCTCAATTTGGATGTTCGTCAAATCACTGATACTGGCCTTGCTGCTCTTACAAGTACGTAGTTTTGAAATGGCTGCATAATTGTGTCGTGGATAGGATGCTGGTTTCTTGACTGCAATGATTCAGATACGCAACAGTAACGTATTACGATCAAACACCAAAATATGAAGCTGAAATATGGGTATTAATTTGGATTAAAAAAAATACTGAAATGCAGAGTTTATATTCGTAGAGATACTTCTATATTACAAACAAAATATTTCCTTCCCATAGCTCTATTAGTGACAGTAAAGGAAAAGAAATGATTGCATAACTCCTGAACAAACTTTCCTCGACCCTCCTTATTCCTCCTCTGCATGTGTGCTTCCATCTTAGTTCTTCTTGTCGCTGAGCTTGACAGCATGGCCCATGGTCATGTTCTTTCTTCTAGTATAGACTTGTGTGATGGTGGGCTTTACTGGATCAATATGGCCCTTATCTTCAATTCTCGCATCAGTTGTTGGCATATACCTTAGTGTCCGACAACGGGTATGACAGGAAACAATGCTGCAGTTTGTTTCCAAATCATGAGAATTAAATTTCTGAGATCATTATTTAAGTAAATTTCTTTCATATCCTTATTTTATTCTTATCCTTGTATGTTATTGATCTCTTGGCAAATTAGTTTATGTTTGTTTTTTTTATTTGTGTTGCTTCCGGTGTTGTTAGGCTTGAAAGTAGACAATGACAAATTTCCATGTTCTTCTAGACCAAATACATGACTGTGTGTACCGGCTGTTGTTTCTTTTTCCAAGTGTAATTTTGTATGAAATCATTATGGATCACATGCTATTAAATATCTTATTTTACAATGGTAATCAAGTAATTCCACTCTCATAAATGAAGGACGGCAATTCTGTCTGTTGCGAGGAAACTGCTGCAGTTTGGTGCTTAAACCATTATGCTCCAGAATTCTAAAAGAAAACGTAGAGACGATTTAAGTTCTTTTTTTTATGTTGATAGTTGAGTGAGATACTAATGATGTTGGTGGCTTGCTGAAGTTCTATGTCACTGTAGTCTGTTTTTAGAAAGAGACTTGGTATGTCCGACAAATTGACAAAGACAGCCATCCTTCATGTTTTTGCACCTTCTTGAAAGGGATACATTTTGTAGAAGTAGACAAATTGTTCCTTTTCTATAAATTTAAAAACATGGGGGGTCTGTTTATTTTGCAGATTTGACTGGATTAACTCATCTGGATCTATTTGGAGCACGGATTACAGATTCTGGAACTAATTATTTGCGATGTATGCTTCTATTTGAAGTCATTTTGGTCGTATCAACTGTGTCTTCTTCCACTCCAACCCCACCCCGGCTCAATAGGCAATAATAATATCAACTGTCCTTGACATTTTCCCACTGCAAACATGCAGTTGGGAATTCGAAGTCAAGTCTCCAAGTTAGGCAAATTGACTATTCTTAAAAATTGGTCGACTTCTTTTAAACAGAGTATAAATGGTTCTTTGTTTTCTTTACGCCTCCTTTTGTGGATTGGTCTTTTGTGGGGCGAACCAAACTTGAAGTAGATGAGGGTTATTGGGTTAGATCTTTTTCAAGCATGAGTCTGTAATATTTGTCTTTTTGTCGTGTAATATACTTTGTCGCTTGTATTGTTTTGTCATTTGTCCTTCAGATTTCAAGAACTTGCAGTCTCTTGAAATTTGCGGTGGTGGGTTAACTGATAACGGTGTGAAGAATATCAAAGATCTTACGTCCCTCGTGCTTCTGAATCTATCCCAAAACCACCATTTGACAGATAAAAGCTTGGAATCAATATCCGGTACTTAAACCTGCATAAATATTTCATGCTGTTTATGTCAACCTGTAAATAGCACTTATACTGTAAATTGCACTTGTAAACGCAGGACTCACACAGCTGGTTTCTTTGAACGTTTCGAATTCCCGTGTAACAGCAGCTGGTCTGAAGCATCTGAAGTCACTTAAAAACTTGAAATCATTGACACTGGAGTCTTGCAAAGTGACGGCCAACGATATACAGAAGCTTGTGTCTCTGGATCTCCCGAATCTGGTGAGCTTTAGGCCCGAATAGCGCCCCAACAAGCACTCGTTGCCTGTCTACGTCTACGTGATGGCTATAATAAATCGATTCATCTAAGAAGTTGTACATATAAAAAACCAAGAATTATGCATTGAACACTGGTGTAGATAACGATCATCCCTCCGTGCCACATGTGAAGTGTTCACAACGCTCCTCCGCGATTATGAAAGAAATGTATATAAGAACTTCCTTGGGCATGGATTTGAACGCATTTTGCTTGTGGAGCTGTGGAAAAAATTGTTTGTCAACTCCACAAATTCTGTAAATAATTGCTGGTTGCGTACCTGTGGATTATGCAATAATTTATGCAACTATTTGTTCTTGGGCGTGGTAACGATTAGAGAGATTGATTCTTGTGGAGTTTGAATCAGGGAAAGAAACAAAAGAAAAAGAAAGAAATGATGCTCATGTTGAAGGACATAAATAGAAATAAAATATAATATTTGAGATATTATATTATATGTATTATGTAATGTGAAAATACATGCTTGATGTCAGAAAGATTACTCGCAAACATTGTCCCACACGCCTAACAGAAAACAGAAAGTGAAGGAGGACCCATTTCGAAGCGTGATTCAAGGCGATTCTCGCATCCAAGATTTCTTAATTCTTACTCAATATATAAATATAATGGTTCACATTATTTGTGATTCTTGGATTGAAACGTAACCACTAACTTTAAGTCCCCACATCCCCAATTTTATTTTCCTTTTAGTCACACTCAAGTTTTAACTACCATCCCATTAAACAAGCATAAGTATGCAAAAAGAAAAAAAGGTCAAATTACTGCAAAAATCCCTTTACGCGTACTATATATATATATGTCCACAACATTTGGGCACCATATTTTGGAACACAATCAAATCACATATTAGGCCATGGATTGGTTTTCTTGGCTCTCGAAAACAAGCCTAGATCCGTGCTTGGCCTACGAGTATGGCCTAGCGTTTGCGCAAAATGAGCTAGAACAAGAAGATATACCTTACTTCAATCACGAATTCCTCCAAAGTATGGGAATTTCCATAGCGAAACACAGGCTCGAAATTCTCAAGGTTGCTAGCAAAGAAAAGGGCAACTTGCCACATCCCATGTCAAGGATCTTGATAGCGATCAAGCGGACAAAGACGTCGTTTTCCAAGCACTTGCGCACGTGGATGCATCGTAAGGAACCGACCCTCGCCCGCCTCGTCCCTCGTCGCGTTCATAGCGCAAGGTTGACGGATTGCAAGCTCAAGAGGAACAAAAGGCTGAGAGCGGCTAGTAGTGGGAGTGGGACGGGAGGGGCTCCACTTTTGCTGACAAATGGGAGCCCCCTGTTTTTGGCTACTCCAAGAATCAACAGCTTCTCAAGCCCTATGGTGCTGCATGACTTTCAAGACAGACTAGTGGACGGAGACTACGACGAATACTGGTCTCCTGCACTTGAACAAGAGATCAAGTGGAAAACAATGTTTCACAATTTGAAACCAACTTGATCCAAATTTTTTGTTTCTTTCGTTTAACAAGTTCGTCCGCCCCCAAAGTTTGCATAATTACTAGTTCTTGTTTCGGTTTTTCGATGGCGAGACATTGTTTTTTTGGCCCTCCCATCCTAGATTTTCAACTGTTTTTAGGTTTGCTTAGTATCTTCACTCTCCGAGTTGCGTGATTTTTTCATTCAGATGATTCAATTTATGTTTATGACATAACCAGGCTTCTTGTCTACTACTGCAGCCATATGAATTTCAGTTTCAGGAAGAGCAAGAATTCCAGAGTGAAATTATAATTTTTTATTTTTCATATTTGAATTTAAAAAAAAAAAAAGATTTAAAAGAGTGGGGTGGGGGTCAGGCAGAAATTCCACTTTAGTAAAGAGGGTCTTTATCGGGCAGGGGTAATGAATATGTCTGCCGCTTTTGAATTGGTCGCCACTTCTTTTGTACCCTAAATTGTCTAGGGGCATTACAGTCATTTCCATGTCTGGTGGAGGCAAATGGCAAATGAATTTTTTTAGTTGGCGTAGCTTTTTTGATATAATTGTATCTCAAAGTCGAATTAAGTGTTTTAGAAACTATCTCAAATACTACATTAACAATTGATATAATTTGGGCTGTAAGTCATCGATATTTGTAAGTCTAATTCTTGTAATTCTTAAACTAGACTGAAAAAAAAAAAAACTAGACTGAAAAATTATTACTTTGTATATTAGTGGTTATAACAGAAGTTCCAGTCTTTTAGATATTGTTTAATTTAATCTTTAATATTAATTACTTCTCATATAGAAATAGATGCTCCATCTTTTTTTTAAAAATATATATACACATAATGGGAATATTGTAGGGATTTAAAACCTTATCTGAACTACCGTGGGATTTTAATTCAAGATCTCTGTCACTAAACGGAAGATCTTTGGCAGATACTTCATCTGCATGCACTTTGCAAATTTGCTACTTTAGTACATGAGTTAATATTTGAAAGAAAATTAAAATAGTAAATTAAAAGAAATAGGTGTAAATAGATGAGGCCCCTTATTATTATTATTATTATTATTATTATTATTATTATTATTATTATTATTATTATTATTATTATTATTATTATTATTATTATTATTATTATTATTTTTTTTTAAAAAAGGTTATAATAAATAAATTTTAAAATAGAAAAAGATTAAAAGTGCAGGGACCGTCTGTTTGCCAAAAACACCAAACATATATCTTCAAAATGCGAGAAGTTTAGTGCACATAACCCTTCAAATGTTGAGTATGGTAATAGTATAGGTTGCTAGAATTTATGAAGACAATTTGCATTCAAGGAACCTAGCTTCCATTTGGGTTGGTAAACCGACAACAAATTTCAATCCTAACTAGCTAGATTAGGCCAACAATCTTGAAAATTAGTGCTCAATGTTTATCTAGCGTGTATTGGTTCTAGACTTTTAATGACTTTTGTAAAGTTTAAAAGTCTAGAGGTATTCAATCAAAACTTTTATATACTCCATAAAAGTTTTGTGTTATTCAAGATGAACATTTGTAGAGTTTTAAAAAGTCATGTGGTATTCAAACTTGACTTTTAAAAACTCTACAAAAGTCTAGATGTATTCAAAATGTTAATAGACTTTTAAAGAATCCATGGAATTCTATTAAGTACAAGAATTGAAACATAAGGCACAAAAATAAAATGTCAATAATTGTCTTGGGTTCATGCTAAAGATTTGGGTGGACATTTATTAATTTATGTCTACACACTTTGATATCTATTAAAAATAAACTCTATACAAACAATATTCTCATACATGCAACTTAGATTAAAAATAATCTCTATACAAACATTTTTTTCTATTTCAAATTTATAGTAAAATAAAAATTAATAACATCATTATGTGAGATTCTATAAAAAATTTACTTCAATCAAACATATTAAAATTTTGCAGAGTTGCATTAACTGTTTAATTGCAATGAATTTAATATTATTTATCGATTTTTTTAAATCATAAAAAGTTTGGTGGTATTCAAGATGAACATTTATAGAGTTTTAAAAAGGCATGTGATATTCAAACTTAACTTTTAAAAACTCTACAAAAGTCTAGATGTATTCAAAATGACAATAGATTTTTAAAGAATCCATGGAATTCTATTAAGTACAAGAATTAAAGCATAAGGTACAACAATAAAATATCAATAATTGTCTTGGGTTCATGCTAAAGATTTGGGTGGACATTTATTAATTTATGTCTACACACTTTCATCTCTATTAAAAATAAACTCTATACAAACAATATTCTCATATATACTACTTAGATTAAAAATAATCTCTATACAAATATTTTTTTTCTATTTCAAATTTATAGTAAAATAAAAATTAATAACATCATTATGTAAGATTCTACAAAATTTTACTTCAATCAAACATATTAAATTTTGCAGAGTTGCATTAACTGTTTAATTGCAATGAATATAATATTATTTATCGATTTTTTTAAATCATATCAAAAAGTAATAATAAGAAAAAATTTATTTATATTAATAGATAAAAAAATATTTTAAATAAATATAATTATTTAAATATATATATAAATAGAAGTTATTGAAACTCAACTACCAATTCAAAGAAATAATAAGTTTAAAAATCACGATCATAAATTACAAAATTAATAGGCTTTTAAAAAAAGTTTACAAATGTTTGTAAAAGTCATAAAAAACAAATCTGCAAGATTCTGTGAAAATCTTTAAAAGTCTGTGAGATTCTAAAAAAAGTCAGTAAAAGTCTATCAACTCCACAAAAGTTTGTAATTTAAAAAAAATTAATAAATCTCTGTAACGAATACACTAAGTTTTTCGAATATCTTATTATATTATTATAGTAGAGATATTCTAATTAACTAACTTTCAATTAATTTGTGAAGCTTGATTTGAAATCATCATTATATTCTAACTTAATTTTCAATAAAATCAAAATTATTAGGTAAATTAGTCAGTTATATGTCTTCCTCTATTTTAGTCATTAGATATTTTATCATTTTTTGATATTTTTTATTTATAAAAATATCACTCACTATTTTTTTGACGTCAAATGTCACTTTCTTTGTAAAATTGTTATATCTATTTTGTTTTTGTGACTACTTGTTTAGCAAAAAACTATATTTTTTTGTATTTTTAAAAGTTATTTTTATTTTTGTTTTCGTTAAAAAAATGAATTGTATGAGTATGCAACGCGTGCAGCGAAATACTAGTCTAATTATTGAATGCTCGCAAGAATTCTGAGATAAATTGGTGAAATTAGTTTTAGTTCAATTTAGAGAAAACAACATTTTAATGTGAATCTTAACACATATCTCTCTCGATATTGAACCACGTTAAATAAAATATTACGGCATGTCGCTACACCAACATTAAAGATGGTATGATGCTTCTCCTTTCCAAGACAACAGTGAGACTTTCAGGGCCTAATGTGTTGTCTATAGTTATGAATTATAGGATTTTTAATCATTGGACTTAATTTATGTACATGGATATCTATGAGTATTAAATTATCCGACATTTCTTTGGTGTAGTTCATTGGGCTTATTTATATATATATATATATATATATATATATATATATATATATATATATAGCCACTTGCAATTGTGAAATTCTTTGTGCAGCCTTCAAACTACAAGGATTCAGCTTGGTTTCTTTAAGGCCTCGGTTGTAATTTCCTTCTTCTTAAAATTTTTTCTTCTACTTAATAACACGTAATTAAGTAATTAATTATTATCTATTAATATAAAGCCTCATTTAATTTTCTTCTGTTTCTTCCTATCTCATTTTTGCATGCCTTTACCATGGTAGAATGGATTATGGGTTATGTTGCCATCGTTTTCCTTATTCTGGCTCTCATGATGCGGGGTAGACGCCCGACTGCCGTCTCGGGCTTTCTCGCATGGTATGTGTTTCGCTCTCTTCGTTTCTCTCCTGATTGCTTTGTTGTTGCTATCTCTTTTGATTTTCTGCGTCCTTGTGCTTGCTCCTAGACGTGTGTCTTCTTGTCGTTATTTTCTTTGGATGGCTTACAAAGTGCTTCTTAAATTTGGCAACACCGTTTCTGAGACTTCGCGTGTTGGTGTTTCTGCTTCCCCCGTGGCTTCCAATGATTTTGAAAGGAGTTTTAATTACTTGATATTCTCGATCTTAATTATTAATTAAATATTTGATTTTGCTTTCTAGACAAGTTATAATATTTTGCAAATATCTTGTTTATATTTCGAATATCTTGCGAAATATATTTGCCATACTAAAATTATGTCTTGATAAGGTATTTATTAGATATATTAAGTATTCGATATTATCAAGATATGATTTATTATATTTGATAGAGTTTTATTCCTGCTTAATCATGTTTTCTTATTCTTGTAGGACTCTATCTAAGAAAACCTTCAAGACTTCGATTCTAATCTATAAAAGAAGGTTTTCACGCATAAGAAAGACAAGGCTTCAGACGTACAATTGCCTGCGCATAAACTGAAAAATTCCATTGAAGAATTTGAAGATTCTGAAGCAAGGTTTTTGCAACCTTTATTGTTGCATGTCCTCGTATTGCCGTTCGTGTTGAAGACATCAGAGACAATACTGTGGAAACTGTGTTGTTCGAAGATTTGTTGTGGTTCTTCAATTTAGGCTACGGGAGTTGCATCTAATTGTTTTTACTCTGATTTATTTAGGATGCAAGTTTGATTTCTCAACTTGTTGAGAAATTTAGGATTTATTAATTTTTCGTAAAATCACTAGTATTTCTTTGTAAGACTGATCTTACGTTTTCTAGTGATATTTAGCCCTAAGGCACCCGCACGAGTTTTTATACTCGTGCAAAATTATTTACTTGTGTTTTATTTACGCTTTAAATTTTTGCTGCACTGTGTTATCGTTGGTGTTACAACACCAAGCAACACTGCCTGTTTTCACATAACAAACCACGTACAACGTTTCTTTCACGTGGTATCAGAGCCACCACTTGACTTTACTAAGTGTGTTCCTGGTTTTTGTTACAGGTTTGTTATGGATACTCCGTACACGAATGCTGCAATTCATCCACTAATCTTGGATGGAACAAATTACGGCCCATGAAAACTAAAGATGAGAATATATATAAAATCAATAGATTTCAGGGCTTGGCAACATGTGCTTGAAGGTTGGTCTCCACCAATGAGAGACGATGATATTCCTGGACCCAAACCAAGAGCACAATGGACAGCCGATGAGATCACTTCGTCCAATTATAATGCAAAAACCATTAATGCAATTTTTACTTCTGTGGATATGAATATGTTTAATCTAATTGGTACTTGTACTTGTGCAAGGGATGCTTGGGAGAAACTTCAAACTCACTGTGAAGACTCGACAAGTGTTAAGAAGACAAGGATGCGTCTCCTAACTTCAAAATTTGAGAAATTGAGAATGGAGGAAAGTGAGACCATCATGGAATACAATACTAGACTAAAGAGCCTTGCTAATGAAGCATCTGTCATTGGTGATCCTATTTCGAACGAGAGACTTATGTCAAAAGTACTTTATTCTCTCCCAAAAAGGTTTCACACCAAAGTTTGTGTTATAGATGAATCTAAAGACACATCTAAAATGGGTTTGGATGAATTAATCAGCTCTCTTCGCACATATAAGATGTAGATGGAAGTAAAAGATGATCACAAAGGTAAGTCTATTGCTTTTCAAGTGTATAATGATAATTACAATGATTTTTCTGAAGTGAAGCAGGAAGTGAGTAGATCTGATCTCAAAGATGGTTCTATTGTCTTGATCTCAAAAAAATTTACTGATTACCTCAAGGTGATGAAAGAAAAGAATAAAATTGAGAAAAGTGCACAACCATCGAAATTTCCTAGTTTACCTACTTTGGAGAAGCCTCAGAAATCAACTACTGCTCGAGGACCACGTCAAAGTTATGAAGGTAAAATCAGTCCTCAAGTAAAAGTTTTGATAATGTTCAATGCAGGGAATGTAAGGGATATGGACATTATGCGTATGAATGTGCCAATCGACTTCGAAAAGGTATGAATGTTTTCCTGAGTGATGAAGATTCTGAGGAAGAACAAGAAAAGACTGAACAGGTAGATCTTATTTCTTTTACTGTTTTGCTAGAAGGTAAGAAAAATTTTCAGATCAATCCACTCGGTGTAGGCTTCGGTGTTGCAACACTTGGTGAAACATCCTAGAACTACTACTGATTTTTTTTTTTTTATCTCTATCTCTAATTATAAAATAATGAATATAAAAATATATATGCAATACATATATATATATATATACATCAAACTTAAAAATAACTTTTCTTAATTTAATATGCATCTACACGATAATCATAAATAATAATAAAAGTACAAGCATGCAACTAAATATCTAACATTAATTACTAAATAATCATTTTAAAAAATTTCCATAATAAAATTCCTAAATAATATCTCTTTCACAAAAATCCATGAAAACTTAGAAAATAAATACTTAAATCTAAAATCCATGCATATACCAACAATCCAAAATAATAAAACATGTGCGGAAATACATATTTTATATCTCAACATAAATATCGTGATAGAGCTATGGTCACGGGTTCTAGCCGCCTGGATACTCATACGCCCTTGCCGCCAGTCGGGAACACAATAACTTCATTAACATTCCGCTCACCTGCACCATTTAAATCTAGTGATCCTAGAGGCTCAGCACGTTCTATCCTTATATAACAAAATGAAACCACACACAAGCACACATCATATAAAATACGTGAATATAAATATACGTGCATGATCTTAAAATTATATACATATAAACATGAAATAAAATAATTATACTGATTTATCATAATGCTAAACATGTATCATCTTACTTAATAAATCTCATAAAATAACTTATCATGATTTCTTAGTTCTCAACAGGTCGTATCCATGTCGGTGGCATCATACTAAGCGATTGATCAATCTATAAACCAACGTACGCGGTGGTGGGGTTTCCACCTCTGTGCTGCCACTTCACCAGCCCTCTCAGCTGGATCCATAAGCTCATCATACTTATACATCATTAGGAAGGTCACCGGACCCAGGTATCCCGGCCTCCAACCACATCACTTTCCACCTTCACTTCAACTTTCATAAAAATATATTTTTCTTAACATACATTTAAACTTATCATAAAAATTCTTACATGATGCATGAACTAAAATTTTTTTTTATTTATTTCTTTATTTCATGAAAATTCGCCCGTAAATATATATTTTATTTATTTTCTTAAAAATCATACTTATATATCTAATAAAAAAATGCATGCATGAATTAAATATATATTTACGGATCTTTTAATTTTCCAAGGACTTGTTTGAGCTGCTGACCACTTAACTTAAACCTATAAATTCCTAGACTGACACAATAAGTAATTAACCCAACATGACCTGACCCATTAATTCTCATGGACCCCTAGATCCATGTAAAACTAATAAGCTCACTAAAACATTAATTAAATCCATTAAATTACTTAGAATTAATCAAATAAATTATTAACTAGTTCATTAACCTATAAATTAGACCATTAAATTACTAAACCCAACACATCTTAGCCCAATAATTCTCATGGATCACACGGCCCATGACAAGTTAGTGGGCTCACTTCATTAATTAATTAAGCCCATAATTAAAATTAAACTAGCTAATTTAATTGATTAACTTGAGCCCAAACTCATTTATTATTAACTTAATCTCTTATTTAATTTAAAATAAAAATACCCGAGTCCAACTAATATAACCCAAACCCGGATCAAACTAACTTGACCCATTATATTTTAGACCCGACCTGTACCCAAAAAACCAAGCCCGGCCCGCCAAAACACAAGACGCAACCCTAGCCTTCCTCTCCCAAAGCCCAACTCATGGCAGCCCTGAGCGGTTTCAGAAACACTGATCGTGCCGCCTGCTCAGGCCACCTTTGGCCGTGAAGCCACTGCCCATACTTATCTAACATCTAGGCGGTTCTAACGCAACAAATTTGACTTAAAACCGAGCTCTGTAGAAGGAGAACGAACCAAAACAACATAACCCCTCTGCTGCTGTACGCGCAGAACGCGACTCGACACTTCAGGCCGTTTGGCCGCCCCGCTCCGGCCACCACCTGCCGGAGCACCACCTGTAATACCTTCCCCAAGGTCTGGCGGTTCTAACCCCACCAGAACCAGACCCTAACGCACCCTATGGACCAAGAACGAGCCATTTTTCTGAAACTGCTCAACCTGTGCCAAATCTGTCTTCTATAGTGCACCCAGCCTAAACCAACGATTAAGCCACATGAACCACCATACAATCACGACCCTAAGGACCCTAACTCAGCCCTCAACCAATGTGGTCAGCCCCTCAAACAGCCTTAGATCAAAATATATGAAGAAACATGGGTTATGCACCTAAAAACGTGAATCATGCATGATCATGTGAAGAATTTCATTCAAAACCACAAACGCATACATAATCTGATCATTCATGTTTAAAAAGAACTGTGTAATATGATTTAAATGGTGTTCAAGAATGGATTCGAGACGTGCCTTGATGAATTTTTGCAAGAAACGACGTCTAAATCGCGCGTACGGCTTTCCTGGACGAACGAATCTTCAAACTAATTTAAAAACCTTGAAGAATCGGCTATGGAGGCTAGTGATTCTGCTGTAAAAAAACATGGGAGAGGAGAAGGAAGAAGGTGGAGGCGGCTAGGTAGGAAGAAACGTGAATAGAGTAGGGTTTTAGGAGATAATTTAACATAATATAACTAATAATTAATTAGGATAAATATATATTCTAAATATATAGAATTTTAAAACTCTTAAATACAATATAAATCTGATATTTAACCTTAAATCCCGAAATTATAATTAATGAGATTTTTAAAGCTTAATAAAAGTCATTAAAATAACTTATTTTTGGTAAAAACTAGCACATAAATAAATATATATCTAAATACCATAATTTTCTTCAAATTATTCCTTAAAATAATATTTTAAGGCTCCTAAAAATCTCATAAAATATTTTGGGTGAAAACAAACATCTTGTCCGTCCACGGTCCCGCCTACGCGATCATAAAATAAACATTCTTAAATAAATTCATAAATAACATCATACCGATTTAAATGCCGAAACAATATTTAAAACATGCCAATAAATCATATAATTCACATAATAACATATAAAATTAATTTAACACATTTTCACATTATTTTAAAATTATTAAATCTCCTAGTTATGCATGCGGATTTACGTAGCAAATTTCCGGACGTTACAATTCTCTCCCCCTTAAATGGAATTTCGTCCTCGAAATTTGATTTAACTTAGTTGTCTAATAACACATGACTAAAATTTTTCAAAACTATTTGGTAGCGCTTAGTCGTGTCACGCCCAAATTAACCCAACTCAAATTAAACAATTAAACATGTAGTAGCGAGAGTAGGGATCGTTCCCACGAGGAAAGTGAAATTTATCTGTGTTCTTAAAATTACTGAAATTAAATAAAAAAAAAAGAATTTGGATTTTAAAAAATAACTACTAACAATTTAAAAAACAAAATAAAATACTTAAAAACAAGTCTTGGTATCAGTCGGCTCTACCCTTGAAATTATTCATTTGATCATCGATTCTCTAAAAATAATTAATTCTCATTGAATATTCACCATTGGAAATTTAATTCCTGTTTCACCTTAATTTTAGTTAACTAGACACAAGCGTTCTAAATTAACTCTTACCAATGAATTAACCCAATACAAGCGATCAGATTTAAACCCACGGCAGCATTCAAACTAGTAAAACTGATAAATCTAGACAACCCATACACAAGCGGATGAATTTAGCCTAGTCAATTGTTATCCCTACAATTCCTAATCTCACAAGCGGACGATTATTAATTGTAGTTGCTTCACAAATCAGAGGTTTCAAACAATTACGGATTTGAATTCTAATTTAGCAGTAAATTGTATAGAAATCACAGGCCTATAATCTCACGCACAAGCATGGCAATCAATTCAGAATAACTCTTGATACGCAATTTGAATTAAACAAATACAAACTGAATCTCACAAATTAAATAAAATCAAGGGTTTCGTCTTCCTTCAACCAAGAACAAAAACTAAAAGATTAAAATCTAAGAACAAGGAAGAAAGAAACAAGCCGCCAGAAGATTTCTCTCTGTCTTCGGCCGTCCAAGTCTGCGTCGTTCCCTCTGATTTCCTCTATTGTGTCTTTTAAATCTCTTTTATATGTCCTCGAAGCCCGTCAAAAAAAGTCCGACAAATCGAGTGTTTTAAAGTTACAAAAATCGGCCAATTTCTCGCACAGAGCAGCGCGGGCGCGCCTTAGCTTCGTATTTTCACTTCTTTTCACGTCCAGGGACGGCGCGGGCGCGCCTATAAATCGGGAGGGTGCGCCTTAGCTTCGCATGTGTTATTCTGCAGCGAGCGACAATTTTCAAAAAATCATATATCACAATCTAACCGTCGGATTGAGCTGAAATTTGGACAGCTGCTTTAAAACATCTTGAACTTCATTCTGAATGGTGAAGATCGGATTTCGACTTATATAAAATTAAATATAATTTTCAGATCATTGCTGCTCCGAAATTCATTCTCGCGCAAAAGCTTTTCCATCTTTTTCTCGACAAAAAGATACGTCCTATACAATAAACACGGGAGCGCGTAATGTAGACATGATGCAGGAAATACAAACTAAAACTTAATTAAAACAAATAAATGCATGCAAAAATGACAATGAAATGATATGAAAATATGCAACACAAACATGAATATCAATTACCCCCATACTTACTCCTTGCTCGCCCTCGAGCAAATATGCAAATAAAACAAAACAATCATAAGTAAGTATGGATCATGACATCATAGCCTCAATGAAGTTTCTCCCACAAAAACAAGCTTACGAATACTCTCGATTTTCAATGTTACACCTTCAGTTAAGCGCAAATGTGTGTGTGTGTCATGTTATTCAAGCTAGTGCAACTTCAAAAGAAAAAGTTTTAAGACTGTTCGCCGACCTAAGACATATCAGTGTACGTTTCACCCTCAAGAATCCCTCCTCTCAACAACCCTTTAACACAACACAACTCTCTTGAGATAAAATTATGTACCTCCGGATTTTGCACCCGGTATTGCAATAGCCCCAATAAATACCCGCTGACTTAGCTATAACTGGCTAGGATACAAAAAATCATTCTATTTTTTTCTTTCTAATCCCCTCGTCTATAGCCCGGATGGAGCATCAACCCCATTTAATCCGTATACTTAGCCTTGATCTTGATCTTTTAGGATTTCAATCCTGTCAAGGCCCGGATGGAGTTGTAAAAAAATTATATATATATATTTTTTTTAGGTACGCCCAAGATCGTAGGTGTCACATAAAAAAATCATCAAGGTTCAAGAAACTATCAAGTTTCACAGACACCTATTGCCGTGCAATGGTCCAACATACACCAACTCGTCTAATACATCATTACAGTTTACTGGTCAAACATGTGTGCAAAAGATTATTCACAACTCAACCTCAAGTTTCTCATATCCAATCAAGAGCAAATTTTCACAAAAAAAAAATATTTTCTCACAATCTCTTCATAGGCTATCAATTTTCATCCTACTTATGTAACACGACAAATACTAATAAATTAACAAATGATACGGAACGAACTATATGCAAATACACAACAAAAAAAATGCAGAACAAAATGACAAACAACGAATGAAACTCCCCCCACACTTAACCAAAGCATTGCCCTCAATGCTCTAGCACTAACAACACAAATGCAAACACAAGATGGAAATGCAAGCGAAAAAAAAACAAAACAATACTCCCCTGGTTTAAGTGTTGACGTTTTCCTCTTTGATATCTGGCTGAATAACGGAAGATTCCTATTGAAACTTTGGACTGCAGATGGGGCGGCTAGGTTCTGACAAACAAAGAAAATAAAACAAAAAACAAAACAAACAAAAACGAAATAAATGAAAAAGACACTGGGTTGCCTCCCAGCCAGCGCTTGATTTTCAGTCGTCGGCTTGACTCTCAGAAGCACTGCTCAAAGAGCGGTTGACGCCCAAAGTAAGTGTCATATGACACCACAAATGGGTCTTGGTTCCATATGCCCTCAAGCTTGGCTAGATGTAAACAAATTAAGCTCGTCACCTCAACAACACTCTGAAGCTGGAAAACATGGGAAGAGAATATCTCTGTAGGCACTTGTAAATCAAAATATTTCGAAACTGGTACTCCATCATATGCTGTTTCTTCCAGTACATCTTCCGGCTGAGGTTCAATAATAAGAGAAGACTCAAGCACCTCTAAATATTCAACAGGAATTGATTCGCACTCCCAGTCCTGGTTCTCTGAATCATCATCATCGAGCCAAATTGGGTTGGTCACTGCTTGAGTATCTAGCTTTACCTCTTGTTCTCGATATTCATGGACGAGTGATCTCTTGATATTCTCCATGTGCTCCGCAAGTTCGCATCTAGACTTTTTCAGATCTTCTATAGTTTCCACAGTCGATGTCACAAGCTTTCTCATGATATCCTCCAGCGGATGTAAGATCAACTGCGAACAACTTTCCTCCTCCTTTTGACGCTCGAATGGTTGGTTTGTAAAATCTGGGTATTGAGATTGTGAATACCAGTAATAGTCAAACTCTGCCATATCATCTAACAGGTGTCTCATGGTATCATCATCTTGGCAAAAGAGTGAAACACGGGCTGTGAAAGCTCCATCAATTACCCATCTTCTTGTCACTACATCCAAACCACCAAGAAAATATGTTAGGAGAGAATAGTTAGAAAAATCACGATACCGGAAGATGGTTGCCAAATCCTTGAATCTCCCCCATGCTGCGTAGAATGGCTCTCCGTGTTGCTGGATAAAACTTGGGAATACTTGTTGATTTAACATCTCGAAGTATTACACCGCAAAAATCTCGCAAAAACAGATAAAAAAAAATCAGAAACCGAAGAATAAAATAAAAACAAAAACACAAATAAATTAAACGCCTTTTCCCGGCAACGGCGCCAAAATTTGGTAGCGCTTAGTCGTGTCACGCCCAAATTAACCCAACTCAGATTAAACAATTAAACATGTAGTAGCGAGAGTAGGGATCGTTCCCACGAGGAAAGTGAAATTTATCTGTGTTCTTAAAATTACTGAAATTAAATAAAAAAAAAGAATTTGGATTTTAAAAAATAACTACTAACAATTTAAAACAAAATAAAATACTTAAAAACAAGTCTTGGTATCAGTCGGCTCTACCCTTGAAATTATTCATTTGATCATCGATTCTCTAAAAATAATTAATTCTCATTGAATATTCACCATTGGAAATTTAATTCCTGTTTCACCTTAATTTTAGTTAACTAGACACAAGCGTTCTAAATTAACCCTTACCAATAAATTAACCCAATACAAGCGATCAGATTTAAACCCACGGCAGCATTCAAACTAGTAAAACTGATAAATCTAGACAACCCATACACAAGCGGATGAATTTATCCTAGTCAATTGTTATCCCTACAATTCCTAATCTCACAAGCGGACGATTATTAATTGTAGTTGCTTCACAAATCAGAGGTTTCAAATAATTACGGATTTGAATTCTAATTTAGCAGTAAATTGTATAGAAATCACAGGCCTATAATCTCACACACAAGCATGACAATCAATTCAGAATACCTCTTTATACGCAATTTGAATTAAACAAATACAAACTGAATCTCACAAATTAAATAAAATCAAGGGTTTCGTCTTCCTTCAACCAAGAACAAAAACTAAAAGATTAAAATCTAAAAACAAGGAAGAAAGAAACAAGCCGCCAAAAGATTTCTCTCTGTCTTCGGCCGTCCAAGTCTGCGTCGTTCCCTCTGATCTCCTCTATTGTGTCTTTTAAATCTCTTTTATATGTCCTCGAAGCCCGTCAAAGAAAGTCCGACAAATCGAGTGTTTTAAAGTTACAAAAATCGGCCAATTTCTCGCACAGAGCAGCGCGGGCACGCCAACAAATCGGGAGGGCGCACCTTAGCTTCGTATTTTCACTTCTTTTCACGTCCAGGGACGGCGCGGGCGCGCCTATAAATCGGGAGGGCGCGCCTTAGCTTCGCATGTGTTATTCTGCAGCGAGCGACAGTTTTCAAAAAACCATATATCACAATCTAACCGTCAGATTGAGCTGAAATTTGGACAGCTGCTTTAAAACATCTTGAACTTTATTCTGAACGGTGGAGATCGGATTTGGACTTTTATAAAATTAAATATAATTTTCAGATCATTGCTGCTCCGTAATTCATTGTCGCGCAAAAGCTTTTCCATCTTTTCCTCGACAAAAAGATACGTCCTATACAATAAATACGGGAGCACGTAATGTAGACATGATGCATGAAATACAAACTAAAACTTAATTAAAACAAATGAATGCATGCAAAAATGACAATGAAATGATATGAAAATATGCAACACAAACATGAATATCACTAATTTTCAAACTTTAATCCCAAAAACATAACTTAATTTATATATCTAAAATTCAACTTAAATCTCAAAAAAAAATTCTAACTTTTCAAACTTAAATCTAAAATCATAACTTAATCTATAAATCTAAGCGTCAAACTTACGTCTCATAAATTATCAAACTTAATTTTCTAAACATATATCATTCTAGTCATCCTGGTGTGTAACGCGTCTCAGAGGCATACTCTAATTTCCATAAATTCTCTACGTAATCGCATTGCATAACTAAGTATTTTTAAATTTAATACTGTCATAACTTCAAATTCTCATTTTCATAAATCATTAAAACAAAAATCATGTGTCCCATGCATAAAACATAATTTAAAACATTTAATACTTACAGACTGGTAGTGCGGCTTCTGAGCTCCGTGTAGCAGGCTAGTTACCCTCCAAGGACCATGGCTTTGATACCAAATGAAACATCCTAGAACTACTACTGATTTTTTTTTTTTATCTCTATCTCTAATTATAAAATAATGAATATAAAATTATATATGCAATACATATATATATATATATACATCATACTTAAAAATAACTTTTCTTAATTTAATATGCATCTACACGATAAACATAAATAATAATAAAAGTACAAGAATGCAACTAAATACCTAACATTAATTACTAAATAATCATTTTTAAAAATTTCCATAATAAAATTCTTAAATAATATCTCTTTCACAAAAATCCATGAAAACTTAGAAAATAAATACTTAAATCTAAAATCCATGCATATACCAACAATCCAAAATAATAAAACATGTGCGGAAATACATATTTTATATCTCAACATAAATATCATGATAGAGCTATGGTCACAGGTTCTAGCCGCCTGGATACTCATACGCCCTCGCCGCCAGTCGGGAACACAATAACTTCATTAACATTCCGCTCACCTGCACCATTTAAATCTAGTGAGCCTAGAGGCTCAGCATGTTCTATCCTTATATAACAAAATGAAACCACACACAAGCACACATCATATAAAATACGTGAATATAAATGTACGTGCATGTTCTTAAAATTATATACATATAAACATGAAATAAAATAATTATACTTATTTATCATAATGCTAAACATGTATCATCATACTTAATAAATCTCATAAAATAACTTATCATGATTTTTTAGTTCTTAACAGGTCGTATCCATGTCGGTGGCATCATACTAAGCGATTGATCAATCTATAAACCAACGTACGCGGTGGTGGGGTTTCCACCTCTGTGCTGCCACTTCACCAGCCCTCTCAGCTGGATCCATAAGCTCATCATACTTATACATCATTAGGAAGGTCACCGGACCCAGGTATCCCGGCCTCCAACCACATCACTTTTCACCTTCACTTCAACTTCCATAAAAATATATTTTTCTTAACATACATTTAAACTTATCATTACATGATGCATGAACTAAAAAAAAATCTTATTTATTTCTTTATTTCATGAAAATTCGCCCGTAAATATATATTTTATTTATTTTCTTAAAATTCATACTTATATATCTAATAAAAAAATGCATGCATGAATTAAATATATATTTACGGATCTTTTAATTTTCCAAGGACTTGTTTGAGCTGCTGACCACTTAACTTAAACCTATAAATTCCTAGACTGACACAATAAGTAATTAGCCCAACATGACCTGGCCCATTAATTCTCATGGAACCCTAGATCCATGTAAAACTAATAAGCTCACTAAAACATTAATTAAATCCATTAAATTACTTAGAATTAATCAAATAAATTATTAACTAGTTCATTAACCTATAAATTAGACCATTAAATTGCTAAACCCAACACATCTTGGCCCAATAATTCTCATGGATCACACGGCCCATGACAATTTAGTGGGCTCACTTCATTAATTAATTAAGCCCATAATTAAAATTAAACTAGTCTAATTTAATTGATTAACTTGAGCCCAAACTCATTTATTATTAACTTAATCTCTTATTTAATTTAAAATAAAAATACCCGAGTCCAACTAATATAACCCAAACCCGGATCAAACTAACTTGACCCATTATATTTTAGACCCGACCCGTACCCGAAAAACCAAGCCCGGCCCACCAAAACACAAGACGCAACCCTAGCCTTCCTCTCCCAAAGCCTAACTCATGGCAGCCCTGAGCGGTTTCAGAAACACTGATCGTGCCGCCTGTGCAGGCCACCTTTGGCCGTGAAACCACTGCCCATACTTAGCTAACATCCAGGCGGTTCTAACGCAACAAATTTGACTTAAAACCGAGCTCTGTAGAAGGAGAACAAACCAAAACAACAGAACCCCTCTGCTGCTGTACGCGCAAAATGCGACTCGACACTTCAAGCCGTTTGGCCGCCCCGCTCCGGCCACCACCTGCCGGAGAACCACCTGTAATACCTTCCCCAAGGTCTGGCGGTTCTAACCCCACCAGAACCAGATCCTAACGCACCCTATGGACCAAGAACGAGCCATTTTTCTGAAACTGCTCAACCTGTGCCAAATCTGTCTTCTATAGTGCACCCAGCCTAAACCAGCGATTAAGCCACATGAACCACCATACAATCACGACCCTAAGGACCCTAAATCAGCCCTCAACCAATGTGGTCAGCCCCTCAAACAGCCTTAGATCAGAATATATGAAGAAACATGGGTTATGCACCTAAAAACGTGAACCATGCATGATCATGTGAAGAATTTCATTCAAAACCACAAACACATACATAATCTGATCATTCATGTTTAAAAAGAACTGTGTAATATGATTTAAATGGTGTTCAAGAATGGATTCGAGAAGTGCCTTGATGAATTTTTGCAAGAAACGACGTCTAAATCGCGCGTACGGCTTTCCTGGACGAACGAATCTTCAAACTAATTTAAAAACCTTGAAGAATCGGCTATGGAGGCTAGTGATTCTGCTGTAAAAAAACATTTGAGAGGAGAAGGAAGAAGGTGGAGGCGGCTAGGTAGGAAGAAACGTGAATAGAGTAGGGTTTTAGGAGATAATTTAACATAATATAACTAATAATTAATTAGGATAAATATATACTCTAAATATATAGAATTTTAAAACTCTTAAATACAATATAAATCTGATATTTAACCTTAAATCCTGAAATTATAATTAATGGGATTTTTAAAGCTTAATAAAAGTCATTAAAATAACTTATTTTTGGTAAAAACTAGCACATAAATAAATATATATCTAAATACCATAATTTTCTTCAAATTATACCTTAAAATAATATTTTAAGACTCTTAAAAATCTCATAAAATATTTTGGGTGAAAACAAACATCTCGTCCGTCCACTGTCCCGCCTACGCGATCATAAAATAAACATTCTCAAATAAATTCATAAATAATATCATACCGATTTAAATGCCGAAACAATATTTAAAACATGCCAATAAATCACATAATTCACATAATAACATATAAAATTAATTTAACACATTTTCACATTATTTTAAAATTATTAAATCTCCTAGTTATGCATGCGGATTTACGTAGCAAATTTCCGGACGTTACACTTGGGCGCAACACAGTTAAAAAATTTGTTTGTTTTGTTGCTTCTAACTTTGATAATTCCAGCTATCATGAAGAATAGGTAGCTGAAGCATATACTCTGGAAGGTATACAGAAACTCTATGAGGAGTTGTACTGTAGTGACCTGTATCCAAAATTAATGATTAATGAGTAATTAATCATGTAATCATGTTTAGATTAAGTAAAACATGATTAAGGAAATTTCAAATGAGTTAACGGAGTCCAAAAATGGATCCAGGACACTCAAAAATGGCTGGGAAGGTTCCGAGGGTTCGGAGGGTTCGGAAGATCCGAACCAGGTTAGGAGGCTCCGAACGGGTTCGGAGGATCCGAAGATAATGCGTCATTGGTGACGTCACTGATGGGACTTCGGGGGATCCGAAGTTAGGATCGGAGGCTCCGAATAGGAACGGAGGCTCCAAACAGGAACGGAGGCTCCGAAGTCAGAAACGGAGGATCCGAACCAGTTCGGAGGATCCGAACTCTAGGCGTCCTATGGAGAATTTGGAAGTGACATAGCGATCCAGGCGTTGTAGCGGAGCTGTGGCCTAGTTTTGAGGCGATTGTCATCAAAGGGCTAACGACGGACGCAGGTATAGCTAGGATCTCCTTAAATTATTTAGGAGTATGCAATAGCTTAGTTAAAGCTTTTAGAGCTTATTAAATGATGCATGAGTATTTGCATTGTAGAGTTGATGATAGGCTTAGAACCTAGAGTGGGACTGCTAGGACTGCCTGTAGAAAGGTACGTAAATACTGACTGAGATAGCCACCGGGTTTTGCATGCTTATATGTTGCATTTGTGTGTCATATTATTATGCAGCATGTGTATATCATATTGTGCCTATCCATCTTTTGAGATGAGCCATGTAGGGCCGCTCAGCCCTGTTCGGACGGTTGATGCCGAGCGCCCCGAGACCGACGGGTTAGCCGACACTGGCATCTGGAAGACACAGTCTATGTCTGTTAGGAATGAGCAGTGTACGCAGGGTTTGCTCCCTGGGTTGTACTACTCATGTACAAGGCGCCATTACTGAGCAGTTGTATACAGATATCCCAGATATGGATACCCTGTCATTTGCATGCATCATATTTGTATGTTTTACCCGTGCTTTTGTATTGAGCTTAGAGCTCACGTCCAGTCTTTTCTGTGTATCTGGACACCCCATTCGACGGGGCAGGTGTAGGTACAGGATTGAGCACTAGGAGCTTGGAGTAGCCAGTGACCAGTGAAGACAGCAGGATTAGCTGTAGGTTTTTGCCTTTTAGGCTTATTTACTCGATTGAGTTGTATAATCGAATTTATTTAACCGGTTGTATTCTGCCGGTCTGATTTTATTTAAGTATTCCGCAGCGATTTATTTAATTCATGCTTAATTATTCTTTTAACTCTGATTAGGTAGTGGATCCGGGTAGGATCGCTACATTTATTGGTATCAGAGCATGCATGCAAGAGACTTGGGAGATAGTAATGAGACTTTTTGGGTTATCCTTGTAGGATTTGTTGAGACCTTTTAAAGAAGCGATGATGAGGCAATTAAGTTGCCCGAAGACTATCATCATCGGCAGGAATTTTAAAGATTTGGCTTATAGAATTCCAGCAAGTGTGGACAGGAGCGATGGATCGTGTTCGAGTTTTCAAGACTTCTACTCATGTGGATCCTAGCTTTGGATCGAGTACCGGATGCCAGAGGCAGTGGCATAGTATTGGTGGGGACTTACTTGATGTTTGCATCTGTACAGTCCGTACCATGATGACACTACTCTGAAGATTCTCCAGTCGTAGTTGGAGAGATTTTCATATATACCTTCACCAGGGAATGCCTTGAGTGTCTAAGACATGACAGGTTTCGAGCGTAAGGTCTTTAAACTCATGCAGAAAATGGTTTTGCCGGTATGCTTGTATCGATGTTTTTGGTAGGCATGCGGGAAACTTCATGTTCAAAAGCATGATACGAATACAAGAAGAAACCCGACGGTAGATCGTGAGCAGAAGAGGTCGAATGACAGACACTGATGCAGAGCATAGCTGGTTAGCGAGCTCGAGTTAATTTCTCCGAAAGTCTTGGCAGGACGAGATACCGAGGGAGTCGAGCAGGAGTACGCTTGCATTGATGCGTGTGTCGATTAGAAGCTTCATGCTCAAGAAATGAAGACTAGTACGATGATTTAAATACTGTATTTGTAACGCCCCGTTTTTATCTTAATTGATGTTATTTGAGATAATCAGTGATTTCAGAATTCGAGACCGGACTTTTTATTGATCAGGGTCTATTTTGCAATTTTGGGAATTTTCAGGGACTAAAATGCAAAAAGTGAGTTTGTTATATTATTGAAGGCTTGACTAAGTCTCTTAGCACTTCATCATCCCTTCCAACTCGGTTTCCCTCCATTTAAGACGCCTCATAGCATTCCAAGCTTTTGTGATTTCAGTTCGAGCTCGATCCGTCCAATAGAATTGAATTCGGACTTGATATTTGCGATCACAGTCTCGAGTGCTCCGTTTGAAAGTAAGTTTTTCTCCGATCAGATACATTCTAGTTTTTGGATGTTGTTAGAATCATTAGAGATTCGAGTATGTTGTTCTTGGCAGAGTTCTGATCGTTTATTATCTGTCGATTTTGAATTAGAGCGATGAACAGAATTGTTATGATTTTTCTTGTCATTTTCGAAAATCTTGATTTTGAGATGTGTTGATTTTGTGTTGGGTTTGATGTTTGAGGATTGGATTGAGTTTGTTGAGTTGATGTTATGCTGTCTAAGTTTCCGGTTTGTTCAGTTTATAGTCGTTATGCCGTCAGTTTGAGTTTTGGATGTCGTTTTGATGTTTTGAGTTATACCGAGCTTAGTATGAGTTTTGATATCGATTTTGATCACTATGACTTCTTCTGATAGATTGAATTGAAGTTCTTGGAGATTGTGAGCCTTACAGTCTTGATCAGTTTGGAAGAGATGAGCCGGTATAGTATCGATGTCCTTCTTTATCGATTGATTTAACTTGACTTGGATATTGATTGAGGAATTGTTGTTTTCAGATTGAAGTTTTGGAACGACAAAGAAGAGGTATAAGATGACTTTGGAATGGAATAGGACGATTAACTCGAATCCGGATTGATTCGAGTGTCCTAGAAGAAATCACATACTGCATGTTTTGACTGCTTATTTGATTATATGATTGAATTTATATTGAGTGCATGAGATTACATTTGCATTCATATTGAGCTTGATTTATTCAATTTGAATTAGACGATCTAGGGATTGTGGTTGAGTGGCTTGGTAGGCGATTTACTACCTTGTCGAGTAGCTCACTGTAATGCCCTGGAGTCTAGAGGATTAAAACATGTCACGTCCATCTCGAGAGGGGAGTCGGTGTGATCGTTGGATGTTTTAACCTCGGGATCCCAAACCAAAGAAAGAAAGAAAGAGAGAATAGAAGAATTGCATTCGATTATCTAAGTCTGATAATCTCGAAATTTTAAAGACATGCATATCATTTTAATTCAGTACTTGAATGGATTAATTGATTATTTGAAGAATGAGTTCATATTATGATTTGATATGTTTACTTGATAGCATGTTAGTCTCTTTTACTGGGAATATTATTTTCACCGGATTATCCGGCTGTTGTCTTTGTTTGTATGTGTACTTGGCAACAGTGTTGGAACACGCGTTTTCTGATCACACGGATGTGATACCCAGAGCAGCGGAAGTTTAAAAATTTTGTTTTTCGATATGGAACGATTCCATATCGTGGGTATCAAATCCTAACGATTAAAATCTTGCAAGTAAAAATATAAATTCACAATTAAATATTTTTACCTCTTCAAGCTAAGGCTTGATTATGGACTCCAACATAATTTAATCTGCTCTTCTTGTAAATCCCGGGAACCGATGACTATCACGATCAACCTCCGGAATTAAGTCCACGAATAGAAAACTAAAACCCTCTGATTGATTGCACTAGAAATCAATCAGATGTTTATCGAAGAGAATAAACAGATTTGATCTGTCAATTCAGAATGTAATTTTTCCCAAAAATTATAGATTGAATTATCTCAAAAAGAAGCAGAAGAATTCGAAAATTCCCCTTGAAATATTATGAAGTATTTTCGAAAATTGCAAGAGTGAATGCTATGTAATTTTTGAACACTACACATGTATTTATAGATAATTTCTAGACTAAATTAAGTTATAATTGTATTAGGACACTAACTCCTTAGGGCCCACAATCCATAACTTAAGCCCAACAAGCCAAACCTGTTATTATAGAAATTAATATAAAATTCATCGTGACTCCGATTGATAAACTGATTTTACCAATGTGCACAGAAACCATTTTTGCATCTTTTAAAGTCAAGATAATTTTTCTGAATCCGAATTCAGTGATTTCCAAAAATGCTCATCCCTATGTCATTTTAGGAAATTCCACTCTCTTTTAGTTAAGAAGTCCAACTTCTCTTTCATTAAATTTAACTATTTAAATTTAACTATCTCAACGGGGTTTAGTAATCCATTACTTGTGTGACCCTCAATGGTTCAGGGTTACAGCTAGTCGTGGGCTCACAACTCCTTGTAACTCGGAACAACGATTTCCGACTTGCCCAACGAATCATGGTAAGAGCTTCTAGAAACATCACCCCATGATTCCCTAGGTATCACTGATAGTGCCTGCAAGAACCAGTAAGTTTTGGTTAGCGTACAGTACAGTCCCTTCATCCATATATCCCGATCGAATCAACAACCATTGGTACATTGAGAGTTGTTCGAGATTCGATAACTATGCAACGCATCTTGAAGATCAAATAGTGACATCGCATGTGCTACTAGGAAACCAAGTAACCTAAATCACATCGAGTACTCTGGCTAGAGATTTGTCACACTAATATCTCCTCAGATAGCATAGGATATCCACACTCGCAAGCATGTGGTGAATCCTTGACAACAAAGCATCGACTCCTATATGTGTCGTTACTGTACCCAATCCCAACACCTGATGACCCCAATAGAGTCGATAAACGAGTCAAAGTACAGTACTAGCATATAGAGTCTCAATGATGTTTCAAGTAGTAAGGACTAATGGTGTACAACCAAAACCGCGGACTTATCCACTCAAATAATAATAACCACTTGGAAAGTTCGAATAGGGTAGTTCGATCATTCATCATATGAATATCCATTTGCATGCTTTGAACATCTCCATGTCTATTACCAATGAAACGTGGTACTTGGCATCACAAATGCTAGTCTCAATCTCGAGCGATCCTTATCCTTATTAGCGGACGGCTCAATTGACTAGGAACTGTTTAGAATATACAGTGACTATAAGATGTGTTTCATAATAGTGGTCTCTCTTTATTCACTATCTCATCTTACTTACACTACAGTATATTCAAGGTCTTTATCAAAACAACAATAGTATATCACAATATAACAATATGAAGAAAGACAAAGAAAATGCCATTAATGAATGTAAATTATATTAAACAAAGATTGTTTATACATAGAGTCATAAAAGCCCTTAGCCACAAGTTGGCTAACCGGGCACCCACTCTTTCAATCTCCCACTTGCCCTAAAGCCAACTAGTCATACTATGTAATCCCATTGCTTCGCGATGTTTGTCAAGCAATGGTCCTGGCAAGGGCTTAGTAAGTGGATCAGCGATATTGTCTGTAGAGGCCACTCTCTCGACAGTGATATCTCCTCTTTCCACAATCTCCCGGATGATGTGGTATTTCCTCAGTACGTGTTTGGATCTTTGATGAGAACTTGGTTCCTTTGCCTGAGCAATGGCACCAGTGTTGTCGCAGTACACCGGAACTGGACCAACAGCTTCAGGAATTACGCCCAACTCTTGGACGAAATTCCTCATCCAAACGGCCTCTTTAGCAGCAGCTGATGCTGCAATGTATTCTGCCTCAGTGGTGGAATCCGCTGTGGTGTCCTGCTTGGAACTCTTCCAAGAGACAGCACCGCCATTGAGCATGAATACAAATCCAGAGGTTGACTTCGAGTCATCCACATCGCTTTGAAAGCTAGAGTCGGTATAGCCTTCCAATTTCAATTCTCTTCCTCCATAAACCCTGAATATATTCTTATTTCTTCTCAAGTACTTAAGAATATCCTTCACGACTTTCCAATGCATTTGACCGGGGTTGGTCTGATATCTGCTTGTGACACTCAGAGCAAAGGCTACATGCGGTCTGGTAGATATCATCCCATACATAATACTACCTATGGCTGACGCATATGGTATGTGTGTCATTTTCTCTATCTCTTCGTCAGTCTTGGGACACATAGACTTGGATAGAGAAACTCCATGACACATAGGTAGATGTCCTCTCTTGGACTCATCCATAGAAAACCTTTTCAATATGGTGTCGATGTAGGTTGTTTGAGTGAGTCCTATCATTCTCTTAGATCTATCTCTATAGATTTGTATCCCTAGAATATAGGAGGCCTCACCCAAATCTTTCGTCGAGAATCTACCTGATAACCATATCTTTGTTGACTGCAACATCCCTACGTCATTCCCAATGAGTAGGATGTCATCAACATAAAGCACTAAGAACGTCACCGCATCCTTAACTACTTTCTTGTACACGCACAGTTCCTCCGGGTTTTTGATGAAACCAAAGTCCTTTATTGTTTCATCAAATTTCTGGTTCCAACTTCTTGATGATTGTTTGAGACCATAAATTGATCTCTGAAGCTTGCATACCTTATGCTCGCTTCCCATGGATGTGAATCCCTCGGGCTGCATCATATAGATTTCTTCCTTAATGTTTCTATTAAGAAATGCAGTCTTCACATCCATTTTCCATATCTCATAGTCATACCATGCTGCTATGGCAATAAGGATTCTTATGGACTTGAACATTGCGACTGGTGAAAAAGGTTTCATCATAGTCAACTCGTTGTCTTTGAGTATAACCTTTTGCTACCAATCGTGCCTTGTAGGTTAGTACCTTACCATCAGGCCCAAGTTTTCTCTTGTAGATCCATTTATAGCCTATTGGAACAATTCCATCGGGAGGATCTACTAAAGACCAAACTTGGTTTGTATGCATCAAGTCTATTTCCGACTGCATAGCTTCAAGCCATAAATTCGAATCCGCATCAGAAATTTCTTCCTTGAAGTTTCTTGGATCACATCCAATGTCGGGTTCACTTTGATCCCCTTCAAGAAGAAGACCATATCGAATAGGAGGTCTAGAATTCCTCTCGGATCTCCTAGGTGTAGGCGTGTCCACTGAAGGTTCTTGAGGTGTGGGATCGTTATTTTGTATCTCGGGTTCTTCTCGAATTTCTTCGAGTTCCATCATCTTGCCTTTCTTATCTAATAAGAACTCCTTCTCCATGAAGGTGGCATTTCTCGAAACAAACATTTTTGTTTCAGTAGGATGATAGAAATAATATCCGATTGAATTCTTCGGATATCCTACAAAATAACATAAGGTGGATCGACTATCCAACTTATCTCCCACTGTCTGCTTCACGTAAGCAGGACATCCCCAAATCCTCAAGTACAAATAATTAGGAGCTTTGCCATTCCATAACTCGTATGGAGTTTTATTCACTGCTTTGGTGTGAACATTGTTCAACAACAATACCGCCGTTTCAAGTGCATAGCCCCAAAACGAAGGAGGGAGTGTTGGAGAACGCGGCAATCAGATCAATTAGGATTGATACCCGGTGCAGCGGAAGTTTAAAATTTTTATATGGAACGATTCCATAATGGGTATCAACCTTACGATTAAATTGTGTGTGTGTAAAAATTGAATAACAATTATAATTTTTACCTCAATCTCGAATCGAGATTATGGACACCAACAGATTGCTCTGCTCTTGTTGTATATCCCTGGAACTGATGGACGAACTGTTCTTCAATCAGGTCCACGAACGGATATTTAATCCCTCTGATAGATTGCACTAGAAAATCTATCAGAAGTTTCTACGAAGAGATCGAATTTAATCCGTTAAACCAGACTGCAAATTCAAAATTCACAGGCTGGGTTTTTCGAGCAGAGAGGGGAGAGGGGGGCGGCGGCCACTAGGTCTCAAAACCCTAGTTAATTTCGAAAATTATGCCTGTTGTGTCTAATTTCTGTACTGCAATAACTTATTTATAATGTAGGCCACTAACAGCTTAGGGCCCATTAGTCATAAGTTCAAGCCCGACAAGCAAAGCCCACATGTTCAGAAATTAATATAAAATTCATCGTGACTCCGATTGATAAACCGATTTCACCAATATGCACAGAAACCATTTCTGCACCTTTTAAAGTCAAGATAAATTTTTCTGAATCCGAATTCAGTGGTTTCCAAAAATGTCCATCCCTATGTCATTTTAGGAAATCTTACTCCTCTACTCATAATTAAGAAGTCCAACTTCTTTGTTCATTAAATTTAACTCTTTAAATTTAACTATCTCAACGGGGATTAAAAATCCATTACACTGTGTGACCCTCAATGGTTCAGGGATACAGCTAGCCGTGGGCTCACAACTCCTTGTGACTCGGAACAACAATTTCCGACTTGCCCATCGAATCATGGTAAGAGCGCCTAGCAACATCGCCCCATGATTCCCTAGGTATCACTGATAGTGCCTACAAGAACCAATAGATTTTGGTTAGCGTACAGTACGGTTCCTTCATCCATATATCCCGATCGAATCAACAATCATTGGTATATCGAGAGTCGTTCGAGATTCGATAACTATGCAATACATCTTGAAGATCAAATAGTGACATCGCATGTTCTACTGAGAAACCATTTTTTAAAACACATCATGTACTCTGGCCAGAGATTCGTCACACTAATATCTCCTCAGATCGCATAGGATATCCACACTCGCAAGTATGTGGTGAATCCTTGACAACAAAGCATCGACTCCTATATGTGTTGTAACTGTACCCAATCCCGACACCTGATGACCCCAATAGAGTTGGTAAACGAGTCAAAGCACAGTACTAGCATATAGAGTCTCAATGATGTTTCAAGTAGTAAGGACTAATGGTGTACAACCAAAACCGCGGACTTTATCCACTCGATAAGTGATAACCACTTGGAAAGTCCGGATAGGGTAGTTCGATCATTCATCGTATGAATATCCATTTGCATGCTTCGAACATCTCTATGTTCCTTATCAATGAAACGTGGTACTCTGCATCGCAAATGATAGTCTCAAACTCGAGCGATCCTTATCCTTATTATCGGACGGCTCAATCGACTAGGAACAGTTTAGAATATACAGTGACTATAAGATGTGTTTCATGATAGACATCTCCATGTTCTACCACATCTTACATACACTATAGTATATTCAAGGTCTTTATCAAAACAACAATAGTATATCACAATATAACAATATGAAGAAAGATAAAGTCATTGCCATTAATAAAAGTGTAAATTATATTAAACAAAAGATTGTTTATACAAAGAGTCATCAAAGCCCTTAGCCACAAGTTGGCTCACCGGGCACCCACTCTTTCAATCTCCCACTTGCCCTAAAGCCAACTAGTCATACTACGTAGACCCATTGCTTCGCGATGTTTGTCAAATAATGGTCCTGGCAAGGGCTTAGTAAGTGGATCAGCGATATTGTCTGCAGAGGCCACTCTTTCGACAGTGATGTCTCCTCTTTCCACAATCTCCCGGATGATGTGGTATTTCCTCAGTACGTGTTTGGATCTTTGATGAGACCTTGGTTCCTTTGTCTGAGCAACGACACCCATGTTGTCACAGTACACCGGGACTGGACCAATAACTTCAGGAATGACGCCCAACTCTTGGACGAAATTCCTCATCCAAACGGCCTCTTTAGCAGCAGCTGATGCTGCAATGTATTCTGCTTCAGTGGTGGAATCCGCTGTGGTGTCCTGCTTGGAACTCTTCCAAGAGACAGCACCGCCATTGAGCATGAACACAAATCCAGAGGTTGACTTCGAGTCATCCATGTAAGAGTGGGTGCCCAGTGAGCCAACTGTGTGGCTATGGGCTTTGATGACTCTTTGTATAAACAATCTTTTGTTTAATATTATTTACACTTTTATGGCAATGACTTTATATTACTTCATATTGTTATATTGTGATATACTATTGTTGTTTTGATAAAGACCTTGAATATACTATAGTGTATGTAAGATGTGGTAGAACATGGAGATGTCTATCATGAAATACATCTTATAGTCACTGTATATTCTAAAACCGTTCCTAGTCGATTGAGCCGTCCGATAATAAGGATAAGGATCGCTCGAGTTTGAGACTAGCATTTGCGATGCGGAGTACCACGTTTCATTGGTAGGGAACATGGAGATGTTCGAAGCATGCAAATGGATATTCATAGGATGAATAGTCGAACTACCCTATCCGGACTTTCCAAGTGGTTATCACTTATCGAGTGGATAAAGTCCGCGGTTTTGGTTGTACACCATTAGTCCTTACGACTTGAAACATCATGGAGACTCTATATGCTAGTGCTGTGCTTTGACTCGTTTACCGACTCTATGGGGGTCATCAGGTGTCGAGATTGGGTACAGTTACGACACATATAGGAGTCAATGCATTGTTGTCAAGGATTCACCACATACTTGCGAGTGTGGATATCCTATGCGATCTGAGGAGATATTAGTGTGATAAATCTCTGGCCAGAGTAATTGATGTGATTTAAGAAATGGTTTCTTAGTAGCACATGCGATGTCACTAATTTGATCTTCAAGATGTATTGCATAGTTATCGAATCTTGAGCGACTCTCGATATACCAATGGTTGTTGATTCGATCGGGATATATGGATGAAGGGACCGTACTGTACGTTAACCAAAATCTACTGGTTCTTGTAGGCACTATCAGTGATACCTAGGGAATCATGGGGCGATGTTGCTAGGCGCTTTACCATGATTCGTTGGGCAAGTCGGAAAGTGTTGTTCCGAGTCACAAGGAGTTGTGAGCCCACGGCTAGCTGTATCCCTGAACCATTGAGGGTCACACAGTGTAATGGAGTTTTAATCCCCGTTGAGATAGTTAAATTTAAAGAGTTAAATTTAATGAACTAAGGAGTTGGACTTCTTAAATAAGAGTAAGGGAGTAGGATTTCCTAAAATGACATAGGGATGGACATTTTTGGAAACCACTGAATTCGGATTCAGGAAAATTTATTTTGACTTTAAAACGTGCAGAAATGGTTTCTGTGCACATTGGTGAAATCGTTTCATCAATCGGAGTCACGATGAATTTTATATTAATTTCTGAACGAGCGGGCTTTGCTTGTCGGGCCCCAGCTTATGACTAATGGGCCCTAAGGTGTTAGTGGCCTGCATTATAAATAAGTTATTTCAGTACAGAAATTACACACAATAGGTCATAATTTTGAGACAGGATTTTCGAAACCCTAGCCCCTCTCAAAACGTTTTCGGCCGCCTCTCCCTCCCTCTGCCCGAGAAAATTCCGGTCTGTGATTTTGAATCGCAGTAAGGAATAACGAATCAAATTCGTGTATTCTCTTCGCAGAAAACTTCTGATAGATTTTCTAGTGCAATCTATCAGAGGGATTAAACCTCTGTTCGTGGACCTGATTGAAGGCGTTCATCGGTTCCAGGGAGAGACAACAAGAGCAGAATTGTTCTGTTGGTGTCCATTAATCTCGTTGCGAGATTTGAGGTAAAATTTATTTAATTGTTATTTAAATTTTACACACACACGTAATTCAATTGATGAACGGTTGATACCCATACCATGGAAACGTTCCATGAAAAATTTTTTAAACTTCCGCTGCACCGGGTATCAATCGTAATTGGTCTGGGAACTCGCCAGTTTTCCAACAGTGGTATCAGAGCCAGGTTGCTCAGATCAATCGATTGAATTAATCAATTGTACAAAATTTTTGAGTCTCGGTTTTTGAAACAAAATAAATATTTTTAATAAAAAAAAAAATTTTTTTTTTTCCGGGGGCGAAACCCGGGCAGCGATTGGATCGCTGCCCGGAGGGGGCAGGGGCGGCGCACGGCGCCGCCCAAAGGGGGCGCACGGCGCCGCCCAGGGCGGCGACCATCGCCGCCCAGGGCGTCGCACGGCGCTGCCCAGGGCAGCGCTGTGCGCTGCCCAGCGCAGCGCTGGGCGCTGCGCAGGGCAGCGCTCGGCGCCGCCCAAGGGCGGCGTTCGGCGCCGCCCAGCGGCGGCGCCAGGCGCCGCCAGGGCAGCAAGCGTTGCTGCCCTAAGGGGGCAGCCGGGCTGCCCCGGCCCGCGCCCCGGGTGCGGGCCAACCCGGGAGTGTCCCGGGTGGCCCGCGGGAAAAATTAATATTTTATTAAAAATTAATTTTAATATGTTAAAATTTTATTTTTGGTCCGGTCAAAAATTGTTTTTGATTGGTTCACGAGATTTCGGATCGAATTGTTCGAGTCCGTAAATTTTAAAATTGATTTTGGATAAATTTGAATTTTTGGAAAATTTTAATATTTTATCCGTAAATTGAATTTTGAAATCAATTATTTTGGTACAATTGATGATAAGATATGATCTTATGATATATTAAGTAAAATATGATTTTATTTGTAAAATTGGATTTTATAGATAAAATATGATTTTATTTGATATGGAGATAAAATATGATTTTATATGTGAAATGTGATTTTATATATAAAATATGATTTTATCTTGTTTAAATTTGAATTGCCACAGCATGTTATCCAATAAATTAATTTTGAATTAAATGTTATTGGATAAGGATGATCGATTGCCATGACCAATTTTGTAGGTGTATGTTAGGAATTTACATTTTGTCTTTATTGTTGTTGGTTTTATTAATGGGCCTGGTTTATGGCCCGATATGAATGTCATATGTAATAAAAGTGGGCTTGGTTTATAGCCCGTTCCCACCCCCTAAAAATGTATCCCTACTTGTCATTGTTATTTATTGTAAATACATTAGATTTAGTGGGAGATCAAGATTTGAAGATGGTGGGCCCAGCAGACAATGAAGAACTGAAGAAATGTAAATTGGAAGCATATGTAATAGGATTGCATTTGCATACTGCATATTACCTAGGATTGGACTAAGACCCGTGATTGGCAACCACGGGTCAATTAGAAATGGAATCGATCATCCTATATAATATGTGATATTATGATTGTATGCATGTTTAGACATAAATTGCGTGAATCCGGCAATGCATGCAATAAATTAAATATGATGAGACAAATATTTTTATAAATAAAATCCCTCATTTTAAATATGATTTAAAATTTATATCAAGATAAATAAAGGAAATTTAAATATTGTTTAAATGTTCCTACCTTCCATCAACGGTCAATGTATGTGATGCTACCCGCGGATACGGTCCGGCTCATATTATTGGGGGGGCCCGTCCGTCGGAAAGCTGTACATTGGATCGACAAATGTTGTAAGTTGGGTGGAACTCCCATGGGATCGGCTCATATTATTGGGGGATCCACATGGCGACCGTCCATCACAACTTAATATTGATGGGTCATCTTGACATGTCACTTTAAACGGCGTCATATTATTGGGCCCTTATTGGACATGAGGTAAACACATGGGGGTTGCTTTGGAAGCAATTGGGCTCTACCGTTTGAGAATTATGGTTGGCTGATATTATTCGGGACCATAAGTTTGTCAATTGGACTCCATGTTCTCACTAAGGAAAAAGTTTCCCGTTTTCACTAGAGGGTGGTGAAATCGTTAAAATAGTGGGAGTGAGATTCATAAAATTAAATTCGCCTATTTTATGTCTTAGTAAATTGTTAAACAATCATTGATATATGTCTGTTTTCCTTTTCAGTATTTCATACAATGAATTCGCGAAATCCTTTATTCTCGATCCTCGAACAAAACAAGCTGACTGGCGCCAACTATACGGAATGGTTCCGGAAGTTGAAGATTGTCTTAACTTCGGAGAAAATGCTCTACGTGTTAGAGAAAGCACCTCCGAAGGAAGCACCAGCTGACATAAGTCCGGAGGAATTGGCCAAACTTGATGCATGGTGTGACCATGACATCAAGACCAAATGCTATATGCAAGCCTCGATGTCTGATGAACTCCAGAGGCGATTTGAGGACACGGTGAATGCTGCTGACATTCACGCGCAACTCAAGGAACTTTTTGGGGCTCAGTCGAGGGCTGAAAGGTTCTCTACTGTTAAGGAGTTGATGACGTGCCGCATGCGTGAAGGGACTTCGGTCCGTGATCATGGGGTACGAGTGATTTGGCTCATACAGAAGTTAGCGACCCTTGACTTGGTGTTGGAGCATGAACTCAATGTGGACTTGCTGCTTCTATCTCTTCCTTCTTCATTTGATGGATTCGTGATAAATTTTAATATGAACAAGATAGAAGCCACCCTAGAAGAGATGGTCAATATGCTCGTTACATATGAATCCACACTTAAGAAGGATAAGCCAGCTTTCTTGGTGGGCTCCTCATCTTCTGCTAAGAAGGGGCCAAGTATGAAGGGCAAGAAACGTTCTGCCCCACCCAAGAAAGTGGAACCCGAGAAGAAGCAAAAGACAAAGGCTTCAAACAATGGAAAATCCAAGGATGTTTGCCATTACTGCAAGAAGCCGGGTCATTGGAAGCGCAACTGCAAGGAGTATCTTGAGCAGTTAGGAACTGCAAAGGGTATGTTCTATATCGAAATAAACATGTCACTTAATACAACTTCTTGGGTATTGGATACCGGATGTGGATCTCACATTTGCAATGATTTGCAGGTGATGACAAGAAGTCGCAGGCTTAGAATGGGTGAGACCCAGCTGAGGCTCGGGAATGGTTCCAGAGTTGAAGCTACGGCCATTGGAGATGTTTGTTTGATTTTGCAGAATGGTTTTAAATTATTGTTGAGAGATGTTTTATTTGTGCCAGATTTAATTAAAAACATTATTTCTATTTCTATGCTTGATAGAGATGGTTATTCTTGTAATTTTGTGAATGGGATTTGCAATATTTACAAGAATGAATGTTTAATTGGAAATGGACAACTTGAAAACGATCTATACAATTTAAAACTAAAAGACGTTCCAGTAAATTGTATTGACAAACCGGCGACAACAAACAAAAGGAAAATCGATAGTCAAAACCCGGCAAACCTTTGGCACGCTAGACTAGGTCATGTTTCCTCAAGGAGGATGAACAAGCTAGTGGGAGAGGGCATGTTTGATATGTCTGATATTAACTCTCTACCTACTTGTGAATCCTGCCTAAAAGGAAAAATGACTAAATCTCCTTTTAAGGGGAAACCTGAGCGTAGTCAGAATCTGTTGGATTTGATCCATACAGATGTTTGTGGTCCATTTAGAGTAGGGACTCAACATGGCCACACCTACTTCATTACCTTTACTGATGATTATTCAAGGTATGGGTATTTATATTTAATGAAATATAAGTCTGAAGCATTTGAAAAGTTCAAAGAATTCAAGGCTGAAGTAGAAAACAAGCTAGGTAAAAGTATTAAAGCACTTCGATCGGATCGAGGTGGAGAATACTTGAGTACCGAGTTTTTGGACTATCTAAAAGAGAATGGGATTCTCTCTCAGTGGACTCCTCCTATGACACCACAGCATAATGGTGTATCGGAGCGTCGTAATCGAACTTTGTTGGACATGGTTCGATCCATGATGAGCTTCACTGAGCTTCCACCTTCGTTTTGGGGCTATGCGCTTGAAACGGCGTTATTGTTGTTGAATAACGTCCACACTAAAGCAGTGGACAAAACACCATACGAGTTATGGAATGGCAAAGCTCCTAAGTATTCGTACTTGAGGATTTGGGGATGTCCTGCTTACGTGAAGCGGACAGTGGGAGATAAGTTGGATAGTCGATCCAGCTTGTGTTATTTTGTGGGGTATCCGAAGAATTCAATCGGATATTATTTCTATTATCCTGCTGAAACAAAGGTGTTTGTTTCACGGAATGCCACCTTCTTGGAGAAGGAGTTCTTATTGGATAAGAAAGGCGAGATGATGGAACTCGAAGAAGTTCGAGAAGAACCCGAAATACAAAATAACGATCCCACACCTCAGGAACCATTGCTGGACACGCCTGCACCTAGAAGATCCGAGAGGACTTCTAGACCTCCAGTTCGATATGGTCTTCTTCTTGAAGAGGGTCAAGATGAACCCGACATTGGATGTGATCCAAGAAGCTTCAAGGAAGCAATTTCTGATGCGGATTCGAATTTATGGCTTGAAGCTATGCAGTCGGAATTGGATTCAATGCATACTAACCAAGTCTGGTCTTTAGTGGATCCTCCCGATGGAATTGTTCCAATAGGGTGTAAATGGATCTACAAAAGAAAGCTTGGGCCTGATGGTAAGATATTGACTTATAAGGCGCGATTGGTGGCGAAAGGTTATACTCAAAGGCAAGGAGTTGACTATGATGAAACCTTTTCACCAGTCGCAATGTTCAAGTCCATAAGAATCCTAATTGCCATAGCTGCATGGTATGACTATGAGATATGGCAGATGGATGTGAAGACTGCTTTTCTTAATGGAGACATTAAGGAAGAAATCTATATGAGGCAGCCTGAGGGGTTCACATCCATGGGAAGCGAGCATAAGGTATGCAAGCTTCAGAGATCAATTTATGGTCTAAAACAAGCATCAAGAAGTTGGAACCAGAAATTTGATGAAACAATAAAAGATTTTGGTTTCATCAAGAACCCGGAGGAACCTTGCGTGTACAAGAAAGTAGTTAAGGATGCGGTAACATTCTTAGTACTTTATGTTGATGACATCCTACTCATTGGGAATGATGTAGGGATGTTGCAGTCAACAAAGATATGGTTATCAGGTAGATTTTCGATGAAGGATTTGGGAGAGGCATCCTACATTCTTGGGATACAGATCTATAGAGATAGGTCTAAGAGAATGATAGGACTCACTCAATCAACCTACATCGATACCATATTGAAACGGTTTTCAATGGATGGGTCCAAAAGAGGACATCTACCCATGTGTCATGGAGTTTCTCTATCCAAGTCTATGTGTCCCAAGACTGATGAAGAGATAGAGAATATGACACATGTACCATATGCGTCAGCTATAGGTAGTATCATGTATGGGATGATATCTACCAGACCGGATGTAGCATTTGCTCTGAGTGTCACGAGCAGATATCAGTCTAATCCTGGTCAAATGCATTGGAAAGCCGTGAAGGACATTCTTAAGTACTTGCGAAGGACTAAGAATATGTTCATGGTTTATGGAGGACGAGAACTCAAATTGGAAGGCTATACCGACTCTAGCTTCCAAAGTGATGTGGATGACTCGAAGTCAACCTCTGGATTTGTGTTCATGCTCAATGGCGGTGCTGTCTCTTGGAAGAGTTCCAAGCAGGACACCACAGCGGATTCCACCACTGAGGCTGAATACATTGCAGCATCAGCTGCTGCTAAAGAGGCCGTTTGGATGAGGAATTTCGTCCAAGAGTTGGGCGTCATTCCTGAATTTGTTGGTCCAGTCCCGGTGTACTGCGACAACACGGGTGCCGTTGCTCAAGCAAAGGAACCAAGGTCTCATCAAAGATCCAAACACGTACTGAGGAAATACCACATAATCCGGGAGATTGTGGAAAGAGGAGACATCATTGTCGAACGAGTGGCCTCTGCAGACAATATCGCTGATCCGCTTACTAAGCCCTTGCCAGGACCATTGTTTGACAAACATCGCGAAGCAATGGGTCTACGTAGTATGACTAGTTGGCTATAGGGCAAGTGGGAGATTGTAAGAGTGGGTGCCCAGTGAGCCAACTGTGTGGCTATGGGCTTTGATGACTCTTTGTATAAACAATCTTTTGTTTAATATTATTTACACTTTTATGGCAATGACTTTATATTACTTCATATTGTTATATTGTGATATACTATTGTTGTTTTGATAAAGACCTTGAATATACTATAGTGTATGTAAGATGTGGTAGAACATGGAGATGTCTATCATGAAATACATCTTATAGTCACTGTATATTCTAAAACCGTTCCTAGTCGATTGAGCCGTCCGATAATAAGGATAAGGATCGCTCGAGTTTGAGACTAGCATTTGCGATGCGGAGTACCACGTTTCATTGGTAGGGAACATGGAGATGTTCGAAGCATGCAAATGGATATTCATAGGATGAATAGTCGAACTACCCTATCCGGACTTTCCAAGTGGTTATCACTTATCGAGTGGATAAAGTCCGCGGTTTTGGTTGTACACCATTAGTCCTTACGACTTGAAACATCATGGAGACTCTATATGCTAGTGCTGTGCTTTGACTCGTTTACCGACTCTATGGGGGTCATCAGGTGTCGAGATTGGGTACAGTTACGACACATATAGGAGTCAATGCATTGTTGTCAAGGATTCACCACATACTTGCGAGTGTGGATATCCTATGCGATCTGAGGAGATATTAGTGTGATAAATCTCTGGCCAGAGTAATTGATGTGATTTAAGAAATGGTTTCTTAGTAGCACATGCGATGTCACTAATTTGATCTTCAAGATGTATTGCATAGTTATCGAATCTTGAGCGACTCTCGATATACCAATGGTTGTTGATTCGATCGGGATATATGGATGAAGGGACCGTACTGTACGTTAACCAAAATCTACTGGTTCTTGTAGGCACTATCAGTGATACCTAGGGAATCATGGGGCGATGTTGCTAGGCGCTTTACCATGATTCGTTGGGCAAGTCGGAAAGTGTTGTTCCGAGTCACAAGGAGTTGTGAGCCCACGGCTAGCTGTATCCCTGAACCATTGAGGGTCACACAGTGTAATGGAGTTTTAATCCCCGTTGAGATAGTTAAATTTAAAGAGTTAAATTTAATGAACTAAGGAGTTGGACTTCTTAAATAAGAGTAAGGGAGTAGGATTTCCTAAAATGACATAGGGATGGACATTTTTGGAAACCACTGAATTCGGATTCAGGAAAATTTATTTTGACTTTAAAACGTGCAGAAATGGTTTCTGTGCACATTGGTGAAATCGTTTCATCAATCGGAGTCACGATGAATTTTATATTAATTTCTGAACGAGCGGGCTTTGCTTGTCGGGCCCCAGCTTATGACTAATGGGCCCTAAGGTGTTAGTGGCCTGCATTATAAATAAGTTATTTCAGTACAGAAATTACACACAATAGGTCATAATTTTGAGACAGGATTTTCGAAACCCTAGCCCCTCTCAAAACGTTTTCGGCCGCCTCTCCCTCCCTCTGCCCGAGAAAATTCCGGTCTGTGATTTTGAATCGCAGTAAGGAATAACGAATCAAATTCGTGTATTCTCTTTGCAGAAAACTTCTGATAGATTTTCTAGTGCAATCTATCAGAGGGATTAAACCTCTGTTCGTGGACCTGATTGAAGGCGTTCATCGGTTCCAGGGAGAGACAACAAGAGCAGAATTGTTCTGTTGGTGTCCATTAATCTCGTTGCGAGATTTGAGGTAAAATTTATTTAATTGTTATTTAAATTTTACACACACACGTAATTCAATTGATGAACGGTTGATACCCATACCATGGAAACGTTCCATGAAAAAATTTTTAAACTTCCGCTGCACCGGGTATCAATCGTAATTGGTCTGGGAACTCGCCAGTTTTCCAACAATCCACGTCACTTTGGAAGCTAGAGTCGGTATAGCCTTCCAATTTTAGTTCTCTTCCTCCATATACCATGAACATATTCTTAGTCCTTCGTAAGTACTTAAGAATGTCCTTCACGGCTTTCCAATGCATTTGACCGGGATTAGCTTGATATCTGCTCGTGACACTCAGAGCAAATGCTACATCCGGTCTGGTAGATATCATCCCATACATGATACTACCTATGGCTGACGCATATGGTACATGTGTCATTTTCTCTATCTCTTCATCCGTCTTGGGACACATAGACTTGGATAGAGAAACTCCATGACACATGGGTAGATGTCCTCTCTTGGACCCATCCATTGAAAACCGTTTCAATATGGTGTCGATGTAGGTTGACTGAGTGAGTCCTATCATTCTCTTAGATCTATCTCTATAGATCTGTATCCCTAGAATATAGGATGCCTCACCCAAATCCTTCATCGAGAATCTACCTGATAACCATATCTTTGTTGACTGCAACATCCCTACATCATTCCCAATGAGTAGGATGTCATCAACATAAAGTACTAAGAATGTCACAGCATCCTTAACTACTTTCTTGTACACGCATGGTTCCTCCGGATTCTTGATGAAACCAAAATCCTTTATTGTTTCATCAAATTTCTGGTTCCAACTTCTTGATGCTTGTTTTAGACCATAAATTGATCTCTGAAGCTTGCATACCTTATGCTCGCTTCCCATGGATGTGTACCCCTCAGGCTGCTTCATATAGATTTCTTCCTTAATGTCTCCATTAAGAAAAGCAGTCTTCACATCCATTTGCCATATCTCATAGTCATACCAAGCAGCTATGGCAATAAGGATTCTTATGGACTTGAACATTGCAACTGGTGAAAAGGTTTCATCATAGTCAACTCCTTGTCTTTGAGTATAACCTTTCGCCACCAATCGCGCCTTGTAGGTCAATACCTTACCATCAGGCCCAAGCTTTCTCTTGTAGATCCATTTACACCCTATTGGAATAATTCCATCGGGAGGATCTACTAAAGACCAAACTTGGTTTGTATGCATCGAATCTATTTCCGATTGCATAGCTTCAAGCCATAAATTTGAATCCGCATCAGAAATTGCTTCCTTGAAGTTTCTTGGATCACATCCAACATCGGGTTCATCTTGATCCCCTTCAAGAAGAAGACCATATCGAATAGGAGGTCTAGAAGTCCTCTCGGATCTTCTAGGTACAGGCGTGTCTATCAATGGTTCCTGAGGTGTAGGATCGTTATTTTGTATTTCGGGTTCTTCTCGAATTTCTTCGAGTTCCATCATCTCGCCTTTCTTATCCAATAAGAACTCCTTCTCCAAGAAGGTGGCATTCCTTGAAACAAACACCTTTGTTTCAGCAGGATAATAGAAATAATATCCGATTGAATTCTTCGGATACCCTACAAAATAACATAAGCTGGATCGACTATCCAACTTATCTCCCACTGTCCGCTTCACGTAAGCAGGACATCCCCAAATCCTCAAGTACGAATACTTAGGAGCTTTTCCATTCCATAACTCGTATGGTGTTTTGTCCACTGCTTTAGTGTGGACGTTGTTCAACAACAATACCGCCGTTTCAAGCGCATAGCCCCAAAACGAAGGTGGAAGCTCAGTGAAGCTCATCATGGACCGAACCATGTCCAACAAAGTTCGATTACGACGCTCCGATACACCATTAAGCTGTGGTGTCATAGGAGGAGTCCACTGAGAGAGAATCCCATTCTCTTTCAGATAGTCCAAAAACTCGGTACTTAAGTATTCTCCACCTCGATCCGATCGAAGTGCTTTAATACTTTTACCTAGCTTGTTTTCTACTTCAGCCTTGAATTCTTTGAACTTTTCAAATGCTTCAGACTTATATTTCATTAAATATAAATACCCATACCTAGAATAATCATCAGTAAAGGTAATGAAGTAGGTGTGGCCATATTGAGTACCAAATCTAAATGGACCACAAACATCTGTATGGATCAAATCCAACAGATTTTGACTATGCTCAGGTTTTCCCTTAAAAGGAGATTTATTCATTTTTCCTTTTAGGCAGGATTCACAAGTAGGTAGAGAGTTAATATCAGACATATCAAACATGCCCTCTCCCACTAGCTTGTTCATCCTCCTTGAGGAAATATGACCTAGCCTAGCATGCCAAAGGTTTGCTGGGTTTTGGCTATCGATTTTTCTTTTGTTTGTTGTTGCCGGTTTATCAACATAATTTATTGGAACGTCTTTTTTAAGTTGTATAGATCGTTTTCAAGTTGTCCATTTCCAATCAAACATTCATTCTTGTAAATATTGCAAATCCCATTCACAAAATTGCAAGAATAACCATCTCTATCAAGCATAGAAACAGAAATAATGTTTTTAATCAAATCCGGAACAAATAAAACATCTCTTAAAAGTAACTTAAAACCGTTCTGCAAAAATAAATAAACATCTCCCACAGCTTTAGCTTCAACTCTGGAACCATTTCCGAGCCTTCGCTGGGTCTCACCCATTCTAAGCCTGCGACTTCTTGTCATCACCTGCAAATCATTGCAAATGTGAGATCCACATCCGGTATCCAATACCCAAGAAGTAGTATTAAGTGAAACATTTATTTCAATATAGAACATACCCTTCGCAGTTCGCAACTGCTCTAGATATTCCTTGCAGTTATGCTTCCAATGACCGGGCTTCTTGCATTAATGGCAAACATCCTTGGATTTTTCCATGTTTGAAGCCTTTGTCTTGTACTTCTTCTCGGGTTCGATTTTCTTGGGTGGGGCAGAACGTTTCTTACCCTTTGTACTTGGCCCCTTCTTAGCAGAAGAAGAGGAGCCCACCAAGAAAGCCGGTTTATCCTTCTTTAATGTGGATTTATATGTCACAAGCATATTGACCATCTCTTCAAGGGATGCCTCTATCTTGTTCATATTGAAATTCACCACAAATCCGTCAAACGAAGAAGGAAGAGATAGAAGTAGTAAGTCCACGTTGAATTCATGCTCCAACACCAAATCAAGGGTTACCAACTTCTGTATGAGCCAAATCACTCGTACCCCATGATCACGGACCGAAGTCCCTTCACACATGCGACACGTCATTAGCTCCTTTACAGTATCGAACCTTTCAGCCCTCGATTGAGCCCCAAAAAGTTCCTTGAGTTGTACGTGAATGTCAGCAGCATTCACGGTGTCCTCAAATCGCCTATGGAGTTCATCAGACATCGAGGCTTTCATATAGCATTTGGCCTTGATATCATGGTCCCACCATGTATCAAGTTTGGCTAACTCTTCCGGACTTATATCAGCTGGTGCTTCCTTCGGAGGAGATTTTTCTAACACGTAGAGCATCTTCTCCGAAGTCAAGACAATCTTCAACTTACGGAACCATTCCGTATAGTTTGCGCCAGTCAATTTATTTTGTTCGAGGATTGAGAAAAGTGGATTACGCGAATTCATCTTTATGAAATACTGAAAAGAAACAGAAAAATATCAGTGATTGTTTAAGCAATTTACTAAGACATAAAATAGGCAAAATTTATCTTATGAATCTCACTCCCACTATTTTAACGATTTCACTACCCTCTAGTGAAAACGGGAAACTGTTTTCCTTAGTGAGAACATGGAGTCCAATTGACAAACTATGGTCTCGAATAATATCAGCCAACCATAATTTTCAAAAGGTAGAGCCCAATTGCTTCCAAAGCAACCTCCACGTTTTTACCTCATGTCCAATAAGGGCCCAATAATATGACGCCGTTTATTGTGACATGTCAAGATGACCCATCAATATTAAGTTGTGATGGACGGTCTCCATGTGGATCCCCCAATAATATGAGCCGATCCCATGGGAGTTCCACCCAACTTACAACATGTGTCGATCCAATGTACAGCTTTCCGACGAACGGGTCCCCCCAATAATATGAACCGGACCGTATCCGCGGGTAGCATCTCATACATTGATCGTTGATGGAAGGTAGGAACATTTAAACAAATTTAAATTTCCTTTATTTATCTTGATATCAATTTTAAATCATATTTAAAATGAGGGATTTTAATTATAAAAATTTGTCTCATCATTTTTAAAATTTTGTATGCTTGCCGGATTCACACAATTATGTCTAAAACATGCATACAACAATAATATCACATATTATATAGGAGGATCGATTCCATTTCTAATCGACCCGTGGTTGCCAATCACGAGTCTTAGTCCAATCCTAGGTAATATGCAGTATGCAATGCAATCCTATTACATTTGCTTCCAATTTACATTTTTTCTGTCTTTATTGTCTGCTGGGCCCACCTCCATCTTCAAATCTTGATCTCCCAC